>NC_140590.1:1546570014-1548060625 GCF_964204655.1 Triturus cristatus
TGGGGGCACCTGTCCTGAAGGGGCATGCTGGCCTCCGGTCCTGGATGGGCTAAGACTTGTGTGGCTGGACCTGGGAGACGCCCGGTAGCAGCATTTTGGAAGTAAAGAGGCCTACCTGGGTGGGGGGCCCTGGTAGTGACGGTGGCCACTCAAAGGTATTGCTCTTCAGCCAGGCAATGGTAACTGTGGACCAACGCCTAATTACTGGTTTTAGGCATACCAGTCGAAATCCATGGGGATTTTAGAAGGATGGGAGCACCTGTCCAGAAGGGGCATGCTGGCCTCCGGTCCTGGATGGGGAAGACTGGTTTTGGCTGGACCTGGGAGACGCCCGGTAGCAGCATGTTGGAAGTAAAGAGGCCTACCTTGGTGGGGGCCCTGGTAGTGACGGTGGCCACTCCCAAGGCTGTGGAGGAGTTACAGGGCGATCCAGAGTCTGCAGATACCAAGGGGTACTTCATGCAGCAGCACCGCGTGCTGCTAAGCCAGGATACCCAGGGATGTCTTAGCGTTGTCCCCTGGAAGAACTACGGCGCCCCGTTAGTCCTACGGGCGGTTGTGGGTCTGAGCAACCGGGGGCTGCCATAATACGCTCCGCCCACCTCTTTCGGGGGGGCGTGAGTAAGCAAGTGGGCTGGTGGTCCACGGATGGGAGGGGTGGCCCCTCCCAAGATTTGGTATGCACCAATTGGCGACTGCCACGGTGTAATTTAGGCTTATCAGACGGGCAGGCGGCATAGGGGTTGGCCTGCCCTGGGATCGCCCGTAAGATAACCCACCATGTTGGCATATTGGTTATGCTAATAAACCTGCAGCAATATTTCTCCACTTACAAAAGTGTCGTGTGGTTTATTGATGTATTATGTGTGTTATGTGACTACAGTTGCAGATATTGGCACTATGCAAGGCTGCACAGGGGGGTTGCGCAGCAGCCCCCCTAAAAGGGCGGCCGCCTTAGTGCCACAGGAAGGCACTGGAGTCGCCGGTCTAGTCCCTGGGTCACGGCCAGGGAAGACGTCCGGCCGACCCATTTCTGGAGAGGGGGGAGGGGACAGGGGTATTTAGGCTGTCCCCGCCCATCCTTCGCCCTCTTGTCCCTCGCCGTCTCGCCTTGCCCGCCCCTCCGCTTACCCGGCAGCTGGAGGTACAAGGTGTGAGGGGGGGGTTAGGTTTTTCTAACATGTTATTTTGTGTTGCAGGAGGAGTTACAGGGCGATCCAGAGTCTGCAGATACCAAGGGGTACTTCATGCAGCAGCACAGCGTGGTGCTAAGCCAGGAGACCCAGGGATGTCTTAGCGTTGTCCCCTGGAAGAACTACGGCGCCCCGTTAGTCCTACGGGCGGTTGTGGGTCTGAGCAACCGGGGGCTGCCATAATACGCTCCACCCACCTCTTTCGGGGGGGCGTGAGTAAGCAAGTGGACTGGTGGTCCACGGATGGGAGGGGTGGCCCCTCCCAAGATTTGGTATGCACCAATTGGCGACTGCCACAGTGTAATTTAGGCTTATCAGACGGGCAGGCGGCATAGGGGTTGGCCTGCCCTGGGATCGCCCGTAAAATAACCCACCATGTTTGCATATTGGTTATGCTAATAAACCTGCAGCAATATTTCTCCACTTACAAAAGTGTTGTGTGGTTTACTGATGTATTATGTGTGTTATGTGACTACAGTTGCCGATATTGGCACTATGCGTTTTACAAGGCAAATAATCTCAATATGTGGTCCATAGACACCGGACATGCCACCGCTCCGCTCCCACACAGCCAAAGCTCCCTGCTGGCTGCCCGCCAGATTACTCGTTGTCTGGCATACAGTCTTTTGGTGTTCCCATGGCAGTGCCTTTATAAAAGGCACAGCCATGGCAATGCCAAAGCCCGTTCATGCACGGCATGGACTCTGCTGTCCATGCCATGCAGGAAAGGAGGTGCATGTGCCCCCCTGCATGCATCCCCATGGCCTGAGGCACCAGGTGACCCTGTAGGGCCCCCTTAGTTTTCTCACCTCCAGCAGTTTCATGGCGTGAACACTGTCATGAGACCTCTAGCAGTGAGAAATCTTGTAATATGTTTGGAAGGGCTGCAGTGGCCATGCCAAACATATTGTGGCCTCATACCACCATGCCACCACCAGGGATTGCGGATCCCTGGCGGTCGCAGCTGTCTCATGACGGTCTGATAGCTGAAGTTGCAAATTGGCAGTTGGACCTCCACTGCGGGTTTGGCTGTCCTACGGACTGCCAAACTTGTAATCTAGCCCTGAATCTTTCAAGGTGTTGAACTTATTTCGCTTACTGATTTCCTTCCTCTTCACATATTACTCCTTGGACCCAGATAAGGAAATATATTGTTCCTCCTCTTGCTTATCCAAATATACTTGCCTCTTAACCACTCTGCTCCTTATTGGTTTGGTCATAAAAGCTGCCCACACAGCTTTAAAAACCATCTTTCTCATGTTAGAGGAAATCATATACCTAAAATCATCTCAAGTTATCCCACTAGTCGAGGGTAAGGAATCCATCCTCACTAACTCATTCTATATCAATAAAATTAGCCCTGCCTAAAAAACACAAACACAACGCTTGCATAAATCTCATTTCACTTCCCTCTCAGTTGCTTAGTCTAAATCATTTGTCTTGGCTTCTAC
The DNA here is from genome assembly GCF_964204655.1 of Triturus cristatus. Taxonomy (NCBI): domain Eukaryota; kingdom Metazoa; phylum Chordata; class Amphibia; order Caudata; family Salamandridae; genus Triturus; species Triturus cristatus. Next base: position 1,546,572,659 of record NC_140590.1, read on the forward strand.
AAATGATCGTAAATATCATTAAATTGGAAACTTTCTCAACTTAAAATGGCTGCCTATAACAAGACATTGTTGTCCTATGTCTATTTCTGAGAACCATCTCAGCACATAAGCATACGCGCCCCTGTTAATAAACCAGAGTTCATGAAGCTTGCGCTAAAGAAAAAAACATCAACTGCTGCAGGCCACCGGAGCTCTGCATGATACATATACTAGACCGGCTACAGAAGCTGCATGCGGTACAAATGTAAGTTCCTTCAGGGCCAGCTAGAAATCCTTCAGAACTCATAGATTTTCGCTCTTCTTTTTGACTGTTAACCACTCAATGTGCAATCCAACCCAAATATGTATGTTCATCAATGTCAACACATAAGGCATTCCTTGCAGTTCCTATCAACTACCACAACAATATTATGTCTACAGACACTTTGCCCAGCCAGAATGACTAACACAAATATGTTCACCTGTGTTTTCTCTTCAATCCTGACCTTTGCTCACCAACTAAAATTGCTATAAAAAAACACCCACAGCAACTTAGCATCTTTTCAACACTACCACAAACCAAGGCAAGGTATCTTGTCAGGAAGCAGCAGTGCTTTAAGTGAGAAGAAAAAAATGGTGGGTCTCAAAGGGGCGTGGCCAATGTAATTAAGGGTGTGGCTTAAAACACATAAACTAAAAATCTGTGCTTAGCATAGTGTGGCGCCCGACTTGAATTGTGCTGTTTCTGTCATTGCATTCAGATATATGAGACAACAAGTAACATCATACCTACAACAAGTCAGAACTATTGGCTTGGTCAATGGTTGTTAGTTGCATAAGATAAATAAGCAGCAACTATGGCTTGTATATACTATTGAAAAACCTTCCACTTAAAGCCCTGGTGACACCACAACAATGTTGCTGCTCCTGAGTTTCAAAAAGAGAAGTGTCAATTTGCAGTGTGAGCTATTCAATAGGGCCCCCTCAGTTGCACCAGCGCTCGGAGTCTGTGTTTTAAAAAGCAGACACATGGGAGATGTAAACAGCAGGGATTTCCCTTCCCCTACAACAATCACTTGGCATTACGTCATGCCGTACCTTTACCACTACTGAGAAATGTGCAGTGTGAGCACGCGCACATCGATGTGCCTGCTGTCACTGCAGTCCGTAAAACAACGGACGCTTGTGCCAAACGTGTGAACGACTTTAAAAACTAACTAAAGACACAGAAAGCTTAGTCGCATAGGAAAGATTTCAGAGCTTTAATACCTTTTAATGTTCCTGCAGTTGCAATGAAGCTTATTCCACCACATAGGCATCAAATATTGGCACGCATTATCTTTCTCAAGGGTATGTGAAAAGCAGGCTGGCTTGCTGATTGCAATGGCTGGGTAGAGGAATTACTTTATCAAGAGCGTGGATAGCTTACATTTTTCCCAGTCAATGACACCCTATAGCCATGCAAAGGCACCTAAACTGAGCACTGCGGTCCATTGGAAGCCAGTGACGGCCTCTCCGTTCCTCACAGTCGCGTAGCTAGCCCTTTTGCCGCCCGTGGCAGTCCCTCTGTTTGCAGCCAGCCGAATGTAAGAGTGTGTGGTGTGCTGGCGGTCCCTTCGTTTGCCTCCTGCAACGGCCGCAAGTTAGAGCGGGGGGCTGCCCCCAAAACTCATGTCTCCCGGGGCGGAACGCCCCCCCCTTGCTAAGCCACTGGTTCCTCAGACCCTTGGTAAGACCTAGGAAGCCCCTTCATGGTCCACAGTGCAGTTTTAGGCCTTTGTAGGATTGCCAGTTAAAAAGCCAGCCACCATAGGCACAGGCTTTTACAATAGTAAAATATGGACAGTACATAGGCAGCTGCCTCAAGGCCTGCTTCTTTCTAGGAAGAAAGAAAAAAACGCCTTTAGATGACAAAGCAGTTTGATGCCACTGCCTTAACCTTGGCAGACAGAGGCGAGGACACTCTGATCTATCAACACTTATAAACTTAACCTTGACTATAGAGGTAGGAGTATGCCCAGACCCCCAGTCCAAAGAGTTGCAGCGTTTACGTTGTTGCCTAATACCAAGCTTGGTCTAGCTGGTATTCCATTTTAGGTTGTTGTGGCGTATTCATTGAGGCTGAGTGCACAACAGTGTTTGATGTTGATCATTGATGTTGGCCCATTGTTGTGGAGTTTCGCAATCAGCAGGGCACCCCCAGCATAGGCGACAGCCGTTCAGCAAAAGGATCTCATTAGGGAAGACAGAGGGCGTACATAGATGTTAAATAAAATTGTTGACAAGGGCGAACCTTGAGGTGCACCATACATTACTTCTGCCTTCACAAACGTGGTGGGAAGTGAAAGAGTCTAGTTATGGTTGCCAGAAATTACTTAAGGCAATTAGGCATAGTACTACCTATACCGAAGGATGTCCTCCAATCTCTAAAGAAACATTCCATTGCCTATAAAATCAAATGTCGTCTGAGTATATAAGACTTACTCCTGCCAGACCCTCCCCTTCATCCTTAATGATCCCAACTTCATCAAAGATGACCTCCTGAGTAGATATACCATCCTGCCTGGGATGAAAGCATGTCTGCCACGAATCTAGATTGTTGTGCTCTTCCAAGTAGCAGGAAAGTTGTTTGACCACCAATTTCTGCAGAAACTTCCTACAGCTGTGAGCAAAGTGATAGCCTGATAATTAGCTACATTCGTAGGTCATTGTTGGGTTTCTTCGGGATATTGGATACAGTGCATGTTTTACCCTGATTAGGAACAACACAAACCTATAGACTGATTGCTGCTTTTTTCATGTTTCCGATGGTGCTTGAAATCGCAGACTGGCTACTGGGCAGATACCTTCTCTAGAACCTGATCTGGTGCCATGGGTCAACGCATCTAAATCTGGCTCTGGAATAAAGGTGAAATGGTCCTAGCAGAATGTCATCTCTAAAATTCCTCAATTTCAGGATAGGTTGTAGGTCTTGCCAGTCAGAGATCGTTTAATGTCTCCCATTCCTCTCTTTCAGGATAGGTTGTAGGTCTTGTCAGTCAGAGATCGTTTAATGTCTCCCATTCCTCTCTTTCAGGATAGGGTTTAGGCCTTGACAGTCAGAGATCGTTTAATGGCTGCATGTTCATCTTGTACAGGAAGGAAAGCAGAGGTATGGAAGAGCCATGCAGGTTTTACAAAGGTGGCAGTCAGAGAATAGACTATCTGAGGAAAGAATATCACCCACAATTTTGAATACAGGAAGTCAGCTTTAACCTATGCAAGTGCCTTCCTTTACTTAGTTAGCTGTGCTTTGTTGGGGAACTTCCCTTTTGCAGAAAATGTGGCTCTCTCAGCTCTACCGGTAGCAAACTTTGGTGCTACATAGAATCATTTGCTCTGCGGTCTGATATTTCTGCAGGAAGATTCCTTCCTGGGAACATTTTTGCCCAACATTTTAGCCAAGCCTGAATTAAACTAAGCAAACAGATTTTCAGGATAATCAAACTCAGACAGCTCTTGGCAGTGGTCAGAAAGTTGAGTCACAATTTTGGTAAAATGTATCTTCCCCCATAGGCAGATGGAGGACGTAGCTATATTTAGAGGAACTAGAATGTAAGACTCTGATGCTGAACAATATAAAACAGTAATCAGTGCAGTCCAGGAGCGTATGAGATCAGTCTTAAGTAAGGCATCACGTGTGGGCACCAAGTAGAGGCAGGGGCGGCTGCTCGGCAGTGGCACAGAAGCATCGCCCCACTGGCTCAGAGCCAACAAGTAAAAATAAAACCACAGACTAGGTTATGGGACCTTTTGCCTAGCAGCCACAAGTGGGGGAAGGGGAAGACCTGCAGGGGGACTTTGTACTTGGATTGCCGTGCACCTGGGTTGCATAGCTAAACAAGTCAAGGCCTCCTCTTGAGACAAACTGTTATTCGGAGCTTCCCCGCCAAGATTAGAATAGCTGTAATTAATGTCTACTCCCGCCTAGTTAGCCAAGGCCAGGAGTCGACACCTCTTGAGCAATTGACTACTTTTCTATACACTATTCCCGACAACACTCTGGTGATTCTTGCTGGCGACTTCAATAGTCAGTTTGAACCCCTGAAAGACCTAATTGGGGGTCATGTCAGTGAGGAGAACCAGTATTGGGCCATACCAGAACCAAACATCCCGGCAACCCGGGCCTGGACTCCACTGGTACTCCAAATGAACACCCTTACATTGAATCACTCCCTCAGGGCCTACAATGGACATACAAAATCTGATTCCCCGGAGTACCATAATTTATAATAGACCAGGAAGTTCTTCTATCCTAGACTATATCTTGGTGGACACTAAATCTTGGCAGAGGGTGATTGATTTCAAGGTCGTGCCTCGATATGACAGTGACCATAATGCCCTGATTCCTGAGATGGTTCTGCCTTGCCCCAGGGATGTCAACAAAGGCCAACCTTCAACCAGCCCCAGGTTAATCCTATCTAGTTGCAGGAGGAGAGTTAAAGGGGGGGGGATTTAGCAAATCGCAGGAAAAGTTAGCCTTCCTCTATCAAACTGTAATTCCATATCTCAAGGTTGCAAATCAACTTAGTGAATCTGTTTCCACTACTGCCCTACATGAAAATGCGAACAACCACCAAGGTTTAGTATCTGATCTGGCAAATATTTTCTTCCCTGTTTCAAAATCTAGGGAAAAGGAAACCCTGGGTCACCCTTGGTATAATGGCGATTGTCGTAAGGCCAAGCAATAACTAGTTCTAGCTATCAAATCCAAAGATAGACCTTCAATAAAAAACAAGCAAACAGACCACAAAAACATAATCAATGTGGCGAAGAAACAATGGGAGGAAGATAAATGGGAAAGCCTGAAAAATGCACTATGTTCCAGGAACATGAGGACTTTTTGGAATTTAGTAAACACTGGCTGCACAGAAGGCAAACTGGCAATGGAACCAAATCTGGGGGCAGAAGCTTGGAAGGCTCACTTAGAAACCCTATGTGAAAGGGCAGAGGGTGTAGCAGGGCAGGCCATAAATCAGTGCCCCCACTTGCAGTCACCTATCTCTGCTGTTCCAACAAATTCTCTAAAAGAGATAATGGATGCCCTAAGTAGGGTTACCCCTTCCAAGGCACCGGGACTAGACAAGATTCCAGGCGACCTCTTCCGTAATGAGGCTAATATTGGGGCCCCATACCTATGGACCCTGTTTAATGCTATCCTGCAGGGAATGCCGGTTCCTAAGACCTGGTTGGGGGTGGAAATTATTCCAATTCACAAGAAGGGCTCACCACTGCTACCCACTAATTATTGCCCAATTAGCCTCATAGATGTCACCCAGAAGATATACGCACGAGTGCTACTGGTCGATTAGAGAGCTGGATGGAGGAGTATTCTATACTCAGCCCCTACCAGGCAGGTTTTAGAGCTAGAATGTCCACAATAGATCAAATTCTTAGGCTGCAACTTGTGTACTGGAACACAGAACTTCTGCAGGGTGGCTGCCTTTATTTGATCTTTGTTGACCTAAAATCAGCATTTGACCTGGTCCCTAGGGACAAACTGTGGTCCATTTTACTAGAAATGGGGGCCCCTCCCTATCTCTGCCACCAGATGAAATAGCTCCATGAATGTAATTAAGCCCAAATCAGGTACAGGAAAAACGGCGAACTTACTGACCCCATTTCCATAGATAGAGGGGTACGACAAGGGTGTGTGTTGGCCCGACCCTTTCCTGTTTATTCATTAACGGCCTAATAGAGACCCTGAATGCTGGGAGGGATATAGATGCCCCTAGGTAGGCGAACCTCAAGGTTCCCCCTTGATGTTCGCCGACAACACCCTCTTACTATCTAAGTCCCCTATGGGAATATTGAGGGCTCTAGATATCTTTCACTCATTTTGTAGAAGTAGAGGTTTAGAGATAAATTCACACAAAAAAACAAATACATGGCTTTTTGGCTTTTAATGTAAGAAATACTATACGACCAAACCCTCAGCTAGATGGGAAACCACTAGAGAAAGTGACCGTCTTCGAATATTTAGGATTAACACTTACTGAGAAGATGGAGTGGAGCGCACAAATAAAGAAGGCCAGCCTTAAGCTGGCACAGACAACAGGGGGCTAGCTAAAATGCTCAGGAAGTGTACCCATAAAATGGTTGGGGCAGTGATGGAAATTTATACAGCCCTAATAAGGGGGGAGGCCCTGTATGGGGCAGAAATCTAGGGCCACCGGCCGGCCAACCAACCCCCTATCTAAGAATGAGAATTCCTTTGCCAGGCAACACCTAGGCCTCCCCACAAGTACTTCACTAACGCCACTTGGAATGGATCTTGGGGTTGGTCCAATTGCAGAGGAAGTTGCCATCAGACCCCTCCTATATTGGCGACGCATATGGAGTACCCCAGAATTAGAAGCCTTTAGAGAAGATAAAGGAAGTGTTAAACCTACAAGGAGCCAGTAAAATCCCATGGCTGACGTATAACAAAAACTCTTTAGAAGTTATGGGGATGGGCGACCTATAGGCTAACGCTGAAGGAAGCTGCATGTCAATATCTAGGAAGACCCTGTCAAAGATCTTTAGGGACTATAAACGTAACCAGTGTAAGAGGAACCCCACGACTGATACAATGACTGCATCCTTCCTAGAGGCCAGAACCTGCCCTTGATGTCATTCAGCCTCCCCTTGCCAAAAAGCTTTATCTACAATTTAGGCACGGAGCATTGCCGCTTCCCGCCTTTACAAATAATTGGGGGGGAGGGGGCACATTGACTCAGGGTTGTCCGGCTTGCAATCATATTTCGGAGATGGACCAACATGTATTATTCTTCTGTCCGGCATACAAGAAGGCTAGACGCCGATGGCTAGTACAGATATGTAGAAGCCTTGGAACAAATCATTGTGCAGAGGCCTATAGGATATTAAAATATGACACTAGTATGCCTATTTTGTCTTCCGATATCTATTCTCCATGTGGTGTGTACGCCAAGCTATTTTAAAATCAGGCTCTGCTCAATTCGATCACTTCATTCCCTTTCTGTGATTATATATTGGTACCAACCTCACCCTTTTTATTTTTTAAATGCCACAAACGTGTATTTTAATGTATTTATTACATTTTATTATTTTTATTTGGAATTCTTTTGATACTGTATTGCACATGCACTTTACCTTTGCTAATTTATATGTATGAATTGCGACTTATTTTTTACCTGTGCTTTTATGGTCATATTGGCCGAAATAAAGAATTCTTAAAAAAAAAAAAAAAAAAGATATACCATAATCGTTTTACTTTTCATTTGCCGGCTCTGAGCCAGCTTGTGCAGGGAGGGGCGGGGCCAGGGCATGGGAGGGGGGAGGAAGAGTTCTATGTGTACTTTTAAGTGCATATATGTTTGACCGCCCATCTCAGGCCGGCCAAATACTTGCGCACTTAGGTTTCTTAAACCCGGCTGGGCTGTAGAAACAGCACAGACTTCCTGTCCTGAGCGGGGCATCTTTTTAGCCCGCTCAGACCAATCCCTGCTCTGCTCTTATAGAATGAGAGCAGCGCAGGGATTACACAGGGAGTCTGATGCTGCCCTAGTGCCTGCTGGGACCAGAAAGCAACACAGCAGAACACCGAGGAGCGATGCGGCTGGCTGCTTCAGGTAAGCGTTTTTATTATTAATTATTACCCCCCTGCTACCTCCTCCCGTGCTCTTCCATGCCCCTGCCAGCCTCCACACCACCTCTTAATTGTGTCGGCTGCCACTGAGTTGAGGGTGTGGCCCTTACCTGGGTAGCCCCACAAACCAGTTGCTACAGGTCAAGAGCTATCAAAGGGTTCTAAAAATTCTGCTCTTCACTATTTTCTATATCATCAATATGCATGTTAAATTCTCCCAGCACAGTTAGTCTGCTGTGGTGCAGGGAGACTTGCCCAAATAATTCCACAACATGGTCAGTAGTGTCTTTTTCCAAATCCAGGGGTGAGCAGCCCATACAGAAGTGAGTTGCAGATGCGGTGATACTTGACATAAACAGACGTGGGCATAGTGACATAAGCCGCCACCCTCACAAATAAGGGTGCAAGAAAAAGAGCCTTTAAAGGCTGTTGCCACCTCACCTCTTCACGCTGATTCACGATTACTGAAGGGGATTTTAGAACCTTCTGGTATGGCGTTAGCAACTGCTGGGAAGGAGGTGGCTGTTATCAGTTTTTGATTAGAAACAGATGATCTAGATGCTGTGAAGATTATATGTCCCTTATTTCCCTGCAGTACTTTATCAGAGGTCAAACACTGATGGGTGCACATAAAAGCTGGGAAGCAGCTGGTCTTTTTACTCACTGGAGCTTACAGACAATGGCTGAGCAGAGAAGGGATGACCTTCAGTGAAGCTATGAATAACATATTTGCCACCAGGTTCACCAATAGCGAACCAAAGAGTAATTTTGTATACCTCAGTCAGTGCTTAATTTGTTCCGGTGCTTAGCACCGGCACTTATTTATCAGGGCCGGGTCTACATAATACCACGCGTCTGCAACTATGACTCTGCACGACACGTCATATGTCAGGCAATGTAAATGTGGGTAGACTAGAGACTACTACATTCAGTATCTAAAACTAATTTACCTCTGGCTCAGACTCGCGCGCGCAGACCGCCCGACTCATTTTATTTATTTATTTCAATGACGATGCGATGCGCATTTCAAATGTGTTTTAGGCGGCAGGCGGCGGGTGGCGGGCTGCGGCCGTAGGCGTTGCTGCCAATGGGAGGGCTGGGAGACACTCATTGGGCAGGGGGCTGTATTGCGAGTGGAGAGCTGTGCGTGCGTAGATTTTTTTCAAAGTGCCCCGCCCCAGGCGCACCCGCACGCACCGTCCCCACCGTCGAGTTTAATTTTTTTGCATAGCAGCATATTTATATAGCGCGAACTCGACCCGAAGGTATTGGAGCGCTGTACTACATGAGCACCGTATTTACATTCAGGCACGGGGAGATGAAGTGATTTGCCCCGAATCACAGGATGTGGACGTGACCCCGAGGCTCGAACCCTGGTTTCCTGCACCCAGGATGTGGACGCGACCCCGAGGCTCGAACCCTGGTTTCCTGCACCAGAAGCGGCAGCTCTGGCCGACGGACCACAGCCTCTCCCCAGTCGAGTGAAAGCAGTAGCAGGCCTAGGCCGCCTATTGAATAAAGGCAGGCAGGCCAGTGCCCGGCTGCCCACCACCACCAGCAGTATTTGTATGTAGCAACGCTGCTTTTTTGGGGGGTGAGAGCGTGAAGGGTGGTGTCACACTGTCTGCAAAGGTCACCGGCGTGGTAGGCTAGCTCCGGCTCGGCAATGAAGTCCGGTGTAATGGGGTTAATCTTTAGGACATAAGACCATGGCGAAAGGCGACAAATCCTTTCTTTGACAAAGGTAACCTTTGCCTACTGTCCTGCTGCGTGGATATTTCTTTTTCTATGCAGCGCAGGAGAAAAGAAGTTTGTTTATTCTTATTCACCTTTCCAGACCCCTGCAGCTGCTTATCCCATCAGGCTGTGACACAAAGTTTGACTCATTGAGTAGGTAAGAGAGTGTGTTACTAGTTGTTTTTCTTTTTACTATCTGCACAGGCCCAGCAGAACACATACTTCGTGGGCGCTTCATTTAAACAGTAACAGTTTTTATCATTATCGTGGCCGATGCAGGACAACAATAAGACAATACAAAATGCCCAGATAACGCTGGTGATTAATGATCCTGCTGGAGAGCAATCATTTGTCTGTTAGTAGTTTTTAAATGCAGATGAACTGTATTTTATGTGGATAGCTCAGTGGGTTACGGCGTTTGTCACAGAGATCCCTGTGTTACTCGCAGTTCAGAAGTTGCAATCCTAACAAAGGACAGTGACCAATGAACTGTCACCAAAGAGCTGCATACAAACATGAATGGGATAGTTACAACTTCGCTTTTTGTGTTTTGTGATATAGTTAGAACTTCCCCAGTCTTTCATTATTCTAATGCTGCTAAAAAGAGTATGTTTGGGCAGATATAAATTTTTATCAGTAAAGCTGTCCCCCATGGAATACTCTTTAAATCCTAAGGTTGTGTTTCCCCAGACCAAACCCTCTTAAAATATCCGGCCCACCAGTATGGATGAAATGTGATTCATACACCTTGTAATCCTCAATGGCTTATGCGACATTCCCTGTAGACAGATTTTCATACTTGTATGATTCATTGTCTCTGTATAAAGTGTGCATGGTGTAAAGTACTGACACACACTACACTGATATGAGTAACGCTATACAACAAATGAAATGCATATGAGAAAGGGGCTACGTAACGATGAGGGGCACTGTTGGAGGGTGGCAGTGAGGGAATCTGACGAAGAGGTCATGGGGTGGAGGGGGGAGCTAGGGAGAGATGAGGAGCACTGGTGGAGGGTGGTAGTGAGGGAGTCTGAGGAGGAGGTCATGAGGGGGAGGGGCTACAGAGAGATGAGGGGCACTGGTGGAGGGTGGCAGTGAGGGAATCCGAGGAGGTCAATGTCGGGGCACTGTTGGAAGGTGTTAGTAAAGGTTATTGGTGTGAAGCCAAAAAAGACTTTCGCATCAGCGCAGAAGCCGGCCGTATCATGGCCTTTCTGTTTTTGTTTATTTAATTAGCAGTCGGGTCATAAGGGCTACTGTGGAACATACTTTAAAGTGCATGCTAATTATATTTACTGCTATATTCAATGTTTTAAGTTTGAAGGAGATTTTACTAATGTTTTTACCAGGAAAAATAAAGTAGAGCCCGATGGTGCCTGATATGGGGCTGGGGCCCAAGGTCAGCTGTGAGATAAGGTGCACTGGAGAGGAGTAGTGGATAATCAAGCATGTAAGGGAGTGCGCTGCAGAGTCTGGGGTCAGGTGGAGGTAGTAATAAAGAGGGATTCTCCCTGAAGGCTCGCACAGAGGGAGCCTGTAAGGGAGTGCGCTGCAGAGTCAGGGGTCAGGTGGAGGTAGTAATGAAGAGGGATTCTCACTGAAGGCTCGCACAGAGGGAGCCCGAGAAGTGTCACTTGCCCGATACACCTCAGAAACCTCCTCTTCCCATCAAAGGGACATTACATGGAAAAAAACCTTTTTGAGAGTGATAACATTGAGAAAGAGACTTGGAAAAGAGTGCGTTTTACTGGGCCTTGTAAGACTAAGAAGAGATAAAGGAGGGCCCCGATGCAAGCCTGCCCAGACATAAATGCGACAAATAGAGCTTACAGTGGCCCACCCAAATGCACCCTTGGCCCACCCAAATAAAAATTCCTGGAGCCGGGCCTGTTGCCCTTCATCCAGCCTTCTCCTGTCCCGGGCCGGGCAGTGGCAGGCTACGTTAAGGTTTAATAGTTTTTCTGACTCCGCACTTGCATTTACTTTGTCACGCTGTTTGCACCTTCTTGCATACACGAGAGAGATTATCACTCTGTTAGCAACTTAATTCTTAGAGTCTGTGCAGCAACCTCCGACCCATCGGCCGCACATGCGCAAGCACCTTGGCTCGTGGGCACTTAGTTCCTCGTGGAGGCTGCTCACACAAAGTCCAATTTTGTGATTGAGAGGACAAAAGGTGACAGAATGTAGTGGTGCCCCAGGCCCACACATTTAGGAAATTCTCCCTTGATAATTCTAGTTTCACGGTGCCCTAGTTTGTTATGTCTGGGAAAAAAAAGTGAAATCGGCTTGATAGATTTATTGAAGCTGGAGGAGACCGCTTTACTCAGTGGCCCAGGGGCTTCCAAAACATCGCCACGAGCCCCATGCCTTTGACAGCGTCCCCTTAAGCAGGGTGCTATTTTAACACCAGGTCACGTGCGTGTTTCTCAGACAGAAACTTACTTATTATTCCGGAGTCTCAAGACATGGATGAATTGGGTGGGGGGCTCACTGAAAGCTTGTAAAAGTTTATTACACTTCCTCTTGGAAACAGAACAAATATAAATATATAGAGATGAAGAGGCCAAAGTTCACACAGGAGAGGCTGAGCTTTGCAAAAGGGGAGGGAGCACCTTTTCACGGGCTCCCTTTCCAATGTGTCACGTTTGTTAGAAAATGCTAATGCCATCATGCAAGAAGGGGTTAGAGAAGCATGCCCTCGTGAGAAGATGCAGTGATCACATTCTTTCCCTGCTCATTTCACTTCCTAAAATTCAGGGACAAAAAAAACACACAACTGTTATCTGTAGCACTGTTTTAGTTTGGATTTTTAGAAAAGACCGGGTCAGCTGCTGTGCAACTTAAGCAGGCTGTGTGCCTCTGACCTTTGTATGTTCATGGATCTTTGTGGGAAAGTTTAGGATTTTAAACTGTTTTGCACCTGGCAAATATGTTTTAACTTAGCAGTATTTTGTTACTGTTTATGATTGACTACCTTTAAAGCACACAAAATCAACCAAGTGAAAAAAGATCTATGAATCAAATACACTAAGTTTAAAAAAATGGCATGGTTAGGACAAAAATGTAATTTGCATGACTGCCCATGTGCCCTGCCAGACCTGCATGCCCGACCTGCATTCCTGGGTTTCTGACTTTTGTCATGACACACACTAATCCCATGTGTGTAAATTGCCTGAGGAACAATATTTTGACAATAATAGGTTCTGGACCCGGTCCTGAACCGGGAGGGGTGCACCAAGCATACTGTCCCTATCGTGGGTTTACTAGTTTCATGCCTCAAGCGAGTGCGGAAATGGCAGCATACCATGATTGGTGAATTACAGTAGCAGGACTGTACCTGTGAGGGGTGAATACACACGTGAAGCTCAGTCGTGTGAAGTTCTGCTGCTCACGATCACTCTGGAGTCCTGAAAACAACATTCTGTGCTTTGTGCATGTTTGTATATGTGTGTGGGTTGTTGTGCATCTGTTGTTTTCGATGTTATAGGATGCCAAGCACAAGTGATACAAGACCACAAGTTAGGGTGCCCAGAGCATCGAGACACGCTTCTTGCACTCCCAATGTTATTTATGGCCCTGGAGAGCCCTACTGGTTGTATGTTAATTTGCGCTCACGCTGTCCCGATGCCTTAAAAGTATACACCTCGGCTCGATCAGACCGCTGACGTGCGTTCTGTCACTGAAATATCCAAAAAACAGACCTGTTTGTAGGCACAACATTAACATAAAGCAAAGCTAGACGGATAAGCACAAATATGAACAGTACGTCTGCAGGATAAGTTAACTAAGAGACTCTTATGTCTCATCTGTGCTCTGCTGGGGCAAGAAAGTGGAGCATCGATGAGAGACAAGGACTATTATGGCACATTATGTGTTCTGATTGGTTGAAACTGTGTTTGACTTCAATTCCTGGTCGTTCATGGGAAAGATAGTTTTCTGTTAAATGTTGAAGCTGCTGTCGTCAAAATAAAGGGAGAAAGATGAGCACAATCCTCACCTCCAGTCCTGACATAAGATTGGCTCGGAGCAGCTATATGATGGTTTACATACACAGACAGCAACGGATATATATGATCTCAGCTCATGGCTAGTATAGGAGTACTCTCAGTCACTGAGATGCATGATGTGGAATGTGAGATGCCTTAGCAATCCTGAGATGATCATACTGGTTCTGACACACCTGGACAGGCACAGACATTACTCTCACTTCTCGTGAGTAATCCAGTGCTTGACGGTAAAGCCCCCTAATGATCGCAGGAAGTGATGACAGACCGCGTAAATAGCTTGTGCATGACATCCTGAGAAAAGAAAGGCGAGAGAGCGGGAGACTCTGACCCTTTGCTCAGCAGCTCAGGAGTTGAGTAAATGGAGTGAGGCAGTTGTGAATGAGAGCCTGAGTTTCATTCATCCCATATGCCCATATGTACCTGGGAAGAGAAAGGACGAGAAGAACAGAGAGCTGAACAGGTTATTTAGGTCTCTTACGGCCTCAATCCTGAGGTGCTGAGGTGCATTCTACAATAGTCGGGAGTATTCCTGCCTTTTATAAGGGGCCGGCCTGGCTTCTGGTCATGTCATCAAGTCCAATTCCTGCCCATTTGGCATTCCTGTTTTCATTTCACAGCATCTCTCTGTCTTGCGCATTTTCCCCTGTGGCACACTGGGCATTCTCCGTCCGGTGTTAGATGTGATAATCCAGACATCCAATAAAATCCGACCGCGAGGTGGTCGGAATTTATCGGAGGTGAAAATTATCACCTATGCTAGTAAACTGACTTTTGCGGGAACATGTAAATGTTGGTGCTTGCTTAGTTACTGCACGAGCACCAACATTTCCCATAGACTCAGTCCCAGTAAACACCAGACCTTTTATGAAAGGTACTATCTTTATTGCACATGGTAATGTAGGTTGTCAGGAAGGCAGAGCACCAGTGCAGCAAGCAATGATTTATTTAACAGTAACTGACTGTTGCTAACTTGATTCCCTCTTGTCAAAAGAATGAAAGGAATCTCTTAAAAGTCAGATAATATTTTGACATGGTAATGATTGAGTGCCAGCATCACTATTGTTACGAAAAGGCTATCTTTAGCCAACCAACACACTCACAAAGATGGTGTCTTGAATTTGTTGCGGTGAAAGATAACTGGTGGACCAAAGTGTAGGGATGGTTCTGTGTGATACAGAACTACATTTGGAAACGCCAGTTAAGGTCCATGTGCTTTTACTATTCTGAATTTCTAATAAATGCACATATATTGCTCCAGGGGAGTAAGTTATAATAACAAGCCCAATTGGTAATCATCTTTATTGACTTGTTTCTCTAAAATTGTTTACTTTAACGGAATACTCTACCATTTATGAATCAAACCCCCTTCGGCCACTGGAAGTGACAAAGTGGCTCATTCAAGTGTATTGCATGTTTTTATTCAATTTTTCTGTTTAGAGTGTTTTCAGAACATTTTGATTTATTTTGACGCATAAGATATGTGATAGTTGTATCTTCAAACTCATGATACAATTAGTCTCTGTTAAAAATGGCATATCCCAGTATTGTTCTTTCCCCAAATCGGCACATGGAGCACTAGAATTTTTCAAGTGTCTCTTTCCAATGCATTAGTCGTTTTAGCTAATTTATTCTAAAATTGTGCTTTAAATGCACTTTTGATTTAATCTTTTTCAAAATGTTCAGAGGGCAGGGGAACCTCCTATCAAATCCTTACTTGCGGGATGGCTCCCTTGCTTAAATTCAGATCGGGTATTACATCTTACTTTCAGCAGTGCCAGTTGAGGATGTGGGCAGAGCCGATAGTTTTTGGGTGGAGCCAGTAGAGAAAGTGGGTGGAGCCAGGGAGGAAGTGGGTGAGGCCTCCCGAAAAATTTTGAGCACCTGGACTTCATATTTTACAAATTAAGCACTGACCTCAGTATTCCTTAAGCCTCTTCAAGTCATTACAGTGACTCGCCCGGGCTCTCTAAAAGACTTATAGGGGGTGTCTTACTAATAATTTTGATGGGTGTTTGCATGGCTCAAAGTGGCAAAAGAGCTTTGGGTCAATTTATTTAACATTTTTAAAAAAAGGTGTGCATTCTCAACCCTTGGTAAATCTAGGCCACCATCTTTGGTGTAAGAGTATCCTTATTCCCATGCATCACAGCTACATATTTTTCCCTGGCTTAGCCTGTATGTTGTTAATGATATTATCAATGCAAATGTTAAATATAACATGCCTCCTGCAGCTGGTGAAGTCCCCAATGTGAACTCATTCCTTACAATACTTCTTTTGGGCAAAAGTTTCTATTCCCCCCATCATAAGTGTTTGTTTTAATCTGTGTCTGACTGATTAGCTTCTGTGGTTTTTTTTAACAACCTGGGGTGATGTGCTTCTGGTCTCCTGTTAGAAATGGGATTTCTGGTTGGCTAGGGCTTGCGCCAAAGCCAGGCAGAAACCACCACTCTAGTCAGGGCTGGGGAGTTACACGCCAAAGATAACCCCTGCTCACCCCCTTGGTAGCTTGGCACGAGCAGTCAGGCTTATCTCGGAGGCAATGTGTAAAGCGTTTGCGCGCGCACCCAGCAACAACACCCAAGGCCCACCACAAAAGAAACTCCACACAAGGTTATATATAAAAATAGCCTTTGTATTATACCAAAACACATTAGATAATATTCACACAATTTACACTGTGCCAACTGGCTCTGGGCGGAATTTACAGAGGACTATTTACACAAGACAGGGCCACATGGACCACTGTCAGAATTAGCACAAATCACCAAATGTAAATGTAGAAATTTAGAACAAATAATAAATGTAGCGCACAACCAGTAACCACTGGTAACAGGTAAGTACACCCTACGCAATCCTAAAACACCTTAGGTACACATCACGCAGGGGACTATGAACTCACTAGTACAACCTATACTAGGAAAAACAATCTCCTATGCATAAACACAGTTAGGCATAAACTTAGCATCAAGGCAATGCGCAGGCGCAAAAAGAATACACAGGTAACAATAACCCTGGACTCTAGGTGAGGGCACAACACAAGAAAACGGTCCCCAGGCCAACTTGGCCTTTCAGGGGCTCAAACGCCCTTTGTCCAGCAGAGTCAGGGCTAGACTGCGCAGGCTGCGCAAGCCAAAGCGTAAAGGCCACAACCTAAACGTGGCAGCTGCCCACTAAGTGCTGGGCAGCTGGGAAAATGCTTGGGCACCACTGTGCCTTTGGAGCCCTCTCTGGGCTCTTGAATGCCCCACAACAATGGGGGAGCCTCGTGGGCTCTAAACAAATGAGGGGGCCAACATTGGAGCCCCACAGGGCTCTTCAACCAATGTGCCTCGTTGGAGCCTTACAGGCTCTTTAAACAATGTGCCCCGCGTTGGAGCCTGTCAGGGCTCTAGACAAATATGGCCCGCTGGAGTCCCTCTGGACTCTACAAAATACTGCCCCCGTTGTTGGAGCGCACTCGCTCTAAAACAAATACCAGGAATAATGCCCGCTTAAACGTGGGAGCCTTTTCTGGCTCTTTAACGAACAATGCCCCCAACCGTTGGAGTCCCACTTGGGGTACTCTTTAACAATAGTCAGGGCCCCTTCGTTGGAGCGACCCCCCCTCACTCACCGGGGCTTTGTCGGGGCAGCCTCTTGCTGGTCCTCTTCTCCGGTCCCTCGCAGTGGGGCGGCGGAGCTTCTTCTCTGCGGGGGAGGTTCTGGCGGCAGTACGTCTTTCTCGGCGGTGGGGGCAGGCACCGGCAATATGCCTCGGGCCCCCTCCGCCTCTGCTAACAGGCTGGTGCACTTGCGGGGCTCTCCTCAGGGCATGGGAGCCCCGCGATCCCCAGTACGTCCGGAGTTGGCCCCGCCCACAAGCGGGCCGGGTCCTTACTATTTCCGGGTTGCCGCGGGCAGCGGCGGTGATTTCTATATGGGGTGGGAACCCGTATTCAGACAACAACACATGCATGGTGGGCACCCGCGGTTCCGCTATGTGGCGAGCGGGGTGGGCACCCGCATAGAAAACTAATTAATTAAGCGGGGTAGGCTTCCGCGTAGTATGCAGCACCACAAGCGGGATGGGCTCCCGCTCGGAAGACACACAGCGGGGGAATCCCTTCGTCGGGATTCCCTCGGTATCCAACGCAGTTCCGCGCTGCCGGGCCCAACGAAGGCGCTCCTCCGGACAGTCAGGCGCTCTTCAGTCCAGATGCCGCACTTTTGCCCTTGGAACCTCAGCGCTCCCCAGCAGGTAAAGAGATAGCGCTTTCCAGGCGCTTGAGGGCAAGGTCCAGGAAATAAAGGTGGCAGGGGGGCAAGGGCTGGGCCCAGGGGCCAGCTCACAGGGCCCTCCAGGCAGGGAGGCAGTCCGCAGTGGCGGTCTCTCCAGGCGCCCAGCAGCAGGCCCCCCCTCTGGTTCCTGAGCACTTTGTTTTGCTCAGCCCCTCTCCCTATTCAGAGAACAGGCCAGGGTCATCAGTCGCACCACAGGGGGCGGAGCCAGCATTGTGTGGGGAAAGCCCAGCCCTATTCAGGTCCTAGGTGTGCTCCTCCCACCCATCTGGCTGCTGATCTCCCCATTCACCACTGGGTGACTCCTCCTGACTCTGGGGATTCCCTAGCCCATCACATGACCTCAGCCAGCCAATCACGCGCCAGGCAGTCACTGCACATTTATGCCAGCGTCTAGAAGTGGCACTTCCACACTAGCTACATGGACACCGCACACATCATCGCGCAGCATTTAATCACACGAGTCCGCACATACCAAACTCGCACCTGCACTCCCCACGCATCAGGAACTACCAGGGACACATACATTCCCCCATGCATTCCTATGGGAGGGCAGGTCAGTCTAACTAAACCATACACAGAGCGCACACGCTTCCCACTGGGACACAGTGTGAAAGCGTCAAGAGGCCTAAAACCACTAGTCCTCCATAGAGAAAGAGCTAATATATTCGCAAAAGTTTAGGGGTGAACCTGCCAGAAGGGCCAAGTCCAACATCTCCACATTAACAGTCCTGCAGAGATGGCTGAACATTTATGAGGGGTTCTATGATCCAAGCCGATGGTGGTGGACTGACATCCTAATTCTGCGATAGCCCACAAAATAGTATAACTTTGTCGCTGGTGGATAGTGCCTCGTTAGACAAGAGGATTCCGTTTTCCCTTTTTTCATCAGCAGAGTGGAGGCCCCAGCACTGAATATAACAATAACAAGTTCCCATCAGAAAACGATTTGAAATGGTCTAGGAACCACAACAGAGAGCAAACTATGGTTGTGCAAATCCAAACTAAAGCAAGCAGCAAGCAGGTACCCATGCAAGTGTGTCACTCTGCACTAGAGCTTTACAACACCTGTCAGGGAAAACCTACCATGATGCTGAGGTACATGAAAAACGTTCTGATGATGTGACGATACATACAGAAGACAGAACTGCTATACATTGGCTGAGGTATGCAGTCTGTACATCAGTCCATACGACCAAGGACAGGAACATCTAAGCTTCGTAGCTAAATCAGTGATAGCCATATTTAACATGTGCCCTTGAACCGTCTCTTGGGGCTTATTTTCAAGCACCTTGCGCTGCCGGTGCGTCACTTTTAATATGGGAAAATTGATGTACCTGCGGCTCAAGGGGCTTGTAGATAAGCGGGGCTTGTAGATAAGCCCCTTTTTTCTAAAAGGGTACTTTTATCCAAAGTAAATCAGTGATACATCCAATTATTGTTCGTACATTGAATATGGAGCTAATTTTTTAGAAACCCCAGGTATAGAGGAAAACATAAGTTTTACTTACACAGTCAGAACCAGTGATCCTCCTCCGATGATGAACACAGTCAAGTCTCCCTATGGCTCAGTAATGGAGCAGCAGCAGAAGCCGCCCTAGAAAAGTGTATCTAAGGAGTAACTGCACTGCACATAAAGGACATTGTGTAGTTGGGAGTCGCAAGGAGGACAGATCAGGTTAACCCCTAGTGTTTTGACATCGGCCTTAGTGCCCCAACATGAGAATATAAAAAGGGCTTACTTTGGGTTTGGCACAGCGGGCGCCTTGCCATAAACGAGCGGGCTCCCGCTCTGCCAAACACCTGCGTCCACTGTCTCACGAGGAAATCATTAATTGACCACCAGTGTGATGACCACCAGTTGTGCCAGTAATCGGTCATTGATGAAAACCAATCCACCAATGGACCACTACCTCCATTGCAGTGGAATGTCCTCCCTGTTTAGGGCAGGTTTCCTGATGCAGAGTTTCCCTGCTCTAGTCTGCCATGCAAGGGAAGTTGATGACAACCTAGGGACAGATTGATGCATCAGACTATCTGAGAATCAGTGATGGGAGTGTATCAAGTCAGTGTATTGGACAATTCACCCTGAAATGGTTACCACTTACTCAAGATCAACAGAGATATGCGGGGTAGATATGCGCCTAGGGAGGGAGGGATTAGAGAGCCATATCCACAAAGGTTTCATTACATTGCAGTATAAGTCATATTTTTGACCATTTATAAGGAAAGATCTAAAGGACAGTATGTAATTTGCGTAAACTGAAGTTTTTATATTATTAATTTGTCATTGATTTAATGTGAAGTGTTCAAATAACTGTTTATACCTTGTACAAGTAAAGAGGCAGTGAGTGCCATTTTGAGGGAAAAAATATGAACGGGAGAGTAGAGGTGGGAGTGCCAACAAATTTAGACGGAGAGCCAAGCCAAAAACGAGGAAAGGGTCAGCTCTGGCTCTACGAGGCGTGCGCGAGCCAAGTCTTGAAAATATTTGGCATGTTAGTCATGAAACAAAGATCATATTAGAGTAGGATAAGGGGTCTTAAAATTTTAAAATAGTGTTCTTTTTTAACACGCTCTTCATTCAACAGATTATTTGAAAAGTATTTATTAAAAGTGAGATTTTAAACTAGAAATGAGAAGCATTCCATTCCCACCTGATAACAATGCTATTAGTGAACTAAGACGCATGTCAGGTGTCATGTGTACATTATATCTGGCCTAGATTTATATCACAGAAGGAGCAACATTATAGGCACAAGGGTTACATTTTGTGTGTATGCTTTCACTACACATATTCTACCAATAGGGCAGCATTTTAAGACCAGGGTCACTGTAATTTTGCGGCAGAGGAGGTCCAAATTATGCAGCAGGATTGACTAAATAATGCTGCACATTTTTTCTAAGTGTTACTTCAGCTGTAGATTTCAGCCCATTAATACCAGTTTAACAACCAAATACATAAAAAAAGCAACTAAAAGATGGCCAGTTAACCAAAGGGCCTTTCAACGCGAGTGAACACATATTGCCACGTTTTTAGAAACTTTTGATCCGTTAGAGCAAAAACTATTTTTTTATTAGAATCTGCAGATTATGTGACAGGTGATGGATTATGTGGCAAATGCGGACAATCCTTAAGTATGCAAAAGAAATGCACAGTCACAGAATCGCATAATTCAAGTGGCCCTGCTGAAAACATATTCTACACATTATAAATGTATAATAAAAATAGTGGAAACTTTATACTATGCCTGCACTAAACGCATGATAAAAATGTGTAGTGTGTAGGTACTGTGTCTGCCAATATTCCGTTCGTTATACAAATGATGCAGTGCTTACTATATGCGTCTGTCTACACTACGGACCCAATACAAGTTCTGCAGCGTTTACTTGCTGTTTCTGCCTAAATTAAGAACATGCTCCAACTATTTAAGTTGTGGGGTGTGCATGTTTACTCTTTGTATGGCCCTGCAGCACTTTCAGAAGCTAGCCGTTCTTTACAGTTCTGGATTAGAGCAGGGTTTGTTTTGTGTGTATGTTACTTTGCGTCCATACTACAAAGAAGGCCGAGTTTAACCTTCTGTGCCTATATCAAGCACACGAAATAAATGATACTATGTGCCGGTGTGTGCCCATATTGTATGCACTTTGCAAATCGTACAGGCCAGTACAAAATGACTTAATGAGCCTAATTTAACTTGTGTTATTGCTGTTTAGCTATTTTTTTAAATCTTTTTTTATGTCTTATTATGCATGTTTTGTATTATTTAATGTGCGCCTTGTAGCGGGCACTGTTTTGCAGTCATATGTAAACGGACTACGACAACCTTTTTGTCAGTGCATTGTAAATGTTGGTGAAAATGTCGTTTTGCGCTTGTCAGTGAGCACAACGGTTTTCTTTTATATCTTAATCAAAATGCAGTTTTTCAAGGGTAGCTTCTTGCTGAACAATAGATACATCGACAGAAGGATATATATTAACGGGTTTTGAGAAATAACAAAAACATAACGTACGTGCTTCAAGTGTCTTCGTCTGACGTTGAACTACGTGATATTTTTTGACGTGGTATATCTGAAAGCACGTTCACTATTGATAAGATGAGGTCGCTTTGCATGCTGCAGTTAACTGAAATACGCACGCACGCACGCAGCGCCTCGTGCGCCCCTACGTCCTTTTTTTATCGCGCGGCCAACCTGCGAAGTGACGCAGAAGATGAACCGCTCGTTCTCAGTACGCAACAGAAGCTAGTTCTCCCTTCCGATAGCCCCTATCTCTGTGGAACAACTGGTTTACAAGGAGCCGATCTGTGGCTCAGAGGCTGGGCATGGTTACATACATAGTTGTAACAGCGTAGCTATTTGAGCCGGGTATGCCAGCTTTTTCAACGTTTTGCTTCTGTACCAGCTGTTGACATTAATATTGGGTAATACCTGCTTATTTCCACTGATAACATTTATGAACGTCAAAGCTCCCAAATCTACCGAGGAAATAATTCTGGTTCATGTGAAACTTGGCATGGAAAGCACCGAATTTTCTCTGTATTTCGCATGCAAAGCTTGAAACATTGGGTATTTACTGGCCTCTGTCAATACTATTAATTGTAATGGTATATATATATATAGTGATTGCTTCCCCTGACAAGGCATCAAAGCGCTTTTTGGTGAGTAGCATGCTACTCCGAAACCCCAAAGCGATTACTGGTGGATTAGCATGGTGAAATTTGAGAGGTGGACATGTGGGTCTGTTATGGAAGAGTCTAGAAACTGTTTATTGGGAGATCATAGTAGTAAGATGAGGTTTGAGGTGAGTATAAGGAGAGATGGAAGAATCCCTAGATATAGTTCAGGGAGATCATAGTAGTAAAATGAGTTTTGGGATGTCAAAGGAGGCATAGCTGAAAGAATAATTTAGAAGGGTTGTTTTGGAGATCATAGTATTAAAATGAGGTTGAGGGTGATCCAAGGAGGGATAGAGGAGGGAAGAGTCTAGAAAGGCTCATTTTGGAGATCATAGTAGTAGAATGAGGTTTGGGATGAGTCAGAGAGTGGAGGTAGAGGATATATTGCGAGAGGTATAGGGTAGTGCATTGGAGTGGGTCAAAGTTTTGTTTTTTACAGTAAGAGTAAAGTAATAAATACATAGATACATAAGTACCGTATCATTATATATTTATACATATATATATATATATATATATATATATATATATATATATATATATATATATATGTACACATATCTAGATACATACATATAATCAAATTAAAATGTGTATATACAGAGGGATATGCTGTACATTTGCATTTGAGTATGGTGGCTACCTATGTAGGAATAAGCCAACTCTTGATTAGTCTTCTGAAGGTAAGATAGTTATCTGTGAATCTTATGTTTGGGGGTAATGAATTCCATAGTTTGGCTGATTGAACAGAGAAAGATGTGCCCCCTAAGTGTTTTTTTTCTTGTATGATGGAATTTTGAGGCAAGGTGTCAATCTGGAGCGGAGGTTCCTTTGTTGACTGTATTTGATGATTTTATTACTGATGAAAGCAGTCCTGTTTCATGTATTGCTTTGTGGGTGATACAAAGCAGCTGGAATGTGGATCTTCTGGCAACCGGTAACCAATGTAAGGTCCTCAAGGCAGGGGAGATGTGTGCTTGTGGCTTTACATGTAGGAGTAGTCTGGCAGCAGAGTTCTGAATCCGTTGTAGTCTTTTCATAGTTGATAAAGATAATCCATGGTAGAGATCATAGGTGTAATCCAGTTTAGACAGTATAGAGAGATAGTGCCTTGGACCTTGTGTGGAAATCCCAGGTTGTGGAAGGTGTGTCACAGAGGTTTCATAGTAATAAAGTTTGATCTTGCTAATTTGTCCACTTGGACATTCATTGATAACTTAGAGTTCATGGTAATTCCAAGGTTTCTTACTTCCTTAGATATTTTAGGAAGTGGTCCCAGATCGTCAGGCCAGGTGCAAAGTGGGTAATATTGTTTCAAATCGCCACATGTGAGTATTTCTGTTTTGGAAGTATTCAATTTGAGATGGTTCCTGTCATCCACTGATCATCGGCTCTGAGGCAACTGAAGATTTGTAAGTTTTCCATGTCTTTGGGACTTTCCAGTTTAAGGAGTATTTTTGTTTCATCTGCATAGTTCTAGCTGTGATCTGAAATTCATTGATGATTGCCGCTAATGACTTCATGTAGATGTTGAAAAGTAGGTTGAGATGATAGAGCCTTGAGGGACCCTGCTTTAGAGAAGTACGGTTTAGAGGAGAAAGGGGGTATGGATGACAACTGTTCCGTTTTGAAGGAAGGATGTGATCCAGTCCTGAGCAGTCCCCTCTATGCCGGCTTCGTAGAGTCTTTGGATTAGAGTGTCATGGTCAACTGTGTCAAAGGCAGCTGAGGGGTCCAAGAGAAGTAGTGCCACAACCCTGTTGCAGTCTACTGTATTTCTAAGGTCATCCAAGATGGAGATGAGGACAGATTCTGTCCCTCTTCCTAGACGGAATCCTGTTGGGAAGTCGGAAAGTATGGAGTTATCTTCATTAAATTGTGACATCTTGGCGAATGCTGCTCTTACTATCAGTTTGCCCAGGACAAGTCCATTTGTAATTGGTCTGTGGTTGTTGGGGTCAAGCAGGTCCAGGTTAGTTTTATTTAATAATGGGATTATGTATGTTTTTTTTAGGTCTTCTGCTAAGAGTCCGATAGTTAAGGAATTATTGACGATTCTTCTTACTAGTGTGGCAGCAGAGGTAGTTAGAAGAATGTACTTGAATATTTGGGGTGGGCAAGGGTCAGGAGGGTTGCCGGCAGGCCTGTTTGCATTGACCAGATCCATAAATTCACTTTGTGATATTTGTTTGAAGGAACGGAAATGGGTTGGTGCTGGTGGTTTTCATTGTTTTAAATAGGAGACCCACGTGTCTGCTTTAGCTGTGTAATGATTTGCCAGTTTGTTCATGAATTCTTGACTAATGGGATGAGTTCTTTCTATGTATTTAGGTTTACAATATTCAGTGAGAATTTTGTATAATTCTTTATTTGCACATTTAGCATTTTGAATTCTGTCTAAATAGTACCTTTTCTATCGCTTTTTTGATGGCAGACTTGTATAATCTGTAATGTTTCTGTTGGTGAAGTTTGTCTTGTTTGCTCTTTGTTTTGAGCCAGATGTGTTGCAGTTTTCTAATTTGCTGTTCTATCTAGTTTAGTTCATTATCTCTACAAGGTGCCTGTTTTCCTTTGTCCTGTTTTGTTGTTCTGAGGGATAGTATATCAAAAGCTTCCCATTGCCAGCCATATCGTTTTTTAACAGAATGTATTGTGTCTAGAGCTGTGTTGGATGTTAGTTGTGTTTCTAAGTATTCAAAATTGAGTTTGTTCCACGGTCACTAGGTGGATGCATGTAATGTGGTGTGTTGCTTTGTGGTGTTTTATGTTGCAAAGCTAGCAAATGGTGGTCTGACCATGCGACTGGAGTAATCGTGCGAAACTAGTTCTGGATTTGCAAAAATGACATCTAGGATGTGTCCAGCGATGTGCGTGCTTTTCTGGATGATCCGATGTAGGTTCAGTGCGTCTAGGCCAGTGATGATTGTTTTCGGATGGGGCAAATATGGGTTTGTCAAACCTAATGTTTAGGTCACCAAGAATGCATAGGTTGGAGTGTAGTGTTATCAGGGTTAAAACTGCATCTAGAAATGTGTCTGGGAATGTTGCATTGCTAGGTAGAGATCTGTAGAGGAGAAGGGAGTTACAGGAGGAAGTTGGTGTTAAAATGCAGTTTGAATTACGCAGTAATTACTTTCAGGTTGCTATTTAGTTACTTTTGGATTACATTGAGTACTGGGGGTGGTATGCCTAGATAACACACCTTAGGATCCTACAATGTAAGGTAAGTAAGACTTTTTACACTTTGCATTTTCTCCATACAAACAGTTCAACAGAACGTTTTAAGGCCCAAAATCACATATAACATGGGTTCCTATGGGAGAAAAATGGTTATCGGTTTTTCAGGTAAGTACACGACTTACGAGTTAGAGTTTGGGGGGTTAGGACCAAGGTTCCCCAAGGTTCGGGTAGGCACTCAAATTGCACCACCAGCGGTACTAGGGTGGCTGGGTGCAGAATGCAGGATGCCAATGTTAGCCAATGGGGCTAGGGGCACCTCGGTTGGAGACTGCTCACGGGCAGGCCACGTGGTCTCGAGAGCCAAGCTCTCTAGCGTTAAGGTCAGGGCAAAGGTGGTCCCAGGTTGGCACCAAGTCCACATCACCAGTGGCGCTGGGGCTGCCGGGTGCAGGGTGCTGAGGAGGGGTCGGGAGCCCAATGCAATCCTATGGAGGTTGCCGGTTTGGGATTTTGACTGCAGGCTTGGTCCAGAAAGTCTTCCGGAAGAAACAAACAGCAGGGCAGGTAAGTTGAAGGGCACGGGGATGTAGGTGCACCTCAGGTCCTCTTCTCCAGGATGCAGGGCTGTAGGATGCAGGGGTGCCTTTCGAGGTCGGATTTCACCCTTTCAGGCCACCCGTGGTTGGGAGGGCTCCGTACAGAGGTTGCAGGTGACGTCGGGGAGTCCTGAAGTGGTCAACCCATGGTGAATTCGAAATCTGGAGCGCTGGGGGACCGCGCTGGGACCGGTGAGCCACTTGGACTTGGGCTGTAGGCGACGGATGGAGTGGTGGTTCCAGGCGTCGAGTTTCTTTGTCCTCAGCAGGCTCAGAGTCTGTCTTTGGAGTTTTTTTTAACAGAGCTGCTGTTCTCAGGACATCCGGTCTTTGTTGAAGGCCATCAGTCCTCCCAGGGGATTTGGAGGTCGCTGGCTGCAGGACAAGTCGACTTTTGATGCAGGATCTCCTGAAATCGCAGACAGGCCGGTAGGGCTAGGCCAAGTCAGTTCTTCTCTATAGACTCCTCTGCTGTGCGACTTCTTCCAGGACTCTGCCTTCTGGGTTCAGGGATGCCCCCTACATAGTGTATTTGGTAAGCGTTTTAGGAGTCTTGAGGTAGTAGCCAGTGGGCTACTGACCTGAGGGTGTCTACACCCTTGGTGTACTCACCCCACATGGGGGAGTGGGCACAATCCCTATTCCTGATTGGCGAGTGCCTGCCATCTGCAAGATGGCGGGCTCTGAAGTGTAGGCTTCACCTTGCATCCCCCACCTAAGGGTTGGGGTTGGCAGAGAAGGGCACACCTTCTGGGCTGTTGTAATTTTTCTCGCCTCTCTTTCTGCCGAAAAGTGGGTAAGACAGAAAGGGGGCCAGCTCCTGATAGCAAGAGAGGCTGGGAGTCGCGTTGCAAAGGCGGCAAGACCATTGAAGCTCTCCTGCCACAGGTGGCACTACCTGACCGGGGGGAGGTATGAACAACACCACCCAGGAAAGACTTTGTTTCTGGGCCCAGGGAGCGAAGGCTCCCAACCCAGGGGTCCAGAAGCTTGTCTCTAAGATGCCCTCTGAGTACATTGTATAATAAATCCCACACTGGAATGAGTGTGTGTTTATTATGCTGAGAAGTTTGCTACCAAACTTCCCAGAATTCAGTAAAGCCATTATGGTGCTGTGGAGCTCATAATGACAAACTCCCAGACCATATACTCGTTTTGGCTTTACTGCACTTACAATGTCTAAGAATGGACTTAAACAATGAAGGGGTACAGTGCTCATGCAACTGTACCCTCACCAGTCGTATAGTGCACCCAGCTAGAGAGATGACTTCCCTATACCATAGGCAGTGGGTTGCAGACATGGCACATGTCGACTCTTCACTTTTCTCTGCACCAAAACAGGCAACCTGCAATGGCAGTCTGTGTGTGTTAAGGTACAGGGCCTCTAAGGGTGGCACAATATGTGCTGCAGCCCTTAGAGGCCTTCCCTGGTCACAGTGTCCTTGGTACCCATGGTACTTTTTACAAGGGACTTACATGTGGCCAGGGGGATACCAATTGTGGGTACAAATGTACAGTTTTGGGAAAGAACACAGGCCCTGGGAACCTGAATTGCAGGGACCCAGGGCTCATCAAGTCAAAGTGGATAATACATCTGGCAAAAAGTGGGGGAGTTACTGCAGCAGAAACATACTTTCCTACAGCAGTGTTTTTGGACCTGTAGCATGTGTATAATTAGTGCTGGTAGAGGGATAGCAATCGTGTTGTTTTTCTATATCGTAATCCTCGTCCAGCAGGCTTAGAAGGCATTTTGATGGGTCTGGTGTGTAGGTGGTGGAGATGGTGTTGGAGAGTGAGTTGGTGAGCAGTGTTGTTTTTGTAGAGTAGCCTTGTTGTGTAATAGTCATGGAGATGTGAAGTCGTGATGAGTGGCATGTTGCTAATTTTGTTTGTGTCTGTCTAGGTTGGAAGGTGTATGAGTTAGGGGTGGCGGTGCAGCATGTGGGTCATGTTGTAAGACTCATAACTGTGTAATAGATGAGAGACATTTGAATGAGAATTGTTGTGTTGGTGTATTTGTGTTAGGTGTGGGGGAAGAGAGAACGATTGGCAGTAAAAATCATTTAGGATGTGTATTATTTGTGTAGTCAGGGGGGTGGGAGTAGGTTTATGTTTCTAGTTTGTGATGGAAAGTATTATGCAATAGTGTGTTTGCGTTATTTTGTTGGGCTGGTGTGTGGGTTATGTATTGTTTTGGGGAGTAGTGACAGGAGACGATGATGCAGTGGTTGTCTGAGAAGGATTTGTTTGTGAAGTATTGTTGGTGAATTGAAGTTCAAAGGTAAAGGAGGTGGTGATGTGTTTTGGAAAAGAGTGTGTCATGAGTATGTGTGTTAAATTTGATAGCTGGAAGAGGTAACGTGTGGTGGAGTGGAGTGTGAGGATTGTTTCATTGTGTGTTTTTGATAAAAAGAGGAGTATGGCGTTGGTGGATAAAAAAATGTAGGGCTGAGTATAGGTCTGGTGATTAATGTTAATGTTAAAGTGATTTTTAAAGCGCACGATTACCCTGAGGTGTCCTGGTACCAACTCTGCTAAAAGGTTTGCTGTACTCAAGGGAACTACTCACGGAAGAGCTAGGTTTTTAATTCCTTTCTAAAGGAGAACACATTAGGCATGGATTTAATGTGGAGGATATAAGAAGTTCCACACTTTAGCAGGGCATGTAACAAAACTTCTGCCTCCCCAGTTGGTACATATGAACCTTGGAATTACCAGTGTCTTTGCTCAGGAGGAGCGTAGATTCCTACTCTGCTCATAACACTTTGAATCAAGTAGGCAAGCATCATGCCAATTTTTATAAGCAGTGCACAGGGCCTTAATCTGAATTTGTTGCCTGAGTGGAAGCCATTGCAGATCTTGCTTGAAATGAAAATTTAAATTTGGGAAACCCTAACAACAGCCGAGCCGCAGCATTCTGTAGGATTTTAAATAAATTTAAATGTTGCAGTTGCATATTAAGATGCAGGCAATTACAGTAATCCAATTATAAAGGCACCAGCGCTGCTACAACAGTTTTTGAGCCTCAGAGGAAATGAAAGAGAGAATTCTTTTTTATTATCCTCAACGTACAAAAGGAGGACGAGGTAGCTGCATTTACCTGATCTCCAAAGGTAAGTTTGTTGTCCATGACAACATCCACATTTCTTGCCTTACTTACAGGTGTTGGGAGAGTTTCTTGACCCTCTGGCCACCAAGCAAGATCCCCTGAGGGACCTCACAAGGCAATGAGAATGGATCAGACACAAATTGTTCCAGAGCCACCATTTGCTCCTGCCCTGTGAGAAAGAATCTCATAAGGGCAAGTGCAGCCCCCTCAATCCCGATCTCCCGAACATGGTCTATCAACAACTTGTTATTGACCGTTTCAAAGGCTGCTGACGGATTGAGTAATACGAGGGCGGAACTTCCTCCTCCATCCAGGGCGGCTCTTATCTCCTCTGTAGCTTTAATGAGCGCAGGCTCAGTGCTGTGCCTGCTTTGAAAGCCAAACTGATTGGCATCTAATAACTGATTGCTCTGAATAAAGCATGAAATCTGTTGATTGATAGCTTTTTCTACAATCTTCGCGGGCAGAGGGAGGCAAGCGATAGTCCGGTAGCTACTGGTGTCAGTCGGGTTTCAACTAGGGGGCTTATTAGGATGGCGGGCGGACTTTAGTCCGCCCACCACCCTAGCGGTGGTGGGACCGGCCGCCAGCGGTGAGCCGTCCCACACCGCCAATTAGGATGCGACCGCCACCCTGGTGGTCGCATTCCGCATCTTTAACATTGCGGCGGGTGCTGCTTACAGCAGCACCCGCCCCAATGCCAAAGAGACATGCTGTGCATTTCCATGCACAACGTGACAGGCACGGCGTGGTGCCTGCCACCTTGTGGCATCGCGCGGTGCCTACCACCCAAGTGCAGCCCCCCGTCCTCCTGGGGGCCCGTAACGGGCCCCCAAAGCAATTCTCACCAGCCATTCCATGGCGGAATCACCGCCATGGAAAGGCCTTGTCAACCCGTGAACATAATATGGTTGGCTGTGCCTGGAAGGCACCGCCACCATGTCATGCCCCAGCTCCGCCCGGCCAGCAATCGTGACGATTGCCGAATGGCGGAAAAGCGGCGGAGGGACTTTCCGTCCGCTGCGGTACCCCCCCCACCATGATAATATGGCGGGGGTAATACATGTTGTGAAGGCGGGCAGATCGCCACCGCCGGCCGGGCGGTGGCGATCCACCCGCCATCATAATGACCCCAAAAGGTTTTTTTAAATAATGGCCGTATTGTTTGGTAAAATATCCTGTCCTGAACACCGAGTTAAAAATACTTGTAAGGTTAGAGACAATGATTTCTGGTGCTAGTTTGATCACAGATGGAGGACAGGGGTCCAGTGTGGAGCCAGATTTAACAGAATAAATTTGCTTTGTAATCTGGTCTATGGAAAGTATATAAAATTCAGTAAAAATGGGCTGTTCTAGACCTGGTCTTGCCAACCTCTGACCTTCCCTCGTAGTTTCTTTGCTTCTATCAAACTTATTATAAATCTGCACAACTTTATCTCGGAAAAGATTACAAGAGAATTGCAAAAGGAATGATTACAATTTATTAATCCCACCCGCAGTTGTGGATTTTTTTCAGTTGTAGTATCCCACACTACCCCATCAGTGGTAGAGTCAATAAAACAGGATGAGAAGTCTCTTGATGCTTGTTATAAACAAAATGCATCCGAGTTTTTTTATTATTCAGAAGAGTCCAATTGAAATTAGATCTGTTGTGTTCGTTTAACATATCAGTTAAATACCTTTACTGCACTTTTATCAAAATGGATTATGTTTCAGTAGATTGTTATTGTCTATGTCACTGGTGTGTGTAGAAACATCTGCAGTAAGTCAAGCTGTAGGGAGGAGACATGCGCCTAGCTATGATATACCTATGCCGGATATGGTGATTAGTTGTGCCTGTAAAGTTCTAACAAGAGCAAACATGGCAGAATACACATTTGTTTTATTGCCCACAAGGCTTCTTATATTGCCCGTAGTAGTAAAAATCTACTTAAACCCTTCAGCGCGGCGCGGATTTCCGCGCCGTGCTGAAGATTCCATGCGCGGGCGGGGCCATGACGGAGCGGTTCCGTCATGCGCACAGCGCAACCGACGCACGTGACGGAACCGCTCCGTCACAAGCGTCGAACGGGTTAATGAGAATGTTGGGTATTTTCTAAAAGCCCACTGTGTTTTTTCGTTCTTGTGTTAGCTAGCTTTTGCTTTGCACACGTTAAAAAAGAATACCCTTGTTTTTGTGCTGCACATTTATTTTATAAATAGACTGCACATGTTTTATTAGTTCGTTTTTCTTCTGGGATTCAGACGGACCATTTCATACAAGGCCAAAAAAACACTGCTACCTGTTTTCTCTGTGGTCGGACACTAACACCTAGACATAATAGAAAAATCCAGCTGCTGTTTTGAACATGCAATTCTAATTATATAAGCTGGGGCATGTTGTTTTGAAAATAGAGAGGACACATTATCTCAGAGCAAATGTACCGAGATGAAAGAGAGCTCCGATGCCTGAGATGTAGAACAACAGCCTAGTGTTATGCCATGTATTTGGTCGCCCAGTAATCCCAGAGATCTACAATATAATACTGTGTTTCTGTAGTGAGGGTAGGCTTGGGCAGATCTGTCTTTCAATAAGACAGTGCTTTTCATTGTGTACAGTCTGTTGATTATGATAATCACATTTTTGACCTGTATATGTCTTTTAATTGCAGTGCATTTATTACAAAAAAGAGCACAATTGTTTCAGTAAATATTGTAGCTTTTTTCGTGTCTCTTTTCTGTTTATTCTGGATATGTATTAGAGAGAGAGTGAAAGGTGATGGCCTGCTACAGTGATCCCTGAGAGGGCCTAGAGTGTTGTGTTCTGGGGTGCCAGTTTACTACTTTCGATGGAAAGGTTAGGAGAGCAAGTAAGGCACTACGAGCTAGTCTGGATTTGGGCCCATAGGTACTGATGTGGTAAGGTAACTCAGTTCCTACATACTGATGTTCCGTGGTCCCAGGCATAGTTCTGGTTCTAAGCAGAATCTCTGCAAGAAGAAAAGTGCCCTTGTTGTAGTTTCCCGCTTCTCTGTGGACCAAAATGGTCCCGAAATATGAAGGCTGTCTCAGCATTTCTGAAAGGCTGCCAACAGCCAATCAGAACTATCTCAACACAGAAACCAATTCTGAACACACTTATCAATTATGATTGGCTGGAGAGTGTCTAATCAGATTGACTGAGACAGCAGGCTGTTTCTGCAATTCTGTTTGACATCATAAGAATTTATCTCAGTGTTATACCATTCGAATTGGCAGCTGGCCAGTCTACAACTTCCTGTACTCTTTATGGTTCTGGAAGGCATGGGGCCACCTGTGGAGGTTGGCAATATGACAGGACATTTAGATGCGATTTGCTGTTTTTTTTTTTTTTAAAACAGATTTTTATTAATCGATTGCACAGATGTTACAGGACCCTGAATATCAGGGTCGACGACAGATTCACATTGCAGCATATCTCTATAGCAATCCATTTGTACATTTGTCATGCATACACCATGAATAATAACAACCCCCCCCCCGTAACTCCCCCACCCCATCCCCAGCGTCACACCATAACCATGGATTCCCCACCACAGCCGCACCCCATTGTGGTAAGCTAAATCCCCCGGACCTCCCGTCTTGCCCATCGCCCCCCCTTCCCTACCAGGTTTCCTACACATCTCCAGAATTAATCCTCTTCTTCCACTGGCGGCTCCAGCCACAGCCCCCGGTAATCCGCCCACCGTTTCCATATTTTATAGTGTTTGCGTGGACATCCCCGGGCTACATATATGGGTTGTTCCAGCCCCATACAAAAATCTAGGCCGTTTTTCCATGCTGTGATCGATGGAGCCCTGGGCGCCTTCCATGCCCTGGCGATATCCCGCTTTGCCAGCGTAAGGCCCAGCCGTAGCAAGTGCCGCTTATATATGTTGCCCCCAATGCCCTCCATAACATGTAGCAATGCAAATCGGGGCGTGCGAGGGATCGCCCACCCCAGCACCTCGGCCAGACAGGGGATTTGCTGCTTGTTGAGGAAACGTTTCCCAAAATTGGCATATATACCTGGTGCTCTGTGAAGTGAAACATTTGTCTTCTGCCCATCCCTAGTTACACCTTGCTATAATTATTCTAAAGAATGCTGCCTTCTCAGAAGATGTACTCAGAAAAATGAAGTCCACAAAGAAATTCATGACACCCTGCCAAAAGTCCCATTTCTTCGAACGATTCTTTGTTATACTCTACATTATCATTTCTATTATAACGTTTTATGTGTTGTGTTTAACCAGTTTACCTATATTCCCATGGCACCCTCCACACTTTTACACATATAAGGTGGCACCACAAACCTCCCGTTTTGCACATACTTTGTCGAAGATCCCCTTGCATACTTTAAACATCTGCATGCATAACGCGATGTTTCACTCTTCGTGAATAGCTACTAAGTCATGCCTGTGCAATTTAAATAGAATAGGTATTTGGAGTCATGCATCGTATATTTTCAGAACGCAATAACAGTCACAACATGGATTCCCACAGTCTTAGAAACTCAATGTCAATTATGTCGGTCTGCCATTTATTTTTGAACACATTTAACAGACTCATAATGAAACTTTATGATGAACGGTTTTATTGAACTCAGCTTAAGGTAAAATTTGCACTAGCATCCACCCATTAACACAGAACAATCTGAAAGCTCTAAAGACATATGGCCAGGGTATAACACAATTTTTAAGTCACAAACCTTGTGATTCGCAAGGGTCTACCCTTACTCCACTTGTTTTAAGGGTTCATAAAATCAGTCGCAGGATCGTATTGGGGCAGATTTACAAGAAGGTGTCACAGCGTGGCACTGCAAGCCCTTTGGCTGCGCAAACGCTGAGCCACTTTCAGAGCACAGGAATGCAACATATTTACAAGGATATGTCACATTCCTGTGCTCTCCCCTGCTCTGGCGCACAAACAGCTGCCATGTGCAGGCGCAGGCATCCTTGCACCAGGATGACTGCGTCATGGGGAGATTATTTTGGTGCAGGAAGGGGCACCTTCCTTCACAAAAACAATCACTACAGGCATTTTCCTCTTTCAATGTGTGCTGTAGAATGCAGCACGCATTGAAAGAGGAAAGAAGCGAGGAGAAATGAAAACATTTCTCCTTGTTGCGCCTCCCTGCGCCACCCTAGGGTAGCAAAGCATACTGACGCATTTCCAAGTTTACGAATCCTCGTAAATCTGGAAATGTGTCTGGTTCCATGGGTTTTGCGAGGTAACACCCACAGCAACACCCATGGAACGCCCCTTTCACGCAAAGTGCTGCGTGTAAAAGACCGTATTTACAAGGACAGGAAAAGCCACACAGGGTGGCTTTTCCTGTCCTTGTAAATATGGGGCAGTGTAATGCGCTGCCAGTGCGTCACAAAAAGTGATGTACTGGCAGCGCATGGGGCTTTCCCATCTGCCCCAAAGTCTTTAAGTAGGCTCCGTGGCAGCCATGTCTTAGCCTATAATTCCATCACTTTCACCACCTTAAGAACAAAACTGTACAAGCGTGGCTGTCACAGGTTAAAGCAGTAACACAATATTGCTGGCATCACTTTTGTAACATGTGGAAGAAGCGAATGGGGCAGGACGCACCTCTTGTAGATGGTTCTTCTTAGATCTGGGGGTCTCTAGTGGGCAGAGGTAAGCACCTTAGACCAAATAGGGACCCTTGCTTCTAGTCAGGGTACAGGGACACACACGGTAGATAACCCCTGCTCATCCTCTAGGTAGCTTGGCTCGAGCAGACAGGCTTATCCCCAAGGCAATGTGTAAAGTATTCGCACTTAACATCTACAATGACCCCCCTAGTACACCACAAACGTAGACCACACAGGTGAGTATATCAAAAATATATCTTTATCTAGTTTCAGCAGGGTAAATCAAGTATCAAAGGGTTGCACATTACTCGCTTTCTTGGGTTGTCAGGATCGTAAGAAGATAGTCTCTAGTCACTTGCGTGATTCAGTATTTCAACAAAACAGAATCAGTTCGTAGGCTCTTGGTGTTTAGATAGCCACGCTCCTCTGGCGGTGCCTCTACGCTTATTATTAAAGCGCTCCTCTCCGGCTGTTCAGTGCAGGGCTTCCACAGCTCCCGAGCGATGGACCAATCTGGTCGCGGCTCCCTCGACGAGCCCCATGTGACGATGTCGACGTCACCGGAGTCAGCCACTCGCAGTGTGACTCCTCCAGCCAAGCCTCCTACCAGCAACCAATCAGGTCGCGGCCTCCTCGTTCTCTTCTCCGCGGCTTCGCAGAGCGGGGAAGTGCAGCTCTCGATCAGTTTCAGGCCACCGGGCCGCGGCGGTGTATCGCGGGCAGGGTATTCCGCGGCGCCCCGTGTCAGCGGGTCGATCGTGACGCCGCCAAGCCTCACAGCGGCTTAGTTAGCACGGGGGACGCCCTCAATCCTGCGGCCACAGCAATGCACGTGCCGATGAGCACGTCGGTCTTCTCAGTGCGGCCACCGGTGTCAGGCCAAAATCAGCGCGGCCCTCTCCAGCAAAACAGAGAGCAGCCAGCGCACTTCCCGGGGCAGATGTTTAGAAGCTTGGTAGAACAGTCCACGGTCCTTGCAGCACACAGCAGCACAGAGGGGACACAGCAGAGTCTTAAAGTCTTGGCAACCTTTCTATCCCTGGGTTGCAAAACAGGAGGCCAGCTCTTCTCAGGCCCTTGGAGATTCAGAGTTGAAGACACAGCACACAGCAAAGTCTTATTAGGTCAAGTAGGCAGGGTCACAGCACACAGCAAGGCCCCTTCTCCTCCTCAGCTTCAGTTGCACAGCAGGACAGGTCAGCCCTTAGAGCACACAGCAAGGCAATCTTCCTTCAGTCCTTCAGCGGTCCGTCTTTCAGCAGAGGTTCCTCTTGATTGTAGAATCTAAAAATCTGTTGTCAGGGGTCCTTTACTTATACCCCTAAAAGTCTTTGAAGTCTTTGTGCAAGTGGGTCCTGAGCCCGGTCTGATCCAGTTCTGGGTGTTGCTGGAGCACTTTGTTTTCCTGGCTTCTTCTTTCCTTTCAGAGTGAGGGGCAGAGTCGTCAGCCGCCCAGCAGGAGGTGGAGCCAGCACTGTGGCAGGCAGGCACATCCCTATTCACTCCCAGGTGCTATCTCCTCCCTCCACTCTACTTGCAAATGTCGTCATTCAGCAAAGGGCTGACTCAGCCAACCTCCTGGGGGATCCCCAGCCCCTGTCACTCTCAAACCAGACAGTCAATCCACAAGCATGCCCAGGCACACAGAAGGGTCAGACAAGAGAACAGCTACTCTCTAAAAAGTACTGTTCTCCAACTCAGGATTTAGAAACAACCTCTCCTAAAAGATGTGTTATTAAATGCTGAGCTCAGGGATATCAAACACTCATGTCTTATCTTGTTCCTATGAGAAGATAGGCTGATAGCCATTGGCACCAGCCTCCCCATGTTAGCCTATGGAGCAAGATAACCTTGCAGCAGTGAACACACAAAATGGCCGCTGTTCACTACCAGAGCATGGTACCTGCACTAGTACATGCTCTACCTTTTACATACACTGCATCCTGCCCAGGGGGGTCCCTTGGGACTTCCATAGGGATGACTGATGTGCACAAAAAGGGAAGGGTTAGGTCCGGCCAGTGTGGACACTGGCCAGGAGGACATGGCAGTCAAGGGACTGCAAGCAGGCCTGCGGTGGCAGGCCTGAGACACCATTTTAGGGCTACTCATGTGGGTGGCGCAACCAGCGCTGCAGACCCACTAGTAGCATCTGTCATCACCAGCCCTGGCACACTCAGTGCACTTTACTAGGGACTTCATGGTGATACAAATATGCCAATCAGGTATATCCAATCAATGATATTTTACACAGGGAGCACTTACACTCTGGCACTGATTAGCAGTGGCAGAGTGTCCAAAGCATCTAAACCAGCAAAAACGAAGTCCAGCACAGCATCAAAAATCCAGGTAGCAGAGGCAAAAGATAGGGGAAAAACCCACGCCAAGGATGTCAGGTCTAACAGTTCTTAGTTCTGTTTTTCAGGCCACACCCATGCAGACCTCCAACTTCTTCATACCACTAAAGGTAACGATAATCAGACTGTAATAATGTCACATCCAGTTCCTGATCACCCATCTACAGCAATCAGACCATTATTCTGTTATATGTTTACAACCAAACATTTTAGTGTGATATACAACAGAGAATAAATGAACCAAAAATTTTATGAACTTATTAATATCATATTTTATCTACTTGAACTGCGATGAACATATGTTAGACATTAGCGGCAAATTTGAAAAAGCTGGTGCTAAGCCATTCACTTACAACATAATAAATGTGCCTAGGGGAGTGCACAGACAAGTGATCCCCAATGGTTTGTTACATTCCCTTTAAGTGAAATGTTGCTGAACTGCTTCAAACTTAATGTTCATAAAATATCTCTGTATAACCATTTCGCAGTAGTTTGGGCTAAAAATGTATCTGGAAATATTTAAAGTCCGACCTGCACCATTAGTTTCCTAGTTTTAGCAACACTAGAGACTAATTAAGGTACCTTTAGGAATTTCTATGTTTATTTTTTCAAAGCCAATGCTTAGAAACTCTAGTGCTTTTCAAATATTCCTCTTGAAATTGACGGCTCCGAAATCTACTGGTGCAACCTGCAGAGGGATAAAGCAACCAACTTCCACCACAGTTTTACATACAGGACAACCCCTCCTCATTAAAAATATGCAGCGGTATCATGAACAGCTGCGCTGGAGCCCTGCGGAGCAGAGCAACTGTATTATGTGTTTACGCTTTCTGAAGTGCACATATATATGACTCTAGATTTCTCAGAAACTCCAGAGGCTGCAGTTAGCAGCAGTCCGGCTTCTGAAAAACATTAGAAAATACGAATCAGTCTTCAAGGGGTAGGAGGAGCTACACTGGCTTCCTGTACAAATCAAAGCAGCTTTTAAAGCATTCTGTATTGCACGTTAAAATTAATAAATAAGAATTTTGAATAAAGTAAATGTGATTGTTTTCGGTATGTTTCACAAAATGAATATGTAACCCATTGATTTACTCTAAAAGGTAAAGAAATAGAGGTCCATTATTCTTGGTGTTCTTAGTATTTCCCCCTTTTTTCCCTGACCTAAAGTTTTTCGTAGAGGGGGGTCCCCTTTTCTAGAAGGTTGCATATAAGGCTCTTCATGGGATAGGCCCAGGATAGCTGAAGAAAATAATTCTATGGTATTCTGCCAATAGCTGCCTTTGATTAGCTCTAGCTAAAACAATACAAGTTCCCAAGATCTTTAAAACCACTCGGGGAGGCAGACGTTTTGTTCATGCCACCTCTTTGATTTTCAATCAAATGCCTCTGCCTCTGAGATGTCAACTTAATTTGTTGACTTTAAGAAAGCATTTAAAAACATGGCTCTTCTCTTATCTGTGACAATGTCACACTTTTGGGCCGTCTCAGGAGTACTGTCTGGGTCGACGAAAGCATTAAGACGCCTTCGGGCATTTGTAGCGCTTTACAAATAAAAATTAAATCAGAGTTAACGCGTAAACTGCAGATCGCTCAAGTCAGAACCAGTGAATTGTGGTTGACTATCTGATTCCCAGCTTTGCTGTCTGCAGTTCATACACTAACTCGGGCCAAGTCAGAGTTGCGTGTCCTTGTTTTAGACAGTACAATTCCAAAACATAGAGGGTTGTATCATGAAGAGCTGTTCTGCCTCAGTGCGGAGATGTGCGCCTGTTTTTTGCTTTTGAGGTGTCTAAAGTTAGTAGATATATATCTCAGCATTTCTCCAAATTAATGCATGAAATGCAGACTGCACAGGTCTGAAACAGAGAGAAGAGATTGCCTCTCTTTGTCTCTGGCTCGTTCGCTCAGAGAATTTCCAAGATATATGAATGAACTTTAGACTCCTGAAATGCAAACAATTCAGATGAGCAGTTCTGTGCTGAACCAGTACAGCTTTTCATCATCATCATCTTCGGTTATTACAAACCATTAAAGTACGCAAAACATAATAAAGCAATACGATAAAACAAATGATGAGGATGAGGCGTGATAAAAAGCCATGCAGAGCTAAAATGTAATCAAATCAAAGGCGAGAGAAGAGCACAATATTAGGTTATCACATAGGACTAGTGGCTATACAGCAGCACATAAGAACTAATGTGCAAATGCATGAGCAAAAATATAGGAAAGTGCAACATTAATACCGTTTTTAATAAGATTATATTAAAAGACTTGTCCGTTTGTACCATGCACTCTGAAGATACTTCACTACAGCATATACAGCAAGTGGGTCTTGTCCTTTCATAAAAGCCAGCAACGCAGATGACCGATCTAATAGGCCCAGCTTAAGACATGCCGGGGTAATCTATTTAGAGGGGCTTGCTGAGTATGCTGGACAGAAAAAGAGAAAATATTCCTCAGTCTTACTATAGTAAAAGCAGACACAGAATGCTGCAGAGCTCTCGGAGTTGGCTAACCAAGTGCTTGAAAATGCTGCAAGGGGAAGAATACTGCAGTAAAATTCTGAGTAGAGGGATCTTGCAGAGGCAGGGCAAATGGTATCTAAGAAAGGTTAATAAAAAGGAAACACTTTAAAGGTGAAAAAAGATTTTCGGTTAACAGACCTGCAGCTCCAGGGGCTGTACGTTTAGCATAATTCCTTTCCCAAAATTTCATTTTTAGCAATTCCAGGGTGCCCTGGCCAATGAGTTCAGACGAATTCCAGAGGTCTTCCAGGCCAAGCTCTCTCAAATTCGCCTTGATAAATCTTAACCAGGGGATCTTCCTCAAAACTCCAGGTCTTCCAAGGACGTCAGCAAGACCCTCCCTGTATGGTTTTAGCGCATCTAGCCTCCATATACGCACCCAATAAGCTAACAGGCATAACCTGGCCACCAAGCCCAATGGTCTTCTCCAAGATCAAGCCATACAGGTAACAAGGGACAGCTCTAGGGGAGTAATAGTAATGAACATAAAACCTATTTTTCTCTCAACCCTGTTTAGTCAAAGTGGAATGGGCCCATAATTCACTTCCATATAGTGCTTCAGTTAGAGTCTATGCCCTACATATTTGGAAGGGAGGCTTAATAGGGTAGGACGTGGCAGGTTTTGCAAATCTAAGTAAGGCCCCAGCCATGTGTTTCAAAATAGCAACACTCTTTTGTATCTGGGCCTCCCACAAATGGGAGTCTGCTATCCGAATGCCAAGATAATCTAAATCACTTACTCTATCAAGGGAGACTCCATGCAGTGATATAGCAGCTAGTCGGGTTGGCAGCCATAGGAGATAGGCTATTTGCAATTCTACAGATTTACGTCTGTCCATCAAGGGCAAAAGTTCAGCCAATAACAGCATCTTAAATTTCGGACAATCGTTCTCCATAAAATGCTCGATACATGACTGGCTAGAGCTTAATTCCCTTAAAACCCCTGTCACAGAAGAAGAGGGAAGGCAATGTGAGGAAGCAGAGGACAAGGCCTCGGGAGCTAAGTTGATGGCCAGTCTGGCTGGCCTGGTCTGTATAGCAGAAGTTCGGTCCATGCTGGTTACGAGTCCCTCGTTTTGCCCTCTTGCTGATTGGAAGTTGATGGTGAGGGTTGCTAACGTTCCTCTCTACCATAACAGAAGGTTTGGTGATAGAG
This sequence comes from Triturus cristatus, assembly GCF_964204655.1. Classification (NCBI taxonomy): domain Eukaryota; kingdom Metazoa; phylum Chordata; class Amphibia; order Caudata; family Salamandridae; genus Triturus; species Triturus cristatus. Next base: position 1,546,613,517 of record NC_140590.1, read on the forward strand.
GAGATTTCAACGGTTACTACAGTTGGTGCAGTAGTTAATGTAGCAGCAAGAGGAGTAAGCCCAGGAGTGGGCTCAGAGTGGGAGTCTGTAACAGCGTCGCTAACAGAGAGGGCCGGAGCAGAGCCCAAATTTAATGAAAGTCGTCTCTCAGTGAGAGCGATCTCAATACTAATGACCCCCATGACTGACTTCAGCACTCTCTCAATTGAAGTGCACTTTACGGGGGTTAGAAATAAATTAACCGCCAGTGATTTTCTTCTTTCCCATATTGCTAAACGGGAGGGGCAGCTACAATCGGATAAGACAAACCAGGCTTGTTGGGCTCACAATGCTAGCTTGAAAATGATGGCAGGTAGCTCCAGGTAGACCAATATCCCTTTGCGGGTTAACAAATCAGTGAAACAGGCATGGAGGCAGATATGGGTGTTGGGCCACTACTGGAAAAGGCTTTTTAGGGCTGCACACGCCTAATCCAGGTAAAGGAGCCTGAGCCAGGAGGCCCTCCCTGATGCTGCGAAAACCTCACAGACACTGCCTCGGGTCAGAGCCTGTGGTCGGGATGCAGGCTCCACAACCACTTACTTCAAGTGAATTCCCTCCAGACTCTCCTCCTCCTTACTCCTCTGGTTCCTCCTCCATGCAGTAACTGTCCAGCCTGTGAGGAAGGAACCACTAGCAGCTCGTGCCAGCTCAGAGATCAGCACACTTGAATAGGTTTCATAAGCCACTAGGGAGATTTCCCCCATAAGGAGCCACAAGGAGACCAAAATGAGCATGCAATGCGGGCAGGCCTGCCAACAAACCACAGTGGGAACTAGCCCAGCCATTTCCGCAGAGTTGCTCACATGCCTGCAGCCTCTCCAGGGGCTAACCCACTGGAAAGGCCTTGCGTGCTATGCACTGCAGCCTTGTTTCCTTTCCTCCTCACCCTCTGTGTCCCAGCCATAGCCCTGTGCTGACCCCTCGGCTCTGCTGCAAGCAAACAGCTGCAAGCAAGAGTCGGCAAGCGAGAGTCGGCAAAGCGGGAAGCAGTGAGCACCTTCATCTGCCAAAGAGGGGCCGCCGGGGAAGCCAACAGTCGACAAGTTGATGCTACCCCAGGGTCTGGAGATGCTTTGCGCACACAAGCGGTCACTTCAACAGTCTCTTCAAGAAGCTGCAAAGAGAGTGCAGGGGCCAAGGCACAGAATATTACAGTCTTTTGACCGGGGGGAATATTTGCCAATGTTTGAAACAAAGTATCACTCATAGTATTCCACCCCTCCTCTTCCTAAGTGATACATTCCACAGCTCCTTGACCCTGCTCCGCTGCCACACGCCCTTTGCGTCAAGGCTCCTGCGTCCCTGGTCTCCGCATGCATGGGTGCCGGCCTGCAGCGGTATCAGGGGCGGCTGGTGACATTTGAAAATGGCGGGGCGTAAAAGTGCTGGAGGAAACATGCAAAACTCACGTTTAACATGGGCTCCTATGGCAGCTCTTTCCCTTCCTCGACTTTGCCAAAAAACACCCTTCCCATCGATCGATTCCTCCCAAACTTCCTGCATACCCATCAATTCCACCTCCCTGCCACTCACAGCAGCGCCGTTCCTGTCGATCCACAGGAACCCCCTAAAGAACACTTCTCCACGCACCCCAACACCGCCCATTGGATAACATTGCAATCCGGGCCTTCACAAAAAATGCTCTTTTTTCGCACTTCCACTACTTCGATCATCTTCAAACTCACTGGAACACTAGTTCCAGCCATTCCCAAGAATCCCAGCAAGAATTACAAAAATCCATCCACTGGAAGGGGTACGACTTTTCACCCAAACACAAGCCCCCTGCAAACCCACAAAAACACCCCAAAATCAGCCAAATCTGGATGGAATTTTGCAAAACAACCCTAAAACCTTCCCAACACCATTATGCACGAACCTGAATCGGGCCTGAGCCCTAGACTCCGGGAACCATAGCAAAGTTCAACCCTAAACACCACCCCAACTCTACCACCTAACCCTAAACACCACCCCAACCCTACCACCAGCAGCGGGAGAACTGAATTAAAATAAAAACAAAAACTTACCTGACCGCCTCTGCACCTGGTCCGCGTTGGCGCCTCTGCCCCCTTCAAACCGGAACACCACTTCAGCACTGGAGTGGCAACCCCTCGGCCAATCCTGGCGCTGCTGCAGCGCCAGGATTGGCTGAGGGCACAGCTTACGCTACGCCCGCCGCCTGCCCATTAGGAGACCAAGGGGCTCCTAATGGGCATGCGCAAGGCAGTAAAAACACAAGTACGCATGACTGGGCACGGGCTAAAAATTACTCTCCATGCCCACTCATGCGCACTTGTGCTGCCTTTCCCTGGCTTGTCTGACAATGCATGTCAGTCAACATGACGCCGGACCGCCCACGGTCCGACGTCATGCTGACTGACATGCATTGTCAGTTCTCCCCACCCTCGGCATCTCTGAACTTAAGTAAACTAAGTTCAGAGACACCGAGGAGGGAGCTGCGGGCGGGTGCGGGGGCGGGGGGGGGCAACACCCCAACGCCCCAATGGACGCACTGCGCCTGAACGGTATCCAACACTGAGGCAAGAGAACCACAAAGGCACCGGTCCCTCCATAGCGCTTTGCTTCACTTTTAGGACCGGTTAAGTGAATGCCAATAGGTACCCGCTAATATTTCTCAGGCTCCGTCTGTCTTAGTTGAATGGAGCCATGAAACTGCTGGGTGCCTGACTAGAGCTCAGGCTGCAAACAGCCTCTCACTGCTTGTCTCCACCGCCATCTCGAGGTGACAAGCCATGATGCAGCCCCTGGTGCTCACCTGTTGTCGGAGCTAGCTCAACTTCTTATGATATAGCTCCAATATACTGGCAGACTGAAGTGAGGTAATCAGCTTACCTCACATTTCTACGCATATAGCAATATTTTTGGGTACAGCCAAAAGAAAAAAAGCAACAGATCCATAGATGAGCATAGGAATGAGAGAGGGGGGGGGGAAGTGAGGCAGCAGTGGGGGAGGGGTAGTTATAGGGCATGGAGGTTGGACCCAGGAGTTTCAGCGGTGAAAGAACTTCACGGGGTCTCCATCCATACAGGGTTCATAGGGATGTATGAGGAGGGAGTGGAAGTATTGAATCTGAAAGTGCTGAAAGATTAATAGAAATAATTTGGAGGTTCGCAGACTTTCCCCAAATAAAACAAAACAAAAAAATGAGTAAGGCAGACAAGACATATGTGACATGGAGCTAAAACTGGCTGGTAACATATTTTCAAATTGCGTATAATTTACCAGGTTCATTTTGACAATCCGTTGAATGTTATTCATGTTGAAAATGTTGTGGCAATCATTTTGAGATAGAGGTTTTAACACAGCCTGCACCATTCATCATCTCCACTGTGGTAGCACTGTTCTCAACTATGCCCATGCTGGATGGTTTCACTGTGTCCGTACAAATAAAGTGGTTCAGGAAACCCATTGTAAACACCACCCACTCTTGTTTCTTATCTGACTGCAGCAAGATTGAGGATGTGTGCTATTCCTGAATCGATGCAACATTCTTCTAAGCGTGTACAGGTTGCCATTCAGCCAGGATGTATGTCGTTACAACGCACACTTTTACAACGCATGCACTTACAACGCATTTTTTACAACGCAAAATCCATTACAACGCACTACACTTACAACGCATGACACTACAACGCATTTTTTAAAACTACCTTTACAACGCATTCCATTACAACGCCTACTACCTTTACAACGCATACCATTACAACGCATAATATTAAATTGCATTTAAGGTAAGTATTAGATAGTATAGGGGTAAAAATTACTTTTCTAACTCCAGGGGGTGCAACAGTAGGGTAAGTGTTGGATAGTATAGGGGTAAAAATTACTATTCTAACTCCAGGGGGTGCAACAGTAGGGTAAGTGTTGGATAGTATAGGGGTAAAAATTACTATTCTAACTCCAGGGGGTGCAACAGTAGGGTAAGTGTTGGATAGTTGTTCTCACTTATCGTCCTCCGCAGTCACCCTTGCAGTTTCTCCCCGACTTTCAAGAGGTACTGGCCACCCTTACGGTCAATAACTCCTCCATCCTGATTTTGGGAGATTTTAATTTCTGGCCATCAGACCCAGCAGAATGTCCCTCCTCGAAAGAGTTTTCAGACACCCTTCTCTCTCTTAATTTTGTCCCACATGTTCACCTACCCACCCACGTTAAAGGACACATCTTAGACCAGATCTGGTCCCTGAATTGTCCGGTGGATTCCCTGTCCATTTCACCCTGCACCTGGTCTGACCATTGTCTGATCTCATTTACCCTTCACATCAATCCCATTGTTAAGCCCCCGCTCCTTAAGAATGTCTGGGTCCGCTCATGGAACCGAGTGGAACCGGAGCATTTATCCACCCTGCTGACCTCTTCCTACCCCACTCTGCAAGGCCTATCTAACCTCTCTCAGGCCACTGCCATCGAACACTGGCTCTCCTCAGGCTGCGATTCCATTGCCCCACTGAAGCGGGTGACCTCAAAACGGGAAAAAGACGCCAACCTGTGGTTCAACAAGGATCTTAAGACTACTAAACTTGCGGTACGCCGAGCCGAGCGTGCCTGGAGGAGGAACTATTGCCCCTTACTTAGATCCGAGTTCACTGCCATCTTAGCTCAATATAAGAACGATATCCTGGCTGCCAAAACGGCCTATTTCTCCTCAAAGATCCTAGCAGCAGAGAATCAACCTAGGGAAATTTTCTCGATTGTCCACAAACTAGCTTTTTCTGATAGGACATCTCTTAAGCCCTCCCCTTCCCTGGACCTCTGTCTTTCCCTCAACAACTTCTTTATTGAAAAAATTGCCATCATCAAAGCCAATATTCCCTCACCCCCCCTCACTTTTGTTGACCCTCAGTGTCCTCCATCCAAGGGTCAACTCAACGCTCTTCCCCCGCTGACTAAGGAATCCTTGACTTCGATAATTCCCCTTGTCAAATCAGGATCTCCATTGGACGCCTGCCCCGCGCACTTCCTTCGTCACATTTATACAACCTGTCCAGACCCTTTTCTTCACTTTCTTAACACTTCTCTCTCCCAAGGGGTTGTAGCCAGCTCACTGAAAACAGCTGTTATTGTACCCATCTTAAAAAAGCCTGGCGCTGACCCTTCGGTCCTCGCCAATTATCGCCCCATCTCACTCCTACCATTCTCGGCCAAAGTGCTCGAACGCCACGTTACCAGTTCTTTGAGCACCTTTGTGGAGGAGTGTGGGGTTCTGGCTCCTCGCCAAGCAGGCTTCCGCCCCGCTCACTCTACGGAGTCCGTAGTACTCTCGGTCCTGGATAACCTCAGGGAGGGAATGGATACCAACCAGGCTCAGGCTCTGGTCCTCCTCGATCTCTCTGCCGCCTTTGACACGGTAGACCACACTATCTTGCTTTCCCGTGTCAGGGCGGCGGGGATCGGGGGTACAGCCCTGGTGTGGCTGTCCTCCTTCCTGAGGGACCGCACCCAGGCTGTCCGACTAGGCGATTTTTCTGCAGACCTCCGGAAAGTCCAGTGCGGGGTTCCCCAAGGTTCCTCCCTCTCACCTCTTTTGTTCAACCTCTATATCGCCCCCCTTATCTTTTCACTGCAGCAAATGGAGGTAAGCGTATTTAACTATGCGGATGACCTCCAACTCGTCTTTAACCTATCTTCTTCCTCTGCCTCTATCTTAAATTTCCAGACCATTATGATTTTTATCCAGGACTGGATGAACCACAATCACTTGAAACTCAACCCGGATAAGACCGAGCTGGTGTTGACAGGTGGTTCCTCCAGTCCTTGGTCTTCACTGTTTTGGCCCCCTTCCCTAGGCTCTCCCCCGGTTCCTTCTACCTCAGTCAAAACCTTAGGCATCAAACTTAACTCTCAGCTCACCCTTCACTCCCAGGTTAGTTCTGTGGTATCTTCTTCCTTTCTGTCACTACGGACCATTCGTAAGGTATCTCGTTTCTTTTCCTTTGATGCCTTAAAACTGATCATCCTTGCTATGGTCATTTCTCGCCTGGATTATGGCAACGCCCTGTATGCAGGTATTCCTGCTTATAGTTTAAGGCGTCTGCAACTGATCCAGAACCAGGCGGCACGGTTGGTGTTCAACCTTCCTAAATACCCACCATGTAACGCCCCTACTTAAATCCTTACACTGGCTTCCTGTCCGTGAACGCGTCCAGTTTAAACTTGCTTCCATCATTTTTCAATCTCGACTGGGCGCAGCACCGGCCTTTGTTTCAACTGAAATCGTTCCCTATGTTCCTACCAGGGAATTACGCTCATCCTCGCTATTCCTACTGACAGTCCCCCGCTTCCGGAGGAAGAAGTGGGGAGGATCGAAATTTGCGACCCTTGCCCCAGCTCTATGGAATTCTCTTCCTTTAGAGCTCAGATCCCTAACTATCTATCCCCAATTCCGGAAAAAGCTCAAAGCCCATCTATTCTCTAAATCTTTCTAAAAACCTCCTGCTATATTTCTGTTCCCTTCTTACCTCTGCTGCTTTTTACTCTGGAGACCTGTCTGTAAACAGCGCCATGAAACCGCTGGTGAAAGTGCGCTCTACTATTACTTTTAAACTCAAACTCATAGTATAGGGGTAAAAATTGCTATTCTAACTCCAGGGGGTGCAACAGTAGGGTAAGTGTTGGATAGTATAGGGGTAAAAATTGCTATTCTAACTCCAGGGGGTGCAACAGTAGGGTAAGTGTTGGATAGTATAGGGGTAAAAATTACTATTCTAACTCCAGGGGGTGCAACAGTAGGGTAAGTGTTGGATAGTATAGGGGTAAAAATTACTATTCTAACTCCAGGGGGTGCAACAGTAGGGTAAGTGTTGGATAGTATAGGGGTAAAAATTACTATTCTAACTCCAGGGGGTGCAACAGTAGGGTAAGTGTTGGATAGTATAGGGGTAAAAATTACTATTCTAACTCCAGGGGGTGCAACAGTAGGGTAAGTGTTGGATAGTATAGGGGTAAAAATTACTATTCTAACTCCAGGGGGTGCAACAGTAGGGTAAGTGTTGGATAGTGTAGTGTAATATTATGCGTTGTAATGGTATGCGTTGTAAAGGTAGTATGCGTTGTAATGGAATGCGTTGTAAAGGTAGTTTTTAAAAATGCGTTGTAGTGTCATGCGTTGTAAGTGTAGTGCGTTGTAATGGATTTTCGTTGTAAAAAATGCGTTGTAAGTGTAGTGCGTTGTAAAAGTTGCGTTGTAAAGGTTGTTCCCCATTTAGCCATAGTGAGGACTTCAGAGAGACAAGAGTGAAAGTAATGAAGCCCTCTAAGACTCTGATTAGGAGAAGGTCGGGAAAGGGTGTGGTAAATAGTGTGCAGTAAATACCGTCTGTTTGTTAAAGCCCTGATTCTGTGTGCGTCAGAAATGTGGAAGTACACACCATATTGTGGAAAATACCTTCTCTTTCATGGCCTTTACATGGAAATAAATCATAACACGGAGAATCCGTTCTTAACAGAAACAAAATCTGTATGTTTTGCCTTTTTTAGGGCCTACTTTTTAGGTCTCGCCTGATCCAGCGCATGCGCTGGTCTGGCGAGACTTTTTGTGAGGGCTTAAAAAAATGCTAGCATGGCCGGCCTAGAGCTACAGTGCATGTGCGCGGGTGTGTGCCACGCTTGGTCGCGATCACTTTCACTTTCAGGGCCGCTTTGATGTTTGATCGGTTCGGTCCTCTTCGCCTCCCGGTGTACTTTCCTTCGTATTCCTGCGCACCCTCCTCTTGCCTTCCAGTTCCTCTCTCCTTACATTCTGACTGGCTTCCTCCCTTTCCTTCATATTGTACTCTGTTTTCTTGCGCTCTTGCTGTCCTCAATTTCCCTACACATCTTCTAATCTCTGTTTTCATCCTGGCTCTCCTGCATTTACCTATCGCTTTCTCTGTCTTTTCATTCTACTGTACTGTTTGTCCCCTTTCCTTTGTATTTTTCCTCTACTCTGCATCCATTGTTGCTCGCCCGCTCTTTAAGTCCTCTTCATTGTTTGCATCCTTCCTTCCCTTTCGTTACTGCCTTTTCCCTTCCCTTTGTTTCTTTGCTTGCTCCTTCCCTCTCCTTCTCATGCATCTTTCCCTCTCTGTTTTCATCTTGATTCCCTCCTTCTGCTACTCCCTCTATCCCTGTGTGTTTTTCCTCCTCACAGTTTCCTTCTTGGCTTTCGCTCTCTTACTCCCACAGCCGATCTGTTCGTGGCTGTGCAGCTGGTCTCTCTATGTGGTTTCTGTTTTCTCCCTCCCTTTAGACTCCACAGTATCTTCTTCTTCCTCGTCTTTGAATCCCCGAGCAAAGACGGAAACAAAGACCCCCTTTGTGTGACTACTTCAAGGCCACTGTGTGTTACCGATATATTTGTGGGTGAGACTTCATCTTCACCCACCCTCTCCCCACGCCCGACCCAGTGCACAGATTGTGTCTCAGCCCTGCTGTCTCTGCTGCACGCTTCGGTAAAATCATGTTAAGAAAAAATTATGTTTAGTTTTCAAACAGATGTTAATTTTTTTGTAACTGCAAGCCAAGCTTCGTTCTTCTACAGAGTGATGTGGTAGGAAAAATTTAGAAAGAACAGAAAGCCAAAAAGCCATTCTGAAATAGCTGCGTCCAACATCAGCATAGAATCCTGGCATCGAGGAACACAGTGCTTTAGGGGCAGGTCCTCGGCGCACCAGAGCATGGCACTAGACACTCCTGGTCCTTGAAAGGATGTTCACGCAGATTTTTCGCACTAATAAAACACATTCTTCTCAACACTTTCCGACAGCTCAACAGAAGGGCACTAGATGAGTAGAGGGAGGCAATGGCACTCCGATCCAGCGCTCCTTGATGATAACTGTAGGCTAATGGTCGCCAGATTACTAGAAAGGTCTTGTTGCTATGGCATGTACAGCGCCCAAACTATAATTTTTGCCCATGGCTATAAAAAGAAGCATTGGCATAGCCAATAAGTCTCGCCTTTGAGACCTTATAAGTGTTTAGCCATGCAACAGTTGCATAACTAAATACTTATAAGGTCCTAAAAGCGAGAACTATTGGCTATGCCAATGCTTGTTCATTCTCCTGTTTGCCCAGACAAAATCTCTCTGTTGAAAACTATGGGGTGAGGAAATTATCGCACAACTTTGCATTGTGTCGATCCTAAAACAGGTATTAGTGCCAGAATCAAAATGTAATCTTTACTTAGAATCTGTGCATTAGCAAAGAAAATATAAGTGTGAATCACATCTACTACTGTAAGAAAATGGAAACACCTTCTGTTGGTATTTCACCAATGACAAAATGTTAAGATATGTTGCACTACTGGAATGACTGGTTACCACCTCCCTTCTTATTATTACGGACAAGGGTTCTAGTCCTGAACATTTGTGTGATAACCTAATGTATTCAGATTGTTGTAGTCTTGTTTTGCTTCTACTGAACTAGTTAGACTAAACACACGATATGTAGGTGACAGGTTCAAGACAGGAGATAGTGTCTATAATGACCTGCAGTGAGGTGACCGATCTGTGAATGGGGAGCCAAAGGAATATCCAGGGTTGGGGAGGAGAGGGCTGTGACAAAGAGGAGGACTGAATTTTACCCAGCCACCTCCGAAGTGCTTCTGGTAATCAATAGCATTTCCCACTTGCTAATGCATGCCCAACACAGATAATAACATGTATTTGTAAAGCACACGTTCACATAAGATGGTATCTTGGTGCTGAAAAACAGATGCTTATTGTTACCCAACGGTACTCATTTTATCGACCTCAGAGGGAAGAAAGGCTGAATGGACCTGCCAGGATTCAAACCTGTGACCATGAGGTCAAACACAGACCCCGACAGTAGACAAATTAGTCCACTAAGTCAACAGGCCCGGCTGAACAGACTAGAAGCCATGGTTTGGCCAAACAGCCCCTTGTGTGCCCAAATGAATCTCCACCACCAAGAAGGTGGGGGCCCTTTAGATAGTGGAAAATAATTAGGCCTTTCGATCAGGTTTGTTTTCATGCAGCATTATCTGAAATGCAGTGAAAAGCCAATGGTAATTACTGACAGCCTAGAGGACATATTTTAAGAATTTTAACAAACCACTGCACGCCTGTTCTGTACATCATGGGGCTTCTAAAAGATGGCTAGAAAATTGATCAGGTCCTAAGTAGGATGAAAAAAGAGGTTCAATAGAGGCCTTCATGTGAAAAATTGCTGTTTTTTCAAATTTAAAAATATTAACAACCTTTAGTAAAGTCAATAGGTCTGGTGTTGCTTTCATCCTTTTGGCTTTGTCAATACTTGTTTTGCCATGGTTTTTTATACAACTTTAATAATTGAAGAGCTATCAGACCCACTTCAATATATAAAAAATGTGGGCTAAAAGCAAAAATATTTTTTGGGTTTAAAAAGCAACGCACATTACAATAGTAGTCCCTGGAACTGAAGGGAACTACTTTGTGTGTGGACGTGCGCCTTGTGAAAGTGGAGAATGGCATCACTCACAGTGACGTTAGCCAATGACTAAAGTGGGTCCATACATTGCCCCACGTTGTATGCTGTAGGGGGCAGAACAAAAATGTGAATGACACAAAAACAGACCTATGAAAGGGGGATCTACCTGAAATCTCCTATAAGAAGTATATTATATAGATGTGATTTTACTAAAATCGAAAGGTCTTGGCCTTTCAATTGTGTAGTGTGGGGGCAGGCAGATCTTGAAACACAGTAAGAAAACAAAATAGTGTATTCTGCTCGTGTATGTACGCATGGCTAAATCCACTCTCATTCATTTTTGATCTCTTTTAAAAAACATATGTTTTAATAAAACTCTCAAAATTATCCATATCTTTATGAATATTGCTTGATAATGCATCATTAAACAATATTTTCACCAAAAATGTCTCTGCCATTTCATCCACCTCTTTCCATCCTACAAACGCGCTTTTTTTTACCAATTTGCTTCACTTGCACGTTCAGTAAGAACTATATTTCTTTTTAGAAACCATCTATTTTTAGTTGGCCGATGCCCTTGGCCAGCACTCCAAGTCAGAAAACTGTTCCAGCACATCACTGGGCGGGAGCTGGCACGGCAAAGTCTCATATTCGCAATGTTTGTGCTGAACTGGGACGAATTCCAAGAAAAGGCGATTGGCCCACGATGACATTGTTTGGCTTGCAATCGGGCACTTAAGTGAAGCAGTGAGAATGTAAGCAACTGTTTCACGCACACGTGCCCAGCACTTGCATTTAATCTCTCGAGATGTATTTGAATCCATTCCTATTTTGTTATAATACTGATAAAATGCCGTGGCCTATTTCGCCACATAACGTGAATGTGTAAATACATCATAGGGAGTATTTGAGAGGGATGTGACGTGCAGGGAATCTAGGCCAGGCAAGGCCAACAGGATCGCATTTCCATCACACTGAGTTAACCCTGTTTGATACGCTCTCCGCTTGAAGCATCCCCTACGTTCGTTCTATTGTGAGTAATTGAAATGACTGATTGTCAATTTTTATGGTCAATCATTTGTAATTCATTTGTGTTCGGCCACCCTTATCTAATGCATGAAGGTCATCACAGCATCATTTCAGCGTTTTGCTTACATCTGTCTTTTAAGAATGAGTCTCAATATCAGATTCGATGTTTCCACTGGTACTTTAACTCCTCAAAGACTAAGGGCCTAGTTTATGAGACCCTGCCAGCACTACTGCGCCGCCGGAAAGTAATTTTTTTTAAGGGTACGGTGGCACAGGGTGCCACTGGGATATTTATAAAGCCACGTAAAGTCACGTTAAATGGCCGTTCATGGCCTTATAAATATGTGCCCCTTTCACGCAGAAAACTGGTTGAAAGGGACGTTCCATGGGTGTTGCTGGGGGCGTTCCCAGCAACATCCGTGGCTTTTTTGACACTGCCCCAGATTTACAAGAAATCGTAAGTCTGAGGCAGCGCCAAAAACTTACACGAGGAGAAAAAGCCTCTATTGATTGTATTTGTGCCCATGGAGAGGGGTATTTGGAATCCCGCCAATAAAACTGGGTCGGCACACTTATTTTCCATTCTATGAGGCGAAACTCGTAATTGTGTGGTACTGTTAAGGTGTTACCGCATACCTTTAGTTTTTCAAGTGTGGATGTACTATCCCGCCAATACTGTGCAACTCATATTCGGATTCTAGATAGCAAGAAGAGGGAGCATGTATCCAATTTCAAAAGCTGCAAAATAAATCTGGGTTTAAACAGACATGCTGCTACAACATACAAGATACACGTCAAACACACTAATCTTTTGCAACCCAGCTTAGGCCTATCACATGAAATGATTACATTCCTTGCTCTCATAAAAGACCATTCGATTGATCTTGAATGGCGTAACTCATTTACACCGCGAACACTGAGATTCCTAGTCATTGACTCTACTTCTGTACATCTCTGTAAAGCCTATAAGATAATATAGTGTAAACACGACTACTCACCTTAAAACCATTTTGTTGAGTGAGCTTTCCAGAATTTGGCATTAGGCACCTTCTGGATTCCAGAGTTATCAAGGGATACTTGCAATATCTAATATACATAAAGGGTTAGGGCCTTGAAGGTCAGCCCTTGGAACTAGTTTAGGTATTCCTTACTGAATGGATTGTATAACATTTCCATTTATTTTACCCTCATAAACCCAGTCCTTCCAAGAGCGGTAGAGAACTCTTAGGTTTATGCAGTACAACACGAGGAGAGCTATCTGATGCTGCCTTGAAAGTCCAAATGAGAGGGGTTGGAGATTATGGCCAACTAGAGGAGAGTGTGCTCATTTATGCTTGGAACCAGAGAGGTCTACAGTTATGTTACCATTTACAGGGTGGAGCACTCCCCTGGAGGACCCTTGGGATTGGTTTGTGTGGAAAATGTGTGGTACATTGTGCACCAAAGAGACAATGCTGGGAACTAGTTTATGGTAAGAGTGAGTATGTAATACTGAGACTCGTCCTAGTTTGTGGAGAAGTTCTGACTGATTGCACATTCAGTGAAGCTTCCTGGTCCACAGACCACTGAAGGAGCTTAGCGCCGGAACATTAAAAATCATTTTGTAGTTAGGGCCAGCAGGGGAAATGTGTTTACTGCCATATTGGCATTCAAGTGAATCCTTCTATCTGGGCATTATTAAATTCTTGGAAGCTCCCAGGTAACTTACAATTACTTTTCACTAATTATCCTAGTATATAATGTGTGTTGAGTGTATGCTGGTGACTGTGTATGCACTATTTGTATTTTAAAGTAAATGCCACCACAAGGATATGAGCCCCAGAACCCCACAGCAGCTTTTGCCTATCAGTGTGCTTATCTATTGCCATGTTCTCATTGGCCAGTCATGTGAGCCATCATCAGCTTCCATATGCTCAAACACTAATGTTAGATTACTTATCAGCTCTGCTAGACCGCGGAACTCATCTGCATAGCCTGTGGGTCCAGTTAACGATCAATTTTCTTATGTATAGTACTTGCCAAACAAAGAATCTCACATTTTATTTCATCAGCAGTTCTTTGTATTAGTTACTTAGTGTCCCCAGTGCTGTGCATGTTGTTGGGATCTAGGAATCGTTGCTTTCAGTCCTGTAAAAGCACTCCAGAATAGGTCATCCCTTTCACATGTAGCACTCCTAGGCAAGGGTGTATAAATCCACATTTTTATAACTAAATGATGATGATTAGGATCAAAATTAAGTATATTTATATATCACAGAGTTTTACAACATATATTGTTTCTAGGTGCTTTCTGCACGATTACTGCCTGACAAGGTAGTTAAGACGGGTTGTTCGCTAATTTTTCAAGAAAGATCAAATAGATTCTTGCTGTGTGAGATCTGGAACAACATTCTAAAAATGACACTACAATCCATCTGCCTTCCAATGTCTCTCTATAAATAGAGAGATTTCCTCTAGTTCATATCTGGGAGCTAAAACTAATATTTACACTTGTGTAACAAGCAAGGATTTTTTTATATGGACCCCAGATTAACCCAGAAGCTAGTGCAGTGCTTGTCTGGCCACATTGAGATTGGCCATTTTTCAAAAGAAGAACATAAGCTTTCATTCAGCAGAGATGGAAAGATCAGATTTTAAACCTGGTCTTTGATTGAACTCCTCAAGACTTCAAAGAGACATAAATTGATCTTTTGAAAATACAACTTAAATCCTGTATTTGAATTTCATACAAATACATGGATTATAACTATATTTAGAGGACCCCAACACTTCTTTTTATCTATTTTACTATACGCAATTAATGCAATAACACTGATAAATAACTTTACAATAGTATGTAACTGAAGTAATACAGTCATGTCCCATAAGATTCTCAATTTTAGGACAATATAAAAAGCAATTGCACAGTATCTGCTATCTGTTTACACTACAAATATTCAATCTTCAAAACATGCATGATCAGAATATTTTTCTTGTTTAAATGCAACAAAGCTTACAGCCAGCAATGCAAGATTGTATGGACTGATTATTAATAGTTATATATATTAATGATCACTTAACATGCCATTGATCAAAAAAATGGAAGTAAATAGATTTGAACTGAAATACATTACTTGGCATATGCCGCAAACAGCATAGAATGGACCTGGCTTTGATATTGAAATCCTTTTCTCCTTTCCTTAATCCCTGATTAACGAGATCAACTACTTCATCTGGAGTGAGGTCACCTCTGTGGGAAGAAATAAATTGGAGTCAATAAACCGAAACAATTAAAATACCCAGAAGTCTATTACATATTGTTACTTTTCAAAATACTTTGTCTATTTTCAAGGAAAACACTCCCAGTTCTGTACTCTCAACAATTATGGCAAATGCATGAGTACCACTAATATAATAAACACCCTATAAATATTAGCTGATAACAGTACGTAGTTTGGATAAGTAATATTTTCATTTATCTGCAATCAAAATGAAACAAGAACAAATATCTATAATTTTCATGAAATGGTAATTCTGCTTCTGAAGTGTGTGGAGTGGGTGCTGCGAGGGTGGTGGTAGAGCAAACTATGTATCTGCCCCTCCTGGAATCATGATCACCACAGGAAGTTGTGCCCAGTGTCCCTGCCTACAAGTCAATCAGCATGCCATCCTTTCCCAACTCATCACAGAGTTGGGAAAGGTTGGGGTGAAAAAGCATAGACTGAAACCGGTTACCTGTGGATGCGCAAGTTCCAGGTTTCAGTTTCATGCTCCAGTGTTGGGAGCTGAAAGGAGCTGTGATGGTGCCATGATGGTTAATGGAACAGTTGGAGTCCAAACGGACCTGCACAGACAGCAAGGTAAGTGTAAAAGGCTTTTAAATGTGTGTGAGGGAGGGTGTGTTCATGTGTAAGCATGTCTGTTTGTCTATACATATGTGTGAGTGAAAGTGAGAGTCCGTGAAGGAGTGAGCCAGAGTGATCGACAGGAAGACTGGTTGGTACAGTGAGTGAGGCAAAATGACAGTGAGTGTAACTAATTGTTAATGTGTGTGAGACTGAGTCGGTCAGAGTCTGAGTTAGTTAGGGAATAAGAGAGACTAAGGGACAGTGAGAATCAGTATGCCTGATTGAGTCAAAGTCAGCCAGCATGAGACTGAGTGAGTCAAAATGAGTGAGAATGAGTGGGATCAAATGAGAATGAATGAGACTGGGAGATAATGAGTGAGACTGAGAAAGACTAGGCGAGTCAGAGCTAGATTTAGTGAGTGAGCATTAATGGGGTTGGGTGAGACTGAGTGAGCCAGAAAGAGTGAGAATGAGTGGGACTGATCAAGAATGAGCGAGACCAGGTGAGTCATAATGAGATTGACTGCGTGAGAAGGAGTGATACTGAGTGATACTAATGGGCTGATTACGATGGCGGTTGAACCCGCCACCGGCAGGCTGCCGGTGGCGGGTTCACCACAATCGTAAGTCCAATTACCGCCCGCCAGATTAGGATGGCGGGCGGTGTGCCTGGCGGGCGGAAAGCTTGTCTGCCACGGGTCCGACAGAGGCAATCGTTATGATTGCCTGTCGGACCGCGCCACAGCCACATAATGGTGGTGGTGCCTAGCAGGCACCGTCCGCCAGATCAGGATGCTGGATCCCCACCAGCCTTTCCATGGTGATTTAACCGCCATGGAAAGGCTGGCGGGGATGTACTTTGGGGGCCTGTTGCGGGCCCCCCTGGTGCAGAGGCAGTTGGTGTGTGCACTTGGGTGCCCCCCTACATTTCCCTGCACCATGTCGCAGGCACCGCATGGTGCCTGCCACGTGGTGCAGGGAAATGTAAACAGTGCTTTTTTTAATATTGAAGTGGACTGCAATGTTAAACATGCCGTTTGCGACCGCCGTGGTGGCGGTCGCTTCCTAGCTTCATTTGCGGGACAGCCACCTTATAGCCGGCGGTCCCTATCCCCAGGATGATGGTGGACGGACTGAAATCCGTCCGCCATTGTAAACCCCTAAGTGACGGGGAGTTCGTAGAAGTGAGTCAGAGTAAGTCAGAGTGAAACTAAGTGAGACTGAGTGAGTCAGAATGAGACTAAGTGAAAATGAGTGAGTCAGTGAGATAGAGTGAGTCAGAATGAGTGTGACTAAGATGGAATGAGTGAGTCTTAGTGAATCTAAGTGAGTCAGAGTGAAAATAAGTGAATAAGAAAGACTGTAAATGATTGAGACTGAGTGATACCAAGTGAGAATGAGTGAGACTGAGTGGGTCAGAGTTAGATTGAGTGAGTCATTTGTACTCAGTGAGACTAAGGGGCTGATTTAGAGTTCGGCAGACAGGTTACTCCATCATAAACATGACGGATATCCCATCTGTCATATTACACGTGTATTATATCCAACGGCACTTGTTAAAAGTCTGACTGTATAACCAACATGTTTGTGCTGGAGTAATCCGTCCGCCAAACCCTAAATCACGCCCTAGGTGAGGCAGAGTGAGAAAAAGTGAATTGGAGTAAGTGCATGTGAGTGAATTAGACAAAGTGCCAGCGAGGGTAAAAGAACTTCTAGCCCTCCTAGAAGAATTCAGACTCGCTCACTCCACCGCTTTTGAAGCTCCTCAGCTGTCACTGATGCATTGTCACTGAAATTAAAATATTATGAAAAACATTACATATGCAGATACTTATTCAAGGGCTATAAATTACCGTGGGTGCATGCTATATCTGTAGCTACAGTTAAGTTGAGGTTTCCGTGCCTCAACCCCAAGAGGACACTCTCTGACAAGTGCTGTCCTCAGTCAAGTTACGTAACATATCACATACAGATCTTTACTAGACAGGTAACAATTTACAACTCAAGCTTTCTCATCAAAAGTGTGAAATGGTATGTATTTCACACTAAAAGTTTCAAACTAGGCAGCTAGATATGTTAAAGTAGAATAAAGACCAGGACCCAAGTGGAGTCAGGATTGGGAGAATGGAGGGTTTCCCCTTTCAAGAAACATTAAACTCAGGTCCGAAGAATGACTTTTTAATACACATTTTCAGAATCAAAAGGGACAAAATTCGCATGTTTTAGAGACACTGCTAAAGGTGAGTTTACACAATAATGAAGCTCTTTAACCTCGAACACAGTATCTAACATTATTCTTCTAAAGCAGAACATACACTTAAATGGCATCACTATCATATAGTGTCCCCAGTATAAAGTGGACCTGAAGAATAAAAAGAGATCAATCTGCATAGGAAATAGTGTCCATCCATAGACCATTTCCTTGCTGTTTTACGTAAGGGGGCGTGGTGAACAAAAAGCGCCCCTATCCATTGCATTAATTGGGCGATGTCAGACTTACTTTGAAAAACTCCCTGCCGGTCGTATATTCATGTCTTTAACTTTACAGGCAAAAACGAAAAGATTGATTTCTCAGTCATGACTGTAAACATTTCACATATTTCACTTCAACTTGCAATCCCTAAGATTAGTTGCGTTTTCCAGTTTTTTTTCGGAAGTTTTTTTTCCAAGCATCATATAACTATTGTGTAGTCAGTCTTACTGTGAACTGAGCTGTCTCCAAGGGCCTGGATGAGTTCAGGTTGTGGGCAGTGCTTGAAATGGAAAAATAGAAGAGCAGGTACTCTGTTCCAGAGTACCTGCTTGTTTCTGATAAGTGGTGGTACTCTCCAATTAAAGGTATTATGTCTCTCTTGAGAAATGGCAGGACTCTCCAATTAAAAGTATTACGTCTCTCTTGAGAAGTGCCGGTACTCTCCAATTAAAAGTATTACGTCTCTCTTGAGAAGTGGCAGTGCTCTCCAATTAAAAGTATTACGTCTCTCTTGAGAAGTGGCGGTACTCTCCAATTAAACGTATTACGTCTCTCTTGAGAAGTGGCGGTACTCTCCAATTAAAAGTATTACATCCCTCTTGAGAAGTGCCGGTACTCTCCCTCTCAAAATAAACAAGCATTTGCAATGCAATGGTCTCGGCATTGTTAAAGTTAGAGCTATTGGCAT
This sequence comes from Triturus cristatus, assembly GCF_964204655.1. Classification (NCBI taxonomy): domain Eukaryota; kingdom Metazoa; phylum Chordata; class Amphibia; order Caudata; family Salamandridae; genus Triturus; species Triturus cristatus. The sequence continues at coordinate 1,546,631,999 of NC_140590.1, forward strand.
TGCTCATGACATTATTTTTGTTTATGTTTTTGTTTTTAAAACATTTAAAGAAACGGCATTGTTATTTACAATGTCAATAGCTTAATCACTCTCAAATGCGAGACCTATTGCATTTGCACCCACACAGAGCCACACACAAAGCTACCCACACACACAGAGCCACCCACAGAGCCACTCACATAGAGCAACCCACACACAAATAGAGCCACCCACAGAGCCACCTACACACACACACGCAGTAGCCTACTGACCTATTTACATTATGTGCACTTTGTGATCTGCATGGTACATGTTCTTTGCTGCAGGCACATTAACCCTATGTGCTACCTTTCCAGGAGTCAAAACTTCCACTAGACAAAACTCTGATCTCTCTCTAGGAAGAACATTAAACACCAGAGTCATCATGACATACAGTATACTGTATTTCGGCAATCTGGCACCCCCTACTTAAAGTCTCACCTTGCTCTTAACAGTCACATGGAAACCCTGCAAGGTTTGCACGCTAAGAATAGGTCTCCCACCCTCTGTAACTCGACAGCCCTTTATTTGAGACTGGAATTAATTTTCCGTTAATACTCCTTTCACAGACGTCTTCTGTTCGTATTCACGGGAGAGCGAAGAACCGCAACTTTGGGGACACCAAGGTACTCACAACCAACATATAAGAGCAAACATATCGAATTAGTCATCAGAAAGTGTGCATACCTTGTATTGGTTAGGGAACCCCTTATCATATGATTGGAGAAAGAGGAGTTCTTGTTGGTCATTCATTGTACACGAGGCCTTTGAAGCTGTGCAGTGGCTCGCCACTGGCCTAATAAACGCATGTCAGTTGTTTATTGGCTGAGTATTGTGACGTCTACGTACCCTGCTTCAGAAATTTCCACTGTAGTACAGCAAATCTCCTTCCTTCAGATGGACTCCCCGCTGCTTCGCATCAGGACTTGATCAGCCTCTCTTTCAGCCTGTCTGTCTGAATCGGCTCGCTGACAGTGTGAACAGAATCGCAGCACGTGATCAAAATCACCAGAAGGCGGTCTTAGGCTAATCGGACTAACAGCTCCGCCCCAAAGCAGCTTCTGTGACGATTTCCGTTGCCGAAAGCCACCCGGCTCGTACACCAAGAGTATGTTACTTCCTGCATGTCTTCCGTCCCAGCTGCGTAGCAGTGTAGCTTGCATTGGGCGGCTTTAGTTCCCAGGAGTACTAAGGTCTTGTGAATGCCGTGGTTAAAGTTCGAGCCAAAGCTGACTGTTAATGTAAATGGAATGTGGTTTTCCGCGACTGTATAACATCGGCACAGCAGGCTTTGTAATCTGAATTGGCGATGTGCTGAAAAGGCTCGAGTGCCGTACGTGTTTCAGGCACGACGCCAGGCCTCTTGGTAGTTAGCTGCCCCTCACTGTGACGCAGCCTCCAAGACATTTGTGCGTGCCGGTCTCAGGCCAACCTCCCACCTACCAGGTGTTTTGAAAATAGCGCTCCACAAAGTTCTAATCACTTCGGCGCCAGCCTGAGAGGACAGGGGGGAGGAGACCAGAGCAGCAGCCGAACACGGGAGCCGAGAGCAGGGGGAGAGGACGCCATTAACACCACCGCCTTTCTCCGAGGTCAAGCAGAAATGCCTCGGAGAAACGCAGCGGCGTTTTCGGATTCGGGGGCGTTTCTTACTTTCTCTCCTCTTGCCATTGGCTGGAATGTTTACATTCCAGAGGAGAGAAAGAAAGTAAAAAACACGCCCCCGAATCCGAAAAAGACGGGGCTTCTTTGGAGAGACAAAGCTCTTCTCCAATGGCTGACCAGCATTTAAGAGGCCAGCCAATGGAGAAGAGGAAAGAAGAGGGGGGGGTTAAAGCCCCACTTCTAAAACGTTAAATCTCACGAGCGAGACTGCGCAAGCGCAGCCTTCATTAGCCGAGACCTAAAAAGTGCAGGTCCTCCGTACCGGACAGTACCGGCCCATTTAAAGCACTGTTTGTGGTTGTGTGTGTGAAAGGGCATGAGTGAGAGCTCTAGAGTTCGGGCTGAAGGCAGGCCGAATCTAACCCAGAGGCTGTCAGTGGGTCATGGACGTGTTCTGAATATGTGTACATCCAATCCTTAGTCCCTCTGTTGGGCGCAAATTGATGGTCGCATATGCCCGTAGGTCCATTGCTGCATGCAATAAGAGAATTCAAAGAAACACACCCAAATATTGTTTTGGTAGCTTGCTGTGTGGAGCACAGGATCTTGATTTACTCTTTTCAAGTTTCGCCCTTAATTACAGAGGCCACGCCTCTTCAAAATTATTTATAGTTACGATTCTTTGGCCACACCCCATTTAGCGATTCCACCCCACCCCCTGTTTTCATCACGCATGAAGCCATGCCCATATATTTCTGCTCCCAATCTGCAAGCGACTGGCTCCAATCACAAAGCACTACTGGCTAGTTAGAAATGCACTCTGAAAGCTTCTCTGCAGTTTAGGGACATTTCAAGTTTTTTGAGGATTAGCAGAGAATAGGAGCTGTAACTCTGGAAAATGGAAGAAACCCTAGATTTCCAAAAGTACTCCAGTACATCAAAATGTACGCATGAAGCTCCTCCACGCAGTGGAAAATCGACATGAGAAAATTGTGAAGAAAAGGTGCATTTGCACATTTATTCATTTTGTTGTATCTAGAGGAATTTGGGCTTTGTTCTGTGGTTAAATGGCTATCTCTACACTGCTATCAAAATGGAGATATCCTGTTCCCTTTCTCACCGGGAAAAAAGCCACTAAAATACCAGTTTAACATGAGTATGCGGTGTGAAAAACTGCCTGAAAATATGGGCAATAAGCTCCAATTGTGGGTATTCAAAATATTCTTCATGGCCACGCCCCTGTAATATAACCTTCCTGACCCTCACTCCAAAGATACAACAGTAGAAAGTCCACGTACTGGTGTTTCAGTGCTATCGTAAGTGCCCTTTGTACTTCGAATACTCCATTAATGCTGATTATCTGAGGCAGAATGGGAATTTTCGAATGCCTTTTTCCACACCAAGCTGCACTTAGATGCACAAGCAACATAGGGGTTGCTTGGAGTTATACAAGGTTTACTGTGGTCCCACAGAGGCCCTAGGCAGAAGACAATTGAAACTCCTGGCTTATTTATTATATCACAGTCCTCGTTTTTGTGTGTTTGAAAATATCTATATAATTAAGTTTAACTTGCTCTAATTTTCAATGGAGCAGGTGCAAATTTTAGAATTTTCATGCGTGCTGTTATTGATTGCTTAGTGCGCTAACATGCACCCGTGGATTCTTTTGAGTGTCACAATGGCTAACCTCGGGATTGTCAAATGCCGAGTCGATAGAACAAGGCCAACACACTGTTACTTGGTTTATTTATTAATTAAGTGTGTGTGTGTGTGTGTGTGTGTGTGTGTGTGTGTGTGTGTGTGTGTGTGTGTGTGTGTGTGTGTGTGTGTGTGTGTGTGTGTGTGTGTGTGTGTGTGTGTGTGTGTGTGTGTGTGTGTGTGTGTGTGTGTGTGTGTGTGTGTGTGTGTGTGTGTGTGTGTGTGTGTGTGTGTGTGTGTGTGTGTGTGTGTGTGTGTGCGCGCGCAGAGGTTTCTCGGCACTGCTGAGCTAACAGAACCCTAGTATATCCTATCCTATTTAGAATAGAAGGTAGCCGTATTGAATGTAAACATATAAATTTAGGGCCTCATGTATGAAAAGTATTGCATCGCTGCGTGAAAACAGCGATCCAACACTTTTCGGTGCGCCCTCCTTGCGACATAATGTCTGCGCTGCATTTACTGTACGGTGCTCCATGTTGCAAGGATTTACAGATACGTCAGTATTCCTGACATATCTGTAGGCGCAAAAGTGGCGTATTGCTGGAGTGTGTCTGAAAAAAGACGCAACTCCAGCAATGTGTCCTTTCATATGGGGCAAGCCCCATGTGAAAGAGCCTGCGTCAGTCTTACGCCTGCTGTGAGGCAGGCGTAAGGATTTAGCACAGTGATGTCCTAGAAGTGTCGCAGTAAAATCTCATAGATTTCACTGCGACACTTCTACGAACCTTTTTTTGCGGGGTAACACCCACCCTGCATACATTATACCTGATGTAGGTATAATGTAGCGCAGGAGTTTTCAGAGTGACGCAGCTGCCTAGATGCGTCACTTTGTAAATTGGGTGCAGTGTGGCACATATTTTACGCCGTCGCAGCGTCACAAACAGTCATGGAACGGTGGCATAAAGGGCTCATAAATAAGGTCCTCGTTATCAACATCTGAGATGATAACAAAGACAGACACACACATGTACCCATATGTACACTTGCACACACATCACACCACACTCTCAGTCTCTCCCGTTTAATGGCTAAGGTGACCAACAATAAGGAGCATCTCAAGTTTACACAAGTCCTTCTGTATTGTGCCAGATCAGAATAGTTCTAAAGCACAAAGTACAATTTTTTATAGTATATTCATTTCTTTATGTCCTGGATTCGGTTGGGGCACTGTTATCCACACGCTGTGTAAAGCTGTGACACAGTATCACATTTAGAGACTTTTTTTAATGTGTGCTCCTGGCGCATTTGTGCAAAGAGATCTCATATCATTACACTGATTTCCTCCACCAAATTTAAGGGATGCTGCTATATGTTTGACAAAGATTATATGAATTACAAATACAATTAGAGACTTACCAATGCCAAACGTATTGGCTTTGCCAATGCTTGTCTTACATTGCTTTGACTTCAATATCCACATGCAATTTAAAATATGCATGACTTACTCAGTTTGTCCCCAAGGTACAGGATCCACTTTGGAGTTTGCTAACAGCTGTGGACTATATCTGACTTCTACATAAATGACGCCCTCTTTAGCTTTCATTTCAACAAATTCATAGGCTATTCTTTTCACAGCTTCTCGGTCACCCCTGAAAAGAGAATAAGACATTGTTATCTGTTGGGCTTGTAATGCGCTGAAATAAAACCTAAGTATCCATTAAGATTGCACAGAAAGAGAGATGCCCAAATCTAACTGTTCAGTAATCTCCAAGAATAATTGGCTTAATTGCTTAGTGAGCTGAGCGCTGACCCAATTTCAGGAACAATGATTTTAGTGACAAAGAAGAGATTGACTGTCCAGAGATATAAATGTTATCACATACAACAATGCTTCACCTTAGGAATGTAGGAATACTTTGCCTGAAAATACTTCTGGCAACTTTGCAGATCTGCCACTATTTCAACTTTTGTCTACTAAAACCAAAGCTTCTCTTCTTTATAAATCTTTGATGACCACTCCCACTTTTCGACTTAAACCTCCTACAGAACCCCTCTGGGAGGCTGACTTAGGATACTCCAGGCCTACTTCCCTTTGGAATAAAATTTGGCTTTAAATCCAAAAAACCTCCAGCAATGCTTCTCTTACCCAGACACTGTTTTTCATTTATCACAGATTCACAGATTTCACTTTACCCCTCTCTCCATTTGCAAATTCTCCCCAACTACTGGTGCTCACTGTTGGTCTTGCTCATGTTTACATCGTGATCTCATACATATGTTGTTTTTATGTCCCAATACTTTACATTTTTGGCATGGAGTTTGGAGACAAATAAACCTTGTCTTTCATACCTCCATTCCATTTAGCTTTACTTCGATCTTTTAGGGTTTTCTGGATGAGCGCCTTGAGACCCTTACGGGTGATTTGCTGCTCTTTATAAATCCCTGATTGATTGATTGATAGTATGGCAGCCCATTACGTCAAATGTAAATAAAGTTAGTGTACTTTGTGCTGCTAATCAAACTTCACGTCCTGACACCTTTAAACCTCTCTGATTTTTTTTAATTCTCTGCCATTTTGAAGTAATATATTTATGCTTCTCTTTTACTTATATGTATTTCTCCGTTATTATCTACTTTCACTACTTTTATATCACATTTATTACTGATCGATTTATGACATTTAATTCATTATTGTATCTATGACTCCCTCCCCTAACTCATTCCATGAGTGCTGTTGTGGGTGTTCCCACGCAACACCCATGGTTTTTGACACTGTCCCAGATTTACAACATAGCGTAAATCTGGACAGTGCCAAAACTAACGCCTCCCCAAAGCAGGCATTACAAGACAAGTTCTGCATTCTGCAGCACACATAGAAAGAGGAAAACACCTCCTTTGATTGTTTTTGTGCAGGAAGGAGCCCCTTCCAGCTCAAAAACAATCATGCCAACAACACAGACATCCTTGCACCATGGTGCATGGGTGCCTGGTTGGCGCTCAGCTGCAGTTTGTGCACCGGCGCTGACAGAAAGGACAGGATTGCGCTTTATCTTGTAGATATGGCGCATTCCTGCCCTTTCTCTTTTGAGGGCAGGCAAGCCTTCTGGCAGCGTAGCCAGAAGGCTTGCGGCGTTGTCCTACGCCGAAATATTGTACATATGCACCCTAGTTTCCTAATAAAGCTTTTTAAACCAAATTAATGTAGTGATATGTGGAATTTCCATAGTAGACAACTGGCATTCACCTGCTGCTGGGATGGTTTGGTATGAAAGGGGTTATAGTCACAATCAAATACCAATATCTCAATTAACATTTTATTAAATATCTTTACAACATATATATCTAACCATACAAAAAACACAAAACAATATCTATGTGCAATTATATCTCAAAATCTTTACTACCAAATTACAGTAAAATATATATCATATAAATTCCCATGTTAAATAATTTCCATATTAGTACATTAATAGAGCAAACCTAGAGTACTATCACTAACATACATTATTTTTGAGCATGAAAACAAAAGTGAACTTCTTTAGTTATTTTACAGATGTAGAAACAAATAATTAGCATCCTTACTTGATTAAATACATTTCCACACTTGCTAAGTAGAATGGATCAGAGTTCTCCATGTCCATGGAACTCCGAGTTCTCATCCATTTGGTCATAGAGCTTTTGCTGCCCCTAATGATGCAGGAGTATCACTAGAGGTGAAATGAGGATCCTCAGATATTGCGGTTTTACCACATAACGTTTGTCCACAGTTTATGAGCCACCACCAAGTTTATATGTCAAATTAAACTAAGGGTGACTTTATTCTAATCAACTCTGTATTTTCTTTGACATGATGTTAGGATCCCATACAGGATGGTCACAACCTCTTTTAGTGGAATTTTAGCTCTTGTTCAAGCAACAATACTTCCATCTTGAGTTACTAGATATCAAAGTGACTTGATGAACTGTATTGTACAATTCAACACTTGATTGCTAAGACTGAAGGAGATGAGGGTGTTCAGGTCTGTTTTTGGTGATTTTAGGGACAGAAAGGGAATGCAGCCTATGCTTCAGTTGTGGAAGCGAAAACGTACGCAGTTTGATACAGCCTCATGGATGGTCCTAATTAAGGCATTGAAAATGCTCTGGTCCATCAGTAGAACATGGTGTTTTTACTGGCATTCCTAATACTGCTCAGCCATGTGCAGGATGTGGCCCTTCCAGGACTACCAATAGATAACAACTGAACCTTCCGTGTTGTATGAGAAAATGTCAAGTACCTGAAGAAAGTGCTGAAGTATGAAGATGAAATAGAAAAGCACATTTTCCTAAATAGGTTAGTACTGTGGCAAATTATTTGCAGAAGCCAAGCTGTATCACAACCAAAAAGTGGTTATTTTTTTTTTTTAAACCGTTTATTGCAATCTCAAATATATACAGGTATGGGCCTACAACCTTCCGGCCGGCCGCTAAAGTGACAGAAGCAAATGACATACATACAATGAGGCACTTGGCTTTGCAGAGACGATAAAGCAGGAGGTATCAACAACGTGGGCCACATGACTCTAAGCCCACAATACGGTTTCGTTTTATACAACACAACAACATAAAACCACACCCGCAAGGCAACCCGCGATCGAGAATGACGACACGTGCTCCTCAAGTGGGGGACCCCAACCATCCAAAGAAATCCAGAGAGGGGAAGGGAAACAGATCCGGGACTGGGAGAACAATGTGCCCGGGGCTGAGGGAGGGGGTCAACTAGGGGGATGGAGCTGGTGAAGCGGGAGGCAACAACGGCGGCTCGCAAATACCCCCGCGGTAGGCGTTCCAGGGGCCCCATATCTTCACCCATGCCCCAGGCTTACCCCGCGCCACATACACCACCTTTTCTCGGAACATGCACCAATCCATGTGTTCTTTCCAGGCCGACACCGCCGGGGGCCTCCGGGTTCCCCACAGTTGAGCAATGTCACGTTTAGCTATCATATATCCCAGAGTCACCCATCGCGTCTGCGGAACCGAGTAATCGGTCGGTTCCCACACATTCAGCAAGCATCTCCTCGCTTCAGGCAACAGCGCGACATGCGTAACCGCTCGCAAGACCTCATGCACACCACGCCAGAATCGCTCCACCCTCGGACATTCCCACAGAATGTGCAAAAAAGTCGCCAAAGCACCACACCCACGCTTACACAATCCATCCTCGGCATAGCCCATACGCAGAAGCCTTGGCCCCGTCATATACACCCGGTGGAGTATCTTAAGCTGGACGAAGCGAAGGCGAGCCGGGATGGCCACCTCCTTTGGAGAGGCCACCGCGGAAATCCAGTCCTCGTCGTCCAACTCCAGCCCATCGGCAACCCAAGCCCCGCGGAGGCCAGTCAGTAAGCCCGAGCGGTCATTTATCAATTTCTTGTAAATGAGGGAGATCGTGCTGTCCGGAACGTGGCCATCTAGCACTCTATCCTCCAGGGGGGAGGACTCCGGGATGGAGGCCACGTCTGGGAAGACGGAACCCAGTGCGTGACGGACCTGCAGGTAGCGAAAGTATTCACTGCCCTGCAGCTGAAACTCGAATGTTTTGAATCCTCCCCTCGTCCAGAGATCTCCCACTGTACTGATGCCTATCATGTCCCACCTCTCGAAGCCCTTCGAGGTCCACAAAGAGCCCAGCCTCTCCGACGCATACAACGGTGACGCCCGGGTCAAACGGTCCTTCCATCCCATAGCTGCATTAGCCGCGTGCCATACTCGCACCATGACACGCGTGGGTCCCGTCAAGCGGGAATCGGGCACGCTAGTGTAGAGCGTTCGATTGTAGTCGCCACCGGGCAGGAGCATTTTGTCCATTTCAAATGCCGGGTTTAGGGCGGGCCCATAGAAGCCGTGATTAATTGCAGCTAACTGGGAGGCCCAGTAATACCGCTTAATATCCGGGAGGGCAATCCCTCCGTCGTACCACGGGAGCGTCAATTTTGCCAGGGCTATACGCGGCCTCCCGTCCCAAAACAGACGGCGCTGTAAGCTTTCCACCTCACGGAAGTAGCGCGCCGGGACCAAGTCCATAGTGTTCTGGAGAGCGTACAGAAAGCGCGGCAATGACATCATCTTGAACAATGCCGCCCGGCCGAGCGGCGAAAGCGGCAAGCGCCGCCAGAGCGCAACGTCCTCCTTCAAGCGCTGGAGGGGGGGAAGCAAATTTCGCTCGTAGCGGGCCACCGGGTCCAGCGTAATATAGACCCCCAGGTACCGAAATCCCTGCGAGGCAATCTGGATCGGACAGCCCCGAGGGAGGACAGGGGCCTACCCGGAAAGCACATAGACACAGGATTTAGCCCAGTTGATGACAAGGCCTGAATTACGGCCAAAGGAGCGCAGAACATCGACCAGGACAATCAGTGATTTGCGCGGGGAGGCTAAGTACAAAAGGATATCGTCAGCGTAGAGCGACACGCGGTCCTCATACTCGGGGGTCCAACGGAGACCACGGATAGAAGGGTGCCACCGCAGCCACTCCGCCAGGGGTTCCAAGGCCAGTGCAAAAAGGAGCGGCGACAGGGGACAACCCTGTCGCGTGCCCCGTCCCAGCACGAATGGGGCCGAGACTCGACCATTCACCACCACCTGTGCCAATGGGTCCGAGTACAACAATTTGACCCAACTGATGAATCCCGGGCCAAATCCAAATTTCGCCAGCATCGCCCAGATGTAGGGCCATTCGAGCGTGTCGAACGCCATGGTGGCGTCCAGGGACGCCAAGATGGCCGGCTCCCGCACGAACGGAACACGCGCGAGCACCCCGTGCAAGCGCCGCAGATTAAGGGCCGTATTGCGATAGGGAATAAAGCCGGACTGGTCTTGGTGGACCAAATCGCCCACCACGCCGACCAGCCGGTTGGCGAGCACCTTGGCAAGGATTTTAGGCTCCGCGTTCAAGAGCGAGATAGGCCGGTAGGATGTAACCCGGTCTCGCGGTCTCCCCTCCTTGTGGATAACCACGATGGTAGCCAGACGCTGGTCCGGCGGGAGGGAGCCCCGCGAGTGGGCCGCAAGGAACATTGCGCGGAGGTGGGGCGCCAGTACATCCGGTCGCAGTTTATACAACTCGATAGGAATGCCGTTCGGGCCCATGGCCTTGCCAGAAGCGACCGAGCGGATGGCGAGGGCAATTTCGTCCGAGGTGGGGGCGGCATCCATCAACTCCCTGTCCTCCAGTGAGAGGGAGGGCAGCGCGATGTCACGCAGCAGGGCATGGGAATCCTCCTCCGGGCAGGGAGAAACCGGGGAATATACCTCGCGGAAATAATCCGCGAAGCAAGAGACAATGCCTTCCGGGTCAGTAACACGTACACCATCCATTCTCTCAATCAGCGGGACCACACGACTAGCTCTCTCCTTCTTATCCAACCACGCAATCAACTTGCCAGCCTTATCACCAACATCATACAATCGCCCCTGTTGCTCTCTGCTGAGGCCCCTGGCCGCCTCCGTGACGAGGGACCTATAGGCCGCCTGCTTAAGGTGTAGAACGTGCAGCGCAGCGTCAGTCACCCCACTCCCCAGATCACCCTCCAGTTCAGTAATTTCGGCCTCCACCCGGGTCACCTCCTCCTGTGCGCGCCTCCGGGCATGGGAAATAAAGGAGAGGGCCTCCCCTCTAAGCACTGTCTTGAAAGCCTCCCACAGGGAGATGGCCGACGGGACAGACCCCACATTCTCCTCAAAATACCGTTGCAAGGATTTAATCAAGTCAGCACGAATAGTGGGGTCGCGCAGGTACCAGGCATTGATTGGAGCTACCCTGCCCTCCCCCCTCAGGAAGACATCAAAATGCAACAGGAGTGGGGAATGATCTGAGATACCCCGCGCCAGATGGCGCACCTCCCCCACTCTCCCGGCATAGGCCGCAGGGACAAGGACATGATCAAGCCGCGAAAGGCTACCATGGGCCCCCGAATGGAAGGTGTATTGCAGCTGAGTGGGATGCTTTAGACGCCAACAGTCCACCAATCCCAGTGTGTCCAAAAGGCCAGACAGCCACGCTTGTGCCCGGGGGAGGTCCCTAGGGGGATAGCGATCCATAGTCCCAGAGGCCACCGCATTGAAGTCCCCCCCAACCACCAGAAGCCCCCCCGGAAGGTCAAGCAGGAGGCGTCCCAGGTCCGCAAAGGTGGTGGACTGTAACCCCGGTGGGACGTACACTGAGACAAAGACGACTACTTTGCCCTCCATTCTCCCCACCAAGACAGTGTAGCGTCCCCTCTCATCATGGCGCACCTCGTCTATTTCTAGCGGGAGCGAGGTCTTGACCATAATGCCCACCCCTCGTGAGCCTGATGTGAAGCCCGAGTGGGCCACCAAACGATAGCCACGTCGATTCATGGCACAAAAGGAGTTACCAATGAGGTGTGTCTCCTGCAAAAAGACCACATCAGGCGAAATCCGTTTCAGGTATTGCAGGACCACACCCCGCTTAATCCTATCACCCAGTCCGTTAACGTTCCAGGACAACAAAGTCAGGTCCCTACCCCCCATCACATACAGAAGCCATCATTTGTCCCCCCGAGAGCATCTCAAAAACACCAATACAATGAAGGGTTTGCCTTGCGGTAGAAACGAACCACACCCCACCCCAACCCACCCATCCCAACAGAACTCCCCCCACCCTGCACCCCTGCATGAGCCCAAACAGCCCCCCCAAAGTGCAGTGTGCCTGTCGCCCCATAGAAAGAAAACTAACTAGTCCCCCAGAGGAGGAGGGAGATCCCCCAAGAGACCCCACACGACCTCCACAGGAGGGGAACTTACCCTAACAGTCAATGGTGACAATAACACAGTCCAGAGCAAGGCCTACCATTAGTCCCTCAGTCCTGATCCGGCGGGCCCTCCCCACCAACCGCTCCCCCCCCACCCCCCCGGCCCCGATCTCCGGGCAAAGTGTCCAGCCAGTCCCCGGCCGCCTCGGGACGATCAAAAAAGTGCGTGCGGCCATCCACCTCCACCCTCAGCTTAGCCGGAAAAAGCATCGCGTATTTGAGATTCAGGTCCCGTAGGCGACGTTTGACACCGAGAAAGCTCAGTCTCTGCTTTTGGACCGCCGGAGTAAAGTCAGGATAGAAATTTATATCCATATTGTCAAGTCTGAGCGGCCCTTGTAGCCTGGAAGTCTGCAGGATAGCGTCCCTGTCCCGAAAATTGAAAATCCGGGCGATGAGAGGCCTCGGAGGGGCTCCGGCCTTAGGCCTACCCCCGGGGACCCTGTGGGCACGTTCCACTGCAAAGAATTTACTCAGCCCCCGAGGCTGGAGATGGGTGAGGACCAAGTCCTCCACAAACAGATCCGCTGCCTCTGCCTCGCGTCCCTCCGGCACCCCGATAATGCGGACGTTGTTTCTCCGGGCCCGACCCTCGGAATCCTCCAGTCGACGATGCATCAGGGCGCTCGCCTGGCCAAGCATGCGCATCTCCTGTTGGAGGGCCGCCACGTCAGATGTGAGGCCCGAGGTAGAGTGGGCCAAAGAATCGACCCGGTCATTTGTTTTTGACAGATCGGCTCTCACGAGGCCCACGTCCACGAGGACCGAGTCGATCTTCTGCGCCAGAGTGTCAAAGCGCTGGTCCACCGAGGCCTTCATCTCGGCGATGGCGCCCATGACGTCTCGGAGGGTCAGGTCCGCGGGCAGAGCAGGAGCATCAGTCGGGCCCGTAGGGGACCTACGCAGCGCCTCTGGAGATCCCTTCTGGAGGGTGTAGCGGTCCATGTTGTTGGATTGATGGGCCGCGCCACGACGGGTCGACTTCACCTTAGCCCGGTCGCCATCTTGTTTTGTGGCCATGGTCGCGGTCCCCAAATCGAGCCAATCTCCTCAAAAAGGGGGTATACAATCCCGTTCAAGGGCTCTGGGGGGGGGCGACCACCGCTCCGCAGGATGGACCGCAGCCGGCGGGCCGGCATGGCACCCCAACGAGGCCACACCACCGCACACCGCTTCGTGACCCTACCTCGCCTGGCAGCAAGGAGGGCGCAAAAGCGAAAGTGAAAGTGCGGGGTGCGCGAGTCGCCCAGCCTTGCCCGCCGCTGTTATTCACTTTGTCGCCGGATCGCCCCACAACTCCAGTACGGGGGGCCGGTGTGGAGAAGGCCGCAAACCTTGATCGGTGCTCCCGCCGGTGTCCGAAGTCCGAATTGAAAACGGAAAACGGGCGTCACCTCAGCTCGGGTTCACAAACACAGTCCCCTCATCTAGGACAGGATTCGGTCAGGATTTATGCAGGAGGTCGCGGAGGTCCTCGGGAGCCTCGCACCTATGCGGCCATCTTGGGTGCGCGCTAGGCTCCTCCCCAAAAAGTGGTTATTAAGCGGTACCAAGTTTTAAGCAGCTATAAGAAATGAACAAATGTATATACTAGGCTGACCACCCTTCTTTATGGATTGAATAAAGATACCACAAATCCAACCAAATTTACAGACACACTTGTAATAGTTCCCACCAGTATCTTTGCTACAATAGTACACTATATAAATGCAAAATAACATATCTTAGAATACGCTACCATAAAATAATATATGCTTCTTCACCGTCTTATATTTTTTAACGTTTTTGTTCTTTCTTTATGGCCATTTACTTCATTACAATATAAAAACGCAAGGGGGGGAAATATGCATGACTGCTTTTCGTTTACCATTTCAAATCATTTTGAAGATTCCTTAGCTTGCCACTCAACAGCTTTGCGCCAGTCATTGTAGGACACTATCATTACTCGACTGGGAGCTTAGGTTGTCAAGAGATCGTATCATTTTATTGAATCAAATGATTTTTCAGCATTTGCTTTGATCAGTGCTTGTGATATCATGAATCATTCACAGCTGGCTAGTGCTCTGTGAGTTCTCAGTACATTTGTGCATTATTTTCCAACCCGAAATAATTGAACACCAGACTGTAGAGTAGTGTGTACCGCCCTGCCTAAAAAACACCCAACATCTAGATCATCTGCATCCCCTATATCACATTAATGACAGTTCCATCACTATCGGCAATGGCATCACTAAACCACATGAGGCAACATATGTGAATAAAGCTGTTGAGGGCAGCAGAAGTTATAGATTTTACGTGCAGCATTGACGCTACGGTGGACTTGCTAGAGTGATGGCTCATGCCTGGAAACCAAACCTTCTCAGAGATATATGAAGAAAGATATATGAGCACTGGTCGTCATCAGCTAAAGTTACTGCCAGCCTCTCCAGGGTAGGTAGGGGTCAGGTAGAACCTTGCCTCAGACACTAGGACAGGTGATGCAGGGAAGAGAAGAAAAATTAAACCCTCGCCTTCAGACAAACCGCTTGGAACGCACAAAGGGGCAGGGCATACATGTCACAGGCAAGTTTTGGAAGGATTATTTTCACACCTCCGCCACGTGGTATGACCAAGGTGTTCTGTAATCATTTCCCTGGTGCTAGCCAATCTCGAGGTGGTGGTGTGAAGGCAGTTTAGATCTCTGCATATACTTTCTTTCGTCTTCTTGCATGTTTGTCTACCTATCAGCCTCAGGGGGCGAAACACTTGTTGGCTGTTCTCAGCTACACTATACATCAAATGGCACACCCCACTTTCTGAACATGGAATTATTCACCTTTAAATAAAGAAATGAATGTCAAACAACAAATGGATGCTACTTTGATTTATTTTGAAAGGGAAGACATTCCTACTTTGTCATCTATTTACTTTTGACTGGAGTAATAAGGGTCTAAAACCCCATTGAAGGACTCACCTGCAAAAAACTGGGGGGGATATGTACAATGAAGTGGCGGAGCGTGCCGTTAGCCTCCTGGGCTTAATGACACGCTCCGCCACTTCGGAAACGCAAGGCTGCACCATATTTACAAGAATGTGGTGCAGCCTTGCATTCCCCCCTGCGATGGCGCTAAGTTTAGCAACTTAGCGTCAACGCAGGCACCCTTGCACGAGAGTGCAAGGGTGTCTGTGTGCAGGGGAGGATTGGTTATGTGTAGGAAGGTGTCCCTTCCTGCACATAAACAATCCTAAAATGCCATTGTGTAACTTTCATGTGTGCTGCTTCATGCAGCACACATGAAAGTTACAAAATGGCATTTTCCCAAAAGATTTTTTCATGTACAAGAAGGGACACCTGTCAGCACATCTACAACACACCAGTACATTTCCTACCTTTCACATACAGTGCATCCTGTCCATGGAGCTACATTGGGCCTACCTTAGGGGTGCCTTACATGTAAGAAAAGGGAAGGTTTGGGCCTGGCAAGTGGGTGCACTTGCCAGGTCGACATGACAGTTTAAAACTGCACTTGCAGACACTGCAATGGCAGGCCTGCAACATGTGTGCAAGGCTACTCATGTGGATGGCACAATCAGTGCTTCAAGTCCACTAGTAGCATTTGATTTACAGACCCTTGGCACACACAGTGCACTTTCCTTGGGACTTACCAGTAAATCAAATATGCCAATAATGGATAACCAATCATAATCACAATTTACACAGGCAGCACTTGCACTTTAGCACTGATCAGCTGTGGTAAAGTGCCCAAAAGTTCAAAAACCAGCAAAAACAAAGTCCAGCATACAGTTAAAAATACACGAGGCAGAAGAAAAAAGACGGGGGAACCACGCCAAGGATGCCAGGTCTAACAGTCTGCAAATTGTGTTTCTGTAGTGCAAACCGACCCAAAGGGCAGCAGAGTGCTGTACGATTCAAAGCTAAGTATAAAGTCAGTGAGCAATAGGAGAGGTAGCTGGTTTGTGGATGGTGAATGTCTTGTGATGTAGTGGTGTAGTGAGTGAATGTAATGTGGTGTAGTGTGCTGTGTGTGTGGTGTAATATGTGTGTACAGGACATGTTTTATGCATTAGTTTGGGCTGAAAATATCTTCATAGTATTGCTATACCCTGATAGAGTCCCAAACAAAATCTGCATTATGAGGACTTGTCCCTTTAGTGTATTTAGGTACGTTTGATCAACTGCATCAAAAAACCGAAGTGCAGGTGTGTGTGTGTGTGTGTGCACACGTGTGAATGTGTGACTGTGCTTTTTCTCACAGGTGCCCATAGTCTTTTTGTCATGGTCATGGAGCATACCATATTTCCTATCTCTGGCCATGATTATGATTACTTGCACATGCATTTGCATGCGCTCCTTTGGCCTACACTCATGGAATTCAGGATGTGTGGCTTTGTCTCTTGTTGTCTTTACATTAGCAGCCCTTATTCCCCTAGTACCCAGCTCCTCGTGCAGGGCAACGGTATCAACTCACCTTAGCGCCAAGACGTCACGGCAATCGAGCGCTTTATAAGTATGTCAGTCAGCCGTGTGCACCAAAAATACATCATGCTGTTTGGGCTACTCTATCCACAAAGGAAAAAAAGTGTTTGCCTTCAACCCAATCTATACTCATTTTCACCTCCTAAGGTTTGGCAATGGTTTCTAAGCGCTCTATCAGAGACTAATGCTATTCTAGATGAAAGTCGTTCCTCTAAAACATAGGGCGATGTTTGTCTTTGCATTTTAGCTATAGTACATGAAGTCTTGTAATTTATAATCCTGAGTTTTATGTTTGCTATATATATATTTCTCCCCCTCTTCCAGGCTGTTTTGCTCCCACAGAACCAGAAACTGTCATTTTTGATCACATGTCTTTCGGATGATAAACCAGCCTGAAGTTAACAACAGTTATCTTTTCATGACTTTTCGTTACAGCCTTAGCTCAGTGTTAGCTACTACACAGGGAAATTCCGCCATGTTTTATAAGTGACATATATCTGATTGTGTCTATTTGGTACAGAAGGTTCACAGATACAATTACCTCTGGATAGTAAATAAAGCGCCAGCTCGCTTTTATTTCCCCTCTTTCCCTTTCATTTCTTTCATTTTCCCTTTCTCCTTTTCAATTTCTCTTTTTCATTATTTCTATTTCTCCCTCTCTCACTCATTCACCCTCACACTTTCCCTTTTTCCCTATTCGCTCTCTCCCTCGCACACAGACACCCACTCTCTTCTCTCTATTTCTTTGGCATTCCTTCTCAGACAGAAAAAGAAAAAGAAAAATCTTCTATGCTCTCCCTCTATCTCCTCTCTCTTTTTCCATTTTCCCAAGTCTTTGTCTCTCTCTTACTTGGGTCTCTCCACTTCTCTATCACTGCCACTCCAATGACACACCCAGATACCGAGATAATTTTAATATATCTGAGTTTGTCAAAGATTATGGTCATATCCTATATATTAAGTCATCCATTACCTTAATCATCACGTGGCTCTCACGGTCAGAGTTCAACTACAGATTAAGTCTATTTGCCACATCCCTTACTACCACCATCTCTCAGGTTTCCTGAGCTGATATGGGGTTAAATGTATTACGTGGCTGTGCACGAATGTAACTTTTGACCGGAGAGAGCCTCTGTTGTATAAACATATTCTGTGAATTCCTCCAGCCACCTTCTGGCAAATCTCCCTTCCTTTTCCTCCTCGCTGCACCTTCTTGGCCTCTCTTCCCTGATTTCAAAACATTTCGTGTGCCTGAGCTTTGGTGCTGTTTGTCTTGCTCACTATCTGACATATCATCCGCACACCTATGTGGTTAGGTTTTTGTCCTACCTAAACAATGGACCCTGATTTCCTCCACATTTTAGTTGATAAAGATATTGAATAGAACCTATGGCGACCTATTCTAAAATATTTGGGGGAAACACAAAGCAGAGAACAACTTTGGGTGAGGATTTTCTGGTAAAAGTTGGAAGAACTGAAATGTGGCATGGTGGCAGCCCTGAAACAAAATAAAAAGCAACTGCCTGACTTGCTGCAAGTCACTGTAACTCTTTCTGGCACCCTTTCCATGCATCATCACAATTGTGAATGGGTCCCATTCATAATAAGTCTTTAATGCAAACCAGAACTCTGTGGAAGTCCTACAGGGTCATTAATCATTTTCCACATTGTATTATTCCTACATATAGTCTACTGGAGGCAGTAGCGTACTTGGCACCATAACCTTCCCAGATACACAAAAAGAGGACTCCTAAAAAGAAACAATCAATACGAAAGTTGATCAGGGTGACATTTTTGATCACGTGGTGTCAGCAGACAGGAAGTGTAAATCCGCCATTTGCTTTTCATTAACATTTATGATTTACAAGCTCCTTGCACCGCCATTGTGTCACTTTTTTGATGCAACGGCGGCGCAAACAATGCGGCCAAATTACAACGTGATGCATCTAGGGAGATGCGTCATGTTGTAATGCCCTGCATCAGATTATACCAGAGCCAGGTATAATATATGCAGGCTAGGCATTCCCACGCAAAAAGCCATGTAGAACTGACGGAGTGAAATTTACAACATTTCACTGCGTCACTCTACGCCTTCACTGCGTCAAAATCCCTATGCCTGCTCAGACCAGGAGTAAGGAATGACGCATGGCTTTTTGTATGAGACTCACCTATCTGAGGTGGCACATTGCTGGAGTTGCGTCACTTTCATGAGCAACTCCAGCAATGCGTCACTTTTGTTCCAACAGATAGGTCAGTTTTTCTGACGCATCTGTTAATCCTCGTGCCATGGAGCACTGTATTGTAAATAAGTTCGTCCATTGTGGCGCAAGGACATTTGGCACTGGCGCAAGGACACTGACGCATCTATGCAGATGAGTCAGTTTCTTGTAAATCTGCCCCTCAGATATTAAAACTGATACAATTTTGAGGAACCAGTATCCTGAAATTGTGCTGGTTCACTTTTAGTATTTGATGTTTAATCCTTCACTAATCCATGCACCTGAGTACAACCACTGACTTTTCACCCTTCTTCAACAGTTTACTCTTGACCCAGTTCCATGGGAATGATTCTGAGCTGCACAGTACAGGGGACAGTGAAATACTGGGGTATGCATTTTTTTCTGGTTGATATTTCCACCACTGTACTCGGGCCGGCTCTAGGGCGGTGCGATCGGTGCCACGGCACCGGGCGCTGACTTGGGGGCTCTAGGGCGGTGCGATCGGTACCACGGCACCGGGCGCTGACTTGGGGCGGGGGCGACATTTTTGAAAGGATATTAATATATTAAAAGCACCTGCTGCTGCGTTCCTGGCCTCCAGCAATTTTCAGCCGTCAATTAAAATGTCACAATACCTCTGGTGTTTAATATTCTTTCTGGAGAGATAGCAGAGGTTTGTCTAGTTGAAGTTTTGACTCATCCAAAGGTAGCGCAGAGGGTTAAAATGCCTGCTGCAAGGAACGTGTACCATGCTGATCAGAAAGTGTATATAATGTAAATAGGGCAGTGGGTTACTGCTTCTGTAAAATAGCTCTTTTTATTATTTGTAGTTTATAAGTCAAAATCCCAATATAGAACATTGAGTTATTAACTGTCATCAAGGAGCTGCATGCAAACCGCAAGGTATATGTTAGAGCTATATGATTTTTTGCACAGTCTTTCATTATCCTTATCTTCCCAAAGGGTTCATTTGGGTAGAAAACTATTCTTACTATTAAAGAGAACCCCTAACAATGGTGTTACATTTTAAATTCTGAATATGTGCTTTTCCAGAATATGGACCCTTAAACTATATTGCCTACCAGTATCCATGACATGTTTCTCCTACAATACACCTTGTAGTCCTGTCTGATGTAACATTTTCTATACACTGATTTACACACACATGATTGTCTCTGTGCAATGTGTGTGTGATGTAAAGTGGTCTGACACCTTAAACTGGTAAGAGTGGTGCTATAAAACTAAATGAATCTGAGAGACAATGGTTATGGAGACTAGACAGGCACTGTTAAAGGGTGCTAGTGAGGGAATCCATGGCAGAGGTGGTCATTGCTGGGGGGGGGGGGGGGGGGGTGCCTACAGACATTGTCGCACAGGGCGCCACCAGTGCTAAAGCTGGCCCTGACTGTACTGTACAGTTTCTAATTTCCTAGTCTGGACTGGAGAATAAAATGTGGTCCCTGGAATTACCAAGATCTTTACGGCATGCAGTTACCTGATTCAGGCCTTTTTCTGCAAACATTTTAAACCTGCTGTCAGTAGCTGGTAAATATACATGGAAAGTTAGTTGTACCGGGTGTCCTCCAATACAAGGTAAAACTCATAACCGTGCATGAGGTATCTACTGTGAATATACCACTCTGAACAACTCGAGATGTGACTAAATGAATCTGATTTACAAAACTTTTCCAAACCTAAAGTGGATTTTGGTATGCGAAAAAGTTATTGCCTAGTGATGGTTAAATACCAATCTTGATTGGTGGAAATTTACATTTACAAAGTGTATATGTCTACTGAAAACTAGTCAGCGTGTTGGATTTCCTGTATTCGCAAATCTAGGAGAAATGTGAGCATTTGTGAAGGGCATCCTGCAGGTGTGTTTTTATATAAAAGCTCCAGTGCTCAGTTTGTCCCATTAGCAAACTACAAGACTCCTTTGAAGCGTTCTTTGTATACTTCAATTAAATTAAACATGTTAATTCGAACATTTATGGCAAATAGAAGGATACAGTGATATAAGGAAATGTAAAAAAATATAAATCATTGCACTGGTCATGTCAAATTTTAAAATTCACCCAAAGGTAGGTTTCACCCAATTTTAAAAATTCACCCATAGGCAATTTTCTTGCAGTTTTTAAATTCAACCACCTAGGCAAATTGTGTGATGTAAAAATATCTGAAACATAACATAACAATGTAACATAACAATTTAACATAAGATTATAACACAAAATGATAACACAGGCTATCTTTAGAAGACCAACCTGGACTACAAGACATAAGTAAGATTACATAACACAATATTAAATAAAGTAGCAGAATTCAAGCACAGTGCAAATAGACATTTCCTTTGAAAAATAAGTACTGACTACATTTTTTCCTGGTTCTTGGCAACAGTGCTAACCAGAAATGCAAAATATAAATGTATATTTTTGGAATTACTTACGCAATTACAGGCATGTAATAAGTGAATTTAGTGAGGAATTCTGTAAGTGATAGTGGTTCTTTGTAAGAAACGAGCTTCAGAAGACTGTCTACGTTTTCGGGTAAAGGAATATTTCTTTTTCTAGAATAGAAAAAAAATAATTTTTGAAAGAACAATATTTTATACACAAGGGTATCGTGCATTAATTAGAACATGCGAGAGACTAGCCAATCAGAATTCCAGAAATGCACACAATAACTGTCAATATATGGATATAAAAAAAACGTAGACAAGAAACTATATTGTGTAGATTTATAATTAATGACAACAAAAGAAATACATGCAATATATAAAGTACAATAAATGCTCTGAAATATTGACTTGGGTAATTTTGGCTTTTCATGCAGAAATTAAAATAGATAATCACAGCTATAACTTCCAACCATGATGTTCAAAGTCAATCAATTCCTGATACTTTTTCTCCTTCAAGACGAGTAATCACTAATTTGAAATGTTTTGCTACACAGCAATGAGGACTTTACTAAACTCCTTTCAGACCAACATCTATTCCTAAAGATATCATCCTGTAAACAGCCTCCCGAAAGACCAGTTACAAGAATTTACGAAAATCAATCAACTATGAGCATAACCTCAGGGTACAAGAACATAAATAACAAATTCTGTTATTTCTTCTACTCTCATCCTTATATCCTACATTTATAATAATTGAATATATTATAGTCTTAGCTGTAGAAATGAGATTTTAATTGCTGTTGAAAGGTTTGAATCTAAATTAGACTCTTCCATCATAGAAAAGGTTCCCGGTATATAATTTGAATTTTTATAAACTGAAGATAATGTTAACCCCTTCCCCGCTCATGACGGAACCACTCTGTCATGAGCCACGGGTGCGCTGTGCTCATGGCGTAGTGGTTCCGTCATGCTGCGGCCGTTGGCGGCCGCTCCGCCCACGCGGCGCTAATTCCCCGCCTGTGCGGGCGATTAGCGCAGTGGGCGGAGACGTGACGGAAAAACTCCGTCATGAGCACAGCTCACCCGTGACTCGTGACGGAGTGGTTCCGTCACGAGCACAGTGCCACCGCAACTGCCCCCAAGCCCCCCCAGCGCCGCGGCGGAATTCCTGCCGCGTCGAAGGGGTTAAATCTTTTAAATAAACAAAACTCTTCTCTTGTTTCCAAATATTGTTTACATTGCTGACAGTTCATTTCAAAGAGAGCTTCCTAGTCATTAATAACTTTAGTCAAGCACTCTGTCATGAAAGGTGTTGGTTTTTAATTTCTCAGGTAACTGTCTTTAAATATTAACGCTTTCATCTGAATCCACATCAGCTCCAGCAAAGGAATAAACATAATCCACAGACTGAATGCAGTTTAGACCTGTTAAAGAAGGAGGACCAAGCTCGACTTTTTGAGCTCTGTGTTCAAGATCCCAAATTAAATAGTCTTCAAATGCAATTCACAAAAATGTATCCCAATTCTTTTTTTTTAGAGGGAAAAATATTGACCCATATAACAGAGTCTGGATTAATTTACATTTAACAGCAATGTGGGCCAGGGCTACCAGCACCCCATTATTGTCAAAAAACATTTCAACCATTGACATACTCATACATCTCACAGACAATATAGGAAAATGTTGATTCAATGAAATTTGTGGTCAGAAATGACTCCAAGATATTGGTCATTTGTGACATGCTCATTAAATAAGGGACCTGTTTTCTCCATTTAAATGCGGATTTCTGGCGGTCAAATTACATAATTATGGTTTTAGATAGATTAATCTTTAGGTTGTGCACTCCATTATAATATTGCATTAGTTGCCTTTGTCAACCCACTTAAGTCATAGATAAAATAAATCACCAGCATGCGCAACATGACTAACTTTTATCTCCCAACTTAGGTATAAAACCATCAGCATTATACAAATCAGACATGCATAAAGGAAATAACAGAGGTAATAACATGCCCCCTGTTTCAAACCTCTGGTAGTAGAATTCTATTGGATAGCCTTCGCCCACTGATCCGTTTTATTTTTGGGCTGAGGTCTGCCTATGTAGTTTGACCAAAAAATGAAGGAGCGAGACAGCAGTCCTCAACGAATGCAGTATGCCCCAAAGACGGTTTCCATATACTTTATCAAAAGCAGTCGAGTAGCCTAAATAACAACTGAAAGTCTAGGTCTTTATCTATTAATTGCTTTTGCCGCTAATAATCTCAAGCTCATGATGTTATCTGACATGGAACATTTCCATCACAGTAGTGCATCCCCTATCCCAGGAGATTCTAGGATTTAAACACATCCCTTGACTTTATAGGTTCAAACAGAGGGCAATGGGCATTTTTAAGCATGCATGGACTGATGTTAACAAGCATTGGCAAAACCAATATCTCTACCCTATGCGAGATTGATTGACACTGTCAATTTTTTTCCGCCATGTTGTAGAGTATCATGGCTGCTGGGCAGCCTGGCTGAAAGTAAAAAAAAAGTGAGGCAAAAGAAAATAAGTTATGACACGGCCAGTGTTGGCTGCATCATAACGCTTGTTTCGATTTTTTTTAAATGCTTTTTACTTTTGGCCATGCAGCACATCAGCCGCAATGCTGTACAACATGGCTAAAAAAAACACAGACAGCAAAAGATTTGGCATAGGCAAGACCTATTGGCTTTGCCAATGCTTGTTCTAAGTGTTGTCTCAGCTATTTCTAGAATTCAGCGTTCAAGCAGAGAGCAGATTTGCTTTTTCTTTATGTTTTGCAAATGGTGGTACACATTGTTTGCTAATACAATGAGCAACCTTTCCGGCAGCTCTAGTGTTGGGGAAAATGTTTCTGCAAGTGGCTCCACTTTTAGGGCAGGGGTTACATTAACAGTAAAAAAAAGCACAAAAGCGTGCATTACATTGCTATCCATATAGTCTTCAAACGGACTATCATGAAAAAACGCATTGGCTATATATATAAACCATGTTGGGAGGTACAAATACTTAGTACTGCCAGGGTGAAACATAGATTCACAAGCAAGAAGTTAAAAAATCAAAGGCAGTCACTGCCAAAAAGCACTGGGAAAATGACTTTCAGATGCAAATTTGTCATCCATAAGAATTCCTTTAAAACATGCCGCATATGCAAGTGATTTTAGACAGGAAGGGCCCTGGTGGTGGTACTGCTGCTGTAAGATCCAGCTGGTGTAAGCAATGCCCTGCTGTCAACACCACCTCCAAAGGCACGCAGGCCCTAGATTAGAATCCGAGAAGGGCCCAAAACCCTGGAAGGGGTGCACATGGGAGTTCGTTTTAAGCATGTTCCTTCTTCCAGCTCCACAGGATAAAAGCTGCTATCG
Organism: Triturus cristatus; assembly: GCF_964204655.1. Taxonomy (NCBI): domain Eukaryota; kingdom Metazoa; phylum Chordata; class Amphibia; order Caudata; family Salamandridae; genus Triturus; species Triturus cristatus. The sequence continues at coordinate 1,546,656,560 of NC_140590.1, forward strand.
GGTGGTAGTAGGGTGTCACTGCAGGATCCAGTGCTGAGCTCTGCTGCACCTACATTAATCACTGACACGTCCTGATAAGTCTGATGTCTATTACATACTGCTGCCGAGGCAGTGTTAGCTCTAGTTGTCTAATGCAATCAAGGATGCTTCTCTGACAGGGTATATATGCACTGTACAGTGATTATATTGCACAATACTTGAGTAAAAAAAAAGCTCTCTGCCTCCTGTTTAGAGATGCACTGGCACCGAGCAGCCTTGTGGGGGCTCAATACATACATAAAACACACACACCAGTTGCCTGCTCTGCACTCTTTGCCACAAGGATTCAGCAACTACAAGAAAGATATCGAACCCATCTTTTAAAACTGCAAGTAGTGGAAGGAGTTTAATGTGTTGTCTGTCACTCACCGGCAGTCTAAACTCAAAGTTCTCCTGCGCCAGTAGCTGCAAGTACCTCTCAATCATACTGCTACCAGAGGGCGCCATCCTTCCCAGTTATGTCAAATGCTTCACACTTTGACGTCATTGCCATGAAGCAAAAGCAACCACATCCATGAACACATAAGAAGGACTGTCGCTCCTGTTCCGTAATTGTGCATACAGACACGGTGGCCATGTCGAAGGAGAGAGTCTCATTCATAGAATGCCTACAACATACGAATGGCCAAGAAGCATACTGTTTTGCCCCTAATTTCTCCAAGGTATTCCTTTGCGCAGACTTCCAACTGCCAAAATCGATGTAAAACCAAGAAATTGAAAATATATTTGCGACGTACTATCTCAGAAGGGTACAGAGGCGTGTGGATGGAGACAGAGCGACAGATAACCTGAGTTCTCAAGTGGAGGGTTCACAGAAAAAGAAAACAAGCAGCGAAGCCGGAGGGGATTGGGACACGGAAGAGGTGCCCCAGTGAAAATAATGTCTGACATTTGATCTCGATCTCTGAATGCTCAGCAAATGTGATGAGAAAAGAACTTGATTCACAGCCTTGTTTACAAAGGCGCTCGTAGCAAATGAAAATACAAGTGCTCTTGATGAGGGCTCTTAAACAATGAAAAAAGAAGTTCCTACAGTGCTCACTAAATATGAGCAGTGGAGTAATTGGTACATGCTGTCAGGTAGGGAAAAACACAGGAAGAGACATGACGCATGCATGCCTTGGACAAATGGGGAGAAAAAATAGGAGATCGAAGATGGAGCCAGCAAATGGGAACCAAATGGGAAGCCTATGGGTGAGTTGAAGCCCACAAAGTATACACAACATGCCTCTTCGAGACAGCACATGCGCTGTCTAGCTGGGACCTATACATTTGCTTTTTATAGTTTTGTTTCAGCTTCCCTCCTTTTTGCAACTTAAATGTTTTTTTTTCTGAAATGTATTTTCCCTTCTTGGATCAGCAAATCAAATGCATTCATACATTGACTGATTACATTAATCAGGTTTACTGCCCTCATACTGAGGTGCAAGATGGTCATATTATTTATCATAAATACCTCTCATGCATCTGTGAATATTGCTTAAATTACCAATATATATATATATATATATATATATATGTGTATATATATATAAAACACACAGGTTGCCCCAATTGAGGATATCACACTATGAAGAGGTTACGCACACAGCCACCAGTAGCAGACCCTTCAGCCAGCCTTCCATTTCCTGTAGCGTAACTGCCAAACGCGTTTCGAGCATGTAATGCTCTTGTTCACTGGTTCTCATCAAATGAAATATGCAAAGCCGTTTAAAGTGGAACACTGATTTATTCAGATTCATAGTCCCGCCCACATGGGCATAGCAGAACAGGGCATGCTGGTCAATGTAGTCGCGGCCATAGTAGCTGACACAGTTCCGTCCAAAACCAGTTGGGTACCACTTTGCAAATTGAAGAGTTCACAAAAAAATGTCTTACCCAAGTGGGCACACGAAATGAAAGGGCCGCTTCCAAGCCCGCCAATATAAATCCAGCAGCTAGGCCCCCTTCACTCCTAGCAGCGCTCGGCATATTGAACGTCATGGATCCGCAGAGATAGCGGCGGGACATCCTTGCGGCTAGGCTGCCGCTCTACACAAAAAACACAGGTTGCCCCAATTGAGGATATCATACTATGAAGGGGTTACACACACAGCCACCGCAGACCCTTCAGCCAGCCCTCCATTTCGTGGAGCGTGACTGCCAAAAGCATTTTGAGCATGCTGGCATAGATGCCACACCTCCCACTTAAAAATCTGTGGAGGCATCCATGAAGGATTGACAAGCCGGATGTGCGAGTGGAGGCCCATTGGTGGGCTTGAAACGTCTCAGACAGCGGCACACAACTGAGGCACACACTACAATACCCACAAACCAATGCAGACTCATTCGATATGCCCATTGGAGGGCTCATATTTTTAAGTGGGAGGTGTGGCCTCTTTGCCAAAAGGACTGTCACGCCTCTGAAGAGTGCAATGAGCACGAAATGCGTCAGGCGTGAATCAACAGGCATGCTGTAAACTGGATCCACCCGCCGATCCGGCTTTTACCTCATGAAGGTTGCTGCAGTGGATGTCAGAGTGCATCTCCACAGGTGGGAACCTTGGAGCTTTTATTTTTACGTGGCCTCCCAGCCGCGGGAGATGCACCACCCGGAAATTTGGGGCCACAGAGCCCCGAATCACAGAGTCTCAATGTGGAGGCATCCATGGAGGATTGACACGCCAGATAATCATTGTATGCTCTATAAACCAATATAGAAATTTAAAATTTTAAAAAATGTACGTTCGTAACTTGCTCAATGTTTTGTATTCTTCTTGTCTTAATTGCTAATCAGAATGTATACACACAATTACACAATACACTGCTTATCTCAGTAGAAACCCTCACACTGTTATTTCTAATACTTATGACTATTGAAAGAATTGTATTGAAATGCTATTCATTACTCACATGAACTTCTACTAATAAAAACAGAAGCATTTCAATCCACCTGCTTCCAGTAGTCCTTGTAACCTAGGTCCACACAGCCTGGCGCTGGCAAATGCGAACCCTTAATATCGAACCCACAATATCGGTGAGACAGAATATCCAGGTGATTAAGTCTAGATTCTCTATACCTAACTTCACATATATGTACCAAAGCAGTACATGTATCTTGAAAGTACATGTATGTGGAGGTAGTAATAGTAAATCTACACTTCCCCATATGTCCCTACCTTGCAATATTTCTTCCCTCGATATTCCACTCTCAATATTGTTTTATCTTGATATTGTTTGTGTCAATATTCAGCAGGAACACCGTGCATAGTAAGACTTTTTTTGACTTGTCCAATCAAGCGGAACTATTTTTATGCTTACCTTATTAAGAGAAAAAAGACCATGGCTATGAATGTTTTTCAGCGTATTTCAGAATGTAAACATAGAAAGAGTCCTTCCTTCGCTAAAAAAAGGCGCAAGGACCAAAACATTTATTACCAAATTGTGTAGATGACAACGGCTATGGAATGGCGAGGCTGCCTATATTTGATTCCACCTCAAGCGTCTTTCCCAATTACCTTATACATCCTCCTTTTTAGATCACTCTTGCAGGACCTTTTTCATCCCTGCTTTCTCTCTCTCACTTTTCATATCTTTCTCATCCTCCTTCTTTCTCCCATTTCTGACTGTCTGTCTTGCTCGACGTCTGATCAGTGACGTAGCAAGGAGGCTGACGGTGGTTCGTACCAGGCGGCATGAGTTTTAGGGGCGGCGGCCTCCCCCCGCTTTTACCTGCGGCCATTGCAGGAATTGCCAGCATCCCCCCGCTTTTACAAGCATCACAAGGTCTAACTACGTCACTGAGTCTGATAATGAATATTAAGTTCCCGTCCCTGAAGATGACTGCCGGTGCCCACCACGTGCAACCATCTCAATAAATTAAGCACTGGACCAGGGTCTGACTCGAACTGGTAATGAAAGGCTTGCTTTATATTTTAGTGCAGAATCAGAACAGGTCAGCAGACCTCCAGGGTCTACATCTAAATGGTGTGAGCTATTGCTGCATGATTGCCCTTCACTCTGAGGCCTTCACCTGCCACTCATGGCACCTTAATACATGTGACAGTCAATTATCGTAGGATAAACGACTGCTCTTAAAGTACCTGATGCTTACTTAACCCCTTCGATGCGCATGACGGAGCGGTTCCGTCATGCGCATCGGTTGCGCTGTGCATAGGACGGAACCGCTCCTTCATGGCCCCGCCCGCGCAATAGAACCTTCAGCACAGTGTGGTAATCCGCTCCTCGCTGAAGGGGTTAAGCTCCTGTCTTACCTGAAGGAATCGGAGTAGTGCGATAGGTGGCTCAATTACTTTGGTTAACATGGGCTGGGGTCCAAAGCCAATCATTGGGAAGCATGACTAGCATCTCCAATGACCTCTTTGAAGTACCCATCACAACCAATGCTAAATAAAGTAACTCCACTCATGAGTGGGGCAAAGCCAGAGCTTATTTTAAATAGAAGGAAGTGGTGATATAAGAGTGTTGGGCCCCAATGAGTTACCATGTCATGAAATAAATATTGAATCAATTACATAATTCTGGAAAGCTCAGGGAACCACTTCCTTTCAAAAAGGCCCCTGGCCCTGACCTTTGCTGCACTTGTCCAGAAATATGCAGCCACACCGAAAAGCGCTTTGTAAAACAATCTACAACTGTCAACATGTCTGTTAACTCCACATTCAAACTCCTAACTTAAGAAAAACTGGTCTTGTGGCATGCAGGGGCCTCTTAACAGAACCGTATGCACACCAGATAACAAAGGAAAAGTCTGCTTTTGATGCATCGCACTCTTTGATCGGTTATGTCAGTGTGACAACCACATAGAAATTTGAAACGAAAGACTTGACCAACTAACTCAGTCGATGCATATCGCTCCTGAGGTGAAACTACTGCCCTTGGCTCTCCGCATCGTCACTTCCACAGAATGAAACTCTTGCCTCATTACATTCTTGAAATTGACTGCCTTGCAGAAGGCTGAGCTGTCACGAACTGTTAATCAGGGCCACTGAAATTATGCGGCAGGTGAGGACCACATTATGTGGCAGGGTTGACTAAAATATGCAGCAAAAAAGCAAATTACGTAATCAGGCACATTTTGAAGCACCACTACTTCATTTTTACACATATTAACAAATTAGCAAGACAAATGTTATATTTTATTAATATAAGTTTAACACCTAAATACAGCAACCAGCAAATGAAAAGTGACCTGGCTCTGCGTAATAGAAGGCCTGCCACCGAGTAACAGTAGTGTTTTAGTAACCTTTGTAATACATTTTCATTAGTCTGAGCTAGAAACAGTTTTTTGTTAAAATCTACAAATTATGCAGAATATGATGGATTATGTGGCAAGTGTGGCAAATCCACAATTTTGCAAGAACACCAGCTGCAGAATCATACACTTTCAGTGGCCCTGCCGTTGGTGTACTAAGAAGGCAATGGTCTCTTCCACTGAAGCATGTGATATTAAGAATAACAAACGATGTCAACAAGCTTGCTGACCTATCACATTTATAAATGCAACTCAAGCCTGCTCTGGTAACCCTGCCGCTGAAGGAGACCAATGACAATCCAGGATCCATTGTAGTCAACTGCTGGCCACACAGAAACAAGCCCAAACGTCCACGCTGATCCTCTCAGAATCATTTTACACAGCCAACCACAAATTACTCTGAGAAGAGCAAATTGGATTATTGGAGGAAAACTCCTCCGATTTTCATGTCCTTCCTGTATACCAGGTCTCCCAAAACAACACCAGCCCGACCTTCTTCTGTGCTTCCCTCACAAACATCTGCAGATATTTCAATATGTGCTACCATGTCTATTTCACAATGACACTCCTATCCAATGAGATTATAGCACAAACCCTGGAATCATCAGTAAGGTATGGACTGCATTAAATGCATTCTAATATGTATGCATTAGAACTGTCTTTGTTTCTGAGGGCATCATTGCAAGTGACCTGGCGGGGTTCATGTTGTTACTTAACACACCTGATAAAATCCAATATCACGCGGTTCAGAATTTTAGGTTCGATAAATATCTATTATGACTGTTTTCCCTTTAATATGGACTACCATGTGGATTTTTGTGCCTACCACGCCAATACTGGCATGTCGCAGTAAATGCTGAGCTTTTCCCCCAGTTAAATTCCACCAGGTTTTCCTGCTTAACGTTAACGGAGGGTGCAAACTTTATAGTCCCTGTAATTATCGAGTGCAAAAAGCATCACACCGCATATATTTGTAAAATATGCACAGGTGTTGGACAGTGATGACAATTTAACTGCCCAGATATAATCATACTTTAAGTCCTAGATTTAGCCACAATACTCCAGTCATTTCTGCACACTTCCGTTTTTAATGGCCATACTCTTAAAAATACCAAGGCTGGAGTGGCTGTACTTGGCATCCGGTGCTTCCCTGGGCAGCTGGAAGGGTGCAGGGCCAGTTTTGTTAGTGGGGGCCAGTTTTGTATCAGTGCAGTAGTTGAAAAAGCATTGCAAAGTTCCTTGTATATTCACTAGTTTTCGGGCAACAATAAAAGTGTCGAGTTAACTCTGGTGATTAATGTTCTTGCTAGAGAAAGATGGGAGTTTTGTCTAGTGTCATCTAAGGTAGAAGAGAGGGTTAATATGCCTGCTGCAAATAATGTGTACCATGAAGTGCTTAATTTGAGCCAGTGGTTTCCGGTGCTCAGCACCAGCACTTAATCATCAACACCAGCGCTTTTCATAAGTACCAGTTAAGGATTCATTCATCTTCATTTATGGTAAGCACGGGTATATTAAGTTATTTGCCAGAATCACAGGATTTTGAGTCGATGCTGAGATGCAAACCTGGTTCTTCAGCTCCAGAGTCGCCAGCTCTGGCCTTTATGCCACATCCTCTCCCAACTTTCATGGTTAGTAGCTGGTTCTGTTTTACGCAGAGCTAACATGAAAAATGTGCTGGTGCAAGCTGCCTCCAAATTACCCACTGGTACCATGCTTATCAAGGAACAATATTTTATGTGCATAGCTCAGTGCCAGACCAAGCACTCTTCAGAAGTGCCTACCAGTATGGATGAAATGTCAATCCTACACCTTGTTGTCCCCTTTGCCTCATGTAACATTTTCTATACACTGATTTAAGCGAGTACGATTCATTGTTTCTGTAAGTGTGTGCAATGTAAAGTACTCCGACACCCTACACTGGTATGAGAGGTGCCATACAACAAATAAAATACATGTGAGAGAGGTTCTAAGGAGAGATGAGAGTGAGGGAGTCATTGAAGAGCTCTAACAAAGTTTGTCGTAGCCTAGTGCACAGTAAGGTCATCATGTTTTAAAAGCTAATAGAATTGAATAAATAATGACAAATGTGTTGTAGAATGCACCCATTTTCTCCCAAATGTTCTTCAGGGGAGAACCCACCCCAAACCCCCCTTTTGAGTGGTCAGGCTCGCTCGCTGAATTCGCTATGTATCCTACGGCGCCTGGCTTTGAAAAATTTGCCAGGGCTGCTTTGGGTTCCCAGTCCAGCCCTGCAAAAAAAAAACATGATTGTTGTCGCTTCGGATGCAAATCTGTTTTTGACTTGAAAGGTGAACAATGTTGCTAAAAACTAGTTCTGCAACCTGAGTGTTTTCCGGAAAACTGCCTTTTACTTTCATTTTAGCTCCCTCTGAATGAACGTGCCACTATGCTGAACCAAGTGTAGCTCTGTTTATTTATTTATAAAGCTTTATATAGCGCAACTAGACCCAAGAGGGTATCAGAGCGCTTTACATTTAGGATCGTTGCGTTAAAAGTTAAGTAATTTATAAATCATTTGAGCTACAAAAATATTTTTTTGTAAGTGAGCAACATCATGCAAAAGAAAGGGGGAACCCGAAGGCCTGGACGACTTTCTATTGGCGGCTCGGCTCCCCCGTTTGGACCCGGAACACGGGAAAGACCTCGGGGATGCCATATCGCTGAGCGAGATTCGCGCAGCAATCAAACACATGGCCAGGCGAAAGACCCCAGGGGCGGATGGCCTGCCTGTCGAGTTTTATGCGGCGTACACGGAGTTGCTGGCTCCGCAGTTGCAGGTCATTTACAGTGAGGCATGGCGAGTTGGGCGTTTACCCGCCTCCGCCCGGGAGGCGATAGTGGTACCTTTGCTGAAACCCGGAGGGGATGCTAGTGCCCGCACGGCATACCGTCCGCTCTCCATGCTGACGGTGGACTACAAAATCTTGAGCAAAATATTGGCGTCACGCCTGTTGACCCATATGACCGCCCTGGTTCATCCAGATCAGGCGGGCTTTATTCCCCGGCGTAACACGGCCACCTCAGTTCGACGTTTGCTGCGGGTGATGGAGGTGGGCCGGGACGCATACCCAGAGGCCTTCACGCTCTCGGTCGACATAGAAAAGGCCTTTGATAGTGTAGAGTGGCCATATCTCTATCGAGTGTTGCAGGCATTTGGTCTGGGGGATGGCTTTGTACGCTGGACCACCTTGCTCTATAACGATGCCACGGCCCGCGTGAGGATGGGGGCGACCATATCGGCCCCCTACCGAGTGCGGAGGGGAACGAGGCAGGGCTGCTCGCTATCCCCATTGTTATTCGCCCTGGCCATTGAGCCCATGGCGGCGCATGCCTGACTGGGGCGCTCCTACGTTGGAGTACAACTGAGGGGGGAAGCCCACTATATATCCCTTTATGCGGATGATCTGCTGATGTTCTTAGCAGATGCAGCTGGCGCGCTACGCGGAGCAGTCGCCTTATTGGAGGTTTTTGGTCGCCTGTCCGGGCTCAAGGTAAATTGGGGCAAGACATGCTTGTTCCCGTTGTTGCCGGGTGGACAAGCTCCCCAGTCGCTGGGAGAGATACGATGGGAGGGTAGCTGCCTGCGCTATTTGGGGGTTAATATCTATCACACCCAGTCGGATTTGCTGGAGGGGAATGTTGGCAGAGCCATTCGAGGCTTGCGCGGTAGCATAGGTTTTTAGAGTACGCTTCCACTTTCGTGCGCTGGGAGGGTGGCGCTACTGAAGAGGGTGGCGTTACCCCGCCTCTTATACTTCTTTCGCACCCTGCCCATATGGATACCAGCATCGCTTTTCGAGCGCCTTCGAGCACTGTCTACGGGCTTTATTTGGGGCTCGGGAAGGCGGCGGGTGGCTTTGACCACATTGCGGTGGCCGAGAGCGGAGGGGGGCCTGGCGGTCCCGGACTTTGAATGGTACTATCTGGCGGCACAACTCCAGTGGCTCACACAGGCGGTGGCTAGGGAGTATAGAGGCCCGGAGGGCCCACAGGGCAGGTTGATCCAGTGTCATGTGCTCGCCTTCATAGTCCTTCAGCAGCGGATGGACCTTGCCCAACTTGCTCTAGAGGAACGCACCCTCAGGTTGTGCTGGAACCGGTGCCAGAAGAGGGCCGCCATAACTCACCCTTATGCCCCGGAGATCCCCCTGGGTATGTGTACGGCGCTCCCGCACGGGGGCGATTGGTCGGGACTAGCCGCTTGGGAGGAACTGGGCGTCCAAGTAGTGGGTGATTTATTCAGAGAAGGGGTGTTGTTGCCCTTACAAGACTTGCAAGACTCTTGTAAATAGTCCCCGCGGGGGGACTATTTACTTCACGCAGCCCTTGTAGCGGGCCTCCAGAGACATTGGAATATGGGGCTCTCGGAGCCGCCGATCGCCGCGGGCTGCCAATATGTAGTGATGGCGGTGGGGACGTCCAAGGCCATTACCTGTCTCTACCGCAGATTGTCGACGGAATGCCTGCGACCCCTAGACACGTTGAGGGATAATTGGGAAGTGGACCTCGAGAAACCCATCCCCGAGTCGACATGGTCCATACTGGTGCGGCGGGCCTGGAAGGGAACGCGTAATGCCCGGTTTCAGCTGGTTCAGTTTTTTACGCTACACAGGGCTTATTTGACGCCGGTTAAGATATCGCAATATTTTGGTGGCTTTCACTCTCAGTGCCCGCGGTGTGGGGGAGATGGGGCTGATTTTCGTCATATGTTCTGGTCATGCGCGCAGTTGGGTGACTACTGGGAAGATGTTATAGATTGCTTGAATCAGGTGACAGATCGCTCTATTGCACCAGAGATGGGGGCTTGCCTGCTGCTTTGGTTTCACCACACCCGCCGAACGAAGATTACCAGTAAGTTCTATGACTTAGGGTTGATCATGGCCAAGAGGGAACTGACCATGCATTGGAAAACACGGGCGGGGCCTAGCTTTTTGAGGTGGAGGACGGCGTTTGCGAGATGGGCAGGCGCAGAGGGCACTCTCCGGTTGCAATTAGCCCTTCGGAGGGTTGATGAAAAGGCACTAGCGACGGCCCGAGCTTGGGAGGCGCTGGTGGTGGAACTTCAGGGGCTGATGTCTGATGTGGGTGGAGAAGGGAGCACCTCTGATCGACAGGAGGAAGCGGCGAGCGGGGAGTAGGCAGGGGGTCGTGGTGAGGTCTGGACGCATAAAGTGTGGGTCGACATGGGGGAAAGCCCGAGTCACCTAGGGAATTTGCCTGCACAAGAATGGAATGTGGAAAAGCCAAAAAAAAAAAAGATTTTCAGTTTAAAATGAGAGTGCTAAGGAAGGAGTAAATAAGACACTCGGAAGACAGCTATCCCTTCCATGGACAAGGTAATGTTTAATTAACAGTCTGCTACTTTTAGATGTGACACATTTTCAATTCTTGTTATTCACAACAAAATCGTTGTCACTCATTTATCTGGAAATGTTAACAAGCATCAACGAAGCCAATATGTCTGGTTTGTGTCAGGCGCATGTTTGTTAACAGGGGTCCACCACCGCTAACTATAGTGGTGTTTGCAGTGTCAGCCATGTTGCAGTGATGCACAAGAATGTAAATGAGTGCTCAAATGGGATTGCAAGACAGCCATTTTGAAATGTTTTCTCTTGGGAGAGAGGCCATCTTGTCTTGATGCCTGATTTAGAGTTTGGCAGACGGGTTAGTCCACCACAAACATGACAGAGGTAACATCTACCTTATTGCACGTGCCATAAGATATACTGTATTTGTAATAATGCTTAAATAAAAAACTCACAGCAAAGCACCCAAATACATGTCTTGTGACATGCTGTGTGAAACACAGGATTTTAGTTTGCATCTTTTAAGCCACACCTTTGATTACAAACACTTTGGGAAAGGATTCCTAGTTAAGCTTCTTTGGCCACACCGGTGTCAAAGACCCTACCACTTTTTTCATCAAACATAAGTTTGAGACAAAGCTCTTTTTGATATTTAACTATACCACTTCATCCACAACAGGTCAGTTTTGTCAACGGAACTACAATCTAGCACCCCCGCTGGTGGCTCAGTAAGGGAGGTATCTTGCCTCATTTTATGGGTGTACCAGATATGGGTAAACCACACACCCATGTTTCTGCAGATCACTAAAATATCAGTTTTATCTCTGGGTGACCTACAGCATGTCCACTCCTGAATCTCCAAAAGACATCTCCTGAAATTGGTAGCCAGTGGCTCTGACCTCTCCCAAACCTGTGGAGCATCTCAGAATCACTGGTGTGCTTATTAAATTGTAAACATGAGCAATAAAATGGCAGTTATGCTAGTGAATGTTTAGCCTTGATAGTAATCCATGCACAATGTGGAATACGGATTCCATGCAAAGAGAGTAAGATGGAGAATAACTCCATGTAAAGTCACTCATGTAGATGCAAACTCCATGCAAAAGCACACACATGGAGGCAAACTCTAAACAAAGGCACTCAAATGCAGGCAACCTCCATGCAAAGGGACTCCCATGAAGGCAAACCTTATGCAAAGGCACTCACAGAACAGACTCCATACAAAAGGATTCAGATGGAGACAGACTTCATGCAAAATGACTCATAAGGATACAGACTCCATACAAAGGGACTCAGGAGTAGACAAACTCCATACACAGGGTCTCAGATGGATTCAAAGTCCATGCAAAGGCTCTCAGATAGACATAGGCTCCTTATAGAGGAAGACATACTCCAGGCAAAGGGACTCGGATGGAGACAAACTATGCAAAGAATCTCAGATTAAGACAAGCTCCTCAAATATGATTTAGGTGACTGACTCCATAAAAATTTAATCCAATTAAGAAAGTTTGAATACAAATGGACTCAGAAGATACAGACTCTGTACAAATTGACTCACATGCATATAGGCTCCATGCACATTGACTCAGCAGGCTCAATGCAAAGAGAATCAGATGGAGAGAGACTCCATACAGACACCATGAAGACAGACTCCATACAGAGGGATTGATATGGATCCAGGCTCAGGGACTCGGACAGATCAGGCTTCACACCAAGTGACTGACGGATACAGCACAGGCCCCGTGCAAAGGGACACAGATGGATCAGGCTTCTTAGAAAGAGACTTAAATTGATACAATGTCCATGCATGGGGATCAGATGAATAAAGGCTCCTTACATATGAACTCAGATGGAAAAAGATTCCATACAAAGGGACACGGATGCCCATACAAATTGACTCAGTTGGAGACTGGTTCCATTAAAAGGGTCTCAGATTGATGTATGCTCATTCCTCAGGCACTCACACTGATATGGGCTCCAGACAGAGACTCAGATTGATACAGGCCCCATACACTGGGACATAGACGGATCAGGTTTCGTTCTAAGTGACTCTGACAAAGACAGGCTCCATGCACAAGGACTCAGTTGGATACAGGCCCCATACAAAGGGATACATGGAAGCTCTGCACATAGGGACACCGGTGGAAACAGACAGCTTCCAATGGGACACAGGTGGTTCAGGCTCCATACAAATGGACTTAGATGGATACAGGCTTCATACAAAGGGACACAGATGGATACAGGCTTCATGCTTAGGGACACATGGATAAAAGCTCTACATATAGGGGCACAGTTGGATACAGACCCCATACAAAGGGATACATGGAAGCTCTGCACATAGGGACACAGGTGGATACAGACTGCTTCCAATGAGACACAGGTAGATCAGGCTTCACACAATGGGATAAAGGTGGATCCGGCTCCATTTTTTGTTTGATCTGTTTATTGAGTTTTTACATTTATGATACATAGAACAATCACATATAAAATGTGTGGGACCAGTAAACATTTACAACAATCAAAATGTTTTCAAGCATCGTACCACAATGTAAAAAGAAATGTCCAAACTGCCCATGTTTGTGCAGTGTAATGTTAGGTATCCAATACAGCAGAAATAGATCATATCAGTCAATACCTCCTAACATTGCAATAAATGATCACGGTTACGGGGCCTTTTGCCACAAACAAATTTGTTCAACATGCACTTTTCCCAGTGGCATCTGTGGCCCCTGCCGTATCATCTGGGTTGGTGATCAAACTACTTTATGTATAACAATAGAACATTGAACAACAATCCAAAAGGAAAAGATGGGAGGGCAGGATCAACTAAGATAAGGGCAGACAACCCACATCTATCATAATAATGCCAGTGTGTCCGTTTTAGATATGTTCGTATTAATCTCATACTGCTGCATGCTGGGCCAGTATACAGGATCTGTGACAATTGTTCCATATCATCCCAGTAGCAGGACACACTACAACCCATGTGTAACCCATATTAAATAACGTTGGAAGTGTCTAAGGGGTCATCCGGGGCGTTTGCTACTTGGAGCGCAGTCAAGATTGTATTCCAAGCAGTCGAGATAGGGTACTTGTGCAGCCCAAGCGTGTCCTCCCTCAGTAGAGAGACGGCTTCTGCCTTAGCCCAATTCAGCATGGATTGTATCCAGGCTTTAAGTGGTGGGGGATCTTTGGCTTTCCATCGTCGCGTGACAAGCCGTTTGGCCACCGCTAGCCCCAGATCCAAGAAACTAGAAGATGCCCTGTGTTTCTTATCTCTGGGAAATATTCCTGCAATACAAGCCTCCCATGTGTGCGGTAACACCCTATCCGTGCTTGTGAGCAGCAATTGAATCACACCATGCCAGTATTCCTGCTACCTGGGGCATGACCACAGCATATGACGAAGAACTGCGTTTACCAAATTACAGCGTGGGAAGCAAGCGTCTACTCTGTTAAAATACCTATTAATTTTATCTGGGGTTAAATACGCTCTGTGGATTATGTAGAGTTGGATCAGCCTAAACCATGCGTTTCTGGGGATATTTTTAGGGCTCTCCAACAGTGTGGCCCATTCTTTAGGTGTACAAGGCTGTGACAAGTCTGCCTCCCATTTATTACGCAGTGGTGTTAAATCAATCATGGTATGTTCTCGAAATGACTCTGCAAACCATTTTATAAGGTGCCGCCCGTGCCCATCACGTGTATATACTGCAGCAGGAGATGTGTCGGGAGCTCTTGTGACATATAACCCCAATGACGCCCCAGCGTAGCTATCCAAGCGGCATGACTCAGGGCTTGCCCAGGTTGGACACCATCTTCTTCAATCAAAAAGAGAAAGGGCCTTAAGCACTTCCCTCGTACATATCCCCTAATGTGCATATGCCAGCATCGTGCCAGTCCATGAGGTCAGCCACCCGAATGCTGCCTCCCTCTTTCGGCATTCCCAATAATGGGCGTGTTGGCGCATATGGTATGACATGTCTTGTAAGGTGTAAGGCTCTACAGAAGCATTTCTGGGCTACTCGCACAAGTAGAGGGAGGGAAGTGTGTGACCTAGTGCAGGGGTGAAAGATTAAAAGGAGCTTGTCCAGTGTGTACGGGGGACTACATTCGCCGTATCCGCTAGGTGTAATTCCACTGCCCATTTTGCAACCCATTGTATTTGGGACGCCAGGTAGTAATGCTCCAAGTTGGGTAGGGCTAATCCACCCCGCGTGCGTGAGGTAAGTATAATTTAGCTAACGCCACCCTCCAGGCCGTATTGTTCCATATGAGATCTCTCATCATGCCCTCCAATGGCTGAAAGAATGACACTGGTAGGTATAATGGGAGGTTAGCAAAATAATATAACAATCTGGGCAGCATCACCATTTTAATAAGTGCCACCCTACCTGCAACAGAGTGGATGAGCATTTTCCAGAATTCTAGTTGGGAACGTAAGGCAGCAATCACTATGGATAGATTCCCATCCAGAAGATCCTGGTCAGTGTGGTAAACCCAGAACCCCAAATACCGGTGCACCATCCACTACTAATTGAGGAGTAATAACAAACATGACTTTCCCTATTCACACCCAGGTCCGACACTGAAGCAAACTGCCTAAGTATGTCCAGGATGATTGGGGGTATCGCCTCAAGTTCCCTAATATGAAGCAGAATGTCATCCGTGTATAGTGATATGGTATGTGTTTCCTTACCTAATGGTATGCCCCAATGTTCCGCTGACCTACGCAGTGCTATAACCAGAGTCTCTATGACCAGGGAAAAAATGTATGGGGAAAGAGGACACCCCTGCTGAGTCCCGCTCTCGATCTGTAAGGGCCCAGAGAATAAAGTTCTTAAGCGGACTTGCACCGAAGGAGTTCCATACAATAGTTTGACGAGGCTCAGGAAGTATGTCCCAAACCCGAATCGCTGCAACACAGTAAACATATAAGGCCACTCCACCGTGTCAAAGGCCTTTTCCAGGTCCAAGACCCAACAGCCCGCTGCCGGCCAAACCGCTGTCGTGCTGCGCATTACCCTGATTGCCCTACGGATATTTAGAGTGGTGTTACGGGCCAGAACAAAGCCATTTTGGTCTTGGTGAACCAGGTGTGGGGTGAGAAGCGCCAATCAACCTGCTGAAACGCCTTCCAGCACCTTATAGTCCCCATTTAGCAGTGCCAATGGTCGGTAGGCACTTGTATGCGTGGGGTCTCTATCCAGTTTTGGAAGTGTGATCAACGTCGCTTCTGTCAGGGAGGCTGGGAGAGAAGCGCCCTCTAAGGCTTCCGTGTATATCTCCAGGAGGTGAGGGCTTAACAAATCAACGTATGTCTTATAAAATTCGTGGGGGAAGCCGTCTGGTCCAAAGACATTAACAGTTGGCAGGGCTTGCATTGTACTTCTTACTTCTTCCAACGTCAGCGGAGTATGCAATTGCCTACGTTGTTCAGCAGTGAGGGTGGGAAAGGTAAGGCCATCTAAAGAAGAGTGTATTGCTGTCTCTGGGACGTCCAAACCTGAGTGCACTGATGGGTCCCGTGGCTTTCTCCTGTTTGATCAACCAAGCTAGTAAAGGCCCAGACCTATCAGCTTTTAGCGTCTGCCGCCGTCGAGTGGATCCGGCTCCATACAATGGGATACAGGTGGATACAGGCTTCATACATAGGGACATATATGGATACAGTTTCCACACAATGGGACCCATGGATGAAAGCTCCATACACAGGGACACAGGTGGATGCAGACTTCCAGAAAGACTCGGATTTCTATGGGCTCCACAGAGATGGACCCAGTCTTGCATTACCACCATCCAACCACGGCAGGATATTCAGCTCTCTGAAGCTCATTGCTCTATAACATGACTAGCCGATTTTACACAGCAGCTATGTAGACAGCTTTTAAAAAATGACACAACAGTGCCCCACTGTCCTTATGCAAATTGTTCAAAATAAACGTATCACTGGTGCAGTAATATGGTTCCATTCAGGTGGTACAGGAGTTCCTGTTAAGGAACCTGCAGTCTCTTAGATTTCATAAAGGACTCTAGCCTTGCGAAAACTTTTGAGGGGAAAGGTTTTGTAAAAGGTATCAATGAGGACACCTCCTGTTCTGCAAATCCCCAAGTAACTGTTCTATTACCCTGGAAACAAGCTTCACCTCAAAGATGCCAGGCAAACACCACTTAAAAGCGTGCTTTCACATAGATGCACTCAGCATTGTGCATCTCTGTAAAAAGCGCCTAGAACCGACTAAACAATGAAAAGGCCACTACACATTAGACAGATTGTGAGTGTTTTGCTAAAATAGAAATAACGAGGAATTACCATACCCATGGAAAGTGAACTTTAAATCGTTTTCCATTCTGTTCCTAGTAAAACGTTCAAGCATTATGTTATATATACAAAAAGTCTAGAACTCACCGGGCAAAATATAAAATGGTTTCTGGCTTAATGCTGCCATCTAAGTGAACATGGAGCTCCACCTGCAAAAAAACAAAAGAATAAAAAGGTAAATATTACCAAAAGTGAATTACAAAATCTATTGTGATTTTTATTTTTCAATTATAAATGTGATTTTAGCTTAGCAGCAAATATTTACCCAGTGTTAGGCTGTACAGTGTTAAGACTGGATAGGATTGTCAATAATGTTTACTTACAGTGTTGATCAGAGCTAACATAGCCCACATTTAAGAAAGGGGTTAAAACAGAGATCCTGAAGTAGAAGTGGGCATTGTCTAAGCCAGTGGTTCCAACAGTGGTGGCTCGCAGAGGTAACGCTGTGAGGCGGAGCGGAAGCGGGGCTCGGTGGGGGGGTAGTGGAGTCCAACACACGACGGCAAAGGAGAACGTAAATAAATAAATAAATATCTGCCGTCGGATGTCAGAATCCACTACCCACCCACCCAGCCCCACCCCCGCTTCACCTCGCCACCCCACAGCATTACCTCTGCGAGCCGCCACTGGGTTCCAAAGCTATTAACTTCTCTGGATCTCTATTCAATCACTATTGCTAGCTGGTACCCTGGCCTAAGCAATTTCTTCGATTTGAACCTCAAAACAATGTACGAAAATACATAAATAGGTGTGCATCAAACACAAAAATTCTTAAATGTTTCATTTAATTCTGTAAAACACAAACAAAGAAATTATAATGTTAATTGGAAGATTGGAGCTTTTCAATATTTGCTTTATTTTAAAAAGGCGGAGAGATATGCTGGACTCTACGGTATCACTTTGTCTTTTTTAATCTTAATGCATGTTGTCTTTTTGTTGCCACCTACCAGTACTTCAATACTAGATTCTGTTTGCAGAAATTGCAATGCTACTACAAATAAATCTATTTACACCAACTTAATGTTTAGCCCCCAATTTCAAATGTATTCACATTTACAGACGTTTTAACTTTTGATTTTTTTCTGTATATATATATTTTGTTAATCTGCTAATATTAGAACCTTCAGTTAAAAATATTTAGACCAAGTTGCACGCATTTTCTTTTAGAGAATATATGTTTAAGTGAAAGGCAACATGGATAAGACCACAATAAAATAGCTAGCAGTGGCATAATTTTCAAATAATGCATCAATATTTATCTCTAGCCGGGTCATAAAAACTAGATCATCATGATAGAACACTCAATAGGCTCTAGTGTGCAAAAGGAAACAAACAGCATTTATCCCCAATTTTGCACTTGCACCAGCATCTAAATAGTCCTGGAAATTGGATTTTGGACTTACATCTGCTCTTCTATTACAGAAAATTCGACTGTCCAAAAACTGCAATATGCACCAGTGAAAGCAGTGCTTGGTCCATGCTCCAGTTTTGGGGCACACATACAAACAGAAAGTGAAGCCAACACACACTGAACAAACAGGAGCCAGCAAATATGAGTGGCAATGAAGCTACCAAATGGTAAGCAATGGGCCGCTTCAAGCCCCTTTTTAAGCTAACAAAATGCCTCGCAAGCTACATCCTGTGCAGTGTGCGCCGAGCGAGACCTAAAAACTGAGCCTTAGCCTCGTTTAAACCGAGCCAAGTATTGTTCATCCGTTTGAATTCAGAAAAAAATACTCCCTCCACCCTTCTAAGGCATTCAATCGATCATTCGAGAAATTCATACTTTCACTTTTGGCTGACTTATTGCCTTTACCATAGGACTCCACCACGTGAGGCCACCTACATTAACACAAACTTAATTAGAAGCAGAAAATGATGCATGTCGCCAGTGGTACTGTGGCCATTTTCCATGGCTGTATTTACCACTGACAGCACTGCTATACCACCGGTGGTAACACAGAATATGACATCACTGACATTTTGCCATCCTGTGGAGCCGTAATTTTGGCAGCATAGACATTTGCCGCCATCAGTATTTCTTTCATTTAAAGCAGTGCTTTAAATGGGGAAAAAATAGTGCAGGTACTCATTTAAATTTGGCGAGTGGGCGGGGCTAGGGCGTGGCCAAAGGCAAGACATGACATACTTCATGACGTCTATACTATTTGTAGCACATACCAAAACACATGAGAAATGGTTTCAATAACAAAATAGGTTAAATCGTTACACAAAGCAAAAGACAAACGCAGTGATATTTTAATAATTCCTTGTTTTGTAATATTTGCAGCTTGAATTCTGATATTTGCTGTTACTTGGCACAATACTATATATGTTCGAGCATGCAGACACACAGAAACAAACAAACAGATGTGCACACACAAATCATTACACACATTTCCTTTAAAATTCCCCCAATAGTGTCTCGATTTCCTCCCTCTTGTCTCTCACACGAAAACACGCACAGGTAACAGACACACATAAGCAGACACTGGCACAAAAGAATCGGGTGGGATTAAAGCTACTTTAACCACTTTAACCTCCTTACCTCCCATGGCTTTCTCAATTGCACTGTCACCGGGCTGCCTCGATTCCTTTCTACGCAGCATGATGGTGAACACCCTTGCATCATGCAAATGAGCCCACGTTGAATAGCTCAGCGGGGGCTCGGCTCAGGGCTACAGAAGTGTTTTGACTGTCAGAGACAGGTTACCAGCCCTGGCAGCAATGCACCTATCCTTTAATGAGTACCGGTACTCTCCTCGGCAGTAGAGAAGTGCCGTTATTCAGAGTGATAAAAATAGGAAGTGCCGGTACTCAGTACCTGTGAGTACCGGCCCATTTAAAGCACTGATTAAAGCCCACCTGAATCTGAAACATTTTAGGTGTGATTATATAAGTGACACAGCTTTGGATTTATGTTATGCATACTATTCTTAACAATACTACTACTGTAACAAGTTAAGGTTGTAAAAGCTGTTGTTCAGTCATGTCAGAACCATGGTAAGTGTGTGGTGCACTCAGTAAAAGATTCAAATGAGGCTTATTGGCACCTACTGTACATTACCAGGGCTGATCATGCATAATAAATTATTTTTTATGTTACTTTTCATACCACATTTGTTCCATCCTCTTACCGCTGTAAATAACAGATATTACCTAATTATTAACCAAAATATGGCAGAAGTGGCTGTGTCGGTAATACCATTAAATTCTGCAATTCCTGGGTAATTTAAATCCTAACAGGTAATTTGGTAAACAAACAGAAAAATCAATATTTCCCCGTGTCTCTCTGAACGGTAAATGCCTGATGCTTAATTCTACTGAATTTACCATCTTACAAACTATGCAAGGTTGCAGTGGGCTAGCCATAGAGTCAAATTAGTGACTCGAAGTGCGCAGTGAGGAGTGGTTAGCTCACTGAGCCATATTGCTATCGAATTTGAGAATCCAGAGGAAAACAAAACCTAGACTCGGAGTTGCCATACAGTCGATCAATCACAGGGACTTATTTAGACACAAGTGTATTTGCTTCTGCTGCAGTGTCCTCCAATTTGGAAGATAGACCTCGCCTCAGGGAACCATTAAACGAGGTTATCTGGCGAGTGCTCGGCTGTAGGAGACTTTCTAAACAAATCTGAAATACAGTGGTAGTTGTTTGTTTCTATTTCCATCAAACCTCTATTGCTCATGCTGGCTCAATCTAAAAATAAACTTTTTATGTTTAGCACGAGATTTTAGTTTTGGCCTTTTGGAACAGACATTTGGCTAAAATACATAAGAGAAAAATAATCCCAAAGTGTGAAAAAGTTTTTATCAAAAAGTGTCTCGAGAAAAAAAATAATA
This sequence comes from Triturus cristatus, assembly GCF_964204655.1. Lineage (NCBI taxonomy): Eukaryota > Metazoa > Chordata > Amphibia > Caudata > Salamandridae > Triturus > Triturus cristatus. The sequence goes on from NC_140590.1 coordinate 1,546,677,351, forward strand.
ATTACCCCACTCCTTTAAGAGGGAGGAGGGGGAACCTGACTAATTTCAATGGGGTTTCCAACAAAAAAAATGATTTATGTCACACCACATGGATCCGAACCGTAATATTGATTTGTAGATGGAAGCTCAGCATTCTCAAAAGTGGCAGAGTACACATCATAATTGTTTTGGGAAAAGTAGCAAAAAGCAAGCCTCGGATGGAGAAGTGTGGCCAGGGATGCAGTGCAGGCCTCTAATTTGTCCAAATGTTGGAGGTATTCAGGATGGATGGGGGCAGGAGGAAGAAATGTGCAGATGAAGAAATTACACAAGGCGAAGTGAGTATGTGATAGTATATGGCACAAAATACCTAAATACAAGGATGGGAGGAAGGAAAGTGAGCCAAAATAGCAAATTTTTGCATAAAGGGCCAACAAGGGAGGCAAAATAAATAACCTGAACGCTGGGAATAGGTAGATGTTTTTGGCAAAATATCCCCCCTTGGAGACTTCTGTTACCCTTTACTTTGAGTTACAAGGTCACCCTCAATTTAAAGTGTCTGTCTCGGAAACAAGATTATTAGTAAATAAAAACACGAGATACGTAGAAAATGCCTTTTCGTATAATATTCTGGGACCAATCAAACAACCGTAATAATGCTAGTTTTAACTCCAGGTGTAGGAAGTTTGCAGAGAAGCGCCAATATGGGCGCTATGCAAATCATTTGGGTATGTTCTACCCATTCATGCACAGAGCATAGGAGAGATGACATCATGCTTATGAAAGAGACTGGTGGAGTTGCAAGACTTGGGGACCTATTCACAAGCTGCATTTGGTAATAGTCTAGTAGTATCACTATAGTACTACTAATGTACTACAAAATGCTGAGTGGATTCTCCCTCTCCAGCTATACTATCTTTTCTATGAGAAATCCTCACACATGTAAGTTTACTATTTAGAAGTAAATGTGGGACCGGGGGCGTGGCTGGAAAAAGGGGTATGTTTACTACTAAGTAAATCTTTATTGTCTGACTATTAAAAATCATTGCAGTTGAAAGGAAGTGTATAACCATCTGCACATTAATTTGTAAAAGAATGAGATAAGGAAGAAAATGTTAACGCAAAGCCATCTAGAAGTTTAATTGAACTCAAAAGAATTATACTACAGATATTATGACCATTTAGGAATCACATGCCGTACTGGAACATTGATACCACGTAAACATATCATTAGGCTAGCATTTCATTCTACTGATTTACATACCGTATTGGGGCATTCTTAAAATCACGTTTCATGGTCAGATAAAACTAAAACACTAATTCTATAAGCAAATAGATGTTCAATAAGGTGCTTCCGTGCGTACAGATCATTCCTGCTGTCCACATCAGTCAATGGGATTTTTCAGTCCGGCCAAATTAAATGCCTCCATGCTTACTTCTCTAAGCTGAACTACATTGTTAAAATCACATTTCATGGTCATACACCTCAGGGGGGCAGATAACATTGTCTTGCAAAATTCGCCCTGGAAACCCTCAACGAGGAGAATGTGGTCTACCCTGGACGAATACTTTGCTTCTCATAAGCCGCCATGAACTCTTTATTTTGAATGATAATTTCTATGTGGGCTTTACATTTATGAAAATTGTGCTTGCCAGATATTTGCTGTATTATGCTATGTTAAGTATAGGGCTCGAGGCTCTGGACAGTCTCTTCTGTCTTTTCTCTTCCCTTTCTGGTTTTCTTTTCCTCTTTCCTTTACTCATTCTATCTTTTCATCCTCTCTTGAGCTGGTGATTAAGAGGTTATTTTATTGTCAAGATGTACATCTATTGCCAGTAATTGCTTTATGATCATTTGAAATACCATTTTATGTACATTGTGATACTTGACCATGTTACCACCTCCTGTTATGATCCTCTTATTTTCTTCTTTTTTACCTTCTTTTTCATAAAATTCAATAAAGATAATTTGAAATTAAAAAAATCACATTTCATAAGTCAGATAAAACTATAAACAGTGTAGTTCAATAAAATGCTAAAAGTTCAATAAGTGCTTCAGTGGAATAAGGATATATATAACACGACCGAAAGTGATCATAGGCACCTGCGGATCACCCTGTAATTAGCAGTCCCTACAGCGACCACCCTCCAAGTGACTGGGAAATCCAGAGGAGAAGAGCGACACAAGGTACTCCGAAGGATAAAATGGTCAGCCAAAATCGGAAACAACCTGTTAGCGTGCGTGGAGATGAGAATGGCCAGCACAAACCCAGCAATTTAAGCCTTGACATCAGGCGCTCCCCGCCGCCCTAAGGACTTAATCAACTGCAAACACGCTCTACACAGGGTGCTGGAAGCCAGGAATAGAGGCAGAAAAACCAATCGATGGCCGCTCCATCACAACTCTGAGGTTAGCTTACAAAACGAAAGTATGGGAGAACAAAAGGGAGCACATCGAAAAGGAATGGCTCAAAGTGTTTTCCCTGCTAAAAGAGAAGAATCACACCAGGCTGTGGAGGCAATTAACCAGCTTGGCAAACAAGGGGCGCTAACGGAAATTGGTGTAGCTGGATGAGACTGGAGAAGTCACATCAAACAGCTATACAGTCCCATCGGACGAAGGGCCCACTACTCCAAGGTGCTCTGAACTATTCAACACCATGGCTCCAGGCAAGTTAACAAATAATGGTGAAGTCATGGAGATCAATAAGAAGGGGAGGAACGATGGAGCACCAGGGCCAAATGGGATCCCTGTGCCAGTTTCTAAAACAGCACAGGCCTTTTGGGCATAAGTTTTAACCCCCCATTTTAGCTTGTGTGTCTGCAATGACGCCAGACTCCTGGAAGGGTTTTTATACTCTTTGCTATTTAGAAAAAAGGCGACCTCTCACAGTCATCAAATTACAGGCTTCCAGCTTTTTAGCGTGTGTGTCTGCATTGACGCCCAACTCCTGGAGGGGTTCTATGCTTTTTCCTATTTAGAAAAAAGGCGACCGCTCCAAACCATCAAATTACAGGCCTTCAGCCCTTCTTGATCTAGAAGCGAAGGCCTACGCACAAGTACTTTTGAAGGAGCTGGAGTCATGGGTAGAAGAAAAAGGAATCAATCCCTTTTTTCAGTCAGGATTTAGGCCGCACTCCTCTGCTATAGATAATATGATGGCGCTGGCCTACTAATCTACACAAGCAGTTAAGAAGAAGCACCCGCCACTGTTCTGCTGCTTCATTGATTATAGTAATGCTTTTGACAGGGTGGATCATGGCAGACTTTGAGGGACACTGACCACGTGGGGGATTCTACCCCAACTGCTAAAACCAATAACATCGCTATATAAGGGGACATTGGTTCAGGTAAAAAAAATAAAAAATACAGTAACCTTAAGAGTCCCCACAAACAAAGCGCTCAAACAGGGCTGTGTTTTGGCCCCCCTCCTCTTTAACCTATACACTGCAGACTTGGGGGTTGCACAGCAAGGTGCCAGTTTAGTAGCTCCAATGCTGGGTAGGGTGAGTCTCCCTATCCTGCAATATGCATACGATAGAGCTATAATGGATCACACCAGGGTGGGCCTTCATAGGGCCCTTACAGACCTTGACCGTTATAACCAGGAGAACCATCTACTGGTCAATCAGAGCAAAACCAAGGTAGTAGTGTTTAGAAAACAACCACATAAAAGGCAAGCTTACTGGCAACAGGAAGATCTACAAATTGGGACAGTAACTGCCTACAACTACCTTGGGGTCTGGTTTTCAGAAAGGGCCAGCTCGACCACCCACCAAAAGCACCTAAGCACAAAGGCCAACAATGTTATCCACACACTGAAACAAATGAGCCACCGCCTGCTAAGTCCTACTGCAGAACAATGCTGACAGTTTTAAGAGCAAAACTGATACCGGCCATCAGCTAAGGCCCCTGGCCTTTTCCTGGAGCCCTGGAAAGGTCCTTAATTACTGCACAGGCCAAGGCATACAAGTCAGTGCTGCTAGCACTGCAGCTTGCCAGAAAAGCAAGGTTGAGGCTGGAGCTGTGCCATGGCAGCCCGGAGCTGGCCTGCCAGGGGGACCTAATAAAACTCCATGTTAGAATCTCGGGAGCCCCAGTAGATACATTTAAACTCCAACTAAGGGTCATCATTGAGGAAGAGGGCTTCCACTGGCACGCCGGACTCAGCCAGACACTTGGCACCTTGAAGATTGAAATCACTACCCTGCAATCATCCAACAATCCTCTATCAGCCTGGAAAAAAGCAGTGAACAAGCAGGTATTGGTAACATTGTTTGAAAAAGACTGCTACCTTCCGCCCCTGCTCCATTACAAAGCCACTGGAATGGACATATATCCTGGGGAAAGCACAACTCTATTTTTGTGACGCATTGACAGCACAGGCCCCGATGAAGAGGCTCCACATGAGACTTACAGCGCTGCGGATCACAGATTTTGATCCAGCCTGGGCACGTAATGGGGAAGTGATATAGTGCAGACTGCGCTTTTACAGCAAAGAATCTTGCCTGCATCTTCGGTGTTCCTGCCCCAAACTGGTTGAGGATCATCGTTGCCTGCTTTGTCCTAACTTTAGGGCAAAGGGAGTTAGGACTTGCAAGGAGAGGCTTTGGATCCGTGCTTTACTGAAACAATGGCATGCAACTCATCCAGGCTGCGGAAGTTCACTAATATATTTAGAATTGCTTTTAATGAGTTGGCACAGACTAATGCCATTCCCATGACAGGCTAATGATTGCACATTTATTAGCACGGTTACTAACTCCTGACTAATAAGTTACTAACACCTACCGGTCTGTATTTACTGTGCTGCAAAAGAATACTCAATGGGCTAAGAGGTGAAGCACGTTAAATCAGAACTTCCTGCCCTTTATCCGTTTTACGCATTCGCTCAGCAGACCCCTACCAGGCACAGACGACCTGGTCTGCAAGGGCCTCACTGTCCACCTGAGTATTCAATCTTGACCTAAATGTCCCGGTTCACTCACAAGTCCTCAGGACGAGCTAGGCCTTATGTAGGGTAGCACAGTATAGGCTCAACTGGAAAACACTCGCCTTACTTCAGGATACACAACCAACTGTCCATCACCAATAATCGGCCCCATAGCTGAAGCCTTATCCATCTGTAAGTGGAAATAACTTTGACTTGAGAGCATATGTCAGCCAGGGGAACATTCCTACTCCAAGGCCTCAAGAGAGTGGATGGCGAAGGGAGGGGTGGGGGGAGGGGGGGTACAGCATAGCACATTTTACTGTAATGATTTTAATTAAGTAAGTAAATCTTTATTGTCTGATTAATAAAAATCATTACAATCCATAGGAAGTGTAGAACCATCTGCACATTAATTTGTAAAAGAATGAGTTAAGGAAGAAAATCTAAATGCAAAGCCAATTTGAAGTTTCATCGAACTCAAAACAATTGTACTATAGATATTATGATGATTTAGGGATAACATGCCGTACTGGAACATTGATACCACGTAAACACATCATTAGAGTAGCATTTCATTCTACTAAATTACACACCGTATTTGGGCATTCTTAAAATCACATTTCATGGTCAGATAAAACTAAAACCCTGTAATTCTATAAGCGGATAGATGTTCCATAAGATGCTTCCATGTGTACAGATCATTACTGCTCTCCACATCAGTCAATGGGATTTTTCATTCCAGGTAAAAAAAGTGCCTCCGTGCTTACTTCTCTAAGCTGATTCACATTGTTAAAATCAAATTTCATAGTTGGATAAAACTATAAACACTGTAGTTCAATAAAATGATTAAAGTTCAATAAATGCTTCAGTGGAATAAGGAATCAATGAAAGATCAATATATTTCTGCTTTCCGACGGAAGTTACAGGGGTACAGAACAAGATAACCCCAACAGTTATGATGCTGGGGGTCTTGGAGGATGCTATGCTAACACAGGGATTGTATACATTCAGATTTTAATATATATTGCTGCTGCTGTGGCAAGATTGTGTGATTTTTAAAGTTTCTAATAAATCAGTAAAAATGGAACGCCCACAACAACACCCATCGTACGCCCCTTAAATGCCCAAAACTGCGTTAAAAGGGACAATATTTACAAGGCCGCATTAAGCCACACAAAGTGGCTTAGTGCTGCCTGGTAAATATGGAAAAACAATAGTTGATGGACAGAATGCAGAACAATGTCATACATTCACCCCAGTACAGAGATCTGGGCCTAAATCCATCGTTTTTTTGCTCACCATGCCATTCCAGTTTGGACACAGCTATATGCAAATCAGTCTTGACCCTGTGCCTCATGGGAACAGTCCAGCCCGAACTGCCAAGCCAGGTCCTCCCTGGACTGGAAACAAGCACCCTAGGACCGGTTTCGGGGTTTCACCCCTCTTCAGCCAGGATAGCTTGATTCCAGTGGCATGGAGAGCACGGGACTCACGTCTGAGCATACCCGTCCCACTCGGGATGACCAATGCAAAAACAATAGTTGATGGACAGAATGCAGACCAATGTCATACATTCACCCCAGTACAGAGATCTGGGCCTAAATCCATCGTTTTTTTGCTCGCCATTCCAGTTTGGACACAGCTATATGCAAATCAGTCTTGACCCTGTGCCTCATGGGAACAGTCCAGCCCGAACTGCCAAGCCAGGTCCTCCCTGGACTGGAAACAAGCATCCTAGGACCGGTTTCGGGGTTTCACCCCTCTTCAGCCAGGATAGCTTGATTCCAGTGGCATGGAGAGCACGGGACTCACGTCTGAGCATACCCGTCCCACTCGGTGTGACCAATGCAAAAACAATAGTTGATGGACAGAATGCAGAACAATGTCATACATTCACCCCAGTACAGAGATCTGGGCCTAAATCCATCGTTTTTTTGCTCACCATGCCATTCCAGTTTGGACACAGCTATATGCAAATCAGTCTTGACCCTGTGCCTCATGGGAACAGTCCAGCCCGAACTGCCAAGCCAGGTACTCCCTGGACTGGAAACAAGCATCCTAGGACCAGTTTCGGGGTTTCACCCCTCTTCAGCCAGGATAGCTTGATTCCAGTGGCATGGAGAGCACGGGACTCACGTCTGAGCATACCCGTCCCACTCGGGGTGACCAATGCAAAAACAATAGTTGATGGACAGAATGCAGAACAATGTCATACATTCACCCCAGTACAGAGATCTGGGCCTAAATCCATCGTTTTTTTGCTCACCATGCCATTCCAGTTTGGACACAGCTATATGCAAATCAGTCTTGACCCTGTGCCTCATGGGAACAGTCCAGCTCGAACTGCCAAGCCAGGTCCTCCCTGGACTGGAAACAAGCATCCTAGGACCGGTTTCGGGGTTTCACCCCTCTTCAGCCAGGATAGCTTGATTCCAGTGGCATGGAGAGCACGGGACTCACGTCTGAGCATACCCGTCCCACTCGGTGTGACCAATGCAAAAACAATAGTTGATGGACAGAATGCAGAACAATGTCATACATTCACCCCAGTACAGAGATCTGGGCCTAAATCCATCGTTTTTTTGCTCACCATGCCATTCCAGTTTGGACACAGCTATATGCAAATCAGTCTTGACCCTGTGCCTCATGGGAACAGTCCAGCCCGGTCTGCCAAGCCAGGTCCTCCCTGGACTGGAAACAAGCATCCTAGGACCGGTTTCGGGGTTTCACCCCTCTTCAGCCAGGATAGCTTGATTCCAGTAGCATGGAGAGCACGGGACTCACGTCTGAGCATACCCGTCCCACTCGGGGTGACCAATGCAAAAACAATAGTTGATGGACAGAATGCAGAACAATGTCATACATTCACCCCAGTACAGAGATCTGGGCCTAAATCCATCGTTTTTTTGCTCACCATGCCATTCCAGTTTGGACACAGCTATATGCAAATCAGTCTTGACCCTGTGCCTCATGGGAACAGTCCAGCCCGAACTGTCAAGCCAGGTCCTCCCTGGACTGGAAACAAGCATCCTAGGATCGGTTTCGGGGTTTCACCACTTTTCGGCCAGGATAGCTTGATTCCAGTGGCATGGAGAGCACGGGACTCACGTCTGAGCATACCCGTCCCACTCGGGGTGACCAATGCAAAAACAATAGTTGATGGACAGAATGCAGAACAATGTCATACATTCACCCCAGTACAGAGATCTGGGCATAAATCCATCGTTTTTTTGCTCACCATTCCAGTTTGGACACAGCTATATGCAAATCAGTCTTGACCCTGTCCCTCATGGGAACAGTCCAGCCCGAACTGCCAAGCCAGGTCCTCCCTGGACTGGAAACAAGCATCCTAGGACCGGTTTCGGGGTTTCACCCCTCTTCAGCCAGGATAGCTTGATTCCAGTGGCATGGAGAGCACGGGACTCACGTCTGAGCATACCCGTCCCACTCGGGGTGACCAATGCAAAAACAATAGTTGATGGACAGAATGCAGAACAATGTCATACATTCATCCCAGTACAGAGATCTGGGCCTAAATCCATCGTTTTTTTGCTCACCATGCCATTCCAGTTTGGACACAGCTATATGCAAATCAGTCTTGACCCTGTGCCTCATGGGAACAGTCCAGCCCGAACTGCCAAGCCAGGTCCTCCCTGGACTGGAAACAAGCATCCTAGGACCGGTTTCGGAGTTTCACCCCTCTTCAGCCAGGATAGCTTGATTCCAGTGGCATGGAGAGCACGGGACTCGTGTCTGAGCATACCCGTCCCACTCGGGGTGACCAATGCAAAAACAGTAGTTGATGGACAGAATGCAGAACAATGTCATACATTCACCCCAGTACAGAGATCTGGGCCTAAATCCATCGTTTTTTTGCTCACCATGCCATTCCAGTTTGGTAAATATGGAGCAGACTCCTGCGCGGCCGGAGAGTCAAAAAAAGTGACGCTCCAGTGGCGTGGCCTCATTGTAAATGAGGCCCAAGATTCTGTAGTTCTCTCACTGCCATGCTGCACTGCTTCCCATTGGAACCAACCCTATAAATTTCCTCCAGTGCCCTGCAATATCAGTGTATTATATACTATAGCACATGCCTTACATGCGAAGTGGAGTATCTCCTCTACTCCTAAGGGTCCTTTTGCTATGGCCTGTCTACATAGTAACTGTTGTGAACCGCCTTTAATCAGGTGTCTCTGTGCAGAATGGGGGCCTATTGTATGAAGTCTGCTGAGATTTGTGCATGTCTTCTTCACTGCAATGTTTGTTTCTAAAGTATCATAAGGTGTATGTACAATCCTCATTCTCATGTGTATTTTACCCTTGGCTACCGTCCCAGCACTGCTGGGAAAGAGCTATTAGCAGGCTGACGTGCCAAAGCTTGCCTGGCTTGGCCAGGACACATCTGCTCCTGATGGAACTTCTGCAATGGGTTTTGGCAAAAAGAGATATGTGCTTGAAATTCTCCATTTTTGTTGACAAGTGTACATAGTTCAATGACTGAAGCATGAATGAGCCAGGGCTATGCACTCAGGGATGTGCCTCTGTCTGACAAAGCAAACGTGCTGTGCACTGGGGCGAGTGCAACCAGGAAGCATGCAAACTACCGTGCATTTTTAAAAGAAACTCCTTGTCACTTGATGGGGCCATAAAGACCCCCATGAGGGTCGATACAGCCACAGTCTGAACCCACCTTCGCGGGGACTGTTAAGCACCTGAAAGGGTCGATTGCAGAGTGTGTTTGTGGACCAGGGTAGGACTGGCTGTAGCGGGCACTGGGCATTTTCCCGGTTGGCTAGCAGGGTGGGGCCCGGTTTTGGACTGGTGGGGGCCGATTTTGTTACTGAAGGTCGGTTTCGCAGCAGTGCTGCAAAATCGCCCCCCTGTAAGAAAATGAGCAGCAGCAATGTTTAAACCAGCACTCCCCCAGGGGTCATCCGACATAATTACCAGGACTGGTTTGCCTTCCCAGTCCGGCCTTGCTGTGGACACACTGACACTGGCACATTCGCAGGCACACCAACAGCCTCCCAACTCTGTGACTGCACCCCTTTTCTGGAGTTCCTCGGGTGAATGGGACCATGCATGCCACCTATAGTGCCGCTTGGGGGAGTTTTATCTGTGAGCCACCTCCTGGGTGGAGAAGAGTTGGCACCTCCTCTGAGGGTCTCTTTACTACCGTTGCACCTGCATATCTTATAGGGCACATGCACACTAGCACCGAAGTTTGCTCATTTGCATTGGCCACACCCATTCTTATCATATGGACCCAGTGCCTAGATTTTATTTTTTATTTTTACTTCTTGCAGTTTTATATAGCACAAACCTGACCAAGGGCAGTAGAGTGCTTTACCTGAGCAACAGATTACATTACACAAATCAACACATCGCCATCACTCCACAGCTCCTTAACCCCTTCAGTGCCCATGACGAGATGGTCTCGTCATGGGCCGCGGTTGCGCTGTGCCCATGACGAGACCATCTCGTCATGAACCCCGCCCGCTGGCCCGGCACAGGGCGGGGAAAGGGCGGGGCACGCAAGAGGTTAAATTGAGAAAGTAAAGAAAGAAAGTAAAGAAAGACTCGTCTGTTCGACGTGTATCTCCCCAGTCAGTGCTTGATAAGTGCTGAGGTCTCAAGTTTTTCTCAGAAGTCCGCAGCAGCCGCCTACAAATTCCAGCAATGCTAAAAACCAAGGCTAAGAAGTCTTGCTTCCACCTTTTGTGTCTTTCTTCCACCACCACAGTCTCACTGCGTCTTTATTTCACAACTTGTTCTCTTATATTTCTTCTGAAAAAATGAGTCACGTAAATTCCTATTTAAACACCTTATGAATTTAACATAGTTTTGGAATTCCAGTTTTGTTGAACTCCCTCCTAGACGACGGCTGTTCAGCAGCTGATATCATGCACTACAATATCAGTGTTACTTGTGGGCTTCTATGAGCTTTGGGAAATAAATAGGATTTCACGGCTTCGCCCTCACTGGTTCAAATCATGAGAAATGGGCTGAACTGACCTCAGACTTTGTGGAGGAACCTTAGCTAATAGGTTCTCTCTGGAAACTAGCACTTGTTCATTTTACTGCACTGAAAGTGTACTACTTAACTAGGTGAAAATCTGCTAAATCTACAGTTTGAAGTTAAGGAAGGAAGTTTTGTGGGAAGTTTATAAAAGGACTACTCGGATGTGAATTGTGGCAGTGGTGGCCTCTCCCAATGCGACGTGGTAGGGCAGCAGTGTGGGGAAATGCAAAAATGCAAACAGAGAAATATAATTACCACTTACATTATGCTGCGTAAGCCATCTTGCTCCTCTCCTGATACTCGACTGGTGCACACCACGCAGGCTCCCAGATGCCAATCCCGACGCTGCTCTCATGCTGGCGATGGTATAGCCAGCATGAGAGAAGAGCTGGTATTGGTCTGAGCGGCCTGGTTTGCCGCTCACACAGGACCTGGGAGCCTGTGCGTTCTCCACCCAGCTGTGCAACACAGCTCGGGTTGGGGACATGGTAAGTGCGCATGTCGGTTTGGCTGTTCTAAGACAGCCGGCCAAACCAACATGCGCACTTGCCCATCACTCCTCCTCCCTGAAGCCCAGTAAAGCCCAGCTCCAGCCTGCCCTGTGACTCGGCTACCCAGCAGAGGCAATAGTGAAAAATAAAATTATAATACAATTATTTTATTATCATTTTATTTTTTACTGATGCCTCTGCTGGGTATCAGCAGTGGGGTGACTATCCTCTGCCATGGCGGATTAGCCACCCCTGCATTGTGGACGGGGAACAATACAGTATTCTTAGTTCCCTAAAGTAAGTGTAAAAGGAACTTTTTTCAAATGATGACACCATGCAATTTTTAAGCTCTGGGGCATCCTTCAATGGCAATAAATCGAAAAAGACCAAGAACTTGTGAGAAGTGGGGGTGTACCTTTATATATAATACCAAGGCAAAAATAAGCTTCTGCCTTCTATTATTCGCTCTCTTTTACTCCAGTGTGCCCAATTGTTTATTTGTATGCCATTATCCCCTTGAATCCTACAGGCTGTCCCCCAAGCTTTCCTCGCCTCATGCTTTCTTACATTTAAACATTTAAACCCCTCTCCTTTACTCCATGTCTCATGCTGTCTAGTAACTCCGTTCTTATTCTATTCGGCCGTGCCTTTTCCCACCACTTTTATTGTGAACTTGCGGCTGAATTCCATGTTCCTTTCATTCAGACTTGAGCTAAAGGCACTGATGTGAGAAGTTGAAGCACTAAGCTATGGGGCTGGTGAGAACTTTTAAACAAGCCTTGGCATAGCCAATAGATCTCGCCTTTGGGACCTTATAAGTGTTTATCCAGAGATATTTGGAAAGAAATTGTGTGTGTGTGTGCTTGAGCGAGAGATAGGGGAAGCGAGAGAGAGAGAGTAGGAGTGAAACTGAGAGAGGGGAACAGATAGTGCTTGTTACAAAGAGAGTGACCATGGGAGGGATAAAAAGAAATAGAGGATGAGTGCCTGGGTGATGGCTACACAGAAAAAGAGAGACGGCAGAAGACTAGATACAGAGATAAAAAAAAAAAGAGTAGGAAAGAGACGAGGGGAAATGGTGAAAGGAAGAGTGAAAGAGATAAACAGAGGAGCAGAGAAATAAGAAGAGAAAGGGTGACAGAGGAATGGCGAAAAGGAGAGAAATTAATATATAGAAAAGGGGAAATGAGTAGAAAATACATGAAAAAGAGCGCCCATAAATTGGCTGAAAGCCTCGTGGCCTTTCAGACGCAACACAAACTTCCCATGGGCGCATCATAATCCCACTGTGCTCCGCAAGTAAATGGATATAGTGTGAGGGGAGCATGATGTGCAGCAGAGAAATGACGTACCACCCCCGGTCCCACCTGAACCTCCAGCTGAACCGGTCTGTAAGGTGCCCCCCAATTGTAAAACACGTACACCAGCCGCAGACAGCTGTACGCAGAGCACCAGTTTCACCAAAAAAAGGGCCGGTGGGTACTTACTGAGTAAGATGCAGCCCCCACTGACTACCTGTGAACGTGTTCTTCCCCAACAAATGGTCATGTGTGAGAAACAGAGTTACCAGAGGGAGTGGGGGCGTAAGAGGGGCGGGGAGGTGCGATGAGGGCGACTGACTGCAATCACGTCTTATTAGAAGAGCACCCACAAATCTATGCGCTCAACATTAAAGACAAGCAAATTATGAATTGACATATTATATATGATGATAAACATCTTAATAGAGATGTCAAATAATGTCTGTCATTTAAAAATTCATTAGCATGCCTCACCTGGCTTCTGTTACAAGCAAAGACCCTCGCAGTATTTTATACAGAGAACAATGGAGTTCGGGGTACAAGACACACAATGACCTACGATGTACATTAGGCGCTGCATAGCTGGTGGCGCATGCAGGAGGGGCTCGGCAGAGTGCCATTCCACCATGTCATATTGTTTACGAATGCTGCATACTACACATTGTTGGTTCCATTCAAATGTAAATGTGTGGGAAAGAGATAGGTGTTGATGCAACTGACGGTGAGATGCACGTGAGTAGGCAGTGTGAGAGTGACATAAATGCATATGCAAGAATGACAATCACCTACTTTAAGAACTTCTGTTACTGGTCACATGTAACAACCAACATACATAAAGTCTTAAATGAGCTAATATGCAAATGTAAGGCAAGTAGGACCTTTACTTCACAAGAGAAAAGAGATCAACCTACACACTGATGACTGCTTTCAGGTAACAGACCATGGACTCCATGTGTACTGCAGTTTTACAACAGTCAACCTCCTAGTAGATAAGTTGTTGCAGTGGTTTGATCTTCACTGCTGCAGTTCTTTTTCTTTATTTCAAAGAGTGAGCGTGCGCAGTTCTATATTTAGGACTGGTGTTCTGATCCACGGTTTTTGTAGTTTGCACGGCTTGACACACAGCTTCCAACATGGAGCCAATGTGGGCGTTGACCTATCTATAATGTTATTTATCGCTATGTCTGTGCTATGTGGGCATGGCCACCGGTACACCACCGTTCTACTCAACAACAACTCTTTTCAACAGTAGGCGTCAACATGTGAAATTTCAGTAATAAGGAAGAAATAAGCCATCATTAGCAGCATTGCCTGATGCTGGTTACTGTTCTGTTATAATTCATGGCTTTACATGTAAGTTCATGTGTACATAGGATGTTGCATTGATCTTTCCTCCCATAAAAAATATTTTTTTTAAAGATGAAAAAGCCGGAAACAGAAGCACAAGTATTGAGTGGATTTTAACTCTTTTCCTGACTCACGAAACTGTCAGGCACGTTTGCCTTATTTGCTTGCGTGTTCCATAATTTGAACACGTAAAAATAAGTTGTATTTACAGGAATTGCGTTTACATCATCTCCGTTGTGTGTTTACTCCAGAGTTCCTGGATACATCTTTTCTATAAAATGCCTATCCTTCCTACACTCTCTCTCTGATACCTGTAATTTTAAGATCGATTTACTTTGGCACAAGTCCTGCAGCAGCACTCACTACCACTGCCATTCAGGGGAGGACGGGAAAGCGTTGCAATTTTTTATGAATAGTCCATTTAAAACGAGGGCCTTAAAAGTGACGTTTCTACCTTTGTGCGTTTCCAAAGAGATAGGCATTCAGAATTGAGCGCTTTCCCCAGAATAAGTCACACAATGTTTGTATTATGCTTTTTAACGCGGGTCCTATTACACTTCCATGGGTGTGACAAATTAATAGAAATAGAAGACCGAATTTTTTAAAAAAAGGAACGGATAGTCATATGTTACTTCGATCATATGCATAATCTAACAAGGAAGTAGTCGATAACTTTTTTAACGAGTGGTGCGCGCGCGCGCCACACCGAGACATCTGTTTCCTATTATTGCGCACGCCTCTGTGCACGATAATTGCAAACAGATGTCGGGCTTGCGGGTACCCGACACCAATAGGCCATGGGCGGAGCAATGTGCCCGCCTTTGGCCAATTGCGTGCTGTCTTTGTTAAAAATTTATAGAAAAACCACAGGAGTATAACCCATAAACCAAGCTGAGATCTGGGTGAATATAATATAAATACAACAATATCTCAGCCGGATTCATTAAGACTGATTAGATTCGTATATACAAGATATTACAACAAAAAAACAAAGAGCGAGAGGCTTCAAGATATTTGTTAAATGTGCCCTTGGGCATCGTTTATTTTCAGAAGACCAAAACTTGTATACACAACAGTTGTAACAGCACTGTTATGCCAAAGCAACCCTAAAGAAAAGTGTACATAGTGGTCGTGATAAGGAAGTGACGGCGCAAGTGACAACGTGAAAGAACACCACAGCTTGCGGCGCAGGAGACAATACAAAATATATACAAGATAAAAAGGTTCACACAGAAATTATTTTCGATACATAAATTGTCATTTACAATGTTTTGAGAACCAAAATTCAAAAAGCGCCTGAAGCGTATGTAAGGATTCAACCCTGAACGGTTCTAGTAGTGCGGGAGAATATTTCCGAATCTGGAATTAATCCAAGGCTGATGAAGCGTGCAACTGACTCAAGTCCTCGCTCGGTTGCCGCCTTCAGCCGATTCCCTTGGATGCTCAAGTTTGACGCCAAGCCTAATATCAATCCGACCACCATAGTGGTTTCCCCTGCTTCCCTGCGCTAGCATTAATCTTCATGCGCTACAGCACTCTTCAACGAGGCCACCCAGGTCCTGAAGATGATCCTAATTTAACAGGATCGAAACACCGTCGACCCTTGCCCACCAGCTTACATACGCTTCGGGCGCTTTTTGAATTTTGGTTCATTTATGCCTAACAGTGCTGTTACAACTGTTGTGTATACAATTTTTGGTCTTCTGAAAATATATGATGCCCAAGGGTACATATAACAAATATCTTGAAGCCTCTCGCTCTTTGTTTTTTTGTTGTAATATCTTGTATATACGAATTGTAATTTGTTCTAACCTTATTTTTTGGTGGATAGTCAAGGTGAATCTACAATGGGTATTAACACCCTTCTGGGTTCCTATCTAGGACTTATAACTTTTAATTAACTCATTTGCATATAGGGATGCACATATCTCACCTGAACCAAGTTTCAGGGGACAATTATGCACATAGGGTATGGGTTGAATCACATCGCTTAAGAAGATTGTGTGCACCAACTGATATCCCAGCCGCATGTCTGATGTTATAGGGATTTGACAACGTGACAGATCACCTCCAGGGCTTGACACTGTGGCTCAGCTGTTAATATGGAGTTGACTTAGTTCAGAAACTAGACAGATGGGGTACTCTTTTTTTTTTTTTTTAAATCTTTATTCGGTGATTAAAAAACACCATAAAAGCACATATATATACATGGATAAAAAGTCATTAAACATTAATCAAGATCCTTATACAAAGTTAGTGCAAATAGAGATACCGACATACAGGATCATAAAAAAGGAAAATCCAAAGTCTTTAATTCCTCTCCCCTAGTCATCTTTAATCGGACCGCAACCTTAATAAAATTCATAATACAGCACAATGTTAGTGGATCAGAGGCTTTTTGCAAAAAGACTAATGCGTCCCTGGCACGTTCCTGTTGGGCTTTTTTTTAAATATTTACAAGAAATCTGCGCCTGGGCATAGAGAAATAGGGACAGAGCAAAACAAAATGAAGGGAATCCTGCGGAGACCTGTTGTCGCAGCCGCAGGGTCCCTTCTGCTCAATTGACGTGGTGAAACCTGCTGGTGAGGCCAACATAAAAGGAAGTAAATTCAGTCTAAAACGGCACATAAGAAATCTATCCTGTGCATTATGCACAAGATACAGATAAGGCTCCATACCCTCTACACTCTTTACCAGATTATGAGCCCTCACAGTCTTTTTAACACCTTCAGCCTCAGCTCTACATTGGGTTTTCCGCTCTAGGAAAATTTCCCCTACTTGTTTCTTGTGCTGGGCTGAAATTGATGTGGGGTTCGTGAAGAGGTTTCCAAAGACTAAATCTTCAAGGGTGTTTCTTACATATTTAAGCCAGGGGATGCGCATACAATGGGTCCTATCTAAGCAGTCCAATAAAATTTCTCTGCTTAGATGCGCATCTGGATTAACCCATATTTTTAGCCAGGCCACAATTGGCCTAAGTTTTAACAGGTCATCCAAGTATGGTCTCCCTAGCTCCCTATGAGCTATGATTCCAGCGGTACTTGGTGGTGCCCTCAGGATAGATTTCAGATATTTGTTTTCTTCCTGTTGAATTCTAGTGGTGTTCACAAAGCCCCATACTTCTGCCCCATAGATTACTTTGGAGCATGATACGGAGCCATACAAGTTCATCACCTGTTCCGGGCACCATCTACCTAGCCTCCTGCCATATCCAGCTATAGCCCCATTAGAGGCAATCATTTTGCTACAACGTTCCACCACTAAAGAGATAAACTGCAAAGCACCATCAAAGGTTACTCCAAGATAAGAGAACGTTTTGACCTCCTCTAAAGTATGGGTGCCTATTGTATAAGTAAATTTAGAGGAAGGTTTTTTGCCGGCCAGGAGTACATATGATTTGCCCAGGTTGACAGATAGATCCAGTGTACTCATGAACCTAACAAACCCGTCTATCAGGATTTGTAAGCTTCGAGGTGTGCGTGCAAGCAGAACCGCGTCATCTGCGTAAAGCAGAACAGGAATATGCCGCGCCCCGACCCTTGGGAAATCTGCCTTTAACCCCAAGAGAAACTGCTCCAGGTTATTAATATAAAGGGAGAACAAAAAAGGGGCAAGAATGCAACCTTGTCTGACTCCACTCTTACAGGGAAAAGAGTCAGACAATCCTCCCTCCCTATTAAATCGAACCTTGGCCGTGGTGTCGCTGTGTAATTCCCTTAATACGGTAATTAAACCACTCTCAATCCCCATGCTTAACATCATATCCCACAGCTTTCCTCTATTGACGTGATCGAATGCTGCTGCCAGATCCATGAATCCCATATAAATGGGTTCATCATTGGCCAGAGTATATTTGGCAGTCAGCATGTAAAGGTTCAGGCATTGGTCACTGGTGGACCTCCCTGTCCTAAACCCGTATTGAGTGTCCGAGAAGATGTTATTCTCTTCGGACCACTCGGACAGTCTGTTGAGGATTGCCCTACCCAAAAGTTTAGCCGATACGTCAATCAGGGAAATGGGCCTGTAGCACTTGGGGTCATCCCTATTGCCCTTTTTGAAGATTGGCACGATGATCGCTTTAGACCAGGATGGTGGCAGGCCGCAAATGGTCGCAGTATTTATGACCCTGGTCATCAGCGGGGCCCATAGTTCTATATTACTAAGAAACAGGTCAGGGGGAATTCCATCCGGCCCCGGGGCTTTATTTTTAGTCAGACCCTCCATCCCTGCAGTAATCTCCTTAAGAGTGAATACTACCGAGGGAACCTGACTTGTGGTTACGGGTGACTCTACATGGATACCGGGCTCATGGTTATATAGACCCCTAAAGTGTGTGACCCACTGCTCCGGGAGGATGTTAACCCCTACTCAAGTTTTATCAATTTGTTTCCAAACAAGAATATGCAAGTTGTAAGTAGATTATACATTTGTGTTTTGCTTTTTAAAGGGTTTTCTAGATAGTAGAAGTTGAAACAGGACATGGCCTGTGGATGGAGGGGTGACAGAGCTATCAGGCTCCTTTCTGTTGTAAGAGGGCAGACCTAATTAAGGCTAGCTCTGCAGTTTTTTGTCTGTGAATGTGATTTATTAATGACTTAGGTCGAGTTCGGTTTAAAGCCATCCCGAAAGAAATGGCCTGTAACAGCTTTAAGGGCAGCTAAATCCTTATATCTTAATATATGCAAGACTTCCCATGGATTATTTCTGGCATTTGCTCAGTGGGATTACCTCTCTTCCGGGAAAAATACGCCCTCACGTTTCAGAAACAGATAATCTGTTTCACCAAGCACGTGGGCCTTACCTGAAGAAATGTGCATAGTTTATGCCTATCCTGTTTTCTTTCATAATATTTTAAGTTAACAATATGTTTCTAGGGAATTCAGTTTGACATATGCCTTATAACATTATATTGTTTTTATAAGAGATATTACGTAATGCCTTCTGCTATAATAAGAATACTCAAAAAAAAAAAAAAATCTTTTGCGGTGCCTTACTCCTGAAGATCCTGTAGTCAGACAAACTCACAGGAAAAAAAGCTTTGAGAAGCAGCCCCTTATTTTTCTCTCTTACACGGCTTATGCATGTATGCAACTTATAAAGTGCACACCTATTTACCAAGCAACGGAGTATGCGCATCGAAGACCTAGCGTTGGCTTGGCAGTTCGGGCTGGACTGTTCCCATGGGGCACAGGGTCAAGACTGATTTGCATATGGCTGGGTTCAAACTGGAATGGCATGGTGAGCAAAAAAACGATGGATTTAGGCCCAGATCTCTGTACTGGGGTGAATGTATGACATTGTTCTGCATTCTGTCCATCAATTGTTGTTTTTGCATTTGTCACCCCGAGAGGGAAGGGTATGCTCAGACGTGAGTCCCTTGCTCTCCATGCCACTGGAATCAAGCTATCCTGGCTGACGAGGGCTGAAAGCCCGAAACCGGTCCTAGGATGCTTGTTTCCAGTCCAGGGAGGACCTGGCTTGGCAGTTCGGGCTGGACTGTTCCCATGGGGCACAGGGTCAAGACTGATTTGCATATGGCTGGGTTCAAACTGGAATGGCATGGTGAGCAAAAAAACGATGGATTTAGGCCCAGATCTCTGTACTGGGGTGAATGTATGACATTGTTCTGCATTCTGTCCATCAATTGTTGTTTTTGCATTTGTCACCCCGAGAGGGAAGGGTATGCTCAGACGTGAGTCCCTTGCTCTCCATGCCACTGGAATCAAGCTATCCTGGCTGACGAGGGCTGAAAGCCCGAAACCGGTCCTAGGATGCTTGTTTCCAGTCCAGGGAGGACCTGGCTTGGCAGTTCGGGCTGGACTGTTCCCATGGGGCACAGGGTCAAGACTGATTTGCATATGGCTGGGTTCAAACTGGAATGGCATGGTGAGCAAAAAAACGATGGATTTAGGCCCAGATCTCTGTACTGGGGTGAATGTATGACATTGTTCTGCATTCTGTCCATCAATTGTTGTTTTTGCATTTGTCACCCCGAGAGGGAAGGGTATGCTCAGACGTGAGTCCCTTGCTCTCCATGCCACTGGAATCAAGCTATCCTGGCTGACGAGGGCTGAAAGCCCGAAACCGGTCCTAGGATGCTTGTTTCCAGTCCAGGGAGGACCTGGCTTGGCAGTTCGGGCTGGACTGTTCCCATGGGGCACAGGGTCAAGACTGATTTGCATATGGCTGGGTTCAAACTGGAATGGCATGGTGAGCAAAAAAACGATGGATTTAGGCCCAGATCTCTGTACTGGGGTGAATGTATGACATTGTTCTGCATTCTGTCCATCAATTGTTGTTTTTGCATTTGTCACCCCGAGAGGGAAGGGTATGCTCAGACGTGAGTCCCTTGCTCTCCATGCCACTGGAATCAAGCTATCCTGGCTGACGAGGGCTGAAAGCCCGAAACCGGTCCTAGGATGCTTGTTTCCAGTCCAGGGAGGACCTGGCTTGGCAGTTCGGGCTGGACTGTTCCCATGGGGCACAGGGTCAAGACTGATTTGCATATGGCTGGGTTCAAACTGGAATGGCATGGTGAGCAAAAAAACGATGGATTTAGGCCCAGATCTCTGTACTGGGGTGAATGTATGACATTGTTCTGCATTCTGTCCATCAATTGTTGTTTTTGCATTTGTCACCCCGAGAGGGAAGGGTATGCTCAGACGTGAGTCCCTTGCTCTCCATGCCACTGGAATCAAGCTATCCTGGCTGACGAGGGCTGAAAGCCCGAAACCGGTCCTAGGATGCTTGTTTCCAGTCCAGGGAGGACCTGGCTTGGCAGTTCGGGCTGGACTGTTCCCATGGGGCACAGGGTCAAGACTGATTTGCATATGGCTGGGTTCAAACTGGAATGGCATGGTGAGCAAAAAAACGATGGATTTAGGCCCAGATCTCTGTACTGGGGTGAATGTATGACATTGTTCTGCATTCTGTCCATCAATTGTTGTTTTTGCATTTGTCACCCCGAGAGGGAAGGGTATGCTCAGACGTGAGTCCCTTGCTCTCCATGCCACTGGAATCAAGCTATCCTGGCTGACGAGGGCTGAAAGCCCGAAACCGGTCCTAGGATGCTTGTTTCCAGTCCAGGGAGGACCTGGCTTGGCAGTTCGGGCTGGACTGTTCCCATGGGGCACAGGGTCAAGACTGATTTGCATATGGCTGGGTTCAAACTGGAATGGCATGGTGAGCAAAAAAACGATGGATTTAGGCCCAGATCTCTGTACTGGGGTGAATGTATGACATTGTTCTGCATTCTGTCCATCAATTGTTGTTTTTGCATTTGTCACCCCGAGAGGGAAGGGTATGCTCAGACGTGAGTCCCTTGCTCTCCATGCCACTGGAATCAAGCTATCCTGGCTGACGAGGGCTGAAAGCCCGAAACCGGTCCTAGGATGCTTGTTTCCAGTCCAGGGAGGACCTGGCTTGGCAGTTCGGGCTGGACTGTTCCCATGGGGCACAGGGTCAAGACTGATTTGCATATGGCTGGGTTCAAACTGGAATGGCATGGTGAGCAAAAAAACGATGGATTTAGGCCCAGATCTCTGTACTGGGGTGAATGTATGACATTGTTCTGCATTCTGTCCATCAATTGTTGTTTTTGCATTTGTCACCCCGAGAGGGAAGGGTATGCTCAGACGTGAGTCCCTTGCTCTCCATGCCACTGGAATCAAGCTATCCTGGCTGACGAGGGCTGAAAGCCCGAAACCGGTCCTAGGATGCTTGTTTCCAGTCCAGGGAGGACCTGGCTTGGCAGTTCGGGCTGGACTGTTCCCATGGGGCACAGGGTCAAGACTGATTTGCATATGGCTGGGTTCAAACTGGAATGGCATGGTGAGCAAAAAAACGATGGATTTAGGCCCAGATCTCTGTACTGGGGTGAATGTATGACATTGTTCTGCATTCTGTCCATCAATTGTTGTTTTTGCATCGAAGACCTAGAACACGCACAGACAGAAGCACATTCACTAATTCAGGGGAGCTTTGCTTAATTTGGAAGGGTTGATTCAGTGACGTAACGTAACATGATTGGCCCCTTCGCAGAATGTGTTGAGGGGCTCCTGAGTCTACCATATCTCACAGATATTCATTGGCTTTGGGCTAAATTGGCCCCCTCGAATGGTTTGTTGCCCCCTGGAGGGTTGGGCTGCATGGGCCGCAGGCGACTGTGTTGTGAACTTGGGTTGATCGTCGGTATAAGTGCTTCCCACTGTCCATGTGGGAGGAGAAACTGGGGCATTTTTTTACCTCAGGAAGTCAAATCTCCCTCTACAGCAGGTAGTGGTGTAGCTAGACCTTTTGCTGCCTGTGGTGGTCCCTGCGTTTGCCGCCCCACGATGGCCGCAGGTAAGCGTGTGGGGCGGGGGCATTTGCCGCCCTTTGACGGGTGTAGGTAAGAGCGTAGGGGTTGCGGCGGGGAGACAGATGAAGACGTGAGTTAACGTGCCGCCGCCCCCTACCCCCCTTGCTACGCCGCTGATAGTAGGGTGTAAAATGAATTCAGTGCAGAGGACACACTCTAATCTGCCCATTCTCTTCAGTATTTGTTTTTAAATTTCCAATCCCAATAGAGGGGAGGTAATGGAAAAAGGTCAACTTGAGTACAGCTATACAGGACTCCACAAGGTACGTGAGGTAGTTATGACCCCAGTTCACCTTGCACATTTCTATGCACTAGAACTGCACCTTGTCAAACCAGTCTAGGGAAACAAATTAAGAGGTGTGCACTTCAGTCTGAACACCCTTCAAGAATTTGGAACGTACAACACAAATGTGCAGTGCCCCTCCTTGTTCAGGCGCCAAAGGCACAAAGGACCAACCCCTCTGGTTGTCACAGGTGCCAGTGTGTAGCAGACGCCTGGGGCATGCACATGCCGTTTGTGGACTAAAAAAGCACACTTTTTGTAGGTGACATAAAAATGTGCAAAACTGCGTTTTTACATTCAGATGGTGTAAGAATTGCTGTAAAAGACTTCAATTATTGGCATTATTTTGTATGCCAGAAGATTTTTTTCTCTTGAAAATAATACAAGATAGGTGGAAAGTGTTCCTATGTGTGCCATTCTCATAGCATCTTGTTCACTGAAATCAAACAATGATGAATGAATGCAGTCTTCTTCACAAAAGTAAACATTTTCATGCATATTCGAGAAAAACATAATTCTTTGAAACTTCCAGAAGTTGAAAAGTCTCCACAGAACTATGTAAAAGTTGCAAAAAACACTTTGGAACTTGGCAACTCACCTAAAATATCCCTTTTGAAACTAGAACATTATTTAAATCTAATTCATTGATGTGTGTAAACTCATTTTGCGGGTGAAAATAAATGGTTGTATTTCAAATATAGTAGTCCACCTCGGTTCCTGGCGGTTTGGGTAGGTCGCTTTCCTGTACGTGGATCCACGTCGGACCCAATTGGGTTCCTTTTTAACCGCCAGCACCGTTGCTAACAACAGTAGCAACCCTTGTAGGAACAAACCATAAGAAGTGGTATGTAGAAATCACCTTACCACATATATTTTTGTAGACAGTATTATTTTGATCCTGATGAATTGCCCTGATCCTCCTGACTCCTGCGGCAAGAAACATGTTGATCATATAGAGTAGAGCTCTTGCCTAGATACCTAATTCCTAGCATTTAGCCACTCTACACATTTTTAACAGGGCAGTTGACCTTTGGAATAAAGTTGAAGTAGGACCAACTGACCCCTTTTAAATTTCACTTTTCTGCTACATCATCTCCCACTAGGCCCCTCACCCCCAAGCACCTTCGGCAGGAACAAAAGATCCCCGATAAAGAGCCCCGGTTTCGGGAGCCCGTCAAGGATTGCAGCGCCGACTTGACGAGGGGCAGTGCTCATATGATGAAGCATGACACCTAGCTTGCTGGGTGTGTGAGAGCACTAGTTCAAATTAAGGGAATTTCCCTTGCTTTCTTCTGATTGGTCTTTCTTAGCATTAACCAGCTGAGATATTCTCTTACCTGCTCTTCTCCGTCACTGTACATGAGGAACTTTGTACCCTTCTTTGTTACTAGTCATATGGGGTATGTACACTGGACCTCTCTAAACAACAACACCCCTAGTCCCTACCTTTGATATAAAATGTATTTCAAATATACACACCAGTAAACTATAACTTTTGTTTGACAAAAATCAAGATTTAAGAAACCGTGTCAGCACCAGTGTATGACAGTCTAATTAGATTGTGTCACTGAAATTTCCAAAATGTTGCAATACTTCCCTCCGAAATAAAATACATGTCCTCATCTGATCTAGGAATGAATCATATCCTGCAAGCAAGCATGTATTTTCTAAGACAAGTAACAGCTCGTGCCACTTCCCACAGTTTTAAAGCAACTGAGAAGAATCTGTAATCTGCATTATGCAGCCTGAACAAGCTAATTAACCCACTGTCAATGTCGCTGAAGTTAGAAGATCTCCAAGAAAAGTATGTTTTTAGTAACTACATTTGTAATTGACAAAACATACGTGAAATGGGCAAGATCAACTGGAGAAGGATTTAAGCACCACAAAAAGACTAACTAATTTCATTGAGGCTGATTCACAAAACCATTTATAATTAGCAGAAGTAGTACTTCCGGTGCACTCTTTTACATTCTCTTACCTTTCTGCTAGCCACCAAACAGTTAACAGCTATTATAAATAGCTTAATAATAGCACAAAGAGGACACGGCCCTTTCTATCTGTACTAACAGCACCTGAAGAGTCCTCGAATATTTCGATTCTATTCACTCTTGAAGTGTTTGAGAGAAATTCAAAAGGCTTGTAACATTATGTAAAATAATTCTAGAGGAGTACTGCTTTATTGTACTCCAAAATACCTCCGCGAATAGATCCTTTTCGAGTAGGCAGTTCTTTGTTTGTGCCTTTGTTGCAATAAGCAGTACATTACAGGCCTATCCTAATATAGGAAACGGCTCCTGTTTGTATTGATTCGTTTCCGGGTGAGAGCACAAGCTTTTCAAAGAGACACTGTGACCTTGAGCAGGATGTGTATCTGAAAAGGAGTCCTAAATCTGCTAACTGCTGTATGTTTTGGCTTTGAAAGTTGTCTAACTGGGCACATACCAAATACCGTGTTCTTGTTAAATGCTTTCCTTAAAATACATGTGCCGGGGCTCAAAGTTGTTCTTAGGAGCCCATAGCCGGTGACGCCCAATGCCAGAGAGGCCAAACACTAAGGCAGCCTCGCTTTGAGTCCACTTCATGCCTCTTTCTACATAACCCCACACTTCCTGCCTTTTTACCTCACTCTTTCAGGTACTTTCAATCAAATCTATCTAACCTTGGACCCTTTATTCCAAACTTCTCCCTTTCCTACTTTTCTCCCGCTTCCTCCGGGTCAAAGTCTGATGGTAAAAAATAAGTCCTGGTCCCCAAAAATAAGTAACAAAGAAGGGTACAAAGTTCCTCGTGTACAGTGGCGGAGAAGAGCAGGTAAGAGAGTATCTCAGCTGATCAATGATAAGAGAGACCAATCAGAAGAAAGCGAGGGAAATTCCCTTAGTTTGAACTAGTGCTCTCACACACCCAGCAAGCTAGGTGTCATGCTTCATCATATGAGCACTGCCCCTCGTCAAGTCGGCGCTGCAATCCTTGACGGGCTCCCGAAACCGGGGCTCTTTGTCGGGGATCTTTTGTTCCTGCCGAAGGTGCTTGGGGGTGAGGGGCCTAGTGTGAAGTGATGTAGCAGAAAAGTGGGTTTTAAAAGGGGGTCAGTTGGTCCTACTTCAATTTTATTCCAAAGGTCAACTGCCCTGTTAAAAATGTGTAGAGTGGCTAAATGCTAGGAGTTAGGTATCTAGACATAAGCTCTACTCTATATGATCAACATGTTTCTTGCCGTAAGAGTCAGGAGGATCAAGGCAATTCATCAGGATCAAAATAAGACTGTCTACAATAATACGTGGTAAAGTAATTTCTACATACCACTTCTTATGGTTTGTTCCTAAAAGGGTTGCTACTGTTGTTAGCAACGGTGCTGGCGGCTAAAAGGGACACCAATTGGGTCCGACGTGGATTCACGTACAGGGAAACGACCTACCCAAACCGCCTTGGTGTCCCTTTTAGCCGCCAGCACCGTTGCTAACAACAGTAGCAACCCTTTTAGGAACAAACCGTAAGAAGTGGTATGTAGAAATCACTTTACCACGTATTATTGTAGACAGTCTTATTTTGATCCTGATGAATTGCCTTGATCCTCCTGACTCTTACGGCAAGAAACATGTTGATCATATAGAGTAGAGCTTATGTCTAGATACCTAACTCC
Organism: Triturus cristatus; assembly: GCF_964204655.1. NCBI lineage: Eukaryota > Metazoa > Chordata > Amphibia > Caudata > Salamandridae > Triturus > Triturus cristatus. The sequence goes on from NC_140590.1 coordinate 1,546,703,714, forward strand.
TAGCATTTAGCCACTCTACACATTTTTAACAGGGCAGTTGACCTTTGGAATAAAATTGAAGTAGGACCAACTAACCCCCTTTTAAAACCCACTTTTCTGCTACATCACTTCACACTAGGCCCCTCACCCCCAAGCACCTTCGGCAGGAACAAAAGATCCCCGACAAAGAGCCCCGGTTTCGGGAGCCCGTCAAGGATTGCAGCACTGACTTGACGAGGGGCAGTGCTCATATGATGAAGCATGACACCTAGCTTGCTGGGTGTGTGAGAGCACTAGTTCAAACTAAGGGAATTTCCCTCGCTTTCTTCTGATTGGTCTCTCTTATCATTGATCAGCTGAGATACTCTCTTACCTGCTCTTCTCCGCCACTGTACACGAGGAACTTTGTACCCTTCTTTGTTACTAGTCTCATGGGGTATGTACACTGGACCTCTCTAAACAACAACACCCCTAGTCCCTCCCTTTGATAAAAAAACCCAAAAATAAGTGCCAGTGCACTCAACTTGCGTCAGCCAGCACAAATTAAGAATTGCTTAGTCTGTATTGAGAAATATAGGTATAGAGGAAAAGTGCATTTAATGTGCTCAGATTTGTGCTGGGAGCCGACTACCTCCTCATGGACCTCATCTCCAACTCTCTGCTGGTGGGTCTGCAACAGGACCTACAACAGTGGCAGTGACACTTATCTCTCCTTCACCTCTGTAGATCTGTGCTGCTGTCCCGAACATGGGAGCGGGCGAAACTATTGGAGGATGCCACATGGACCTGTAAATATCTGTTACAGTGTGGAGGGAATGTGGCAATATCTGTACTGCGTAGGGGGAATGCGACAATATCTGTTACTGGCAGTGGGAAGGTGGCAGTATCTGCTACTGGCCATTTGCATCCCCAACTGTCCTGCAGAAAATGCTTAGCATCTATTATGGACATTTATGAACAACAAATTGTTAGTTGAGACCCAAATCTTCTTTAGACATAAATGCACTGATTTACCAATATTTGGCACAAGGAGGAGGAGCAAACAAAGTTGCTGCGCTGCCTGGCGTCAAAGGAAGAGAGAAAACATTTGCTGTAAAGGATGCCACATTTTTTTTGCCCCACAGTTCAGGTGTGAGTGCGTTCTCTAAAGCATAGATTTTGTACTAGAAGGGAAGCCTGTACAATGCAGCACACATGCAAAGTTGGAAAAAATAAAACAAATCTCATTACGTCTGCCACAGAGGGATTGCAACAAAACCTATTGGTGGCTGCATGAGAATTCCCTTGTTTTATCCATGGAAGACCCTCTTGACGCAGTGGGCCCCCATAATATTACATTAGCCACTGGCTGCAACAAACCTCTTCAGATGACTTGATAAAAGGCTTTATTTTGATTAAGATGCTCTTGAACATACTTATCTGTGTTTGATGTAATAAAACATCTTTTTGGGCATATGTTGTGAGAGTCACTGTGATGTTTTCAGGATCATTGCATGCTTCATCTTGAGATATTTTACCAGGTATTTTCAATTCTGCATGACATTACCACACATTTTAAGGGACATTGAAAGCTCAACATCTGGATCTCTCTACCTTTTTCTGTGGACATGGTGGATTGTCCCCCTGTACGACATATTTAATTACTGCATGCAATAATACAGCATGACATGTAGGGCCCAGCTGTACGACCATAGCATTTTGCTAGTCGCAAAATGCTATATACAACAGTGTCAGAGACAGTGTTTGCGATTCTCAATGGGGTCTCAAATTGCATGCCTCATCAGTATTCATGAGGCACTCGCAATTTGCGACCCCATTGGGAATGGCTGACCCTCCCAGGTATGGTGGCCTGCTGGGCTCAGCAGACCTCCTTGTCTGGGACTGCTTTTAAATAAAGCAGTTGTGTTTTTTAAATGCAGCCCGTTTTCCTAAAAAGAAAAACGGGCTGCATTTAAAAAAAGAAAAATGAAATGTTTTCGTTTCATTTTTTAGGGGCAGGTAGTGGTCCCTGGGACCACTGCCTGCCCCTAAAAAATATTTTCCCCTGCATTCACAAAGGTGAAGGGGTCCCCTGGGGACCACTTCCCGTTTGCGAATGGGTTACCACCCTCTTGAAGAGGGTGGTAAATTGCGAGTGTTTAAAACATTCTTACATAGGGTAGCGAGTCGCTATTAGGAATGGCCGCCCTTGGAACGCCCCTTCCTAATAGCGAGTCACAAATCCTATTTAGCAACTCGCAAACAAATCGCGACTCACTAAATAGGGTATGTACATGGCCCTATTTTATTTTGCATGCACAAACGGGTCGCAAACCATTTGCGCATGCAAAATAGGGTCATACATCTGGCCCATAATTCTGATTTGTGTGGAAAATCCTGTTTCCGCTAAATGAGGGCATTAGTGAATACCTATTGCTGTCACGTTGAATATTACGCTGTTCACTGGCACATAATCACTGGATTAAGTATTACATGCAAGTTAAGCCTACTTATCAGAAGTCAGATTCTGTAGCTATGATACCTAAAACCATGGTAGCTGGAAGACGGAATGGTCTGGAAATATGGCATTATCATAGAAAACAAAAGGTACTTTTTTCAGCAAAAGAAGAGACTACTTCCAACCCCTGCTGTGCCTTTAATTCTGAACACAAAACAACTCCTGTTAAATTAAAGTGCTACCCCTGTAGTGTACTGCACACAGCCCTGAGTTTCATTGAGACTTTTTCTAAGCAATCTTGCTTTGTAGTGGTCAAAAACTATCTTGCATCACGGTGGGGTAACTGAAAGTAATTCTGCTCCAGCAGCACTGGTTGGCGTACAGGCCCATGTAGCCTGTTTTACGCCTTCTAGAGTTATTGCTTCTACCCAAAACAGGGTGGCGGCCCAAAATCGATCCTCCTGGGGACAATAGGAGCGCCAAAGCACCTTCTACCACACTGCTACAGATATGACATCATTGTATGTCCTGTTAGTTGCTTCTGCCAGTACCATTGTAAGACAGTGGTACACTGCATAGCCCCTGTGCTTGGGAAGGAAACCCATGCTACTTGCATTTCTGGAGATGTGGTTCTCCCTATGGCCCTGCATCCTGGTACATCCTGCTAACAGCAGTGGAGTACTGTTATCTATGGCAGAACCAGAGTAGAGTAGAGTGGCGTAGAGTGAAGCAGGGTAGAGTGAAGTGAGGAAGAGTACAGTGGAGTAGAGTAGAGTGGTATAGAGAAGAGTGCCATTGTGTGGAAATGGAGTGGGGTAGAGTGGTGCAAAGTGGCACTGTGTGGAGTGGCGTGACATAGAGTAGAGTGGCATAGAGTGGAGTTTTATAAAGTGGTGTGGCATAGAACAGAGTAGGGTGGCTTACAGTACAGTGGACTGGCATAGAGTGTAGTGGCATAGAGTGCAGCAGTGTTGAATTGAGTAGTGCAGAGTACAGTGCAATAGTGTAGAATGGTACAGACTTGAGTAGAGTGGCGTATAGTGCACTGGAGTAGTGCAATGGAGTAGAGTGGTGCAGAGTAGAGTAGCGTGGCATAGACTGCAGTGGCACATAGTAGAGTGGTGTACACTGCAGTGGCACAGAGTGCAGTCGTGAAGAGTAGAGTGTTGCAAAGTAGAGTAGAGTGGCGTAGAGTGCAGTGGCACAGAGTAGAGTGCAATGGCGTAGAGTGCAGTGACTTGGAGTGCAGAGGCGCAGAGTACAGGGTAGGTGGGTAAGAGGGACAAAAAGCAACATGGAAGGAGGCTGGAATGGAGGGAATAGAAGCTACATAGACGGGGATATGGGAGACAGACTGAAAACAGAAGCACTCATATGGAGTGCTTTAACACAAAGGAAAAAGTAGCTCCAAAAACGGGTGCAGTGGATTGACATAGGTACTTTGTCTATGCTCCAGGGGAAGGCCAAACACAAGAAAAGGACATGCCGCTTGCATGCTGCGACAAATAGGGAAAAAGGAAATGACAGCGACTCAGAAGCGAACAAATTGTAAGTTATTGACGGGCTGTAAACCCACTGTATGTAAACAACATGTCTTGAAGAGACAGCACATGTGCTGTTTAGGCACAACCTAAAAAACACTACAACTACATCTCTGAAGCCTCAATCTGTCATCTTCAACAGAAAGTAAAGGCTACACTCTGAGTGGTCATTCAGCTCCCATCATAGCCTGTAAGGTGCAGTAACAGCACTGCTTGGTATAAATTCTTCATACAAAATGTAGATGTCTACAACAACTCCTGCACATTCTCCCACTTGTTTTCCACATGCCATAACCATCCAGTAATCCTAATTCCTACCGTGCTAGACCACTGCCATCCTTCGGAAACAGAACTGAAGAAATGTCTCACACCATGTATAGGTAAAAAAAGAGCGTTGTGGAGGGGTAGATGCACACGAGGAACACAGCACGAAAACACACACTCTTGTAGAGTGCGTAAACAAAAAGAAAAATTAGCACATGAAAATAGAACAGTGAGAATACTCAAGTAATGGGTCTATGCTCTTGGGGAGGGACAAACCTAAGAAGAGGAAGTGAAGCCCACAGGTGCCTACTAATTAGAAGCAAGCAAATGACTGTAACAATGAAGTCAACGAATGGTAAGTAATGGGCGCGCTCTAAGTCCATTGTAAGATAAGAAAATGTCTTGCAAGAGACAGTGCATGGGCTGTCTAAGGCAAGACCTAAAAATAAACAAAGGCTAAAAGCACATATAGGACCTGATTACGATGGCAGTCGGACAAGCGTACGACTGCCATTGCCACAAGAATGGAACTGTCCGACATGTAGTCGGCAGATCCACCCATCAAATTACAATGCGACCGCTGTGTAGGCGGTCTGACAAATGCCTTCTTCCATTGCAGCTTGTGCTGGGGCCCGGAAAAGGCATTTCGCAAACATCCATGCACCGTGTGCCAGGCAGCCTGGGCACACAGTGACTGGATGTTTGGGGGGCCCCACATGTACCCCCTGGCCCCAAACCGAAGGTCCACGGGAGACTGGGCCCTGCTAGGGGCACCAAAGTCCTTTCTCATCTGTCTTCACATAGCTGTTGGACCGCCATGTAAAGGCAGAGGGAAAAAGGACATTGTCATCTCTACGGCGGTGACTCCACAGGCACCACCCGCATTGTAGGGATTACGGTCCGACCTACGCTCCAAAGGGCTCCTTGATCCTGTCGGAGGCATTGGTCGGTCCCTCTAACCGCTGCGTTCTGACAAACCGCATCACAATGCAGTGGTCGGACCAATATCCTGGCCGTCGGGCAGACTGCCACCGATGGTCTGTCGGTGCCGGTCTGCGTGACATCCCAATCGGGCCTATAGTTTTGCCCTTACAAAGAACACTTTGCTAAAGTAGTCCTTGGAACTGTAGTAAACTACTTTGCGTGAGGATGTGCTCGCTGTAAAAGAGTGGAATTCTGTCACTTACAGTGAAGTTAGCTAATGGCTGAACAGGGCTGACCCACTGTTCCATGATCTATGTGCTGTAGCCGGGGGAAGAAAAAGGTTGAATAACACATGAACAGACCAAACAATCGAAGATCTTGGGTGACGCCAGACCTAATAAAATAGTGATTATAAACTATGAAAAAACTTTGTGTTTCAGAATAAGGAGGCCATTTTAGGAATCAATTTACTGTATTATGAGAATAACTCTTTTGTGCCAGCATACATTCTGTATGTACTTCAGAATAGCACTCACGATGCTTATTCCATTCACTGTGACTACACGCTTCGACTATCACTGCTGCTTTCTGGGTTGATGCATGCTAACAAAGTAGCAGAGTGCTCAGAATCTGCCATTATACCACATATAGGCGCTACTTAAAATCCTTCTACAAATAAACATGAACCGTACTAATGTGTGCACTCAAGTTCGTTAGCAGTATCTTGTTAATAAGATCTGTTCAATGATGGCAGTTCTCTTAAGTGTAAAATGTGACTGCATCAGAGGACAGAACAGGTCAAAAGGCTTGTCACAGATTCGACGGGGAAGGAATTTCAGCTAGGTGCACGTGCGAACAGGTACACCGACGGAACAAAACGTTGCATTTCTTGCTAGATTTGTTTGACACATTGTTTACAGTGTTCCGGACAGAACGAAGTGCACTTGTTTTTACATGTCGAATGGAAACTGTCTAAAAATAGTATCCTCTTAGTAGTTTATGAAATCTTCTGAGGACTGCCTTGGAAGCCGGGCAAGAGTAAAACTTTAGGATCGAATAGTCATAAATCGACTAATCTTCAACGCCTCGTCAGTGGTAATGAACGCTGCATAAATGCTATTTCAAAACAATACAATCTTGAAACGACCAGTCCTTTGCCTTTATGGGTCTGTGTAGAAACACAAGGCCATGCGGATTTCTCTGCTCACGAAAATCTGAGGTGACTTTCCATAATCTGAATAGTTTTTGGGGTACTTTTTACTAATAATATATGGTGTCAAGCCTCAAGGCCCAAATAAACCACGAGAACCAAAAGCAAGGGAACCCTACTCACTTGGGACCAGGGCACTGAAATTATTATCAAAAAACAATGGCTCCTGTGGATTAATGGAAAAACAATCTTGATGTATAAACGCACAATGGCAATGTAATGGGTTAGTGTGATGTCCGAAAGAGAAGGAGTCGTACACACCTTAGATTTGTATTTCATACACAATTATTATTTATATAGTCTTTGAAACAAAATACATACAAGGTAATTAAACAATCATCTAGTTTTAGTGAGTGGTGTCCCAGTGAAAAGGCGGAACCTAAATAAGTAGAACCTAACAAAATAGTGACATATTTGTAACAAATATACAATTTCCCATACTTCATAAAGACGGCCATTAGGAGGTATATATTGTATGAACTGCGCTTTATACAATGATAAGTGCTGGTGTACAAACTGTCGAGGGCGTTTCGGCCCTGTGTGCAATGTAGGGTCTCTTCAGGACTTGAGATTATAGGGACACCCACAAGAAGAGGAATAATGTCAGTATGTGGCTGTGATGGAGCAGCTATGCCTGTGAAAAGAAGAAAGCAGTATGTATAGTACGTGAAGGATAGTTTGTGCAGACTTGTGTAGAAGGTGTGGCACCGTGAGTGTAGTAAAGAAAGTAATACTCACATGGCACCCAGCCGGGCGCTGTACATGTGAGAGAATGAAGCGTGTTAATATCAGGCTCCTATATTTGAGGGTCAATTCTATACATGACTTCACTACGGTGATGCACAAGAGTGAATAAACCACAGCTGGTGTTCTGTCTCTGTTGTTCCCTGATGTCAGCAGACCACCATTTCTGTGATACCTTTTCAATGCAGCAATCTTTTTTTAATTCAGTGCGTTTTTCTAAATGGAAAATGTGATGCATTTAAAAAACAAAATGGAAACTTTTGCCAAAACTTTTATTAGTAACCAGTGGTCCCATTGACTACTGCCTGCTCTTAAAAAATGGTTTTGTACACAAATTGGAAGGAGTCCCTTGGGGATGCTTTGCTGTATGTGAATGGCTTACCACCTTCTATGAGTTGGTGTGAAAATATTAATGTTGTGCGACCAAATTGTAGTTGCAAACCATTATTAGTACACACAATATGGAATCGGTATTTGAAAGGGACACAGCTCTTTCAAATAGAGATTCCTGATGGAGGCACACAACAAAAGCTGGGTGACAAGTAATGGACAGTGGCATAGGGAAATTTGGACCCTAACTTACTGTTTCCACTCTTCATTGCATACTCTTGGGATAGCTACAAACTGTTAAGGGGAGCTAACACCAACACCATCTATGTGGGGTGGCCTCAAAGACTTCATTGATTTTTGGATTTCAACGAAAGTCGAATGTTTTCAGTTCATGTTTGATTTTCAGTTTGTTTAAGAGATGTTTCAGGGGTGTTTTCATTAATATATGGTCCTTGTTCATTATTTATCTGAAAATAGGAAATAGGTTTACCATGAGGTTATTTTGTGTAAACTGTTATTTGCACTGAAAGATATGAATTACATACAATTCAAATTTACACACAGGATTAATGTGCTGGTTTGTGTACCTTCTAACAAATAGGTTTGAAAGGCAGTGAGAGTTTGTTTTACTGTTTGCGCGAATGACTCGCCACCTTCAATGAGTTGGTGTGAAAATATCAAAGTTTTGCGACCAAATTTTAGTGCAGAACATTAGTACACACCATATGGAATTTGTATTTTAAAGGGACACACCTCTTTCAAACAGAGATTCCTGATGGTTCCCAAAACCAGTTAACAAAACGGAAAACCTTTCCCAAATTGTTAAGTTGATTCAGTACTTTAAAAAAAATGTTTTTAGCATTTGCAAACTCTCTACATTACCCATTCACAGGGTTTGCGAATGCTGAAACCCTTCCTACATGAGGCCCTTGGGTTCCATGCTGGGATATCACTATTGATGCAATCGAAGCATAAGCCTGCTGTACCTGCAGACCATTACCAATTGGACCAAATAAACTGGTTCTGCAAGCGGTGGGGCCCTGGATGGACATGGAAATTGGCATGGCAGTGTTGCTTATACTACAACTAGGAACGTTATTCCACTTGAAGATGGAATAAATGAACACATTTCTTAACCCTAAAATAAACGACTCCATGGAGTTTAATTTTATTTTGGGGATGATTATGAAACACATGTAACAGTTATTAATGACCCCCCAATTTAGATTTGAAGTGCCTCCTAACATCAACAAACAGGAACTCCAGATATGCAGATGTGTTTCTTGTACAACGCTGACACATTTGTCGATACAATTATATTTAGGGCTCCCAGTTATCACTGATTTTTACAGCTAAATACAGACAGAAAACAATGTGCTTCTTGTCTGCTTTTATAAAAATGGAAAAAACCCTGAAAATTGGCCTTCTTGTGGGTGCCTTTCCATACTGTGTTTCACTAATTCCAGGCCAACAGCTGAGCAGACAGGTGGCACGGGGAGTAAAAAACAGCATGAGGTTTGAATAAATAATGGCAAATGTCAATATCCATTTGTAGTATAATGCCAATGTTTACCTGTGGGTGTATTGTTATGTTATATGTGACTGCTTAATTTGTTAAAACACGACAGGTGTCAAAGCATGAGTGTATATTTATTATTTAATAAATGTGGCAATATACCATATTACAACTTCCTCTATTCAGAGAATACAAAATAAATATGGGTAAATACTGAGAAGTGCTAATCCTATGCTTAAAGATTTTGATAGAAAAACAGACATTTGAGGTGAGCAGATCTAGAGTGTCGCTGGTGTTGAGAGTGCTCCATACAGGAGCTGCTTTCCACCTAAACTTGAGAACTACCCAGAGTTCTCTGCTTCTTTTTTGCATAATTTATTCGTCACTCTATGCCTGCAAGGGTATTTCTTTGACTTATACTGGGTGCTCCCTTGTGTCTGGACAAAGCTATACCTCTCTGAAGAGCTCTAATTAGAGCGAAACACTGTGTCAGGGGTTGCTTTTACTCATTTCAGGTTGGCTTGATTGGTATTTTACCAACTCAAAGCTGTAATACTGTGCCTGGAGTGGTAATTGGCTTTTGTCATTTTACAGCTCGGCAAGGACAGCACTGTGCTAGTCCTATGCTTAAAGACTTTGCTGTACAAATGGCAAAAGACTTTGTCCTTTTCTATCTCGGCGTGGATGGCACAGTGCTAATCCTATGCTTAAAGATTTTGATAGAAAAACAGACATTTGAGGTGAGCAGATCTAGAGTGTCGCTGGTGTTGAGAGTGCTCCATACAGGAGCTGCTTTCCACCTAAACTTGAGAACTACCCAGAGTTCTCTGCTTCTTTTTTGCATAATTTATTCGTCACTCTATGCCTGAAAGGGTATTTCTTTGACTTATACTGGGTGCTCCCTTGTGTCTGGACAAAGCTATACCTCTCTGAAGAGCTCTAATTAGAGCGAAACACTGTGTCAGGGGTTGCTTTTACTCATTTCAGGTTGGCTTGATTGGTATTTTACCAACTCAAAGCTGTAATACTGTGCCTGGAGTGGTAATTGGCTTTTGTCATTTTACAGCTCGGCAAGGACAGCACTGTGCTAGTCCTATGCTTAAAGACTTTGCTGTACAAATGGCAAAAGACTTTGTCCTTTTCTATCTCGGCGTGGATGGCACAGTGCTAATCCTATGCTTAAAGATTTTGATAGAAAAACAGACATTTGAGGTGAGCAGATCTAGAGTGTCGCTGGTGTTGAGAGTGCTCCATACAGGAGCTGCTTTCCACCTAAACTTGAGAACTACCCAGAGTTCTCTGCTTCTTTTTTGCATAATTTATTCGTCACTCTATGCCTGAAAGGGTATTTCTTTGATATATATATATATATATATATATATATATATATATATATATATATATATATATATATATATATATATATATATATATATGTTGTTCCATCTGGGATTAGTGCTGTTTCCAGAGATCACTGGTGGCTGGGTTGTTATCGACCCTGGCCAAATGATTTGCTATTTGATTAGTATCCTGGAGTAGACAACATATCTCATTGCTATGTATCCACTCTACTTAATTACCCTCTTACTGCCGTGTGACTTCCAGGGTGAACTGACGTTATCTTGGTGGCATTATCCAACATCAAGGTTCGACCTGGTTGTACTAAAGCTCCCCTAATGTGCATACAGCCATGCGGCTGTTGGGAAAACCGCAGACCGGAACCTATTCAACAAACTATTGAAAACTGGATAGCTTCCCGAACAATAACGTTTTGCAAAAACCATGAAAAATAAAACAAAATTTGGCAAAAGGCTGGCAATCAAAGCACAACCTATTGGCTTCTCCAATATTTGTTTACATTCTCTGCTACAAGATGGCTCCATGCACTTGATAGTCTGTTCTGTGCAGGACAGCCTTGGGTTAGCCTCCTACCACAATTCAAATTTCAATGTTATGCTTGTCTTCGTAGGAAGGCAGCAAGGCATTGTGCCCTGAAGCCCCTGCTCTCATTGATGGTGGTCCACTGCCTTCAGGGTGGTTTCTTTTTTTTTTTTTAGAGATCTTTTTATTTAAACCAATTCGGCAGTCAAACAACATATAGACATTGGCAGGCGTAGTCAGTTACAATCGGCACACAAATTATACATCTCAATACATGTGTCCAACGGAGTATCCTGTTGATTAGGGGGTTACATGAGCCTCATCCGCAGCTAGTCTGCTTGGTGGGGGACACACATCTCCTCTGTAGTGGTTCCAAGCTCCCCACACTTTACTCCACTTTCCGGGACAACCCCTAGTCACATACACCGCCTTCTCCCTCCACATGCACCAGTCTAAATCCTCCTTCCATTTCCCCAGACCGGGTGGCTGTACCACCCCCCACAATTGCGCAATGTTCCGCTTCGCAATCATGAACGCCAGCGTAGCCCACTGTGTAGTGCACACGTTGAGATCCGTAGGCTCCCAGACATTGAGCAGGCACCTACGTGCCTCTGGGTGGCTGTCAATCCCTAGCACGGCCCGCATAATGCAGTGCACACCTCTCCAATACTCCGTTATCCGCCGGCACTCCCAAAGGGTATGGAAAAAGGTCCCTAGTTCCCCGCACCCCCGTCTACACTCCCCGCTCTCCGCCCTTCCCATACGAACCAGTCCTGGAGCCGTTATGTATGTCATGTGCAAAATATTGAGCTGGACCAGCCTAAGTCGGGCCTCTGTTGCTACCACCCTGGGGGAGGAGACCGCCTCCTGCCAATCTTCATCATCTAATTCCAGGCCTTCGGCATTCCATCTTTCCCTAAGGCGCACCAGCGGATCTTCCATGTTATTGATTCGATTATTATAAATAAGGGAGATGGTTTTCTCTGGGATATGTTCGTCTAGGACCCTAGCCTCCAATGGAGACGCCTCTGGCAGCGACCCACCCTCTGGGATCCTTGCCAACAACGCATCCCTGATCTGCAGATACCGGAAGTGTTCGGTGTCCGCCATGCCATACTGCTCCTTGAGGGCTGGGAACGATAGAACCGTACAGGGTGGCTTCTAAAGTCCATAGAAAGGCAGTGGAAGGAACCTATTAACTTTTTTGTTTATCAAAAATAAATTCCCACACAGGGATTTTTTTTTTTTTTTTATCCAAAAAATACCCCCCACACCCTTGGAGCTTTCTTACAGGGTGTGGGGGGGGGGGGGCATTGTAGTTTTTTTCCTGACTGTTAGACCTGATAGCATTGGAAGGGTCTTCTCCCAACTTTTGATGCCTGCCTCCATCCATTTTCTCTAACCATTTGTGCTGGCTGTAGGACTCTGCACACTTTGGCGCTGCTAATCACTTCTAAAGTGCTTGTGCTCTCTCCCCTAAAACAATGTAACATTGGATCGTACCAAACAGGCATATTTTAGTTACTTATAAGTCCCTAGTAACATGCACTACAGGTGTCCAGGGCCAGTAAATTAAATGCTGTTAGAGGGCTTGCAGCCCTGATTGTGTTGCCCACTTAATAAGCCCCCTAAGCATGTCTCGGGTATGCCATGACAGGGCCTGTGCATGCAGTTCACTGTCACTATGATTTGGCAGGTAAATCTACTTGCCAGGCCCTGAACTCTCCCTTTTATTACATATAAGTCACCCCTAAGGATGGCCCTTGGCAACACAAATGGCAGGGTGCTATGTAAGCAAAGGAAAGGACACGTGCTTCTATGCTTTACATGTTCTGGTAGTGAAAAACAGACTATTTCGTTTTTCACTATCGTGAGGCCTACTCCCCTCGTAGACCAGCATTGGGAATTCCCTTATGTGCTTCTAAGTGTTAATTCCCGATGCCAGGGGAATAGCTTTATCATGTTTGGTGTGGATGGAATAGCAGGGATAAATGCGCTTTGCTAGTAAGGTTGAATTCAACCCTACTAGCGCAAAATTGCCACTTTCAGGCAGTGGGCATTTTTCTGCTCTTAACTTTGCTCTGTGACCTGCAGCCTGTCTCCAATACCCATCTGGACAGGGTGACAGATCCTATTTGTGCATTCCTCCCCAACAGCCACAAACCCAGGAAGGCCAGGGGTGTCTGAACACCCCTCTGCACAAATCTGCATTCCGATTTTTGGCCTGGGCAGATGGGAGGAAAGGGGGCTCACACCGGGACCGAAGGAGTAGTGACGTGACCCCACACATATGGCTGGTGATCCCCATAGATAACTTGGCAGAGAAGGACTGGCTTGAAAGGGGTGCTCATGCAAGTCAAAACCACTCTTTGAAATTTCCCCCACATCAAAGGTACATTTGGGTATAAGTACTGGATCCCTGACCCTCCCAAATCAGACACTTCTGAACCTACACTGAATCGCTATCAGAAGAACGGTGGTGCTGCTCAAAGGACTAAACCGGACTGTTTTCTGGAAGAACTACTTTCCTGCTTGTTGTCCTGCTGCCTGCAGCTCTCTGACTCTGTTGGAAGGAGAGCTGGACTCTACCTTACCTCCAAAGTCATCTCCAATGGCCTGTTAGCTTGCCTTCTGTTTCTGAAGTCTCATGGACACAAAAGACTTCCTGCAGTTCTGCTGATGCTGCTTAACTCTGCGTTCTGTGAGTCCTACCATTGCCCCCTCCAAGTTCTGGGCCTCAGAAGTGGGTTCTGCAGTTTAGTTCCTGCCAAATCCGATGCAGAGCAAAGCCCATCAAAGCCTAGCCACTCAGCTGACAGCTCTTGTAACTGATGCCGAACGATGCAAACCCTAGCCGCACAGCATCACAAAACCGACGCCAGACGGCTCAAAGTTGACTGTGCCCCAGGATCCAAGAAACTGTGTTCAGCGGGCCCAAGTGGGTCCCTGCAGCTGGCCCGCACTCCATCGCAGTCGGCCCTAAACTTTAGATTTGCAGCAGCCCCTTGCGAACTGAAGTAACCCTTTTACCACTACCTGCTTCTAAGCACTTGATTGCATTTATTTCTTCAACATTCAATATCTCGACTTCTACTTAATGAATTTCGAATGTTTTTGTATTGTTTTACTAAGATAAAGATTCTCTAGTTTTCTAAACAGTGGTGGACTCCTTTTGTGGTGTATTAACTGTGTTGTTGTATGGGTTAATGCACAAATACTTTACCCATTGCCTTCTAAATTAAGCTGCTCTGTGCCAAGCTACCAGGAGATGAGCACAGGATAATTTGGGATTGTGTTCTGAACTTAACCCTGACTAAGATTGTGGTTCCTACTTGGACAGGGTGCATACTTCTGCCAACTAGAGACCTGATTTCTAACACTGACTCTTAAATTCAACGCCAGGGTTTTCCTGGTTGCAGTGGACAAAACAATAGGGAAAAAACACATTACACCAGCCACCCTAATTGGGGAGCGTGGTATGATGTCCTACCACCAATTGCCCCTACTCTGTTGGGCCACTGGAGGAAGTATTCCGTCGACAGAGACAACTTGAATGTCAATTGATAGAATACTCAAGCTCCGGAGATCTCTAAGTGAGGCAGGCGGACCAAGGGTTTGGCTGGGAGGGTACTCCGTCATGTTTGCAACAGCGTACACTGTCCCCCAAATTCTAAATCAGGCTCTAAGTATGCACTGGCTTTTATGTAGCATTAACAAGGCTGAATAACATCAGAGTGCTGTACATCTAGAGGGATTTACACATTAGCATTTTATAATCAGTGGAGGCCGCCATATACAAAGTGAGGAGGGGCGGGAGAGGGGAGGAGAGGGAGTGCGGGGGAGCCTGGGAGGGGGCGCGGGGGTAGTGTTTAAAACAATATATATTTTTAAATGTTACGCTTACCTGCTGCTGGCCGCCTCCCGCTCAGGTCGTGGTGCTGATACTTCCTTGCCCCAGCAGACACACTGTGACTACGTCACAGACTCCCTGTCCAATCCCCGCGCCGCTGCAGCGCGGGGATGGGTCATGCAGACTAGAAAGACGCCCTTCTCAGAACAGTGCGTCTGTGGGGTTTCTCCAGCTGGGCTGTTCAACGCAACGTAAGTGTGCATGTGAGTTTTGGTCGGCCCAAAACGGCCTGCCAAACCCACATGAGCACATAGGGAGTGCACCTAGCACTCCTCCTCCCACTCCCATGCCTCGGCCCCACCCCCCGTACACGGTGCCGGAGCCAGCGGCTTAAAAATAAAACGATAATTAAATTTCTTTCATTTTATTTGCTGCTGGCTCTGAGATAGTGGGGCGACGCTCCTCCGCCATTGCGGAGGGGCCGCCCCTGTTTATAATTACATAACGCTTAATTCAGTCACATTTATTACAATTGTTACACATTTACTATCTTAGGCACGAAGTGACTAAACTGTTTAACCAGAATCACACAATTTAGAGTCAAGTCCTGCAGGATGGATTACAACCGCTCACAGGGATGCGGTGTGTGCATTCAGGTATGTCATAAAAAGGTAGGCGCACACTCCAGAAACCCACTGTAAATATGCTAGTTTCACTTTGTAAATTTCTATATGATTTGCTTTTTCTAAAGGGCAGTTAGTCACGCTGTGTTTGCTACTTCCTCTGATGTAGAAAGCTCTTTCAAGGATGGAGAAAAATGCCCGTTTTCGGGTTATTAGGCTGGTCAGTGGCGGAGAGCTTGGCTTGGTCTGTTTCCAAAAGCTGACGGCTTCACTTCTCCCTTTAACAGACAGCTAACAATGGATAAAGGGGTCTCGCTTCCTGGTTTTGGCAACGCCGTCTGTTTCATTCAAACTGCAAACACAACCACAGGACGGTAAAACACACGAGGCAGCAGCCGAGGTCAGAGGACGTAAAAAGAAGAAAGATGAACCCAAACTAAGCAAAACGGAAGCTCTGCAAACAGACCAACGCGAGGCGGTTGCAGAAGATAGTGTGGAAGAGATATAAAAACATAACCGAAGCTGAAAGCCTGAGGCGGGGCAATAAAAAGGCCAAAAGCCAGTTAAGGTCCAACGTTTGGTAAAGCAAACAGGGAAGGAAGCCTTTCTGTCATCTTTGCATTTATTTTGTAGTATGCTTTGTAGTATGGATCCAGTTACTCATATTTGACAACACTCTATGACCAAAAAGAGGTAGGATATTTTTTTGGTTTTGCATAATGATGACATCTCTGGAAATCAAACCACATGACTTTTCTCCTGTCCCTGACAAAAAAAAGGCTATTACCATGTGACTTAGATCAGATAGCAAAAAAAACTGTCTGTGCCTTTGCCTTTGATGCAGCCATTAGGATAAACAGACTAAAATATCTTATTGTGCAGTGGCGGCCGGCACAGGTAAGAGCAGTGGGGATGGGGCGGGTTTGGGGGTGGTGGAAGACGAC
This sequence comes from Triturus cristatus, assembly GCF_964204655.1. NCBI lineage: Eukaryota > Metazoa > Chordata > Amphibia > Caudata > Salamandridae > Triturus > Triturus cristatus. The sequence goes on from NC_140590.1 coordinate 1,546,719,957, forward strand.
AGACGACGGGATAGGTAATATTAAATTTTAAAAAAATTTAAAAAACACCCTGCGCTCAATGTGACAATTTAGAGGTACATAAATGACACTTTTCAGGACCACCATAAGCATACACGCAGGTGCAGAAAGGGTACAAATTTAAAGAAAAAAACTAACTATATAAGAATAAAGGGAAAACTAAGAAAGCAACTCAAGCCAAATTTAACTGCTGGAGAAACAAGTAGGCTTTATCTACTGTTTTTTCAATGGTACCAGAGGTGGCAAGATAAGGCTAAATGAGGAAGTTGTACTATTTAACTAACATTTCTGAAAGTTATTAATTGCACAAGAAGATATAAATGGAAGTATATTGAACTACATAATATGATAAGAGATAAAACATTTTCTAAAATAACACAATACAAAATTACAATGTCTAGAAAGGATGAACTCATTGAAATCAGCTGTGAAAACCAGGCAAACATCCAAGAAGAGGCAGCCAGTTGACCAGAGAATTACAAAGCCAAAATTTATTAAACCTTTGGAGGTAATAAACACGGCTAAAAGGAAGAGGCGAGTCTTGCTGACACAAAGGTTAAAACGTGTGGCACTGGCATAGGTTGTCTTTTGAGTTTAACTCTCAACATCTATAACATTTTTTATGTAAAATTAAGGAAATGCTTCAGGGCAAATGGAAAAGGGTGGCACTTACCAAAGAAAGTCATACATGCTCCTGCTCAAAAATGCAAAAACATAGCTCTTTTTCAGAAAATGGTAATACATGTAGGCAATTTTCCTATTATTGTTTTCCTTCTGTTTGTTTTTTTCTGATTGATTTTATTTGCTTATGCATGTGTTTATATTTTAGTTCTTATGCTTTACTGTAATATTGTTAAGTTGGTTGTTTGACACACAATACCATCATGCATGTCTCTCTGAGGACTGCATTGCTGCTCAAGGTAATCTAGGCAACCTAACCCTTTAGGGTTCTCATGTTTGGGCAGTGTGGGAGTTTAGTACCATCTCGGATTAGCACCAATCTTAAATCTGATACATTGATGTAATTTTAGTTTATTCTATTCAGGCCTGATATCAGGGTTGTATCAAAGAGAATGTTTTTTTTTTTTACCAGAAATACATTAGTTCTTAGCGCTGCAAATTTGCAACACCTGACAAAAAATGGGGTACACTGCGCCACCCCAACAAAAACAATAACACTTTGAAGCTGAGTTGACCAATCTGGTCTTCTGTGTATTTTTAGAAAACACATCTACTCTACCTTTGATAAAATACGCATTGTCCCTCTGCTCTTTCCTGAGATGCCAAGCAGTTTCTTAACGTTCTCTATTTCCAGCCATCAACATTCCTTGTTGAGCGTCTTCTCCTGGAAGACATGGACCTCAAGCTTGATTTGAAGACTCACCTCCATTTCGGAGATTTTATTTTAGTCTTGTGTTCAAATCCTAGGTTGATGTGCGAGGTAGGCTATTCTTATGGTTTGATCTCTTTCTGACACCAGGTCTCCATTGGGAGTCTCAAAAGCAGCAACATAGGTCTTCTCCGCAAATGCGTTCTATTACCTTCTTGCCAGCTATCAGCTGTTGCTCACATTTTGAAGGGTGTGTTGCAAGGAGCTCAGATCCTATTCGATAATTCTTACCAATGAACCACAAGCAGGCTTGGCACTCTATCATGCAGAGTATTTTCAGATATTGATGGAAAAATCTAAAGAATATATATAGGAACCGCACTACTCAACATTGAATTCTGAGCTATAAAAACACAAAAACCTTGTTTTTAATCTAGAAGTACCTGAAAAAGAAGACTTGGAATGAATCAAGATTAAAGGTCCTAAGTGAAGTAGGCGAATAGTAGTGTGAAAAGAAAAGTATATATTACTAACAATACTACTTCGGCTTTGTCGTGCACTCCAGTGAAATTGCACAATTTATTGGAATGCTGTGGAGCATCAACAGAGTGATTAAGACAGAATGACAAAGACCTCATTGACTCAGTTTCCTGCTTTATATTAGTGAACACTCATCTTCATTCAGTAATTCACAATTTCTCAATTGTGACTACTGCAATCTCCATGGGTGGATATCCCAAAATAACAATGCGATTGCCGTTTCACCGCTCAGTATGTGCTGCTCACAATCAAACAACTGAGGCAAGTCTCTGAGTGTGGTGCTGCTGTTAGGAGGTCTGGTTAAATGCGGCAACACAGTATACAGAACCTATCCGGTTGGAAAAACTGGAAAGGGGGCAAAACCAAGTAGTATGGCAAGTCCTAAGGCCTATCTTGTTTTGCAAATATCGAGTTTGAAAACACCATTGCTGCATATCAATGTGAGGATTACATTCAGGGCCTCCTACATGATGTGCAGGGCCTTTTGGGAGACGGATTCCCTTTAGTAGGAGGGCCTCTCAATATGCCTCAGCCCGGGCACCCATTAAACCAGACTCGGACCATTTTCCAACTAATGTTCCAATATGTAAAACATGGGGCCGGGGCCCGGGGTTTACATTGCCACAGTTCTGAACTACCCTCAGTGTGCCACTGGGCGCCAAACAAGTCATTTGCACCTTCAGAAAGCTGCAGGAAACAGAACCCTTTAAGGGGGCTTTTGGGTCTTTGACCACTTTGAATTTTGTTGATGGTAATAAAAAAAAGTTGATCTGCCTCAGCACTAGCAACAGGACATGGACTGGACCCAGACAGCTTTGCCCATCATATCTCCATTCCTACTTTACCCCCTGCCCCCACCCCTAATCCTTCCACGTCATCCAAATCTCTGATCTAGACTTTACCAGCGGATCCCTTCTTGACCCATACTGACTTTATACCCATCGTTCCCTCACACCACCTTGATCCCTAACCCGTCCCTTATGGAAATGTAGCTATGTCTCCAGGTGCCCAGAAGGGAAAGAGGGTACACAATCAGTCCCTTTGGAAATTCTTCAACTATAGAATTCAATAAACAATGCTTCATCATGAAGACAGATTAGGCACTGTGATCACTGCTAGTCCCAGCCAATGTATCGAGTCAGCTAAAGGAAACATCTATCCAGTGGAGCGGAGAAGAGCCGATCAGTGCTATGGTTTTCACATTGTAGCCATTACGGAGGAACCAGGTCTGCACTTCTCTCTCTTTGTAGATAGCTGGACTCGATGAACCTCTAGCACCTTCCATACTCCAAAGAATAGAAAATAATTATTGCACACAAATGAAAGCTTCTCCTACAGTTTACATTTAATTTGAGCCCACTTTCTTCCATTTTATTGCCAGTGCAATATTAGATTCCTGGGTTGGGTTACCCACCCGTTTTTATATCACCCAAACTTGATGGTACATGATGCTATTACACTTGTATTTTGCGCAAGACAAAAGTCACCTATGAGGGTCTTTCTTCCTGGTACGCTTCGGAGACAGACCACCGCCTTTTAGACCGCAGTATTTCATGAGGAAAGGGTCAGCTCATTATCCACAGGGTGAGTGGATCACTACCAATAATAATATTTCTTTGCTAAAAAACAATCCTTTCTCATAAATGTTACGGTACCCGCAACAACATGGAAATGTAGCGCCGGGACACTCCTCTGGAGTAGCCGTGCACTTAATAAATACCTGCTAACATAACATAACATAACAGGTCTTCCCTGACCGTAAGAAAACACAATAGGTTTTGAAAGCAGATACCCTCTAGGTACGTAAAAAGACTTTTCCTTATTGAAAATGGACGCCAGTTTACAGACAGTCCTCGTATGACCAGCCAATCTCTTCCTTTTTAAGTTTCTAAGCTTGTGTGAGTGGCCTAGAGAAGTCTCCCTCTCCACAATGTACTTGTGCCCTAAGCATAATGCGCCATTTGTGCCGATGGTTGTAGGTGGTGGACACCAGTACTCATGTCTGGGAATTGAAACTTGATTTTGTTATCTCACTTTGACCCAGAGAAAGAGAGAACGACAGACAAGACAAAAAGGAGAAAGAGAAAGGTAGGAGAAAACATGGATGAAAAATAACCTGTAAGAGTGAGATAAAGAGACAGGAAGTGTAAGGTGATGGACGAAGGGGACATGAGGTGAAGTCAAAACTAGGCCTCCTCGGCAGTGGTTAATTTGTAAAAAAATAAGTGCCGGGGCTCTCGCCAGGGGGCAGCTTGCACCAGCCCATTTCTCCTGTTAACACTGCATAAAATAAAACCATGAAAGTGAGGAGAGGGTGTGGCTTAATGGCCAGAGCTTTCGACCTCAAAGCTGGTGATCCAGGTTTGACATCTGAGCTAGAGATCCAGATTTGAGTCTCAGCGCCGGCTAAACATCCTGTGATTCTGGACAAATCACTTAATCTCCCATTGTAATGAACTTGAAGATTGAGTATCGCATTGACTGGTTGGGAGGTTCTTCTTTTAAAAGTAATGCTTTTATGATTTAATTTTAAATCGAAATAAAGCTTATTGAACTGAACTGAACTTAATCTCCCAGTGTCTAAAAGGCTCAAATTAAAGGCTGATCCGTGGTATTCAGGGTGCCTGGGATTTGGCAGCAAGGACAGTGACCTTCTAAGAAAAAAATTGTGCCCGACATTTAAATATGTTTTTATACACATTAAGCACAGCCACAGCACAATGATCCCCTTCATTGAAAGAGCACCATATCTCATGGCGGCCTGTTGTTGCTAACTACCACTTGGCGAACACCACTAATCTGTCATCCAAAAGGAAGGGAAATCAGGCTTTCGCAGAACTCGGCTGTGTAAACTCAATGGAATGTTAAATGACTTGGCATGCGCGCTTTCTTCCAAGCAGTCATTAGATCAGACCCGCCAATGGCCTGATGCGCGGAGGGCCGCGCAGCTGCATTCATTAACACTGCAGGTCTCGGTTCCTACACTGAATTCCCTTCCATCCCTATTTTTAGCTTAGGATATTACAATCCATTGCCAGAGGATAATGGAGAGGAAACAAGGGACTGGAAAGGTACCAAGAACCCTTGCCATGGGAATCCCTGTCTAATTGGACATCTCACAATTAGTAGAACAACACAGCAAAGGTCGTATCCTTGATTTAATTCTAATGTAATATAGAAATAATAGATGTTAAGTTTCTATGACTTTATTTTTGGGGTAAGAGTCCAAATTAGGCCGCTACCTGCGCCAACACTGAACACATAAAAGATGCATGCATTCTGTAAGTTAAAATTTTAAACAGTGGGGATCTCTTTGCCTCTCTCTTTTTCTGATATGTAGAATTGGAACGTACCTCATTCAAACCTTTTTGAGACAAGCATTGGCATGGCCAGAATGTCTGGCTTATAACTGCATATTTTTCTTAAGTCACTTGTGGACTTATTTATGAGAGACTTGCATCACTTTTGCACCTTGTAAAGTGGTACATGCGTGGCTTTGAGTGACCTCATAAATCTTGAGTAAGGCAACGCAGTGCAAATCTCCTTACTCTGTGCCCGGGAGGCTTTCATGGGCGTTGCATGGGTTTTCCCACGCAACACCCATGGATTTTATGGCATGACACGGAGGCCAACATTATGCAAATTCTCCTTTATTGCCACAGCTCAGCAGTAACAATGAAGAGAACATAGAACTTATGAACATTCTGCAAAGAGCATATAGACCGTGAGCACACAGCCATCATCCTTCTTTGTTGCTGCTGCTCACAGAGATAAGTATCTCATTTCATTCGCTCTTACTTCTATAAGTATTTATTTACTTTTAGCGCTATGTTTATTTGTCTGTGTCACCCTTTGTACATGACTGGGTCCTATTGACCCTATCATGCCTTTCTTTTATTCCTCTGATCCTCCATTATGGACCCTCTTTCTCGATTTTTCTACCTTTACCAATATCGCTGTTTTAATACTGCTGTGGTGTAATTGTTATCATTATAACAACGATTGTATGGTATTTTACCCTTTTCCCATCTTTATCGCTTTTTTCCCTTGCGAGTTTCAAACAACAACCCGAGCGCGACCCGCTCCCTAGCAACGCCTTGACCGGAGCGCGACCCGCTCCTTAGCAACGCCTCGACCGGAGTTTCTTCCCCCGCGTACTCCCTACCTCATAGTGTGATCCCTGCCATATCACACGAAGACCCCTCGGTCTTCTTTTCGCACTCCGGTTCTTGTTTTTGTTTGCCTGTTGTGTTGTTTTAATTTGCCATTAGCGCACTCCTTCTCTGCCTCGCCGAAGGCTACGCGAGCACGATTAGTTTAGAGGAATGGCCCTTTGGAACAACCACGCACGTAAAAAAACGCGCGTGGTTGTCACGGTTACCTCACCAACTTTAGTCAGTTGCTCCCTCGTATCTTATCGATAGAGTGCAACTGCCAAGACGCTTTTTTACATATCCTTAGATCGTCTTCCTACACTATCTTTTAAACAAAGAACTCTAAAGACAGATCCTTTTACCTTTTTACACGTGTCCTACCCTGACGGATAAAAAAAAAAAAGGGGGAAAAGAGGAGAACTACGGTAGAAACTCTTATTTAACATTCTTCTAGCCCTTTCTACTACAATGTCTTCCTCTGACGCATCGCTGGAATCAAAACTTGACCTAATGGTTTCTAAGGCCATGGATAGGGCCATGGATTCATTCAGCGAAAGAATAAATAAAAAACTTCACGAGACAATTAATAAAAAATTTGATATTCTTACCCAAGGGTGGCCCTCCACTAGCGGGGCACATATCCTAAAACCCAAAGACGGGACAGACAAGGTCCCAAAGAAAAGATCCGGAATACAGCATTTAGACCCAAAATCCAAAAGAATAAAGGTCTCACTAAATACGGATCGATCTCGCTTACAAGGCGGAGACCAGAACGATGCCCAGGGCATCCCAGAAGGGCAAGAAACAGGCCTACAAACCCCTATTGATGTTGACAGCGACGATCAATATGAGGCGGAAATAGACCTCTCATGCTCCTCTTCCTTCGATTCGGACATTGAGGTCCAAGAAAAGAGTTCTACGGTCAACACAGAAGAGGCAAACAAGGCCTCAGGGTCAAAGATGGGTATTACTGACCCCTTTGGAGAATTCATGTTCGACCCTTTACTAATTAAACATCCCCTATCTCCCGAATGGTTACCCTCACAACACGTGGCGGATTATATTAGCTTCTGGTTAAGAAGAGAATCCCGAAGGAAGTAAGGTCTAGATTAAGATCGGAATGTCCTCGACCATCTCTCCCAGAAAAAATCGCGTTCACACCCGAACTCGACCCTAAAGTCGTCGCATTTATTGCTAAGGGCGCAAAAGACCCAAGAAAAGGCATAGATAAAAGCCTTAGATCATGCCAAGACCGCCTTTTGGACCTAGTTGGTCCCCTAACCAAGATCTTCGACATGGCGGAAAATGCATATGTTGGCGGCATCCCTGTTGACGCGAAGGAACTTCGCGAATGGGTTCAAAGATGCATCTGCCTTCTAGGTAACGCAAACACCGCCATATCTATAGAAAGAAGAAAGGGTATACTTCTTAAAATAGACCCAAAACTTATTGAGCTGGCCAACCAAGAGGCAGGACCAAGATCCCAAGGCCTCCTCTTTGGAGAGGACTTTATTCGTGATATGGCCAAGTACGTGGGAGCTTTTAGCTCAATCCAGAAATCCCAATGAGAAATTAAAAAAGTTTTTCAGGATAAAATTTTTGGCCGGGCCGGGAGAATGCGGGGTCGATTCCCCGGCCGTGGACAATCCAGCTCAAGACCCTTTCAGGGACGAGGAAACAGGTTTCAACAATCTCATTCCTACGGAGGTCACTCCTTCTATCCTCAAAGACAACGCTTCAGAACAAGACCCTTTCGTGGCGAGAGGAGGAGCAGAGCCTTTTCAACAGGTAGGTCCATTGATAGACCCTTCAGATACCCCTGTAAAGGTGGGAGGGAGACTAGCCCTTTTCTCTGGCAATTGGACACTAATAACACAAGACCCCTGGGTCCTTCAAACAGTTCAGGGCTACCAAATAGACTTTATAGACTTCCCCTTCCAAACGAAAATTCCTCACGAAATAACCTTTTCAGAAGACCAGAAAAAACTAGTGTCCCTAGAAGTCAAGGATCTTCTAAACAAAGGGGCTATAAGAGAGAGTCAAGAAATAGGCTTCATCAGCAATATCTTTCTGGTCGAAAAGAAAGACAAAACCCAGAGACCCGTAATAAATTAAAAAAAATTAAACAGCTGGGTTACCTATCACCATTTCAAGATGGAGGGAATCCATCTTCTCAGAGATGTTTTGAGGAAAGGGGATTGGCTTACACGTCTAGATTTAAAGGACGCCTACCTCACAATTCCGATTTGGCCACCTCACATGAAGTTTCTCCAGTTCACCTGGGAGAAAAGGCTATGAGAATTCTCAAGTCTTCCTTTCGGCCTGTCATCAGCCCCTTGGTGCTTCACCAAGGTTTTACGTCCGGTTGTAGCTTGGCTAAGGGAAAGGGGAGTAAGACTGATAATTTACTTGGACGACATTCTTATTATGGCTCAGTCCAAGACTCAGGTCCATCAACACACCAACCTTACCATTCACCTTCTGGAGCATCTAGGCTTCATTGTAAACACCAAAAAATCATGTACTACCCCCCTACAAGAAACCCAATTTTTGGGATTCATGGTAAACACAATTTCGGGGGAATTAAAGTTACCAAGGGAAAAATTAAAGAAACTCAAAAAGGAAATCAGATCGATCCTTGCCCTAGAACTCTTCCCCTTGAGACTTCTAGCGAGAGTTCTGGGTCTCCTCTCCTCGACCATTCAGGCTATATTTCCGGGTCCTCTCCATTACAGAGCCCTACAGAGACTGAAGGCGAAAGCCTTGAAGTTGAGTCTTTCCTACTCTCAGATGATTTTCTTAGACGAAGAATCGAGGAAAGAGCTTATTTGGTGGTTGAGGAATGCAGAAGCGTGGAATGGCAAAGCCATTTTCGGGGACATACCAGATCTGATTATAGAGTAGGATGCGAGTTTAGAGGGCTGGGGTGCAACTTGCGACAACCTTTCCACAGGGGGACGCTGGACTCTAGAGGAAAAGAAACTTCATATCAACTGCCTGGAACTTCTAGCCGGTTCCTTTGCAGTTCGGAGTTTGTCAAAAAATTCGATCAAGTGTTCCATAATGCTTCCCATGGACAATGTCTCTGCGGTAAGATATGTCAACAAGATGGGGGGACCTCGTTCGAAAGGTCTGAGCGAAATAGCGAAGGTTTTATGGGACTATTGTCTGGAAAAAGGTCTGTCGGTCACGGCAGAACACATCCCAGGCTTGAACAACCATGTAGCAGACTGGTTCTCGAGAAACTTCAGGGACCCGAGCAATTGGAAGTTGGACAGAAGGATTTTCCTTATCATCCAACAGCAATGGGGTCCCTTTCAAGTGGACCTCTTCGCAGACAGACTGAATACTCAGATGACCAAGTTTTTCAGCTGGAAGCCGGACCCTCTAGCATCGGCAGTGGACGCCTTCCTCCAGAATTGGCAGGGCTTAAGTCCATATGCCTTCCCGCCCTTTGTAATGCTCCCACGCCTTCTCTCACATGCTCGCAGATATCTCCAGAGCATGGTAGTAATAACTCCCCTTTGGAGGTCGCAAGCATGGTTCCCGGTCATTCTGGAGATGGCCATAGACTTCCCAATCCTGATTCCGTCTTACAATCATCTCCTCCTAGGCCCACAGGGCGAGCTTCATCCACTCCTAGAACAAGGAATCCTAGTCCTGACGGCATGGAAGATTTCAGGCGACAATGGGAAATCCCTGGCCTTTCGCTCAATGCTTTTAGACTCATATCTGAATCCTGGGCTCCTGGAACAAGGAAAGCATATCGATTGGCATGGAACAAATGGGTTCGCTGGTGTCTTCAACGACATTTCGATCCCGTTTCAGCTGATCTAGTTCACGTTCTTAATTTTCTTTCGGAAAGATTTGCCTCCGGTCTTAGTTATAGAACCGTAAATGTTTATAGGTCAGCCATTGCCGCTGGCCACTCTCTAGTTGATGGTGTTTCTGTCGGACAATCTCTTTTGACTAAGAAGATTATGAGAAGTATGCGGGTTCTCAATCCCCCAACTCCAAAATACGCAGCACTATGGGACGTGAGGATTATTTTACAGCTTATTTCCTCTTGGGGGGATAATTCCTCGCTTTCTCTCAAACTTATTTCCTACAAACTTACTGTCCTACTTTGTTTGGTCTCCTTTAGAAGAACATCAGATGTTAAAGCATTGGACATCTCTTGTAGATCTTATCAACCCGAGGGAGTTTGCTTTTTTCTTAAAAAGAGGACCAAAACTATGTCTTCGTCCATTTTCTATCCCTTTTTTCCTGAGAATGATTGTCTTTGTGTTGTTAAATGTCTTAAAGAATATGAAAAAAGAACTTTTGGTATAAGAGGTACTGACACACAACTTCTGATCTCTTATAGACTTCCTCATAAACCAGTTTCATCTCCTACCCTTGCAAGATGGGTGAAAGAGGTGATGCGTGAGTGTGGTGTTGATACTTCTATATTTGGCGCACATTCCCTTAGAGGGGTCTCTGCTTCCAAGGCCTTTATGCTTGGTGGTGGTTTACAAGATATCCTTAGAGCCGCTGACTGGTCGAATTAAAGTACTTTTAAAAAATGCTATTTTAGACCTATCAATAATGTGATTGACAATGTGCTCAATTCACTTTGAACTTGCATAATGTTGGCCTCCGTGTCATGCCATAAAATTTAGATTTTTCACAGCCTGATGGGCAGAAAATCTGGATTTTATTAAAGACACGGAGGCTAATATTATCCCTCCGCTATGTCTACCCTCCCTATGGAGACTTATGTTACTTTAATCTATTCATCTCTCTTTTTCAGAATAGAATCCTTTCGTTTTGGATTTTTGCAATGACTCCTTCATCGATATTTAGAAGATTGGAATTCACTGTTCTTATTCCTGGATTCGCAGCTTCGAACAAAGAAGGATGATGGCTGTGTGCTCACGGTCTATATGCTCTTTGCAGAATGTTCATAAGTTCTATGTTCTCTTCATTGTTACTGCTGAGCTGTGGCAATAAAGGAGAATTTGCATAATATTAGCCTCCGTGTCTTTAATAAAATCCAGATTTTCTGCCCATCAGGCTGTGAAAAATCTAAATTTTGTTGCTGCTCCAGATTTACAAAATCATGTAAATCTGGGATGCCCCAAATCCGTATGCCTACCGAGGTGAGTACTAACGAGAAGAAATATTTTTATTTCTCCTAGTTTTTTCCTCTTTATGTATGCTGCATTCTGCAGCACACATAGAAAGAGGTAAATGCCTCTTAGGATTGTTTTTGTGCAGGAAGATTCCTCTTCCTGCTCAAAAACAATCCTGCATGCAACAGCGGCACCCTTGCACCTTGGTGCTAGGGTGCCTACGTTGGTGCTAGGGTGCCGAAACGGCTCCAGTGCAGGAAGAAGGGATAGGAATGCAACGTATTGCATAAATAAAAAGCATTCATGTCCTTTCACTTTGGGGGTAACTCATCCTTTCACTTATGAACCCATTCATTCACCTGCTGACTTATTGTATTTACCCACTTCCCATACATTAGAAAACAAAAACACGCTCAACAAGCATTCACAAGCTACATTAAAATAAGAAAAGTATAACAAAAAGAGAACATGCTGTTGCCTAAATGTGGTGAGTATATACTCTAAATAAAAATACATTTATAAATAGCAGTAGGCAGCTGACTTGCAATGGTATTGCCCATACCACATTGTTGTTTTTGAGTTTCAACAAGACAGCAACATTTAGAAGGTATGTAGTGACCATCTTGGAGCAGGTGAATAATAATACACAGTGCGTAATACCATTCCAAGAAGGCTACTCAGCATACATGGCAGTGAGCAGGCACACTGCAATGATATTGTGCATAGTGTATCATTGTTGTACAGATCACAACAAACAATGCTTCCGGACAGTGTCAAGAATGGGATGTAGAGAAGGTCTGCTGGGTACCCTCCTTCAATGCTGAAAAAGAGTGACTCATTCCTGTAACCATGCTGTCACACTTCACTGAATAATATACATGAAATGTCAACTGTCTCCTTAAGGCATTCACTGTTAGGATGGACACAGCTCTCCACTGGAGTTAAGATAGCACCTGAGTAATCCTGAAGGCACCAAACTCTTCTTGACATCAGGAAGGAGAAAAGGGCCAGGAAAATCAAGGAGTATATTCCAGAAAAACAAAGCAAACTGCTAGAAGCAACAATCAGGGACTAAAATCGAAGTAAACGGTGGTGGTTGCAATGATAAATCAGGAAACAAATGTGCAGCAGTACATTTCCTCTCATTACAGCCTCCTTTAAATATGCTTCAAACATTATCTGGCATCACACGAAAAGGCTCTACTTCATCTTGGATTGGGAACCTCAGACATCCTTATACCGACAGACCACCATTTTGGAAAAGGCTGCTCATGAAGTCGTGATCACACCTCTTTCAAGGAACGCCTGAAGAATTAAACAAAAAGCCCAGGTTTGACAATCTTCATGCTGTACTGACTTCTGGAGTGCCGCCTTATGGGGTTCTGTACTCGGTTAGACTCACAAGCAACTGCTGGAAGGCCTGAACAATCCAGGTGGTGGCGCACACCTTCCATGAGCTAAGTGTGGCATCTGTTACATGCTGATGGGCAGCCCATGGGACACTGGGTGTGCAGTCGGTCTAGGGTAAACTTTTGGCACTGTTCCCATCACAGATCTGAGCACATATATAACAGAAAGCCATCATGTAATGCTAAAACAATGATACACTGAGGACAATATGAATGCAAGCTGGCTGTGTGGGATGTGGTGCACTGCAGATCAAATGAGCAGCAAGCAGTCTGGTAGCACTGTCTGAGCAGCTGGTGGACACTAAAAATCAAACAAAATAAAAATATGGAGAAGAAAAAAGATGAGAGGGGACCTATAAAAGAGGAAAATGTTAAAACAAAGGACCTGGCTCACCAGCACACAGGCACAAGCACACTCATTTCAGGCAGATGTGTACATGTGATAGACACATAAACCTGTCAAGCCCAACTAAAACGTCCAGCTAGGAGTATACCGGTGCAAATCGTCCACCCCCTCTCCCCCAGGCACATCAAAAGATTGACCAATGGCAAAAACCTAAGGTAATCTGCCAGATTAAGGTAACTAAATCACTGTATACTGGCAATAACAAGATGTAATACCAATTCACAAACCCTTAAAGGCCAAGTGGCTTTAACATATGCTTTTAATAATAAGTAAGACCTTTTGAAGTTCTTCTAACTTTTTATATTAAGCAGATCAGACCTTTGGCAGCTGAAAAAATATTTCCCCAATGAATAAGTCAAGTATATTGCCCTAATCACTGGTTTTTTACCATAATCAACTCAGGGATGACTTTTTGAACATAAGCACTCCCACAAGACAATCTTCTGGCATACAGTTCTAAATATGCAGAACATTGCAGTTGGCATAAAAAACCATCTCCCTGAGGGTGCTAACAGTTCAACTACTTTAACAGAATGGGTTTGTAAGAGAAGGTAACAACACCAAAACCTAGCCTACTACGGTATTCAGTGAGATTCCATTTAACCAAATACCTTTCTGCAAGTTTTAACACAGTGTAATAACAATCCACGTTTAAGGGTCTATGGCTTCGACATAGGTTTTTCACAATACATAAGCCAACCCTACTGCCTTTTTTGATAATGAAAACAACAGACCAACAGTATCTGACGTTTCCTAATGATCCAATCAAGCCAATAGACTTTATCATTGACTTGCCTTCATAAATAACTGAGGCCTACTGTATTATACTAAGACTTCTGAAATTCATCAGGGCATACATAACAAATTTAGAAAAGTCTATCGGAACATAGCTCGGGCCTGATCCTCCTTAATCACTAATGATCCATTTCAGCCAATCTATCCAGTGAATAAGAAATATTTATTTTAATGTTTGGACTCAGTGAGGTGAAATGCAAGATCATTTGTGACAATGTTACCTTATTCTTCGACAACAAGGTGGTCAATATATATGACTCTCTTAAAGAGTACCATATCTGTCGAGACCTTGTCTGAGATGTGCGCTATGACCCCGGAATAGGTCATATCCACTATTAGATGACTAGAATTGAGATCATCCAATGATCCCTGCCCTCTGTCCATGTCCCCTGATCTGTGTCCATTCTGCAAACATTGGCTCGAACACTTCCCTCTCCCAACTATAATATCATCAATTTGTCCCTACCTTCTGGTTGGGATCCGCACGTTTGTAAGAGAGATGTGATCAATCCCCATCTCAAAAACACATACCTTGGTCTATCCATTATTTAAGAATTATAGGTCCGTCACAAGATGATGACGAAGCATTTACATGGGTCCTAGAAGATTCAACCCACTGCATCACAAGAAATCCACTATAGCGGTCCGTCTGTATGAGTGACACACCACCAGGAATTAAGGATTCATGTCGGGCTTCTACTTATAGTCCTATCTGTTGCTTTGGATATGTCCTACTATTAACCGACTCTGGCCTGGGTTCCTTCTTGAGCAATTATACCAAGGGGACCCCTCTTGTACTGACTCATTCAGACAAGCATTTTGTTTCTTCTGGAGCTCTTGAGAGGTTGCCCATTTTAATTGGAACCCCTTCCAAATTCAACACTTGTCTGGGAGAATGCTTGACTTCCATTTATGGTTTGAGGGAAGTCACATTTTTAAAGTTGAATGGGGGATGAGTTCCTTATCATTCATGGAGAAGATGCCATCTCGAGCAGTGGCTTTCTGCATCTCAGATAAGACCCTTGACATTACCTCTTCGGCACGTAAAAAACCTTAGCATCACTTTTGACTCTGTTCTTTCTTTCAAGGCAAAAATCTTAAGTGTCTAGGTTGTGGAATTAACTACCATTGTGACCTAAACTTTGACAAATAAGAGACTGTTCAAGAGAGTGTTGTAGACTCTTCAGTTCTGCTACTCAATTTTTCCTACGTTTTTTAAAAATGTTTATACGGTACTCTGTTGTATTTCTTTCCATTGGTTCCTGCCAAAAAGATGGTTCTCTTGTGGCAGTAAGTTGAACAAATAAATAAGTAAATAAAAAGGATGTTTTCATACTTGCATCTCTCTTTTGAATCCACGCATGCATGAGATTTCAATTTAAACCTGTTTAACCATTTTACTTTCATATGATTAATTAACAATTTTAAAAACTATATATTTTGATTAGGTTTTACAATTTATGTATGTCCCACCTTTATCTTCAGATTTGGTACAAATCATTGCATCACTAAGACCTGAGCATTTGGTCATTTAAGTTCAGTTTGTGGTCAGTAATACTATACATTTTCAGAAGTCTTAGGAGAGCATTATTTTCGAATCAAAGAGATTAACCATCTCGCCGCCTCCTTTTTCCACATACTATGCGGTGGGCCCTCTCAGCATAGTATCAAAGACAAATCCAATAATCTGTTCCCAGCCTTCTTCTCCTTCTAACATATAAACCTAACAGGTATAGTTCTACTGAGTTTAATGCCCCCTGTTTAATGTTCTTTCTAGCTCAGCCGTGACCTATAACCTAAAGTGAAAAAGCAGTAGGTAGTTTCAGACCATATGGATAACATTGGCGCCAACGAGGGCACATCTAGGGCAGTTCATCTCATCTGTCCGCATCATGATGTTGCATGCAGATCATTAAACTGTGTGTACTTGCACCAGGTTTTCCCGGAAACGTTATGCATGTGTTCAAGGGTGTGCTCCATTCTTTTCCTCTAAACTATCTCTAATTAAACTGTGAGTACATGTACCGGGTATTCCCGGCAACGCTATGCACGTGTTCAAGGGTGAGCTCCATTCATTTCCTCGAAACTATCTATTGCTTCCTCCCACCTGTTGCTCAACGTTGGTTTGCTGTTTAGAGCCATTGAGAAAAGCATCTTGTATAACTAGGTGATCAGCCTTCGCCCTTAGCAGAAGGTAAGCAGGACCTGTAATAACTTGCGTGATTGATGTACCAAGGACCAAGTTACCTTCTCCCCATCGAGGTCCTTATGTTCTCACTTTTGCTCCATAAACTAAAAATGGAGTCCCTGGTACACCATCTTCATCGATCATAGAGGCCAAACACCTAAGCCCACAATCAGAATAATAGTTCATTCCCTAAATCGTCTTGCTGTGGGGAACTCTCCCCTTGTTGTGGGCAGAGTCCAATATGCAGCAGGGCTGGGGCATCCAAAGGGCACTGCCAGGTTTTCTTAACTGTTCCTTTCCAGCAGCAGAGCACTATAGTAAGAAGTTTGGGTTTCCGGGTTAGTCTCAGACTGACTCCCAGCAGTTGCACTAATAATGCTCCCGCTTGACTGGGGGGCACGTAGCTCTCCCATCTCTGCTAAGTTTGCTCCCACAAGCCAGCTCGCCGGCCTTTGCAGCTGGGTCACCAAATAGTATATCTTATAGTCTGGGACCCTAAGACCTCCTTTTTGTGCTGAGCGTTGTAAACTACACAATGACGCTCATTGACTACCCTGCAGTCCTATATCAATTCCCTCAATAGGGTGCTCAGCATTTTGAACCATCTCTGTGATATTCCGACTGGGAGGTTTGTGAAGTAATGTAACACTCACTGCAATATCACAATTGTAGACAAAGTAATCCTGGCCATGATTGGTAGTTTTGGGGCTCGCGAAAAAATGATATTTCCATTCAGGATGCTACCCAAGTTAGCTTCCCTAATTTGACTCCCAAGTATTAAAGGATCCGGGGGTTCCGATTTAATGCTCAGATGTGTCACCGCAGCCAGCGTGTGTTGCAGTTCAGGGGAATAGGAAAAGTACATATTTTCTCCCAATTAGTTTGCAAACCAGGCACCCTCCTCAGGGCTTCCAGGATCCTGACCACTCCAAGTGACTCCAGTGCTTGCGTCCCAGAGATATAATAGCATGTTGTCTACGTAGAGCGATACAACATGCTCCTTGTCCCAAAAAAGAATACCCATTCCTTGTCCTTCTCTTCTGCGCATGCCAGCGAACAGCTCAGATAATGCAAATAGCATCGTTGAGAGAGGGCAAACCTGTCTACTCACTCAATGTATCATAATGACCTCAGAAATGGATTGACCCCTGCAGACCCTTGCATTGACCCATTCATCCCATCATGCACCGCATTACTGCCCTCAGATATTCCCAATGGTGGGTGTTGAACGCTTTTCGTTGATAGACAGTTGTGTCAGGTTAACACGATACAGGAGTCTCATCATGGATGTTGTACAATCGCTGACACTAAAGGAGGCATTGTGCTTGAGGATGACACCGTTTTAGTCATTATGAGCTCTATTGTGAATATAGGGCTGCAGGTAGTTGGCCACCACTTTGCTGAGAATTTTGTAATCTAAATTCAGCATGGACAGCGGCCTGTAAGAGGCCACATCCAAAACATAACCCCAGGGAGGGAGACAAAACATCATACCTTTTCATAAAGACAACATCAATTTTTATTAGTTGGAAGCTGATTCAAAGAAAGATCTGCAGAGTGCTTAAGTTTTACAAAAATAAATGCCGGGCCCTAAAATTTGTCTGATGAGGCTGGTGAGCAGGAGGGGAGGCAGGCCTTCCCTGACGCCGCAGTGCTACTACTGCCCAGGGCCCCCGATGGCCGCCCCCAGCTGCCGGCACGTAGGCTGCACAGTCACCCTCACCAAGCATGATGGCAGAGAGCGAGAGGAATACTCATGTATTTCCTTTGTAGTTTGTTGAAAGAGAAAAAGGGCAATCAATACAATAAAATTGTGATGGCACTGGCTTTCCGTCTTCTATTTCTATGGCAATTGGAAATAAAACAAAAACTAGTCTGCAACCTCATTAAGTTAAGGCTACAGCAAACCGGGACAATGAGGAGGTGACAAATCCTCGTGGCACCCTGAAGTAAGAGCCAGTGCTGCACAGTGCTGCCTTTCCATTGCTGTAAATAAACTTAAATAGTGTATTGCTTTTTAATGAAACGGCACAATATCCCTTTTAATGTATTCGGTGTGCTGTCAGATATAGCAGGTATAAGTAGAAAAAAGAATGTTTAAATTTGCCCGAGTCTGAGCACGTGCTAGAAGATTGAGTTATGCCGTAAAAAATGGCCTCTCATGTACAGCACCCACTATTTTGCATTCTGATAAATTATCCTGAAAAAAATTCAGTTTTAGGTTATTTTTCAGAACCATGGTGCAGAACCAAATGCTTTGCAGTGCGGGGCTAGAAAAGTTGCACTAAAGTTCAATCCCGCATCCTAAGAAAGGTCATCCCTGCAGTGTGTCATCCATTCTTTTGAGTAAATATGTCCACTTAGGCAAAACAGAAATAAGTAGCTGTTTCGAATAATTTCGATGTTAAATGTACCGTGTATTTAGTGTGAGGAAATGTGTAAATCTCGAGCCTCAAAGGGGCCTTCCAGCGAATGACGTGACAGTAGATCTCAAAACCCGATCTGACATCATCAAAAAACATTCTAGAAGGCCTATTGTTGATGACTATTAGAGATTCAGGACTGGGTTAAGAGAGGTGTGTTTTTCCTGTATACTGAATGGCACCAATTATAGGTAAGTGGGTAATGAACACCCGGGAATTCCCACTTTCCCCAATCAGCTCTTGTGTGGTCGAGCTTCTAAACTATAGACCGGTCAATATTCTACCTGCATACACATAAATGTAAATTGATACTTGTATAGCGCACTACTCACCCGCAAGGGTCTTAAGGCGCTTGTACGAATACCGCTGTGGAACCCATCCTGGCTTTCCCTGTGAGGCGTCCACTCCTGAGCACCCCCAAGGTGGAGGCCAGGCATCCTTAGCGTTGTGGGGGCCGTTGTGGAGATTAAGCAAGCTATTGGCCAGAGTTGCAGAGTGGGACTCCATGATTGGAATGGCACCGAGGCGAGAATTATCAATTTTTTGAGCCCAAGACCCGCCGAGGCAGGGAATTGAACCCTGGTCCCGGGCTAGACCTCTGCATCAGGGTCTGCCGCTCTAATCATTGAGCCACACTTCTGCCTTTAACTCTCCTGTGTGACATGGACACAATGTACAATGCTTAGAGACCTGGACGGCTCTGAGGATTTTGTTGCCTTCAGTTCTAAATTCTGAAGTACACCCCATCACGTTTCCCCTTTCCCCGCACATGTGCTCATACTCACAAACACACAAGAGCCAATCCGATGCCACATTCACCCACTATAAATCACCTATACATATTTCACACAAAGAAATAACAGGATTCAAAAGTCACCTCATTGTATGAACATCTTTGCATAAGCATCCACTTATCTAAGTTAGAAACAAGCACTTTTCACTGAAGATGAATAGAGAGTGCTGCTTGTGCATTTGGACGAGAGACAGCTTGAGCTGTCTTTTCTGTGTCCTGCAATAAAACCATAACACACAAAAATACATACACATATACGAATATAGCAGGCCTTTATGTCCACCCATTCCTTCATTGGTCCATTAACTATCATTTGCATTTTGCTTCCGCCCACCACACAGTACAGCACAGGGAAGGGGGTCATTTCTCACATCAGCCATCGGTTCTCGTCCACTGTGAATTACAACGTATTGCTGATAACAACTGCACATCTGCCCACAAAGAAGTGCACTCTATTGCCAGGGTTGGTGGGCCAAAGCTATACTTTTTTTTAAATGTTTGTTTCTTTCGATTCTTTAAATATTTTTTTCTCTTTTTTTGTCATCCTTGTATGTGGCAACTATGTTTTCAATTTATAGTCATTCCAACCCAACAATACCTTTTTTGTATCAATAAGAACCATATATTCCTGTGATGTGCATTACAGGTGTAAAGGGTTTCCATATCTGTTCCAAGTACACCAGCCAGCTGTGAATACAGGTTCATTAATATTGCGTGCAATGTTTTTCAGTGTAAGTGATTTATTTCCAGCATATGGCCTACATGTAGAGGTGGTATTTTTTGTGTTACTTTCTTCTTTCTATTTTAGTGGAATATGTTTGCGATGAAAAATAAAAAATAACCCTTGCACCACCTTGCCAAGGACAGACCTATTGGCTTTGCTAACCCTTGTTTTTGGAGGCGGTAGTGCTTTTTTTTAAAGGTTAAGGACGGCACATGGGACAACTTCGTTTCTGGAAGTGTGCATAAGGTGTATTTTATAATTTTATACGCTTTGTAACAACATTTTTGTGGCTATCGGTGAGATACAAGAATGCATCTAATCCAAATTCGACCAAGTTCATCACTTTCACATTTCCTTTGAGAAATAGACACGCTTTCAATACATCATGTTTGTTTTTTTCCTATGGAGGGCCCATATCTCCTGCTGCCACATGCACCTCTGGGTGTTCCCAGCTGTAGGGCCCGCCCTGCTTAGGAAGCAAAATAATTATGACAACAAAGATTCTCTAGAAACCCTGTTATGATCTTAACAGTGAACTGACAAAAGCCATACTAAACACGGTAATAGCAAAAACCTCAACTAAGTGTACTATCACAGTACGTTTAATTAGGGCTTAACTGATTATGCAGAACAAATGGAAACCCTGGTATGGAAAGTGGGTTGATTTCACAGCTGGATGAACTGTGGCTTCTCAGATCATCCAAGACTGAAAGCATCCTGAACGAAGCAATAGATTTTTATTTCTTATTTCTTTATTTATAGTTTTATATAGTGCGTGCCATACCCTTCTAGGTGTTAGAATGCTTTACAAAATGGATCGACTTAACAACAGTGTCGCTGTCACAAGATTGGACTGTCCATCAGATAGAAACTTTAAGGAAGGTTGTGGATGGAGGAAATTACGAAGTGATATGCAGAAGGGAGGAAGGCAGTTCTGCCCTGACTGGGTTCATCCTTGGGGGTTGTGTTAGATTTTCAGGCCCTTTCTGGAGGTATCAAATAAAGGGGTTGTACGTATAAAGGGGTGATGTATGTGAGTTAATGGAAACACGAAAACAGAGAAACCACATTGAGGGAAACCAAATCATAGAAAATCAATTTTAAGGCAAGAACATTTTAAGGAATTGCACAATTTTGAAGACTAAAGGAAACATTTTAAAGGAAAGATACAGCAGCTGTTCTGTCAATCTAAGCAAAGACTGCCCTGCTGCTGTTGTTGGGGTCACATACACTCATCCTCTCCCTGAAGGACAAGACAACCACCAGCAGAACCAACCTCATCAACTGCATGACCATGGTAGCACACTGGATGCAAACTAACTGCCTGAAGCTCAAACTTAGACAAGACGGAAGTACTGGTCTTCGGGAACAACACCTCCCCATGAGGCTCCACCTGGTGGCCATCGGAGCTAAGACCAACACCCACACCCACAGACAACTCAAGAAATCTAGGGATCATCCTAGACGAAAAGCTCAATGGCTCACGTCAAAGCAGTGTGACCTCCTGAAACTACATACTCCGCATGCTGCAAAAGATCTTCAAACAGTTGCCTCAGAACAACAGACTGACCGCCAGACGAACCCTCGTCGCCAATTTAACCCCTTCAGTGCCCATGACGAGCTGGACTCGTCATGGGCTGCGGTGGCGCTGTGCCCATGACGAGTCCAGCTCGTCATGAACTCCGCCCGCTAATGGAAGGCGCAGCACTGGGCGGGGAAAGGGGCGGGCATGCAAGGGGTTAAACTTCTCATGCACACAAACAAAGCCCTACACAACACAGAACCATAATACCTGAACAACCACATTCATTTTCACCAACCCCACAAACACCTACGCTCTGCTTCACTCTCGCTTGCACACATTCCATCATCCTCAAAATCAAAACTGAAGGTTGCTCATTCTCCTACATCATACCCAAGACATGGAAAGATCTTCCTCAACACATCAGAGTCTCCTCCTCACTTCTTGAGTTCCACAAGAAGCTGAAGACCTGGCTCTCTGTATAAGCACCTTGGGAACCACACACCTGCCCACGCGCCTTGTTACTCTCTTGGGTGATTAGCATGCTATATAAATCAATCACAGGTTTAAGCTGTATGACCTACATATGGAGCACTATGTATAATGTTTCCTTCCACAGATTACTTCCTCTGACTGCTTGTTATCTCAGGAACACTCCTCCCACTATGCTCCTAAAACCCTGCATGAAAAATTGACCTTGAGTTACCTCTGCTTGCTTCCACACCTTTCTTTTTCCCAGAGTGGCCCTCTTCTTACCCTCCTTATAAGGTATAGCCTTAAACGGTATACCTTATAGTATAACCTCCTCTTAGTCTCTGGCCTGTCCGCCTTAATCCTTCTTATTGTAATTTTGGATAAGGCATTGGGATGGGCCAATAGACTCACACTGGCCACCCCCCTATGGGATACGGAAAGGCTGGGGACGCTGGGGCGAACCAAGGGGTTTGACAAGTGGGACCTCATCGGTATCTCACATATTCGGGACATGTGGGGGCGGGAGGGAGTGGTGACGTTTGATGCATTGCAACAGACATACGACCTGGCAGCATCAGAAAAATTCCGTTATGTGCAGATTCAACATGCGCTGCGGGCCAACATCCCGTCGGGCGCGGAACTCCCTGAGGCATCCCCGCTTGAGGACAGATTGCTTGATGGGCATTTACCAGACAAGTGTATATCCCTCACATATAAAAAACTCATACACCACACCCCTGACCCCCTTACAGCATTGAGGGAGAAATGGGAAAGAGATGGTCTGTAAATCGAGGATGAAGAATGGCAGGAGGCGCTTTCCTCACCCAAGGAAGTGGCTATATCGGCCAAACTAAAACTAATACAGCTAAAGATCCTACATAGAGTATACCTATCAGGGACACAACTGATTCACATGGGGAGCAGTGCGGATGGGTTGTGCAGGAGGGGATGTGGACTGCGGGGCGAGTTCCTGCACGTTCTATGGGAGTGCCCGGTGGTTCAGACCTACTGGCGAAGTGTTCTGAAGGTTATGAGTACGGTGTGGGGGTTGCCTTTGCTGCCTGAAGCCAAAAGATGCCTTTTGAACATATGGGAGCCCACGGATTTAAATGTGAAAGGGAGGTTATGGGTTACACTGGGGCAGGCAATTGCTAAGCGCAACATAGCGCAGTTATGGGGGGCCGCCACAGCAACCACGCTGAAGAAATGGAAAGAAGATATGGACTGGTGTATGGTTCGCGAGAAGACTGTATACGTTGCATGGGGCTGTCCCAAAAAATGGATAGAAATTTGGACTAAATGGAATGTGTACCGGGGGGCGTTATGTGAACCACCGATTGTCTCGTCCCCAGAAGACCACTGTACAATATAAACTGCAATGCATATATGTTACCTATGCCCGCTAAAGAAACGAGCTTTGCACTGACACCTGTGACGAACGGATGCAACTGTAAGTTATAATGTACAGAATTGTATGTCATGACCACTGTTTCAGTCAGTTAAATAAACAGAGTTATAAAAAAAAAAAAAAAAAAAATTGGGATTTAGCAGATACCTAATTTAATAGATTACAATCTCTCCTCTTTAAAACCCTATCACTGTAACCTAGCGTTCCTAATTTCTTCCTGCCTCTCTATCTCACCCATATCATCAACATAAAAGGAGCAATTCCAGAAAGGATTATTGCTATGAATTTGCTTAAAAGGGATAATAATTTCCTTTTTAAGAAGAACCTTCACTCACCAACCTAGTTGGTAACATGCTTCATCAGAGGGTTCCCACCCTCTGCCATGATTTTATCCTTTCACATAGCTTGCACTATGTCTTTTTATATTCGGAAACACTTTGATCACGGTCTCCAGCTAGATGAGAATACACGGACCCATGATACTGGGACCTTCACCGGCACAAAGGTGGAATTTTTTCGGATTCAAATCGACTCGTTTTTAAGGCATACCACACTCCAAATGAGCACGTGTGGTGAAATGTGGAGAATTTTAATACATGAGAGTTCACTCAAGAGCACACAACACACAATATTATCCCACTTGTGTGGGTGCAAGCATGCGCATGTCGTATGCCCGACACACAGATTGAAAGTTACGGGTGAGGAGAGTTAATCTGTGGAGATCCAGGCATGTGGATCGGTATTACTCACCTTTTTACGCTGACGTGTGTGATTACTGTGATGATATGCATGAGAGTCCCGGGAATGTACTTAATCTCATGCAGTTTTTTTTTTCTTACAGAAATTCAATGAGTACAAGTAAAACCGTAAGTTGATGGTCAGGATTGTATTAATGTGGGTGCACCTTAGCGAGTGCACACGAATCACCTACACTGGTCCTGAAGAAAGCCTTGAGATTTTGCATAGGAAGGCTGAAACATGTAGACCCTGTCACTTAATTATCAATTCAATTCAATTCAATGAAACTTTATTCGGATCGTTGAGAATCCATAAAAGTACAAAAAGACAATTATAAAATCGTACAATAAAATAAAATACTATTTGCACATGAGAAATAATCCATCTAAACTTTAAGACATAGTAGACCGGGCACGAACCGCAGTTTTTAAAAAAGAGCTCACACGAAAAACAAGTTCATCATCGTCCAAGGCCAAAATCATTGAAAATGCAAGTTCCAGGCTAATAGGTTTTGTTTTTTTAAAATACGGAGTTAAAAACCATTTAATATACTTCATATAAAATTTACAGAAGAATAAAAAATGTAGAGTTGTCTGCCTGCTCTGGGAATCACAAGGGCATGGCTCAACACATTGGTCCTTAAAATTCCATAGGGGGAAACTAAGTGCATGCTTGATGGTGCCTGCCCTAAGGCGAAATATAAGGCCTCGCTCCCAATGACTCAACGGCAGGGTTAAATATCTGGGTGTGGGATGTATTATAAAATTGCAAGCTAAATAACCAGAAACACTAGATTTCAAGGACTCCCTTACTACCCTTTCGACATCAAATAACTTATAAAGTACTTTTTTAAATTCACATTTAGTGGGGTGCTTAGTGGTAGAGGGTTTAAGAAAAATGTCTTCAGAGTTCACGCTGCGAAAAATGCTATGCACTCCTGATAGCCAGGGAATGGTCATACCCCTGTCGCAGCGGAGGCAATCCTCAATGATGTCCCTAGTCAGTTTGGCAGCGGGGTTTTTCCAGATCGACAGCCAAAAAAGGGCTGGACGGGCACGGATAAAATCCCCTATAAAATGCAAACCCAATTCCCTATGGCATATAAAATGTGGGGAAGTAATGGGAACACAGAGAAGTTTCCTACAAAATCTATGTTCCTCAGTAATTATGTCTGAGCAACTGGCAGTACCCCAAACCTCAGCGCCATAAGTGGCAACCGGGACGCATTGAGTTTTGTATATTTTTAGGATAGCAGGCAATGCCCCGGTCAGTTTTGGACGGGGGAGGCTCAAAATTGAGTTAATGGACTTTGAGAACTTACTCCTGGCGTGGGCAATATGCCTACTCCAGGAGTTGTTCGCAGCAAAGACCACTCCCAAATACGGGAAACTGCCAGTTGACCCCAGTCTTTCTGCCCCCACAACTATGCTGCCAATATGGTGCCTCTTCGGGCCGCAAGACATTACAAAAGACTTTTTAAAATTGGTCTTCAGATCTAGGGAATCCATATGTGCAACAAAGCCATTCACCAATATACGTAGTGCATTTGGGGTGCGTCCCATAAGGACCGCGTCGTCTGCATATAGCAGTGCGGGAAGAAGGTTATCTTTTATGGACGGGACATCACCGGTTAAAGAGACCAAATGTTTGTGTAGGCCGTTTATGTATATTATAAATAAAAGGGGGGCTAGGACACATCCCTGTCTAACCCCTCTGTTAACTGTAACAGGCTCGGAAACCTCACCCCCAGTGCTAATCCTGACACAGGCCTTCAGATCCCTATGCAAATAGGCCAAAAAGTGTACCAGCGATTCATCCAAGCCGTAATCCAATAAGGCCTTCCAGAGTAATGACCTATTAACAAGGTCAAAAGCGGTGGATAAATCCATGAAGGCCAGATAAATTGGGCAGTTACGTGCTACGGTGTACTTGCCCAAGATAAGGTTCAGATTAAGGCATTGCTCCGCAGTTCCCACTTTATTGCGGAAACCCAGCTGACAACTCTCTAAAATTTGGTTGTCCTCGGCCCATAACAGGATTTTATTATACAGTACTCTCCCTAAAATCTTTAAAGTGTTGTCACTAAGGGAGATAGGCCTGTAGCATGATGGTTGGGAACGGTCACCCTTCTTGAAGATGGGCACTATGATACTAGATGACCAGGTTGGAGGTGGTAAGGAAGTAAAATTTAAATTCTTAAAAACATTCAGTAAAAGTGGGGCCCATAAATCAGGGTGGGTCTTAATAATGTCAATTGGGAGGCCATCTGGGCCAGGGGCTTTATTCCCCGCGCTCTGTGCGATGGCCTCCATAACCTCAGATAGTGATACATCGGCCCGTGGGGGGCTATTAAATATTGGAATGGCCGCCGCAGAAGGTGGAGCCGCATAGATCTTAGAAAAGTGATCCACCCATGCAGCTCCGGGGATGGTACAGTCTATTGGGGACGCGACCTGACCCGTGCGACGCAGGTCTTTGACTTAATTATCACGGATGTCAATGGTCAATTCAAACATAAAGAACATCCACCTCTGTTTTTACTCTTGTCCTATGACCCCACCATTAAACTCCTTGGGTGCATAAGATAATTAAAAAAAATCACCACTCACTTTTCACATTGCACAAACAACCCGCTCCGCTGTAATCAGGCGTTGTAGCACACCCGATAAGCGCTCGGCCCCTCGGGTGGGAACCCTATGATGAAGCATGTCACTAACTAGGTTGGTGAGTGAGGGTTCCTCTTAAAAAGAAAATTATTTTCCCTTTTAAGCAAATTCATAGCAGTAATCCTTTTTGGAATTGCTCCTTTTGTGTTGATGATATCATTTCTTGGGGGACCAGGAGCGGTTCCTTTAGTCCCTTGCTCTTTTTTTGTTTCCTGATATCTTTCTCACCCACCATTCACCAGAACCCACACAGCCCCCACTAAAGATCACATCTAACTGGTATTAATATAATTCTATCAAAAAGTAGCTGGAGTAAATGCACGCAACTTTTTCGTGAGAGCACATAAATCAATGACCACTGGATTAACCACTAACCGTGGGTTCAGGAATAGCGTGCTACTCGCCATAAAGCATTTCAATGCCTCATCAGGGGTAATAAACGCTACATGAATAAAATTACAATTACACTTGTAACCTTACTTTATAGAACTACGGTTAGCACGTCCGTGACTCTGTCTTTCTTACATATCTGCCACATTCCATGCTTTTAAGTTCACCACTACATGCGTAGAGTAGCCCTCTGAGTCTCGGGCATGACAAACGAATGTTTGCCACTCGGGCCACGCCATAAAATCACACTCTATTGAACAAGCACAACAAACAAAGCTATAGTCATTCTTAAACACCCAGAAGTGGTTTGGGGCATTCGAGGCGCTATGCAAATGCTGCAATACGTCATTGCTGCTATCTATGGTGTACCTGGTCTGCATACACTAGAACCACGTGGTAGTCTTTTTCATTAAACAAAAGCCAAAACGACTGATTTTGTCAGCGCTTGTTCACTCTTGCCTCTCTTCTGTCTCCAGTTTTTTTTCTAGCTTTGTTTTTCATCCCTTAGACCCTCTACTGCATTTCTATTTGTTCTCTCTCTCTCTCATCTTTAGTTTTTTTTCCCTCTTCACTCTGTGTTTTTCTCCGTTCACTTTACTCACTCCACCACTGTCACGGGTTCTGCCCAGTTTATAAATGGCCTTGCTCATGATGGATTATTTAGTTATCAAAACATTCATCCAGCTGCTTCCGAACTGGCAGCACCTAGAGTCAGAGGCCTGTTAGTCAGCACAAACTATGTTATCATTAAATGCCACTCTCTGGGGCAATCCTTGTAAACTATGATCTCACTGATGGCTGTTCAAGCCATCCAGCTTATCACTGACCTCTGTACTCCCGGTTTTGTAACATCCTTATCCCTGTACACAATCGTGTACAATTCTCTGAACTATTTTGCACTGAGACAGAAAGCACTATAGCTCACGAGCACTTACTCTGCCTCTCCAGCCAGCATGAGGCACACTCATAGTGCAAATCATCCAAAATAATTAAATAAAAACAGAGGGTGGAAATGCTTCAGTAGCGGTGCACAATATATGAGATAAAGTACCCCAACTGTACGTGACCCGGATTTGCCAAGTCATCAAGCAGCAATGAGGCCATGTAGGGGCAAGAGCCTGCATACAGTGTGGGGTTAAGAGCATAGGAAGCGGATTTGGAGTACCATGTGCATCATAATAAGTAGGTTTCACACTATTACAACATCTACGGGACTGCTACTCCCCTGTTACGAGTCTCGGTCTGCCAGCTCATCAGCATAATTAACCAAGTCACGCCCATGATTGAAGACCAAAATTGCACTGCACGTTGTGCTGCCAAGGAACAAGTTATTATTTTTGCTGCAAGATGGCTCAGTGAGTTCAACACCTTTTGCCGACTATTTCTGTGTTCTGCAGGCCATGAGTTGGAATTCTGGCAAATACGTCTTAGCCTTTCATCCTTCCAAAGTTGGTAACTGAGCACCACTAAATTAAGTGAGAGTAACATATGTAAGTTACATCGCTTAGAATATGTATGGATCACTACCTAAAAAGTACTTTGATATGATAAAGCACACTCGTGTCCAGACTATTCCAGCGCCACCACAAATATTCACCCTTCCTTGTCATTTCCTTTGCATTCCCCAACGGCCATGGCCCAAAAAGAACACTGTGTGCAGATGTCGTTTCTGTACCTACAAAGCCAGGGACAGTCTCTTATTTAATTTCTCATTGCTTATCGCATCATAGCTCATTGAGGTGAACGCAGCGCTTTACAAAGCAGCCAAACTACTGTTTCCGATTCAGCTGCGCCTGTGTTCACCTCCAGATAGCAAGGGAGCTCTAATCCAGTTGTGTTTGAACTACGACTAACGAAGCCAGAAATGACAGCCTGCAACAATTACAGTTTGAGCAGCTAATTGGCGGCAGACTGCAGAAAACGATGTAGTGCAGCATTCTTGTGAAAAGTGAACACTTAATTTCGTTATTTTGATCAGAGAAGACTAAAAATAACTGGGACAGTCATCAACGCACCTTAAACACACTAAAGAACTATAATCATAGATGTTAACCCTTTACCCATGTTCTTAATCATATATACCCCAAACCCTTAACACTGTATACTTATCCTTTTAACCATAACCCTGTGAGTAAACTCATACATGTATAACTATATTTAACCCCTAGACTACATACCCTCAACCCTACACTCCAAAACATTAACCCTATACCAAATCCCCTTAAAGTTTAACATCAAACCCTAACCCATACAATTCTCCTTTTACCATAAATCAGTGGGTCTTAACGTTTTGACTTCTGTGGACCCCCACTTAATCATTACTAAAACCCAGGGCCCCCCACTGAATAATTACTGGAATCTTGGGACACCCACTAAGACGTTACAGGAAGCCGGGAACCCAGGCCTAAGCATTTTCAATGATTTGAACCACAAAACAATACTAAAAAAAAAACCAGAGCCAAGCATTCATTAAACAAACAAGTACACAAATGATGAAACATTTTATATAATTTGCGCACAAATATACAAAAATAACTACATTTTAATTTTAATAGGAAAGTTTGAGCTTTTCTAAATATAATTGAGCCCACTCATCGTCCATACTATATTATGTTTCATGCACTTTCACTGCACCCACAGATCAATCTGAGGATAATAATTTAATTTTAACCTTCAAATTAAGTCACATTTACAGAATGTTTAAAAAATTTCATTTGTATATTTTGCTTCTTTATTTATATACACCTCATTAGTCTATTAATATTATTTAATTTCCTAAGCAGTGACAGACCCCCTGTGTAGGTTTTGTGAACCCCTATATCTCCCTAGACACAAGTTAAGAACCACTGCCCTAAGTGACATAACTCTTAACTCCATGAGCTGGAACCTTACCCACAACACTTTCGGAAATGTTCCTTTTTTGAAGTATTTATTTTTTAGAACCCAAAATTGTAAAGTGTTATTTTTAGAGGTGTTGTTTTCGAAGTTTTAGAGGCAATACCAGCAGCGTTGGCTCAGCCTATCATCCTTTTGAGGACAATAGTACCTTTATGTTCCATAATACTAATACCATTGATGTACAGTGCTTTGAAGCAGCCCGACAGAGGTAGTGAGCTTTGTATAAAACCAAGTCAATATTTTTATCAATAAGCTATACTAAGTGGCAGTAAGATGGCGTTCAATTGAATTGCGATTTAAGGGCAAAGTAGGAAAACCTATTGAAATATAATTCGCAGGCAATATAATGGCAACTCGCCAATTAGCACCCAGTGCCTGCTTCCACTGCCACTAAAATGTACACACCCATGGTGAATAGTGGTGTGGAAGAAACTTCAACAAGTCGAGTCATGTGTGGTTATTCTAAGACGCAATACTACAGATGACAGTGGTTCTCTGTGAAGCTTGCATTAAGCTTACAGTTCCTGGGGAGCACAATATTTTCATTTTTACTGCAGCCTTCAAGTCATTTTTGTAATTATTATAAAAAGTATTTTTCACTAGCATATAAATCTTTGGGTATCCAAGGGAGGTAATAGAAGGTGTTACAATTAAGCCACTTGTGCTCATATCATCAACTTCTTAATGATGTAAGATGGGGTCAGTGTTGCACTGCAAGGATAGAGACGTGTAACCCAATGACCACGCAGAGATCTCTGCTGCATGTCTTCAGCCCACCGAGCTATCTTCTCAGGGTGAAGCGGGAAATAGATCAAAGTAGAGGCATTCTTTCAGAAGCTGCTCCTCGGATTGGTCCGTGGTACCCCACGAGGCAGTCTATTAGTTGCTAAGGTGACTGCATACAACATCTTTCCCCTAGATCCTCACGCCACTGTTTCAGCATCCTGGACTTGACCCCAGAGGGAACTGCAGATGACCCCTGAATGTCACACTTCACAAGGCCAAGTTCAGAACGCTTCCTGTCGTGTAAACCAGCCCAATGGTTCACGAGCCGTACTCGCGAGCTAAATAAACAAAGCGCACCTGGGCAGCGCAGTAGAGAACGGAGCCAGTAAACAAGCATTGACAAACCACATGGCATTAATAACACCTGTTATCAACCGCAGGAGCCGATTACCTTTTGAGAGCGTGCTACGTAGTTTATGATTATTTTAGCCCACCTAACCACATATGCTCTTTATTATTCTGTTATTCGCCGGCGCGTGGCTAGTTCTATGCAACAGCCGGCTCAATGAAGTGATTCCTACATTTCATTCACATTCCTTGCCTCAATGTGTGCACTTTGCTCGTGTGAAAGCACACACAACAGATAAGAATGCTGCACTGTATGCTGAACAGCCGGAGAGTGCTGTGGTGGCAGCCGGGCACCGAGCCTCACCTCCAGAGGGCACAGCTGAATGAACACAGACTGGGCTTCATTGATGAATTTCAAGCCGTGCCCTCTTGACAGGGCTCCCTCTGCCACATGGCCAGAGGGAGAGGGGTGGAAGGAGGTTCTACCTTTAAAATAATATTTTTTTCTGTGCCCCGATGTTATATACGATGCAGGGGATGCGCCTTTCCCTGCCCGCTGTCCTCTCTGTAAAGCTGCAGACAGAGGTCGGTTTACAGTACCTTGGGCTTGTCAAAAGTATGCAGTTTCTGTTCCATCTTGCTGCAGGAACCCCTGTGTGCTGTGCAGAGCTGACAGATCACACCGCCCTCAGACGCCTTCACTCCTGCCCGCAGCCCGCCCAGCTGCGCACTGCATGGATGTGACACTGCTGGCCGCATAAACCCTGGAAGGAGCAGAGGGCTGTCTGTTTAGCCCCGCCCACAAAGAGGGCGTGGCTGGGCACGCGGCAGGGGAGGGGGAGCTCCCAGGAGGAAGGAGCTCTCCAGCGGACAGGAGGCGGGAGCCAATAGCCGGCCAGAGTCAAAGGTCCAGGTAGCAAGAGAGATAGCTAGGTAGAGTCCTAGGGCAGAGGCTCCGTGACGTAACAATAGCCCCGGCGGTGCGGGAGTGCCCGAGCTTCAGGGCCCCCCCCTCCGGCACTGTGCACGGGCGGCGGGCCCCGGCCTGAGGAACTTGACTGGGTCCAGAGCGCCCCCCCCCCCCCATGTACTTTGCGGGGGAGTGTGGGCCACTGCAGAGGCTTGGACAGTTAGATTAACAAGCATTTGCAATGCAACAGGTCTCGCATTTACGTGAGTTTGAGCTATTGGCATTGTAAATGACAATGCTTTTTCTTTATTTTTTGTTTTTGAGACATAAATAAAATGCATTGTCATTTACAATGGCAATAGTTTAAACTTGCATAAATGCTTAACCTATTGCAGGGCAAATGATGACTCCGAGTTAGTCAATACTGATCCCAGTGTGGACCTGTCCTTGCCAGTGATCAATAATACAAGACCCGCTGAGGGTTGGGGGCACTAATGACGGTTTTACAGTAGCATGCATTGGCAAGTACAATAACCCCAGCTGCCAATATTGGAGAGTGCGAACACAACCCCTCACAGGGGCCGGTGTCGGGGGGTCACCCTGGCTGCGCAGCCACCCTCTGGCACTGCAAGGCAATGCTGCTGGGATCCATTCTGGAGCCGTGTCGCTGACAGTATGATTTTAAAAAAAAAATTAGGAAATATCCAAGTCCTTCGACCTCTGAGATTCTGGGAGGCGCTAGCCATAGTCCCTGCTCCTGTACATGCGTGGTTCATGTGCCCCCTCTAAAAATTTAAAAATAAAAGACAAATGGTATGGAAGAGTCTGCCATGCAGGTCATATTCTGTGAGCACTGGGCTCGGTACTGTATTTGCAGAACTGGTCTGTGGTTCAAATCAGTTTCAGCGCCTCCGACGAATCTGCGTATTTGTAAGTGATTTATTTTTTATTTTGTAGCACAAACAGCAATCCATAAACTGTTGGTTCAACGCCATTGACTGTTTGATCAGTTACAGGCTATTTTTTCTTCCGTCAGTGAGGGGAGATTAAACACCTTTATTTCCAGAGCTGTGTCTGCAGCGAGGCACCGAGCTAAACGCACAATAAAAGTGTACTTAATAAATGTATACCCCCCCTCTCTCGTACTGCTACTTCATTCGCGGTCCTGAAACTTATAGCAGTCTATATAAGCCCCTTAATTAGGCGAAAGCAATTTCCGAAAACATTTAGGCTGCTCTGAAAGAGACGCACATTGTTCCACCATAGAAGGCATTTAAACCTAACCCCATTTTTTGATCAAGGTAAGTAAAACTTTGTTTATAAATACAAGGAGGGGGAGACTGACACTCGCACCGCGCGCTACACTGAGCCCAGAGGAAGCAGCACACTTTGTCAAAATTAATGTGACACGAGAAGAGTTCGTAGAATACATCTGTAAAACTCATGTGCGCTTTGTTTTGTTGTTGGTAAAGGATGCACGGCGCTGAACGCTTCTACCTGAAGCGTTAA
Organism: Triturus cristatus; assembly: GCF_964204655.1. NCBI lineage: Eukaryota > Metazoa > Chordata > Amphibia > Caudata > Salamandridae > Triturus > Triturus cristatus. Next base: position 1,546,753,440 of record NC_140590.1, read on the forward strand.
ATTGCATGTTTAGCTCAGAACGTCTGGGAGAGACCTTTTTTGCTTAAATGGCACACAAACATTTGAATATGCCTCAATAAAGAATTATGCACCGCGGTGGGGAGTTAGCTGTGATGAGGCTGTCTCGGTGTCGCCTGCTTATCTTTGGGGGAAGATGCACGAGGCGAAGTAAATAATTTAATAAGCCGCTGCATGTAATTATGTTATTTACAAGGGCTGTTAACAACAACAACAAAAAACAGCCCCAACCCCAACGCTATTTGTTAAACTGGCACCACTGTTCTCTGCCCGCATCCATGCAAAGCACACAAGTGTGAAAGAGAAAGAGTTAGGCAGAGATTAAGAGTGAGGGGTGGGCAGACAGAAACAAATATATGGGAAGAGGAAACGGGCGGGGGGAGCGCATTCCAGGCGGGGGAGCGGAGAGCAGGGCTGCATTGTATAAACAAGCGCGCACTGAAGTTGACGAGGAGGGAGTGGGAGGGGGGAGTGGGGGCGGGCACAGTGGTGCGGGACATCAAAGGGGCCGCGAAAGTGAAAGCAAACGAGTGCTTTCAGGCCTCCAAATGGTGCGCGCGCCCGGACGGCGCACATGCACTGTATTTGGAGGCCTGAAAAGCCACTGTTTGCACTGCCAAAACTCGCTTACTATAAGTCTCGCCAGTGCAGCGCTAAAGCGCTGTCTCAGGCGAGACCTAAAAACACAGGCATCAGCATCTAGAGATTAGCAGAGCAAAGGGAGAAGCGCAACGCATATAACAAAAGTGAATGTAGCACCTGAATGTCAAGAAAAGAACAACAAAGCAACAGGCTGTGGTACAGGCCCGCTTCCAGGAATGTTCATCTGGATGGGCCACAGGTATGTACTGTGTTCTGGTGGGCCAATCTTGGCCCAATTTTCGTCTATTCTGGAGGCAGCCTACAAGCCCAAGAATACCTCATATCTTCTTTCAAACAGGCACACAGTGCATCTAGCGAGTTATTTTGTGAGTAAGAGCTGATCTCTATACTCAACAGCCCCTGCCGTGATAATTTCCAGCAGGGCAGGCTTCAACAGAATCACATGGATTCCAAACAGATTCAAATAGTAGTTCATAGTTAAGGAGGTCCCTGTTACTGCACCTAAGCCATGACATTTCACACTAGACGGGCTACTTACTCCTTGCAATTGGCCCATACATCTATTTATTTGAATACTGTGACCTTTGTGACTGTTTATTTTCATGTCAATCTTTTGTTGTGTACTTTCATTGATCAAAAAGTTTAAAAAACAGCTACACATTTTGAAAATCAGAAAGGAGTATTGTTGACAACTAAGAGCAGTTTTCATGCCTGAGAAGTGTAAAACCATTAATTGCAGTCAAGCAGGTAACCTTCTGTGCCATGTTACACAGAGTGCCCCGGTTACAGAAGTGGCCATAGATGCTTGCGAAGCCCTTTCTTTAACACTGATGCGCTGGCACACATGTATAGCCAGTGCTATATTCAGAGGATGTTCCCTCATTTACATGGGGCGTGACCCAGTGCAAATAAGGGAATCGTTTAGCCTCTTAGCCCATCAATATTATGGATATGGACGCAGAGGCAAACAGACATACAACATGGGAAACAAAAGCAATCATCAGGACTAAAAAAATGCTATAGCCATGACTGGGTTTTGTACCAGTTTGAACTGAATGCTCCATAAAGTGCACGTGCTTCTCTCGGGTCATGTCATGCCATGTTTTGTTGGTTTGTAAAGCGCACTGTCACTCAGGAGGGCATCCTGGAGCTGAGCAGGTGTGAGATTAGCCAAACATAGGGCCTAATGTGGTGACTCTTGAAAAGCCAGGTCTTCAGCTTCTTGTGGAATTCAAGAATTGAAGAGAAGGCTCGGATGTGTAACGCCACATAATTTCATGCTTTAGGAGCAATGAAGGAGAAGGCTCAGCTGCCGGATCTGGTGTTCCATATGTGTGGGTTGCGAACAAGTAGGAATCTTGCCAAGCAGAGGTGTCTGGAAGGTTTGTGAAAGCAGAGGTATGCTGGGCCAAAGTACCTTAAAAGTTTAGATGAGGACTTTTAAATCTGCTTGTTTGGATATGGGCAGCCAGTGTAGCTCCTTGAGGTGAGGTGAGATGTGTGAGGGTCATGGGAGGTTGGGAGGGATTCTGGCTGCCGAGTTCTGGATGTTCTGCAGCCTTCCAATGATATGCTTGTTTATCCCAGCATAGAGGGTGTTATTAGTAGTCTAGGATGCTGGTGGCAAGAGTGTGGGTGATGATTTTCCGCATGTTTATTGGGAGCCATTTGAAAATCTTTCTCAGCATCTTCAGTATAAGGCACTGATGGCGTTGACTTGGGCTGTGATGATGAGTTTGCAGTCAAGGATGAACCGAAGGTTCTTGGCTAGGGTTATTTATTACTGAGGTAAGTCCAGATAATTAGCATTAAGGCCGCCGTGTGTATATCATCCCACATTGCATAACCTGTGGTAGCCTTTTATTGAAATGAATTATGATTAGTCCCAGCGCGAATAGATGTGGTTAGACAAACAGTATCGCCAGACCCACTGAATTCATGTGGTAGGAGAGGACCAATTTATGCAGCAGATTTGACTAAATTATGCAGCAAGAATAGGCAAATTATGTGGTGCAATGTAGTGACATTTTCTGATAGTATTTCTTCAATATTTCTTATTATTGTTTTACACTTGTGAACACTTGACATAACACAGTTATTTACTTCACCTCAGTTTCTGGTAGGTAACAGACAGACACGCTTGATCTAGCTTTAAAGGGTAACCATTTTATTAATAGTAAAACAGGAGAGATGTGATCAAATATTTTGCTTCCAGAGACAATGAACAGCACTCAATGGTGCCAGATGAATGTTTGGAAGATCGTTCAGAAGTGAGTTGGCATAGTCATGTCTTGACAGAAGAAGGGATTGAACTATTGTCTTGAGATTACCTTCAGGAGTAAACTGAAAACCCACAGTAAACACTGTTGGAAATGCACACCCTTAGCCATAGGACGAATTTGTGCTTGAAGTTTTAATCTTGTGCCAGGAAAGACACCCAATGATTTTGGACACTCAATACTGGCAAGATTACAACTAAGCAACTCAGGTGACTGCGGCATCTGGTGCTCCTGGACACACAGAGTGATCTTTGGCATGCCAGCACCACTCCAGAACAATGGACATCATACCTAAACTGTTGTGTGCCTCCTTGACGTCATACTTAAAATATTGTGTGCGTCCTTGTCGTGATTATTCCCACCCTTGGCATGATGCTGGGCAAGACATCATGACTAGAATTCTTAGCATATTGTGGATATCCTTTGACATGATGGTGTCCACCCCCGACATAATGCAAGCTACCGTAGGTAAATTGGTAGCTTTTATGGCATTACAAAGGATTTCTGTGGGTAATGCTGGCAGTGACATAATGGTGCTCTTACTTATTTGACAATTAACTTGCCGCTCGCAGAGGAGTATTTGACCCGTGTTGCCTGCAACCTACTGGAGCCCTGTAGGGCATTGGCCTCACTTAACCTGTGTCCAGGGAGCCCCGTTGGGCATTGGAAGTTGATCGGAGAGCTGCTGAACAGGAGGACGGGACTGCGAGGACCAGCAGGCTGTGCGTGTTCCATCCAGCACACCTGCCGCCTCTTCCCGTGACTCCGCCCCCTGCTGACCGCTGAAAACTCCTCGCGGCCCCCGCTTCGCGGGAGCCGCTCGCAGAGGAGTATTTGACCCGTGTTGCCTGCAACCTACTGGAGCCCCGTAGGGCATTGGCCTCACTTAACCTGTGTCCAGGGAGCCCCGTTGGGCATTGGAAGTTGATCGGAGAGCTGCTGAACAGGAGGACGGGACTGCGAGGACCAGCAGGCTGTGCGTGTTCCATCCAGCACACCTGCCGCCTCTTCCCGTGACTCCGCCCCCTCTATCCACAGCCAGTATAAGACCTGAAGGTATTACGCGTCAGCGGGACGCGTTTGCGGGACATCACCCGGGACAAAGCCCGGACTAAGGGCGGACCCTCTGAGACCCTCCGAGGCCGATCGAGGCTGGGCTGGGCCAGGAGTGACTCCGCTGCAGTGTGGTAACTGGGAGTTTCTTCTTCTTCTTTTAAATATTGCCATGGCTTCTAGCGAGAATGTTATGCCTGGGGAGAAACCAAGGCCAGTGGTAACTGGCCCCCTTGACAGTTATTTTAAAAAACCTTCTGTAATGGATAATGAGCTGGACACTACCCTGGAGGAGCGCAGACTAGAACGTCGTCGCTCTATTGAAAATATGAAACGTAGACCTTCGGAGGTTGTTTCCCCAATCATTTCTGTTGTCGATAGTGGTAGTAATGGTGTAAACGACACCCCCCTCTCGCAAGAGGGTGTTCCGCTATTGTTACGTGACTGTTCGCCCTCAAACTGTGTTCCTAGTGTTCAGGTTATCAGCGACTCTCTCCCCCCACATGCCATAAGTCATTCTAAAATTTACAAAACGCGGCTTGCGGGACGGGGGGTAGGAAAAAAGGCTAAGAATCTGAACAAGGGGATTATTCACGGCCCTCCTCCCAGGAAAAAAAGGCGTAGGGTGGGGGTGATCAATGGCCCCAGGACACAGCACTCAGAATTTGGCCACTATTCTTCTAATGGGTCTGTTTCAGGGTTATTAACTGGGCCAGATCATAGCCAGACGGCGGCCATTAGTACCTGTTTAACGGCTGTGAACCCTGCTGTGACCCCCTCAGAGCCTGCCCAATCAGCTGTAGTTATCCCACAGGTGCCTATTTCCACCGTTTTTTTACCCCAACTGGGGGATATGATTAGCATTCTCCTTTTACCCATTACTGATACCTTAAGGAAGCTGGAGTATAGGCTAGCGAACATCGAATCTACAATGAGAAATATGGCCGTTGTAAGTAAGGTTACAACGGATGGTACCAGTAAACAGGCTGGAGCTCCCCTTATAAATCCACCTAGGGAACCTCCTGATCTCAGTAGGAATGTAATGCAGAATGCGGGCCACCAAGTTCCGAACCAGGGCAGAAATGAACCTTTGTTGCCGAAGGAACATTTAGTTAGTAAGCCCGTTATGGATTTGGTGGAGGAAGCCAGTATTGCCCCGGTAGGGAGCACTGTCCAGGCGCAGGGTAACCCAAGGTGGGAGGGGGCCCCTGGGATTCATGGTCTTCGGGTTGATTTACCCCCAGAAGCTGCACCCTTAGTGGTGGTGTTGACTGGGGTTCCTGTTTTAACTGATAATAAGAGTGAGGATTATGCCCAGCTTAAAAATAAAACTATCCACTGGTTAAGAACATATAGACCCATAAATAGGAAAGTAAATGGTGAGATATTACATGTTAGACGTCTCCCATGGCTTGGTGGAAGGAATAAAGACGTCGATGGAGATATAGTTCTGATTAATTTCAGAGACCCAGAAGCGGTAGCTCTTATATTGAACTGGCCCCTGGGCAACGGTAATAGCCAAATTCGCCCTCGATCTTTGACCTATTTCTATCCTAGGTCCTTGGTTTTCCCCACATCCTATGTAAGGAAAAATCGTTTAGTCTACACAAATGACCCCACTGCCCTTTATGCACCAAATCAGCGAATCGATCACCAAGGTTGGAATATGGTTCCCTTTAGTAGCCACAGGAATAACAACATTCGGAGAATGGAGCACCTGAGGCCTTTTACATCTTTAGAATTAGGGAACAGGTTTGATGTCTTTTCCAGCATGGATGATTGTGATTGAAAATTACAGTTTGGGCAGGGGAAGCGGGAGAGTCCAATTGGAGGTGGTGCTGTGGGGAACGTTACTGTGTTATCTAATGTGGTTGATGACCCCCAAAGTAGTGATGGGCCTCTCCAGGATGCGGAAAACATTACTCTAAGAACTTCTAATGTGTTAGATACCACCATATGTACTGCCGAAAAATGTATGATAAATCCAAGAATATTATCGGCCACAATAGTTACCAACCCATCCCAAGTAGCCTTAGAAGAGAACCTAAGGGCTATTACGTGGAATATAGCTGGGCTAGCCTCTAAGGTAAACACTTCCATATGGGCTGACTTTATTAAACAAGGTTATGATATTATTTGCCTGCAAGAAACTTGGGATAGGGCTGAAGTACATGTTGAGGGCTATACTTCCTTTAACGTGCAGGCTGTGGCATCCCAAGCTGGTCGAGCCAAGGGTGGACTCGTGACCCTGATATCCACTGCACTGACTGAGTTCTGTGCTAGTGATCATGTAGTTCTAGGTGAACATGCCTCGGTTCTGCGTATGGTCCATAGCGGATGCAGAGACCTAATAATAGTGAACTTTTATAACAACATTGCCGGGCACAAACAGGGAAAGTTTATTTCTGACATAGAGCAGGCCATTGATGCCTTTTTATTGAGTACACCCAAACCTGCTGCCATCATATGGGTGGGAGATTTTAACATTAAATCATGTACCTATGCACTCAAGGGGGCTTGTGGCCATAGGGAGGAGTACTCGGGAAGGGAAACAACATGTGTATATAACCATTTCCCGCATAACAACTATGGTAGTGCTCTGAATAACCTATTGGCCAAATATGACCTGGACCTCCTAGAATGTAATAAGGACAAAAACAATGTTAGATGTCCAACATTTCATGGGAGGAACAGTCAATCATTTATTGATCACATTATGATATCTTGCTCTGTAGCTTATATTAATGTTTGGGTGATCGAACAAAAGGTCAGTGATCACAACAGTGTAACCGTTGAACTATTGGGTTGGGGAATCAAAAGGAATACCTTTGGTCAACCAATTCAGGACATTGTTGCAGTAAGACCGAATGGGATGAGAGTGAAATGGATAAAAGTTGACCCCACTAAACTTGTTGCCAATGTGATCACAAACTGTTGTGGAGAGGTCGAGTATTGCCTATTGCTGGACCCATGCCCACGAATTCTGTTATCCAAATTCCTAACTATTACAAAAACCATTGAGAAATCCCTGACACACAAACCTCGGAAATTAAGGAAAGTTAAGGCGGTGTGGTTTGATGACCATTGTGCGCAGTCATTAAAAAGGTTAAAAACTTCACTTGATGCCACACCAAGAGACGTTTGTAGGATCAGGGAAGAGCGCCATAACTATAAAACTGCACTTTCCATTAGGAAGAAGGAATTGCAGGATGCGGCATGGGAAAAATTAGATCTGGCTGCAGATACCAAAGACCATAAACTTTTTTGGGATACCGTAAATAGTCCATTCTTGAAGAATGACAACGTCCCTGAACTAACTTCGCATGTCAGTTGTCAGGCCTGGATAGCGCACTTCTCTGGGATTTTTAATTCTGATTTTACTACCGTTTTTAATTCTAATGTTTTAACTGATACCCCAACCTGTTTTAAATGGGAGAAATTATTGTTCTCGGTGATACTAAGCGAGGTGATTGTGGCAATTGAAAAGAGTAAGGGGGGGAAAGCCCCGGGTCCAGATGGGGTCCCCGTGGACTTTTTCAAATCTGAGATTGTATTATGGGCCCCCATTTTAACCCGTTATTTTAATGCTGCAATCGAGGACGAGTTACCAACCTCATGGGGTCAATCCATTTTAGTACCACGTTTTAAAAAGGGTTCCAGGGCTGAAGCACGAAATTATCGCCCAATTTCACTTTTAGACTCGTCGTTAAAGATTTTGAGTCGTATACTTCTGGTGAGACTAGAGACCTGGGCCGAGGACAACAATGTTCTTTCGCCTATTCAGTTTGGGTTCCGAAGGGGTCTAGGAACTATGGAGCAGTGCGTGAACCTTGAACTTATCATCGGCAAGTACACTAAAGCCAAGGAGGGGAATTTGTTTATGTGCTTTGCCGATCTAAGTTCTGCTTTTGATTTAGTGGAACACGCACTGCTCTGGCCAGTACTACTTGACATGGGCGCACCACCTGAAATCATCCACCTCTTGGCTAGAATGTATAGTAATCTTTCAAGTAAGGTTAGATTCGGAACAAATGGTGAATGCACCCCCCTTTTTAAAATTGGTAGAGGGATCCGACAAGGGTGTGTGCTTGCTCCCCTTTTATTCTCCCTTTTTATAAATCAGGTTGATCAATTTTTACAAGAATTTTATGCTGATGCTCCCATCATCAATGGAAAGCAAATACCCGTTCTACTATATGCAGACGACGCGGTCCTGATTTCCAGGACCGCGAATGGGTTGCAAAAGTTAATTGAGAAGTTTCATATTTTTATTCAGGGCAGAAAGCTTAAAATTAACAAGGGTAAGACTATGACTATGACTTGTGGTAAGAAAATAAAGAAAAACAAGTCATTCTTTTTAGATGGGGATAAACTTGAGGCAGTTCGACATTTCTGCTACTTAGGTATCACCTTTTCAGGTGATGGGAGATGGGTAAATGAGCAATCTTGTGTTGGTATGAAGATGACCAGAAATACAAATTGCATCTTCAGATTCGCCTCGAAATTGGGGGGTCGTAGAATCCGAGAGATGATTTCCATCTATAATTCAAGGTGCATGTCCTCTGCTTTGTATGGAGCAGGGATATGGGGATATAATCGTCAGATTGCTCTGTCCATCCAGCAAGAGGAAAACAAGTACCTGAAACGACTATTATGCCTCCCCGCTTCTGCCTCAAACGAGATTACCCACAGAGAGCTAGGTATAAATTATGCTGCAGATCTGATTGCATTGCGTCCCTTGTCCCTATGGCGGTCCATATGGGCCAAAGAAGAAACTAGGTTTACCCAGGAAGTAATTTTGGACTGCATCCAACTAGATCGGCATTCGAAAATACCCTGGTTAGAACATATTCACTCCTGGTATAAGATTCTCTTTGGCCAGGATATTTTTAAAGATATTTTAACAACATCGGTTTTAACAAAGCGTAACCTTAAAACCACCTACTTGGACCATGCAAAAGGGACCAGAACGAAGGAATATGCAATACAAAGTACGTTCAAATTATATTTGGAGTACAACCTTAGTACAAGATTCCCACCTTATCTTACATTTGTTAGCATTAATTCTCATCGCTTCGTTCTAGCACGCCTGAGGTTGGGTATAGTCCACCATCTGGTGGCTTTCCCAACCGTAAAAAAACCCGGGTCATGTCTGTGCCCATGCGATGGGAAATCTAAACAGAGCATCTGCCACTTTTTACTCTTCTGTAATTTTTATACTGGCTTTAGAAAGTTTTATTTGAAGCAACTATTTTTAGAATATAAGACATACAATACAAGAGCCGCAATACAATTGTTGTTTGACTTGGCCTCCCCGAATGTGTGCTATCGCGTGGCCACTTACATTTTAAAATGCACCTGGCACAGGAAATCAATTATTATATGATTCACTCCTTCCGTTATCCCCGTTCACTCGTTGGCTATTATATTTTATGACTACTGGTGATTTACTGTTAAGTTACATTGTTTGTTGTGTATTTATTTTTGTATTGGCATTTGCACAAACTTCTATTACAAACAAACTGCTGCCAAAATGTCTAACTGAATTAACTCCCCCCTTAACAACTATTACTAAAATGTACTTAATGATTAAATTTAACTCTGTACACAAAGTGATATACTTTATTGATTTAACAATATTGGCATGGATAGTGATGTAATTTTAAATGTTTTTTTCTTTTTTTTTTTTCTATTTAATTTCCATAAATGTGATTTTTCTTTTTTTTTACTGTTTTGATGTATGTTGCTATATGGTTGTACTTGTACATACCGAATAAAGCATTTTTTTTTTGGACAATTAACTTTATTGCATTCATGTAAGTAAAGAAAACATTTAGATCCTGCATTATCATTCAACCATGTTGGCACAGCTCCAAACTACATATCACCATCGTGCAATCAATTACATAAAACTCAGTCAATGATAGTTCCACCATTTACCGCAATTCCTGGTGTGTTTTTGGAGACATGCCCTGGCTATGTAAATGGGTTCCTCCTGCTTGGCACACCAGTCCAGACCCACTTGCCATTGTGCCAGTTGTGGTGGGGGGTCTTGGGTTTTCCATTGGTGTGCTGTGTCTCTATCTGCCACCATTGTGGCCAGCTACACCATTCTATATTGTCCTCAGGTGCCATGGAGTTCATCTAATATTCCCAGCAGGGCCACATGAAGGTGATAGCCCTACCGACCATCCTTGAACTTGGTTAGCACTCCCTCAATCCATCACCAGTACCTGGCAATTGTAGGACATTTCCAGACCATGTGAAAGGAATCTGCATCTGGGCAGTTTCAGAAAAAGCAGGAGGAGTGAGGGATTTTGCCCTCGTGCCATAGGCGATGGGGAGTAATATAGGTCACATATAAATAGTTCAGCTGGACCAGTGTAAGGCGAGAGGATATATCTATTTCTCGGGGGCCATCTGGGCTTCACTCCAGTCAGAATCATCAGGAGGACCTGCCCAATCCTACCCATTTCTGTCTGAGGGTTGTATATGCCTCCTTTTCCCAATTGACTCATCAGTAGCTTAGCTTAAAGTGTATAATATTCACGCAAGTCTGTAATCTAAGTGTTGTAAACAGTAAGGACGCGTTGGAGCTATCGCAATTTATAGAATTGAGTCTGTGACAGATGGAAATGGTCTTGCACGTTTTGGAATGAACATATGTGGTCCCCCTGCTATGATTCTCCCATGTTTGAGATACATATTTTGTCCTACTTGGAAAAGCTTTCTAGCTGTGCAAAGGTCGTCTATCTTGCCACAACTGGATTTGCTGTGTTAGCTAAATGTCCCACCTGATGGACTACAGTGCCAGGAGCTAGTTTACAAAGACCACCCTGTAGACATAGAAGGGATTCTGAGGAATAGGGTTGTCATATAGCATCACTATCACGTTATGTATGGCCAGGAGAGAGAGTTGTGATTGATACTCTGGGTCGTTCCATACCCTACTCAACCAGTCGTTGATGACCAGGATTTGTGCAGCTCTGTACTATAATTTTTGCTCAGTCCATCCCATCCCTCAGTCATATACTATGTCAGTACGTGAAGGGCGACCAGCCCACAGGTAGGAGTGGATTATGGACACAAGGCCTCTAAACCAGTGGCATTTGATCATCAGCAGAAAGTTCTAGAGGGTGTACAGGAATTGTGGGAGTGTCATCATTTTAAATAGGGCCACTCTGCTGAGCACTTGGAGAGGCAATTAAATGGTGATCGTCCTTTGTATACTGAGGGCATCGTTGAATAATGGATCCACCTCTGTACAATGGTGGTAATTATAGGCATATAGCAGTAATTCAATGGAATATGGTGTCCACATTTGTCATAATTAAGAGCCTGGTATAATGGGGGCCTTTCTTGACATATTTTTGCTTCCTTGGTATGATGGTGCCCCACTGGTAAAATAGTGGACATCCTTGGAATACTGTTGGTCTCACTCCTATTCTGGAGCTCATTCCTGACATTATGCTGTCCCTGATCTAACAGTGGTCATTTTTGGTATAGCATGGGCTTTCTTGGCATGATGATGCATATTTCTGACATAATACTGGCCAGTGCATGATAGGGTCCTACTTTGATAAATTATGGGCATTATTGGAATATCAGGGCCATCCATAACATATTGGAGGAATTCCAGGTAGATGAATAGCATCCCAGGAATATGTGGTACTGTGGCATGCAAGGCAGAAGCAGTCCTTGGGTTGCAGTAACACTTATGGGTATTTGGCGAAAATTACAAGTTGCTGTTTCGGGAACAAACATGCATTTCCAAAAAATGAAAAATGTGTATGTCAGGATAAAAGCCATGTTTTTCGTGTAAATGAAAAACGTTTGTGTGTGAATTGCGTTTACTTTCCCTAAGTGAAGAGATCAGATGCAAATAATATGGGGACGATTACGAGTTTGGTGGCCCAACTACCAGAGAACCGCGTCCGTCTACTCCACACCGCCCCTGCACCGGCAGACAACTGACTGTTGCATTATGAGTTAAGCAGTCCGAAACACACACCGCCGCCCTGGAGAGCCTGTCAGTGTTTCTGCGACGGATCCGCGGCAGGCTGCTTTGTCGGCGGTGAGATGACAGACACCGCCAGGATGGCGTTTCTACTGCTGAGTGTCTTACGAGTACAAAGTGACTGGCGGTCTCACGGTGGTGGACAGCCAACGGCGGTTACTCAAAGGCAGTCTATAGCCGATGTGCGGGGAACCAAAAAATGAAAAAGAAAATCTAAAAAAAATACTATTGGTTAGACCCAAATACCACACATCGGAAATCTTGTCAAAAGTGGCCACTCCTGCAAACCACACTATAAAATACACCCCTAACTTGACCTACATCCTTTGACATTCTAGACAGAGCAGCCACGTTATCACAACTATAGATATTCTTGCAATCGATTATTTCTAAAGTTTCACTCATTAAACACCACCGCCACCCTTTAACTCCATTTGCACAACCTAAGCCGTTATTTCCTTCTTGAATATTTCTTTGAACTCACTACCCTAACATTTTATTTCTCCCCTCACTATGGCCCCCCAAAAAACAGCCTTCAGTGAAAGGGAATTAACAAACATGGTGGTTGAAATAATTAAATTAGATGCCCCACAACTTTGGTACCCGAGTCCCGCATACTCCTCACAGTACGAGATCGCAAATTTAAGGAGAGGAAAGTCAACAGTGTGAATGCTGTTAAAAACACCCCGCGCAGACAGCTGGACATTTGGAAGAGGTGGAACAACCTCCGGAAGAAGGTCGGCAAGAAGTACAGCGACCACTTCAGGAGGCACGGATAACTACTGGTGGTCCTCCCAGTGTGCCATTATGACTCATGCCCTGGGAAGGGAAGGTCTTGACCATCCTACACCCTGAGGGCTTGGAAGGAATACAGGGAAGAATGGACTCTGTTAAGCCATACTACAAGACCTGACACAATATCACAATGTTCTGTATGCAATCAAATAGGCCTATTCTGTCCTCATCAACATCTCCTCCTTGAACATGGCACATAGAATCTATCTCAAAAGTTAGTTTGTATGAGGCAAAGAATATTGCTGCTAACTACGCTACAGATATTCATTGCAAAAATTGTATCATATTCCAATGCTGTTTGTAAGTGCTGCATCAAATCCTACAAGAATGGAAGCATGAAATGTGGGATCATGTAAATGTGTGTCAAATCAAAGATCTGTACAATATACAGCTAGGTACAATACTCATCAGTAAAGTAACAAATAACTACATCTACAGTGAGGCCTTGTCTCTTTACCACCCAGCATGCTACACTCCTCGCCTCCTTCTCACCTGGCAGCCATCTTGCTATTGAACTAACACCACTCAAGGAAACCAACTCTTCTCAACCTCTGCTAAAGGTACACCCCCTTCAACACATCTACCATGAGGCTTTGTCTCTTCACCTCCACCCAGCATCTTACACTCCTCACCCCTCTTCTCACCTGGCAGCCATCTTGCTACTGAACTAACTCCTCTCAAGTAGCTGAACTCTTCTCATCCATTGACAAAGTCACATCCAAGTGACTACATCTACTATGAGGCATTGTCTCTTCACCACCATCCAGCATGCTACACTCCTCACCCCTTCTGCCCTGGCAGCCACCTTGCTACTAAACTAATACCACTCATGGAGCACAACTCTTCTCAGCCTCTGCTAAAGGTACATCCCCTTCACCAAATTTACCATGAGGTCTACATTAGAATCATACCCTGTCACTGTAGGTAATTGTTGAAGAATCACTGAGGAAACATCAAATTCTAGAGAACGAGAATTTCACCTTTGAAAAAATGATATGAAATAATTGCAGATTTCCATTATCAAGGTTAAAGATGATTTATGTAACTAGTTACAGATATCAGTTCTCAGCTCAGCAATGGACTGGACACAAATGTCCTAGATGTACACACATAAATGCTGCCATTAACTTTCATCTCCATTTAAATCTATAGCTAACCCAGCAACTGCTGTCGAGCGGAAGTAGGAAAGTCATCACTGTCCCTCCCAAGACCAAGATGGAGAAGATGAAGAAGCACTCAGTGACCAACAAGCTCCTGAAGCATTGGATGTCGATGACCGGCCTAGCACATCTGGGCAGTCTGATCTCTTACCACGATGGGAACAACTCTGACATCTGTTCCCACATCCACTGTGCCTAGCACAGGCAGTACCATCTCCTGCCCCCCAGTCCTGGCTTCTCAGACACCACCACCTCCCCAATCAGTCAGAAGCCAGGACCCAGTGGGAGTGTGCTGTCTGTGTCTAGGGCAGAGGGCAGTGGGGCTAGATGTCAGAGGAGGGCCAATGTGGATCCCCAGCATGAGTCACTGATGAGATGGGTGCCACGGATGCCATAACACAGGTCCTGGCTCTGTACCGGGACTCTCAAGGTGTCTTGGGACAGGTTGTCAGTGAAGTTAGAGAAATGAAGGAGTTGCACAAGTCTAAATACCAGGAGGTTGCTGCCATCCAGGGAAATATGGCTGGCCTCAACAACGAGGTTGTGGGCATACGCACAGAGGTGCCAGGGGTCCGCACCGAGGTGGCCGGGCTATGTTCCGAGGTTACCTCCATGGTAGGTGTTAGGCCTGGCACCTTGGCGTGAGTCTCCCTTCCATTTTTCGCTGTTGCCTCATTTGTTTTTGCTGGTGTTAGATGCTTTGGGCACTGTGCCACTGCTGTCCAGTGCCACAGTGCAAGTGCTCCCTATTCTAAAATGATGTATGAATTAGTGATTCCATGATTTGTTGGTTTGGTTTACCTGTCAGACCCTAGTACAGTGCACCAGGAGTGCCCAGGGCTGGTAATCCAAATGCTGCTGGTGGGCTTGCAGCACTGGTTATGCCACCCACAGAAGCAGCCTGTAAAAGTGTGTATAAGGCTTGCCATTGCAGAGCCTGCGTGCAGTCTGGTACTGTCATGCTGACTGTGCAAGTGCACCCACTTGCCAGTCCCTAAACCTTCCCTTTTCTTCATATCAGACACCCCTATGGTAGGCCCAAGGGCAGGGTGCATTGTAAGGATAAGGTAGGACATGCCCTGGTGTGTGTGGCATGTTCTAATAGTGAATTACAGCCATTTTCGTTTTTCACTATTGCAAGGCTACCTGTTCTCCATAGGCCAGAATGGGCAGTTAGATTATTACATTTTATAATCCTAACTGACTCAGGGAACATGGTAGAAATTCGAATTTAGTATGCCTGAACTAAGAATGATAAAATACATCTTTTAGTGAAGTTGGTTTTAACATTCTGTGTTTGAAAATACCACTTTTAGAAAGTAGGTATTTTCTTGTCTAACCATTCAGACCTGCCTTTGCTAGGCTGTGTATTCCTTGTCTGGAGTTTGAGTGACAGGGGCTGGGAGATTCCAGGAGACAGGGTGAGTCAGCCCAGTGGTGAATAGAGAGATCTGCATCTAGATGGGATGGAAGAGTTGCACCTGAGACCTGAATAGGGCTGTGCCTTCCCTCCACAATGCTGGCTCCACCTCCTGTGGTGCGTCTGATGTCTCTGCCCTGCTCTCTGAAAGGAAAGAAGGAGTCATGTAAACAAAGTGCTCCAGGACTGACCAGAACTGGTTTGGACTAGGCAAAGGCCTCTCTGCCTTCAGAGAACAAAGAGAAAGTTAGTATAAAAGAGGGCTCTCAAACCCCAGAGAATTAGATCACTTTTGGACAACAAGAAGAAACCTTTGCGGAGGAGAGGAACCAGAAAAAAAACTGAGGAGAGACTATCCCTAAGCTGAAGTGCTGCTTGGGGGATTGGCCTGCAGTGGTTGCCTGACTGCCAAAGAAAGGAGAAAGGAACTTTGTGTGCATTTTATTTCAACTTGTAAAGGATCTCCAAGGGCTTGAGAGGAGAGCTTGCCTCCTGCTGAAGTCTCAGGGACAACAGACTTCAACCCCCAGCTCCCCAAGAGTTCTTTGGAAGTGCCTGCAGTTGTTTGGGCATTCTGAGGGACTGCGTGTCGCAAGGAGCTGGAAGCATCTCGCAACGAAGAAGAAGCGTGCCGCCATCGCAGCCGCTGCCGTCGCATCACGGAACAAGGGTGTTGCCACTGTAGCTGTCGCATTGCACCGCAGAAGCGCCTCGCATCCACGGAGAAGCGTGCCGCCGTAGGAGCAGCTGTTGTTGCATCACTGAACAAGGGTGTCGCCGCTGCAGCTGTCGCATCGAGCGGGAGCGTCTCGCATCATAGGTGAAGAGTGTCGCCGCCAAAGCCGCTGTCGTCACATCACGGAACAAGGGTGTCGCCGCTGCAGCTGACACATCGAGTTGAGACTTCTCGCAACATTGGAGAAGCGTGCCGCATCAAGAAGAAGACATCTTTATTTATTTGCACCAAAATTTCATCGCATCACAGCGTTGCTCACCGCATCGCCCCGGAAGCGCAGTAAGGAATCAACGCATCACCATTGTTGCAACACTTTTGTTGCTCTGCGTGTCGCATCTAAAGGTACATTGACTCAAAGTGTCGCATTTTAAGATCTAAAAAGAACTAAGCCAATTCTAACATTTTAAAGTAACAGTATTGTGGATTTGTGTCGTTTGTGGTCTTGTGATAAGTCTATATAAAGAATGCTTATTTTTGATATAAAACTGGTGTGGTGTCCATCTGTAGTGTTGTCACTTGGTTACGGTATGTGTTCACAAATGCTTTACACAATGCCTCTGAGATAAGCCTGTCTGCTTGTGCCAAGCTACCAAGGGGGTGAGCAGGGGTAATTTTAGGAGTGTACCCCCTTACCCTGACTAGAGGCAAGGGTCCCTATTTGTCACAGGTACCTACCTATGCCAACTAGAGACCCCCAAATCTAACATTGGTGGCAGCGATGGGATTCTGGACTTGCATTTGTGACTCATGTACAGTGATTGGTGAACACTACTAGTGAGTGCAGACCAAAACGCAGCCACATACTTTTGGTAGATTTCTTTTTGGGATTTTCTATTTTTGCCAAGTTTAACCATCATGGAGAGAGCAGAATCCATAGCCTCTGTTGATTTTGAGTGGGAAGAGGAGAAACCGGAAAGCTACAAAGTAAAGCAGCTGAAGTACTTCTGCAAGAAATTCAATGTTTCCATTATGGGCTCTCCAAGAAGGAAGAGTTCTACAAGGCGGTGAGGGCCTGGGTAGAAGCTAGGACTACCCCTGAGAATGAGAAAGGGGATGAGAATGCAGATAGACAGCTGGATGGGCCATTGGGTCCAGGAGGAAGGGGAGCACCTTCCCCCGCAGGTAGCAGTGTTTCTGCCAAGAGTCTGTCTCCAGAGGAGCTGGAGGACAGAGAAAGGTGTAGGAGGCATGAGATGGAGCTGGCCAAGCTCAAGTTGGGTGGGCAATTGGAGTTAGAAAATAGGAAATTGGCCCTAGAGGAAAAGAAAATGCAGTTGGATCATGAGAAAAGTTTGAGGGAGTTGGAATTGAAAGCCAGGAGCTTAGAGATTGCTCCCTCTGGTGGCAGCTCACCGTCATTGCCTGTTGAATCTAGAGTGTATATTCCCAAAGATGTGGTGAAAGAATTTTTTAAGAATGATGATATTGGGCAGTGGTTCAAGGCCTATGAGGTAGCCATGTCTTACCACCGGGTCCCTGAGAAGGATTGGGGAGCGGGGTTCTGGGGCGGTTCCTTAGTGAGGGCCGGACACACTGTTAGACTTGCCTTCTGAAGTCTATAATTCATATCCCCACATGAAAGATGCATTAATGTCCAGGTATGGTTTAACTCTTGCATTGTACAGACAGAGGTTCAGGGGTTGCAAGAAGATAGAGGACAGTACCTGGGTGGAATATGTCACTTTTTTCTGCAGAACATTGGATGGTTGGGTGAAGGGTAGCAAAGTTGATGATTTTCAGGGGCTCTTGATTTGATTGCATGTGAGCACTTGTCCAGTTATTGTTTTCCAGAGCTACGCCAGCACCTGATTGATAGTAGGCTGACTAATCCTAGGAAGCTTGCTGAATTGGCAGACCGCTGGGTCAGTACCAGGGTCCACAAGAATCACGTGGGAGATTCAGTCAAGAGTGGGCAGGGTCCCCAACAGAAGAGTTGGGGGGACAAGGGTAAACAGAAGGAGTTCCAGAGAAGGACCCAAAGTAATCCCCAAGGGAACCAAGGGAAAGGTTCCCAGCCTCCCCCTCAGAAACCGTCAGGGGTCCTGACAGGTCCACCTGTTCAAGGGGGACCTCTGAGATGCTACAAATGTGGGGACCTGGGTCATAAAGCAAATGATCCCAGGTGCCAACAGTTTGTGAAGACAGCACCCCCTGGTGCAGCCCCCCGGCAGATGGCTAGTGTAGCCCTGGGTGAGGAGATGGGTGCCCAAGGTGGGTGGGGGCCAGCAGAGATGTCCCTTGTCTCTTTAGGAGACTGTGAGGTGGTCCCCAGGCCCCAACCGCCTGATAACACTAAGAAATACAGGCAGTGGGTGACCATCAATGGCCATAGGGTGGAGGTTCTTAGAGATACAGTGTGACAACTGTCAAGTGTCACCTGGTTTCTCAAGAGCAGGTTGTCCCCAATGCATTCTATCCAGTTGTTGCCACTGACAACACAGAGAGCCACTGCAAGGAGGCTCAGGTTCCCTTTGAGTGGGGGGGGTCTCTGATACTCTTCAGGTAGCTGTGAGGCCCGCCATGCTTGTTGACTGTTTGTTAGGGAACGATCTGGAGAGCTCACCTTGGGCGAAGGTGGAGCGGAGTGCTCATTTGGAAATGTTGGGTCTGCCTGACTGGGCGTGTGTCACCACACGGTCCATGGCAGCCAGTAGGGGTTCTCAAGAGGACCTGGAGCCTGAGAGGGGGGCCCAGGTACCAGCCTTAGAGAGAGGAGACAGGGGGCGTGGGATACCAGCCCCCGAAGTTCCCACAGTCCAGGAGGGAGCAGACCCTGTGGGGGTTGCCCAGGAGCAGGTAGCTGAACTGAGGGACCTGCCTGAGCTGAGCCATTGGCAGCAAGAAGGAAGACCCCCCAGGGAGGAGTTCTGTGAGGAGCAGAACAAGTGCCCTTCTCTCGTGGGTCTGCGGCAACGGGCTGCAGACCAGGCAGCAGGTGATCAGTCTGGGTCACATTGGGTCTACTTGTACAATGGTCTCCTGTATTCTGAGCCTAAGGTTGCTGAGCCTGGGTCAGCCCGTGTGCTGGTGGTACCCCAGCGCTTCAGAGCCTTCCTACTGGGGCTGGCTCATGATGTGCCATTGGCAGGACATTTGGGGCAGGACAAGACCTTTGAGAACCTTGTCACCCACTTTTATTGGCCCCGAATGTGCAGGAGTTCAGACACACACTGCAGGACATGTCAGACTTGCCAGGCAAGTGGAAAGAGTGGGAGGAAGTGCAAGGCTCCCCTCCAGCCATTGCCTGTGGTCAGCACCCCCTTTGAACTAGTGGGTATTGACATTGTGGGGCCACTGGACCCCAAGACGCCATGGGAAACAGGTTCATCCTGGACCATGCCACCCGGTACCCGGAAGCCATACCTCTGAGGACAGTGACAGCCCCCGTGGTGGGACGAGAAGTGATGGGAATTTTCTCCAGAGTGGGATTCCCTCGCAAGGTAGTGTCTGACGAAGGTACTAACTTCCTTTCCAAGTATATGAAGTCCCTGTGGCAGGAGTGTGGGGTAACCTACAAGTTTATCACTCCTTATCACCCCCAAGGAAATGGGTTGGTTGAAAGGTTCAACCGAATGCCTGAAGGGCATGATTATGGGTCTTGAGGAACCTATGAGGCGTAAGTGGGACGTCCTCTTACCATGCCTACTCTTTGCATACCGTGAAGTGCCACATAAATCTCTAGGGTTCAGCCCCTTTGAGCTTCTCTATGGACACCCAGTGAGAGGACCTCTGAGTTTGGTCAAAGAAGGCTGGGAGCAATCCCCCAGGAAACCTCTCCAGGATGTATATAGCTACATGCTGGCCTTTAGGAACCAAACCAGGCGTTTCAGTTAACTCGCTGAGGCGAATCTGGAAGCCAGCCAGGAGGAGATGAAGCAGTGGAATGACCAGAATGCCACTCTGGTAGAGCTTCAGCCTGGTCAGAAAGTGTGGATCATGGCCCCAGTGGAGCCCTGCGCGCTCCAGGATAAGTGGGCTGGACCATTTGAGGTTGTGGAGCGCAAAAGTCCGGTTACCTACTTGGTGGACTTGCGGTCTCCCAGGAACCCCTTGAGGGTCCTGCATGTCAACCGCCTGAAGCCCCACTTGGAGAGGTCCCAAGTGGGCATGCTATTAGCAATAGATGGTGGAATGGAGGAGGAGACCGAGCCTCTTCCAGACCTCCTGTCGGCAACAGAGCAAGATGGGTCAGTGGATGGTGTCAACCTCTCTTCCACCCTGACCCCTGAGCAACAGAATGACTGCCACCAGTTGCTGGGACAGTTTTCTGATCTGTTCTCCCTGATTCCCGGTGTCACTAATTGGTGCGTCCATGATGTGGACACTAGGGATAGTACACCTGTGAGGCACAAAACCTACAGGGTGACTGACAGGGTGAGAGCTTGCATCAAGGAGGAGGTCTCCAAGATGCTTGCGTTAGGGGTGATTGAGTCCTCGAACAGTCCTTGGGCTAGCCCAGTGGTCTTGGTCCCAAAGACTGCCGCACCGGGTGCCACACCAGAACTGCGGTTCTGTGTGGACTACCGACGGCTCAATTCAGTCACCAGGACTAACGCGCACCCCATCCCCAGAGCTGATGAGCTCATAGATCGGTTAGTGGCTGCACGGTACCTCAGCACGTTTGACCTAACGTCTGGGTACTGGCAGATCACCTTGACTGATGGGGCAAGAGAGAGGTCAGCATTCTCCACACCAGATGGGCACTACCAGTTCCGGGTGATGCCCTTTGGGATGAAGAATGCCCCTGCCACCTTTCAGAGGTTGGTCAACCAGGTGTTGGCTGGACTGGACGAGTTCAGTGCCGCCTACCTGGATGACATAGCAGTGTTCAGCGCCAGTTGGGAAGAACATCTGCGCCACCTCTGGGAAGTGTTGATGGCGCTGCGGAGGGCCGGCCTCACGATCAAGGCGCGTAAGTGCCAGATCGGGCAGGGTTGCGTGGTGTACTTGGGACACCAGGTGGGGAGCGGCCAGGTGGCGCCCCTACAGCCCAAGATTGAAACTATCCTGGCTTGGCAGCCGCCCAAAACCCAGACAGAGGTGAGAGCCTTTTTAGGACTCACGGGTTACTACAGGAGGTTGTCAAGGGGTATGGCAACATTGTTGCACCCTTGACCGCACTGACTTCCAGGTAGCAGCCTAAGAAAGTGATTTGGATTGACACCTGTCAGAAAGCTTTTGAGGCCCTCAAAACTGCTATGTGCACGGTGCCCGTGCTCTTGGCACCCAGCTTCTCCAGAGAGTTCATAGTACAAACAGTCGCTTCAGAGCATGGTGTGGGGGCTGTTTTGGCACAGATGAATGAGGAGGGCCTAGATCAACCCGTAGCCTTCATCAGTAGGAGGTTACTTCCACTGGAACAGAGGTGGAGTGCTATTGAGCATGAGGCATTTGCTGTGGTCTGGGCACTGAAGAAACTGAGACCATACCTGTTTGGGACTCACTTCCGGGTTCAGACAGACCACAGGCCCCTCAGATGGTTGATGCAGATGAGGGGTGAGAATCCAAAGCTGTTGAGGTGGTCCATTTCCCTACAGGGGATCGATTTCACAGTGGAACACCGCCCTGGTACAGAACACGCCAACGCTGATGGTCTGTCCAGATTTTTCCGCCTTAATGATGAGAACTCCCAGGAGGTAGGGTAGTTCTCTCCACATTTCAGCTGAAGGGGACACGTGTTAGACATGGCACATTGGCTTGAGTCTCCCTTCCATTTTTCGCTGTTGCCTCATGTGTTTTTGCTGGTGTTAGATGCTTTGGGCACTGTGTCACTGCTGTCCAGTTCCACAGTACAAGTGCTCCCTATTGTAAATTGATGAATGAATTAGTGATTCCATGATTGGTTGGTTTGGTTTACCTGTCAGACCCTAGTACAGTGCACCAGGGCTGGTAGTCTAAATGCTGCTGGTGGGCTTGCAGCACTGGTTGTGCCACCCACAGAAGCAGCCTGTAAAAGTGTGTCTAAGGCTTGCCATTGCAGAGCCTGCGTGCAGTCTGGCACTGTCATGCTGACTGGGCAAGTGCACCCACTTGCCAGTCCCCACTTGCCAGTCCCTAAACCTTCCCTTTTCTTCATATCAGACACCCCTATGGTAGGCCCACGGGCAGGGTGCATTGTAAGGATAAGGTAGGACATGCCCTGGTGTGTGTGGCATGTTCTAATAGTGAATTACAGCCATTTTCGTTTTTCACTATTGTAAGGCTACCTGTTCTCCATAGGCCAGAATGGGCAGTTTGATTATTACATCTTATAATCATAACTGACTCAGGGAACATAGTAGAAATTCGAATTTAGTATGCCTGAACTCAGAATGATAAAATACATCTTTTAGTGAAGTTGGTTTTAACATTCTGTGTTTGAAAATACCACTTTTAGAAAGTAGGTATTTTCTTGTCTAACCATCCAAACCTTCCTCTGCTAGGCTGTGTATTCCTTGTCTGGAGTTTGAGTGACAGGGGCTGTGGGATTCCAGGAGACAGGGTGAGTCAGCCCAGTGGTGAATAGCGAGATCTGCATCTAGATGGGATAGAGGAGTTGCACCTGGGACCTGAATAGGGCTGTGCCTTCCCTCCACAATGCTGGCCTCACCTCCTGTGGTGCGTCTCATGTCTCTGCCCTGCTCACTGAAAGGAAAGAAGGAGTCATGTAAACAGAGAATTAGATCACTTTTGGACAACAAGAATAAACCTTTGCGGAGGAGAGGAACCAGAAGAAACTGAGGAGAGACTATCCCTAAGCTGAAGTGCTGTTTGGGGGATTGGCCTGCAGTGGTTGCCTGACTGCCAAAGAAAGGAGAAAGTAACTTTGTGTGCATGTTATTTCAACTTGTAAAGGATCTCCAAGGGCTTGAGAGAAGAGCTTGCCTCCTGCTGAAGTCTCAGGGACAACAGACTTCAACCCCCAGCTCCCCAAGAATTCTTTGGAAGTGCCTGCAGTTGTTTGGGCCTTCTGAGGAACTGCGTGTCGCAAGGAGCTGGAAGCGTCTCCCAACGAAGAAGCGTGTCGCTGTCGCAGCCGCTGCCGTCGCATCACAGAACAAGGGTGTTGCCGCTGTAGCTGTCGCATTGCACCGCAGAAGCGCCTCGCTTCCACGGAGAAGTTTGTCGCCGTCGAAGCCGCTGTCATTGCATCACTGAACAAGGGTGTCTCCGCTGCAGCTGTCGCATCGAGCGGAAGCGTCTCGCATCATAGGAGAAGAGTGTTGCCGCCGAAGCCGCTGTCGTCGCATCACGGAACAAGGGTGTCGCCGCTGCAGCTGACCCATCGAGTCGAGACTTCTCGCAACATCGGAGAAGCGTGCGGTATCAAGAAGAAAACGACATCTTTATTTCTTTGCACCAAAATTTAATCGCATCACGGCGTTGTTCGCCGCATCACCCCGGAAGCGCAGTAAGGAATCAAAGCATCACCATCGTTGCAACACTTTTGTTGCCCTGCGTGTCGCATCTAAAGGTACATTGACTCAAAGTGTCGCATTTTAAGATCTAAAAGGACTACGTACGCCAATTCTACCATTTTAAAGTAACAGTATTGTGGATTTGTGTCGTTTGTGGTCTTGTGATAAGTCTATATAAAGCAGGGGTCTCCAACCGGTCGATCGCGAGCTACCAGTAGCTCGCAGGTGCCCTGTCAGTAGCTCGCGATCTGACTTCCACTTTAGTAGCCTATCATTGTCGTTTTGTTTGTTTTTTAGGTCTTTTGAAGATGCTTCTCTCCAGCCGTAGGAAGCAGCTGCTATTTGAGCCTATCTGGGGAGGGGTGAAGTGGTTAACTTCAGCCAGCACATGGGCAGTGTTTCCTGCCCCCGGAGAACAACTATGCGCGCCTTTTGCTGCATGTCTCCGTTCTATGATCCTGTGCACTCTTGCGGCCGGAGCGGCAGCCTTAAAGGCATAATTGTATCTCCATGTTGAAGTACAGATGTAGTGTCAGCCACCTTAAGCAGAACCAGACAGACAGCAGGTATGTGGGCAAGAGGCGCTTTATTTTATTTTTCAATAGATGCCTGTGCATACCGTTATGAGGCATCTAAAATAAATAAAACATGAGCAGTACTTCGAACAAGTAAATTTGGACCGAATTCCTTCCGAATGGCTTTTGCAGTTGAAATTATGTAGCTCTTGTTGAGCTAAATTGTTCATTTTTAGCTCTGCTTTGCCGCCTTATTCTTCGGGAGATAAGACTGAGCATACTATCTCCCCATGCGACTTTCCACAAGGAGAAACGGAAAATCCAGATTCCTCTCTGGCTCGAGATCGCGGGGCGCCTTTTTCGCAGTCTGCCCTACTCCTGACACGAGACGGGGCTTATCTGAAAGTGTCTTTTGTCAGCATCTTTCATTTTGCCGGGCGTGGGATGCCCTCACTATATTTTATTTATACCCTTTGTTATTGTTTATTAATTTCCCAATCCGATAGCTCAGATCTGCTGCTTGGTGGCTCTTTGCTACCAGATAAAGCAAACTTTTAATTAGCCAAACAAATCACTTTTCTTAAGAAACCAATCGGAGCACAAGGGAAAGGCGAGCTGCTGTGATTCCTGAACAGCAGCTGAGGAGCAAACAGCAAGTCCGTGGCTGTCTTCACGGTGGTCCTGCCTTGGGATGCAATGCGCGGGGTCTGTGAGCGGAGGGGAGAAGAGAGCCCCAGTTGTTGACAGTTCTGCCTCCCCTGGCACTCATTGGGCAGGCAGCGCCTCTCTGCTGGGATCCAGCAGCCTCTGGGTCTGGCTGGGCTCACTCCTCCCTCCCACCTCCTTCCTCGGCCACATAGGAGAGCGAGCCCGTCAGTGAGCGCAGGGAGAGAGGGGCTGGAGCAGGAGATATCACCTCCAGTGAGAGACCACACCGCCACCTGTGAACCAGGCATAGAAAGGCGGCAGAAGCAGATGAGGGGAATCAGGGCTTGTCAATTTTACAGCATTAACACTTGCCCTTGGGGTTGTAGTGCTCAAAGATTCCCCCCGCAACTATAGGTTCCTGCCGCTGGCACGGCGTGCTAGAAATAATTCATTTTCAGAATCCGAGTATGGAAACTGATGATTTGTTGGGTCATTCAGAAACATTTCTAACCACACTGTGCACCGTGCGCAAGGCGCCCATTGATACAGATGACATGTGTACAGTGTGCTTTGTAGCATTCAGATCACTTTCCGATCTATGCTGGCTCTTACCGGTACATTCTTAGAGTAACTATGCACGTTACAAATTGCTATCATCATCTCTCGCATGCATGTTCCTACCCACCCTTCCCCAGCATATCCTGGTTCATGTAATCAGATTCCAGTCAGAACCGGACCCCTCAGACCCCCTCGTTCTGTTCTGTTGTGTGTTCTGCGCTGTTATTTCTAGGGCCTCCTGCTACTGTAAAAATCCTGTTTGTAAAACACAAAACCGATTCTTCCACCTCGCCTCCAGCTTATCAAATTCAAGTACATTTAAATCTAGTTTTTGCATCACTCACCCATGCATGGTTTACGTAGGCTCCCAGGTGTAAATTGCTTCTGTCTTAACATATGACTGGAATATACATTTTATGTGAATCTGGCACTTAAAGTCACCTGAAGCAGTATTTATTTCTTCGAATCTTGCATCAAACCTTCTAAGGTAGTTATAAATGTATTTTGGTGCCATGCCCATTCAGTCTTTGGCCTTTCTGCTAAGGTAGCTTTCATTTACAGAGGCAAACACTTGCCTATTGGTTACTGGAAACCCTAGATACCAATTCATTTCACACAGGTTTTCCAAACGTTTAGAGAAGAGAATAAATAAGCGTAGACTTTTTTTTTATCATTCAAACTTTTTGTATCCCTGTCCTGCACTATTAGTCCACCCAGTCTATATGTTCTTTTTTCTATTAACTGATAAGTATCACAATTGGTCTTTGGTACATTATTAAACTCTGTTCCTGAATGGTTATGGAGCAGTTTATTATCAGATGATGTGGAGTGGTTTCAGGATTTCCTGCATCCCGAGTTCATAATTATATTTTAGTGACCATTTTATTGCTCAAGAACCAACTTTTATAATCAAGCTGGTGAGTTGGTTGAAAACATTTTACCAAATGAAATTTAAATATGATTTAAAGTAAAATGTGATTCTGCGCCCAGGACCAGAAATCCTTAAGCAATACAATATATTTATTTGCAGCAATTTACACTGTTTCTGTCCATTTATTATTTGATGGGCGGAAAGTGGAGCTATGAGAGTTCAAGAAAAATGCACCTCGTTTCGAATAGGAAGCATTTCATACAGCTGTATGTTCAGGACTCTGGTGAGTGTCATGTGATCCACTGACCAGGATTTGAAGATTAAGAGGCGTTTTTAGAAGTAATAGCTTTTAATCATGAAATAATCATGGACTCCCACCATCCTTGATGACAATTCTATGATAATGAACTAAGTGGCAAGTCATGTGAACCATACATGTGGAATAGGTTATTATTACATGGAACACACTTATGGTCTGTTAGGAGAGAATTTGTACAGTGCAAACCCTGAACTCAGGCATTTCAAGGTCTAGTCATGTGATAAAGTAGAAAAAGTAGGTATGATGTAATAAAATATTTGTATTGCAGCATTTATTACTTTATACTGCTTACTACCCTGCAAGCCAATCCATGTGTAGGGTTTGTGGTGGGAAAGGTGTTGTCTTTATTTTGTGAGCCTATGTGGGAAGTGTTCCATGTTGTGCATGATGACCACCGAGGTTCGATTACCGAGTTATGGAACGTAGTAGTTTGGTGGATGAAAAGGTGTGAGAGACAGATGTGCAGGTTGTGGATTTTAGTATGATTGCAGCTTTAAACAGCACTGCACGTCCATATGATTTCTTATGGTTGTAGTCTTCTTAGCTGGTTATGGCAGAGGTCAGGAGTATGCAGTTTGTTGAAGAGGAAAGCCAGGACTAATACCAGGCTCTCTGGTTTCATATTGTGCATTGCAGACACTAAATGGGTATCTGTTTATCCCTCGTCAATGACGCTGTGCTTGAAGGGACTTTGGGAGCGATTCACAAGTTGCTTGGCCTTTAGTAGCTCACAATCATTTTCACGGATCAGAAGTAGCTCTCACTGCAGAAAAGGTTGGAGACCCCTGCCCTATAGTCTGCATGATAATGTGCATCCTCAATGAACAACTTAGTGAGTAAACTACTACTTACAAGCAGTTTGTAATGGATTTTGACTTTGCTAAAAACATTATGTAACTGACATAGTGCTGTGAGAATCATGTAGCAGGATAAAATCAGTCCTTATTGCATGCCTCATTATGCAAGTTTTGTGATTGTACTATGTCCGTGTGAGGAATGGGTATGACTGAAGGAAGGAATGCCTTGAGAGTTCAAACAGACCCTGCTACAGACATGGATGAGGAGTAGCGAAAAGTTGACACATTCAATTGTCAGATAATGTGTTCAATGCCACCGTGTGTGGAGTGAATACTAGCTCATGTTGTAGACATGCATGTGCTCTTGACAAATCTGTGTCACTACTGTCATATCGATTAGGACTGTTTGGATGTCAACATTGCTAGTTGCTTAGAGTGCTAAGCTTTGCCTTCTGTGAGTCTACACTGATTACCATAACATAGCTATTGTTCCATTGCAGCATCTATAGGGCAAAGTGGAGGAGACATGGGCCTAGATCTTGGGAAAGCAGCTGGTCAAAGTGGTTCCAGTCGGGACACTGACACTGATGGACCCAGTTGCCAAGAGGGCGAGGGGAGTGCCATGGGTGATCCAGACCGGACGAGTTGGACTCCAGAGGCTCTTCCTTGGTGGTGGTGGCCACCACCGAACCTGGTGCAGTGTCATCAGTGCTCCAGTGCTGTCATCTCGGCCCTGCCTGCTGCTCTCCAGCCAGTTGCACAGGCCAGTTGCACAGGCCCCCACCCTTCCTGGGTGCACCGTCTTATCTGCTGCAGGCACCTCTACCCCTGCCCCTATGTTCTCAGCTGCCCTTGGTAAGGAGGCTATTTTACTCCTGAAAAAGATCTCTGTTTGGCAGATTGCACTGTTGGATGCCATTCAGGGTCTGGGCAGCCAATGTACACAGATGGCTGCCTAACCGAGTTGCATTCACAGTGGATGTGTGCCATACAGGGGTAAGTTCAGTCTCTGGCCTCCTCATTAATGGCAGCTATACCCCTACCCCAGCCTTCCATCCAACGGCCTTCACCGACCCCAGCACCTTGCCCATCCCCATCCCCATTCCAAGATCCTACACTTCTGCCTGCCCCAAGCATACACACACCTGTTCATGAACCCACCCACCCAAACATACACCTGTAGCACACAACCAGTAACATCCCCAGCAATCACTACACACACTACACCTGCAGACATACAGCCAGCAACACCACCACCTGTCAGCACAAACAATGCACCTCCATCTACATCACCTTTACAAGCAGCTGACACCTACATTTTCCTCTTCCTCCCAACCAGACCCAATCTCTGATTTACCCTCAACCTCTACTCATGACCATTTCTTATCGTCTCTTGGACTTTTCCCTGTTGGACAACTCCCCCCCCCCCCATCATCCCCGGCCACTTTTTCCATCCCTATCCCCTGTCCTTTATCAGCACACCCTACCCACCCTAAATCCACTCCCAGGAAGAGGAAGAGAGGCAGGACCCATTTCACTCGCAAAAACACACTCCCAGGGCAAAACCACCGCCCAAACCAAAATCCATCCCTACTAAGTCCAAACCCAGTCATTCTAAACCCTAGCCCACATGTCACAATTCTATTCCTGAGGTGCCTGACCAACCCATATGATGCCCCTCAAAGGGATTGTGTTCATACAGTGTTTGTTTGCCAAGTGAAGTGGCATGTCTCCTGTTGGGCTGCCACCAGGCTTTATTGTCATATCTCAATATGATACCTGACGTGTTTTTGTATATAGTTGTATTGTTATAAACATATGTTCATTTGGATATCTACTCAAGTGTGGTGTCATGTTTAGTCTTCAGATTTTTCGACAGTCTGGATCTCTGTGATGTTTTTTGTATCTTAGGTTTGTACATGTGGGTTCTTGTTTCAGAAAACATAGAAAGGTGACTGAATCCGTAAATGGCACCAATGAATTGAAATGGTTTGAGAGGTCCAAGTGTTACATGGCTTGAAATGCTGCCACATATGGAATGAGGCTGCTCAAAATTATGTTAGTTATGTGTAATGATTTTCAGGACAATGAGGACCTGTTTGGAATTGCTACTCTGGTTATGGTCGGATATCATATCTGGCAGATGGTAGTAGTTGTCAAACATCACAGTTAAATGTTCTAGATACATTGTCCTAACACATGTTGACAGAGTATAACAGTCCACATGTGCATACAGATGTACACTATTTTCACATGGCTGATCTGCCTGTGTCACAGATGCAAACCTAGGATGCTTGTTTCCGGTCCAGGGAGGACCTGGCTTGTCAGTTCTGGCTGGACTGTTCCCATGAGGCACAGGGTCAAGACTGATTTGCCTAAGGCCAAGTCTAAACTGGGGTGGCATGCTGAGCAAAAGAATGATGGATTTAACCCAGATCTCTTGACTGGGGGTGAATGTTTTGATTTGTTCTGCATTCCGTCCATCAATTGTGTGTCTTTTGCTTTCTCGCCCTAAGTGTGCCAGGTATGCCCAGACGTGCGTCCTGGGCTCGCTGTGCCACTGGAATCAAGCTATCCTGGCTGAAGAGGGTTGAAACCCCGAAACCGGTCCTAGGATGCTTGTTTCCGGTCCAGGGAGGACCTGGCTTGGCAGTTCGGGCTGGACTGTTCCCATGAGGCACAGGGGTCAAGACTGATTTGCATAAGGCCAAGTCTAAACTGGGGTGGCATGCTGAGCAAAAGAATGATGGATTTAACCCAGATCTCTTGACTGGGGGTGAATGTTTTGATTTGTTCTGCATTCCGTCCATCAATTGTGTGTCTTTTACAGATGCAATCTTTGCATGGTTTGATGAGTAAAGACTACTGTCCACATTTTATGACTTGCATGTCATTAGAGCTCTCACCATCTAAATGGGGTGCACAATGCAACAGTACACATTATTAGGTAGTAGTATATGCAACAGTCTCTGTATGCACAGACAGGTCCCCACATGTTGATCTGATTGTCAACATGCTCATTAGAAACAATCAATGTCTCACATTTATAGTGGGCTAAAGTCTCATATTTTACACATTTTCCCCTGTACTGTGAACGTTTGGGACAGTACTGGGTACCCTCTACATATTGTACAATGTTTGCACAAGTGTCAGTTACAATTGTCTTGACATAGATCCCAGTGACTGGCATAACAAATACAGAGCTTAAATCCTACACTTGTAAGGCACCCTTTCTGCCCTAAAACTCACAGTTTGAACCAAAAAATTGGGTTTTGGAATGCCTTTGAATTTTGCTTACTCCATATCACAAGCTCTGGGCCTCTACATCAGTGATTTTGTATGTGGAACATTTAATACTAACTAAACAAGCATTTACAATGCAATGGTCTCGGCATTGGTAAAGTTAGAGCTATTGGCATTGCTCATGACATTATTTTTGCTTATGTTTTTGTTTTTAAAACATTTAAAGAAACGGCATTGTCATACGAGGTCTCATACTGGTTTTCATTTGCAAAATGGGACATCGAGTAATTACAAGGAAACCGAACCTGCCACAACCTTCTCTATGGTTTATATTTGATAGAGTTTCCGAGTGAAAACCCAAATGTAAAGTACAACTAATAACATAACTGCACCCTGACCAACCATCTTTGCTTATCATATTATGGTGCGCCCAGCAAGAAAAACGATTTTAAAAAAACATATACGAGGAAGAATCATCAACACCAATACAATTTAAGCCAAAGTAATAGTACCCACAAAAGTCAAATAGAAAACTACCAAATTGTCATTAAGGGTATGAACTGTGGCGTTCACTAATTGCTGACAGGTATGCATGTATCTCAATATGACCTTTCATCCGGCGCACAACCCTTATAGATTTTCCGGGTTCTTCCTATTGACACCCCATTTCTCATCCCACCTCTCCTCACAGTCCTTGCACTTTATCTGCGTGGCCACCAGCTGGTTGAAGAGGAGGTCAGCCATTGTCAGATCATGCTCCCCTGTCTCTGGTACTCTCCGAGCAGCGGCTTTTTCGGTGTCCCCACTTCTGCCCCGCAGGATCTCAGGTTCCAAAGGATTTCCAGCTTTGAGTTTGGCGCTACCCGCCCGCCGTTGCTGAGACTACAGGCAACCGCCCGCAGCGCCGACGTAATGTAGGGACCTCTAACCTCACGCACGAAGGTGCGGAACCGCAGAAAGCAGGACAAGGAGCCGTCATTGGTCGGAGCTCTTATCCTATTTCTTGATCCTAAGTTGGTACACATTAGTTGTGTGCCGATTTACGATTCTATGAAATATACCAAATTGTGACATATTGGACGCTGTGTAATATAGAGATTAATAACGTAATAATGTTAACTTCACTGTTTTGCAGTATCAGTGTTTTGCAGTATTCGACGTACGCAATTGCTAGGTAACAAAGTACCTAATAGAGGCAGCGTCT
Organism: Triturus cristatus; assembly: GCF_964204655.1. Lineage (NCBI taxonomy): Eukaryota > Metazoa > Chordata > Amphibia > Caudata > Salamandridae > Triturus > Triturus cristatus. Next base: position 1,546,785,073 of record NC_140590.1, read on the forward strand.
GTGGATCCCAACCTAAATGTAATGTTGTTACTGTGTCGTTCTTATCTACCGACAAAATAAAAAAATACAGAAAAAAACTTGCCTTCCAAGGAGCCAGAAAAGGCGTGTCAGAAAATGCAATAAGTTGGAAATGTTACACATAGTAAATGACATAAGCCACCTAAATACACGCAGAGAACTTCACATGAGTATTAACAGTGCGTTCTGAAGGTGTTCAGGCTTACTTTTCCCACTTCCCCCTCGTCAACTTTCTTCTAATCAGCCCTTTCCAAGATGGCTGCGAAAATGACGTCTGCTTTCTGTTTTGATTAGACACAAGCCGGTAGTGTTGGGATGGCTGCATGATTTGTTCCTTCCTGGAGTCAGCCTGTATCGTTGCAAAAATGGCAGCGCCGGTCGAAGACGGTGTGCATGCACCAATGCCAGGCAGATGACGCCAGGAACACCACCGCCTTTCTCCGAGGCAAAGCAGAAATGCCTCGGAGAAACGCAGCGTCGTTTTCGGATTCGGGGGCGTGTTTTGCTGTTATCTCCTCCAGCCATTGGCTGGAGGAGATGATTAGACTTTCTGCAAAAAACACGCCCCCGATCCGAAAAGGACGGGGCCTGATCGGAGTGACGGGACCTCTTCTCCAATGGCTGGCCAGCATTGAAGAGGCCAGCCAATGGAGAACAGGGGAGAAGAGGGGCGGGTTCAAGACCCTCTTCTCCAAGTCATTAAATCTCGGATCGAGACTGCGCAAGCGCAGCCTTCGAGCCGAGACCTAAAAATGAATAAACACACCAACGTGTCACATGGTGGCTCCTTTTGACAAAATAACTGCAAATGTAACCGTGGTTCGACACACTGCTGGTTTATATGAAATGTTATGTATGATTTTTCAGTGGCAGTCCCAGTATTGCTCCTCCCATTAACAAGCTGTGCCCCCTCTGTATCCATGCTGGAACATGCTTGTACATTAATTTGGCCAGGGTCCTCTTGACACTCAGGCCAGCGAGTACTGACATGCTTGTGGTGAGAGAGGTTTCCATTGAAATCTGTCTGTATGAACACACTCTATCTTTTACACATAGATGCCTATGTGCCATAGTATCAGTGCTCACAGACTCTGTGTTGTATCCTCGAGAACGCTTTGATTCCGGACACTGTTTATTCATGTGCCTTCAGTAGTGAATTTCGTACAAAGTTTTCCATCCAATTGACATCTACAGTGACTGTAGTTACCAGACTCATTTGATCACATAATCATCCATGAGAATTTTCATGTTGGACCATCATTCAGCAATAATCAAGTGTGTTGTCACACAACTTGGTAGACACCAATGAGTCCATAATGTAGTCAGATGTGAAGCCCCTTTCATGACAAATTCCAGCTTGAATTTGAAAACAAAAAGAATTACTTGGGTTGCAAGCCTTAATTTGGCATTTGCAATTTGAAAAATAACAGCAAACAAGATGGGCACTGCCTGGCCTCGGTTCCCGGACATTCGAAAAACAACAAGGTGTCAGGATGTGAATTGGGACCTTGTTGGTGACTGATAGTAAAGGCATTATAGAAAGGGTATACCCAAAAATCACTGGGACCTGGGTGTAGGACAGTATAGAACAAAATGGTCCCAGTACAATAGAAAGACAATGTAAAGGAAACATCAACAAAATTATAACGAACGTTCAAGTGTTATTTAATCACACCGAACAACAATTTCATGTATTTAACTAGTACAATAAGTAAAAAACTTTTTGAGGAAACACAATTGGTGTGCCCAAGTGAACAGGGATGGAAGGGGGAGGGATAGTGAATTAGTGTGAAGTTGAGGGATGCGTGAGCAAAATATTATAAGCACTTGTTTACAAACAAATTGAGAGGCATGTCTAAATTAATGCCACATATTTTAGACAGACAAATAATCTCAAGATACAATCCAATCCAAAATAAGTATCGCCATGTAAGGTAAGAATCACAGTGCTGCCTGCGCTGTTGAAGTTACTGGCAGTTGTAGTGTGTCGACGTTTCGACCCCTAGGTTCGTGTAGGAGTTTGGTAAAACCTTACAAATGGGGTCTTCCTCAGGACGGAAGTGCGAGTGGGGGAAGGGAAGGGCACTTGTAGAGTTAATAAAAACAGGAAATTAAGTATGTCAGATCCGTAAGTATATTGAGCTCATGACATCTTGGTGAAAAAGGAAGAGGAGATAAAAAATTACTGTGTCTGCCACATGGGCAGTTTATCTGAGGCGCAGTCAGTCATCTAAGAAAAGGGGGTAATCACCTCCCAACGGAAGGGTGTAGAGAGTGGTGGGCACCGAAAAAGATAAGGCGCTGATTAGTGAGGGTCTCGCAAAATGAAAAGGTCCCAAATATCACTAAAGGATGAAGGCATTGACTTACTCTGCCACATGGGAAAAAAATGTATCCCCAACTAATTTTCTTAGTAGCAGTCCAAAGTCAGCTGACTTTGGACTGCTCCTAAGAAAATTAGTGCGCCTCAGATAAACTGCCCATGTGGCAGACACGGTAATTTTTTATCTCCTCTTCCTTTTTCACCAAGATGTCATGAGCTCAATATACTTACGGATATGACATACTTAATTTCCTGTTTTTATTAACTCTACAGGTGCCCTTCCCTTCCCCCACTCGCACTTCCGTCCTGAGGAAGACCCCATTTGTAAGGTTTTAACAAACTCCTACACGAACCTAGGGGTTATTTGCTGGTATGACGAGCAGTGTGCGACCTACTTTGTTTATGTATTTAAGCTCCCTCGAGCGATTTGGGCTGACGAGCCTTGGTTCCGCACCTGCGCGCCGTGAGAGGTATTTTACCTTTAATATTTTGGCAGTCTACTTGGCACCCCACATACCTACCTGCTCCCTGCTGACGAGAGGCAATTACCTCGAAACACGTGTCCAGGGATGGCATTATAGTGACATACTCGTGGCATAGGCGTACTCACCGTTGCTACTACATTATCCAGAGTTCTATGGGGCTATTTGCTGGTATGACGAGCAGTGTGCGACCTACTTTGTTTATGTATTTAAGCTCCCTCGAGCGATTTGGGCTGACGAGCCTTGGTTCCGCACCTGCGCGCCGTGAGAGGTATTTTACCTTTAATATTTTGGCAGTCTACTTGGCACCCCACATACCTACCTGCTCCCTGCTGACGAGAGGCAATTACCTCGAAACACGTGTCCAGGGATGGCATTATAGTGACATACTCGTGGCATAGGCGTACTCACCGTTGCTACTACATTATCCAGAGTTCTATGGGGCTATTTGCTGGTATGACGAGCAGTGTGCGACCTACTTTGTTTATGTATTTAAGCTCCCTCGAGCGATTTGGGCTGACGAGCCTTGGTTCCGCACCTGCGCGCCGTGAGAGGTATTTTACCTTTAATATTTTGGCAGTCTACTTGGCACCCCACATACCTACCTGCTTCCTGCTGACGAGAGGCAATTACCTCGAAACACGTGTCCAGGGATGGCATTATAGTGACATACTCGTGGCATAGGCGTACTCACCGTTGCTACTACATTATCCAGAGTTCTATGGGGCTATTTGCTGGTATGACGAGCAGTGTGCGACCTACTTTGTTTATGTATTTAAGCTCCCTCGAGCGATTTGGGCTGACGAGCCTTGGTTCCGCACCTGCGCGCCATGAGAGGTATTTTACCTTTAATATTTTGGCAGTCTACTTGGCACCCCACATACCTACCTGCTCCCTGCTGACGAGAGGCAATTACCTCGAAACACGTGTCCAGGGATGGCATTATAGTGACATACTCGTGGCATAGGCGTACTCACCGTTGCTACTACATTATCCAGAGTTCTATGGGGCTATTTGCTGGTATGACGAGCAGTGTGCGACCTACTTTGTTTATGTATTTAAGCTCCCTCGAGCGATTTGGGCTGACGAGCCTTGGTTCCGCACCTGCGCGCCGTGAGAGGTATTTTACCTTTAATATTTTGGCAGTCTACTTGGCACCCCACATACCTACCTGCTCCCTGCTGACGAGATGCAATTACCTCGAAACACGTGTCCAGGGATGGCATTATAGTGACATACTCGTGGCATAGGCGTACTCACCGTTGCTACTACATTATCCAGAGTTCTATGGGGCTATTTGCTGGTATGACGAGCAGTGTGCGACCTACTTTGTTTATGTATTTAAGCTCCCTCGAGCGATTTGGGCTGACGAGCCTTGGTTCCGCACCTGCGCGCCGTGAGAGGTATTTTACCTTTAATATTTTGGCAGTCTACTTGGCACCCCACATACCTACCTGCTCCCTGCTGACGAGAGGCAATTACCTCGAAACACGTGTCCAGGGATGGCATTATAGTGACATACTCGTGGCATAGGCGTACTCACCGTTGCTACTACATTATCCAGAGTTCTATGGGGCTATTTGCTGGTATGACGAGCAGTGTGCGACCTACTTTGTTTATGATTTTCCTGTCTGCCTGAGCGGGTTGGATTGTCGGCCGGGCCAGATTAGATCTTCCACCAGCAGCCCACCAGCATTTGCTGCTTTTTACCACCGCCGTAGCTGTCTGGGTGGTGAGTGGAGATAGAGCGGGAAAAGAGTGCGGAGAGCAGAGACATAGGCACAGGATCAGACGAGGTGTGGTGTAGCAGCAGGGGGCAGCAGGCAGCAGGAGGTAAGGCTTAGTGCCATGCAGGCCCCAGGGCTTAGCGGAAGCGGCCAGTGGTAGGCTGGTGCAGCTTGCTCTACCTGTGGAGACCCTGTCCTGTGCTTTGGAGCCCTGTTCTGCTTTGCGGTTTTGCTGCTCCTAAATTTTCTATGTAAATGTTATTATAGTACGCCTGCTATTTCACGGCTGCCCCTCCACTCTCGTTTCCAGCATCACCAGGGGGGGAGGGGGTGGGGGGGATTATAGGGGTTCATGGAGCCTTGGAGTTTTGTAGTTTGGAGCTTTGGTCATCTGTTAGCTACCCCAGCTCCCTTAACCCCCTCAGTCTCAGGCTATTTATCATAGTTTCTGTAGACAAAAGGTGGCCAGAAGGACTGGGGCTGAGGAAGGAATCAGAGAGGAAAGCGGAAAGAAGAAAATAGTGGAGAGTGAGGGCCTATTGTCAAGAAGGTCCCGGCCTTGGCTCTGGCCTGTTGAACTTGCAGAGCTTGTTGAGCTGCTGTTGAACTTTCGGCATCTGTATTTTGGAACTTGGTTGCAGCCCCAGCAACAACTTCAGCAATTCTAGACTTACTTAATTCTCTAGGTTTCTTATTGGAGTAGTTCCGCTGCCAGCAGTGTTTCAATCTCCCACTTATCTGCCCCTGCTCTGCTTCTTATCTTTCTTGATCCAGTTCTAGCTTTATTCAGCTCTACGTTTAGCTCCAGCAGATCCATAGCAGGAGTACAGCTGTGGTGAGGTGTGTTTTCCTGTTGCTCTCTCGAGGTAGATCTTCATACCATGAGGTCGGGCCACCCAGGGGATCATTACAGCTACTGTTACAAGCAGAGCCACAGGCGGAAGACTGCCAAGAAAAACCAAACTTGATCCCAAAAGGATACATCACATGGTAACGAAATGGAACTTGAAAAAGCGCGCCCCATACTGAGTCAACATTAATTACGGATCATGTGATAATGGTCCATCACCAAGCATCTAAACCTGTTACCGACTTTGGGACCTAGTTCCCCCAGTCCTGTATTATGGACTATTTTAAACAGTCAGATAAAGTTTAGTGTGAGGATGGGGTGTTTTTATCCACACCTGCCCTAGTCAACCAATGCTCACCGATAGTTCAGACTGTATGCGATGGTGCATTATTTCAGGGTGATGAAATTAGAGATTGCTTGCAACAGTCTGCCGGTACTACTACTTCATGTTTAAAAGCAACAGCTGTACAAAATGTTCCATATGAAAGAGGGCATTCTCATGTAATAGTTGCTAAAGCCCTAGTTCATATCAAGGTTGTCCCCGAAATTTGTCAATTAAATAAGTCAGCAGATCAAATTACGCTGCCGGCTCAAAAGATCTGTCCCTTACAGGTGGAAGGTAAAGCTCGGGTTGTAACCAACCGTTACAGGATCCAAGCGAATGTGATGTCTCTATTATTTGTCTGGGCGACATTCAATTTAATCATAGCTTTCCTAAATCTCCTATATCTAAGAATGAGAGAGTCTGCAAGAGTCTAAGAGAATCTATACATCTGTCACCAACCGGAAAAAAGGTATAAATCCATTTAGTCCCGGAATATGTGACTGTGAACAATTTTCTGATTCACAACCAACTTTAATCCCTCAAAAGTTTAAACTCAGAAGCTCTGACCAGGGGCTAAACAAGACAGACTAAGTAGATAACTCCTTGAATTCTGCAGATCTTTCATTCTTGGATAAATATGATGTTCCTATTTTAGCGAAAGTGTGTCCCCTTAAGGCTGGGGTAAGATCAGCCTGTCAGGCCCTTATTTTATGTCTTTCGGGCGAGTCGAGTCCATTGCTATGTAAATTGATAAAAGTTTTAACTAATGCTGAATAATTATTGGTATTTGCCACCTAAGGGTTGTCTTAATGAATTATGAATCATAGTGTTTGTTTTTAGGTTGCTGGCACCTTGAATGATTTAGGGCCTCATGTAGGTAGCATACAAGTTACCACTTCTTAAATACCGAACGTTACCGAATCGGTATTTAAGAAGTGGTAACTCGTATGTAGGTAATCCTTCGGTAAATATTATCGAATCGGTAAAATTCGGTAATTACCGAATCGGTATTTACCGATTCGGTAATGAGGCATACCTTCCCATTGATGGGAAGGTATGCCTCATTACCGAATCGGTAAATACCGATTCGGTAATGGGGGGAACACATGCAAGGGTGGCAGGGTGTCACATTGACACCCTGTTGCACCCCTGATTCGGCCATGTGTGCACATGTGGCACACATACATGCCCTAAGGGCATGTATGTCTGCCACATTGCACACTTCTAAGCGCTTTAAAATGCTTAAACACATCCATTCATTATTTACCACCAACTATTAGTTGGTGGTAAATACCGACTCCTAAAAACACCCACACACTCCCCCTACATCTCATTTCTGTATTCGGAATTTACCGAATCGGTAAATTACCGAATACAGAAATGAGCCCCCTACATCTCAAAAGCCAAAATACCGGTTGGTAACGGTATAATTACCGAAAATCGGCCGTTACCGACCGGTATTTGGCTACCTACATGAGGCCCTTAGTGTCTAAACTACTATGGTAATTAAGCCCTAAAGAAAATATGAAAACACTGATGCATTTCCATTGCTCGTTTGCACAATGGAACTCATTGCTTAAAATTCTAGCCCTCAGGCAACTTCAGATAACAGGCTTCAAAGCATACAGAGACACCTTATTGCCCATTTGCACATTGATCCATAATGTTACAGTTTGTGCACATGGGCACAGCATATTTGCACAATGTAACATAATGTTAATAGTTTTTATTGTGTATTACTGGGAATCTAACCATAATACGGTATCAGTTCTATGATTACAGTGCGTTCGTGTTAAAAGATGTGTGGTATCAATGTTCTAGTATGGCATGCAACCATAGAAACATTCTTCTTGTACAGGCGCACATTGTTTAAAGAAAAAGGGAATTATGTTTCTCTTTTTTCGCTTTAGTTTTTAATATTTTAATTGGAATGATTTTTTGTTTCTCAAGCAATAAAGAATTAAATCACCATTTAATGTGCCTTTAACTTTTTCGTTTTAAAAATTAATGATTTTTGTGGCTCACCCTTGGACTCTGACTACTAGGACTCACATTGAGTTGTATGATGTGAGTCAAGTTAAGATACATGGGATGATATGTATGTGTGCTTGACAAATAGTGCATTATTTGTCTCCTGTGAGTGTGTTTAAAACATATTGCATTTTGGCACCATTTCCAGTATTGATATAGCGGAGGAACTTCTGATGACAGATTCATGTGTGCTCATGCTGAGAGTGTACCTATCAAGTTAATGGGTTTGACATGAGGGGTGTTCAGGCATTGTCAACATGTTTTTGAAGGACAGCCAATATGCTAGAAAACTCGTTCTTGTTGCTTTCACTTCACATAGACCTATGCATTTGGGCCAGACAAGTCTGAACAGAAATGTTTTAGTGTAATTGTCAGCTGAACCATTTTGTAGATACCAATGGACATCAGTGAGCATGATTGGGCTGACTAGCAGTAATCTATGATTATGTGTGAGCATGTATACATTTTCACCTCTTTACAATTACTGATCATATGTGCACGTGCACTATGTACTCTGTCATTGCATTTGAATAATGAATACATTTTTGAACCATGCGTCACCCTTATAACATTACATTGATATTAATGCACACAGGTGGTGTTACAGTGATCTTCTAGCTCTATTCTCATTTTCCCACTGTTTATATTTGATTGAAATAAATTTTTGGGAAATGTCCAGAAGCACACACATATTCCTACTTGCTGGATTTACAGTGGTACTTGGATGTGTCTATTGTGCAGATTCTTTATGTGTAGTTATAACTTCCAAGTGTATATGAGTAGCCAGTGCCCACACCCCACAGGTAGAAGTGAAACAGGTTATAGACATACTTGTGTGATGAAATGCTGAGAAAGCTTGTTAGAAAGGTTAAATTCCAGAGTCTATGGTGAATGTTAGTCATGTGATGGCTACTTCAGTATCAAATGGGGATTGTTCACATACATATTACCAATCCAACATCCACATGCACCAGAACACCCCCAAACGCAGAAAAATGTACATATATGCACCCATCGAACAGACTCTCACCACACTCACTAGGGCCGGTCCACATATACCGACTGAGCATGCACCAACAGAAACAACCCAGACACAAACAACATCAGACCCCCAGACTCTTGCACCAATCACAGACACACCCACAGCAGTAACATGCAGCCCCTCATCCTCCCAAAGCCCAGCCCTTGTCATCCCACCTGCCCAGGATCCCATGGATGCCCCTCCTGTACCTAGTGACATTTATTCTGGCCCAGCCACTGCTCCACCTTCCTTTGACAACCCAACCTCACCCAGTCCTGACCTCAGTTCTCCCTAGTTTGTTGTTTTGAGGAAGGCCAGACATGATTGGCACACCACAATATTACTTGAACATTTCATGAGTGCCTTTTCATAACCTATGTCTTTTTAGCATATTTACATGAAAATGTTGTTGTGGGGGGGGGGGGGGGCGTGGCTTCGGCACCAGGTGAAATGGCCGCCGTTCTGAAGAGCTCCGTCGGAGCGTAGACGCGACGGGAGCCGTTCCAGATGAATAAGCGGTCACCCGATCCTTAAAGCAGCAGCTTTTTACAGTGGAACTCCTGTGGACATGAAAGCTGCTTTCAGAGTTGTGTGGTGTGTGATGAACATGATGTTTACTTCGTTTTCAATATTGGCGGTTTGCGCTTGAGACGCGACCGCCATTTTGTTGCCTCTGCCTCTACCACCTACTACGCATTCGTCTGCCTCACGCTGCATTATGAAACAGCATGCTTCTTCTTGAAAAGTACCTCAGCCCTGGATTGTGTCTGCTACTTATGAATGGGGTAAGAGAACTTAGAAATTTTACAGACTTTTTTGCTTTTTGCAGTCCCAAGTTGATCTGCGATCGCCTTTTTTGAAGTGGTTTCTGCGCCAATGGTTCGCTGCTTATTTTTTACTTCATGCTATAATCTACACAGCATATTTTCTTCGTAGAGTTGACCCTGGAATTCTGTGAATAATTGACGGAAGAGGTTTTTTCTACAATTAAGAAACAACTCTCTTTTGCTTTTCGCTGCTTTATTTCTTACTTCTGGCGCTTCTCAGGATTAGCGTCCTACTTCATGCTTCAGATGTAATTTCAGTCAGTGTTTATCGGCTTCAAAATGCTTCAACTTCATCTTTATGTTGTGAGAGGGGACTCTTTTTCATCGAAAGTTGCTTTTTTGAAAGCAATTTTGACAAACCAGTTTCTTTATATGTTTTAAGACCTGACATTTTAGTTTTTTTGACCTTCTCTCCGCATTTTTCTACTTTCTCAATGGCAATGCCACACTACAACCGAAACTCTTCCCAACAAACTAACACAGCCAACGTGTCTTTGGAACACATTAACCCTTTCAGTGTTTTGCAAGATAATACGGAGGATGCAGCTAATGACACTCCTTCCACAAAGAGCGCCTCTCCTCATACTTCACGTCCAAGCTCGAAAAATTCTACTAAATTACCTTCTACGCCAGGGAAACGAGTTAAAACGAATCCTCCATCTCCTACCAATTCCTCCTCACCTATCTCTATGGAGCTGCTATTGGAGTAAATACGTTCACTCAAACCCTATATGGCGGAAACGAATTCTAAGCTTCAAAACCTCGAAGATAACTGGTCACACACCGAGCAAAAAGTAGAGATTCTGGAGAGAAATGTTGCTTCAGATCAAGTAGTCATTGACCAAGTTCCCTACATACACAGAGAAATTCAGAATTTTAAGCAACAAGTTGAAAATTTTGAAAATCGAAATAGGCGCAACAACCTACGCATTTACGGACTTGCGGATGGCCTTGAAGGATCAAATTCCATCGCCTTTTTTCAATCATTCTTGCCTATTCTTCTTGGTGTCCCAAACTCTCCAGCTTTAAATATTCAACGTGCACACCATTTAGGTCCAGTGTCTCGTCCATCTACTTCCTCTTCTCCTGCAGCCAAACCTAGAGGTGTTATTTTGTACTTTTTGGAATATACCGATCTACTTAAAGTTCTTCAGGCTGCCAAGCAGAAAGGGAAGATTACTTGGGAAGGTTATAATCTCTTCTTTGCACAGGACTACGCCAAAACCACTGCAGATCGTCGGAAGAAATTTTTGGAGATGAGGCCTGCTCTTCATTCCTTGAATGCACGTTATGGCTTATTTCATCCTTGCCTCTTTGAAGTAACTTATAATAACAAGACGACAAATTATGAAGACCCGGCGATACTTCAACAATTTTTGGACTCTTGCAGAAATGATTCCATGGACATCCCTACAGCATGATTGCCGGATATAATTCTTCTGCATTTTGATGTGATGTTCTGCCGGAATGTCATTCATTTACTTACTCTTCCCCGCTGTATCTGTATCTTGTTTTTTTTGTTATATATTGTATTTTGTTCCGTTGTGACTTTTGTTGTTAATATTCTCTTTTTGGCTTCTTTTTAGATGCAGTTTTGTGACCCCCTGATTTATGTATCCTTTCTCTCTGTCTGGAGGTCGTTATCCCTTTGCCGCGTTCTCATGGAGTCTTCGGTCCGGTGTGCTATCTTCCTCATGTGGTTCCACCATCCCCAGTCTTATTGTTGTTTTGTGGTATGTCTTTTTGACATCTTTTTTCATTCGCAATTGTTGAATTGGTATTGTTTTTTTGTTCTTTCGTTCTTCCTCCCTAAGTTACTTCTTTTCCTGTCTTTTTCTTTTCTTTTTTTTCTTATCTATTTTTCTATACTTTACATCACTCATCTTATCCTTATCCCTCTCATCCCCTCATTTCTGAGTCTTCTCTGCAATTCTTTTCTCTCCAATTTCTTTCTTATATGCAATAGAAATCTGAATTTGTATATTGTTTGCATAATATTTGTTCATGTTCTCTTTGATGGTTTATTTTTAGAGTTGTAACTTGGAATGTTAAAGGAGTAAATAACCCTATTAAACGACAACGGGTGCTATCACACTTAGCTAGACTAAACACTGATATTGCTTTAATTCAAGAAACTCATTTATCTGAAAATGAAGCCGCCAAATTGAAACGAAGTTGGGTGGGTAATGTCTTTTCATCCCCTGCTTCAGGTAAAAAAAATGGAGTTTCTATCTTATGCCATAAGAAATACCAAGTTACAGTTGCCACTCAAGAAACTGATTTGGAGGGCCGTTGGGTCATTGTTAAAATTCTTATAAATCAAATACCCCTTCTTCTTTTTAATGTATATGCACCAGTTACTGTGGATAATACATTTTGGACGCAGATATCTGATAAACTCCTTTTGTTCGATGATGAGTATATTATTTTTGGTGGAGATTGTAATCAGGTTATTGACCCTATTTTAGATAGACAATCTTCTGTTAAGGTCTCTAACACAAAGATGCGCTCACAATTTACCTCTTCTATACGCCGTAAATCTTTAGTTGATATATGGAGGCTCTGCAATCCCGTATAGACTATCTCTTTTTCAGTAAACCCTTACCTCAACAAGTCTCCCATTCTGAAATTGGTTCTATTTTAATTTCTGACCACGCTCCAGTTTTAGTTGACTTTGAGCTACTTCCTTTTACCCCTCATGCAAGCAGATGGCGTTTTAACAATATGTTGCTATCAGATCCGAATTTCACAAGCCAATTCACCACCTTTGCTACTGAATTCTTTTCCTTTAACTCTACCCCGGACGCTTCCCGTGTAATGATTTGGGATTCCTTTAAAGCTGCCGCCAGAGGCTTTATTATAAAATTTGTTTCACACAAGAAAAAAGTTTTTCAAGAGAAAAATTCTCAGTTACTTGCTAAAATCAAACACCTTGAATATGCTTACTATCATTCGAACTCTGAATCCGCATTGAAGAGTCTTATTCACGCAAAATTCTCTTTTAATAAGCTTTCTACTGAAGCCGCTTCCTCTTATCTCTTAAAAAGTAGTGCCCGATACTATGGAGGTCAAAATAAGATGGGAAAACTGTTAGCGAATTACTTAAAAATCAGACATGAAAGGACCAAAATAGAATCTATACGAACTGACTCTGGTTTATCTTTCTTTAAAGATAATGATATACTGAATGAATTTGTTTCTTTTTATAAACAATTATATACTCCTGAACAACAACCAACCCCGACAGATCTCTCTACATATTTTCAGTCTATTGAACCTCCTCTACCCTATGACATAGACTTTTCTTCCTTAGAATCAGACATCACCACATCTGAAATTTTGCGCACTATTTCGCTATTAGAAAGAGGGACAGCTCCAGGTCCTGATGGCTTTACCATTGAATTTTATGCTCACTTTGCAAATCTTTTGATACCTCATCTCTTATCACTTTACAATGCCTTTATCTCTAGTGGTTCTTCGTCAGGGACCTTTCAAGAGGCCATGATTTGTTTAATACCTAAAGAAAATAAAGATCCCTCTTTATGTAAAAACTATAGGCCAATTTCTCTAGTCAATCTAGATTATAAGATTTTTGCTAAGATTCTAGCCATTCGTATTGATCCTATTCTACCTACTCTTATTGGCTCTGAACAGTCGGGCTTTGTAAAGGGTCGTTTATCTTCTGATAACTCCAGAGTCTTTTTTAATAGCCTTAGCAAAGCGTCTTCTCTTGACTATCCCATTGCTGCTATAGCATTGGACGCAGAAAAGGCGTTCGACAGAATTGGTTGGGATTTTATGTTTCAGGCATTAAAATGGATAGAATTTCCCCCTAAATTAATATCTCGTATTGCTATATTATATTCTAGTCCTAAAGCTTCTATTTTTGTAAATGGCAAAACTTCAGAGTTTTTTCCGCTTTCGAGGGGAGTGCGTCAGGGTTCTCCCCTCTCCCCTGTTTTATTTATAATAGCTTTAGAACCCTTTTTAACCAGGATTAGATTGGATGAAAAAATTACTGGCTTCCAACTCCATTCCTCTCAGGTTAAAATGTCCGTCTATGCGGATGATATTCTTCTGTATTGTTCCAACCCGTCATCCTCTATCCCTTCCTTTTTATCTCAGGTTGACATTTTTTCTCGATTATCGGTGTATCGGCTTAATTCGGATAAATGTGAAGTCTTACCCTTAAATATTCTATGTCTCAAACAAGATTTCATACCAACAGGTTTTTCCTGGCAATCCTCTAAGATCAAATATTTGGGCTTATGGTTTTCCTCCAACATCCCTGAAACTTTAAAGATACATTTTGATAGTATTATAAAAACCTTATCAAACTCTATTGATCGCTGGCACCCACTTTTTCTTTCCTGGCGGGGACGCTTAGATTCCATCAAGATGATGCTTTCTCCTTTGATTCTTTATCTTCTCTCTATGATTCCAGTTTACATTCCTGTTTCCTATTTTAAGAAAGTTGACTCTCTTTTAACCATGTTCCTTTGGAAAAACAAACCTCCTCGAATTGCTCTGTCTGCCCTAAAAGCAGACAAGTCACCTGGAGGGCTTAAATTTCCTGACTTTAGATCATATCATTATGCCTTTTCTCTAAAACAATCCTCTCGCTGGCTCTCTGAAGATCAACTTATCCACCCTCCTCTCTGGTTGAATATAGAAAAACATTTGTTATCTGCTTTTACATTCAACAAATCGCTTACTTTTACTAATAATAATTCTCTTTTCCGCTCTTCAGTTATTTCTCATACCCGTAACATCCTTACCCCTCTCCTTCCTTCTTCTTATCCTTCCTCATCTTCGTTAGATCAACAACCCATTTGGTATAATAATTTATTGCGCATTAACAATCGTACCTTTTATTGGAAAACGTGGAGACTCAAGGGGCTCCTTTGGATCTCCCAATTACTATTCAATAACATCCCTATGTCTTTTTCAGATTTACAATCAAAATTCCCTTTACCTTCCTCTGGTAAGGCTAAATATGCTCTATTGTGTAATTCGCTTTCCCAGTACCTCCGTTCTTTGCCAGCAATTTCCACTCCTCCTTCCAAATGTACCACTATTTTTCCTTTACTATTGAATCCCACTTCAGCCTCATCTTTTTATAACTGTTTATTTTTCTCTCCAATTAGGAGCAAGGAGAAAGCTGAATTGGCTTGGGAAAAGGACTTAGCCGATTGTTGGCCTATTTATCTCTGGGATAAATTATGGCTAAAGATTCACAAGACATCTAGAGCTGCTAACACTTCACAATCCCTATATTTTATTTACAAACGTATTCTATTCACCCCTGCAAGGTTGGCTTCTATTTCTCATGATTCTCCTCCTGCCTGCTGGTCTTGTCCTTGTGTAGCTGCTGACCTAAAACATATGCTCTTTGAGTGTCCTCTGATCTCTCGTTTTTGTGTCAAATTAATAAAATCTTTCAATCTCACATTCCTTTTTCACATACTAACATCTTTTTAGGCTCTCTATCATTTTCCTGGCCCACTCCTTCTCACAATCCTATACTACTTGATTTATTATTAGCAATAGCTTTCCATTTGATAACTTCCAATTGGAAACAGGCGGACAAAGTCACTTTTAAAGCATGGTGGAATGCAGTTTGTTTTCATCATAGGCTGGACACTAATTATGTCACTCCCATATCTCTGTCTATTAAAAGAGATCTTTTATGGCCTCCATTATCCTCCTTTTTAACCTGCATTGCATCTACAAACATATCATTAGCTAGTTCTTCAGATGAGGTGCGGAAACCTCCTTGATATACTTGTCGTTTGTTTACTTCTCTACATTCTATCCATCTGATTACTCCTTTTGCTGTATGGTTTTAGTTATAGTTCATATCAGCCATTTCGAAACTCGTCTTTCTATGCATATCAGATGTCATTTCTAAGTTTGATGATGATGTAATAAGTTATCCTGTTTACTCCCCTAGGTTCTTTTTCCATTCCTGGCCCCCCCCCCGTTTCTCTCTTTCCCCTTTCTTTTTCTTTCTTGTTTTGTTCTATAAATTGTTATTGCTGATGTTTATAAGCATATTGTGTTATATCTCTTTACATATTTCAGTTTTTCTTTCAATAGAGGCAAACTTTAAAAAAAAAAAAATTACAAGTTGTCATTTTCCTGTTGTTTTCAGTAGCACAGCCCCCAGAATGCTCCTGGGTGATGTTGACCTTGTTTATTTCACTTCCTCGCTTGGATCATTTTCTTTGAAGGTATTTGCACCCCACCACTTTCAAAGCTGACCAGCTACTGCTGGTTCCATGTAAGGCACGACACAAATCCTTGAAGGTACAGCTAAGGTAATAGTTTATCTGGGTAAATGTAGGCCTGTTACAGTAGCCGTCCATAAATCCAAGAGACTGTGATAATCTCAGTCAGAATATCTCAGGTGGCAGAAAAAATCCTTTAATGCATTTGTAATCACAGGCTTTCTCCATTGTCCCAGTGGGATTAAACAATGAGGATCTCCTTTGCCATACCATCAACCGCACAAATGTGAATGCAAATAAACTACCCCTCTCTTCCTAAAGGCTGTACAGATCAGTAGATAGTCCCAAAGATTCTCTATGCAGAGCAGACACGCTTTAACTGTTTTTGCAATCGATAACAAAGAACAATCATTTTTTTCTGGGTTTTTAATTGAGGATTATTTACCACATACCCTGCACTGCATTGCTATAGTTATTGAAAACCACATCATTAACTTTACTTAGAATGATTCATGGTCAGTATTCTAAGGATATTGGAAGCTCTGCAAAATGTGAACATTTTGGCACAAACAAATTTCTTCATTTTGAAACTTTCTTTAATTTTGTCCCATATGAGTCTCATTAAGTATGACACTCAGGGACATATGTACAAGGGGATTGCACCATCAGAACATCACATTTTCAGCATTCTGGTGGCATAGTGCCCCGCACCATATATACAAAGTGGTGTTAAGCCACTTTGCACAGCTTAACGCTGCATTGTGAATATGGCACCCTTTCACATAGGTATCTGCGTGAAAAGGGGCGTGCAATGGGTGTTGCTATGGGTGTTCCATTGCTTTTTGATGCTGCCCCAGATTTACAAAAATCTATAAATCTGAGTCAGCGTCAAAAACTAACTCCATGCAAAAGCAGGCATTAGATTGGCGAAACGAGGAGAAATACTTTTATTTCTTCTAGTTTTTGCTTTTCCTATGTGTGCTGCAGAATCTGCACACATATACGTAACAAATCACCATTATTGATTGTTTATGTGTAGGAAGGGACTCTTTCCTACACATAAACAATCATCTCTGCAATTCAGGCACACTTCCACCATGGTGCAAGGGTGTCTGTGTTGGCGCTAGGCAGCTATTTTTAACGCCAGCCCAAGGGAAAACACAGGGGTGCACCCCATCCTTGTAAATACGGTGCATCCCTGCATTTTTTAAATGATGCAGTGTGACGCTGCAAAATTTGCCGCAGGACCTCACCTTTTCCTTGTACATATGACCCCAAGAGGACTCGCATGGCTTGATAAATCCAACGTAGGTTTTGCGCCACCTTTGCGGCCCACACTGCAAGGGCGACACAAAACCTACATAAATTTGCCTCATAATTATCTCAGTTTCTTCGGGCTATTAGACGCTGTAAGTCAGTAGTGGGCCAGGCTTCTTCCATCAGATGAAAATTTGAGGTTATTCAAGGGTTAGTTGTGTTCTTTGAGAATGTTGCTAAAAAACAACCTAATATTCGCTTCACTACTTACTCTCGTTTGCAGACATTTACAATCAAAATGTTATAATTCTTCTCTGAGATGGTATAGCCAGTGAGGGTCCTTCGTTCGTATATCATATCATAGCTAGTAATTTAAAGCTGACTTTCACACTGAAGGGCATCACAGCGCTGAATAACAGAGGGTTAATGTCGCCCAAATCAAAAGGATGAGAAGCTGAGTGCCAGGATTCAAACCTGTGATTATGAGATTAAGAACAGAATCCTCAATTGATGCCAACAGATCCACATTCATTAACTGTGTGGCTTTAGCCAGTGGTCAAGTTTATTATATGTCCATACTGAATCATACAGATAACAGCCCCCAATCATCCACAGTACTCTTTTGGGGCCTTTCATGGTTGCATCGGTGGAGTTCATGCCAAAACGTGCCTATAATTCACAGATTATTTGAAAGAAGTAGAGACATTCCTCTTCTAGACAGATCCCTTGGGTATTCCTAGAGCTGCAGTGACCCATCTGGAGTTGGCACCATAAAACTTGCACACTTTTCAGGTATTCACCCGAAACAAAGAGTTGAACAATAAAGTCTTCATACCATTCCAGACAGCAATCCTGATCTGGGTTTGCGCCTGAACAGTGATTATAACCAATGTACAAAGTTTGCACTTTCCCCCCTCAGTGAAGAACTTGTGGTTAGAAAAAAGCCCCTAATTTTTCTGAGATTTAACTCACAGACCTGGGGAAATTGTACGCTATTACCATGCAATCCTTCATTCTGATTTGAACTATGGGGAGAAAATACCCTACACAGTTAAATATCGCACCCCCTGTAATATTATTTACTGGGTGTGATAATAACTTCCGGAAACGTGGGCTAATTCTGATGTAACCTTTGTGTTTCCATCTGCCTAGCCCGACTGTCTTTTGGGAATCATTCACTCAAACTACAAGCTCTGTAACACAGTGGAGAAACGTTTCCCTTGCATTCCAAAAATATTAATCAATAGTCAAGAGACCAACACACATGGGATGAGCCCTGGCATCGTAGAACAACCCCCCTCCTGTCTCCAGCCCCCATGAATCATATGTGTTTCGTATCTTTTGGGAGGACATTCTCAAACTGGCTATTCCCATGCCCCTCCTGGGGGTAGATACACATTGATCAAAATAACTTCCTTTCATTATGCTTCCAAGCCCACCTTCTCAGCCAATGCAATCACAGTATTCATTACATTCATCTAGGGCTCCCTTTGGACCCAGGTCACCTGACCCCTAGGGTTTCTGCTGTATACCTAAATGCTTAGGGTGTCCAGACGCTGTATCCAGGTAAAAGGAAACAGGTTAACGACAAGGCTTGTTTAGCCCATTAGGGCCTGGAAAGTACATAGGGTTAGAATTCTGCTTTCCCCCCCAACAATCGCTGATAACATACAATCCTGGATTAACACCTCTCTTAAACTACCTTGACAGGATAGTTACTCCAACTCACTCTTCTTTATGAAATATTTGACGTGGATACAGCCCTTAGCCAGCTGTATGGGACAACTGCACCTAGATACAGCCCTTAGGTACCTGCGTGTAATAGATGCTCCTGGGTGCAGCCCTTAACTCCCTGAGTATGATTACTGCCCCTGGGTTCAGCTGTTAGCTTCATTGGTGGGTTAATTGCTCCTGGGTCAGCCTTCGAGCTCCTTAGTCAATGATGTTTCCATTCAAAAGACTCTCATGCAACTCAGCTGTTGCCTTCTGAATCCCACCCCACATTACACAACAAGATAACCTCACGATACCCCATCGCAAGATTATATCCAGCCTTAAGAACTAACTTTACAGTTTATCACACCACCCTCAACTTTTGCACCTTATCTTTTTCACGCACTCTATCTAAACTCGTGTCTCCCAAAACAACTTTAGGAACAGTAACTAGCTTATCCCTTCCTTAACCCCCTCACTATACTTTTCTCCAGCTCTCCACAATCCTATTCATCCACTAGCTGCCACTCTCATAAAACATGTGCCTATCCCTACTTAGGCTAAAATCTATTCAGTCACCTATTCCTCTTCTCCTTCTCACCTTCCAAAACTCCCAACCAATCACCTTTATTGCTCACCATGATGATGTTTCACCAACACATCACCTCATCAGCCTCCTATAGTCCCCCATGACCACATACCATCTTTTACCTGTAATGCAAACCCTCTGCTCGTACAGCCTTTATAAAAATCTACATTTTAATATCTCAAACATGCAAAAATCACCAAGCATCCTCACTCTTTAGTAAAGCACTTATGAATTCCTTCTATGGCAGAGAGCTCCCATATCTCACATTCCCCTCCATCAGCAGTTAGGAACATAGGCGCCAACATTAGCCCATCAAAATCATATACACCTACACACCCCAGATTCAATCAGCCCTATGCATCAATCCAAGCAACCACAAAAAAGTCTACCTTAACAGGCTTGACATAGCTCATCTACAGAACATCACTCTGCATCAAAAGAATTTCTAACAAACACAATCCAGAAAAAATCAAGCACAGAGGTACCAACTATTGTAGCATTCATAGCTCCTACGGCAGATACAGGTCTCTCCTTCCACCACTAACACACACTCTATTCACCCTTGAGGAAAAAAACCTGACGATAATTCTTTATGATTAATCGATTCATTTATCTCTCCTTGTTGCATTCCAAAAGGTAATACACATCAGTAGTTCACAATACAGTAGGAGCCCAAAACACAGTGCTCCCAACAACACAAACATTCATACTACCCCCAAACAGGTAAACACAACCAAATCACTGGACAGGACAGTAAAGGCATGGCTCCCTCAGAATCGAGGACTTTTCTAACACAGCCTCAACCTTGCTCATCCCTTGCCTCCCACCTACACTGAATGCTCATCAATTCTATATAGCTATCAATAACAAAGTATACACCTATGACTCACAATCTGCCCAAAAATAATACAGCTCTTTTTCATCACAGACACATGGCTGTGAGATGCTCCAGTATTCCAACAGACAGTTCTCCCAAGACCCCATACTTTGCACAGTACGGCCAAAACACAAAAGGAGAAGGTTCAAGCAGTGATATTTAAGGAAGACATAAACATCATCTAAATGATAGATATCAGAATGTGACTCTCTACTAACAGATATAACCCTACCCCAAAATTTACATGCACATTTCACTACTATACAGAACTCCACCAAAAATAGAGCATTGACAGATTCCTTTCAAGACACCATATCAGACTTTACCAGCAAAAACCATAAGGCCTAAAGATTTGGTTTGGCAAATCAAAAATGCCACTACCTAATACTAGCACATGTGCACTAACTGACTCAATTCCTCCCATTGTCCTGTACTAGCTCACACAGTTGGCCACACAACCGTATGCTGTCTTTTGCAACCCAGAGCTAGCGGACATTGCTGAAATGTGTCTAGTCCCAATGGGTGACCATTTTCTCATCTGGATGAACAATACTATATCAACCAAGCTTTTAACCAACTACATGCCTCAGGTGACAACATATAGGCTTTGAAAACAACCCTCTATGGAGAACATTGAGGCCAACACTACAGAAATATGCTGATGGACCTGATAAACTCAATATAGTTATAGATCTGGGTGAATACTGGCTTCTACCAACTTATCCCCTGAGAACCTCAAGACATTAAAAAGAAAATTGAAGAAGCCTTGCATGAATGATGATATACAAATGACAAAAGCACAAATGTTTACCCTTCATCTTTAATGGTAAAATCCAATAACCTGATGTTTAAAACATGCATACAAAGACACAGCAGAATGGTAAAATCTTACATCAAGCTAGAAATGAAGACCAACTACTCAAACAGAATATCCACAGCCATCTGCTCCTTGAAGGAGCTGAACAAAATTCTATTGGGATTTCCCAAACTAGATTGCACAGCAACAGCAACTCCTCAATCTCAGACCTTCTGCAACCAAATAGCTGACCATTTAGGGGTCGATTCCAATCCTGGAAAAAGGCTTTACAAATCGTTGTATGGAGCGTTTTTCCCGTACGACTCGTACCCGGTAAACTTTTCTTACAACCTAGGAAGTACGATTCGTACAGAAAGCCTCTTTCCATACAAATCGTACGGCTAAAATAAACCAACGATTCTGATCCGAAACAGCTTGTACGCGACGTCTGTACGTATTTAAGCAGCGGTTTCCGGCCCAGCAAGTACGATTCGTCCCTACGGCACTCCGTACGGCTCTTTTCTTACGGGAGCCAAAAACAGCCGTAAAAGCAGAGTCCCCAGGGGTACGAGTCGTACAGGCATACACCCCCGTGCGTTGTGTATGTACGGTGCGTACCCCCAGTGCGCATGTACTGTGCGTAGCCCCAACATCGCGTACCCCCAACATCGCGTACCCCAACATCACGTACCCCAACATTGTGTATGTACTGTGCGTACCCCCAACATCGCGTACCCCAACATCGCCTACCCCAACATCGCGTATGTACGCAGCGTACATACGCGATGTTGGGGTATGTGATGTTGGGGTACGCGATGGGGGTACGCACAGTACATACGCGATGTTGGGGTATGCGATGTTGGGGTACGCGATGTTGGGGGTACGCACAGTACATACATGATGTTGGGGTACGCGATGTTGGGGTACACGATGTTGGGGTACGTGATGTTGGGGGTATGCACAGTACATTCGCACTGGGGGTACGCACAGTACATGCGCACTGGGGGTACGCACCGTACATACACAACGCACGGGGGTGTATGCCTGTACGACTCGTACCCCTGTACGACTCGCACCCCGGGAACAACTTTTCCCGGGATACGAGTCGTACAAAGTTCGCTTCGTTGCGGGTAATGGCAATCCCCGTGTACGGGACGTTTTCCGTACAAATCGTAAATCGGAAAGCCGGTCCAGATCGTACTAGTATGGTCGGACTGCATTTTTACAATTTGTACGGAAAAGTGTCCGGGTCCGTCTCGTACAACTTTTCCCGATCCAATTGGTACGGATCGGGCCGATCCGCACAAATCGGATCGGGAAAAGTTGTATTTTTCCCATACGAATCGTACTTCACGGGTCGGACGGGACTTGTACGATTTGTATGGAAAAATTTACAGATACGAGTCGTACGGGAAAAATAAATACAGGATCGGATCGGCCCCTTAATCTCTAAAGCCGAAGCACTAGATGAATACCTATTAAATAAAAGGAAGATTAGGCATTTTCAATAACCTCCAGGGCGCTCATCGGCGTAAAATACACCTTTTGCATTCTCTTTCAAGGAGATGTCTCTCACGGAATTAATGTGCTATTGAGATCAAGAAGACTAGCCAGCGCACCAGTGCACCCTCAGAACCTTGTACCAAATGATATTCAGACAAATCACATCAACCTCATCAACAATCCCAGCACTGAAAATCATCAGTACGTTTCTAACCACAGAAGAATAACTTGAATCCAACAGACGAAGTACCACATTATTCCGCATCTTAAAACAGCAAGAAGAAGACGTCTTGCTCTCTGACCACCAAACAGGCTTCTGGCTATGAAGAGGCACTGAATCTGCACTGATATCCACTAGGGGTGACATGAAAACTACAGTGGAAAAAGGTGGAGTGGCAGCACTCATTCTCTTAGACCTGTCTGCAGCATTCAGCACCATATAGCATTAAATATTAACTAGCAGTCTAAATGATATGGAAATCTCCTATATTAAAGATAGGTAATGCATAAACACTATTGCTCCATTCTCCTCCAACCCCTACAGCCTCAACACATGAGCCCCACAAGGATCAATTATGTCACCACTTTTGTTTAATGTCTACATCTAGCCAATCCCGTAACTCATTTCTTTCAATGGCACATGCTGCAACTGCACTGATGATACCCAGATAAGGCACAATATGGATACATCAAATGACCTTCATCTCTCAAAATGAGATGCCTGCCTCAAGCCCACCGACCAATGACTGATTGAGAGTCACCATAAACTCAATGCCTCAAAAACAGAAATCCTAAAATGCATGAAATGGTCAAGTTACAACACACAAACAAAGTGGCGTGAAGAACTAACAATGGCTTCAAAAGCCTGCTGAGAGGAAGGAACTTGCAAGTTGTTGGGGATTTTGCCGTCTCCATTATCCAACAAGTCAACCAATGGAACAAATAATCATTCCCTACCATGAGGACACTTTGAGGCATCTTCTCTCATCTTTTATTCTAGAAGAAAGTTGGTACAGCCTCTTTACTCATCCTAACACATCTGTACTAGGTCAATGAAGTATGCCAGAGAGTATAAATATGTGTTTTATCTTAAGAGATGCTACAATGATCTTTCCCACCAGCTCTGTAGGGCCTGCACTGGCTGCCTGGTGTCAAAAGATCTATCCTAAAACTACTGACCATAACACAAGAGGCAGTAACCAGAAAGGACTTTTATTTTCACAGATGAAACTCTAGAAATGCACTTATAAAATGACTCTGCATTTCAGATTAACCCCGCAAATAATTCTTCAATCTTGTTGGTAGTTCCCTCTGTGTCTAAACTTCAAAACTATGAAACTCACTCCTGGCAAAGATGTGGGCTACTAAAAATAGTCTGGAGTGCAGAAGGATGCCGAAAACATGGCTATTACCCAATTGAAATGTGAAGTATAAAATAGAACTCAGTATCAGCAAGAAGAGGGGCATAGTGTAACTCCAAGACATTTGAAGGCTCACCCACTCGTGACTATGACCTAAAAATTACAGTGTCGGAGAAAAACACATTTAGCATTATATCAACAAACGATGGACTTCTGGAGAAAAAGCTTCTATCACAGACTTATTCATAGACGTGAAGAGCCCCAATAAATTCCATATTAAATACTCAAATAATCAACAGGATATCACACCAATTACAAATAAAATGAATCAATAAAAATATATTCTTGTATCTGTAGTATTTGGTTTGACACAACAGGTCACCTGTTACCACAATGTGCATGTCTTGTATAAGAGGCTTATTTCATACCTAAATCCATGTGTCCTTCTGCCCTATACTGCTTGACTTTCGAAACAAAATCATACTGAACTTCCAAACCAACCTGTCTAAGCACAACTCAGTATATGTATACATGCTTTCTCTAACACTGCTACCACCATTCAAAAATACTGTGGGGTATATTTACAAGAAAATGCCGGAGCGTGAGTGTTGGACTTGGCCCTTTTTGCAGGGTCATCCCTGAACTTTTTGCCTTCCACCTGTATTTTTTCTGACCTGTTGTTGGCTGTTTTATGACTCTGGGCACTTTACCACTGCTGATCAGTGCTAAAGTGCATATGCTCTCCCTATTGTAAATTATTGTACAAATTAGTGATTCCATGATTGGTTGGTTTGGTTTACCTGTCAGACCCTAGTACAGTGCACCAGGAGTGCCCAGGGCTTGTAAATCCAAATGCTGCTGGTGGGCTTGCAGCACTGGTTGCGCCACCCACAGAAGCAGCCTGTAAAAGTGTGTCTAAGGCCTGCCATTGCAGACCCTGCGTGCAGTCTGGTACTCTCATGCTGACTGGGCAAGTGCACCCACTTGCCAGTCCCTAAACCTTCCCTTTTCTTCAAATCAGACACCCCTATGGTAGGCCCAAGGGCAGGGTGCATTGTAAGTATAAGGTAGGACATGCCCTGGTGTGTGTGGCATGTCCTAATAGTGAATTACAGCCATTTTCGTTTTTCACTATTGCAAGGCTACCTGTTCTCCATTGGCCAGAATGGGCAGTTTGATTATTACATCTTATAATCCTAACTGACTCAGGGAACATGGTAGAAATTCGAATTTAGTATGCTTGAACTCAGAATGATAAAATACATCTTTTAGTGAAGTTAGTTTTAACATTCTGTGTTTGAAAAGACCACTTTTAGAAAGTAGGTATTTTCTTGTCTAACCATTCAAACCTGCCTCTGCTAGGTTGTGTATTCCTTGTCTGGAGTTTGAGTGACAGGGCTGGGGGATTCCAGGAGACAGGGTGAGTCCGCCCAGTGGTGAATAGAGAGATCTGCATCTAGATGGGAGGGAGGAGTTGCATGTGGGACCTGAATAGGATAGTGCCTGCCCCCCACAGTGCTGGCTCCACCCCCTGTGATGCGTCTGATGTCTCTGCCCTGCACTGTGAAAGGAGAGAAGGAATCATGTCAACAAAGTGCTCCAGGGCTGTGCTTTCCCTCCACAATTCTGGCTCCACCTCCTGTGGTGCGTCTGATGTCTCTGCCCTGCACTCTGAAAGGAAAGAAGGAGTCAGGTAAACAAAGTGCTCCAGAACTGACCAGAACCGGTTTGAACAAGGCAAAGGCCCCTCTGCCCTCAGAGGACAACGGATTTTTGGGTATAGATATTGGGACCCTGATCCCAAGAATTTAGATCACTTTGGGAAAACAAGAAGAACCTCTGCTGAGGGAGGAACCAGAAGAAGCTGAGGAGGAAATTATCCCTGAACCTGGGGGATTGGCCTGCAGTGGTTGCCTTACTGCCAAAGAGAGGAGAAAGGAACTTTGTGTGTACTTTTGCTCAACTTGTGAAGGATCTCCAAGGGCTTGGAAAAGAGCTTGCCTCCTGCTGAAGTCTCAGGAACAACAGACTTCACCCCCCAGCTCCCAGAGTTCTTTGGAAGTGCCTGCTGCTGTTGTTGGGCCTTCTGAGGGACTGCGTGTCGCAAGGAGCTGGAATCGCGACTCAAGAAGGAGAAGCGCGCCGCCGTCGGAGCTGTTGTCGTCGCATCTCATAAAGTGTGTCGCCGCTGCAGCATCGCATCAAGCGGAAGCATCTCGCATCATCCAGGAAGTGTCTCGCAACGCCTAAGGAGCGTGTCGCCATCACAGCCATCGTAGCTGACGCATTGCACAGCATCAAGAGAAGAGTCTTGCATCGAGGAAGAAGCATGTCGCCATCGCAGCCATCGTAGTTGTCACATTGCACCGCATCAAGAAAAGCGCCTCACATCCACGGAGAAGCGTGCCGTCGTCGGAACTGTTGTCTTCGCATCGCGTAAAGGGGTGTCGCCGCTGCAGCATCGCATTGAGCGGAAGCGTCTCGCAACATCGGAGAAGAATGTTGCTGCCAAGGCCGCTGTCGTCGCATCGCGTAAAGGGTGTCGCCGCTGCAGCTGAAGCATCGAGTCGAGTCTTCTCGCAACATTGGAGAAGCGTGCCGCATCTGGAAGATCTTCACGTCTTTATTTCTTTGCACCAAAAACTTCATCGCATCAACATCGTTGCAACACTTTCGTTGCCCCGCGTGTCGCATCTAAAAGGTAGGGGTCGGGCGGAATTTGCGAAATTAACTTTTGCAAATTATCGCGAAAATGTTTAAAATTATCGCAAACAAGCGGAAATATCGCGAAGATGCGGAAGTTTTTTTCCCGCATGTTCGCGAGATTTTCTGCATGGTTGCGGGTCGCCAACTTACCCATGAGGTTGCTTGCGGGCGCGGTCATCTTGTTTTGAGTTGTCTCGCGGTGCATGATCGCGAGAAGAAAGACGTGATCGCGCGACGCATGACGTCACTGCGGGCGCGAACTGTCGCGAGACAGGGCAAATGGCTAAAAACAATACAACATCTCATGGAGAACGCGACCGGATCAAGAAAACTTGTCGGCGAACGCAGGGATTAAGGTAAGGCGATCGCGCGCGCGCGAGAATGTATTATTTTACAGCGCGAGCAAGAAACAAATTATCGCCAAGCTGCGGAAACCGGATATTTTGACATTTTCGCGCTCTCCGCGGAACGTGAAAATGTCAAATTATCGCAATTTCCGCGAACGGAACGACATTTTTGCCCAGGCCTACTAAAAGGTACATTGACTTAAAGTGTTGCATTTAAGAACTAAAGAGAACTAAGTAAAATTCTACCATCTAAAGTAACAGTATTGTGTGTTTTTGTCGTTTAATGGTCTTGTGGTAAATCTATATAAAGAATACTTATTTTTGATATAAAACCTGTGTGGTGTCCCTTTGTAGTGTTGTCACTTGATTACTGTATGTGTTCACAAATGCTTTACACACTGCCTCTGAGATAAGCCTGTCTGCTTGTGCCAAGCTACCAAGGGGGTGAGCAGGGGTTATTTTAGGAGGGTACCCCCTTACCCGGACTAGAGACTATTTGTCACAAGTGCAAACCTGTGCCAACTAGAGACCCCCAAGTCTAACACTGATGTAATGCCAAATTTGGCAACACTGCGCTCTGACATTTTCAAAGCGCAGGAAGGTGCTGTATTTACAAAAATACGGCGCACCTCTGTCTTTCCCCTAGCGCTGGCACTAAAAAAGCTGCCTTGCGCCAGCGCAGGCACTCTTGCGCCATGTTGCAAGGGTGCCTGATCTGCAGGGTGATTGTTTATGTGCAGGAAGGGACACCTTTCTGCACATAAACAATCAATAATGGCGATTTGTTCTTTCCATGGAAAGAGCAAAAAACTAGGAGAAATGTATAATTTCTCATTATATCACTATTCTAAGACCAGGTATTGCCTGGCCTCAGTTTTTGGTGCTGCCCCAGCCTTGTAAATCTGGGGCAGCGTCAAAAAGCAATGGGTGTTGCGGTTGCGGTGGAACGTCCACTTCGACACCCATTGCACACGCCTTTGCCGCAGCAGACTACGGCGATAAAGGACATATTTAGAAGGTGGAGTAAAGCCACGTTAAGTGGCATAGCGGCAACTTCTAAATATGGAAAATGGCGCAATGCCACCGGAACATCAAAACAAGTGATGCTCCGGTGGTGTTAGGGTCTGGTAAATATGCCTCTGTGTATTAGGAAAACCGAACAACAGAATTATAGACATTCCCTCCATTCTCAGTATCCGCAGGGAGGCAAATTGATACATAACTAAAGCATCTGCATAAATAACAACAATTAAGAACTAACTTTCCCCAGGGGTAGAAACTGCATGCAACCAGAGAACCAACTCTAATAATGTTGCATATTATACAACTAAGTGCAACACTTACAACTAATATTAAAAACTAATTCTGGGCTCCATGGAGTAGCGTGCTACACATACACAAAGCGCTTCAATGCCTTGACAGGGGTTGTAAGTGTTATATATGTCTATAATAGAATGCAGTAAAATCCTCAGCCTAAAAGAGAACTTTAATAGGTCAGGCCTTTACATTAGCAAGTGACCGCTGGCCACACTCTCCATTACTCTTCCCCCTGTACATATAGGTATCCCATCCTAACTAAGATGTATTAGTAACAGCAGGATGAATGCAGATCTCCGACCTCTCTAATGTATTCCTTTCATTTCTGTGACAAAGCCACAGTGATCACCAGTCCTTCCACTGTGAAGGGAAGGGCAGTGAATAAATACTTAAAAACAGGTTCAAAGTAAAATCTACGAGGCATAGTTGCAAGCCCCTAGCGACGCCGGTGGGTCACTTTTTGTGACCCACTGGTGGTGCAGTGTGGCGCTCCATATTTAAAAGGACATGTAAAGCCACCCTGTGTGGCAATACGGCCCCTTTTCAAACAGCACTTTGTGTTAAAGGGGCGTTCCATGGCTGTGGCTGTGGGTGTTCCCACGCAACACCTATGGATTCTGCCGCATTCCCAGATTTACTATGCTTTGTAAACCTGGGAATGCGTCGAAATGCGTCAGATTCCTACGCCTCCCCAGGGGAGACGTAAGGAGGTGCAACGAGGAGAAATACTTTTATTTCTCCTCGTTTTTTCCTCTTTCTATGCGTGCTGCATTCTGCAACACACATAAAAAGAGGAAAACACCTCTTGTGATTGTTTTTGTGCAGGAAGGTGTCCCTTCCTGAACAAACACAATCATCCCCGCAAAATCAGGCACCCTTGCGTGCATGGCAGTCAATTGTGCCCCAGTGCAGGGGAGAGCTCAGGGATACGTCATATTGTTGTAAATATGATGCGTCCCTTTGATTCGGAAGTAACGCAGCGCAACACAGCCAAATGGCTTGCGGCACCACGTCTTGTAAACATGGCCTTACATGCCACCGTCATACCACCATCATTTGTCAGGTGGGCTTCTTTTAGAAATCTGTGATGCGCACTAATGAAAAAAATATCTTATAATGTTTCCTGAAGAGTAGGAAAGGTAATGGCAGAGTCTGGCTGTGAGCATGTCGCAGACCTGGGCATCCGTATCTTCCACAGCCAGATTATGACTCTTTAAATGGCATTTCAAATAAATAGTTTGACCCGCGCAGTGCACAGCTCTTCCGAGCTAGCAATTTTCTTTTGCAGATAAGTATGGTGCATCCCACAACCGCATTTGAAGAAGATGCAGGGAGTTTTTAAAGTGAGCCGCAGCTTCCACAGGCAGCAGTGGAACAACTTCCTGTGGTTCATAATGTGAGAGCATCAATTTTGGGTCAGCTCTTTAGAGGTATCATTCTTATTTTTGACATGCTGAGGTAAAGACCATTGCAGCAGTACAGGTTTGAATTTACAATCGATTCTATGAGTGTAGAACTCAATTATGAAAAAACTGCACTTATTAATATATTTAATTCAAGCACAGAAAACGAAGGATTTAGGTCAAAAGTTCAACCTAGGTGTTAGTCAGTTTTCACCATAATAGGCCACCTCTAGAGGTTTTTTAAACTAAATTCTAAATTTTTACTAGTTGTCACAGCTTTAATTTTGTTTTCTATTGAGCGACATTTTGAATTCTTAATCCCTGTATTTCAATAATGTTTTGTCTACCACTTTGGGTGGTTAATACCAAAACTCATAATAAAATTTAGAGATCACCTTTTTATTTACATTGGCTATAATGATAACTATCGAATTGTAGATAGGAAATAACATCTAAGACTGCCAACTATTTTAAAGTTTTGCTCTGAACCCTCTTTATTAACGTCTTTGAAGTGGAGTTAACTTTCCTTCATCCACTTTTCAAGAGGCTCTCTGAGGAGTAACAGCTATGAATGCTGTGGCCTAACAGCTAGAGTGGTCGACCTCGAAGCTAGGGAACTGGGTTAAAATTTCGGCAGGGATGCTCAACATCCTGTGATCCTGGGCAAATCACTTAATAGCTGCAAATCTAACAAAATGAATGTGTCCGTCTGTAACACAACTGGTGCTCCTGTAGGCACTTTGATAACTTTGGGTCGAGTTTGCACCATATAAAACTCCCCCCCCCTCCCAAAATGCCATCACCGTATGTGGAGTTTCATTTTTGTTGGTTGCCTGAACTGTACACATTATCGCATGTATTTTCCGTTGAAAAACGACAGAGAGCAGATTGCTATGTTCTTATGATTATATTGCAGCAATTGATGGAACTCTAAGGTATAGTTGGGTGGACATAGAATACAAGAGTTTCTTAGGAAAATCTTGAACAGTCGAAATAAAGAAGGGGTTGGGTATACACTGAAAGTGTGACTCTACTACACTAGTGCGAGAAAATTACAGCTAAAAGATAGTGGTGTCCAACATAGTGTTTGTAGTTTTTCACATTTAAATACTTCTATTCAGTCTTTACAAATTTCTTTTTTAAATCCCAAAGAAGTCATTCATTGAAAGGAGGGTGTGGAAATGGTTTGGTGAACTGCAGAACATGAAAAGCCCTCTTCGCTAAAGAATTCTTTAATGCATAAAAGTGGATTGCTTACCGGGATGCTTTTGGTCATATTAGCAAAAGTACATTCACACATAAATCCACTTGTGTTAATTCACTCTTAAACTTCGGAATAAATTGACTATTTTTGGCTATTCACCATTTCCAAGTATACATTAACTCTAAAGTGTGGACATATTGAAGGGTGTAAAGTTACTACGTGCAACTTTCCGCACATAGGTGGAGATCTATGCTGTCTTGGTAGAGCTGCCTCTATAGAAAGAATAGGAAAACATATTAAAGGTAATTATTCAAAAAAATATATTGGAAAATATAAAGGGAACATAAATTTAAATAATGATCTTCACCCTAGGACTAATGACGTAAAATGTTAGAGGACATCACCTCTTTAAACTAAATGTTTGCCAAATAAACTAAGAAATAATTGTTGGCGGTTATTTAAATTGCCAGTTCGAACCCTTGAATGATGAAGGAGAGGCAGATTTGTATGAAGAAGGGTGACTCTAGTGCCAATCAAGAAATGGACAGCCTTGGTATTACAATTTAATGCCCTGACCCTAAGTGCAGGGCTACGAGCTGTGAATGGGAGATCTCCATCTGATAGCCAGGGGAAGCACACCTTTAATCGGCTACCAAGCACAAGCCTTATCGATGATATCTCAGTAGACTTACGTCTATGGCCCTATGTTGCTGACTTCACTGTGATAGAGCCGTTGGAGAGTGATCACAACACCCTCCAACTCGAGATAGATTATTTTATTTTAGGCTTGAAGCCCCCTCAGGAGGATTGTTTAGATCAATAGAGTTGATACCAGCAATAAGGGTAGAGTGAAATGGGACAGAGTGAAGGACTCAGCAACACAGATGGGCAAGATCTATACTTTAGTAGCCTAAAATGTAGGTGATATACTTAAGTTGGAGTGGGACAGCATAGAGGAAGGGTGTTCAACCCATATCTCTCTAATACACAACAAACTATACAGTGACCTCAAGGATATATATTTTTGCAGAATTTAGAAAACCCCGTAAGTCACCCCCCTCGCAGCAGAGGTTTAATTTAGCTTGCAAGAATGCTAGACAAGCCCTATCATTAGCGATCAAAAAGCAAGACCGGGGGAAATCAAATCCCTGAGTGCTGTGTACAAATCCACCATCAGGCAGGCAAAAGTGGAATGGGAAATAGAACGCTGGAAGAATATGCTAATAACAATCAATAACAAAGGTCACTGTAATCTGTTTTCTGAGGACTGCAAATGGAGGGCTTGCCAACTATGTTGAATATTGCTGCAGCTGACTGGGTCTCACACTTTGCATCCTTATATTCTTTGGGTGGTGGCGGTGAATCTCACCTGCAAGTGTTGATGCTCAATAATTTATCGAAGGAAGAAGGTCATTTGGTGTAGCAACCAACTTTCAATTCCATCTCTTTAAAGGACGTTCATGTCGCAATATGTAAAATAAGCTGTAAAAAAGCTCCTGGACTGGACAAAATCCCTAGTAATCTTTACAGGTAAAACCAGGATGTGTGGATGGCGTATTTTACAGTAATATTCAATAACATCTTAAAAGGAGCAGCCATGCCCCCAACGTGGTATGGGGGTGAAATCATTCCAATATGTAACAAGCATTTACAATGCAACGGTCTCGGCATTGTTAAAGTTAGAGCTATTGGCATTGCTCATGACATTATTTTTGTTTATGTTTTTGTTTTAAAAACATTTAAAGAAACAGCATTGTTATTTACAATGTCAATAGCTTAATCACTCTCAAATGTGAGATTTATTGCATTTGCAGCCACACACAGAGCCACACACACAAAGCCACCCACACACACAGAGCCACCCACAGAGCCACTCACATAGAACAACCCACACACAAATAGAGCCACCCACAGAGCCACCTACACACACACACGCAGAAGCCCACTGACCTATTTACATTATGTGCACTTTGTGATCTGCATGGTACATGTTCTTTGCTGCAGGCACATTAACCCTATGTGCTACCTTTCCAGGAGTCAAAACTTCCACTAGACAAAACTCCGATCTCTCTCTAGGAAGAACATTAAACCCCAGAGTCATCATGACATTTTTATTGTTGCCGAAAATTGCTGGAGGCCAGGAAGGAGGCAGCAAGCGATTTTAAATCCTTAATTTACTTGCAAACATAATGTCTCCACCCAAAGTCAGCGCCCGGTCACACTGATTGCACTGCCCTAGTGCTGGCCCTTCTCAAGGGTCCTGTGACCTCAGTGACAGAGTCAGTGTTATTCTTGGCTGTGCTGCTTCATAGGCCTGCTAGCAAGACTGGAGGTGAACTTCAGTATGGATTGTGGTGGACAAACCTTGAAGGTAAACCCAGACTTGCCAGTGCTAGGGTCCACCTGCTGGTGCTAAGACACCAGCACTTCTAAGGTCTTGCGAAGCCTTCTAAGGTCTAGCATGGGATTGTGCTCTCACTGGAGAGTCGTCTGGTGGACTGGTTATTAAGGCTGAACGTGGTTCCCCAGTTCCAAATTCAGCAGCTCTGGTCATAGTGCCACATTGTCTCCCCCACTGAACACCATACTGTCCCACTGAGGAAAAACTCACACTGCCTTCAACTACAACCCACACTTTACAGTAAATTATTCTCTTTTTCCGCAAAAAATAATACAAGGTGAATTATTGCTGCATTTGAGGCTGCTGTGCGCCTGGATGTGGTGCTGATGTTAATACCTTGCTACAGTCGGGAAGATGTGCATAGGTGAACTGCAATGTGATGAACACACAAACAGCCACTTCATCCACTGCAGACACATATAAGTGTGCATTTGACCACTAACCTAACTTCCAAGCATTATGACGCCACATTTCAGATATCACTTGTTAAGATTTGGCAGAGGAGACCAGGGGGGAGGATGAGTAGAGATCAAACGAGCAGAGAGAGAAGAGGTCAGAGGAGAGCAGGTCACTGCGGAGAAGAGATCAGACATCAGTTGAGAAGAGATCAGAAAGCCAGAGAAGAAGTCAGAGCAGAGAGGAGACCAGGCAGCAGAGAAGAGATCAGAGGAGCCCAGATCAGAGCACAGAGGAGCCCAGATCAGAGCACAGAGGCAACAGAGGAGGAGAGATCCGAGGAGTGCAGAGCAGAGCAGCGAGGAAGAGACACAGCAGAGGAGAAGAGGTCAGATGAGTGCAGATCAGAACACACAGGGGAAGAGATGAGAGTAACGCAGATCAGAGCAAAGAGGCAGAAGAGCAGAGTGGAGATCAGAGGAGCCCAGATCAGAGCACAGAGGCAGCAGAGGAGAAGAGATCAGAGGAGCCCAGATCAGAGCACAGAGGAGCCCAGATCAGAGCACAGAGGCAACAGAGGAGGAGAGATCCGAGGAGTGCAGAGCAGAGCAGCGAGGAAGAGACATAGCAGAGGAGAAGAGGTCAGATGAGTGCAGATCAGAGCACAGAGGGGAAGAGATGAGAGTAACGCAGATCAGAGCAAAAAGGCAGACGAGCAGAGTGGAGATCAGAGGAGCCCAGATCAGAGCACAGAAGCAGCGTTGGAGAAGAGATCAGAGCACAGAGGCAACAGAGGAGAAGAGACGAGAGGAGCACAGATCAGAACACAGAGGCAGCGGAGGAGAAGAGTAGAGATCAGAGGAGCGCAGATCAGAGCCGCAGCCAGCGGAGCAGAGCTGGGAGACCAGATGAGGCGCTCAGAGCAGCCGAGAGGCGACGGGGTCGACGGAGCCCACAGCAGCGTCGACGCACGAATAGCAGAGGGAAAGTTTTCAGAAGCCGCTGCAGGGGATCTAGGGCGACCAAACCCGGGGCTCGGGCTGGGATCCAGTCAGGGAGGGATCCGGCCGAGGATGCACCCGGGGACTCACCGCCCACACTGCCTCCAGCCGAGCCCAGCCACCGACCCAGCCAGCAGCTCCCGGCGGAGGGAGAGGGAGCGTGATATGAGAAGGGGAGGAGGGAGGGCCAGGGGGAGGAGGAAACACCGACATGGAGGTGGAGAGAAGGGGAAGAGAAACGGGAAGTTTAGATGCAGTCTGCACTATATCCACCAACGGACCTCAAACGACAGGCGCATGACTGCAAATCTCTGGGTGACTCTGGATGTAGGGTCCGTTTCCCGCGAACAAGCAATACACAACGCAGTTATGTGTCCGCTGTACATACCCACTGGTGTCTGAGTTTACGCTCTTCGGCGGTACTGAGGAAGAGAGGTTAACTGTTCCGTAAATGAGCGTCCAGCCATGAACAACGCCGCCTTTCTCCGAGGTCAAGCAGTAATGCCTCGGAGAAACGCAGCGGCGTTTTCGGATTCGGGGGCGTGTTTTTCTTTCTCTCCTCTTGCCATTGGCTGGAATGTTTACATTCCAGAGGAGAGAAAGAAAGTTAAAAACACGCCCCCGAATCCGAAAAAGACGGGGCTTGTTTGGAGAGACAAAGCTCTTCTCCAATGGCTGACCAGCATTTAAGAGGCCAGCTAATGGAGAAGGGAGAGAAGAGGGGCGGGTTCAAGCCCCACTTCTTAAAGTCATTAAATCTCGCGAGCGAGACTGCGCAAGCGCAGCCTTCGCTAGCCGAGACCTAAAAAGGGTTTCCCTAAAGACCCGTGCAATTACAAACTAACAGTCTAATAGACTGCTCTCAGAAATTTTTTTGTACCGTACTTTTAAATCGCCTCCAAACCTGGATGGAAGATTTAAAGATCCTAACTCCCTTCCAAGCAGGCTTTAGAAAGGGAGTCAATAAAATAGATCAAGTTTTTAGTTTTCTGATAATCTATTGGAAAACTGTGGTCTTGGGTGGTGGTAGTTTGCACATTGTTTTTGTTGACCTTCGCTCAGCCTTTGATATGGTGCCCAGACTCAATCCTTGGCGAATTTTGTCTGCCATGGGTGTACCCTCAGATTTAGTGGCTGTCATAATTAGGCTCCACCTAGGTAACTATGCTCAAGTGCAGTGTAGACGAACAGGCAGCCTAATGGCTCCCTTCTTTGTGGACCGGGGGAGAAGGCAGCGCTGCGTGCTGGCCCCAACTTTGTTTTCATTATATATAAATGATCTTATTTCTTTTCATGATGATTGTGATGGTGATGAACCCACACTGGCGAATATTAAGGCTCCGACTTTAATGTTCGCGGATAACACATTAGTAATTTTAAAATCCCCTATGGGCCTGCAGAATGTCTTGAGTTGATTCGAGGTATTCTGTGAGCAGCGGAGCTTAGAAATAAACATTGGAAGTAAACGTTTTTGAATTCCTAGGGTTGACACTTAACGGGGGGTATGGATTGGTGCAATCACATAGACAAGAGGGAACTGAAATTTGCACACTTAAATGGGTCATTATTTAGGGCCTGATTACGATGCGCTTAGGAAATCTTCCCCACGAAATTGGTTTGGAAATGGTTTCAAACCACTTAGATCTAGAAAGTCCGACCGACCGAGTACAATGCGTTCAAAGGCTTCCAGATACGATTTGGTTGGACTCCCATTTACTTCAATGGGAGCCTATGTTCCTAACGGCGTTGTAATCGGACCCTCAGTCGGGAAGACACGTTCCTGATCCGATTCGGAAGGAGCAAATGCCGTTAGGAAGCCTTCCTAACCCCCCTCGTAATCGGGCCCTAGGTGGGATTGCTTTCCTAACTGCATCGTAATTGGGCCCTTAGAGTCCCCCAAAAAATTTCCTTACAGACCAATCAAGGCAGCTCTCCAAATTTATAAGGCACAGACGTTGGGCACTGTGGTGTATGGTTAGGAACTCCGGGGTCACAGAAATGTAACAAATTTACAAGTTCCAGACAATAACTTTATACGCCAACTAACAGGTCTTCCCATAAGTACCCTGCTAGTCTCCCTGAGATTAGATCTGGGTTTGCTGCCTATTTCTGAGGAAGTGGGATTAAAGCCCATTTTATACTGGAAACAGATTTGGTCTACACCTACACTTTCATCTTACGTGGACCGCTTCAGAGAAGTGCAGAGGATTCCGGGCACCTGAAACATCCCTTGGTTCAGATACATCAAAGAAACCCTTGCAAAGATTGGGCTTAATGATCTATCTATGGTAGGAATGTTGAGAACTCTCCATTCTCTAGTGTCTGCATGATTAAAGAAAGTTATCAACAGCACAAGCTGGACAGAGAGTGTTAGACTCTACTATTGGCATTATGACAGAACGATTTCTCCAGGGCAAAGCATCTTATAGTCCAGAAGAATTTCTTGACGGAACTGAGCCCGCGTTAGCTCGCAAGCTGTATTTGCAGCTAAGGTATGGAACTTTACCAGTTGCTCCATACACCAGCAAATGGTCTCAGAAACGTCGGCCAACAGGATGTCCTTACCCTACTCTTGGGGCTGATAGGGAATCCCTGGACCATGTTTTTTTCTTCTGCCCCACATATCTCTTACCTAGGAAAAAG
The DNA here is from genome assembly GCF_964204655.1 of Triturus cristatus. Classification (NCBI taxonomy): domain Eukaryota; kingdom Metazoa; phylum Chordata; class Amphibia; order Caudata; family Salamandridae; genus Triturus; species Triturus cristatus. The sequence goes on from NC_140590.1 coordinate 1,546,822,421, forward strand.
TGGCTTATTCCAATATGCCGGGGTCTGGGCACTAGATCTCTCAAAGTTGCTCTTCGTATACTTGGGTCTGATGTAAGACATATTATCGTTTTTGTTGTATCCCATTTTTTACTAGCATTGTGGAGACCAAGGCTGCGTGTAGTACAAGACAGAACAATTTCTTCACCCTGTGTATAGGTAAAACTTTATTCTACATGTCCTACCTTTCACATACAGTGCACCCTGCCCGCAGGGTATTTTGGGCCTGCCTTAGGGGTGACTCAAATGTAATAAAAAGCAAGGTTAGGGCCTGGCAGGTGGGTGCACTTGCCAGGTCGACATGGCAGTAGAGACTGTGCTTAGACACTGCTGTGGCAGATCTGAGACCCCTTTGAAAGGTTGCTTGCGTGGGTGGCACAATCAGTGCTGCAGGCCCACTAGCAGCATTTGACTTACAAGCCCTGGCCACACACAGTGCACTGTACTGGAGACTTAGTACTAAGTCAAACAAGCCAATCATGGAAACACTAATCCATATTCACAGTTTACAGAGGGAGCACATGCACTTTGGCACTGATCAGCAGTGGCAAAGTGCCTAAAGCATCTAGACCAGCAAAAACGAAATCCAGCACACAGCAAAAAAATACAAGAGGCAGAAGCAAAAAGACAGGGGAAAACCATGCCACAGATATGTAGTGAAGTACTGATACTTTTAGTCACCCATGCAGATAAGTAGTACTTTAAACATATCTCAAGCCTGCTTGTGTAAAGCCTGTGTGTGCAGTTTTACTGCCAGGTCGACTTAGCAATTAACACCCATTGCCAAGCCTTAAACTCCTGTTTTTCTACAAATAGTCACCCCTATGGTAGGCCATAGCTAGCCCATAGGGCAGGTTGCTATGTGCTTAAAAGGTAATACATCCAGTTTCCCATGCATACTTTGATTCACATACCTATTTACAAAAGCATAGAGCCACTCACACACCCAGTCAGACAGCAACAGAGACACTTAGACCTTCACTCACACACTCACACAGGACTTATCTATCCAGGAGTAACAGAGCTAGTTGCACACACAGTTACATACACCAACACTCACCGATACAGCCAGTAAGTTATCTATATAGCCACTTGGATACAGATTTACATGCCCATAGAGTTACTAAGAGAGCTACACAAATAACATAATAGTTACTTAAATATCCAGTGACACACCCACAGACGAACTGATACATTCGCTCAGATATGTACTCAAGTACTGGCACAACCAAGTCACCCATCCAGACTCACATACCTATCACAAAAGCATAGAGCCCCTCAAACACCCAGTCAGACAGCGACAGAGGCACTTACACATTCACTCACATCCTCACACATCACTTATGTATCCAATAGTAACAGAGCCAGTTGCACACACAGTTACATACCCCAAACCTCACTAACACAGCCAGTAAGCTATCCATACAGCCATATGCATACAGATTTACAGACTCATATTACTAAGAGAGTCACTCATATCCCGATATAGTTACTTACACATACAGTCACAGCCCCATAGAGGGACTGATACACTCACTCAGATATGTACTCAAGTACTGACACTCCTAGTCACTCGTCCAGACAAGTAGCCCTTTAAACATGTGTAGGGCCTGCAACTGCAGAGCCTATGTGAGCAGTTTTACTGCCAGGCTGACTTGGCATTCAACAACCTCTTGCCAAGATGTAAACTCCCGTTCTACTTCATATAAGTCACCCGTAAGGTAGGCCGAAGGTAGGTCATAGAGCAGGGTGCTATGTGCTTAAAAGGTAAGACATGTACTTTTAATTTTCAGTGAGTTACATGCGTATTTACAGACCCATATGCCCAGTTATACATCCAGTCCACGGCCCATACTGCGCCTCATGTGCCTGTTTACAAAAGCATTGAGCCACTTCCACACCGAGTCAGACAGCGACAGAGGTACTTAGACATTCACTCACACACTTACACAGCACTTATGTATTCACCAGTAACAGAGCCAGTTGTACCCACAGTTACATACCTCAACACTCGATAACACCAGCCAGTAAGCTATCCATACAGCCACTTGCATACAGATTTACAGACCCATAGATTTATTAAGAGAGCCACTCATTTACCGATATAGATACTTATACTTACAGTCACATACCCCTAGAGGAATACAGGCACTCTTATACACACTCACTCACCCATACAGCAATGCAGGTGCCCTATTACACACTCATACAACCACTCATACACCCACTCACTCACTCACACAAACAGCCACTCATACACCCACTCACTCATATATACAGCCACTCACGCACCCACTCACTCACTCATACAGTCACTCTCACAGCCACTCACTCACCCATTGAGCTACTCATACACCCACTCAGTCACCCATATAGCCACTCACACACCTACTCACTCACCCACACAGCCACGCACACACCTTGTCACTCACTCATACAACCACTCACACACCTACTCAATCACTCATAGAGCCACTCACACACCTACTCACAGACCCATACAGCCACTCACAAATCCACTCCGACTCTTATACAGCCTTTCATAAACCCACTTACACACCCACACAGCTACGTACACACCCACTTGAAGACCCACACAGCCACTCATACCCACTTACTAACTCACAATTCCACTAACATGCTCACTCACATACCTTCAAAACCACTCGCACACCTACTTATACAACCATACAAACACTCACATACCTAGTCACAAACCCATACAGCCACTCACACACCCACTCCCAAAGGTTATGGATTACAGTTAGGAAAAAAAAATAAAAACCCTTCAAAATCCACCCAAAAATAAAATAAAAGCTACAGGGACGTTATAGTTAGGAAATAATGTTAAAAAAACCTTAGAAGTTCAATGAAAAAAACAAAGGTTACAGTGGCGTTATAGTTAGGCTCAGATTTAACTCTTACAATATCACTGAAATTCAGCAGCGATAGTTACCTGAGCTAACTATAACTTACGACCCGCAATGCACTGATTATGACCTCACATATTACATCGCTCATGACATGGTCAGTGACAACACTGAAGACATTTCAAATAACATTACTGATGACATCACTGATGACATCATCCAGTGAGTGAAAGTGTTTCGTAAATGTTAAATTACTATTCCTTCTTCTCCAAGCAGAACCCAGCTATCTTTCATCTGGATCTTTAACACAAAGAACCCAGCTATCTTTCCTCTGGAGCTTAAACACAAACCTTTAATGGACTCACCATCATGAACAATGATCCAGACTGCATTCTGACTGAAGAACATGTGGTCCAGCCCACACCTTCACACATAACTTGAGTGCCTATGCTCAGATCCTCTGGTGCATCTGGATAGCTTCCATGAGGAATGTAGGTAAAAAGCAAACATCAGAGGACACCAGTGCAGAACTAGAGTGATAACCTCCTCTCTGCATGATGAAAGGAAAGGAGATGCTCATTTACACTATCATACAAGAATGGAGGCTATGAAGTTCTGGGCAATTCTTCTGCAGGAAACTCACACAAAGGAACTGACAAAATATTTTAATTTTGCTTTGATTTGTTAATGTGTTGCTTTGAAAATGCAGTTCCACATTCTGGAGTAGTATGGGAGTTTGCAGACGTGGATGGCACATCCAAGCGCAGTCAACTGGGGGTGTCACCAGCTCAATATGTGACCCAGGTGTGATTTTAATTCTGGCAATTCTAACCGCTTCTTTTGCAATTCTCTGTCCAAAGGCTCCAGTGTTTGAGACAACTCCCCTCCACTCCCCACATATCAGACACTTCTGGTCTCCTCACAAAGAAAAAAGACAGCAATCACTCCTTGTACTTAGCGTGGCTTATAGGAAATGGTAATTAGCCTAGGTGTGCAGCAGCAATAATAACAATGGCCTTTCATTGCAATGAAAGGACGTGTAACAGCCCATGTATTGAAAATAATTACTTCATAGATGCACTAATGCTTCTGCTTTTGTGGCGGCCTGCTGCCAAAACCAAAGGTATCTCATTGAAACATAATCTGTTCTGGTTCTGCAGCAACTTTGACACAGTGTTCAGTTGAACTGATGTTACACTGACACCTGGGTAAACCTGCCTCACAAAGGAATAACATTAAGTGGAGGCCACTGAGAAGGACCATTAGTGTAAAACAAATATTTAGAATACCCTGTGGGACATCACAAGTAACCAAAGTGCAATCAGATACCAGCCCAGCCACTGTGAACTTTTTTTTAAATGTTCTGATAAAAAAAGACTACAACAACTCAAGTGCCCAATCAGTGACAAGAGCCATCATCTGCAAACATCCAAAAATATCTCATGGCCCATTCTGTAAATGGCAGCCAACAGGTATAACAAGTTACATAATCATGGACAGTGACACAGAATGACCCATAGTAACGGAAAACAGGTGTTCACTTGGAGCTCATTTTCAAGCAAATATAATAACACAGACTTCTGTGTGGGCTTAATCTGTATAGTATAAATTGTAATAGACAAGATATGTATTCTGTAAAGAATAATCCTTTTACAAGTTTAAATAATACCATTACAACCAGTATTCCATAATTTCTTTATCCAATCCGATTCAACCGAACCAAAGTTTTATTTAGAATTACAAAAAAAACAATTCTCATTGCATTCATAGTAAAGTGAATAGTGGACAGATTTTTAAAAAAACACCACAAGTGAAAAGCCAGAACCAAACAACTAGAAAGTGACCATTTAGGTGAGTATGTACAATAAATTGGTTTCTCTTGGAGAGCATCCAGTACTTTTTAAAGTTATGAAACATAAAAGCTAAGTACACATAATGTTCCTAGCATATAATAAAGATCTGTCTCCTTTAGAAGTTGACAACGTTTCGACCCTAATGACGGATCCTAGGGTCTCATCAGGACTGAAGGATAACCTGGGGATTGGTTGTATCATTGGAAATCGGTCTAGCTAATTTCTGGTAAAATAAAGCTCCTTAAGCATGGTACAGCAAATGCTGACCCGCAGTTTTACAGTCACCACAAATGTCACTGTTGGTATGTTGCTTTGATAGATTTTAAGTTTATGTATCAAATGCAGTGGGTGCCCTATCTATTCATTTTCATGCCACGGGATATTTTTGTTTATGTATCTCCCATATGCCACCTAACTCTGTAAAGATGTAAAGATGTCCTGCACTTTCATAGAAATTTATTATTAGTGTATTTAAAAAAAAAAGTCTTTAGCTCAAATGTGCAACTTATTATTATTATTATTAAGCATTTATACAGCACATAGCTACCCTCAGGGATCCAGCGCTAGCAATCAGTCAGACGACCAGTAGGAATATATGGGGCTGTTTGTGGGAAGAGCCAGGTTTTCAAGAGTTTACGAAAAGGCAGGATACTGGCTTCAGAGCGAATGTGTAAAGGCAAGGAGTTCCACAGTTTTGCCACATTATACGCAAACAATCTACCTCCCGCTCTTGTCCTTCTGATTTTGGGGACAGCTAGCAAATTAAGATTAAGAGAACGAAGCTCCCTCGCGGGCCGATACCGAATGATGAGGGATATGTTGATTTCCAGGCCCATTCTCCATACAGTCTTATGGGCAAGACACAAGGCCTTAAATTTTGTTCTTTCCAAGATAGGTAGCCAGTGTAAAGCTTTTAGAGCTGGCTTGGCTGATTGTGACCTAGGGATGCCCAGAAGCATCCTGGCAGCACAATTCTGAGCAACCAGGAGTTTCCTCAATGTTGCCTTCAGAGCTCCTAGGTAAAGGGAGTTACCATAATCCAGGTGTGATAGAACTAAGGCTTGGACTAAGATGCGTTTGGCCGTCAATGGCAACAGGGGGAGAATTTTCCGAAGGGATCTGAGTATCCAAAAACAGACCCATGTCACCTTCACTGCTTGGTGGTCAAATTTGAGATCATTGTCCAAGCAAACACCCAAGCTCTTTATCATGGTTTTGGGGGTTGGAGGAGGACCAAGGCACTTTGGCCAAATCTGGCCAAGGTCCATGTTGGAATGGTTCCCTAGCAGCATGAGTTCGGTTTTATCTCTGTTAAGAGGAAGGCAGGAATGCTCCATCCAAGAGGCGACTTTCTCTAAGCACGTCTCAAAGTCCGAGGGAAAATTGCGTGGCCCATTAAGAGTGATGACCAATTGTGTGTCATCCGCGTAGGTCACAATCTTAATGTTATGAGGTCGAACAATGTTAGCCAATGGCCGCATATAAACATTGAAAAGTGTGAAGTTAAGTGAGGAGCCCTGCGGGACTCCACAGTTGAGTTCTGGTTTCTCAGAGAAAACATCCTTGGAAAAGACTTGAAAAGTTCTCTTGTCGAGATAAGATTGTATCCACAAAAGCGCCTTATCTTGAAGCCCCAGCCTCTTAAGTCTCTCTGCCAGAATGGACAGGTTAACAGTATCGAAGGCCGAGCTTAGATCAAGGAGGATGATGGCAACTGCTCCTCCTTGATCCAGGATCTGTTTAGAGTCCTCAACCACAGACAGAAGAGCGGTCTCAGTTCTGTGATTAAGATGGAAGCCCGTCTGAGTTGCATACAGAAGGTCATGACTTTCCAGAAAATTGGAGAGGATGGATTACACATATTTTTCTAAAGTTTTTACAATTGCTGGCAGCAGCGAGATTGGGCGATAATTGCCCAAATCTGTTGGGTCCAGGCCTGTTTTTTTCAATAGAGCCCTGACCATAGCGTGTTACCATGGACCTGGGATGGATTCTGAGGACAAGGATATATTTACCATCTCCAGGATACTGGCAAAGATAGCATTTCCAGCCTTATGTAGAATGTATGGAGGAGCTGGATCTTAAGGGGAGCCTGATTTTATTTGGGTAAAAATGTCTGTCAGTTTTTCTAGCTTCATGGCTGGGAATACATTAAGCAAGACCTCAGGAATGCTTCCGGACAGTTTGGAGTCTGCCAGATCACTCGGGCAGGGTAGGTGGGGGAACGTGGTGTAAAGTTTTTTAATGTTTCCCTGAAAAAACTCTGCGAGTGCATTGCACTGTTTTGAGGAGATTTGTAGGTCCACATCATTCTTCGGGAGCTCTAGGAGATCCTGAGCTACTCGAAATATTTCTCTCGAAGTATTAGTGGCCGAGGTGATAATGCCTTCATAGTAGGCAACTGTCACTATTCCCTGTCATAAGTGCTAAATTCAGTTTGGGTGCTACAAAAATGATTCAAGGACTCATCTTAATAGTAATTTAAAATTCAACTTAGTGGTCAAGACGGAATTTATATTACTATTTTCACAATGACACTTTTAGACAGTTGGTATTTTCCTGCCAAAAACCAAAAGGCTCAAAATCAATCAGGGGTTTAAATAGCGCGCTACTCACGCGTGAGAGTCTCAAGGTGCTGGGGGGGAGGGGGGCGGCTCCAGGTCAGTCGAAGAGCCTAGTCTTGAGGTCCTTCCTGAACGTGTGCAGGGTGGGGGAGCGTCTGATGTTCACCGGAAGCTCTTTTCAGGTTTTTGCTGCGATGTAAGAGAAAGCTCTCCCGCTGGTTCTCTTTCTGGGGATGCGGGGAACCTCTGCCAGGGCGAGGTCGGTGGAGTGGAGGTTCCTCTTGGGTACGTGGAAGGGCAGTCTCTCATTGAGGTAATTGGGTCTGATGTAGTTGAGGGATTTGTAGGCGTGGGTGAGGAGTTTGAAGGTGACCCTCTTTTCGACGGGGAACCAGTGGAGGCACTCGTAGGTGATGGGTCGTGCTCATGGCACGGAGTTCCGAGGATGAGTCTGGCAGTGGTGTTCTGGATGGTTTGTAGTTTGCATAGAAGAGTTTTGTTGATTCCAGCGTAGAGGGAATTTCCGTAGTCCAGTCTGCTGGTTATGAGTGCGTGGGTGACGGTTCTTCTGCAGTCGGGGGGGATCCATTTGGAGATCTTGCGGAGGATGTGAAGGCAGTTGAAACTGGTGGAGGTGACAGCGTTGATCTGGCGGTTCATGGAGAGGGAGGAGTCCAGGATGATGCCGAGGTTCCGAGCATGGTCTGTAGGGGTGGGTGGGCTCCCGAGGGCGGTTGGCCACCAGGTGTTGTCTCAGGCGGTGGTGAGAGGTCCAAGGATGGGGATCTCGGTTTTCTCTGAGTTTAGCTTCAGACAGCAGTCCTTCATCCAGGCTGCCACGTTCTTCATTCCTTCCTGGAAGCAGAGCCTGGTGTCTTCGGGATTTTTCCTGAGCGAGAGGATGAGTTGGGTGTGGTCGGCGTAGGATACGATGTTCAGCTCATGCTGTCTGACGATGGCTCTGAGGGGGGCCATGTAGATATTGAAGAGCGTGGGGCTGAGAGATGAACCCTGGGGTAGTCCGCAGCTGATTTCCCTGGGTTTTGAGAGGAAGGGCGGGATTTTGATCCTCTGAGTCCTGTCCGCGAAGAAGGATTGGATCCAGTCGAGGGCGGTTTCTTGTATTCCCGCATCGTGCAGTCTGGCAGCAAGCGTGTGATGTGAGACGATGTCGAAAGCTGCGGAGAGATCAAGAAGGATGCGGGCCGCAGTGTGTCTCTGGTCCAGTAGCATACGGATGTCGTCGGTGGCTGCGAGGATGACGGTCTTGGTGCTGTGGTTGCTGCGGAATCCAGACTGAGAGGCGTCCAGGATGGAGTTCTCTTATTTTAAGGCGATCAGCTGGGTGTTTAGGATTCTCTCTGTGACTTTGGTCGCAAAGGGGAGGAGGGGGATGGGCCGGTAGTTTTTCAGGTCCGTAGGGTCAGCCGTTGGTTTCTTGAGAAGGGGTTTTACCTCTGCCCGTTTCCAGTCATCTGGGCAGATGTCTGATCTGAGGGAGGCGTTGATGGTGCGTTCTAGTTCGGGTGTGATGGCGGCGGCGGCTCTGTGGAATATGTGCGGTGGGTAGGGATCCGTTGGGGCGCCTGAGTGGGTTTTCATCATGGTCGTGGTGATGAGTTTGATGGTCGTAGGTCCCAGGATGTGATGGTAGGTTTGTCAGCGGCGGTGTGAAGGGGGTTGGTGTTCGTTGTAAGTTCACTAAAGTTGTCGTAGAGGGCCTTGATCTTCAGATGGAAGTAGGAGCTGAGCTTGTCTCAGAGTTCCTGGGTGGGTGTGACATCCGTGGATTCGCAGGTGGGTTTGGCGAACTGCTGTATGACGTTGAACAGTTCCTTGGCCTTGGATATGTTGTTCTGGACTTTGTCTCTTATGATGGTCCGATTGGTGTCTCTTATGCACTGGTGGTAATCCTTCAGGGCACTCTTCTGGTTCTCAGGTTTTGCCAGGTTTTCTCCAGGCGTCTGCAGGATCGTCTGGCTTCTTGAAGTTCTACGGTGAACCAGGCGGCTTTTAGAGGGCATTGTTTGGCGGCGGAGGGGTGCGAGCTTGTTGGCGCAGCGGGAGATCCAGTGGTGAAGTTCTTTGGCTGCGGAGTTGGTGTCGGTCGTGGCGCTGGGGGGGTCTTGGAAGAGGGTGCTGTTGAGGAGTTCCTCTGTGACCTTGCTCCAGTTCCTTTGTGGCAGGCGTGGGGCGGGCTTGGGTGTGGTGGTGGTGTTGAACATGAAATGAACACAGTGGTGGTCGGTCCAGGGGCTTGAGGGTGTGGCCTGCTCTGTGGGTGGGTGTGTTGATGAGCTGTTTCATTCCAAGGTTGGTGAGGTTGTCGAGGAGAGTGGTCGAGTCGGGGTCGTTGCCGTTGTCGAGGTGGAAATTCAGGTCTCCGAGTAGAATGTAGTCCGTAGACGTGATGGCGTGGGGTGCGAAGAGTTCGGCGATGGTGGTTGCGTGGTGAATGCGGGGTCGAGGCCGTCGGTAGATGAAGGTGCCGCGTAGCGTGGTCCTGGGGTTAGTCTGGATCTGGAAGTGGAGGTGTTCTGTGTTGGAGTGGGGGTCGCTCATGCTGGATGTGGAGAGTCGGAGTGGGGTCTTGTGTGCAATGGCAATTCCACATCCTGGGTGGTAAGGCCGGGCTTTTCTCTGGATCTTGTAGCCATCGGGGATGGCAGTGGCGATGTTGGGGCTGGAGGTGGCGTTAGTCCAAGTTTCCGTGAAGAATGTGACGTCGGGTGAGAGGGTGTCTATCAGGTTCCCAGATCTCTACGGCATGTCTGTGCAGGGAGAGCATGTTGAGAAGAATGCAAGTCAGGGTATGGGAGGTGCATGGGTCGGGCGTGCCTTCGGCAGTCATGGGAGCATTGTCGAGAACGGCCCGTGGGTGGTGATAGGTGCGGATCTAGTGCAGTCGACGTGCCTTCCGGGGTTGAGTGCATGGAGGGTGGTTCGGTCTTAGCGGTGGGGTCCGGGAGGACCAGGGGTCCTGACGCTGGTCGCTGTTGGATCGCGGATGGGTGCAGACGTGCTTGCCTTCGGCGCGCCAGCGGCACATCCGCTACGCGTGTCTGCTGCACTTCCATTATGAAAGAGAGGGGGAGGGACACGCAGCTGGGAGGTGGTAGCGGGGCGGTAGGGGGAGGAGTCACGGGACAGCGGCGGCAGGAAAAAAACGGAGGGGGGCAACAGGAACAAGGAGGAAACTAGCGGAAAAAACACAGAGGCAGGCAGAAAAAAGTAAAAATAGGCAGGCACAATAAGTGAAATAGGAACAGAAATTAGGCAAGGAGGCACAACACAGCGAGAACCGGAGTCAGGGTGTACTCGAACCCTGAAAGTGGAGTGTCAGGCTTGAGAGGTGATGCAGGGCACAGCGGAGCTGCTGGGGAGAGTGAGCTCCTAGGACCCAGGTCTGTGTACTCACTTTGTCACTGGCAGATGAAGGTCACACCTGGGCCTGCCTTACCTTTGTCTCTCTAGTCAGTGGCGGCACCAAAAGTAATGCGAGAGATGAATTGACCAGAACTACTTTAGGGTTTGGAGAATGGCTTGCCCTCCACCCACTGGCTGAAAGTGATCATAAAAGTGAATCCCATACATCTCTCCTCAGAATACGGTCTGCCCTGCCGTCTGAAACCTGAAGGAAGACTGGACCTCCTTCCCTTTAACCCAAGATCCCAGAAGTGACTCAGAGATTCAGCTAACCTCCTGTTTGAGCTACTGGGACACAAAAAGCTCCCAGAGGACTCTCTCTCCCTGAATTTGCCCCACTGACCGCTTCCAACTGGACCTGCCATGGACCCTGCTGCTGGCCTCTGTTTGAGACTTACCCTCAAGTGCTGCCCCCCCCCCCCCCCGAGTCTTGGACCCTTGGCAAGTGTTACAGTGTACTTCTCCTGTCCCCAAACTGCAAGAATTGAGACTTAGAAACATTTTTCTAGCTTTCTGTCTGGAGAACCGTCGTAGACTGGGATTGTCATTGAAGCCACAGCCATCGATGTTGACTCACCAGTCAGCCTTCGCCCTGCTGTAGGAGATTCGGCTTCCAGAAAAGTTTCCAAGTCCAAAAGTAGATGGCGTCATCAGGACATCCAAACAGCATCCAATTAACATTAAGGACTTCCCGGGATGCACTTGGACTTTGCGCGCTCTAATCGTTCCAACCATTCATTGTGATGAATATTTGAGGTGGGTTCTCACCCCCTCAACTAATACTCCAATTTCTTACTATCAGTAATTGTGAAATGTGTTTTCAACTGCAATAAGACACAGAACAGGTCACCGCATGAGCAGGAGTGGTGCAAGCTTTAGTCACACACAGAGCAGGGTCAGTACAGACAGCATTTGGAGCAGCAGTGCAAGCTTCAGCCACAGAAAATTGGAAATGTAACAGTAGCTCAAATCATGTTACGGGGCGAGTGGACTCCGGTTCATTATGGTTGATGGGATGATTTATATACGGTCAAGCATGGTCTGAAGCAGAGGTGACTGAGCCCTGAATGCTCGAGTCAGGTATAGCTGGCTCAGCTCAAGATCTTCTTGGAACCCCCGTGTCCAACCCAAAATGAGTCAAGCTATAATTTGGCTTCCCGTCTGCCACCCACGCTCTCACCTCATGTACCAAGAATTAAAACAATGCATTAATCTTTGATGTAAAACTGGCATGGTAAAGAGATGCCACTCCAGTGTCTGAATTACCGAATGTGAAACCAACAAACCTGAGATCAATCCCATCTTCAATGCTTGACAAATATTGTATTTTACTATGAATCCTTGTTCTTCATTCTTTCATATGACAGCAACCTTAGTTCAGGATGTGCCATGTACATGAAACTCTCTTGTGTTTGATTTATTGGACTATAATGTTGCTCCAGGCACAATAAGAATCTAGGTCAGATAAAGGTTGCATATGACCACTGACTTGTCTCTTTGATCAATAGTGGCAGTGTCGTCAAAATGGTGGGGAGGGGGGCATAAATGTGTTTAAGTTTATGTGTAAAACTATCACTTTCAGTAAATGCTTCTCAATGCAGTGATATCATGTAATGCACTAAGGTGAGTGTTAATGAAACACACATTTTTTAATTTTGAAGATGCTTTATCATATTGTTTACATGATGTCTGTTGCCTGATTTAAATGCCAAACACAAAAAAAAATTCTGCTGAGCTCTGGCTTAGTTCTTCTTGTTCATTTTTGGCTCACCCACCTCAAGGCACAGGCAAGCCGATAAAGGCAAGAAGAAGCACGGGCAAGATGCTTTAGAGGCAATGTAGTGCTGGGATGGTGGGTAGTGCTTAATTTGAATCCGTGGTTTCCGGTGCTCAGCACTGGCACTTAATTGTCAACACTGGCACTTGTGATGGTCTGCCACATGTCGGCGCTGTTTGTCTAATTTAGAGAAGAGCAGAACAACTGTTGTTTAATAATTCAATCTACATTAAAACGACTAATACCTGCAACCGAAGACATTCTTATAGCTTTGGGGCCTGAAATAGTATGATTTGTCCCACTTGTAGAAGTGTGATGGTTAGTAGTTGTGCTGGTACTGTCATTGGTAGCACAGGCAGGGGCAATGGGTGGTGAAAGCAGCAGTGGCCTCACTTTTTACAAATTAAGCACTGGGTACAGAGCTGACGAACTAATCACGCCTTGAAGTGCACAAGCACATAAGTAAACATAGAAAACACTTGTTCTCTTGCAGAATGTTATGACAGTACGATATGTGTTGTATATGCTTTCTTTTTGTATTGGTATGGCTTAAAAGACTAACTAAATTGCGGATGGTGCCGATGGGGTGCCAAGCGACAGAAACCACTGGAATGTACTATGGCTCATCGCACATTGTAATGCTATACGCTGCTGTATGTTATGTTAAAATCATAAATAAATCTTTAAAACAAAAAAGAAAACACTCTCTGTCTCTCCCAGTTTTTTTCCTACTTCAGTTTCCATTGTGTGTTACATACATGTCCATTAATATTCATATTTTTATCCACGTTCATTACATTAACGAATTCTCCCATATGATATACATTGAACTCTGAAGGTTGTGAAGACAAGATGCAATATCCCTTGCACAGATTTTTGCTGTTTCTCATTGTTCTTACTGTACCATCGAACACAATTTGCTAATTTTTCTTTTGAAATGCTTTTTCTTATTAGAGAGACTGAAGAGCTACATATTACAGTTTATATCCTAATACATTACTATAGGTGGTCCCTCTGTGCTCCTGGGTCTGAGGGAGGTGTGACAGTGTCCAGTTTTGCTCTCTTTAACTGGTGACACCTACTATCAGCAAGCAGAAAACCCTGTTTAACCTCTTAACTGACTGTCCTGCGAGCATAGCATTTACAGAGGCACCCCTGGGCATATTCGTCTTTTTATTTGTTGATCCAGGTCTGTGAAAGCTGCCATATGGACAATACCAACACACTTTATGTGAAGAACTGATATGCAATAAGTATACCTGGCATAGACTTCTCTGATCCGTATAATGTTGCGATGCACTTCTTAGTCCTTTTGTCTTGGAGGAAACAGGAAGGGGTATGTTGGATGGCTGTCCTACGAGCATCACTTGTACTGTTACAATAACTTCACCCCAAGGTTACTATAGACACATATAAAACCAAGTATGTATGGATTCAGACCTGCCAATTTAAAGACAATTCACTGTGTGAGTAGTGGACTTGAAGGGGTGAGGCTTAATGCCAAGAACCACCTGAGATGCACTTCTACCACTTCCCCCCACAGACCTCCACCCTCCAAAAAACCCACAAAAGCTTGCTGAGTCTGCAGCCGAAGTCCTGGGGGTATTTTTCACCCCTCAATGGACATTGTCTGATTAAGACCACAAAGACGAGCTGGAAACCCACTGAGAGACGTGTGTTCCAACTCATTTTTTGTTGTTGTTGGTAGTCCACATGAGCTAGCAAGCCACTGAAAGTGGTTGTATATGAATATTATTGATGTAAAACACTGATGTAGACACATATCAATCCTTTGAAATTGACATTAGATGATTTGTTTTGGGTGTGAGAGTTAACCCCCACTTAATTTTTTTTCAATATTTGGAGGGTCTTCATATGGCACGGTTTCTTCTGTTAATCTTCCCTCCCCCTTTGCATTAGTTGTGGTTTTGGGAGGGGGTATGCTCGTTATGTATTCCATCCTTTCCTTTGTATTTTTTGTAAGTCTGAGCACATTTCTCCTTGGCCCCAAGCCCTGCTACTTACGTAGTTTGGCAACAGAAACACCACGTTGCATTTCTGCCTCTGAAACCCGGCATTATTTCTAGGAAAAAGACTTTGACAGGGAACCTTATTAGAAGATCTTTTATTCAGTGTTTTTGTTTCCGAGTTTTTTCTGCAAAACTATCACCGTGACTCTAGGTATTATCTGTAAAACTGTTGGATTGTGCGGTTGGCTCTTTTGATGGTATGGCACATAAACTGGCCCAGTAGCTCAAGTCACAATAGCCCTTTTAAGAAGCCGTGTTTGCCTGTAGCAACCTGGCCAGTGTCCCGGTAGTAAAGACCGCACACAGGTAGCAAGAATAGTTAGGCACATTTAGAAGATGTAAGTTCTTAGACCACTGACGTCAAAACCATTCACAGACACAAAATGCAAGCAGAACAGAAACTGTTGAAGTCTCAACTTTGTTAAAGAACTAATTTCATACCCTTTGATACTGCAATCGTAGCAGTCATATTAATTAAATAGAATAAAATACAATAAAAGGAAAGTCTTTAGCTGACAATGTGAAGTCCGACTGGAAGACATTACAATAATATAATACAAGTACATGAGATAGGATGCATTACCTAATTATCATAAATACAATTAACAAGCACTAGCATAATGTGCTTCAAATTGACTTCTGTGTGTACAGTGCAAAATGCATCCTAACATAAAAAATATCATTACATAATATACGATTTTCATACCATACTAGAAAGAGAGCATACAATATGGTTTTCTGTCATTTTGACGAATTTATACAATCAATAACGTCAACTCGATGAAAACAGGCCGAAGAATCTTTATTTTAGAGAAGAGTGAAAAGAAAATCTACTTTTTAAATAAAATGTAATGTTGTCGTTGGAAAGGTAAATCATAAATTTTAAAGGATTGCATGACAAAGAGTTAAGCAGGGTAAAAGGAGTTAGGGAGGAGTAAAGCAGGAGTAAGAACGATAGGTTTGTGAAAAAAAATGGACTAAAGCTGGAGGCCAAATAAGAGGTTTGTAAAAAAAAAAGAACGTGAATAAAGCTCGAGAAGGAATAAGGTGTTTGTTAAAAAAGGAGAAGCTGAGCAGTTGGAGTGAGGGATTTGAAAAGAATGTGAGTAAAATGGGAGAAGAGTAAGAGGTTTGTGTAAAAAGTGATTACCGTGGGAGAGAAGTAAACATGAAATAATGCTGGAATGGAATTTTGAGGTATTGTTAAAACTGGAAATAAAGCAGGAGGGAAGTACGGGATTTGTAAAAAAAAAAAAAAAACACGGGCAGTGGGAGGGGGGTATCACAAGAGTCATAGAAGGCAGGAAAAGTCTCAAAACGGGGAAAAAAGAGCAGCAGTTTTGTCAGGGGAACACCGCCTCTTTAAAGAGTAAAACCAGCCAGAATAGAGGGGTTTCTCATTATTAAAAAAATGGCTTACACTGGGTTGGTTTCATCAAGCTGGTGAAATCATTTCTTGTTAAAAAATTTGGCAACATTTTGTCAGTCACTTTCTTTCAGCTAGTTTTTCATGCACCACACTTCCAAGCTACTATAACGTAACATAAAATAACTTACCATACCAGACAACACCATATGTTACCATACCATACCATACTTTAGGCAAAAGGTTGTGCCCATCAAATCCTCCTAGATTTTTCACTTTTTGGTCACTTGGTCTTTGATTTTTTTACTGTGAATGAGCCTCACGACTGGTGACACACACACAGTAATCTCACTGTAAATGGACTACGCGTTTAACGCCAGTGTCCACCTTTGAAGATAAGGCTGCTACGACGCAGCAAGGGTAAGGGGCACTTGACTGGTTGCATGAGTGCACATGTGTGATGCCTGCACATGGGAGACTCCTGTCATGTGGATCCTGGCAACTCTGCACAAGTAGCCTGGCACAGAGGGATCTCTGCAGGATTGGATATTGACCTGGGGTACGCCTCATAATGTTAGTGTACACTCTTAGGGAAAGTCAGTGTGGTTTACAGTCTTGTCTGCAGTGACACTTCATTATAAACCTATGGGGAAGACTGCCTTACAGTGCAGCTTTGCTTTCCCTTGGCCCATGGAGACCAGTTACATATCGAATGGGGGGGGAATAAGAATGCCAGACCTAAATATGAGAGTTCCATGAAGATATCTATACCATGTATGGGTCATGCAGGATTTTCATTAGATTAGAATCCAGGCCTTTTATCACCCTGCTGTGCCAAGTTAATGTCATTTCTCTCCAGCAGCAGAAACTAAGGCCTCCCCACACAAAGGGAGCAATTAACAGTGCTTCACTCAGCTCCTGGGGAGGAAAGGGGTGGGGACGAAGGATCTGCATCAATCAATCAGGTATCACACTGTACCAGGGATGGGTTCAGCCCAAGTCTACTGAACAGAGGAGGGAGCCCAGACCTCTGGAGCCAACTCAGGGGAGGAGGCTCCTTTTAAAGACTTAGTAGGAAAGGCCCTGGCAGTGATGTCAGCAAGGGGTGGAGCTGAGGCCCACAGAGGAGATGTGCAGGGGGGTGAGACAGGGGTGGAGAGGTGATGTGGCACCCCAGGATAGGCTAAAGGTGCCTTGCTTATGGAACCTTCCGCCCCCACTTAAAAGGTCTTGGGAACGGGGGAGAGTCCTCTCTTGGTTGTGATTGTCTGCTGGACACTGGGACTAGAGGCGGCAGCCATGGGCAATTGGAAGGAGGAACCCCCTGATATCCATCTGGACTAAGGCCTCGAACTACAGTTGGCCCCCGGAGCAGTTAGGCTTTCCCCAGGATCGGGGAAGCTGGTCCCCTTACACACCTTAGGGACTAGCTAGGGGAAAGACTGGCTTTCTGCAACAAGGCGGAGAGGAGCTCCAGAGGAGAGAAAGGAGAAAGGCTAGCGCAGGGAGCCAGTGGATCCAGCTTCTTGCAAAGTTTGCCATCTTAGAGGCCAGTAGGCCCAAGGAAGCAAAATGAGCCCAAAAACAAGTAAAACAGCCCAAAGGGGCCTGAGATATCAACTGGAGAAGGATTTGATTTTTGACCACCCCAGCACTGTAATGGAGCATGTGGCGCTCCGCTGCAGCCTTGGAAAATGCCCCTGGGCTGGGCCAAGGTCCAAGGGTCACCTCAAGGAGTAATTCTAAAATGTTTCCCTGGGTGGGGACCCCCCTAGAGCCAAGAGAGCTCGGGGATCCCAAACCCTGGGACAAATTTTAAATGTGGTGGCCAGGGACCCCCAACTCTGGGCTCCAAACACCACAGGAAGACAGGGGTGCCATAGCGCCCCTGCGAGGGAAGCCAGGGGCTCCGGAACCCAAACTCCTGGCCCCACAAGAGAAGCAGTGTCATGCCCATCCCGTGTAGTGGTGGGCCTGCCCCTGCTCCCCGTACATTTGTCTGGGGGGAGCAGTCAACCACCACTGTGTACACGCCTGCTTGCAGAAGCAGGCAGGGAAGGAGAGACTGCAGGCTTCTACAGCCACATACAGAGATGTAGGCTACGTAGGGAACGGACAAGGCAGCCAGGGATGGGCTCCCTGAGCTGCCCAACAGTTGAGAGCACGCAGGGGTGCCCGAGGGGGAGAGGGCACCCCTGAGATAAAGAAAAAAACACAAAAGGAAGAAGGACATGCTGTGTGAGGCCACGCAGCACAACAAAGAAAGCGACAGGAGCTGATAATCTAATATGCACGATTCTGAGTGAGCACTCCATAATGCCCTCCGGGGCTGGTAACTGTCCGAAGCCTTTTTGGATGTGTGTGTTGGTCCCAGGACAGCGGGCCACCACCAACATCGGGAGAAGAGTATGGGGAAGCTGAAGGAGCGTTGCCGGGCTGGTAACTGTCCAAAGCCTTTTCGGCTGTGTGGTGATCCCAGGACAGCAGGGCCACCAACAACAACTTAATAAAGTACTGACCCTAAATCTGGTCGGTCTAGCAAAGAATGACCACTTCAGAATTTTCTGTTGATTTACAAGCACTCCCCAGGCTGTAACATGTGCTCTATTGCTGGGAGTGCAGCGCCCCCTAGGAAATAAGTGTGTGAATGCATGTAGTGAGATCAAAATGTAATGCCCTCTAGGGACTGTTTTTAAGATTGCGTTTTCATGGTTTGAGAGCATATAAAAAGCCCACAGACACATGTGAATTTTATTTTTAAATGCTTTATTGATATAACAATGTTGAAAGTGATTACTGATCAAAGTGCATATGGGGTACTGCCGGTATTTATCGGTTGGGGTTTTATTAAAAAGTACCACCGCAATATACAAACTGTTTGACTGATACGTCTGGTCTTTACCATACTGACTAATACCTGACGTTATTTTACACATTTGTGTTTTGAGATAGGTATTTCGAATGAGGATGCATGACATGCGATATTTTATTCAGGAATTGAAATTTGGGGGTTTCTTTATTATCAGCCACACTGGCATGTGTGATTAACTCTTGCTGTGTTTGATTTTTTGATCTTATATATAACTTTACTTATATTTGTCCGGACCAGATTTTAAGTCCGATCGAGGTAATTTCTCACTCAACTTTTAAATACTTAATATGTTGCCTAATGTGTCTATATTTAGCCACGGGTGATATTCGTTTTACCCATTAAGTAACTACACCGTGACCTCATATATCAGAGCACGATGTTTTGGGCTATGCTGTAGATTGTTGGTGAATGGTACCAGGTGTATTGAATGATGCCTACCTGTGCTCTCTTTTTCTTGTTTTTAGATATTTGTTATTAAAACACGTCAGACCGTTGAAGGATACGAATTGTACATAAGATATATATTTTTTAGGTAAACCAATATACTTTATTTATTGATTCTAAGGAATGGCCCCATTTGGAACTTATTGTAGGATTAATAGCTTCTAAAAATTAGCACCATGGGTGTGCTACTAGTTTGCTGTATATATATTTGTACAGTGGATATTCTGCACTTTTTGTGAGGGGTCGTAATCTGCCTTTAGCAGGAATAGATATGCATATATTGTAGTAATTCAACCTTTAAAATCTCTTTTTCCTCCCTTCTCCTTAGACCCATTTTATATGGGACCACACACAGGTTTTACCTGGAATGTGGTGAATCTGCTATGAGAGATTTGTGCTTGGTGAGTGGCATTCCTGTGCGCTATTTGAAATTCCTTGGACCTTGGCCAAGGAAAGGGTGCCTGTCACTTGATATAATCAAATTATCACATTGGTTGCGTGTTTTGCGTTAATTAGTCACCGACTAGTTTATGCGAACCATTTATGTGTATTATGTGGTTCCGGCTACTATGGCCTCTGGAGACATTGGTGATATTGTCTTAATGTAAATGTCCCTTATTCCTTTGCGGCTTCTCTGGTTTTTGTTGTTCTCCTATGTACTTTCCTTTTTGCACTATACACAATTTGTGTGTTTTGTCACTGGGTGAAGGCTTTGGTGATTTCTGGTCTTAGGTTATTCTTCACCTTTTAGATCTTATGTTTACACAAAACTTTGGTTCTGACTTTCGAACAATGAATAATTATATGTTTATAAACTAAGATGGACATTATTTGAGTGTATATATATATATATATTGTGTTGTTGTAGCCCTGAGGTAGTCGTCAGGTGATTTTCCCCGAGATGAAACACGTGTCGGCTATTGGCTACATTTTGGTGATACCATCTATATTAACTTACTATCATGAACTAATGTATAATACATCTACGGTTGTGATGAGGATAAAGGAAACAAGAAAATAAAGAAGAAACCTACCTGAGAATATCTTGAATTTGAAAACTTTATTGGACTGATGTTTTGATATGGCTCAATTCTGAATGTCAACTTGTCTTTTGCTCAGGAGTGGTATTTTGTTTACTGTTTATCCGCTGTGCACTTTCAGTTACAGAGGATTATTGGGATGCGGGTGGCCGATTCCATTGTGTTCCCTGGAGCAACCGTGAAGATACTTGGTCATACTCTTACTTAAATATTGGTTTTGCGCATGGTTTAACCTAGTCATGCTTCTAAGTTATTTGTACATTAATATATAGTATTTAGTAGTGTATATGTAATAAATGTACTTTTTGTTTTTCAAATAAAAAAGACAGACTGGACAATTATTTATTGAGTGTTATTACTGCATTCTGCCGAATGCTGATTACTAGCCCTCACCACCTCCCTTGTGTAGACATTGGACTGCTCTACTCTGCTTCCCTGAGAGAGTCAAGAACTCAAATGGGATGTTTGGTTCCAGTGGAGGGTGAATGTGGACCCATTACTTGTGCAGGCCACACAACTAATGGCCCTTTTCCTTACACATAATCTATCATACCATACATAATACAACATAATACCGAACATGTTTAATAACTCATGAAACTACAGCACAAAAGGCAAAAATGGCTAAAGGTGTAGAAGAAAGTAAAAAAAATACAAACAAGGGAAAGAAAAGTGTGTCATGAAAGGGCCAAATTAAAAGTGGGTGAGAGCAGGTGCATGTCTGGAAAGTATAGAAACCAACAAGGAAGAAAATAACCATAGCGACACAGAGTGAAATGAAAGAACTGGAATCCAAGTGAAATGAGCTGAATGATGCACACTAAATTACAAAGCAGCTATCAATTGATACAAAGGTGCTATGCAAGACCAAACAGAAAAACCATTAACAACTCAATTCCAAGATATAGACATTTACAAATAATACTATACATTTTTTTAAACAGATAAAAATATAAACAAATACAATAAAACTAAAATTATAAACAAATATTAACCAAAAATATTTTTAACCAATATTTGGAAATGTATTGGAGACTCGGAATAATAGATATACTATTCCCACTTCTGCCATGTTACAAGTGAACACAGGTGATTTTAAATGAAGTACCATTTAAGCAGCTGTTGGAGCCTTTGCAGTGTCTTAAACATGATCAAATGCCTGGTATGTTTCCTTTGAAAAGGCAATCAAGTTCTGTATGAGTCAGCCTAATTGTGTGGGGCCTGTGCACTGAAGAAGAAGAGGGAGCAGGCTGATCTTTATCTCTTGACATCACTGCCAGAAGTGGAACAATGGAAGCCCTTGCTGCAGAAGCAGCTGGTGCCCGATCATAAATAACATGCCCCAATTTAGATTAAATAAAAAATACATTCTCCGCCAGTTGTGCATTACTTCATTGAATGCCAAGCAATGCAGAATATTTCATGGCCTTTAAAACTACAGAAAAGCGTGTGCTCCTGCCTTGCAGCCGCGCTGTTATTCCTGAAACAAATGCAGCAAGCGGCATTTGCAAAAAGCCACTTGCTGCACAACTTGAGATCTTATGCCAGTGTGAGTGACAAGAAAATCGGTCCTTTGCTTTTTAATGGTCTCTCCAGCTGTATCATAGTGTGTACACAATTCAGAAAAGAGACTGGGTGCGTCGGGCAGCAGAAAGTGTGCACAAGCAGAACCCACAGGGAACAATGCAGAGCGGTTAAATGTACTATTCCCACTCCAGTCTAAGCAACAGTAGGGAAAGAGTTGGACTTCGGAGGGTTTCAATTTAACATTGCCACTCCAAACAGCGCGAAAGTAAGGAAAGCGTTGAACTCCAGCGGGGTTTGATTTCTTTTCCCACTCCAGTCAGTGAAACAGAAGGGAAAGCTTTGTACTTCGGATGGGTAAGATTTATTATTCCCATTCCAGACTGTGCAACAGTAGGTAAAGTGTTGGACTTCATTGAGGTAATTTACTATTCCGACTGCAGTCTGTGCAACAGTAGGGAAAGCGCTGGACTTCAGAAGTGTACATTTACTATTCCCACTCCAGAATGTGCAACAGTAAGGTAAGCGTTGGACTTTGGTGGGGTTAAATTTACTATTCCCACTGTCTAACCAACAGTAGTGAAAGCTTTGGACTTCGGAGAGGTAATTTACTATTCCCACTCAAGTCTGTGCACCAGTAGGGAAAGCACTGGACTTAGGAGGGGTACATTTACTATTCCCACTCCTGTCTAAGCAACAGTAGATAAACTACTTCACTTCCAGTACATTACATATTTCAATAGCCTTATTAATTTTGAAAACATATCAAACTCTAAATATAAACATTATAAAAAAACAACAATTAACCAATTTGAAAAAATCATAAACAATGTAATAATTGATTGACAACTAAAACATAATAGTTACCTATTTATTACTTAATTAACTTGCCACCCTATTCCTCTACAAACCTAGCAGCCCACACCTAAAATATAACTAAAATAAATAAGTATAACACAGTTTACATAATTGGTAATCAATTAAGTAACTAATTAACAATTAATAATGAACACTTAACGTATGTACATGTGGCCCAAGGTTCCTTATTCTAGCCTGTGACACTATGCTTCAGTACCTGTGAGATATGTACTACTCTCTGCCAGACAGACACACTTCCAGATATGAATAGGCCTGCTTTTTGAATATACAAATCAATGCTCATGTGGAATGAAGCAGGAAAGAAAAAGGAAAGTATATCCGACTGTTATGTACTGTTTAGATTGGAAGTACACTGTACAGCGCAAGTCAATGTATCACAACCCTACGAACACGAATCTGGGACACAGGGCCGGCTTTAGCGCAGGTGGCCTGTGCGACAACGTTTGTTGGCGCCCCCCAATTACCTCTTTCTCAATGGATTCCCTCACTACCACCCTTTTACAGTGCTCCTTAAGTCTCCATAACTGCTCGCTCTCTTGTGCATTTCTTTTGTTTTATACTGCCTGTCGAGTTTAAGGTGTCAGAGCACTTTACATCACATACACATTATAGAGACAATGAATCATAAGTGTGTAAATCAGTGTACAGGAAATGTTACATCAAACTGTGGACCACAAGGACTACAAGGTGTAGGAGTCACATGTCATCCACACTGGTAGACAGTATAGTTTAAGAGTGCTTGGTCTGGAGAAGCACAAACTCAGAATTTACAACGTAACACCAGGGGTTGGCTTTACTAATAAGAATTGATTTCTACCCGAGTGAACCCTTTTTGCAACATAAGGATAAAAAAAGATTGGGGGAAAATTCATAACGCCCTAATCCATACCTTGCAAACCATGCAGCGCTTTGATGATAGTTAATAGCTCACTGTTCTATATTAGGATTTAAACGTATACACTACAAGTACCAAAAAGGTCTCTCTGACAGAAGCAGTAACGCACTGACCTATTTGCATTATATGCATTTAGTGATCTGCTGGGTATGGGTACACTGCTTTGCAGCAGGTATTTTAACCCCTGCCTTACTTTATGATGCATCAAACTTCCACCAGACAAAACTCCATCTCTCTGCAGCAGGTCCATTTATCACCAGAGTTATCTATCTTGACATTTTTATGGATGCCTGGAAATTGCTGGAGACAAGGAACCCAAAAGCAGATGCTTTTAAAACCATATTGTACTTGAAAACATGGCCTCCTCCAAAATCAGGAGTGTAGTGGCAGGATCACACCGCCCTAGAGCCAGCCCTGCTTGGGAGTATCGTCCAAGGGGGGCCCGTGTCCTAAGGGGCACCTCTTCCCTGGGAACATTTTATAGGTTAAAAAACACAAGCAGATCTAAATTGGCTGTGCTGCAGATAGGTCCAGGCGAAAGCAAGCCTAGCTTGGTGTGTCCTCTCAGAGGGGTAGATTCTATTCCTTTGTATAACTGGGATTTCGACATTTTTTACGAATAGGTGGCAACAACTTTAAAATATCTACTATGTAGCTGTGGTTGAGGCCTGGCCCAGAGGGGAGGCTAATTAGGCCTGGGCGATTCAAATTTTGACTGAGTAATTTCAGGATTCTCTGAGAATTACTCACAGGTTCGCAGAATACCTAAAATTACTCATTACACCACGTCACGTAATTACACCGCAGTTTGTAGCAAAATTATACCGCATGAGTGCTGGAATCAGGTGTACATACAAAACGCAGGCGGCTTCTGTTCTTTGTAGTTATGATTTTAGTGCTATTTTTTTTATAGCTAAAATGTCCCTGCATCCAAACATGACACAAGGATGCATTTCACTTTAATATATAGAACTAAATAACGGATTTGCTTTTTGCGTAATTTCTAGTAATTTCACCCAAATCTCCCATAATTACGCAAAAGCAAATCGCATGCATTTCTTATACCCCTAAAAATATTAGAGGAAGCAAGTTAAAGTAAGACAGTGGTTAACACAGATAACCAGGAGTGTGAGAGGGAAAGTAATAGTTGTGATGTAATCGCTGGACAATGTGACGAAGGGATTACCAAGTGGGACATAGTCACAAAATCCTCTGTACATCAAAGGACAACGTAACAAAGAGTAAGAAAGGCAGTGTTTAATTTGAGCAGGTGGTTTCTAGTGCTCGGCACCAGCACTTAATTACCAACACCCGGACTTATGACAGTCTGCACATGGTGGTGCTGTATATCTAATTTAGAGATGAACCCAACATCAGTTGTTTACTCATTCAATATAGAGTAAAACTGACTAATACCTGCCACCTAAGCCATTCTTATCACATTGGGGGCCTGGAATAGTCTGGATTGTCACACGTGCAGGAGTGTGATAGTTAGTGGTTGTGTTGGTACTGTCAGTGCAGGCAGTGACAATGGGTATAACAAACTGCAGGTGCCCCATGACGAGGGCCCTGGCACTTATTTCTTTTACAAATTAAGCAATGAAGAAAGGCAAGGAGAGGAGATGAGGCCAGAACTCTAGGCTTTAGAACTATGGCCCAAGTTGGAGTCCTGGCCTCGGCTCACTATTGTGTGATTCGGGCCAAGCCATTTAATTTTTTAGTGCCTAAAATAAAAATGTTTTATGTAATCTGGTGTTCGTGTAAAATGCACTAATGCCCTAGGACCATGTTCGCTCTTTATAAAACTGCACAAAAGAAAACGCCAGAGAGTGCCGGAGATCAGCCTTGTACAGAAGGCTAAGTCCAGCAAACTGAAAATCTCATTTAGGCGGCACACATAAAATATTATTTAGATCAACAAGCATGAAAATTCTAAATTGCATTAAAAGAATGATTTGCAAATCCACTTAAACAAAAGCAAAGGTCTGCAAAGTGACTGACATTGTAAAAGAAGACACCGACATACAAAAATGCAAAACAGAAAGAAGCAATAATTGCGAACTATGGTGTAGAATAATCAAGGGAGTATATTTCCTCGAAGTGGAAAACCTGTTGTACTTACGACATGTACAGACCTGTAAACCCCGTGAAAGCAGACATGCATCAATCAATCAATCAATCAGTGGGTCTTGTAGAGCGCCACTTCTCACCCTGGGGTCTCCAGGCGCTGGGGTCCTGTGAGCCGCGGTCGGATGGCCATGGCAGTCGAAGAGCCAGGTCTTGAGCTTCCTCCTGGAATCGCCTCAATAACCGGATATAAAATGTTGCAAAGGTGACAAACAGGGAAACGAGATCCCCCTGAAAAGTGCATCTCAAAACAAAACGCCCACTTGTGGTATACATCAGGATACAAATAATGCATGACATGTTCTACAAAGATTGAGGATATGTGGCACGTCGTCACGCGCCAACCTTCAGTCGCACTGCCTATAGAACGCGGAACTTCTCCATAATAAACCACTTTTCAAACAATACCCCATGGTGTTTTTTGTAAACAAATTTTATTCGTCAAAGACACATTCAGCGAAGCTCTGTGGCCCAGAGACTTCAACCACATCAAGAGACAACATACCAGCTTTGACATTTTTCTCATGAATTATCATATAACGACTACAAAAGAGACATGCAGAACCAAGGCAGTCCCCTCCCTTAAACAATACCCCATGTTTAATCTATATTTTTATTCAATCTTCTTTCACACTTTATCTGTTCACGACAAGGCAACGTAATTCCTTTTTTTTTTTTTTTTTTTTTTATTGCGGGTATTACCAAAATTACTTACATGGTTATTTGCAGAGAGGGAAATTTACATTAAACATAGGACATATAAAGTAAAATACATACCTACAAGATGCAATTACGGAGAGAAATGAGAAGATCAATCCATCAAACTAATGTACATATAATTTAAACATATTGCAGTCATACATTTGCATTATTATTCTTCCAGGTTTCTATCGGTTCCCAAATCATATTCCCTAAGGCTCTCGCTTTTTTGCCTTTACATGCAAAGATAGCTTTCTCCTGGTTATACATAGCCAGTAACCTAGCTAGCCAGACCTGGAAGTTGGGGCAGTCTGTATCCTTCCAGCGGGCTGTTAGAATTATCCTATAGATTGCAGTCCCTAAAAAGAGACAGATTTCCTCTCTCTTTGTGTGCCCGAGTGTATTATCGTAACCGAGCATGTATAGAGTGGGGGATTCAGGTATTGAGCGTCCAAACACATTCTGCCAAAAGCCAGCTATCAGATCCCTGAGAGGGGCGAGTTTATTACATTCATAGAGCATGTGGAGTAAGTGTGCCCCGCTTTTACCACACCTTGGGCATTCTGAATTCACCCTTTTCCCCCAAGAATAAAGCTTCGACGGTGTAAAGTAGAGATCATATATGGTCTTATATAGCTGAGCTTTAAGATTGGATGAAATAAATAATTTTGTTGAAAGATACAAAGACATATCAATGTCTACATTGGGATTATTCAGATTGCAAGACCATCTCCTTTCCGTTTTTTCCAGATCATCCTGCTGATTTTCAACTAATATTGTATAGACAGTACCGATCTTGGTTGTAGATTTAGCCATGCATTCAAATATGGGGATATTACTCAAGACGAAGTCAGAACTCCTTAGTTTTAAGATTGAGTTAATCTGAATGAATTTAAATATATTATTATCTGGAATGGAAAATTTACGTTGCAGCACTTGAAAACTATTAGTAGTGCCTGGTAGCAGAAAATCCCCTAGCGTTATAACTCCCAAGTATTCCCATCTTGTAGCCATGATATCATATGTGTGTGATGGTAAAACTGTAGAATGCCACAAAGAAATATATTTGTTATATTTAGGTATGTTAAGGTGACGCATTATTTTCCTCCAGGTGGTCCAAGCACTAAATATAATCTTGAACTTAGTTTTCTTATAGTAAGAGGGTTCCAGCTGTTTAACTAGGAGGCCATTAGCCTTATCTCCTATAAGAAGTTCATAGATTGATGGTATACATTTACCCCCTATTTCTTCTTCTGGGATTTTGACGAAAAGTAACGAGGTCATCTGTTGAATCAGAGTGGCCCATAAATAAAATCCCAGATTCGGAACAGAGAGGCCACCTCTCATTGTTGGTAAGGAGAGAAAACGAATTGATCTCCTTATTTTTCCGTAACCCCAGATAAATCTGGCCATCTGGGATTCCATGGCTTTAATAATTTTATCGTCAACTAATATCGGGATTGCGCGAAATAAATACAAGACCCTGGGCAGTATATTCATTTTAAGGAAATTCCCTCTTCCAATAATTGATAGATGAAGACCATCTATCCTTTTTAGATCGTTCGTGATTTTTTGGAGGAGGGGATCATAGTTAATTTGAATTATTTCCTCTATTTTTGAGGATATCCGAACACCTAAATATATTGCACTATCAACTCTACTTAGGTCAGCAAATTGGGTGTTATGAGTGCAGATAACCATTGTTTTATCTCTGTTTAGCGAATACCCCGAGAGGCGACCAAAGCCCTGGGTAATCTGTTCGATAGTAGATAAAGCCTCAGTGGGATGGGATGTTATTATAGCCACATCATCAGCGTAAGCAAGGACTTTAGTATCGAAAGGGCCAATAATAATAGGTTTAATAGACTCTGCTTTTAATAGTTTCAGAATTAAAGGATTTATATAGAGGGCAAAAAGAATCGGAGAGCATGGACATCCCTGGCGAGTGCCTCGAGATATATCAAAGTAGCCAGACTCAAGACCCATTGCCAGGACCCTAGCTCTTGGCATAAAATACATAGCCTTGATGGATTTCATAAGACATGGCCCGATTTTATTTTGCTCAAGTATCGCCCATAAAAATGCCCATGAAACCCTATTGAAGGCTTTCTCCGCGTCTAGGAGGATCATCGACATCCGGCCGCCCTAGACCCCCATGGCCTCAAACAGGGCAATAGCACGGCGAATGTGATCCGTAGTGCCCCTACCCGGAATGAAGCCATGCTGCCATGGGGAAACCAGACGCTCGATGATCCCCCCGAGGTGATTAGCCAGAATTTTGGAATAGAGCTTCGAATCTGTATTTATAAGTGAAATTGGGCGGTACGATGTAGTTAAATCGGGTGGTTTGTCTTTTTTAGGAAAGACGACTATATTCGTTTCCCTCCAAGAACTGGGGGGAGTGGCACGTACCTGAATACTTATAAATAAATCTAGGAGAAGTGGTGTTATGGTATTTCCAAGAATCTTATATAGCTCCAAAGGTATTTTATCTGGGCCTGCGGCCTTACCTGGAGCAAGCTCTGCTAGGGCGGTTTGTAGCTCTAGTAAGGTTATGTCTCTATCAAGATCTTGTATGGTGGCCTCTTCTAGTCCTGGATTATCCGTCTGGTCTGCTGCCCACCTAACCAATTCGTCCTTGATTTTTAAAGAGTCCAACGTATCCTCATTTTGGTAGAGTTTCTGGTAGTATTTTTTAAATGCTTCTAAAATGGCTTCGGATGTTATGTGGTCTTGGCCGTCTGCCTTAATACTGGTAATTTGATTTAGAGATTGTTTTTGTCTCGTGCGGAGAGCTAATTGCTTACCAACCATCTCGCCCGCCTCATATATCTCGTTGCGATGAGATTGATAAGTCTCTGCTGCTCTCTTAGTTAACCTGCTATTAATTGCCATTTTAAGAATCATCATTTCATTTAGAATCTGCCTTCCATCACCACCTTGCATTATTATAGCGGTATGTTTCTCCTCCTTCTTCGCTAGTTTTAGGAGAGACAGCTCGTTAGCTCTAACCATCTCCTTCCTCTTCCTGGCCACGTAGCTTATTGTTTCGCCACGAACTGAGGCTTTAAAACAATCCCAGACCACGTCCCGTGGGGCACTGTAGCGATTAGCATCTATAAATCCTTGTGCCCATACTTTAATATATTCTAGATAGTCATTATCAACTAATAATTTTCTGTCGAAGGACCAACTTGACCGGGGTCTTAAGATATTATTAGTCCTTAATATGAGGACTAAGGGATTATGGTCCGAGATAATTTTTGGTAATTTATTTATTTGTACCTCGTTGAGCCAACTACTTGTCACCCATATATAGTCGATACGGACATATTTATTATGTGGGTGTGAAAAGTGGGTATATCCCGGATCCTGATGTCGTTTCGTAACCCATGCATCCACTAAGCCTAGACTTTCTTTTAATTGCAGTATGGCTCTATATGCCTTCGGTTTATATCCCACATATTTAAATTGCTCATGATTATGAATCAAGGCCCGGTGAGTTATAGAAATATTAAAATCGCCACAGAAAATTAATGTAGAGGGCCAGGATGCTAGTTCCAATTCTAGATTGGTAAAAAAAGATGGGTCATCCTAGTTAGGTGCGTAAATAGAACATATGGTGATACCTGCTTTGAGCTCAACAATCACCCACCGGCCTAGAGGGTCCGCTGTCTTACGTGTAGGCGGTCCTAAAAAAGATTTTGCCAGAATAGCTACACCTCTTGTTCTAGTAGTATGGGGTGTGCTCGCCATTAAATCAAACCCCGGGACCCTCAGTATGTTTCTTTCTGCCCAGGGAATATGTGTCTCTTGCAGACAAATTATATCAAACATATTTTGGGAAATCACTCCCCACATTCGATCCCTTTTCCCCTTATCATTAAGGCCCGCTATGTTCCATGAGCATAATTTTAAGCTAGCCATACTTCGTTGAATCTATTAGCCAGTCCAATTTTACTATATGCCCAGATTTGAGAATAATAATTTCATAAACTCCATTTCCATCTCTGCTTCCATTTTTATTTTCATACCTGCAATTGCTTTTTTTATATATTTTCACCCCCCTGAATGCCAACCCACCCCCAAGCCCCTTACCCTCCCTCCCTCGACCCACCCCCCCCACTCCCCCATATCTTGGGCAATTAGACTCCGTAAGAGTCTGTAGTGATGAACGTGCAGTGATTGACCGGTGCTCTCCATTAAATCTATATCCCTCCTAAAAAATTTATTTTAGACAAACTCCCCCCCCCCCATATTCCAGAGCTTAAAGCCAACGAGAAGATAGGAGAATACCAGAGGGAGAGGGAGAGCATTAATTAACCGAGAGCGAGATGGAGAGAAAAAAAAACCAAATTTTCAGCCCTAGAGAGTGTCCAGATACTCCTTGGCTTTTATCTCAGAAGTAAAAAACTTCGTCTGATTTCCATTAATAACTTTCAAACAGGCCGGGTTATTCAGGAATGCCTGAAGTTTTTTTTCTTGAAATGGTCTAATGAGTTGGCGGAGACGCCACCTCCGCTCAACCGTTACATGACAGAAATCAGGGCGTACAAAATACGTTATGTTACCGCTAGTTTTTTTTGCCTCAGGTCTAGCTTTCTCCCAGATCGCCTGTCTCAGCAAAAAGTTACCAAAGTATACCAATACAGCTCTTGGGTACGCTCCGGGTTTTGGGGGACTTCTGACGTTAAGGGGTACCCGGTGGGCACGTTGTATCTCAATATCCCATTTCCACGTTGATAACTCCGGGAGGGAGTCTTGAAATAATTTAACCATAAAAGACCTGACATCCCCCCCTTCAATTCCTTCGGGAATTCCCAGGACTCGTAGGTTACTTCGCCGTTGGCGATTTTCCATGTCCTCGAGTTTCCACATCATGTCTGAAAGTTCTTTATCATGCGCCTCAGTCTTCTCCCGATTAGATGTAGTTTCCCTTTCATTGAGCACCAATCTTGACTCCATTTCGTTCATACGATCGTTGAAGGAGTCAATTTTCTTTGAGAGCTTACGGACCACCCCCTGCACCTTACGGAGCTCTGCTTGAGCCCTGCGACCATCGTGAGAGGTCTCTTCCCTGTGGGCAGCTATAGCTAGCAAAATTGTTTCTAACGATGGTGCAGTCTTTTCTTGCTCTTGATGTTGATTGGTGCCAGAGATGGGTTGCTGTGATTGTAACGTTGTTCCAAACTTTTTCAAATGGCACAGTCGTTCCCATCCAGGCCTTCACTGTGACACGTGGGAATTATTAGTTCATACCGGGTAGCTTTAAATTTATTTCACCCAATGCATTTCGGACTCTGTAGCCCTTCCTCAGGGGAAACTGAAATGTTAAAAAGGAAACATGAATTTTAAACTTAGTTTCCCATCAACCATACTCTTGTAGTTAAACTTGCTGGCTGATGAATAATTACAGCTATATCCTGCGGTGACTTATTCCAACATGAATACTGTACTTGAGTACCCCCATGATTTTTGCTAAAAAGACATCAGACATGAAACCCAATTCTATACACAACAAAACCACCCATCGTAAATTAGGTGTGCATTCTATCATTTGTTTTTGAGATGTTCTACAAAGAGCCATATTCCATTACTACACACACACTATGAATATCTACAAAGAACAAGCTGACGATGGGTGTCATCAAGATCCAGCCATAACTGGGCACACGTGCCATGTTATCTAAGCTGGTATCCACACTGCAAAACTATGCCCCTGGGTCCAATCTGAGAATCACCAGAGATACAGCTGGCAAAACCATTTATCTACAAGGTACTACTGTGGCAAGTCACAGATGCCCTCAAACTCAGAGTGGTCTAGCGTGGCACAGACCGCAGACACTACTGCCCATGCTGCAGTTATAGTGATATTCAACTGGGGAGGTTTGCCTTTACTATATGGAAAATCATTTGCACATCCCTCACTGTCAAAAAGCTGAATTGGTGCTCTTCTTCTTCAACAACATAAAAAGTTACACCATCCTCAGCGGAGGTTTGATGAATGATGCAAACCTTATGTTCAAGTGTTTCCCATGCTTGTGGCATGGTGCAGCCATTTTGGATCCCTGTAGACCTGTACCATGAATGCTGAGACACAAATAGAGGAATCGTGTCCTTCTTGGTAACTAGTGCACACAGTCACACACAACATCTGTCTATAAACAATATTCCAAATACTCATGACTTCTTATTTCCTTCACAGGTAATAGTAGCTCCCCTTGAAGACATGGGCGGAACTCAACACAACTCAGCTACCAAGGTGCTGCGGACATAGAACTGTCCTTGGTGCTATTTTCTGTTTTGTGTGCACTGATTCATCCCATGGAGGGTTGTGAAGTGATGAGCTTAAATATTATTATTAACATTCATTGCCACTATGGGCCCTATTACAATGTCGGACCGTGGTGGAAAGCGACAGCCCGACAAGGAGTCAGCAGTCCACTTCCATGATTATGATGGGACCACCTTCACGGCAGTCGTAAATTGTATATTCTTTATTGCAGCTTGTGCTGCGGGCTGCAGCACAAGCTGCAATAGAAAAAATATCCTTTTAAACCATCCATGCCCCGTGTGGCAGGTACAATGCTGTGCCTGCCACACCATTGTGTCAACACAAGGGGGTTGGGCCTTTTACAACAACCACCTTGGACCTCTATAAATATAACCACGAAACACAATAGGTGGCTGCGTGATTTTAACAATTTTACTTCTTTGTGAAGATCATTTTTACTCAACAAACATGACCTCTGAATATTTTTTTACTAATGCTCATATCACTTTTCAAACTTCAATAGCTTTTCAAGCAAAAGAGAAATATCAAC
Source organism: Triturus cristatus (assembly GCF_964204655.1). Lineage (NCBI taxonomy): Eukaryota > Metazoa > Chordata > Amphibia > Caudata > Salamandridae > Triturus > Triturus cristatus. The sequence goes on from NC_140590.1 coordinate 1,546,855,629, forward strand.
TTTCTAATATTAAATGGACAAAAAAAACTTTCTGTTCATTGTGACAAACAAATCTTAAAGCATAAACAAAGAAAACAAGAACAAACATGTGAAATTCATTGTTCAAGCAGTCCTACAGTTGAGGAGCCAGAGTGATAAATTGACAACAGACACTCTTGGTATACAGTATGGGGGTCCAAGCTATCTAATAGGGACTTGATGGGATTGTTTTTCTTTTTCGCAGAAAATTAATTTTGAGTCCTCCATTTTGATCTACGTTGTGCAAGGATACCCCATTAGTTGTTGTCTACACGTTTCAAACCCTAATTCCTTTACGGGTTCTCCTCAGGACAAGGGCTGGGGGATTTCTTGAAGAGCGAGGAAAAGATTTTTGTGTTGGAAATATCACTGCTTCTTTAGTTTGGGAAGAGTAAAAATCCTTTTGCCTCAATGTGAAAACCAAATTTCTTGTCTGCGAGGCTTAGTTCATTAAAGGTTCATTTGTAGAAACAACAAAATAGTAGAACAATCCTTTTTGTGACCTTTTATGACTTGTATAATTCTTTCTTAAATGGAGATGAATTATAGCCGGCAGAGTCAAAGCACTAAATTCGTCATTCATGACTTGTTTGAATCTTCAATGTAGATATTGTAGCCGGTGTGCACCCGGGACCGTAGTCGTGTAGTCGGCGTGATTCCACCTTCGTGCTACCTGCACACATAAATCTTCACAACACCATTGAGTGTCGACACGACGCCACACAGGACACGGATGTTTTGGGGGGTTGCACCATAGCGGAGGCCATTGGGGGATGTGGGCCCTGCTAGAGGCCCCGAAAGTCACTTTCCAACGGCCTTTCCATGTCTGAAAGGCCGAAATGGAAAGGTTATGTTATGTTATGTTATGTTATTTAGGATTTCTATAGCGCACGGCTACTCCATTGGAGTGTCCCGGCGCTTTTTATTGGCAGCTTGAAAACATAAAATCATAACACAGAAAGACAGCAAAACTGAGGAAGAAAGCATGCTAAGAGGCAAAGAGCCAAGTTTTAAGGCCCTTCCTAAAGGTCAGCAAATTAGACGTGCTACGTACAGACAATGGCAAAGCATTCCAAAGCTGCGATGCCTTCAGCTTGAAGGAACGACCCCCTATGCGGGCCCTCTTTACTCGAGGGACCACCGCAAGGAAGAGAGATTCGGATTGCAAAGATCGAGCCGGGCGATAAAAAGTAAGCCTCCTTTGCAGATATTTCGCGCCCGAGGCATAGAGAGCCTTATGAGCCAGCGTCAACGCCTTGAAGACTATCCGCTTCCGGATAGGCAGCCAGTGCAGCGACTGCAGAAGGCCAGACACTCTGGCTCGCCTATGAAGGCCGAAGATAGCCCGAGCAGCCGAGTTCTGGACCACCTGAAGGCGCTGTAACAGATACTCCGGAAGACCCAGATATAGGACATTAGAATAGTCCAATCTGGAGCCAATTAAGGCCTGCACAGTGATCCTCCTGTGCTCTTCTGAAAGCAAAGGAAGAAACTTCCGGAGCATCTTCAGGAGGCCAAAACATGTACCCGTAAGACCGACGATCTGAGATCTCAGCGTCAGACCATTGTCGATCTTAATTCCCAAATTTTTTGCCTGCTGGGAGGAATGTGCAGGAGGAAACATATTAGTCGGCCACCATTCCTGCCAATCTGGATCAGAGGTACAACCAAAAAAGAGTACCTCAGACTTATCTGAGTTGCATTTGAGGCTGTTCAGCTGGAACTATTTGAAAACAGCCCCAAGGCACTCACGAATACTCTCTCCGTCAAACTCCTCACCTTTCCCACACGTAAAGAGGAGCTGAGTATCATCGGCATAGGATACGATCTGGGCCCCCAAGGACTCCGCCAGAGCGGCCAATGGAGTCATAAAGATGTTAAAAAGAGTCGGACTCAACACAGAGCCCTGAGGGACTCCGACTCCCAAAGGCGGCATCACGGCAGAGCTTGGGGAGACCCAGACCGTTTTTCGACGGTCCGCTAAGAATGATCTAAACCAGCTGAGCACCGTCCCCCTCAGACCGATCTCATGAAGTCTGACGAGGAGACCCTCATGGGGGACGGTGTCAAAGGCCGCCGACAAATCAAGCATGACAAGCATAGCTTTACCTCCTGAATCCAGTGCCTCCTTAATGGCTTCAGACACCTCCAAAAGCGCCGTCTCGGTGCTTAAATTGGGGCGGAAGCCCGATTGAGTAGGATGAAGCAGATCGTTGGTTTCCAAAAATCCAGAGAGCACGGTGTGCACGTGCTTCTCCACAATTTTAGCCAGCGCAGGAAGAAGAGAGATTGGCCTATAATTGGCCAACGCCTCAGGGTCTAGGCCAGGCTTCTTGAGGAGGGGGATCACCATCGCCTGCTTCCAAGCCTGCGGGACCACCCCCTCACACAAAGAGAGATTCAAGAGTGGATTTGCCAAGGGATTTACAACCGCCGCCATCTTCGCCAAAAATTTGGCAGGGCATGGGTCAAGAGGCGACCCAGATTTAAGATTGGCCATCAATGCCAATGACGATGCAGCTGAAATAGGCGGAAAATCGGCCAAGATGAACTCCTCAGGAGCCGATGGAACTGGCTCATCCGCAAAACTGAGGCACGCTTCCACCATCCTTGAGGGAAAGGAGTCCTGAATCAACTTTATCTTAGCTGTAAAGAAGTTGGCAAGAGCAGAAACCCACGACTCAGTGGGCGCGGCCTGGGTTACATTAGACCGTGGAGTCGTGAACTCCCTCACAATGGTGAAAATCTCCTTGCCGGAATTGGAGGCAGCCTCTATTCTCCTGGCAAAATAACCCTTTTTCTCAAGGAGGATATCACGATGGTATGTTTTAATCGTGGTCCTATACAGCAGCCTGGCCGCCGGGTCATAATGTGAGCGCCACGCCCTCTCAGCCACCTTGCACTGCCGGCGAGAAGCTGACAGTGCTTCCGTAAACCAAGGGGCAGAAACCCGCTTTGATGTTGCTCGGGGTGTCCTCACAGGGGCGAGATCATCTAGCCTGTCCATCAGCCACGCCTGCAGAGACTCGAGGTCCCGTTCCAAATCGCCCGAAAAGGGGCAAGGATGATCAAGAGAAGCCTGAGCTAGCATCTCTGGGGTCACCCGATGGAATGCCCTCACTCCTAGTCCCTGCTGTCTGAAAACGGTGTTGGAAATGGACATTGTAATCTTGACGGCAGTGCCCCAGCAGGCACTGCCGCCATTTGTGGATTATCTGTCTGACCGATGCACCGACGGGATCTCCGAAACTGTCGGAGGTGTCGGTCTTTACCCTAGCCTGCAGCGGTCCGACTAACCGCATCGTAATGCGGAGTCAGACCGCTGCTTCTGATGTCTGGCAGGCCGCATCCGCCCGACATCGTAATGGGCCCCTATGTTATTAAGCAAAGAAGAGGTTATCAAAGAACTCCATATGGTCTTGCAATTACAAACCAGTATAAGCCTGAAAAAGTCTACATAAAATCTATAAAAACTGTTTAAGCCTTGATATTCAATGCTATATGTGCTGCTGTCTTACCAAGTCAGCCATAAGGCTTCAAAAACGTGGTAAACCATGTGAAAAACACTAATCTCTGTTTCTACATGAAAAAGTAACCATTGAACTTTTCATGAACTTGAGCCTGTGACTGATGGTGCACAATCACAGTAACCAAACTTTGTTCTCCAAGGATGTCCAAGACACAAGCCTGGCTCATCTGTAGCACAGCTGCCTCGAATTTCCCTTAGTTGAGTCACTGATTACAAACTTGCTATGTCGCTGAACCGGTCCCCCTTTTTTTAAACTTCTCTTGCTTGTAATTTTTAGTTCTTTGCAACAAACATTCTTATTTTATTAAGTTACACCTCCTCTGGGCACTAAGCACACTGTGTACTAAGCTAACACTGCGGAGACTTTCTCTTGTCAATGACGTTCAGGGCCGGACTGGCCATAGCGGGCATTGGGCGTTTCCCCAGGAGGCTGGAAGGGTGGGGGTCGGTTTTGCAGCAGTGGGGTCCGGCTTCACAGCAGCAGGGGCCGCTTTTGTTACTGGGCGGCAGATTTGCAGCCATTTAGCAATATCGGCCCCAGTAACAAGAGCAGCAAGCAAGGGTTTCCAACCTCCCTGGACCAGGCACTGCTTCCCCAGGGGATGGTCCGACAAAATTGCTAGGGCTGCCTTGGGTTTCCAATCCGGCCCTGCTCAGTTCTCTGGCACGTGGCACCCCTACTATTTCTTGCACTCACATGCACTATTCAATACATATTTAGAGCAGGAGTGAGCAAGTACTATGTTAGATAAGAAGTTAGTGCATGCCACTTCTTAATGTTTGGTAACCATTTTGTTTTTACCAAAAGCCACACTTGCTTGTGACCATTTCTGGCATTAACCTCTTCCATGACCAAAATGAGCCCTCAAATACAGAGTACTGGTCCAGAAAGGAGAGTTGTAAAACTATATCAGGTTGTCGTATTTGTTATTTTCAGGTTATTTTGGCTGCATTCGAAATGTAAAAATGAAGTCGCAGTGTGGGTTTTGCAGTCCCTCACTGCAGCGATGTCGACACAGATTTCCCCACTTTACACTAGACGAGTTGTGTACCCAAAGACACCTCTAAAATGGCTGAACTCTGGCGCTTCCCCAACTCATGTCGTGTGGGAACAGAAGAATGTGTTGTTGCATATTTAAACTAAGAGGACTTTGGGAATGTAGGCAGCTGTTTGACGCTTCATGACATTTGTACTCAGGAAGAATTCGGGATTTTGTCTGTGAAAATGGATATCTACATTCCTGCAAAAAACTCTCATTAGGGTTGCAGGTTTGAATATTCTCATGACTGTGAGCCAGGAAAGTTAACTATTCTTGAACTCATAATTTTCTCTATTTCTCATGATGACTATATGTCTTCTGTCGGAATTAACATATTATTATTAATTTTGTTGGTCCATGTTTTATGACGGGGATGAGAGTGAGGGTGAAGACCTGCTCTGGCATAGGCTCTCGTTTCAAGATAAAATATGCAAATATGGTGTCATCATGAGGATGAAGGGACAATTGCTGAAATAGGGATATTAAGAGACTACATTGAAAGGTGAAAATATATAACATATCTACTATGAAGTGTCGGAGCGCTGCATTAGCCTTCTTGGCTTAACGCCGAGCTCCGCCACTTCTGAAATGCAGGCCAGCACCAACAATATGATGCGACCTTTGACCGTGCTGGTAGGTCGCTCCCCCACCACACAGCTCCGTCTGTGTGCCCTGACGCTGCCGCAGAAGTCGAGGCTCTCCTCCACCCGCAGGCTACCACCAGCGCCTCATCCGTGGTAGCCAGTGGTAGGCCCTAGGTTTGTACCTTTGTGCCCGTATTTTGCCTTCTATCTCCCCCTCGCTGCCCTGATTGTTGCCTTTTTGCCTTCTGTCTCCCCCTCGCTGCCCTGATTGTTGCCTTTCTGCCTTCTGTCTCCCCCGCGCTGCCCTTCACGTGTGCCCGTATTTTGCCTTATGTCTCCCCCTCGCTGCCCTGATTGTTGCCTTTTTGCCTTCTGTCTCCCCTGCGCTGCCCTTCACTTGTGCCCGTATTTTGCCTTCTGTCTCCCCCTCACTGCCCTGATTGTTGCCTTTTTGCCTTCTGTCTCCCCCGCGCTGCCCTTCACTTGTGCCCGTATTTTGCCCTCTGTCTCCTACTCGCTGCCCTGATTGTTGTCTTTTTGCCGTCTGTCTCCCCCGTGCTGCCCTCCACTTGTGCCCGTATTTTGCCTTCTGTCTCCCCCTCGCTGCCCTGATTGTTGCCTTTTTGCCTTCTGTCTCCCCCACGCTGCCCTTCACTTGTGCCCGTATCTTGCCTTCTGTCTCCCCCACGCTGCCCCTGTTGTGCCTGGTTACCTCCAGGTGCCCCCACCGCTCCCGTTTCCCGCCGCTGCGTCCCCTGCGGCCCTGTCCCCCTCACTGCCCATTCGCTGCCCCTGCCTCCCGCCTCCCAGTTGTTCCTCTCTCCCACATCCCCTTATATGGCGGCCAATGCGCGGCCGCACCTAAGGCAAGCCCGTCTGCGCCTGTCCGTGCCTGGACCGCACCAAGTGCCAGAACCCCTGGCCCCCGCGCCCACCACGACGACTGCCGCCGCTACGATGCCAGCACACTCCACGCTCTCAACCCCGGACGGACCCACACCTGCTTCAAGGCTGCCCCGAAACGCACACACAGTCCCTTCACCTGCCGGAACTGCAGCTACACCAGTCTCAGAGCCGCCGAACAACCCGCCAAGAAGGACCTCAACCACCTCCAATGCATACTACTGAACACCCGCTCCGCACGCAAACACGCCGTCGAGCTCTGGGACCTGCTCGACACATCATCCCCGGACATCGCCTTCCTAACAGAGACTTGGATGAACGACTCTTCCGCACCCGACATCGCCATAGCCATCACAGACGGCTACAAGATCACCCGCAGAGACCGCACCAACGGAGTCGGAGGAGGAATCGCCATCGTCCACAAGCACAGCATCAGGGTCTCGACCAGCACCGACGACACTCTCAGCACCGATGAACACATGCATTTCCAGATTCACACAGACCCCAACTCCACCCACAGAGGCACCCTTGTCTACAGACCCCCCGGACCCCGACCCCAGTTCAGTGACTCCATCGCCGACTTCATCAGCACGCATGCCCTGACCTCCACCGAGTACATCCTCCTCAGAGACCTGAACTTTCACCTGGAGAAAAACAATGACAGCAACTCGACAACCCTGATCGATAACCTCACCAACCTCGGACTGAGGCAACTCGTCACAATGCCCACCCACTCCGCAGGCCATACGCTTGACCCCATCTTCTCCGCAAGCCCCCACGTTGCATTCAGCCACACCATCGAACTCCTCACCGAAGACCAACTGCACGCAAACCTCGCTCTCAGCCCAGCCACCGAACCCTTCAACACTGATGACGCTGCCCGCAACCTCAGACGCTGGATCGACAACTGCGCCAACACCCTCGCCCCACTGAAGAAACCCCCCCACAGAGACACCAGCAAGAGGGCCAGCTGGTTCACCCTAGGAACTCCTAGCTTCCAAGCGAGCCTGCCGGAAGCTAGAGAAGAAATGGCAAAGCGAACAGACTCGTGACAGCCACGCAGCACACAAGGACGCCACCCGCAACCACCATCACCTCATCAGGACTGCCAAGAGGACCTCCTTCCAAGACCGCCTCGACAACAACGCACACAATAGCAAGGAGCTCTTCAACATCGTGAAGGAACTCTCCAACCCCAGCTCCAACACCAACGACATCCCGCCGTCGAAAGCCCTGTGCGACTCCCTCGCCACTTTCTTCCACTGCAAGATAGCAGACATCCACGACAGCTTCAACACCCAGACAGCCCCAACAGACATCAACACAACAGTCCCCGCACACCATCGACCATGACCTCCTGCTAGCCTGGACCAGCGTGAGCATCGATGACATAATCAAGACCATGAGCACAATACACTCCGGCTCCCCGTCAGACCGATTCCCGCACCACATCTTCAACAAAGCCAGCAGCTCCATTGCACCCCATCTGCGCAACGTCATCAATCTCTCCATCGAGACCGCGACCTTCCCAGAGAGCTGGAAACACGCCAAGATCAACGCCGTACTCAAAAAACCCAAGGCAGACCCTAGAGACCTCAAGAACTTCCGGCCCATGTCTCTGCTCCAGTTCGCGGCCAAGGTCATCAAGAAGATCGTCGACAGACACCTAACCCAATACCTCAAAGAAAACAGAATCCTGGACCCTTCCCAGTCAGGGTTCCGCAGCAACCACAGCACCGAGACCGCCCTCATCGCCGCCACCGACGACATCAGGATACTGCTGGACAACGGTGAGACCGCCTTTGACACCGTCTGCCGCCACACACTACGCGCACGCCTCCACGCCGTAGGGATCCGCGACAAGGCTCTGGAATGGACCACCTCCTTCCTCTCCGGCAGAACCCAGAGCGTCCGCCTCCCCCCATTCCGATCCGAAGCCTCCGAGATCATCTGTGGCATACCTCAGGGGTCCTCCCTCAGCCCGACACTGTTCAACATTTACATGGCCCCGCTCGCACACATCGCCCGACAGCACGACCTCAACATAATCTCCTACGCTGACGACACTCAACTGATCCTCTCCCTCGCCATCACCGCAAAAACCAACCTCCACGAAGGAATGAAGGCCGTCGCCGACTGGATGAAGACCAGCCGACTGAAGCTGAACTCGGACAAAACGGAGGTCCTCATCCTCGGCTCCAACCCTTCAGCCTGGGACGACTCCTGGTGGCCAACGGCACAGGGGACAGCCCCGACACCCACCGACCACGCACACAACCTGGGAATCATCCTCGACTCAACGCTCTCCATGACCAAGCAAGTCAACGTCATCTCCTCCTCCTGCTTCAACACCCTTCGCATGCTCCGCAGGATCTACAGGTGGATCCCGAGAGATACAAGAAGAACAGTCACTCAGGCCCTCGTCAGCAGTAGACTCGACTACGGAAACGCCCACTACGTAGGAGCCCCGACCAAGCTCATCAAACCACCGGTGGGAGATCCTTCTCCCACCTTGCCGCCAAGACCTGGAACACCCTCCCACTTAACCTATGACAGACCCAAGACCTGCTGACCTTCAGGAGGCTACTCAAGACCTGGCTGTTCGATCAGTAGCACCCCTCTCCCCCCCAGCACCTTGAGACCCTCACGGGTATGTAGTGCGCTCTACAAATGTTGTTTAATTGATTGATTGAGCTCTGCGTTTCTCCCTGCACATGCGTTAAATTTAGCTGCCTAGCGCCAGTGCAGGCACCCTTGCACCATAGTGCAAGGGTACCTGCCTTGTGGAGAATGATTGTTTATGTGCAGGAAGGTGTCCCTTCCTGCACATAAACAATCTTAAGTGGCAATTTCTAACTTCTATGTGTGATTCTTTGTGCAGCACACATAGAAGTTGCAACTCGTCATTTTTTAAAATGATTGTTCATGTGTAGGAAGGGACACCTTCCTTCACATAAACAATCATGTATGGCATTTTTCTGTTTCCATGTGTGCTGCACAATGCACCACACACAAAAACAGAAAAAATAAGGAGAAATGATGCGCCCTGTTAAGATCAGGTTTTCTTAATTTTGGCGCTGCTCCATATTTCCGCCACCCTTGTAAATATGGGGCAGCATCAAAATCAATGGTTGTTGCGGTGAAACGTCCACCGCAACACCCATTGCCCACCTCTTTTATGTGAAGTATAGTGTGAAAAGGTGCCTTATTTACAAGGCAAAGTCCATCATCTCCTTGTGTTTGCTTTGTTCACCCTAAGTTGACAGGGTATGTCCTGACGTGGGTCCCTTGCTCACTTTGCCACTGGATTCAAGCTAGCCTTGATGATGAAGGATGTTATCCAGAAACCGGTCCCAGGATGCCTGTTTCCGGTTCAGGGAAGACCTGGCTTGGCAGTTCAGGCAGGACTCTACCCATAAGGCACAGGTTCAAGTCTGGTTTGCATATAGCTGGATCTGAACTGAGGTGGCGAAGTGAGCTAAAGAATGATGATGGATTCAACCCAGATCTGTGACTGGGGGTGAGAGTCTGAAAAGTTTCAGCGCTCCGTCCATCATCTCCTTGTGTTTGCTTTGTTCGCCCTAAGTTGGCGGGGTATGCCCTGACGTGAGTCCCTTGCTCACTTTGGCACTGGATTCAAGCTAGCCTGGCTGATGGAGGGTGTTACCCAGAAACCGGTCCCAAGATGCCTGTTTCCGGTTCAGGGAAGACCTGGCTTGGCAGTTTAGGCAGGACTGTACCCATGAGGCACAGGGTCAAGTCTGATTTGCAAATAGCTGGGTCTGAACTGAGGTGGCGAAGGGAACTAAAGAATGATAATGGATTCAACCCAGATCTGTGACTGGGGGTGAGTGTCTGAAAAGTTTCAGCTCTCCGTTCATCATCTCCTTGTGTTTGCTTTATTTACAAGGCAGCGTTAAGCCACATTAAGTGGCTTAACCCTGTCTTGTAAATGTGGTGAAGCTCGTATCGCCACCACAACGTCCAAAAAATGTAGCTTATGGTGGCGATAGGGGCTTGTAAATACGGTCATAAATTTCTTTAAGTATATTATCAGTATTATTTTAAACCACCCGTTCCTTTCATAGTCACATCAGAACCATGTTTAATGTTGCCCCAGGACTACAGAAGGTACTGCAATACCATAGCAATTGCAGTATGTGCTATATACAAATGCCAACAACATTTAAGTGACTAAACATTATGAAGAAACTTTATGGTAAATGTCGAATTGTGTCTAGTTCTAGAAATATACATCATTTAAAGCACCAATTTTAGGTCCATTGTGTGTGTATGTGTGTGATGTGTGTGGCAAGAGCAAGGGTGTGTCCAGGAATAGTGTCGAGGAGGAGGCACAGGTGCTGAGTGTGCTGGGGGTGGAGCAAGAATGAAAAGATGAATGGGGTTGTGGAGGGGAGGGGTTACAGGTGTGGGAAGAGCGTGGGTGGGTGGTGTCACAGAAGCAAAGGAGACCAGGAACTTAGAGAAGGGCAGGCATAGGGGAAGTTGGTTGGGGTGGTCACAGAGGATAGCCAGTACCAGGGAAGAAGATGGGATCATAGATATAGGCAGAGTCTGGGGCACTGAGCAAGCATAGGTAGAGAGTAGGGGTCAGAGGAGGAGCATAGTGGAGTGATGCCGATTGCGGGTAAACAAGCAATGCCACACCCCCTTCAGCACACAGATGGGGTGATCAAGTAGGGTGGTCCTTATGGTAGGGAAACACAACATTTTGTTTACTGCTACACCCCGTTTATGAATTGGGGGCAGTGAAATTTGGGGATGCAGTATTAAAAGAGGCGCTGGGGTGCACTATGAAATTGGTGTTAGGAGACACCGAATGATGTGGCTTGTCGGTTTTTTTGGGGGGCTACCCTAGTTTTTATAATGCTCCCCTACCTCCATGGGGGGAACCCCAAAAGGGTAGGAGTGACTTTTCTATTACCAACCACAAGGGGAACCACACAGACCTACTGCGGTTATTGTATTGAAAGGTGCCCCTAGGGGTATAGAAGGACTGGTCGCATGGGGCCAATCCCTAGTGGAGTACCCTCTTCTTTATTCACCCACCACACGGAGGCACCAAAAAAGTGATAATTGGTGTGCTGGTACTGAAAGGGGCTATATAAGGTAGAGAAACAGAAGGAATGCGAGTTTGGAGTACCTCTTGGAGGAATGGCCACCTGAGCACATTTGGTCTCCTCAGAGAGGGAAAAGTGGGTGAACAGCAAGCAGAGATGCCTGCTATGACATCTGAGAGTATTACAATTTGCTAAATAAGGGAGGTAGACAAATGAGGCAAGAAGAGGGCCCCTGTGGCAATAGCGAATAATCATGGCATTCAAAATTGCCAGCAGTGCATGGATTGGCAGTGTCTGCGGATAGTTAGGGGTGCTTGCCAAGTGATTTGTGCTCCTTAGATTGGGGCTAGGATCCACAGAGGGAAGGTCAACCTTATATTGAGGCAGATCATGTACATCTGATTTAAAGAAGTGTAGTTGGGGTGCGTTGAGAGGGGCAGTACGGAGTGGTAAGTAGATATGGCAGGCTGAGAAATGTGCACCTATCTGGTCAATGGAGGATGAAAATTGGAAAAAGCACCTGGTTACTAGGAGAATGCAAATGGAGGGCAAAGAGGAAGGGTATTATGCTCATTCAAGCACTTAGAAATGGGTAGGTACACTTCCAAATGTAGGATACTGGGGGGTGGGAACATATGAGGGGAAATAAGATGGGGGGATCTAAAGGTCAGAAAAAATGTCACATGCAGAGAGGTGTGGGGGATCAGGAATCCCTGCTAACGTTTAATGTACCACCATGACCATGTTTTGTGCAGCCTTGTTCACTCTGTATTTATTTCTCCAGTGTCTTTCTGTCCTGCAGATGATTAGCGCAAGCTTCCCTATGTATTTCTAGGTCTCATATTCTGTATAAGTGCCTTACATTTCTGGCCTACGGATACTCCCAAAAAGCGTGCTACTTATATTCTGGGAAGAACCTCACTAACTACATGCTGGGGAGGGTAATTCTCGCCCGTCTGGAAACCTGGGCTAATGACTCTGGTCTTATATCTCAATCACAATATGGTTTCCGGAAGGGAATGGGAACGAATGAACAATGTCTCTACCTGTCCCTAGTTATGGGTAAGTACATGAAGGCCAAGAGTGGGTCAATCCACCTGGCCTTCATGGACTTATCTAGTGCCTTTGACACAGTCAATAGAGGGAAGTTGTGGACATTAATGGAAAGAATGGGTTTTGAGGAAGCACTTATTACTTTGTTGCGTAGATTGCACTCGACAACCTCTGTCTCTATACGCTATGGACCAGGGGGCGAAAAAACTAGGCTTATTGCGTCTACTGAGGATGTCAGACAGGGATGCATATTGGCCCCCTTTTTATTCCTTTTATATACAAATGGGGTGGAGAAATTTTTATTGGATCATCAGCTGGACTATCCGAGCATTGGAGGAAAACGGGTTCCCCTTTTATCATATGGGGATGATACGGTACTGATGACTTTAACTGCTAATAGCCTACAAAAAGCTTTAATGCCTTTTAATGACTTTATGATGGCACTGGATCTTAAAGTATATTTTAGTAAGTCTTTTATTATGGTGTGTGGCCCAAAGCAAACAAAAACGAGGAAATTTGTGGTAAAGGAAAATACTGTAGACAAAGTATCTAATTTTACATATCTGGGGAACGTCTTCAACAATAAACTGAATTGGGATCATCTGATCATAGTGAGGGCGCAACACACTAGCAGAATCATAGAGGGCTTCTTCCGCTTTGCATGCAAGTTGGGTCATAAGCGGGTCGCGGAAATGCTTACCTTGTATAAATCAAAATGTCGGTCAGTTACAACTTATGGGGCAGGAGTATGGAGCTATCAAAAATGTAGCCAGTTACAAATTCTGGAAAACAAATTTTTAAAAAAGACTATTGATGGTCCCTATTAGTTCTCCTACAAAGTTTTGTCACTCCGAATTGGGAGTGGATTATGTTGAAGACCGAATTAAATTTGCCCCATTAATTTTATGGGGGAAGTGTGGTCTTCAGAGGAATTGTCATTTACTAGAGAGATCATTAAGGACTGTATGAGCGTGGAAAAAGTATTGTCCATTCCTTGGCTCTGTTATGTTAAAAATGCATTCAATAAGATTGGTCATGGAAATTATTATGACAATCCCGAAAGCATACCAGCTAATATGAAACCAATCATAAAAAATGCTTATTACAAAGAATTAGGAATGCTTGACTCGGTCGAGGAGCTTTTAGTTTATAGGCAGCCAAGAGACCAGGAATTTTTTATCTATTATTTAGCACCCATACACAATTACGCTTCCTTCTGACTAGGTTTCGTTTCTGCACAGTGCACTTTCTTCTGGCTTTTCCTAACCCAGTGAGCTGGTGTGAGAGACTGACTCCCTGTCCATGTAATAATTTAGCCCAACAAAGCACAATGCACTTTATGCTCTTTTGCACATTATATAAGGATATAAGGGCCCGTTTTATTAGGCCAATTTTGAAGGAAACTTGTCCTAGTTCGCATCAAGAGGGTTTTAATTATTTATTATCTTTATCTCTTCGGTTGCCATCTGTAGTGCTGTGCTTAATTTTATTAGAACTGCATCATCAACTAGGAAACTATATGAATTGTGTTAGGAAATCCAGGTAATGCGATTGAAGGGTTTAAATCCATGCAGTTATTTTCGGATAGTGATAGAATACGCTGAAAGCTTAAGATCATGTTTTAAAAAAATTTATATTGTGAAATCTAAATATTTATCCACCCCAAATGTTGTATTGGAAAATTTTAAAGATGTTTTATGCATGATGCTTACTTTTATGATTCAATGAATCGAATACAGTTTATTTGATGATGATGATGAACCTCACTAACTATGCACATTTATGCACCAAACATGGCAAATTCTACAATCTGCAAAGCATCATATTGGAAGCTTTGTTCATCTTGCTGTTTTCCTTCTAAATGTCCCGAGTCAGCTCAGATGCAAGCTAATCATTCCTCATTCACTTGCTTATTGTAGTCTTCCACTCCATAGGCCTAGAAAAAAACAACATGAACAAAAAGTATGTCAGCAAGCAGATTTAAAGCCTATCTCTGCCCTTATGGTCATACTCCTGCACTCTAATAATGCTATGTGGCAACTGCAGCACAATAGCAGGATTGAGAAGAGGGCTGTACAATGTGAATCATGTTATCCCATTCTTACTTTGGTCTGAGACAGTCGCAGGATCCCACCATGATCTGGCCTCCAACATATGGTCTTCAGCAGAATTCTAAGCCTGACAACCTGTCTTAGACTAAATCTTTTACCACTTGAAGGCCACTCATGGGGGCACCACCCTCATTTAACAGGGTGACAAATCAACTGCAGTCATCCTCCATACAGAACCTGAGCATTCGGAGGCTTGCTTGCTAATGGCTTAGAATGGGTGCTTAAACCCCCAGTGCCAGGCCAGAAGCTCCATCCATCCTGCCTCCTGATGCAGCAGGCGTGATGCAAGCCTAATGAAGCAAAGGCCTAACTTTGCCCTTTTCTGCTTCGTTAAAAATGCAGCCTATCTTCTGATTGCAACTAATAAAGGGAGTTTCACCAGCTCTAAATTTCACCCATCATTTCATGAGTGAGAGCTAACTGTAGGCCTATATGCCCAGCCAAACGCACAGGCACCATCCACCCGATTTCAGAACTGTGCTCACACCAAAATGAGAAAGCACCACCATTCAACCTATTTTATTATCTGTACAGCAGCCTCCTCATATACTTGCACTTAGTTATGTCCCCTAGGCCACATGTGTGCTCCACAAAACACCAAATTGAAAGAAGAAAATGAATACATTAATAAATGAAGATAAGGCTTTGCTCATATTTCACCTACTCGAGAAAAAGAGGGTGCGAGGATGTTGGGAGGGAAACATTTGTAATTTTGGGGCGCTCATGTAAAAAAGAGTGGCTCAAATTGCATCTCTATTTTTCAAAATCCAAAAATGAGTAAATTTAAAAAAAGACTGCTTGACTTTTTTGCATCCTAAACTTTGCCAGCATTGGCAGGATTCAAACCCTTGTGATTGAGAAACCTGTACTCCCAGAGGCAGAAGACATTGCTACTGAGCTATCTTAGTGGTCTCCTGCAGTGCAGGAGATACTATCAGCAACATACATGCCTCTACTGCACACAAACAAAGGATAACCATGATATAGAGAAGATTTGAAAGGCCATGGCTATGGAAGCCAATGTGGTCCTGTGGGTAGGTTCTTTGCTTCCCACCGGGGTTCAAATCCTGAGTTTGCACCTGGTGAGTGATGGCAGAAGACTTTAGTAAGTAGGAATAGTGAATTGGTAAGTAAAGATTGTGCATAAACATACGTAGGCACATATATATATTAACATGTCACAATTAAAATCTTCATGTTATAATAAAATCATGCAGTTTGTTTAGTTACCTTATAAAAAGTTTTGAAATCCACCTATATACATATTTAAAATGATGTGACTGCTACCCAAGGTTAAATGAATACTTTGGCCAGATTACATAAACTTTGCAAATCACAGAAATGAAGTAAAAGTGTTTTTGCACCATTTTTGCAGTTTGCCTAAAACCAGACAGGTTTTGTGTTTACACTAGTCCAATTTACAGAAAGATATTTGTACCGAGAGAAATATTGATCAAAACTGTTAAAAAACATATACCACATCTTTAGGATATCAATCAGTTTACATGGGCAACAGAAATTTTAACCAAAAAAACCTGATTCGTGAATAATATTGTGCTATTTATATTGGTTCTGTAATAAAAAAAAAACAGACACTGCTGTCAGGTTTTCCTGCCCATGTAAAAGTAGTTCATCCAGAACATCTTTTTTACATTGTAGGACTCGTAGGACCCTATTCACAGATTACATTTTGAAGTATGTTTAGCAGTACTACTTGCGTACTACAAATACATTTATAAACCTACGAGTGTAAATCTCTTCCTCCACGTCACCTATATTTTCTATGGGGAGTCAAAATCTAATTTACTACCTAGGGGCCGATTCTGATTCGGGTCGGAAGAGCACCGAACGCGATCTGGACGGAAAAACTGCAAGCTGTACGTGTGTTTTCCGCCAGACTCGTACAGCTGTACGAGCGAGCCAGTACGATGCGAGCTACATGAAATTCACCGACCGAGTCGTTTCCGGGTCCAAACCGCTCTGTACGTCTCGGTCGTAAGCTAACCGTGGCGTGCAATGGATGCGATTCACGACTGAGCCAGTATGATGCACGCGTCGGACAGCCTGTGCGAGTCGGAGTGTCCGGCTCGCAAAAGCTCCTGGAGTCGTACTTTGGGGGTCCGCGTCGGACCCCCCGACACCCGCAGCCGTACAGTTCGCACACAGTGGGAGACCCATGGGTCTCCCCCACACAGGCATGTTCGGTGCGGATGGCACCGCCGCGTACCCACTGTAGGGGGCGCACTTGTTCGAGACGTACCTATTCAGTCAATGGGGGCCCATGTACGCATCGTACGACCGGCTCCCATTACTTCTATGGGAGTCCGACCGAACCAAGTCCGACAGCATACATGCGCATCGTACTTGCTCGGTCGGACTGTAGGGGTCTGGCTCGGTCGGAAAACACTCCGGATCCGACTCGGTCAGAGTGCTTTCCGACCCGGATCGGAATCGGCCCCCTAGTAGAAAATGTGGGAGAGACTGGGGGAATGGTTGAAAAAAGTGGCATACTTACTACTAAATAAGTAGGGTTTGGCGAGGGTTAGGGAGGGGTTTAGGGTGGAACATGCACACACCCACAATAGAGTAAGCCCATTGCTATTCACAAACTGAACTTTTAAAGTTACTACAACTAAAATGGGCCCAAAACTGTCATAAATGTATTCCAATTCTCAGATGTAGTAGCTCCAGTACCCCACTGTAGTGAAAGAGCCACTCTTGTGGTTTGGCACCCTATGATGACCTTCAACTACCACCATATTAACTGACTTTAGTGTGTTATTATACCCTAGCCTGGATATATGAGACGGTCCTGCATATGCCTGCTTCTCTTCTGTCTTGTAATCTTGCTGTCTTTCAGTGGGAGCTGTCACGGAGTAGAATAGTCTTGCCAAGAATAGAAGGGGTGGGATGTGCATTTGAAATTGTGAGAGGGAGAGAGAGGTGTGGAATGTACTCTTTGGTTTCGAAGTGCAGTGTTGTGAGCGGTGGTGCACACATGTGCATTGTGTTGTACATTGGTGAGAATTATGAGTTCTTACTATTGGCTTTGACATGGCTTCATGTAATCTTGTTTTATGACTTTGACTATTGGCTTTGACATGGCTTCATGTCATCTTGTTTTCTGACTTTTCCTTGATTCTGCGTGCACAGCAGTGCTTGCAAGTTGTTTTGGGTTATGAGAATTATAGGTGCTTACTATTGGCTTTGACATGGCCTCATGTCATCTTGTTTTCTGACTTTGCCTTGCTTGTTAATTATGAGTTCTTACTATTGACTTTGACATGGCCTCATGTCTGACTTTGCCTTATTTCTGCGTGCACAGCAGTGCTTGCGATTCATATTCAAGGTCTTTCTGCTCTTCACTTGTTTTTCGCTCCTCACTGACCAGAGTGAACTGGATATTATCTGTAGAATGTGCAACTCTGTCTCGAAGTCAAAATACGGGAGCTTGGCCAGCCTCCGTCTTGGCCTTGACGCAGACTGATACAGCCAGCTCGGTTCTTTCTCATGAGAAGGGGGAGAGGTTTTCGAGAAGCTTCGCCTCACATTTAGTAATGATATTTAAGCTGGAAACCTTCGTGAGCCAGGTGGAAGTTCACCACAGAATAGACGTATTGCTGTGGAGGTGACGGAACTTGAGTCCTGATTGAAACTCCTTCCTGGGCTTTTGACGGGCTTCCCAAGCTTGAGTTGGCAAGGATGATGCAACTTCAGTCGGTGAGGTGGTCCTAACCATTTTGTATATATTTTCTACTCTTTGCTACCTGTACATACTGCATTTTATTCTAATTGTTCATTGTAGTTAATTGATACCTGAGAATCTGCATTCATTGATATATTTGGCCTACCTTTTTAAACATTGCATCATTAAACTTGTGTGCGTTATTTTAAAAAGCACCTGAATTTGCCTTTTTGCTTCTAGAGTGGGAGTGCTGTGCAAACGTGTATTATTTAAAAGATGCAGTGGTAAATTTGCCTCCCAGGTGGGAGTGCATGATTTTGGTGTGTCCTTTTAGAGAAAAGCACACTCATTACATGCTCAAAAGTGTATATAATTTAAAGGTGCTGTGGTAAATTCGCCTCCCAGGTGGGAGTGCAGAGTTTGAGTGTGTCCTTTTTGTGAAACACACATTCATTACACCCAAATGGCCAAACACAGGTGCTGTAACACCCTCCCCAAGAAAATAATGAAGGCAAGAACTTAAAATAAAACCCCAGGGGAAATAATGTTAAATTAAATTAATTTATTTTAAATAGTTAAATATATAAACACATCTAATTAATTGTAAAATAAACTGAAGCAAGATATTTTAATACACTTTTTTAAATGTAAAATTCATCTAATATTAATTTGTATTGCAATATGATTAAATTACTGATAATTATTTCCATGCATCACTTTTGTCAACTTTTAATAAATAATAAAGCATGTCGATTTTTTAATGTACGCGGCAATTATTTGTTTTAATTTAAACTACATAAGAATATTTTTTCTTTAACGTAATGTATTCAAATTATTTACATTTTAAAATGAAACTAAGCTAATACAGCTGTGGAATTTTGTTTCTATTTTGTATACTTTACTATTTTTGTAAGGTTTAATGAACTTTTTTTAATACTTTTCCCTATACTTCACCTTAGGGAGATTGCCTACAGTGGGGAGGTGTTGCAACATCAGTGGTTGGCCACGTGTGGTGCTGGACTTAGTAGGCTTCTTTTTTGGTAATAGTACCTTACACTGATATATTTGAATCCACTCACTATTTCACAAGTGGAGACATGTGAGTTTACACTTTTGAGTAACTTTACACTCGTAAATAGTGGATAGCCAAAAGTAGTAAAGTTATTCAAAAGTCTAAGAGGAAACTTATATATGTAAATTACCCAGTTGCGGCCCGTGGTGGAAGTGCTGCCGGGCGCTGACGTGGGGCGGGGGAGGGGCAGGGTGGGGGGTAATAAACTACGGATCACCTCAGATCAGAGGTAAGTAAACATATAAATAAATAAAACGAATTTCGTTGCGCGCGCTGCATCGCCAAATGTGATGCAGCGCGTGCAACAAAATTCTTTTATTTATTTATATGTTTACTTACCTCTATTCGGCCGTAATCCGTAGTTTACTACCCCCCACCCCACGTCAGCACCCGGGAGCACTCCGACCACGAGCCGCTACTGAAATTACCCACAAATGTAAGTTACCTTTGTGAATAGCTCCGAATGTCCTGATTTAAAAAAAAATGATGAACAGGACTAGTCGCAGAATGCAAAGCAGAAACTTGGACCAGCTAAGCTACCATGAAAAGACATGAGAACGTGAGAGAGGTGACACAGCACATTAAGTTAGCATCACACTTTCTTTTATTGTTTACATTTTACACTCTTTCTTCCCTGGTAAAAAGACTTTCAATGTATATTGACTGAAACAATATCTTGTGACTGTTCCCTCTTACACAAGCAGCACATTGGTGCCGAGGAACATTCGTTCGATTTTTGTACTAATACAAAATGTATCTAAGCTTCTCACTTGAAATAGTGTAAAACTTAGATAATGAGGTAGTTACAGATACTGGTTGAAACAGAGGAAGGCTGAAAAGGGATATTAGTTTTTTTTTATGGAATGGTGGTGTTTTAATGTAATGATTTCCACGTAATAGTCCTTGGTTGCTAATTGCTTGCCTTTTGGCAAGCTGTGTCTGAAGACTGATTAAACCTCTGGTATGTCCCAAAACGTAGCTTGTTTTGCAGACTGTTTAGTAGGCCTCAGAACAATTGATTTTTATTTTAGCACAGTATAAAGGTTCGGTGTGAAAACCAGCTCAGTCCTCTTCTTCCCACGCCTGCCAGTTGAGCTTCCCAATAAATTACAATATATATTCCTTCAGTGACTGTTCCTCCGCCGCCTGTCCCCAAAACACATTCTTATGTCTAGACTGCAATTTCCTCTTAATTAGCACCATGTATTAATTTCAAATAAAGATTAATGGCCTCCTTCTTTTGTTTTTTAAAAGTGCTCTTCGTTTCTCCAAGAGACATTATTCTTAGACACTGAGAGGCAGATTTACAAGCCCCTTGCGCCACTTTTGCGTCATTTTTAACATGGGAAAAATGACGCAAAAGTGGCGCACGGGGCTTGCAAATCTGCCCCTTAGCCCCTATTTTTAACCAACCCTCCTCTAATCGCTGGCCGGCAGACTTTGACATGAATTTCGAGAGACGTGCCTTGAAACGGACAGCACCGTCATCACAAAAGACGTCGAAAGAACCATGGCCGTGAGAAGCAGCTGCTTCCGGCGACATGACGCAGCAGTCTCGGCGGAATGTTCCATAAATAATTCACTTGACACCAAATTATTCAGAGAACGGTTGGGTAGCAGCATGTTTTTGCTATATTCTTTGAAGCAGTTGAAAGCATGCTTTCCCGTCCAGCTTGTAGATAATACGGAGACGTTTTGATAATCAACACTTTGATATAATTTATTTCTCATTTATTTATTCTTTATTTATTTCTCAAATTATTTTCTAGTCAGTCCTTTCGCTATCCCTCAAGATCCTCGATTCTGGTTTTGACTGGTTCTCTTCCACCTCATTCACTGCTATTTCATAGAATTTTTTTCTTCTACACCAGCACCAATGCACCATTTCTAAGTAGAGCCGCCCAAAATATGTCATGATGGTTAATAGATTAATAAACATTCTGTTTCTGATACTAATTGAAACTGGGAAACATCCTTTACAGTGCTTAATTTGTATAAGGATAAGTGCCGGGGCTCTCGTAGGGAGGTCACTGCTGCTTGCACCTTACATAAGGCATGCCAGCGCTGCCTATGACAGTACATGTACAGCTACTAACCTTCACAACCCTACAAGTCAGACTATTCCAGGCCCCCAAAGCCAGAAGAATGGCTTGTGAGGCAGGTATTAGTCATTATTAATGTAGATTGAACCAATAAACCACTGTTGTTCCGTTCATACCGCAATTAACAAGACAGCGTCACCATGTGGCAGACTGTCATAGCCCCGGTGCTGACAATAAGGTGCCGGTGCGGAGCACCGGAAAGCACTGGCTCAAATTAAGCACTGAACCTTTACAACACAGTCTTTACATCGCACTACCTTTACATAGCAGTCATTCCATCACTACATCCTTTACATCGCATGTCATTACAATGCAGCCATTATATCGCATGTCACTACAACGCATGTCATTACAACGCATGTCACTACAACGCAGGCATTATATCGCAAGTCATTGCAACGCGTGCCATTAAAACGCATAGTACCCTTACACTATCCAACACTTACCCTACTGTTGCACTCACTGGAGTCAGAATAGTAATTATTACCCCTATACTATCCAACACTTACCTTAAATGCGATGTAATGGTATGCGTTGTAAAGATATAATGCGATGTAATGGAATGCGTTGTAAAAGTAGTTTCTGAAAATGCGATGTAATGGCATGCAATGTAAAAGAATGCGTTGTAAAGAATGTTGCGATGTAAAAACTGCATTGTAAAGGCATGCGTTGTAAATGTATGCATTGTAACGTCTAACATTCCTTGAAACTCCTTTTGTTGCCTCAGGTGACCTCACCCCCAATAGAACTCTAGAAGCTGCTTCTGAAACACTTTTGTCCAGACATAGAGAACATTTATGAAGTATTGTGGTCGATCCTATGTGTTTTATCTGGTATGTTGTGTACATTTTTCCTGCTCCCAGTTCCTAAGGTTTCACCTTCAGGGATGTCTTCTTCCTGTTGACTTTGCATGAAATGCTATTTTCGGTCCTGGAGTCTAACTCAAATGTATGACATTACAATGCATACATTTACAATGCATGCCTTTACAACGCAGTTTTACATCGCATGCCATTACATCGCATTTTCAGAAACTAACTTTACAATGCATTCCATTACATCGCATTATACATTTACAACGCATACCATTACATCGCATTTAAGGTAAGTGTTGGATAGTATGGGGGTAATAATTACTATTCTAACTCCAGTGAGTGCAACAGTAGGGTAAGTGTTGGATAGTTTAGGTGTAAAAACTACTATTCTAACTCCAGTGAGTGCAACAGTAGGGTAAGTGTTGGATAGTGTAAGGGTACTATGCGTTGTAATGGTATGCATTGTAATGACTTGCGATGTAATGCCTGCGTTGTAGTGACATGCATTGTAATGACATGCGTTGTAGTGACATGCGATGTAATGGCTGCATTGCAATGACATGCGATGTAAAGGATGTTGCGATGGACTGACTGCTATGTAAAGGTAGTGCGATGTAATAACTGCGTTGTAAAGGTTATTTCCGGTCTAACTCTGTTGTTTTTGTGTCTGTTTCTGGGACCTCACATGGAGGATTGTTTGAGAACCAGAGTCCATATTCAACGCCTTGTACCCATTTCTAAGGGTTGCCTATTTGTGAATTGATTTAGGTTATGAGAGCCTTCTCTGCTGTGTTGGGGCCAGTCAAGGAGGACAACCTGGCATACGTGGTATTGTGCTACATAAGGAGTATTGAGCACAGCATAGGAAACCTAATATGCGTAACATGCTCCATTCCTTGGCTCTCATCTGGTTGGTTGAGCTTAGTTCTGTGGGCTGCATTGGGGGTTTTGCATCAATATAAGCGGGCCACTTCTGACATGCTATGCTCGGCTTATTGGGGTTTCATTTTATGAGTCACATTCAGTTCTGAAGTTCTATTGTTTCTGAATATTGGGGCCTCCTCTGGAATGCTGATTCCCACTTTCTCTGTCTTATCATTTCTGGATCTCAGGGCTTCACCTGGGGTGGATCCCCCATCTACCCTTTCATAAAACTACTCTGGGATTTCCATTTACTCGTTGCGGAAGGTTGGATCCAAAATCGGTCCCCAGGGGGCTTACTTATGCTAATGAGGTCTTGTTTAGATTATTTTACCAAATGGCTCTTGCAGAGTGTTATAAACAGTGTTGTGAGCTTTATCTTTTACACTGCATCCTGCTTTGGTGGTCTAGTCTCTAGTTTATGTCGAATTGTGCTGATGAGTACAGATTGGTAAAGGGTGTCTTGATTGCTAGGATGACCACCTGTTGCTCTGCTGATCTGGAGACTGCAGCACTGGGAATCCTTATTGAAGTTTCTTATAGATGTCTAAATAGATTGTCAAGTGCATGAACACTCCATTATAAAATAAGTTCTGGATGTTTGTGCACACCCAAAGAGGTAATCTCTGGATTGTCGAGTCTGGCTCTAGATTCATGATAGGTGAACTACCACGGCTCCCCGATGTCTCTCCTGGAATGCTGCAACGAGATCTGAAAATTGCTGCTGGTAGTGTTCTGTCCAGCTCTGTTGGGGGGAGTGGTGGCACCTGGGTCATGGTGTCTGAGTTTGAGACCTTCAGCTGGCAGCCTCTAAATTTCCTGCAAGACAATCTGCTTGCTGTGGTCAATTATGATGCTCTTGTAGTATTGCTCCTTGCTCAAGTGAATTCCTAGTGCTCCTTAGGCCTCCTCAGGAAGTCATTTGTTTTATGGTTTCTAGCTTTTAAATTGTGTTGAGCACGATATACACTATATACTTACCACTCTGTAGACCAACTGAGACCTTGTTTTCTTAGTCTGGATTGTGTAAATGCAGTCAGAACATCAGTACATCAGAAACGATGTGAGGTTGAGGAAGGAACTCCTAGGCAACAGCTGAGGGCCACTTAATAATATGGTAGTTCAGAACGTTCATGCGTCTGCTGTGCTGATCTAACAATATGTCACACACAGCAACTGTTTTGTGTCAAAGAAGAAACTGATCTTCTCATCTGGATCTTCATGAACCTGCCAGAAAAGATGTGAAAGCATCCTCATATTGTCTTCAGCGAGTGACCCAGTTCAAATCCAACCCGAGAACGTTGTGTCAGCTCATTCATTATTTTTCTTACCGTATCGGCCAAGCCTTTTGTTAAGATCCAAATGTCTTTGTTGAGAAATTAAATTGGGTGGTAGATCAGGGATGTGACATGAGAGGACCTTTCCCAGGTTTAGGAACAGCTGTGGTCATGTTTCTATTAAATGTGTTCTTTCTGTCCTGTATAGTTCCAGGAAGCACCAGTGTTTAGCCGTAGCAATTATCTCTGGGCACAGCAACAAAGTGTGTGTCTTTGATTCAATGGGCCTTGGCAATCTGCCAGGGCCAAACGCATCTTTGTCTTGCCAGTCTACCCAATGTTTGTTTTTTATTCGTGACAGTACTCTTTGTTCACAACACCTTTTACCTTGTTTCTTACTTTCTTCCATCTGTCCACAAGAAAGTTTATATATCAACTGTAAGTGCCATTGCGTGGGTGGCAGTTCATATTGTGGTATAAGCATTCACCTGAATCAGTAGATTTGTGTGACATCACCTCCAGCTGTGCTAACAATAAAGGCAGAAGTTAAGGGGCCATCAGGCCTCCTTTTGATCAAGTATCTGACTGGAGGCGGCCTGGAACCTCACACTTGCATGCAAATGCAATTGAGAGGAAACAAAAGCACACAGCTTGTTATCTCTTCACAGGTACCTAAGAGAGGCATTCTTTTGACTTGTTCAGTCCCTGTATATAACTGCATGCACTGTAAGAATGTCAGATGGGTTTGTCTGTCCCGGTATTTACACAAATAACAATTTAAATAGCACTATTTTATTTCTTTGATACCTCTACTCATCCCAAAGCAAAGTGTTAGAGCGCTTTACATAACATACACATTATCCTTTCAAAATAAATCACGTAAGTGTGCAAATTGATGGAGCGTGATGGTGCTCTTAGGATTGTAGGGGTGCATCATAATCATGGATAGTCAGCATCAGCATATATTCTTGTGTTGTATTAACTTTGACCATTAGAAATTGTGCTGTAATAATAAAAATGTGCAAGTGAAGTAATAGAAAAGTATTTCGTGCCATAAAGAAAAGAAATGAAATGGAGTTTATTTTTGAAACTGTAACTTTTAGTATACTGCAATTGCCTAATGAAAAGCTTATATGTAATGTAATGCATTTTTATTTAAATGTGCACCATGATGAAGATTGCATGAAGAAATAATGAGTTATGCTTTACATGTAATAATTGTAGATGTTTGCAAAGAAAAGCATTATTAACGTGTGTGTAATTTGCTGTGAAAGGCCTATCATTTATTCTCATGTTGGCTGAATTGTGTAGGCCTGGAAATGTAATTTCCCTGGTAAGCTCTCGCATTTAGAGGTAGTCCGCGAATGTCATGTGTCTGCAAGGATGTTCTATTTTGACGTTTCAGTTGCAGGTGGAAGAAGCTGCAATTGTTAGTTAGAACTAACGTCTTTTGTTTTAGGAGTTAAGCCTGGAGGAGAAGCAATACATTGTAAAGGGAATGTTGATAATTGTGAGCCGGTGTTCTTTCTCGTTGAGGAGGCCTGGGAACCAAGGTCATTGGACTGCACTCGGAGAAGAAGGTGGAAAATTACCTACGAGAGGCGTCCGTTAGCATAAGGTGATCTGTAGGCAATTTTTACATTTTTGCATTTTTTATTAGGGAAAGTGCCCCGAGGGAAGAGAGTCAGAAGGAGACAGGACGAGTTAGGAGAAGGGGTTAGAGGATTGATCTGGGAAGAAGAACGAACTCTGTAGCTTTGGCTACCCCATTAACATTTTAAATGTACTTCTTAGGAAGTCTTCACGAGCTGACACCTTTAATTGACTTTGTTTGGGAAATGCTAACTAGGGAGGTCATTTTAGAGATAGAGTAAGGATAGTCTAATGCTTCTCACTTTTCAGCCACAGATGAAGTCTGACTTAAATGTCGGAACAGTACTTGCTTGTGTTTTATTTTTAGGGCTTTTTATTCTTTTCATGATTCATAGGAGCAGACTCATTCGTAGGTTTGGATTTGTATTAGTTCCCATGTTTTTTTACAACCTCGTCTTGAGGTGCTTGTATTTTCAGTTATTTTTGGCTTTGTAATAAACCCCTAAACTTAAGTTTGGAGTCCCTGATCTTTTGAGTTATGGTTACTACTGGAAGTCGAATTGTTTAAATTGAGTTGCTTCTCCCCTTAACACTTTTCAGCAGGTAAAAAGAGACATCGATCTAGGGTTCCTTGTCAAAATTTTGGTAGAGGAACCCGGCCTTATCAGTTGGTAGCGAGAGGATGGTTACCTGTGTAGTAAGGGGAGAAGTTAGGGAAAGGTTCGGAAAACCCCATAGAGCCCAAGAAATGGTTGTCCAGAGGATCGAGAGAGGAGAATAACTGTGTTTGGCGGAGACCGACGGAGAGTGACGGTGCGGTGGAAGCAGCAGTTTGTGGAAGAGTGAGTATGAATAGGTATGTTGTTAGATTGCGGTGATGATTTGATTGTGTGATGTCTTGCGGAGTTAGAATGAGAGTTGAGTGATTGTGGTTTTGGACTGTGAGCCCGCGCGGTCCATGTGATTTTTGATGTCAGTCTCGATGAGTAGCCTAAGATCCCAGAATAGATAGATTGTGGTGTGGAAGACACTCAGAGCCGTAATTGTAGATTATTGATTGTGGGAGTCGTGAGACGTCATCGACAAACCCACCCGAGATAGGGAACGAGAGAGTGAGTGTCTGAGTGACTAACACAGGTCGTGGGTTACTGTGTGTGTAAATCGAGTGATTGGATCCTATCAACTATTTATGTGACTGTCCGGCCGTTCGTGGGCAGATGGTTGAGGGCAGCTGTCCGGTCGTTTCGCGGACAGACAATTGTCAGATTGAGGTAGACAATTATGAGTGACTGTCCGGTCGTTGGTGGACAGACAGTCGATCAAGTGATTGTCCGGTCGTTTGGTGGACAGATAGTTACTTGTTGTATGAGTGCGACATACGAAAGTGTTCAAGACGAATTGTGAAGGAGGCGAACTGCTGAGTGAGGAGGAAGAGTGACGTCGAAGTGTGCGGCGCTGTGATAGGTCGGTTAGTGTAAAGCCATGCGGTTATTGGTGGATTGACATCAGGAAGTAAAACGAAAACATTGTGGGCAAAAGAGTTGATTTCATCATGAAATGTTTTAAGGTATTGCTAGATCTTTGTAGGGGAGATAGAGAAGTGGTAACTCGAGTGGGGGAAGAAGCACCACCCGAGGATACCCCAGCTCATTACATGGCTACGAATGTAGGGCTCCATACTATACTCTGGCTTCAGAATTGGCAAAAGATGACTGAAAAGGAGGGAGATTTGGCTTTCCCACGTTATGGTTCATTCAGATTTGATGTGTTGTATCACTTGATGGCTGCGATGAGACTTTTACCCAGACCAACTCAGTTTGAGAGGGACTGGATGCATGGATAAGAGCAGCGCATGTAACAAAAAGAGATCGAAGTCAGGAAAGGATGAAGAGGTCGATCAGGGCGTTTCAAGATGCACGGTGGGATGCATTGGCGAAGAGATGGATGGGTAGATACCATCGAAGGAGATAGATTGTTTCCCTTGTTAGTAAAAGTGAGAGGTGCCCAAAAGAGAAGAGAAGAGGAAGATGATAGCAACACACATGACAGTCTTTTGGAGAGGTTGTTGGCAGAGTGTCCACCTACATATAACTCAAGTTCGGAAGAGGGAATGAGAGCTCCTACAGAGGAAGCTGCAGAGCCACAGACAAACTCTAGTGTGGTAGTAAGAGGAAGGATTTTAGCGGGAAGAGAGAGAATGGGGACGCAACCACTGAGGCGAATAGAAGCATATGAAGCTAACACAATTACCAGGCTACCGGAAGCTCTTACCGTACGGGTGACCATTGGTCCCATAGTGTCAGTATACGATCCAAATCAGGCAGGAAATGAAAGTCTGGTACGGTCGGTAATGGGAGAAGGTACTGGTTCTAGAGGGAATGGGACAGCGAGTGGAAGTGGTCACCCTTTGAGGCCCATAGAATTGAGTACACTGTTGCCAGCCACAGCAGATTCTTCTAGAAGACAGGCGGAGCGGAGAGCAGCGAGGACGGGGTCCTTGGCTGATTCGCGCTCTGACTTGAGGATGTGGGAACCCCCTGTGAGAGGCCCTAGTGGAAGGATGACGGGAAGTGGTAATAGTCAGGGAGTTTTGGGGAGTCAGTCTGTCTCACGGAATTTAATGGAAGGGAATCAGCTGGAAGAACAGAGTAGTGAGAGTGGAGAGTCGAGTAGTGCGTCGGGTCGAGGGACAATTAAAGCTGATCTGAGGGCCAAGGTGCTGGATGTGGTGAGATTAAAGGCAGAAGTGGAGGAGATAATCAGTGGGAATTTGCCTTTGGAAAGGATCAAACGCTATGAGCCAGATGAGTTGCTGTTTGTGGCAAAGGATGTAACTCGCAAGGCGAGGAAAGCACATGAGAAATTGACAGAATTTGCACAGAGGTATGATGTGAATTTGGCCAAAACAAAGATGTTAGAGGGAAATCATAGGTTAAATTACAGTGATCAGGAACTAGAAGAGAAAATAGTCATAGGTTTGAAGATGCACATTCGAGAATTGATTGTAGGGATAAGTGCATGGAGTATGCTTGACAAATGGGAGGAAAGATGGTCAAAGAAAAAGAGTGCTAGAAAGAGCATAGGAGAAACACCACCTCCAGGAGGAGGAACAGTAAGAATAGATGCTTTTCCATTGCGAGAGGTACCGAGTGGTGGGTATGTGCATGTGACTTGGATTAGAGGTGATTTGGCAGCGTTTACCAATGATTTTCTTCGGCTGAGGGAAAACCCTGTTGAGTGGTACAAACAAGAAGATCGATTTGTCAAAATTTCAAAGGTGCTGTGGATTGATTTGAATACATTGTTTGACATTGTGGTACCAAGCGATTTGTGGTCAGCTTGTAAAATTGCTGTTGATTGCCCGTCTTCGGAGCCTGAGCGAGATTCTGTTACACATGGTCCTTTACCTGTGGTTATGAAAAAGTATGAGCAGGTAATCACATGGTTGCAATCTAAGATATCGCCACAAGATATTGATTGGGTTAAGATAGACAGAACTGTTCAGGAGCCTAAGGAAACTGTACATGCCTATTATGAGAGGCTCTAGCAAGCCTTCAAGCAGTACAGTGGGTTGGATACCCTTGACCCAAAGGATATGGGACAGTTCGTCTCCAAATTCGTGTTGGGATTGAGACCAGAAGTTAGGCTTATGATCTAGCAGCATTTGATTTGCTGGCAGAATAAATCCGTGGATGAGATCCTAAGGTATGCCAGGTATTGTAGTGACGAAGTGGACTCGAAGCATGAGAAGCTAAAGGATAAGCTAATGCTGGTCCAAATGCAGAATGCAGAAAAGAAAGATCAGACACAGTTAAACGGAGGAACATTAGGAAGAAGGCAGGGAAATAATCAAGGAGGTACTCAGAATACGTCAGGTCAGGGAAGGGGGACACCCGTAGATCTTAAAACAGGAATAGATGTTGCCACGCTAAAGAAGACCACTGCATGTCATATTTGTCACAAGATAGGGCATTGGAAGCGCGAGTGTAGATCAAGTCCAGCTAATCAGGTTCAAGAAGGGGAAGTGGTGCAGACACCTGAGGTCGTCTATACAGTGATGAGAAACAGATCTGTACAAGGGGGATGATAGGTCCGCAGGTACAAGTTCCCCAGCCACCGAGAATCCCACTGGGAAATTGAACATACCAACAGATGACCTTTATCGAGAAATTTGATGAATTCGATTCAGATCCATTGCAACGACGGTGCCTGAAGGGGGAGGAAGACTGTACCCTTGGAGCAGTCTTGGAGGTAGACCAGAGAGGACCGTATGTAGAGGCGGATGTTGACTGTCATCCAACTAGCTTTTTGGTTGATACTGGTGCTACCCGTTCGACTGTGAGATCTGCAGTAGTTTCCAACTAACCCCTTTCGGGACAATCAATTCAAGTCGTAGGAGTGGCAAATAATAAAATGGCTAATCCTTTGACTGAAGCGATACCTGTGAGAATAGGAACTTTTCGTGATAGACACCAATTTGTGTTGTGTGATTCAAGTCCGTTCTGTTTGTTGGGACGTGATCTCTTGTGCAAATTGAACTGCACTATCTATTGCACACCCAAGGGAGTGGAGCTACAGACTAACGACGATGACGCCACGTGTAAAGTAGTGAATCAGAACCTATGTACAGAGATATTTCCTATGTTGACAGTTGAGGAACTCCCACTGGACCTGAGAGACTCTGTCTCTCTGGATGTATGGGATTTCACAGGGGAAGAGATAAGACTGATCAAGGGGGTTGAGCCAGTTAAGATCCAGGTTAAACCCAATGCCGAGTTTCCAAGAACACCTCAGTATAATCTGTCACCGGAGACGATTGCAGGAATCAAGCCAGTGATTGAGTATATGATTGAACAGGGAATTCTGAAGGAAATAATGGGGAGTCCATGTAACTCACCAATTATGGGTTTGCAGAAACCGAGTGGGAAGTATAGGATTGTATAGGACCTGCGCAAGATCAATATGATTGTGGTCCCATGTTGTCCTGTGGTACCGAATACATCAGTGATACTTTTCCAGATCCCATGTGAAGCTGAAGGGTTCACAGTGATTGATTTGTGTCAAGCAATCTTTTAGATACCATTGCATGAGGAGAGCCAATTTTTATTTGCTTTCCGGCTGGAAGTTTGTGTGTTAACATGGTGTCATAACCCTCAAGGGTATATAGAGAGTCCATCGATCTTTAATAAGCTCTTGAAGAAGAATCTTGAGAGTCTTGACACATAATTCAGTTCTTGTGCAGTACATTGGCGATCTGATTGCTTCCAAGATGGAAGATGCTTGCAGGATCGATACTGTTGCTTTCCTGAACCATCTAGCGGAGAATGGACACAAGGTGTCACCGAATAAGTTACAGTAATGTTTGACTGAAGTTCAATATTTGGGTCACTGAATAGAGAAAGGCAGGAGGAAGGTGTCACCGGATCGAATTGAGGCGATTATGAAAATGACTGTGCCCACCACACAGAAGGAAGTCAGGATGTTTTTGGGAATGGTTGAGTACTGTCGCCAGTGGATCCCAAACTTTTCCTTGAAGGCAAAGTCTTTACAGAGGCTGACACACAAGGATGTGAGTGATCCAGTACCGTGGGATCATGGCTGTCTGGTTGTGTTTTTGGAGTTGGGAGAGGATCTATGTCGTGCTCCTGCTCTGGGAATGTCAAACTATAACAAGTCCTTTTCACTGTTCTGTTATGAGCGAGAAGGTTGTGCTTTGTCCGTACTAACTCAAAGTCATGGAGGAGTCCATAGACCAGCTGCTTACGTCTCAGCTACTTTAGGTCCAGTAGCTTCAGCTTTGCCTGGATGTCTCAAATACGTTGCTGCAACCGGTGTCAGCATTGAGAGATGTGAGAGTATTGTTATGGGTCATCCACATACTGTTTTTGTTCCACATTCAGTTGAGCTCCTGATGACGAGAACTAAGACACAACATATGACAAATAATAGGCATACACGTTATGAGCAGGTTATACTTGCTTCAGAGAATGTGACTTTGAAACATTGTTCTGTCCTGAATCCTGCTACTCTAATGCCTTTACCAAATATTGATGATGAAGATTGTGAGGACCATGACTTTCTCGATGGGACTGAATTCTGCACCAAACCGAGGCCTGACATTGTTGATGAACCTCTACCTAAGTCTGATGAAATCTTTTTTGTAGACGGTTCATGCTTAAGAGACAATGTAGGTCATTTGAGAGCAGCATTTGCTGTGTGTACCATTTCTGGAGTTGTGGAAGCTGCGTTTTTACAGGGAGTATACTCCGCACAGGTAGCTGAGATCATTTCTCTGACTCGTGCCTGTTTGGCTGCTGATCAAATCCGAGTCACTGTTTACACCGACAGTCAGTATGGGTTCAGTGTGGTTCATGACTTTGGACAGCTATGGTCACAGAGAAGTTTCCTAACGTTATCAGAATCTCCCATTAGGAATGGGGAATATGTGAGACAATTGTTGGAAGCTTTGCAGCGTCCAAGAGAAATAGCTGTGGTAAAATGTGCAGCCCATGTGAGGGGAAATTACTTTGTCTCTTTGGGAAATAGGTATGCAGATGAAGTTGCACGTTTTTGCGCTGGACAAGGGTGCATTTTTACTGGAGATTATACAGGAAAGAGCCCAGAAAGAACTTATCTCAGCATGATGTTAGCCATGGCAGACACCTGGGATGAGCTCAGGCGTCTGCAGGGAGAGGTTTCAGAAGAGGAAAAAGCTGTGTGGATCAGAGCAGGATGTGAGATAGGAGATGAAGGGATTTGGGTTTCAAGTGATGGTCGAGCAGTGTTACCAGATGACCTATTAAGTCCTATGGCAAGACAGATTCATGGAGCAGTGCACCTTGGAAGGGATGCTATGGTGCGAGTGTTCAGACAGACTAGGTATAATCCACGGTTCCATGCGTTTGCTGAAACTGTGTGTCATCGGTGCGTTACATGTCAGCAAATGAATGCTGGAAAGAAAACTGTGGTTACATTGAGTCATATTGGAAGATCTGGAGGACCTTTTAACAGGATACAGCTTAATTTTACTGAGATGCCTAGGTGCAATGGTTTGAGGTAGGTTCTGGTTGTGGTGTGTGTTTTCTCACGATGGGTGGAAGCGTATCCAACAAGAAGGTATGATAGCCTTACAGTAGCAAAGTTGTTGCTTAGGGAATTGAGTCTGCGGTTCAGTTTTCCAGCTTCATTGGAGTTGGATAGAGGAACACACTTCCAAAGTGAAATCATGAAGCTACTTTGTGCTGCCTTAAATGTTGACCAGAGACTACATTACAGCTATCGACCAGAGGCTTCTGGTATCGTGGAACAGATTAATGGGACTTTAAAAATGAGGATGGCGAAAGTGTGTTCGTCTACGTCTTTGAAATGGCCGGATGCATTGCCACTGGTGTTGAATAGTGTTCATAGTACCCATGATAGAACTGGTCTTTCACCCCACGAGATCCTGATGGGGAAGGCTATGTGGTTACCAGCAGTGCCATCCACAGCCTTGATAAACATCACAGATGATTTGATCCTTGACTATTGCAAAGGACTGGTGATGTGGTCCGTTCTGTGTCTCACCAAGTGGAAGCTGCAATTGCCCCGATCTCGAGGGACCTCTGCCATGACCTGTGTCTGGGTGATTGGGTGCTAGTTCGTAAGCATGTGAGGAAAAACTGCCTTGACGCCCGTTCGAGAGGTCCTCACCAGGTGATTCTGGTGACAAATACAGCGGTGAAGTGCGGAGGCTTGCCGAACTGCATACATGCCTCCCATACTCGCTGAGTTTCAGAACCCCAGAAAGAAACAGCTCCTCTTGTAGAAGAAAACCCAGCAGTAGCACCAAGGCCACTTGAAAGGGCAAGCCAAGCTGTGGGGGTTGCTGACGAAGCTGGTTCACCAGAACAAGCTGAGGAGGGTTACGCTACACAAGACCCAGGCATTGACTCTGAGGGAGAAGGTAACGCTGCGAATGGTATAGAGTCAGACTCAGATGAAGTAACTGGTGCGTAAGTTGGTCGGGGGCAAAGGAGAAACGCGGACACTGTAGAGGAATCGTGGCCTGGGAGACAAAGAAGGCTAAATCTGAGACTAGCTCCTGAAAGAGACCTTGCTTCTGTGTCTGAGACCTCTGAATCCGAGCTGAGTGAAGTGGAGAAAACTCAAGAGGGTCTAAGAAGGTAGAGGAGAGCAAGAGTACCTTGTCAGAAATACGCTGCCATGGAGTGGACTTATATGGTAACTGATGCCGGGAGCGGTGGGGACAGGAAGACTTCACGAGTGATCAGCAGAACACCTAAGCTGAAAATCGAGGTGGGATTGATAGTTCCTGGATTGGAAATAGAGGGAGTACTAACAATAACAGTCCTGAGATCTCCAGTATTGAGCAGAGTGCGGATTCTGATCCTTCAGGAATTGTCCTTCCCGATTTTTGGATATCAGCGATCGCAGCTGTTCGTCATAAAATTTTGCAGCGGGTGTTAATCGAAATTGGGTCTGAGCTTGTAAGAGACTGTGAATGAACTGTGAACTGTAAATAAATGTCTCAAGGAAAATAACCTAGGTCCAGGTGGAAGAAGAATAGATTTAGTGTTTTCTGTAGAAGAAGAAAGAGGGCCAGGGAAATCTTTGGACTGTGTAAATAAAATCAGAGGAACTGAACTGTTAAAGAGTTTCCAGTACTTCAATGAACTGTGTTTGAACTGTTTAAGCAGCAATTTGAGGTGGAGAAAAAGAGACTTGTTTATCCTCTTGCTGAACTGAATCGACAAACTAAAGATGGAGTCTGGAAATTTGAACCGTAGGTCTAAGTGTGTGATAGGTACACTTATTGTAGGAGTGATAGTAGTGATAACAGAAGTTATTGTTGTATCTGTAACCATTTCACACGATATAGAAGTTGGGAAAGTGAGAGTACAAGGAACATCCAGACCTACTACTTCTAGCACAAAAGAAGGTATTGTAGGTTCTGAGAAAGCTATGCTAGATCAAACTAGTCGTATGTTGCATGTAGATTTGTCTAAAGGTGATTACACGCTTAATGCATATGCGAAGCTGCTATGTGAGTATGTAAATACCATGGATGTGAGAGACTGTTATGTGTGTATATAGTTGCCTGTGTTTGTGGAGGAAGGTATTCGTTACCATCATCTCCCTTTAACGTATGGTATTACTTATAGTTTATTGCTTAGTATTTTTTATGACAAGGGACATTATGAGTATTATTTTTCTAACTATGATGTAGTGCTCTCAGAGGTTCCAGCTTATAAGCATTTGAATAAGTATGATTATTATAAGCAGGAAGATAGAATAGATAAGTATTTCATACCCACTGTAACTTTAGATACAGCTTATGCACATCATCATAACTTAACATGCTCATTATCAGATGTAGAGAAGAAGTTTATAGATCAAATAGACGATAGACATAGACAACTAATAGGAAACCATTACAACAAGGGAGGTAAAGTTGAGTGGACCAAAGAAGAATTAGCTCATAATGCAAAAGGGAGTAGTGGCCCAATTGCATTAGATTTTGAGCAAAGAGGGAAATTGTGTGTGAGACAAGTACAAACGTACTATGATAAGGTCTTCGTGGGAGAGTGTATGTGACCATACTTTCACCATTGAGGCCTCAGCAAAGACATTTCTACAAGACTCAATACAAGTGGTGCCAAATGTGTATTTTGTGTGTGGGAAGAATGCCTATGTGCGATTGCCATTGAATTGGTATGGTACTTGCTATGTGGCAGTGGTGTTTCCCAAGATTTATCATGTGGAGGATTTGGACCATTTGGAGGGTGGATTATATCCTAGAAGGAAGCAAGGTTTAAGTGCAGGAGAAATTGTAGGAGATGTTTCTGAAGCAATGATACCAAGTTTGGGAGTGGCATTGAATGATGGCAAGATTAGAAAGTTGTCAACCATTTTGGACAAGTTGTCAGCAAATACAGCTCAGTCCTTATTGCTTGTAGATGGAGAGATGATGTCAATAAGGGCTATGGTGATACTGAATCGTCTTGCTTTAGATGTTCTACTGGCAAAAGAAGGGGGAGTCTGTAAAATGCTGAAGGTCCAACAGTGCTGCACTTATATACCTGACAACAGTAAAGATCTTAAGAAATATATAAGCAACATTACTGAGATACGTCACAAAGTACATGATTTAGCCACAGAAGGAATTTAGGACAAGGTGGGAAAAGGATTTGGTAAGGTAGGGAGTTGGTTTGCATCCCTAGAAACGGGAATTCATGGTTATATCTTAAACCTATCATTATAGTGGTGGTTTGTGTGATTATATTGTGGGGATTAGTGAGGATCTATAAGTGGCATAAGGCAAATAGAGTTGAAAGATCTCTTAGAGAGCAAGAGCGAAGGATGGAAAGACTGCAGGACAGTCATTACGAGAATATTAAAAGCCTAGAGAAGTTCTGACAGGGGAGGATGGCTACAAGCTCTGTTTAGGTCGGTTCTTTCTCCAGGGAGTGTGATTTGTTGTGATGACACTAGTCATCAGAGGGGGGAACTGATGGAGCGTGATGGTGCTCTAAGGATTGTAGGGATGCATCATAATCATGGATAGTCCTTATCCGCATATATTCTTGTGTTGTATTAACTTTGACCATTAGAAATTGTGCTGTAATATCAAAAATGTTCAAGTGAAGTAATAGAAAAAAATTGTGTGCCATACAGAAGGAAGAGAAAATAAATGGCGTTTATATTTGAAACTGTAACCTTTACTATACTGCAATTGCCTAACGAAAAGCTTATGTGTAATGTAATGCATTTTGATTTAAATGTGCACGATGATGAAGATTACACGAAGAGTTATGCTTTACATGTAATAACTGTAGATGTTTGCAAAGCAAAGCATTATTAACGTGTGTGCAATGTGCTGTGAAAGGCCTATTTGTTTATTCTTATGTTGGCTGAATTGTGTAGGCCTGGAAATGTAATTTCCCTAGTAAGCTCTCGCATTTAGAGGTAGTCCGCGAATTTCATGTGTCTGCAAGGATGTTCTGTTCTCACGTTTCAGTTGCAGGTGGAAGAAGCTGCCTTTGTTAGTTAGAACTAACGTCTTTTGTTTTAGGAGTTAGGCCTGGAGGAGAAGCGATACATTGTAAATGGAATGTCGATAATTGGGAGTCAGTGTTCTTTCTCGTTGAGGAGGCCTGGGAACCAAGGTCATTGGACTGCACTTGGAGAAGACGGTGGAAAATTACCTAGGAGAGGTGTCCTTTAGCATGAGGTGATCTGTTGGAGTGTTTTACATTCTTGCATTTTGTATTAGGGAAAGTGCCCCTAGGGAGGAGAGTCAGAAGGAGACAGGACTAGTTAGGAGAAGGGGTTAGAGGATTGATCTGGGAAGAGCAGTGGCGGCTGGTGACATCTGTAAGTAGTGGGGCGTAAAAGTAGCGTGCGGCACACTGTGGCGGCCGAGCATAACGTATCAAGGGGGGTTCGAGAAAATTTTGAAAAAAGAGCGGGCAAATCGTGCATTTTCAAGGATATTTCACAAAGCAAGAATGTTAATAAAGCAATTGGGAAAGTGTAACAATTACATCAATAAAGTTTTTTTTACATGTGGTAAAGTTAACCAGACGTGGGATTCGATCATTCATATAATACTCAATATATATATATATATACACACACACATACACTGCCAAAACACACACAAACAACATACACATTTGCAGAAAGCAGATCAACAGCTGCATATCCTCTACCGAGAACCCAAAAGACAAAGTAACTACTTTATGTTAAGCGCAGCATGTTCAACGCACCTAAGAGCAGCAACACACTTTACAGAGAGGATTGTTATTGTAGCAGGGCAACTAAGCCTGCACAAAGAACAGTATGGTGTGTGGGTCCAGTTGAGACCGAGTTACTGAAAGCAAGATGTGACTGTGGTAGGGATGCTCCTGAACTATTTTGCACATGTTTATAGATTGCGAGGTGGACAGCGTAACTTCTAGAGCACATCACAGAAAAATATCCAGACGGGTTTCTTATCATATGGATCAAGAGTCGAGCATTTATTAATATTCCGCACTAGCATATATGTATTGAAATGGCTAGATTTCAAGTAGTTATATATTTTGAAATAAGAAATAATCGATTTGTCAAAATTCACGAAGGACGTATGCGCTGGACCGTTACTGAATTTCAACTAGAAGTGTATAATGGGACAAACAAAACTCCATGTTTTTACTAGCCAATTCAATAATTGGGTGGGGGGAGAGGTTCGCTGGATCCATACTTCTAAGTTTCAGCCACGCTTTCTTATACAGAGCCATAGTAATAACTCCTCCTTTTATAACAATAAGTTAAATGCCATCCCTGAAAATTCAGTCCATGGTTTGTGCTGGTATGCATTCTGACTCGCATGAACATCGTACTGCAAACGGAGCCCTTAGTATGTGACGCAGAGGGTCAACTGGGGAGGAATAGCTGGACTTTCATGTCTGCTTTTCAAATTTTAGTTTGTAACTCGTACGGTAAAAAATAATTTTTGTACTGAGTTGTCTTAATCCAAAAAAAAAAAAACCCAAACATTCTAATAAACTTACTAAACAAGAAAAGAGTCTGGCGCGCTAAGGAGAGCACAGTAAAATTTGTTAATGTGGTTTGACTGACAATCAACTTCCCAGTAATGCACGCCCAGCCAGATCCCAGTAACCTGCCAACATAGTCCGTATATTTGGCCTTTACAGTCAATCAATAAATCACGTCAATAAAACACTTTCTCACGCAAGTTCCCAGCCTGGTCAAGAATGCTCCTCTCTGCAGTCCGCTATTCAATGAAATTGCCGTTCTCTCCCCAGTGTCTCCCCAACTGACAAACTCAGCTCTGCAAATGGTGCTATTAATTCTCAGACAACCAGAGGCAAAGCTGCAGAGCCCTCACGGGGACTTCTGGTGTTCTCAGCGGCGGCCGGCATGCTCGAGGGAGGGGGTGGGGGCCGCGGGTGGGGAATAATTAAAACAATTAAAATAAAACATACGTACCTGAGTGTTGGGTACCTTACCGCCTCAGCTCCTGGACGGTCACGCTGTACTGGTGCAGCGGCAGCTGGGTCCACGTGTTCCTGCTGCAGGAACAGGAAGTAGCCAGCAGGCAGCTTCCCTCCTCATCGCAAGTCAATCACAACGCTGCAATGGCAGCGTTGTGATTGATAGGCGCAGCAGGAGAGCGCCCCAGCCGGAACATTTTCTCTGCATAGAGAAAAAGTGAGTGTGGGCGGTCCTGCGCGAGGGCAGGGGGGAGTAGCTTACCCACACTGTTGTGGGTACTGACTGTTTGGTCGGCTCAGGGCCGACGGCCAAACAGTCAG
The DNA here is from genome assembly GCF_964204655.1 of Triturus cristatus. Classification (NCBI taxonomy): domain Eukaryota; kingdom Metazoa; phylum Chordata; class Amphibia; order Caudata; family Salamandridae; genus Triturus; species Triturus cristatus. Next base: position 1,546,894,732 of record NC_140590.1, read on the forward strand.
TATCTACAACAGTGGGTAAGCCACTCCCCCCCTGCCCTCGAGCACGACCGCCCACCCTCCCGCCCCCAACCAAGCACAGAGGCACTTCTGCTTTCTCGCAATGCGAGAAGGCAGAAACATAAATGGTCGTTTTTACCATTTATGTTTCTGCCTTCTCGCACCGCGAGAAAGCAGTGGGGCAACGCCCCAACGCCCTAATGGGGGAGCCGCCACTGGGGAAGAGTATCTTAGAACGAACTCTGTAGCTTTGGGTACCCCATTTACATTGTGAATGTACTTCTTAGGAAGTCTTCTTGAGCTGACACCTTTAACTGACGTTGTTTGGGAAATGCTAAGCAGGGAGGTCATCTTAGAGATAGAGTAGGGATAGTCTAATGCTTCTCACTTTTCAGCCACAGATGAAGTCTGACTTAAATGTCGGAGCAGTACTTGCTTGTGCTTTATTTTTAGAGCTTTTTCTTCTTTTCATGATACATCGGAGCAGACTCATTCGTAGGTTTGGATTTTTATTAGTTCCCACGTATTTTTACAACCTTGTCTTGAGGTGCTTGTACATTCAGTTGTTTTGGGCTTTGTAATAAACCCCTAAACTGAAGTTTGGAGTCCGTGATCTTTTGAGTTATGGTTACTACTGGGAGTCGAAGTGTTTAAATTGAGTTGCTTCTCCCATTAACACTTTTCAGCAGGTAAAAAGAGACATCGACCTAGGGTTCCTTGTTAAAATTTTGGTAACGGAACCCGGCCCTATCAAAATCAATGTACAAGATGTGTTACATGAGACAGTCAGGGTTACAAGCTGTAGAAGTCAAATGCCCTTCATAGCTCACTATGGTCTACTAGAAGGATTACAATTTATAAATTGCAAGTAACAAAAGGATCTCTGTGTTCAAATAGATCTTAGTATCTGATGTCACTTCTTGTGATGTCACTTCCTGTGAGGTCACTTACTGTGATGCCATGTGGAATGTCACGCGTTGTGACGTCATGTGCTGTGAAGGCCCGTATCAAGATGTCACTTGCATACTGCCTAAATTGGTCAGTCCCCCCACTTCTTTTTAAATGACTTGTGCCCTGACAATAGACAACAGTGACGTAGCATAGGAGGGAGGGGTGGGGGGTGGTCCACCCCAGGCGGCACCAGTTTTGGGGGCAGTGGCCTCCCCCCACTCTTACCCGTGGCAGTCGCGGTGCGACAAACGCAGGTATCGCCAACACCCCACCCTCCCTTACCTGCGGCCGTCGAGGGCGGCAAACTCAGGGACTGCCATGGGTGGCAAAAGGTCCATCTATGCCACTGATAGATAAACATGCATTTCCAATAGGTTGGCCGGGGCTGATTTAGAAGACGTTGATCTTAGGAGCGCCTAAAGTAAATTAACACGTTTGTCTTCGTTAAGCATTATACCCCTTACGTGTCCTACTTTCAGTGCTACAACTGTGGTGTGCCACATTAAAGGTTCATAAATTGATATACATAAAAAGAGAGTGAAAGTCTATTCAATTGGGCAAATGTCTTCCTTGTTACCTGCATGCTGGGACCCATAAGCCCACATCCATAGTATGAAAAACAGATTCACATCCTTGAATCTGAAGTAGGCTGATTAGTTGAAACCTATGACATGGGCCAGTTGGTAGCTATGCAAATCCCAAATGTATACAGCTGTTGCTGGGATATGCTCCCAAAAATGTAAGGAGTGTAGGAGCAGATGAAGAGAGTAAAATAATTGGAGGTCGGCAACATCAGTGTGGAACCATCTGATATTGTCACTTCATCAGGGGACTAATCTGCTAAAATTTAGTAAAGCCCTCAAAACATGTCTTCTTTTCTTCTAAAGTCTGTCCTCCTCACTAAAAGCCACAGTTCACAGCTGTGCTGCTGGAATGATCTGTTATCTGCTTCAACAGCGCCAAGATGTCTCCTGGTGTATTCTAGTGCTTTACAAAAATGTAAATGCAAACAAACAATTGGAAATAAAAGGCAGAGGCTAAAACAAGACATTTCTTTTCAGTGTAAATGTTGTCATAAAGGTTATAGTTCAGCATTCCAACCTTGAGAATTTTATTGCACAATGTTAGTAGAAACCCATAAAAGCCTTTAAACAGTCTTAAACCACAGTAGAAGTACAGTGAAAATGCCAGCGTCAACGTCAGAGATCTTTGGGGCATATATACCAGTAAAGTGGCACAGTGTGTAGTTAAGCCAAGAAGGCTAACAACACACTGCATCACTTTAGAAACACAGGGCCTCACCATATTTTTAAGAATAAGGTGCAGCCCTGCATTGGTGCTACATTTAGCTGCCTAGCGTAAACGCAGGCACTCTTGCACCATAGTGCAAGAGTGTCTGCGCTGCAGGGGAAGATTGTTTATGTACAGGAAGGTGTCCCTTCCTGCACATTAACAATCTTTAAATGGTGTTTTTCAACTTCTATGTGTGCTGCTCATTGCAGCACACATAGAAGTTGCAAAATGTCAGTTTTTTTAAATGATTGTTTATGTGAAAGAAGGGACACCTTCCTGCACATAAACAATCATTGGCGTTTTGCTGTTTCCATGTGTGCTGCACAATGCAGCACACATCTAAACAGTAAAATTAGGAGAAATGTAACATTCTGCCTCGTTTCGACAGGGTAAGACCAGGTTTTCCCTGTCTCATATTTACGCCACCCTTGTAAATATGGGGCAGCATCAAAATCAATCGGTGTTACGGTGGCGCGCCCACCGCAACACCCATTGCCCTCCCCTTTCACTCTAAGTATAGTGTGAAAGGGTGCCTTATTTACAAGGTAGCGTTAAGCCAGTGGCTTAACACTGCCTAAAAAAGAAGACAAAGCCCCTATCGCCACCACAACATCCTGAAAAGTGACGTTGTGGTGGTGATAGGGGCTTGCAAATATGCCCCTTTGTGTGACGGATGGAAGGAACAATGCCTGCCCATGTCAGTTGAAGTGATTGGAAGGTCATGGGTATGAACACCAGTAGGGCTAACACAGCTTTACATCCTCAGGAGGTCGGTACATTACATACCATTATATTGGTAATAAAAACATTTGTTTTTTAGAGTATTTTGAAAGTGAGGTATGAAAGGCTTTATGAGTAACAAGCTAGTATAATTGTGTATTTATTATAATTGTATATCTTGGAGAGATCTATAGAATCCAGATTCTGTAGTCACTGTAATGGGAGAGACCTAGGCTGGGCAGCTGGGAGGATAGGCTGAAAGGGCAAGCCCCACACTCTGAGGTATGAAACAGTCGCCTAGATGTCAGCCTTTAATGCTAGTGATTTAGGAGAAACCCAGATAGGCCATATTTTGCACCTTTCTTAATGGGCAACACAAAGAATCAGGAATGGACTTGGCTGCCTCCCCATAGTGATATGAGAGAGGCCAGGGAGTATGTGCTGTTTACATTTTGATGGGGGGAGACTCAGGGAGACGGAACTCAGCAGCCATCTTGATCCATCTCACAGCCAACTTCTGGCCTGTGTGCTCTGACTTCCATTGAACCAACAGGGTTCGAATCAAGGAACCGCACCTGCAGAATTACCTTGTCTCGCCACGATGAACCCACGGGGAACTATTAAATTTGTCTGCTAGGTTTGTACGGTGAGCTTTAAGGGCTTTGAAAAATATAAAGCTATAGCCCATACAGACGTATTGCTTGTGAACTGCCTTGTCTGTACCCAGACTCGCATGAACATGAGGAAGGAACCAAGAGGTAAGAGGAAACTGAGGTGCCTTCTACTCACATAATTAGTCAACTCATGCACCCTACATATTTCTCTATAACTTTAACCCTTTGCATATAAGGACAAATCACAAGGGGATTGGACCAGGCACTGTCTAGTTCTGCGGGGTGTATTCCTTGTGCTATCACTTGCAACAGTAAACAGTGGGGACTACTATGGTGTTAAAGATAGGAGACACTTCACACAGGGTCAGACGGGCCTAAAGGGCAATCAAATAGTGCCCCAAGGGCTGATCTTACAGGCCTTTTTTTGGCTGTTTATCATGGGCTTTTTTGTTTGGTCTGCTGGGCTGGTTTTTACTGTTGATTTCCCTGAGATTAAAACAATCATTGTTTGTAACAATCTCAAATCCATGTAGTCTTCCATACCTTGCAAAACACATATACAGTGTGTTTTTAAATGTTCAAAACTACCCCAATTTGCAAAGATAGGTCAATTTTTTTGCTATCTCATTCACTTATGAGGGCTTCTTTTAATTCTGATGCCCGGGCCTATGTTCTGTCCCAGACGGATGTATGACGTTACAACGCACACTTTTACAACGCATGCACTTACAACGCATTTTTTACAACGCATAATCCATTACAACGCATGACATTACAACGCATGACACTACAACGCATTTTTAAAAAATACCTTTACAACGCATTGCCATTACAACGCATACTACCTTTACAACGCATACCATTACAACGCATTATATTAAATTACATTTAAGGTAAGTATTAGATAGTATAGGGGTAAAAATTACTATTCTAACTCCAGGGGGTGCAACAGTAGGGTAAGTGTTGGATAGTGTAGGGGTAAAAATTGCTATTCTAACTCCAGGGGGTGCAACAGTAGGGTAAGTGTTGGATAGTATAGGGGTAAAAATTACTATTCTAACTCCAGGGGGTGCATCAGTAGGGTAAGTGTTGGATAGTATAGGGGTAAAAATTACTATTCTAACTCCAGGGGGTGCATCAGTAGGGTAAGTGTTGGATAGTATAGGGGTAAAAATTACTATTCTAACTCCAGGGGGTGCATCAGTAGGGTAAGTGTTGGATAGAATAGGGGTAAAAATTACTATTCTAACTCCAGGGGGTGCATCAGTAGGGTAAGTGTTGGATAGTATAGGGGTAAAAATTACTATTCTAACTCCAGGGGGTGCATCAGTAGGGTAAGTGTTGGATAGTATAGGGGTAAAAATTACTATTCTAACTCCAGGGGGTGCATCAGTAGGGTAAGTGTTGGATAGTATAGGGGTAAAAATTACTATTCTAACTCCAGGGGGTGCATCAGTAGGGTAAGTGTTGGATAGTATAGGGGTAAAAATTACTATTCTAACTCCAGGGGGTGCAACAGTAGGGTAAGTGTTGGATAGTGTAGGGGTAAAAATTACTATTCTAACTCCAGGGGGTGCAACAGTAGGGTAAGTGTTGGATAGTGTAGTGTAATATTATGCGTTGTAATGGTATGCGTTGTAATGGTAGTATGCGTTGTAATGGAATGCGTTGTAAAGGTAGTTTTTAAAAATGCGTTGTAATGGTATGCGTTGTAATGTCATGCGTTGTAATGGATTATGCGTTGTAAAAAATGCGTTGTAAAGGTAGTGCGTTGTAAAAGTTGCGTTGTAAAGGTTGTTCCCCGTCCCAGACTGACCCTGACTTCACGTAATCAACCAAGATGGCAGCAATGGATATTCATTCCAGTGGCACAGGCTTCCCATCATCACTGTACTTCTTTGTGTGCAGTGGTGGGGTGCTGTCCATCTGATCCTCAGCCAGCCTAGTGCAGTAGTTAATGAATAATGCTGGTAATAATGCTAAGTCTCTTAGTCATGTCATATCCCAGCTTAGTTGTTGGTTCTCTGTTCATAAACCAATAAAAAACAAACGTCCCTTTTGTACTCACTATTCATCACTTAGTCAATCAGAATGCACTGAGTAAAGTTCCATGTCAAAAGTCATGAGCTACACCATAAAAAACTTGATCACAAAATTACTGTCTCCTTTTATTATATAAAAAAAATATATATATATTTATTACAATAATTCAGGTGCATATCATTTTACACACTGTGTGTAAATCAGTATATATACACAGTACAATAAAAACATTATACAATTTCAAATCTAAATAAACATTCAAGCTCATAATCGATAAAAATCATCTGTCTAGAAATTTCAATACTTAATATTCCTTACACAGATCCTCTATTTGTATACACCTTTTGTGAACCATCCGTTATGAGTATATACCTATAGGGACAATCAATTACTAATTATAAAAATTTAAAATAATCTTTGAATGGAGTTTGTCGATATGCCGTTTCGGCGGTTCTTGGAATCCCTGCATTCCAAGAAATGTTGAAACGATGCGTCGACATAATCCATACAATTTTTTTTTTTATTTTGATATCTAGTAATTGTTGTCCCTATCGGTATATACTCATAATGGATGGTTCACAAAAGGTGTATACAAATAGAGGATCAGTTATAAGGAATGTTAAGTATTGAAATTGCTATACAGATGATTTTTATCAATTATGAGCTTGAATGTTTTTTAGATTTGAAATTGTATTATACTGATTTATACACAGTGCGTAGAGTGAGATGCGCTTGAATCATTGTTATAAAGAGATATATATATTTTTTCTTTTAAAATTCTTTTTTATTTGCAAAATACAAACAAACAGTATGGTCAACATTTGGCATATGCGTTGCTGCGTCACCGGCACACACACGGACAGTAGAAAGCAATGAATCTTACTTAACACCCTGCAGGAAGAGAATTCTTAGTCCATATTCTCCGTGTCAGATCGGCGGGCTTGCGGGGGCTCACATATTTCCCCTCTGTGTTCATTCCACTTCGACCACACAGATATATATTTTTTCATATAATAAAAGGAGACAGCCATTTTATGATCAAATTTTGATGGTGTAGCTCATGACGTTTGACATGGAATTTTACTCCATTCGGATTGACTAAATGAGGAACAGTTGTTAACTGTGAGCACAAAAGGGAGGTTTGTTTTTTTATTGGTTTTAGATATCCTGTCCTTTTTGTCTAGAGTCAGTTACTCTCTGATTTTCTAGAGTCTCTGTTCATAAAGACATCCAATCGTTCACTGTCTTGTAAGTTTTAAAATGTGTCCCAGAAGATGTTTAGACAAAATATCGGGAAAAAAATATTGTGTTGACAAAATATCATGTCAAGAATATTCAGGACAAAAATATTGTGAAAGTAGGTTTCTATGGGTAAGCAAAGTCTTCTATGTATAACTTCACCTATATGTACCGTGACAAAATATATATCTCCAAATTGAGTATATGTGGAGTTAAGAATGGTACATCTATACTTACTTATTTACACCTTCATTCTCAATATTTTGGTCTTCTACATTTTTGGCACAATATTTTGTCCGCACAATGTTTTAGTTACAGACATTCTGTCAGTGAACCGGGACAGTATGCCAAACCTGGGGCTCAACAGGGTCGCCATTATGGCTCAAGATGCCACCTTTGAAGGACATCAGGAAAAGCCCCTGGCAAACAAGAGGGCCTATTGAGACTCCGCATTTCACTCAAAGGTAAGTGACTGTAAGGCAAAAGCTGACCCCAGCAAATAATGTGTATAAATCTCTGCATTTATGGACAGTTTGTAACACAGAGGTGGAAAACTATTGCAAAGTGCAGATACTTGGGGGCTTATTTACAATGGGTTATCGCCACCTAGTGATGCTCTGGTGGCGATATCCCCTTCTACTTATTTACAAGCTGTATTAGGCCACTTAACCCCTTCCATGCTGCGCAGATTCCGCCGCTGTGCTGACGGAATCTTGCGCGGGCGTGGTCATGACGGAACGGTTCCGTCATGAGCACAGCTCAACCGTGGCTCATGACGGAACCGTTCCGTCATGAGCACCGAAGGGGTTAACATGGGTTAACGCCATCTTGTAAATAAAGCCCATTTTCACGCTTCAATTAGAGGGAAAGGGGCGCGCAACAGGTGTTACGTCCCAATACCCATTGATTTTTGATGCTGCTCCATATTTACAAGGATGGGTCAGCACCAAAAACTAAGGCCAGGTATTTTGCTCTTTCTATGTGTGCTACATTCTGCAGCAAACATAGAAACAGCTAATCACCTTTAAAGATTGTTTACCTTCCTGCACATAAAACAATCACCCCTGCAGTGCAGGCACCCTTTTAACATGGTGCAACGTTGCCTACACTGCCGCTAGGCAGCTTTTTTAGCGTCAGCGCTAGAGGACATGCAGTGGAGCCCCATATTTTTGTAAATACAGTGCATCCCTGCATTCAAAAAATGTTGGAGCGGGTTTTACCAATTTTGGCATAACACCACTCTCTGACATTTTTTGGAAGTATCCCCCTTGGTCTGGAAAGGGTGCGAGTAGCCACTGACACTGATAAAGTACACATTGCCCTGTTGTACAGGGACGTAACACAGGCCCCTGCAGTGCGTGCTGCACATTGTGGGGTGGGGCTCAGCACTTCTGAGGCCCCCATGCAGCCCAGTGTCAATGAACATCTGTGAGCATGGGAGACTCTTGACCTATCTCAAATTTTACAGGGGGGAGGCATCAACTTGCGTTACGCCAATCCTGTGATCTGCTTCCGGTCTCACTACAAGTTTCAGAATGTAGGAGAGAAGAGCGGAGTCTGATTTGCCAGCTTTTCCCTACAAACCACCAAGTTCTGGGATAGGTTACTGTCTGCCTAGGAAAAGGCACGGTGTAAGAATGCTGGCACTCCAAGTAAAATAGAATTCTGCTTTTGGGACAGTTTTTCCCCTCTATTAAAAATCACTGGGCCTCATTTACAAAAAAATGAGGCAGCGCTGCAAGCCATTTTGCTGCGCCGAGCTGCGTCATTTTAAAAGCACAGGGATATGTTGTATTAACAACAATACGATGCATCCGTGTGCGTTTCCCCGCGCTGGCGCACAATTGGCTGCAATGTCCCAGCATCATGTTGCAAGGGTGCCTGCGTGGTGGAGATGATTGTTTTTGTGCCGGAAGGCACGCCTTCCGGCTCAGAAACAATCATTGATGGCATTTTCCTCATTTTCTCCATGCTGTAGAAAAAGGAAAAAACAAGGAGAAATAAAAGTATTTCTCCTCGTTGCGCCACTCCTACGCCTCCCCTGAGGCATAGGATTCTGATGCATTCCCAGTTTTACAAATCATTCTAAATCTGGGAATGTGTCAGGTTCCATGGATGTTGCCTGGGAACACCCACAGCAATACCCATTGGACACCCCTTTCACGCAGAGTAATGCGTGCAAGAGGTCCATATTTACAAGGTAATGAGACGTCATGTGCGGTGACTTTATGTGGCCTTTTAAGGAAAAAAAGTGACGCAACGGCCTTCTAAATGAAGCCCACGAGGGTTTTTTTAAGCTTTTGCTTGTAATTTGGTGCCACCTAGTGGTGCACATTGTGCTACGTTACCTCGCAACATTGAATCCAAGCCCTGCCTGCCCAGGTGATTTAGCTAGAGGAGGTTGCCAGCCGAGCATGTCGCCAGCCCACAATAGTAGCTTTATACCCTTGTCTACCTCCCACCTACCAGACTGATCATCACAGACGGCATCACCCATGAAGTAGAAGGACCTGCTGATTACTTGCATCCACCTGCAATGGACTGCCAGGCTGCCGCGGGGACAGAGCGTGAGGAAACAGCGCTCCCCACGGAGCGATTTACCTTTCATTCTTCCTTTCTATAACCTGGTCGTAAATGCAGCCCGGAGTGGGAGTCCAGCCTTGCAGAAGAGCTCCAAGTCTGACCCATTCTGACGCTTACTAGAAAGCGCCTCGAGGAAGCCTGTGCCAGTGCAGCGCTACCTCCCTTACAGGTGGCTGCTGCTGTGACACAAAACCGGTTCCTACTATCACAGGTTGTTAGTTCTTTAATGTATCACACTGCTGGGCGTAGCAGCACAAGAAAGGCCCCTACTTCCGACGCAGAGATACCGCCGTTCGAAGCAGCAACACTTTTAGGGCAGCTTGGTCCTCTCTATTGGCCATCAGAAACCGGGCACTGGTCTGACAGACCTAGGAGCCAGGCTGCACCCGGTGTGAGAAGGGAAAGACAAAGAAGCCAAGCTGTGAAGCCAGTGTGATAGAGAGGAGAACCAGAGAGGCCGAGCTGTGGAGCCAGTGTGATAGAGAGGAGAACCAGAGAGGCCGAGCTGTGCAGCCAGTGTGATAGAGAGGAGAACCAGAGAGGCCGAGCTGTGGAGCCAGTGTGATAGAGAGGAGAACCAGAGAGGTTGAGCTGTGGAGCCAGTGTGATAGACAGGAGAACAATAGAGGCCGAGCTGTGCAGCCAGTGTGATAGGAAAACAATAAAGGCAGAGCTGTGCAGCCAGTGTGATAGACAGGAGAACCAGAGAGGCAGAGCTGTGCAGCCAGCGTGAGAGACAGGAGAACCATAGAGGCCGAGCTGTGCAGCCAGTATGATAGGAGAACAATAAAGGCAGAGCTGTACAGCCAGTGTGACAGGCAGGAGAACCTTAGACGCTCACCACTGCAGCCAGTGTGATAGAGAGGCGAACCAGAGAGGCCGAGCTGTGCAGCCAGTGTGATAGACAGGAGAACCAGAGAGGCAGAGCTGTGCAGCCAGTGTGAGAGACAGGAGAACCATAGAGGCCGAGCTGTGCAGCCAGTGTGATAGACACGAGAACCAGAGAGGTCGAGCTATGGAGATAGTGTGATAGGAGAACAATAAAGGCAGAGCTGTGCAGCCAGTGTGATAGAGAGGAGAACCAGAGAGGCAGAGCTGTGCAGCCAGTGTGAGAGACAGAACCAGAGAGGCCGAGCTGTGAAGCCTGTGTGATAGGAGACCAATAAAGGCAGAGCTGTGCAGCCAGTGTGATAGACAGGAGAACCAGAGAGGCAGAGCTGTGCAGCCAGTGTGAGAGACAGGAGAACCATAGAGGCCGAGCTGTGCAGCCAGTGTGATAGACACGAGAACCAGAGAGGCCGAGCTGTGCAGCCAGTGTGATAGACAGGAGAACCAGAGAGACTGAGTTGTGCAGTCAGTGTGATAGACAGGAGAAACAGAAAGGCCGAGCTGGGGAGCCAGTGTGATGGACAGGAGATCCAGAGAGGTCGAGCAATGAAGCCAGTGTGATAGACAGGAGAACCACAGAGGCTCACCACTGCAGCCAGTGTGAGAGACAGGAGAACCAGAGAGGCTAAGTTGGGCAGCCTGGATGATAGACAGGAGGACCAGAGAGTCCGAGTTGTGCGGCCAGTGTGACAGGTCAGAGACCCAGTGAGACTGAGCTGTGCAGCCAGTGTGATAGACAGGCCAACCATGGGGGCCGAGCTGTGCAGCCAGTGTGACAGGCAGGAGAACCAGAGAGGCTGAGCTGTGGAGCCAGTGTATTGTATTGTATTGTATATCGATTTGTATAGCGCGATTGCTGCCCCGCGGGCGTCCAAGCGCTGAGTATGTAGACAGAGTTGGGAGGTACAGCAGAAGTTTTAGGACAGGTTGGACCTAGCAAACAGAAGAGTCTTCAATTGTTTGCGAAAAGAGTGCAAGTTAGGGTTGGACCGGAGTTGTAGAGGGAGTGAATTCCACAGTTTTGAGGCGTTCAGAGTGAACATTCTGCCTCCAGTTCTAGCTCTCTTAACTTTCGGAACCACGGCCAAGAAGGCTTCCGTGGAGCGTAGATTCCTGCTTGGGTGATAGCGGGTGACTAGATTGTCATTTATTGCTGGACCTGTTTTCCAGAAGGCACGATGTGAGATACATAATGCCTTAAAAGCCACTCTCTGCTTCACCGGCAGCCAGTGTAGACTTTTTAGTCCAGGTCTAGCTGACTGCGTACGTGGGATCTTAAGCAGGGTACGGGCTGCGCAGTTCTGCACCACCTGTAGCTTCCGTAGAATCAGCTCTGGGGCTCCCACGTAGAGGGCGTTATTAAAATCCAGCTGGGACTGTATCAGGCCTTGTACTGCCACCTGTTTGGCCTCCATTGGTAAAAGGGGCAGAACTTTTCTGAGTGTTCTGAGCAGGCCGAAACATGTGGCAGATAGCTTAGTGGCCTGGTAGGTAAATGTAAGACTTTTGTCCAACCAAATTCCCAGGCTCTTTACATTCTCTTTGGGGATAGGGGGAGTACCCAGACATGAAGGCCATAAGGAGATAAATGGTACTGGCGACGCTGGGCCCAAGAGCATGAGCTCAGTCTTGTCTCCATTGAGTTTTAAGGAGGAAGCTGTCATCCACCCTTTAACCTCCTCTAAACATTTCATCAAGCCGAACGAGGTTTGCCTGTTGCCCCCCTGCGTCAACGACACCACTAGCTGGGTATCGTCCGCGTATGATATGATCTTAATACCATGCGGTTCGACGACCCCAGCCAGCGGTCTCATGTATATGTTGAACAACGCAGGGCTCAAGGAGGAGCCCTGCGGAACCCCACAGCTCAGTGATTTGCTGACTGACACTGTGTCCCCGTCAAAGATCTGGAACGATCTGTCAGTCAAAAAAGAGTCAAACCACCTCAGTGCATTGCCTGTTACCCCGATGTCAAGGAGACGGTTCAGTAAGGTGGTATAACTGACCGTGTCGAAGGCAGCACTTAGGTCAATGAGGATCACTGCCACTGATCCTCCTTGATCCAGTATCCTCAGTGACTCTTCAGTGACTGCCAGCAGCGCAGTTTCAGTTCCGTGCCTGGGTCTGAAGCCTGTCTGAGTCGTATCCAGTAATAGGTTGTTCTCCAGGAACTGAATTAGCTGGGTGTTTATGTATTTTTCCAGGATCTTACTTGCCCAGGGGAGCAATGAGATGGGGCGATAATTGGCGTGATCTTCTGGGTCAAGATTTGTGGTTTGTTTTTTTAACAGTGCCCGTACCATGGCTCTTTTCCAAACAGTGGGCACAATACAGGATGAGATCGAGGAATTTAATAGATCCAGAATAACGGGCAGAGTGGTTAGACTTGCCCGCAACATGATCTCCGGTGGAGCTGGATCAAGTGGAGAGCCAGATTTGACTTGCCAAGCCAGTATGTTCAAGATGTCGAGGACTAGAGGTGGGAAATGTTCTAGAGTTGGTTGGTCTGGGAGGATGGGATGTGTCGAGAGTGCTTTCTCAGCACCTCCAGAATTTGAGGTTACTGTCGAGAAAGAGGAATAAATACGAGAGACTTTATTATGAAAGAATTCCGCTAGCTCGTTGCACTGATCTTGCGTTTTTGGCAGAGGTGTAGCTGTGTTTAATCTAGTGCATTTTTTTACCAGGTGAAAAATTTCCCTGGGTTTGGATTTGGCTTCCATAATTTTGTCTGCGAAATAGGCAGCCTGGGCCGTCCTTACCCCATCTCTATAGGCCTTGATTGCTTCCCTATATTGCAACTTTTTCTCCGGTAGGGAGTCTAGGCGCCACGCTCGCTCTCGTTTTCTACAGAGGCGTTTTTTCTCCCTTAGGGTGTCTGAGAACCAGGGTGCTGATTTGTGCAGCCTCTTTGATGTGACTTTCCGACAGGGGAGAATAGTCTCCAGTGAGTTTGTAATCCAACCCTCATAATCCTTATTCGCCAAGTTGGGGTCTGTATAAAGGGATGGGCGGGTGGATTCTAAGTTCCTGCACCACACTTCCACGGGAAGTTTAGGCCAGTTCCTCTTAGCTTTTACTTGGGGGGCAGGCGTGGAGGGTTTGCTGGTGACCCAGGTCAGCGGGATTAAAAAGTGATCGGACCAGGGAAGGGGAATGGGATGACCCACCATCAACTCGAAACAGTTGCTAAAAATTGGGTCGAGTAAATTGCCCTTTTCATGGGTAGGGGCTGTGACCCGCTGAATTAACTGTAAGGCTGCCAGGTCATCAGTTAGTTCCATAGCAATATGGTCTATGGAAGAATTGAAATGAAAATTAAGATCTCCCAGCATAGTATAATTAGCTAAAGCCATGGCTCGTTTAGCTATGATGTCAGGAAGAAATTTGTGGAACATTTTAGCCGGCTCTGGGGGACGGTATATTAAAGTGCCAGAGAAGGAGCTGTTAGCAGTAAATTCGATGCTAAAAGCTAGGCTCTCGCATTCAGGGATGGTTTCGGTCGTAATGCGGCATTGGTACTGGTCTTTCAGTATAATAGCCAGACCTCCTCCTCTCCCCTCTGTCCGGTCCAGTCTATGAATTTGAAAACCAGGGGGTAAGGCAGAGATTATGTGTGGCTCTGATTGGGGGGTGAGCCAAGTTTCCGTCAAGAAGACGGCGTCCGGCTTGCGCTCCTCAAGCAGTAGAGCGATTTGTGTGCTATGTCTCGGGAGTGACCTACAATTTAACAAATACATATGGTATTCCTGCGTCGTGGGTAGTACTGTGGTGTTATAAAAAGAATGTTTACATCCAAGGCAATGGGGGGGAAGGTTGGCTGGTGCGTAGATGTGTGCGCAGTGGACAGCCGCCATAGCCCCAATGTTGTAGATATCTAATGCGCTATATGTCCTGACCTGGGATACGTGGGGGCCAGGGATTGTGGCCCCTGGTCCCGGTTGGGCGCGGACGGGCGCAGACGGGCTTGCCTTTGGTGCGCCGTTGGCGCGCCGCCGGCGCGCCCGCTGCGCGCGTCCGCTGCGCGTTCGCCAAGCCAGGGTTTTAACCCCAATGCCCCGGAAGTGGTGGGGGGAGGGGGAGGAGTCAAGCCCGAGGTCCACCCTCCGTGCGATCGGCACTTGCCGCGACGGACCGGGGTGCAGGGCAGCTCCAGATACAACAAAGTAAGTGATCTTAAAATATTAAAAACAGTTATGTGCAAATGAGCCAAATTAGCGTTTCTGGTCCTTCGAACCGCACCTCAGCAGTGCTCCACTACATCCGCTGCGCGTTCGCCAAGCCAGGGATTTAACCCCAATGCCCCGGAAGTGGTGGGAGGAGGGGGAGGAGTCAAGCCCGAGGTCCACCCTCCGTGCGATCGGCACTTGCCGCGACGGACCGGGGTGCAGGGCAGCTCCAGATACAACAAAGTAAGTGATCTTAAAATATTAAAAACAGTTATGTGCAAATGAGCCAAATTAGCGTTTATGGTCCTTCAAACCGCACCTCAGCAGTGCTCCGCTACATCCGCTGCGCGTTCGCCAAGCCAGGGTTTTAACCCCAATGCCCCGGAAGTGGTGGGGGGAGGGGGAGGAGTCAAGCCCGAGGTCCACCCTCCGTGCGATCGGCACTTGCCGCGACGGACCGGGGTGCAGGGCAGCTCCAGATACAACAAAGTAAGTGATCTTAAAATATTAAAAACAGTTATGTGCAAATGAGCCAAATTAGCGTTTCTGGTCCTTCGAACCGCACCTCAGCAGTGCTCCGCTACAGTGTGATAGACAGGAGAACCAGAGAGGCCGAGCTGTGCAGCCAGTGTGATAGACAGGAGAACCAAAGAGGCTGAGCTGTGCAGCCAGGGTGATAAACAGGAGAATCAGAGATACAGAGTTGTGCAGCCAGTGCCAGTGTGACAGGTGAGAGACCCAGCAAGACTGAGCTGTGCAGCCAGAGTGTCAGACAGGAGAACCATAGAGGTCCACCTTTGCAGCCAGTGTGATAGACAGGAGAACCAGAGAGGCCGACCTGTGCAGCCAGTGTGATAGACAGGAGAACCAGAGAGGCCGAGCTGTGCAGCCAGCGTGAGAGACAGGAGAACCAGAGAGGCCGAGCTGTGGAGCCAGTGTGATAGACAGGAGAACCAGAGAGGCCGAGCTGTGCAGCCAGTGTGATAGACAGGAGAGCCAAAGAGGCTGAGCTGTGCAGCCAGTGTAATAGACAGGAGAACCAGAGAGGCAGAGCTGTGCAGCCAGTGTGAGAGACAGGAGAACCATAGAGGCCGAGCTGTGCAGCCAGTGTGATAGACACGAGAACCAGATTGGCCGAGCTGTGCAGCCAGTGTGATAGACAGGAGAACCAGAGAGGCTCACCACTTCAGCCAGTGTGATAGACAGGAGAACCAGAGAGACTGAGTTGTGCAGTCAGTGTGATAGACAGGAGAAACAGAAAGGCCGAGCTGTGGAGCCAGTGTGATAGACAGGAGAACCAAAGTGGTCGAGCAATGAAGCCAGTGTGATAGACAGGAGAACCACAGAGGCTCACCACTGCAGCCAGTGTGAGAGACAGGAGAACCAGAGAGGCCAAGTTGTGCGGTCAGTGTGATAGACAGGAGAACCAGAGAGGCTAAGTTGGGCAGCCTGGATGATAGACAGGAGGACCAGAGAGTCCGAGTTGTGCGGCCAGTGTGACAGGTCAGAGACCCAGTGAGACTGAGCTGTGCAGTCAGTGTGATAGACAGGCCAACCATGGGGGCCGAGCTGTGCAGTCAGTGTGACAGGCAGGAGAACCAGAGAGGCCGAGCTGTGGAGCCAGTGTGATAGACAGGAGAACCAGAGAGGCCGAGCTGTGCAGCCAGTGTGATAGACAGGAGAACCAAAGAGGCTGAGCTGTGCAGCCAGGGTGATAAACAGGAGAATCAGAGATACAGAGTTGTGCAGCCAGTGCCAGTGTGACAGGTGAGAGACCCAGCAAGACTGAGCTGTGCAGCCAGAGTGTCAGACAGGAGAACCATAGAGGTCCACCTTTGCAGCCAGTGTGATAGAGAGGAGAACCAGAGAGGCCGAGCTGTGCAGCCAGTGTGATAGACAGGAGAACCAGAGAGGCCGAGCTGTGCAGCCAGCGTGAGAGACAGGAGAACCAGAGGCCGAGCTGTGGAGCCAGTGTGATAGACAGGAGAACCAGAGAGGCCGAGCTGTGCAGCCAGTGTGATGCACAGGAGAGCCAAAGAGGCTGAGCTGTGCAGCCAGTGTAATAGACAGGAGAACCAGAGAGGCTCACCACTGCAGCCAATGTGAGAGACAGGAGAACCATGGAAGCTGAGCTGTGCAGCCAGTGTGATAGACGGAGAGGCTGAGCTGTGGAGCCAGTGCCAGTGTGAACTTGAGAGACCTAGCGAGACTGAGCTGTGTAGCCAGATTGACGAATGAGAGACCCGGCGAAAATGAGCTGTGCAACCATTGCGGCAGATGAGAAACTCAGTGAGACTGAGCTGTGCAGTCAGAGAGACAGATGAGAGACCCAGCGAGACAGAGCTTCACAGCCAGGCTGACAGATCAGAGACTCGGTGAGACTGAGCTGTGCAACCATTGTGGCAAATGAGAGACCCATTGAGACTAAGCTGTGCAGCTCCAGAGTGACTGGTGAGAACCCTGTGAGACTGAGCTGTGCAATCTGTGCGGAAGAGGAGAAACTCAGTGAGACAGAGCTGAACAGATAGAATGGCAAATGAGAGCTCCGGGGAGACTGAGCTGCACAGACAGGGTGACAAATGAGAGACCTAGTGAGACCGAGCTGTGTAGATAGTGTGACTGATGAGGACCCCATTGAGACTGAGCTGTGCAACCAGTGTGGCAGGTGAGAGACCCAGTGAGACAGAGCTGTTCAGTTCCAGAGTGATGAATGAGAGACCCAGTGAGACAGAGTTGACAGCTAGAGTGACAGATGAGAAACCAAGTGAGACTGAGCTGTGCACCCAGTGTGGCAGAGGAGAAACTCAGTGAAACTGAGCTGTGCACCCAGTGTGGCAGAGGAGAAACTCAGTGAGACTGAGCTTTCAGCCAGAGTGGCAGATGAGAGGCCTGTGTAGACTTAGCTGAACATCCAAGGTGACAGATGAGCTGAGCTGTGCAACCAGTGTGGAAAATAAGAGACCCAGTGAGACAGAGCTGCGCAGTCAGTTTGACATATGAGAGACCTAGTGACCTGAGCTGTGCAGTTCCAGACTGACGGGTGAGATATCCAATGAGACTGAACAGTGCAGCCAGAGTGACAGAGTGACAGATGAGGGATCCGGTGAGACTTAGCTGCGTAATCAGGCTGACAGATGAGAAACCAGGTTACACTGAGCTGTTCAACCAGTGTAGCCGATGAGAGACTCGGTGAGACTAAGCTGTGCAGCTCCAGAGTGATAGATGAGAGACCCAGTTAGACTGAGCTGTGCAGCCAGGCTGACAGATCAGAGATCCGGTAACACTGAGCTGTGCAGCCAGTGTGATGAGAGACCCACTGTGACTGAGCTATGTGGCCCTTGAGAGACACAGAGACCTTAGGCTCTGGGCAGTATGGGAGAGCTATAAAGGATCCTCACACATTTCCATCACGTGACCTACATTAATGCTGTTTTTCAGACTTTGCTGAGTGATACCTGTTGCAGCGTATTGCACAAAACGTTGTTTATCTGCTGCCCGCGCGCCCTGTAGCCAAGCAATACCTGGTTAAAAAGTTGCCGGCGGCTGTCACTGAAAGCACCTCAGAGCAGAGTGACTGTTTTACAACAGAAGCACGCCTAGAAGAGGAAGCATGGGCGGGGCTTACACAGCTCGAAAGGGCAAAGTTCAAAGCCACTGGATATAATTGCACTTGAACTTGGTCCATGAGTAGCTGAAACAGGAAGCGTTTGCAACAGAGCGGAAAACATGACTGCCTTTAACAAGCCGAAGGTAAAAGAGATCTATTTACGTTCTAGATACAAATGCCATTCTGAAAAAGAATAGAACGTCAGGGACGGGGACCCGAAAGTCACACTCGCTGAGTCTTTTCTGCAGCAACATTGCAAAGAGAAACATTTACAAGCGGGCAAGATAAGATACTAAATGAGTTAAACCTAAAGGCTGCATCGCGATACCTTCATTACAGTTACTGCTTAATTTGTGCGGGTGGTTGCAGATGTCGCGGGTAGACGCCGCCTACCCACTATTTGACCCATTACACACTATGTCTAGCCTGCTGCAAAGCTGGCCTCTTTCGGCGGAGTGCCACATTTACTGAACTCGTCCCGGTGTAATTTTCTGGCACGGGGACACATTCAGCGGCGCCTGCGCGTTGTGTCTGCTTTTGTTTAGAGCAGCAACGTGCTGGCGGAGAAGGGGCTAGTCAAAATCGAGCTTCCCACCAAAAGCCGGAGTTAAGGGGCCATTAGACCTCTTCTTGTTGGAGTATCCTGACTGCGACCTGGGAGGGCGAGGGGGTGGGGCATTTCACGGGTACTTAAGAGAGGCAAGCTTTTGACTTTGTTCATCCAGTGCTTCATTTGTAAAATATTAACGGCCATATGCATCAAGCATTTTTTGCCTTCGCAAAGGGCCGCTTCGCAGAGTTGGCCGTTTGCAAATGCAAAAAATGCCTTTCTGATGCTGCAGACCCTATTTTGCGATTCGGTAACCTGTTACCCAACCGCAAAATGGGTTTGCGATTCGCTATTAGGAAGGGGCGTGTTTAGGACGTCCCTTCCTAATACGGAATCGCATCGGTATGCATGAATGTTTTGCGACCGAAATGCGGTCGCAAAACATTTGCATAAAGCAATTCGCAAGTGGGTCCCCTTTGTGAATGTCTGTAAATGCATTTTCTAAGAGCAAGCAGTGGTCTCAGGACCACTGCCTGCGCATAGAAAATGAAAGGAAAAGTTTTAATTTTCTCTTTTGTAAAGCATCCCGTTTTTCTTTAAGGAAAACGGGCTGCTTTACAAAAAAAAAAGATTGCTTTATTTAAAAGCAATCACGGACATGGTGGTCTGCTGACCCCAGCAGGCCACCATTCCCGTGATTTTTGCGATTCCTAGGGGGTCGCAAATTGTGACCCACCTCATTAATATTCATGAGGTAGGTCATTTGCGATCCCCTAGGAATCGCAGAAAGTGTTAAACACACTTTCATGCATCCCATTTTGCCATTTTCTAATTGTGAATTGCAAGAATTCGCAATTAGGAAATCGCAAAATGGATTGTTGATGTATCTGACCCTAAGTGCCAGGGCTCTGACCGGGAGGCCACTACAGCTTGCAGCATCCATCACCCTTGTCATTGCTGCCAAAACAACTACTAATCATCTCTCTCGCATGTAAATGTGACAGTTCAGATTATTCCAGGTCCCCAAAGCTAAAGGAATGGCTGGGGAGGCATGTATTTCAATTTTAATGTGTATTGTATTCCTAAACAACCATTGTTCTGCTCATCTTTAAATTAGATGAGCAGCACCACCATGTGGTAGACTGTTCTAGGTATGGTGTAGACAATTGGGTGCAAGCGCCTAGCACCGAAAACCAATTAAGTGCCGGTGCTTAGTACCGGAAAGCCCCTGCTCAACTTAAGCACTGGTTCAGTCCCTGTATATGAGAGATATGCCTACACTGTACGAATGTAAGATGTGTTGGTCCCCCCAGTATTTTCACTAATAAAAATTTAAATACCACTATTTTGTTTTATTTCTTTTATGGAGCTTTAGCACTACAGTAGTACTAAAGCGCTATAAAAGAAATAAAACAACATAGTGGTATTTAAATTATCTGTGTATGTGTGATGTACAGCACTCTGACACCCTGCATTGGGATGAGTAGTGCCCCTACTCATCCCAGTGCAGGGTGTCAGAGTGCTTTACAGCTCTGGTAGAGCTACGAATAGCGGGAGAGCTAAATACCAAGGCTGCGTAGCATAGGGGCTGGAAGAAGGGGTGCTGAGGGTGATTCAGCACCCCCAGAAATAATCATGGATTTCAGCAGGTGAATGAGCAATAAAGATGGCTTTACATTGTGTGTTTATCTTCTCCCATATATTGCAAGTTTAACCCTTTCGCTGCGGCGGGAATTCCGCCGCAGCGCTGGGGGGTGCGGGGGGGGCAGCGCGGTGGCGCTGTGCTCATGACGGAGCCGCTCCGTCATGAGCCACGGTTGAGCTGTGCTCATGACGGAACGGTTCCGTCATGACTCCGCCCATTTGCGTTGTTCCCCCGCACAGGCGGGGAAACAGCGCCGCGTAGGCGGAGCGGCCGCCAACGGCCGTGACATGACGGAACCGTTCCGTCATGAGCACACGGCAACCGTGGCTCATGACGGAGCGGCTCCTTCATGAGCGGGGAAGGGGTTAAAGACAAAGGTAAAATGTCAGGCTCTGTCTTCTGATAAATTCCTTGTTATTTAGAAACTGAAATGTACTTTTATTTCTCTGACTGCAAATGAGAGGATTTTGTAAAAGTGAGCTAGGTCACAATGCTGCTGGGGTACAGGAAACAAATGGAAAGACAGTAGGATGGTAGTTTTTCTCTGACACACATTTAAATATCGGTAAATGAACAATGCACATATTTCAAGTTATATCAGCAATTAGGAAAGTGAAGCAATTTTTTGTAATTCTGAAGTGTGATGGAGACAAAGATTTTAGTAGGATCCAAACAAATCAAGGGACTGTTCTTGGTTTCGCGCAAATGATAAACATTTGCTGAAACCCGATTTACACACTTTACCGTTTTTTCCCAATATAGCTTTACCAGTAAAACTGCAAATTTAGTGGCCCTTTCAACGGGAAATGTATTGTCTCTTGCAGGTTTTCAATACACATAAATAAAAGGCATTGTCATTTACAATGTCAATAACTCAAACTCTCGCAAATGCGAGACCTAATCCATTGCAAATGCTTGATTTTTTTGATTCCTCTTTGACCCTGCCAGCACACTCACTGTCCCCTGCCCCACAGCACTTCGATCACAGTTCTCATTCTAGACGAGGACAGCTTGGAAATGCAGCAAATAAACATCGCAGCACTTCAGTCCATTTTCAATTACATGTATTTGCAGAGTCATTTGCGCCCCTCCTGGTAAACCATCCATGCCACCCAGCTTCAAGACCTCTGCCCTAAAATCACCCATACCTCTCTTTACCTCTGCCCAACCCTAAACCATAAAATCACCCTTACCTCCCTTTACCTCTATCCTCCCCTAAACCATAAAATCACCCTTACTAACCTTTAACCACATCAAAACCATTCGAAAAAAACAACAACATTAAAATGATGTTATTTTCAAAAATACTTACCTACTTGGTAAGATTCTGCGTGGTAAAGGTACAAACACTTACATGCATGGTAAAGGCATGCGTGGTAAAGGCATGAGTGGTAAATGATCCATGGTAAAGTCACTTATCATCTCTATAAACAAATTACAAGTAACAAAACCTTTTGGTAGACAAACCGAGCATAAGATGTCTCTTCAGAAGTATTAAGTTACAGAGCATATTGAGCATATGCTTTGAACAGTTGTAATTGTAAATAGTAAGCAAATAATCGCCAGAGGATAAAATATTTCAAGGATAATAATGACAATATACATTTTGTGTCTGGTAAGACCCTGAGTAAACAAACTTGGAACCCAGCTTACTAGGGTCAGGCAGAAAGTAGGAAAAGAAATTGCAAAATGGAGAAAAGTGCTCATTACAAAAAAATTAAATCATATTTCAGCACGCTTATTTCCACGATTAAGGATGCTAAATTTCATTAGTATTAGTGCTTTATCAGGTCGCCTCCTGGTCCCTTATCAATTAGGATACGCTCAGTCATATTCCAGGGAACACTCTGAGATAGTTGCCTGATGGCTGATGCAGATAAGGGTGTAGGGTCATCATACCTTGTTACCCTACACATATATTTTGTTCCATACCACACACACCCAATGCTAAAAAGGGATACCTGGGTGTTTTGAAGTATTTTTATCCTTTAGAAGACCCTATATGTTCTTCCATATTCCATGATACCCCAGTAGATGGTTTTTTTCAAGTTACAATAAATTGATTGTACGCTGGGTCAGTTTGAGATGGTTTGGCGCAACGGTGCAGCCTCGGTATGTGATCTTTTACTCCTGCCACATTATGTAACCCTGAAAGATAAGATAGGTGCACCTGAACTAAAGTCTGTTGAAAGCAGTCAGAAAAGCTTGAGTACATAATGACCCACTTCAACTAGTCTATGAGCAGAAATTACTCTCAACTTTATTTCGGTTTAAAAAAGCTTTACTTAACTTGAGAATACAGAGAAACGGTAGCAAATTACATTGAAAGAAAAACTTAAAATAAAAACCATAGGACTTGTATGGATGACATACAGGAAATACGTGTATTAATGATTAACAATTCATGTTAATACAAGATACCTTTTGATCAATATGATCAATGCTAAAGAGATTACTAACTTGTTTAACAAACATTTTAAAGATTTTGAGGATGACAGAATAAAAGAGAAGCAAGAAGAAAGGAAAGAAAAAGGAAAATTGGGAGATGATCATCATAGGATGTTAGCATAAGAGTGCAAAAACAAAATGGAGAAGAGATCTGCATAGAAAACATTATAAATGGCAGAGTATATTAAGTATAAGTTATAGCCTAATATATTTAGAACTTCAGCCATTGTGGTATCAGTGACACCATTTTTAGATAAGAAGGAAGTAAAGGGCAACTACGGCATAGCTCTCTTTTAATGCCCAATTTTGTAGAGGAGATGTTAGCTGCATCAAGTCTATGATTATAGCATATGATATTCCACTATCTGATGAACACAATATTGTCCGTAGCAATAAAGAAATCAACAAGTTTACCTTTTGACTAATTAGTACACACATTTCGGAAGAGCCATTAAGGAAAATGTAAAGTGTGCCAAATGACAATTTAACTGAGCAGATGTTGGTAATCTGCAGGACTTGTTGGAAAAACAATGTAATCTTCGGACGTTTGAAGAACATGTGCACTGCATCACTGCTACAAGACCAACATGTGCTATTATTTTAATTTAACAAAGTGAGCCAGAGGTTAATATAATCTGTTATATAAGAAGTGCAATGTTTGAGTGGTACGAAATGTCGAATTAATTTTTTGACCAAATTGTGTTCTTTATGGAGATAGCTAGGGTTGATTGAAGATCCTCTTCCCATACTAGTTCAACCTTTGTTTTAGGCCTCTCTGTATTGTAATCGATAAGTTCTTTTATATATATTTGAGAAGATTTTAGCATTTGTGGAATAATTAGTCTTTTGGAGAGACACCTCGACCTCCTTATGTGCAATAGAAGGATCTTGCAAAATTAGGTTAATACCTACTATAGCAAATCATATTTAATAGGGATATTAACTCTTTGTTTTATTTCTTGAAAAGAGAGGCAATGTTTTTTTTAGAAATTAAATGACTAATATTCATGGTGCCTTCTTCCATCTACTCATGTCAACATGATACTCTATTGGAAATTTTAATCTTTGAGTTATACCAAATGGAAGTATGTGCTAGACTCCGGGCCTCAGAGCAATTATATATGAGAAAAGATGTCAGAATCACCTTGGATTGGTTTATAACAGGTTATTGATTGCTAAAAAAACTTTTGAGGAAATCTTATTGGGAGCATTTATAAAAACAAATTACTAATTGGTAGCATCATCATTTCAATAGTATTCAGCCTACCCCACAAGATAAAAAGAGGGGCAACCACTTATTGGAGAGAGAGCATACATTTTAGTTCTAATCTCTTCCAAGTTCACTCCTCGAGCTCATTGCCTTCATGCCATCAATGCTGCTGTGGAGGGAGTCACTTGTCAGCACTGCCCATTCATTTTTATTCCTAACCTGTACAGCGAGGAGGTTCCTTCATCTACCTCTCATAGCCCTGCATGTTCTTAAAACAGCCAACTTTAGGATCCTATGTGATCCTAATGTTCATCTTGACACTACTCAAAAAGTATATTTGCGCTTAAGAATCCTATAGAGGACTTGGAAACTATCCATATGTTATTGCTTGTTGAATCCTCTTCACATATTGAAGGCCATATTTTGGACCTCGTTTTCTTCAACTTGCCCATGCTACAAGTTGGAAATTCTCTTCGTGTTAGTTGGTCGGATCACTACGCTGTTCTCTTAAAGATCCCTATTAATGCCCACCCGTCTTCTAGTCCCTCCATCTCCTTTAAGTCTTGACAGTGGTCCAAATTGACTATATCATCCTTCTGTTTTCTGCTTGAGCTCTCTATACTGAGTCTTTCCAACTCTTGAACGCCGACATGGCTGTATGATTCTGGGTCTTAGATGTTCTTGAAAACCTCATTCCTATATCCTATGTTGACATTTAACCTCCCAAGCATCTTGCCCCATGGTGCGATGCAGGTTGTCTGGCTTTTAAAAAAATTTGTAAAATGCTGGAGCTTGGATTAAAACTTGGAGAAAACTTATTCAAGGTAGTCTACAGGGAAGAAATTCATAGGGATCCTAAACCCATAAAGGCTGCCCGTGCTTCATGTATTGCTAATACAATTTAAATGGCATCTAATCCAGCTAAGGAGATCTCTATTATAAGGTTTTTTTTAGACCTGAGCTTCAAAGCTCCCCTGCCTCTATTAATCCCATTAGATGTAACAAACTAGCTAATTTCTTCCCCAACAAAGTTTGAGTGATATACACAGGCCTTACTGAGGCTGCAATCAACTCTATAGCTCCTACCATATTGGTGTACGACCCTTATCCTAACCTCTCATCTTATGAACCTTTCTCACTAACAGATCTGACCACTCTGGCCACTGTGATTAAGTCAGGCTCCCCCCGGATCCTGCCCTGTCTGGAATATATCATGCTGCTTCTGCTATCACGTACCCTGCATTGGTGGATCCCCTCAATCCCTCCATCTCCTCACCTACAGGGCCGTCGGCATAGAAGCATGCAGTCATAGTACAGCTGCTTAAAAACCCCATCCCTGGATGTGTTCAAAACAAATAATTTTTGGTCTACCTCCTTGGTGCCTTTTCCTTCAAAGATGTTTTAAAAAATGTAATCACCACCCCTCCAATTCCTTTGAGGCTCATAACCTTTTACATTCATCACAGTGGGGTTTCTGCCCACTTCGATCCACAGAATATTCTTTACTCATGATTTTGGAAGAACTCAGGTGAACACTGGACACACTGTTTGATCTGAATGCAACTTTTGATACCATCCTACGTAACACGTTACTCAGACTGTTGCAGAACTGTGGGATAAAGGCCAAGACACTGCCTGGTTATTCTAATTTCTTAAAGTTTGGAGTTCCCAAGTATTGGATAATCTATATATTTCCATGACCTTAACTACTGAGTGCAGAGGCTGACTCTTTTTATTATCTATGTTTGGCCTCTGGTGAACCTTTTGGAATTCTTTGGTTTTACTCTATTCTTATACTTTGATGACACCTAATTGTTTGTTTTCACTTTTCCTTGAGCATGGTTGATCAGCAGAATGTCTTAGAAGCGGTCTATTAGCTGTTTCCAACTGGATGATGATGAACTGCTTGGAGATCTATGGGGGAAAAGCAGAAGTTCTGGTGGTTTAGAATCCGCTTCTTCTCTGGTCCGTAACCTGCTGGCTGGATAAGCTTGGTCCTTTCCTGTCCTCAAATTCTACAGTAAAAGATGACAGAATTTGGAGTGATAGTGAAATGACCATGGACTTCAAGATTAAAAAAAATAGCTGATTGTTGTTTTTGTGTCCTGCATAACTTAAAAAAGTTTCTTCGGGCCTTGCCGAACCAGACATAAAAAAGACTATAGTCCAGGCAACTATCATCTCTCACCGGCACTATGGGAATGTCCTTTATCTGGGGGCCACGCAGTCTTCTATCAAATGGCTACTAACTATCCAAAACACTGCAGCACGTTTGTTATTGCAGATGTCCTCTCAGCTGCCCACTTCAAACAAGTATGAGGTAATGTGTCCCTAGACAGAGTCCAACCACAAATTCAATAAATAGTATTTCAAGGAAATAAATCCTCTAGAGTCGGAAATTAAATTAAAGTCATGAAGGTATAATAAAATAATTCAGGATGCAATACAGTAGGCAAAGAAATTGATTCATAATCTATATATAGAGAATTAGCATCAGGCTCAATCATATGCAGTAGTAACTGACTTGAAGTCAAAGGAAATTATTCCAAGTCAAAGGCATAGGATGAACCAGCAAGGGTTTTGCATTTAAAGTTGGGAGTCAAAAGACATGGCTGACCTTCAAAAATACATCCTTTTATAGCTTAGGTTTTATAAAGGAAGTCATTGGAAATCTCAAAGTCAGCATAGGGTGATCAAATGTATCAATCAATTGACGAATCAAGGTACAGTAATATACAGCATCATCTAATAGCACCATTTGTACAAATATCCCCTAAGTGCATGTTAATGTGCCCTATTTTACCCTAATATCTTCAGCTGTGTGTTGGACACAGCCCCACTCCCACTCCGCAGGGTGGTGGTGGACCTTCCCAACACAATGGGGTAGCTTGGCTCGAGTGGTCAGGAAACAGGCGCAGTGCTAAGCATACAATATACCCATACAATAACCATGCGTGCATCCGTTCCAAAAACGACTCTACACCGTAAAAATTATGAAAATATTCTTTCTTTATCTTTTTCTCTTAGTTGCTGATTGGAAAAATAAATAGGTCAATCACAATATACAAGTTTCAATTAGTGCAGGTCAAATAAATATTGGCTGTTTGATGAAATAAATAGGGGTGATCATAAATAACAGGGCATAAATACAAGTGCAATATATACAGACAATTAAATACTTTGAGGCAATAAATACTGTATCAATAAATATTGTACACCAACAAGTCCTGTGGACCTATAAATATAGTGCAGCAATAAATAGATAAAAATTCAATAAATACAGTATCCCCAATAAATAATTAAAAGTATACAGCAACCCTCATATAATCAGATGACACTTCACTTCTTAAGGGCTGATTTGGCCCAGGCACAGCTTGTAGGGTTGTGGAAGGCTTGAGGGGGGAGGCTACTCCCTGGCTGGGACAAGGCTGAGGCCTAAACTGAGGTAGATCAAAGGGGGGAATACCAATGCCCTGGCTTTCCTTCTCCACACAACCTCTCTAGGTTAGTCCCAGTTCACCCCAGGTACAGTCAGGTGGGTTTCAGCACCTCCCTAGCCCCTTAGTGCAGTCTCTCAGGTCTCCACAGGGCCTTAGGCGCCCTCTACTCCACTTACTGCCCTTTTTCTGATGTTCCGACGCCGCTGGAGTCGTGTCGACGCCGTGAGGCGGTTCTGGTTCGGTCTCGGCGGCCTCGGCACAATGTCAGTTCTTTGACGACGCCGGTAGGCGGTTCCGGTCCGATGTCGGCGGCCTCGGTTCGATCTCTACCTCCGATTCGACGACGTCGGGCAGTCTCTTCACGATGTCGACTTCGGGCGGCTCCGGTCCGATGGCGCTCTCGGCTCCGATGACGTCGGCCGGCCTGGCCTCGATGTCGACTTCCGGCGACTCCGGGGTGCGATCCTCACCCCCGACCTCCGGTGCTCCTCCTCACAGGTTCCGGGCGACTCCGGAGTGCGATCCTCACCCCCGACCTCCGGTGCTCCTCTACCTCGGTCTCCGACGACTCCGGAGGGCGGACTTCACTCCTCCGATGACGCCGCTCGCTCGACCTCGGTTCACTTCCTCCTCGACCTCTGGTATTCCTCTCGACCCCCGTCGGCGCCCTCTCACGACCTCAGGCGGCTCCGGGTACGACGTCTGCTACTTCAGTCAGCGCCGCTTCTCCACCTCGGGCTCCAGGTCTTCAGGCTACTCGACGCCGGACTCCAGGGAAACCAGTTTCCAGGTCAGGATCTTGCTGCTCTCTGCTTCTAAGGCCTGTTCCTGCTGTCCAGGTCCTTAGGATGAGTTTTTCTGTCTTCTTCCCACACAGGGCTATAGGCTGGGATCCATCAGTAGGGACAAGTATCAAGGGTGGGTTTATGGACCCCACTCCAGGCACAAGTTTCCACCCCTGCTGCTTCACTCCTTCCTCCTTCACTGTTGTGCTCCTCTCTCTTCACCAGTCAGGTGCCAACTGCCAGCTCCAACTGCCAACTGCCTCTCTTATCCTCCCAACATTCTAAACGGTCTCCAACTGTCACAGAGTTCTGGAATCTCCTGGAATGTTCTGGAAGGTGCTGGTAGGTTCCAGTGGATGCTGGTGATGTCACAGGTGGCCACCATTTTGTGCTCCAGGCCCTCAGACAGAAGTTTCAGGGGTAGCTAAAATGGCTCCCTGAATCTGCAGCAACACTAAAAAAAGTCTGGTGGTTCCCAAAAAGGAAAAATTCAAACAGGGTTTGAGGCAAAAGTGGGACAAAATAAATAATGATGAGGAGGGACCACCCAAAGGGCTGACAGGTCTAACACGCGTCCCCCCCAGCTGAAAGTGGGGAGAGCTACCCAACCCCTTGGGAGTTCTCATCACTAAGGCGGAAATACCTTGAGAGACCGTCTGCATTGGCGTGGTCCACTCCAGGCCGATGTTCCACCTGAAAGTCCATTCCCTGTAGGGAAATAGACCACCTCAACAACTTGGGATTCTCCCCCTTCATTTGCATCAGCCAACGAAGGGGTCGGTGGTCGGTCTGAACTAGGAAGTGCGAGCCAAACAGGTATGGCCGCAACTTCTTCAGAGCCCATACCACTGCAAAGGCTTCACGCTCTATTGCACTCCACTTCTGTTCCCTGGGAAGTAGTCTCCTGGATAGGAAGACCACGGGTTGATCCAGACCCTCTTCGTTGAGTTGCGATAACACTGCCCCAATGCCATGTTCTGATGCATCTGTCTGGACAATGAACTCCTTGGAAAAGTCTGGGGCCCTTAAGACCGGGGCCTCGCACATGGCTTTCTTCAATTTCTCAAAGGCTTGCTGACAAGCCTCCGTCCAGACTACCCGTCGAGGTTGTTTCTTGGACGTGAGCTCCGTGAGAGGGGCTACGATGGTACCGTACCCCTTCACGAAGCGGCGATAGTATCCCGTGAGGCCCAAAAATGCTCGGACCTCAGTCTGTGTCTTGGGGGGTTCCCAGGCCATGATGGCCTCGATCTTCGCCTGGAGGGGTTGCACCGTTCCCCTACCCACCAAGTGTCCAAGGTACACTACCGACCCCTGCCCGATCTGGCACTTGCTGGCCTTGATCGTCAATCCAGCTTGTCTCAGGGCCTGGAGAACAGCTTGCAGGTGACGCAAGTGATCCTCCCAGCTGTTACTGAAGACGGCTATGTCATCCAGATAAGCAGCAGAGAAACTCTCCATTCCGGTGAGGATCTGGTTTACCAGGCGCTGAAACGTGGCAGGTGCGTTCTTGAGCCCAAAGGGCATCACACAGAACTGGTAGTGGCCATTGGGCGTGGAGAAGGCTGACCTTTCCCTTGCTCCATCAGTCAACGAGATCTGCCAGTACCCTGAAGTAAGGTCAAAGGTACTTAGATATTGGGCAGCTCCCAGCCGGTCAATCAATTCATCCGCCCTAGGGATCGGATGTGCATCAGTCTTTGTCACTGAATTCAGTCCCCGGTAGTCCACACAGAACCTCAGTTCTGGTTGGGCACCCGGTGGTGCAGCTTTCGGTACTAACACCACCGGACTAGACCAGGGGCTGCTAGAAGGTTCAATCACTCCTAGCTCCAGCATCTTAGTGACTTCACTATGAATGCTGGCCTTCACCTTGTCTGACATCCGGTAGATCTTGGACTTCACAGGTGGGCTGTCTCCTGTGTCCACGTCATGGACGCACAGGTGAGTCCTACCCGGGACAAGGGAGAACAACGCAGAGTACTGCCCCAGGGCCTGGCGACAGTCCTCCTGCTGTTCAGGAGTTAGAGATGGGGAGAGAATCACTCCCTCCACCGACCCATCCTTTTCCTGAGACGCAAACAGATCAGGGAGAGGCTCGCTTTCCACGTCCTCTCCTCCGTCAGTCACCATCATCAAGATGACTTCGGGCCTCTCGTGGTGGGGTTTGAGGCGGTTGGCATGCAGCACCCGCAGGGGCTGACGAGGGGTCTTCAGGTCCACCAAGTAGGTAGCCTTACCCTTCTTCTCCAACACCTCAAAGGGTCCTGACCAGCGATCCTGGAGGGCACTAAGCTCTCCTGGTTCGATCACCCACACCTTCTGGCCAGGCTCCAACTCCACCGGGTGAGCGTTGTGGTCATACCACGCCTTCATCACTGCTTGGCTGGCTTCCAGGTTGTCAGAAGCTTGCTTCCACAACTTAGCCATTTGGCTCCGGAAGGCCAGCATGTAGCTCACCACATCCTGGGGGAGCTTTCTGGGAGTTCTTTCCCATCCGTCTCTCACCAGGTTAAGAGGTCCACGTACAGGGTGCCCATACAGAAGCTCGAAGGGGCTGAAGCCCACTCCCTTCTGTGGCACTTCCCTGTAGGAGAAAAGTAAACAGGGTAGGAGGACGTCCCATTTCCTCCGCAGGCTTTCAGGCAGACTTCTGATCATGCCCTTCAAGGTTTTGTTAAACCTCTCCACCAGACCATTGGTCTGGGGGTGGTAAGGAGTGGTGAACCGGTATGTCACTCCACACTCCTTCCACATTGCCCGCATATACGCTGACATGAAGTTGGTCCCCCTGTCGGACACAACTTCCTTGGGAAAACCCACTCGGGTAAAGATTCCCATCAGGGCCCTAGCCACAACAGGTGCTGTTATGGTCCTCAGAGGTATTGCCTCTGGGTACCGTGTGGCATGATCCACCAGAACCAGGATAAACCTGTGACCAGCTGTAGTTGGTGGATCTAATGGACCCACAATGTCGATGCCCACCCTTTCAAAGGGGGTGCTAACGACAGGAAGTGGTTCCAGGGGAGCTTTCAGCTTCAAACCTGTTTTCCCACTGGCTTGGCAAGACACACATGTCCGGCAGTAGGTATCGGACGACACTTTCATCTGAGGCCAATAAAAGTGTGGGACAAGACGGGCGAAGGTCTTGTCTTGCCCCAGGTGTCCTGCCAAGGGGATCTCGTGAGCCAACTCTAAAAGGAAGGCTCGATAACGTTGAGGAACTACCAAGGCTCGTGACGATCCATGTAGGGGTGCCTTGGGTTCACTGTAGAGGAGGCCATCCTCCCAGTAAACACCGTAGTTCCCTTCAACGTTCCCTGCTGCCTGGGCTTCGGCCTGTCGCCTCAGCCCCTCAAGGGTAGGGCACTCCCTCTGGCCCTGGCAGAATTTCTCCCTGGACGGGCCTCCCTCCACGTGCCACTCGGCCGGGATGGGTAGGTCCTCCAGGTTGGTAACGTCCCCCTCCGCAGACTCCTGGTCCACCACCTCCGGTGGCCTATCCGTCCTACGGGGTGGAGACGCCGAGGCAGGCTCCTCCTGTCCTCGGTTCTTCCCTTGACTGGCAGCTGGCTGGGCCTTTGTTCCAGGCTCCAGCCGGAATGAACTCCCTCTTCGGGTAGTCACGGACCTTGTGCTAACACAGGCCCAGTCAGGTGTACCCAGCATCTCGGTGTGAGTCCGGTATTCCACCTCCTTCCAAGCGTTGTGCTCCATGTCATTGCCCAGCAGACAATCGACTGGCACGGCAGGGCTTACGGCAACTCGAAGTGAACCTGCAACCCCCCCCCATTCAAAGGGAACCTCGGCCACTGGATAGTGACCTGTTCTGCCGTCAGCCATCGCGGCTGGGTGGAGTACATCGGGAATTACCTGCTCTGGAGACACCAGCTGGCTACGCACCATAGTCATACTGGCTCCTGTGTCTCTCAGAGCCTCCCCTCTTTGGCCGTTGATGGTGATCCACTGCCCATACTTTGCGGTATTTGCGGGCACCTGGATCTTAGGAACCATCTCCCGTTCTCCCAGGGACACTAAAGTGACACCCGCCCACTCCCTTCCCTTAGTTAAGGGCATCTCCTCCCCGAGCACTACACTAGCTACTCCGGGGGGCTTTCCTCCAGTGGGAGGGGGTGATCGTTTCTGACACTTCGGATCTCCTTTATAGTGTCCAACGCCACCGCACTCATAGCAATGGACAACCCTTGGCTGCTGGCTCTGGCCAGGATTAGGGTTTCTGGGTGGGTTAGCCTTAGAGGTGAATCCTGTTCCCTTCCCTTGGAAGTTATTTTGGGGGCCTTTGGAGAACTCCTTTTTCTTTTCCCCTCCTTCTTTCTTCTGGGGGGCGCCCTGTCCGGCCTTTTGAGTATCCCCTCCAGTCCCCCTTGTGGACACCCGGGTACTAGCCCAAATGTCCGCCTCCTCAGCAAGCTTCCGGGGGCTGGTCAGCTTGCTATCCACCAGGTGTTGCCGCAGTTCAGGGAAACATTTCTCGAGTAGGTGTTCCTTCAGTACTAGGTCAAACAGCTCCTCGTAGTTCCTTACTTCACTGCCCTGAATCCAACCTTCCAGTGCCTTCTTTGCATAGTCCAGGAAGTCCACCCAATTCTGTGTGCCCAGTTTGTGACTACCCCTGAACTTCTGTCTGTACTTTTCAGGTGTTAGTCCAAACTTTCTGATGAGCGCCAGTTTCATGGTGGGGTAGTGGGTCTGCTCATCCTCTTCGAGGGCCAATAAAGCATCCCTACCAGCTGGAGGCATGTACCTATACAATCCTCCTCCCCAATACTTCACTGGAACCCCATGGGCCCTCAACGAGACCTCATAGGCTGCTAGCCACTTGGCGATGTCGTCACCCGCCCCATAGCTAGCTACTATGTCCTTTGGCAGGTAAGGTTTGGATTCCCTGGTGATTTCTTGGTCTTTGCTGCCACCATTAGGAACAGTTGGTGCCCCAATTCTTAAGATCTGAAGCTCTATCTCTTTCAGTCTTATCTCATGAGCCATCCTCTCTTTCTCCGTCTCAATGGCCAACCTCTGTTCTTTTCTGGTGGTTCCCAAAAAGGAAAAATTCAAACAGGGTTTGAGGCAAAAGTGGGACAAAATAAATAATGATGAGGAGGGACCACCCAAAGGGCTGACAGGTCTAACACGCGCCCCCCCCAGCTGAAAGTGGGGAGAGCTACCCAACCCCTTGGGAGTTCTCATCACTAAGGCGGAAATACCTTGAGAGACCGTCTGCATTGGCGTGGTCCACTCCAGGCCGATGTTCCACCTGAAAGTCCATTCCCTGTAGGGAAATAGACCACCTCAACAACTTGGGATTCTCCCCCTTCATTTGCATCAGCCAACGAAGGGGTCGGTGGTCGGTCTGAACTAGGAAGTGCGAGCCAAACAGGTATGGCCGCAACTTCTTCAGAGCCCATACCACTGCAAAGGCTTCACGCTCTATTGCACTCCACTTCTGCTCCCTGGGAAGTAGTCTCCTGGATAGGAAGACCACGGGTTGATCCAGACCCTCTTCGTTGAGTTGCGATAACACTGCCCCAATGCCATGTTCTGATGCATCTGTCTGGACAATGAACTTCTTGGAAAAGTCTGGGGCCCTTAAGACCGGGGCCTCGCACATGGCTTTCTTCAATTTCTCAAAGGCTTGCTGACAAGCCTCCGTCCAGACTACCCGTCGAGGTTGTTTCTTGGACGTGAGCTCCGTGAGAGGGGCTACGATGGTACCGTACCCCTTCACGAAGCGGCGATAGTATCCCACCGCTGCCACCAATTTATGTTGGAAACAGCCCCACTCCCACTCCGCAGGGTGGTGGTGGACCTTCCCAACACAATGGGGTAGCTTGGCTCGAGTGGTCAGGAAACAGGCGCAGTGCTAAGCATACAATATACCCATACAATAACCATGCGTGCATCCGTTCCAAAAACGACTCTACACCGTAAAAATTATGAAAATATTCTTTCTTTATCTTTTTCTCTTAGTTGCTGATTGGAAAAATAAATAGGTCAATCACAATATACAAGTTTCAATTAGTGCAGGTCAAATAAATATTGGCTGTTTGATGAAATAAATAGGGGTGATCATTAATAACAGGGCATAAATACAAGTGCAATATATACAGACAATTAAATACTTTGAGGCAATAAATACTGTATCAATAAATATTGTACACCAACAAGTTCTGTGGACCTATAAATATAGTGCAGCAATAAATAGATAAAAATTCAATAAATACAGTATCCCCAATAAATAATTAAAAGTATACAGCAACCCTCATATAATCAGATGACACTTCACTTCTTAAGGGCTGATTTGGCCCAGGCACAGCTTGTAGGGTTGTGGAAGGCTTGAGGGGGGAGGCTACTCCCTGGCTGGGACAAGGCTGAGGCCTAAACTGAGGTAGATCAAAGGGGGGAATACCAATGCCCTGGCTTTCCTTCTCCACACAACCTCTCTAGGTTAGTCCCAGTTCACCCCAGGTACAGTCAGGTGGGTTTCAGCACCTCCCTAGCCCCTTAGTGCAGTCTCTCAGGTCTCCACAGGGCCTTAGGCGCCCTCTACTCCACTTACTGCCCTTTTTCTGATGTTCCGACGCCGCTGGAGTCGTGTCGACGCCGTGAGGCGGTTCTGGTTCGGTCTCGGCGGCCTCGGCACAATGTCAGTTCTTTGACGACGCCGGTAGGCGGTTCCGGTCCGATGTCGGCGGCCTCGGTTCGATCTCTACCTCCGATTCGACGACGTCGGGCAGTCTCTTCACGATGTCGACTTCGGGCGGCTCCGGTCCGATGGCGCTCTCGGCTCCGATGACGTCGGCCGGCCTGGCCTCGATGTCGACTTCCGGCGACTCCGGGGTGCGATCCTCACCCCCGACCTCCGGTGCTCCTCCTCACAGGTTCCGGGCGACTCCGGAGTGCGATCCTCACTCCCGACCTCCGGTGCTCCTCTACCTCGGTCTCCGACGACTCCGGAGGGCGGACTTCACTCCTCCGATGACGCCGCTCGCTCGACCTCGGTTCACTTCCTCCTCGACCTCTGGTATTCCTCTCGACCCCCGTCGGCGCCCTCTCACGACCTCAGGCGGCTCCGGGTACGACGTCTGCTACTTCAGTCAGCGCCGCTTCTCCACCTCGGGCTCCAGGTCTTCAGGCTACTCGACGCCGGACTCCAGGGAAACCAGTTTCCAGGTCAGGATCTTGCTGCTCTCTGCTTCTAAGGCCTGTTCCTGCTGTCCAGGTCCTTAGGATGAGTTTTTCTGTCTTCTTCCCACACAGGGCTATAGGCTGGGATCCATCAGTAGGGACAAGTATCAAGGGTGGGTTTATGGACCCCACTCCAGGCACAAGTTTCCACCCCTGCTGCTTCACTCCTTCCTCCTTCACTGTTGTGCTCCTCTCTCTTCACCAGTCAGGTGCCAACTGCCCCATTGTGTTGGGAAGGTCCACCACCACCCTGCGGAGTGGGAGTGGGGCTGTGTCCAACATAAATTGGTGGCAGCGGTGGGATAGAGCTGTGCCTACATATACTCAACAATAACTGTGGGTAGTCCATAGGCCTACACCGGGAGTTTTCTCAAAGCGGCCTTCCTAATTGTGGGTTTTTGTTTTTTCCAAATTTACTCTGGTGGTGGGAGGAGGTATTATTAAAGGTACCCCCCTGCATTGTTACTGCACAAAACCTGTCCTCTAACCTGAGTGGGCAAGATGGAGTTTGTACTAGAAAATCTAGAAACGTACACTGTGGCCCAACTCAGGGAGTTTTGCCAGCGGGAGGGGGTGTACTGTCCCCCAGGAGCAAAGAAGGGTGCACTCCAAACCAGCTTAAGGGCTTGGGGGGAGGCACGCCGAGAAAGCAAGGCTGAGGAGGAAGACAGGGATGGAGAGCCTGACCCCGAGGGGGCTGAGATGTACCAACCTGAGGTGGGGAACCTGTCAGCAGGGCCCAGGACACTTTCTAGGAAGGGCAGCACTGTCTCTAGCGGGGGCTTATCCAGCGTGGAGTTAGCAGATCGGAGAGAGAAAAGACAGCTCACATGGGATTTAGCAAAGCTGGAGAAGGAGAAGGAGGAACAGAGGTTGGCTCATGAGACGGAGAAAGAGAGGATGGCTCATGAGATAAGACTGAAAGAGATAGAGCTTCAGATCTTAAGAATTGGGGCACCAACTGTTCCTAATGGTGGCAGCAAAGACCAAGAAATCACCAGGGAATCCAAACCTTACCTGCCAAAGGACATAGTAGCTAGCTATGGGGCGGGTGACGACATCGCCAAGTGGCTAGCAGCCTATGAGGTCTCGTTGAGGGCCCATGGGGTTCCAGTGAAGTATTGGGGAGGAGGATTGTATAGGTACATGCCTCCAGCTGGTAGGGATGCTTTATTGGCCCTCGAAGAGGATGAGCAGACCCACTACCCCACCATGAAACTGGCGCTCATCAGAAAGTTTGGACTAACACCTGAAAAGTACAGACAGAAGTTCAGGGGTAGTCACAAACTGGGCACACAGAATTGGGTGGACTTCCTGGACTATGCAAAGAAGGCACTGGAAGGTTGGATTCAGGGCAGTGAAGTAAGGAACTACGAGGAGCTGTTTGACCTAGTACTGAAGGAACACCTACTCGAGAAATGTTTCCCTGAACTGCGGCAACACCTGGTGGATAGCAAGCTGACCAGCCCCCGGAAGCTTGCTGAGGAGGCGGACATTTGGGCTAGTACCCGGGTGTCCACAAGGGGGACTGGAGGGGATACTCAAAAGGCCGGACAGGGCGCCCCCCAGAAGAAAGAAGGAGGGGAAAAGAAAAAGGAGTTCTCCAAAGGCCCCCAAAATAACTTCCAAGGGAAGGGAACAGGATTCACCTCTAAGGCTAACCCACCCAGAAACCCTAATCCTGGCCAGAGCCAGCAGCCAAGGGTTGTCCATTGCTATGAGTGCGGTGGCGTTGGACACTATAAAGGAGATCCGAAGTGTCAGAAACGATCACCCCCTCCCACTGGAGGAAAGCCCCCCGGAGTAGCTAGTGTAGTGCTCGGGGAGGAGATGCCCTTAACTAAGGGAAGGGAGTGGGCGGGTGTCACTTTAGTGTCCCTGGGAGAACGGGAGATGGTTCCTAAGATCCAGGTGCCCGCAAATACCGCAAAGTATGGGCAGTGGATCACCATCAACGGCCAAAGAGGGGAGGCTCTGAGAGACACAGGAGCCAGTATGACTATGGTGCGTAGCCAGCTGGTGTCTCCAGAGCAGGTAATTCCCGATGTACTCCACCCAGCCGCGATGGCTGACGGCAGAACAGGTCACTATCCAGTGGCCGAGGTTCCCTTTGAATGGGGGGGGGTTGCAGGTTCACTTCGAGTTGCCGTAAGCCCTGCCGTGCCAGTCGATTGTCTGCTGGGCAATGACATGGAGCACAACGCTTGGAAGGAGGTGGAATACCGGACTCACACCGAGATGCTGGGTACACCTGACTGGGCCTGTGTTAGCACAAGGTCCGTGACTACCCGAAGAGGGAGTTCATTCCGGCTGGAGCCTGGAACAAAGGCCCAGCCAGCTGCCAGTCAAGGGAAGAACCGAGGACAGGAGGAGCCTGCCTCGGCGTCTCCACCCCGTAGGACGGATAGGCCACCGGAGGTGGTGGACCAGGAGTCTGCGGAGGGGGACGTTACCAACCTGGAGGACCTACCCATCCCGGCCGAGTGGCACGTGGAGGGAGGCCCGTCCAGGGAGGAATTCTGCCAGGGCCAGAGGGAGTGCCCTACCCTTGAGGGGCTGAGGCGACAGGCCGAAGCCCAGGCAGCAGGGAACGTTGAAGGGAACTACAGTGTTTACTGGGAGGATGGCCTCCTCTACAGTGAACCCAAGGCACCCCTACATGGATCGTCACGAGCCTTGGTAGTTCCTCAACGTTATCGAGCCTTCCTTTTAGAGTTGGCTCACGAGATCCCCTTGGCAGGACACCTGGGGCAAGACAAGACCTTCGCCCGTCTTGTCCCACACTTTTATTGGCCTCAGATGAAAGTGTCGTCCGATACCTACTGCCGGACATGTGTGTCTTGCCAAGCCAGTGGGAAAACAGGGGTGAAGCTGAAAGCTCCCCTGGAACCACTTCCTGTCGTTAGCACCCCCTTTGAAAGGGTGGGCATCGACATTGTGGGTCCATTAGATCCACCGACTACAGCTGGTCACAGGTTTATCCTGGTTCTGGTGGATCATGCCACACGGTACCCAGAGGCAATACCTCTGAGGACCATAACAGCACCTGTTGTGGCTAGGGCCCTGATGGGAATCTTTACCCGAGTGGGTTTTCCCAAGGAAGTTGTGTCCGACAGGGGGACCAACTTCATGTCAGCGTATATGCGGGCAATGTGGAAGGAGTGTGGAGTGACATACCGGTTCACCATTCCTTACCACCCCCAGACCAATGGTCTGGTGGAGAGGTTTAACAAAACCTTGAAGGGCATGATCAGAAGTCTGCCTGAAAGCCTGCGGAGGAAATGGGACGTCCTCCTACCCTGTTTACTTTTCTCCTACAGGGAAGTGCCACAGAAGGGAGTGGGCTTCAGCCCCTTCGAGCTTCTGTATGGGCACCCTGTACGTGGACCTCTTAACCTGGTGAGAGACGGATGGGAAAGAACTCCCAGAAAGCTCCCCCAGGATGTGGTGAGCTACATGCTGGCCTTCCGGAGCCAAATGGCTAAGTTGTGGAAGCAAGCTTCTGACAACCTGGAAGCCAGCCAAGCAGTGATGAAGGCGTGGTATGACCACAACGCTCACCCGGTGGAGTTGGAGCCTGGCCAGAAGGTGTGGGTGATCGAACCCGGAGAGCTTAGTGCCCTCCAGGATCGCTGGTCAGGACCCTTTGAGGTGTTGGAGAAGAAGGGTAAGGCTACCTACTTGGTGGACCTGAAGACCCCTCGTCAGCCCCTGCGGGTGCTGCATGCCAACCGCCTCAAACCCCACCACGAGAGGCCCGAAGTCATCTTGATGATGGTGACTGACGGAGGAGAGGACGTGGAAAGCGAGCCTCTCCCTGATCTGTTTGCGTCTCAAGAAAAGGATGGGTCGGTGGAGGGAGTGATTCTCTCCCCATCTCTAACTCCTGAACAGCAGGAGGACTGTCGCCAGGTCCTGGGGCAGTACTCTGCGCTGTTCTCCCTTGTCCCGGGTAGGACTCACCTGTGCGTCCATGACGTGGACACAGGGGACAGCCCACCTGTGAAGTCCAAGATCTACCGGATGTCAGACAAGGTGAAGGCCAGCATTCATAGTGAAGTCACTAAGATGCTGGAGCTAGGAGTGATTGAACCTTCTAGCAGCCCCTGGTCTAGTCCGGTGGTGTTAGTACCGAAAGCTGCACCACCGGGTGCCCAACCAGAACTGAGGTTCTGTGTGGACTACCGGGGACTGAATTCAGTGACAAAGACTGATGCACATCCGATCCCTAGGGCGGATGAATTGATTGACCGGCTGGGAGCTGCCCAATATCTAAGTACCTTTGACCTTACTTCAGGGTACTGGCAGATCTCGTTGACTGATGGAGCAAGGGAAAGGTCAGCCTTCTCCACGCCCAATGGCCACTACCAGTTCTGTGTGATGCCCTTTGGGCTCAAGAACGCACCTGCCACGTTTCAGCGCCTGGTAAACCAGATCCTCACCGGAATGGAGAGTTTCTCTGCTGCTTATCTGGATGACATAGCCGTCTTCAGTAACAGCTGGGAGGATCACTTGCGTCACCTGCAAGCTGTTCTCCAGGCCCTGAGACAAGCTGGATTGACGATCAAGGCCAGCAAGTGCCAGATCGGGCAGGGGTCGGTAGTGTACCTTGGACACTTGGTGGGTAGGGGAACGGTGCAACCCCTCCAGGCGAAGATCGAGGCCATCATGGCCTGGGAACCCCCCAAGACACAGACTGAGGTCCGAGCATTTTTGGGCCTCACGGGATACTATCGCCGCTTCGTGAAGGGGTACGGTACCATCGTAGCCCCTCTCACGGAGCTCACGTCCAAGAAACAACCTCGACGGGTAGTCTGGACGGAGGCTTGTCAGCAAGCCTTTGAGAAATTGAAGAAAGCCATGTGCGAGGCCCCGGTCTTAAGGGCCCCAGACTTTTCCAAGGAGTTCATTGTCCAGACAGATGCATCAGAACATGGCATTGGGGCAGTGTTATCGCAACTCAACGAAGAGGGTCTGGATCAACCCGTGGTCTTCCTATCCAGGAGACTACTTCCCAGGGAACAGAAGTGGAGTGCAATAGAGCGTGAAGCCTTTGCAGTGGTATGGGCTCTGAAGAAGTTGCGGCCATACCTGTTTGGCTCGCACTTCCTAGTTCAGACCGACCACCGACCCCTTCGTTGGCTGATGCAAATGAAGGGGGAGAATCCCAAGTTGTTGAGGTGGTCTATTTCCCTACAGGGAATGGACTTTCAGGTGGAACATCGGCCTGGAGTGGACCACGCCAATGCAGACGGTCTCTCAAGGTATTTCCGCCTTAGTGATGAGAACTCCCAAGGGGTTGGGTAGCTCTCCCCACTTTCAGCTGGGGGGGACGCGTGTTAGACCTGTCAGCCCTTTGGGTGGTCCCTCCTCATCATTATTTATTTTGTCCCACTTTTGCCTCAAACCCTGTTTGAATTTTTCCTTTTTGGGAACCACCAGACTTTTTTAGTGTTGCTGCAGATTCAGGGAGCCATTTTAGCTACCCCTGAAACTTCTGTCTGAGGGCCTGGAGCACAAAATGGTGGCCACCTGTGACATCACCAGCATCCACTGGAACCTACCAGCACCTTCCAGAACATTCCAGGAGCTTCCAGAACTCTGTGACAGTTGGAGACCGTTTAGAATGTTGGGAGGATAAGAGAGGCAGTTGGCAGTTGGAGCTGGCAGTTGGCACCTGACTGGTGAAGAGAGAGGAGCACAACAGTGAAGGAGGAAGGAGTGAAGCAGCAGGGGTGGAAACTTGTGCCTGGAGTGGGGTCCATAAACCCACCCTTGATACTTGTCCCTACTGATGGATCCCAGCCTATAGCCCTGTGTGGGAAGAAGACAGAAGAAACTTATCCTAAGGACCTGGACAGCAGGAACAGGCCTTAGAACCAAGAAAGCAGCAAGATCCTGACCTGGAAACTGGTTTCCCTGGAGTCCGGCGTCGAGTAGCCTGAAGACCTGGAGCCCGAGGTGGAGAAGCGGCGCTGACTGAAGTAGCAGACGTCGTACCCGGAGCCGCCTGAGGTCGTGAGAGGGCGCCGACGGAGGTCGTGAGGAATACCAGAGGTCGAGGAGGGAGTGAACCGAGGTCGAGCGAGCGGCGTCATCGGAGGAGTGAAGTCCGCCCTCCGGAGTCGTCGGAGACCGAGGTAGAGGTGAACCGGAGGTCGGGAGTGAGGATCGCACTCCGGAGTCGCCCGGAGCCTGTGAGGAGGAGCACCGGAGGTCGGGGGTGAGGATCGCACCCCGGAGTCG
Organism: Triturus cristatus; assembly: GCF_964204655.1. Taxonomy (NCBI): domain Eukaryota; kingdom Metazoa; phylum Chordata; class Amphibia; order Caudata; family Salamandridae; genus Triturus; species Triturus cristatus. Next base: position 1,546,936,366 of record NC_140590.1, read on the forward strand.
CCGGAAGTCGACATCGAGGCCAGGCCGGCCGACGTCATCGGAGCCGAGAGCGCCATCGGACCGGAGCCGCCCGAAGTCGACATCGTGAAGAGACTGCCCGACGCCGTCGAATCGGAGGTCGAGATCGAACCGAGGCCACCGACATCGGACCGGAACCGCCTACCGGCGTCGTCAAAGAACTGACATTGTGCCGAGGCCGCCGAGACCGAACCGGAACCGCCTCACGGCGTCGACACGACTCCAGCGGCGTTGGAACATCAGAAAAAGGGCAGTAAGTGGAGTAGAGGGCGCCTAAGGCCCTGTGGAGACCTGAGAGACTGCTCTAAGGGGCTAGGGAGGTGCTGAAACCCACCTGACTGTGCCTGGGGTGAACTGGGACTAACCTAGAGAGGTTGTGTGGAGAGAGAAAGCCAGGGCACTGGTATACCCCCCTTGGATCTACCTCAGATTAGGCCTCAGCCTTGTCCCAGCCAGGGAGTAGCCCCCCCTCAAGCCTTCCACAACCCTACAAGCTGTGCCTGGGCCATATCAGCCCTTAAGAATTGAAGTGTCATCTGATTATATGAGGGTTGCTGTATACTTTTAATTATTTATTGGGGATACTGTATTTATTGAGTTTTTTACCTATTTATTGCTGCACTATATTTATAGGTCCACAGGACTTGTTGGTGTACAATATTTATTGGTACAGTATTTATTGCCTCAAAGTATTTAATTGTCTGTATATATTGCACTTGTATTTATGCCCTGTTATTTATGATCACCCCTATTTATTTCATCAAACAGCCAATATTTATTTGACCTGCACTAATTGAAATTTGTATATTGTGATTGACTTATTTATTTTTCCAATCAGCAACTAAGAGAAAAAGATAAAGAAAGAATATTTTCATAATTTTTACGGTGTAGAGTCGTTTTTGGAACGGATGCACGCATGGTTACTGTATGGGTATATTGTATGCTTAGCACTGCGCCTGTTTCCTGACCACTCGAGCCAAGCTACCCCATTGTGTTGGGAAGGTCCACCACCACCCTGCGGAGTGGGAGTGGGGCTGTTTCCAACATAAATTGGTGGCAGCGGTGGGATACTATCGCCGCTTCGTGAAGGGGTACGGTACCATCGTAGCCCCTCTCACGGAGCTCACGTCCAAGAAACAACCTCGACGGGTAGTCTGGACGGAGGCTTGTCAGCAAGCCTTTGAGAAATTGAAGAAAGCCATGTGCGAGGCCCCGGTCTTAAGGGCCCCAGACTTTTCCAAGGAGTTCATTGTCCAGACAGATGCATCAGAACATGGCATTGGGGCAGTGTTATCGCAACTCAACGAAGAGGGTCTGGATCAACCCGTGGTCTTCCTATCCAGGAGACTACTTCCCAGGGAACAGAAGTGGAGTGCAATAGAGCGTGAAGCCTTTGCAGTGGTATGGGCTCTGAAGAAGTTGCGGCCATACCTGTTTGGCTCGCACTTCCTAGTTCAGACCGACCACCGACCCCTTCGTTGGCTGATGCAAATGAAGGGGGAGAATCCCAAGTTGTTGAGGTGGTCTATTTCCCTACAGGGAATGGACTTTCAGGTGGAACATCGGCCTGGAGTGGACCACGCCAATGCAGACGGTCTCTCAAGGTATTTCCGCCTTAGTGATGAGAACTCCCAAGGGGTTGGGTAGCTCTCCCCACTTTCAGCTGGGGGGGACGCGTGTTAGACCTGTCAGCCCTTTGGGTGGTCCCTCCTCATCATTATTTATTTTGTCCCACTTTTGCCTCAAACCCTGTTTGAATTTTTCCTTTTTGGGAACCACCAGACTTTTTAGTGTTGCTGCAGATTCAGGGAGCCATTTTAGCTACCCCTGAAACTTCTGTCTGAGGGCCTGGAGCACAAAATGGTGGCCACCTGTGACATCACCAGCATCCACTGGAACCTACCAGCACCTTCCAGAACATTCCAGGAGATTCCAGAACTCTGTGACAGTTGGAGACCGTTTAGAATGTTGGGAGGATAAGAGAGGCAGTTGGCAGTTGGAGCTGGCAGTTGGCACCTGACTGGTGAAGAGAGAGGAGCACAACAGTGAAGGAGGAAGGAGTGAAGCAGCAGGGGTGGAAACTTGTGCCTGGAGTGGGGTCCATAAACCCACCCTTGATACTTGTCCCTACTGATGGATCCCAGCCTATAGCCCTGTGTGGGAAGAAGACAGAAAAACTCATCCTAAGGACCTGGACAGCAGGAACAGGCCTTAGAAGCAGAGAGCAGCAAGATCCTGACCTGGAAACTGGTTTCCCTGGAGTCCGGCGTCGAGTAGCCTGAAGACCTGGAGCCCGAGGTGGAGAAGCGGCGCTGACTGAAGTAGCAGACGTCGTACCCGGAGCCGCCTGAGGTCGTGAGAGGGCGCCGACGGGGGTCGAGAGGAATACCAGAGGTCGAGGAGGAAGTGAACCGAGGTCGAGCGAGCGGCGTCATCGGAGGAGTGAAGTCCGCCCTCCGGAGTCGTCGGAGACCGAGGTAGAGGAGCACCGGAGGTCGGGAGTGAGGATCGCACTCCGGAGTCGCCCGGAACCTGTGAGGAGGAGCACCGGAGGTCGGGGGTGAGGATCGCACCCCGGAGTCGCCGGAAGTCGACATCGAGGCCAGGCCGGCCGACGTCATCGGAGCCGAGAGCGCCATCGGACCGGAGCCGCCCGAAGTCGACATCGTGAAGAGACTGCCCGACGTCGTCGAATCGGAGGTAGAGATCGAACCGAGGCCGCCGACATCGGACCGGAACCGCCTACCGGCGTCGTCAAAGAACTGACATTGTGCCGAGGCCGCCGAGACCGAACCAGAACCGCCTCACGGCGTCGACACGACTCCAGCGGCGTCGGAACATCAGAAAAAGGGCAGTAAGTGGAGTAGAGGGCGCCTAAGGCCCTGTGGAGACCTGAGAGACTGCACTAAGGGGCTAGGGAGGTGCTGAAACCCACCTGACTGTACCTGGGGTGAACTGGGACTAACCTAGAGAGGTTGTGTGGAGAAGGAAAGCCAGGGCATTGGTATTCCCCCCTTTGATCTACCTCAGTTTAGGCCTCAGCCTTGTCCCAGCCAGGGAGTAGCCTCCCCCCTCAAGCCTTCCACAACCCTACAAGCTGTGCCTGGGCCAAATCAGCCCTTAAGAAGTGAAGTGTCATCTGATTATATGAGGGTTGCTGTATACTTTTAATTATTTATTGGGGATACTGTATTTATTGAATTTTTATCTATTTATTGCTGCACTATATTTATAGGTCCACAGGACTTGTTGGTGTACAATATTTATTGGTACAGTATTTATTGCCTCAAAGTATTTAATTGTCTGTATATATTGCACTTGTATTTATGCCCTGTTATTTATGATCACCCCTATTTATTTCATCAAACAGCCAATATTTATTTGACCTGCACTAATTGAAATTTGTATATTGTGATTGACTTATTTATTTTTCCAATCAGCAACTAAGAGAAAAAGATAAAGAAAGAATATTTTCATAATTTTTACGGTGTAGAGTCGTTTTTGGAACGGATGCACGCATGGTTATTGTATGGGTATATTGTATGCTTAGCACTGCGCCTGTTTCCTGACCACTCGAGCCAAGCTACCCCATTGTGTTGGGAAGGTCCACCACCACCCTGCGGAGTGGGAGTGGGGCTGTTTCCAACATAAATTCACACAGAACTGGTAGTGGCCATTGGGCGTGGAGAAGGCTGACCTTTCCCTTGCTCCATCAGTCAAAGAGATCTGCCAGTACCCAGAGGTAAGGTCAAAGGTACTTAGATATTGGGCAGCTCCCAGCCGGTCAATTAATTCATCCGCCCTAGGGATCGGATGTGCATCAGTCTTTGTCACTGAATTCAGTCCCCGGTAGTCCACACAGAACCTCAGTTCTGGTTGGGCACCCGGTGGTGCAGCTTTCGGTACTAACACCACCGGACTAGACCAGGGGCTGCTAGAAGGTTCAATCACTCCTAGCTCCAGCATCTTAGTGACTTCACTATGAATGCTGGCCTTCACCTTGTCTGACATCCGGTAGATCTTGGACTTCACAGGTGGGCTGTCTCCTGTGTCCACGTCATGGACGCACAGGTGAGTCCTACCCGGGACAAGGGAGAACAACGCAGTGTACTGCCCCAGGGCCTGGCGACAGTCCTCCTGCTGTTCAGGAGTTAGAGATGGGGAGAGAATCACTCCCTCCACCGACCCATCCTTTTCCTGAGACGCAAACAGATCAGGGAGAGGCTCGCTTTCCACGTCCTCTCCTCCGTCAGTCACCATCATCAAGATGACTTCGGGCCTCTCGTGGTGGGGTTTGAGGCGGTTGGCATGCAGCACCCGCAGGGGCTGACGAGGGGTCTTCAGGTCCACCAAGTAGGTAGCCTTACCCTTCTTCTCCAACACCTCAAAGGGTCCTGACCAGCGATCCTGGAGGGCACTAAGCTCTCCTGGTTCGATCACCCACACCTTCTGGCCAGGCTCCAACTCCACCGGGTGAGCGTTGTGGTCATACCACGCCTTCATCACTGCTTGGCTGGCTTCCAGGTTGTCAGAAGCTTGCTTCCACAACTTAGCCATTTGGCTCCGGAAGGCCAGCATGTAGCTCACCACATCCTGGGGGAGCTTTCTGGGAGTTCTTTCCCATCCGTCTCTCACCAGGTTAAGAGGAAAATGAACATGTTTATGTTGGACACAGCCCCACTCCCACTCCGCAGGGTGGTGGTGGACCTTCCCAACACAATGGGGTAGCTTGGCTCGAGTGGTCAGGAAACAGGCGCAGTGCTAAGCATACAATATACCCATACAATAACCATGCGTGCATCCGTTCCAAAAACGACTCTACACCGTAAAAATTATGAAAATATTCTTTCTTTATCTTTTTCTCTTAGTTGCTGATTGGAAAAATAAATAGGTCAATCACAATATACAAGTTTCAATTAGTGCAGGTCAAATAAATATTGGCTGTTTGATGAAATAAATAGGGGTGATCATAAATAACAGGGCATAAATACAAGTGCAATATATACAGACAATTAAATACTTTGAGGCAATAAATACTGTATCAATAAATATTGTACACCAACAAGTCCTGTGGACCTATAAATATAGTGCAGCAATAAATAGATAAAAATTCAATAAATACAGTATCCCCAATAAATAATTAAAAGTATACAGCAACCCTCATATAATCAGATGACACTTCACTTCTTAAGGGCTGATTTGGCCCAGGCACAGCTTGTAGGGTTGTGGAAGGCTTGAGGGGGGAGGCTACTCCCTGGCTGGGACAAGGCTGAGGCCTAAACTGAGGTAGATCAAAGGGGGGAATACCAATGCCCTGGCTTTCCTTCTCCACACAACCTCTCTAGGTTAGTCCCAGTTCACCCCAGGTACAGTCAGGTGGGTTTCAGCACCTCCCTAGCCCCTTAGTGCAGTCTCTCAGGTCTCCACAGGGCCTTAGGCGCCCTCTACTCCACTTACTGCCCTTTTTCTGATGTTCCGACGCCGCTGGAGTCGTGTCGACGCCGTGAGGCGGTTCTGGTTCGGTCTCGGCGGCCTCGGCACAATGTCAGTTCTTTGACGACGCCGGTAGGCGGTTCCGGTCCGATGTCGGCGGCCTCGGTTCGATCTCTACCTCCGATTCGACGACGTCGGGCAGTCTCTTCACGATGTCGACTTCGGGCGGCTCCGGTCCGATGGCGCTCTCGGCTCCGATGACGTCGGCCGGCCTGGCCTCGATGTCGACTTCCGGCGACTCCGGGGTGCGATCCTCACCCCCGACCTCCGGTGCTCCTCCTCACAGGTTCCGGGCGACTCCGGAGTGCGATCCTCACCCCCGACCTCCGGTGCTCCTCTACCTCGGTCTCCGACGACTCCGGAGGGCGGACTTCACTCCTCCGATGACGCCGCTCGCTCGACCTCGGTTCACTTCCTCCTCGACCTCTGGTATTCCTCTCGACCCCCGTCGGCGCCCTCTCACGACCTCAGGCGGCTCCGGGTACGACGTCTGCTACTTCAGTCAGCGCCGCTTCTCCACCTCGGGCTCCAGGTCTTCAGGCTACTCGACGCCGGACTCCAGGGAAACCAGTTTCCAGGTCAGGATCTTGCTGCTCTCTGCTTCTAAGGCCTGTTCCTGCTGTCCAGGTCCTTAGGATGAGTTTTTCTGTCTTCTTCCCACACAGGGCTATAGGCTGGGATCCATCAGTAGGGACAAGTATCAAGGGTGGGTTTATGGACCCCACTCCAGGCACAAGTTTCCACCCCTGCTGCTTCACTCCTTCCTCCTTCACTGTTGTGCTCCTCTCTCTTCACCAGTCAGGTGCCAACTGCCAGCTCCAACTGCCAACTGCCTCTCTTATCCTCCCAACATTCTAAACGGTCTCCAACTGTCACAGAGTTCTGGAATCTCCTGGAATGTTCTGGAAGGTGCTGGTAGGTTCCAGTGGATGCTGGTGATGTCACAGGTGGCCACCATTTTGTGCTCCAGGCCCTCAGACAGAAGTTTCAGGGGTAGCTAAAATGGCTCCCTGAATCTGCAGCAACACTAAAAAAAGTCTGGTGGTTCCCAAAAAGGAAAAATTCAAACAGGGTTTGAGGCAAAAGTGGGACAAAATAAATAATGATGAGGAGGGACCACCCAAAGGGCTGACAGGTCTAACACTGTGTCAGTACACATTTACAAAAAAATGAAAGTCATGCAAGTAAGAGCTTCTGGCAGATAAAACCTTGAATGCTTCAAAGGCTTCCGCCGTGATTCTTGAAGAACAGTATGTCAATACAAAGCATTATGAGTGCACATTTTGATTTCGTGTGGTGAACAGAAGAATGAAAACACACACACACGTCATCATGGCTGCTTTGGAAAAGAAAATGGAGTCAAGGCCTAGTTCAGGACTTGTTGTGTCAGGCACAGAAAACTGCATTTCTGTTTAAATGCAGTGTTATTGTTTCAGTGCCGAAATGTTCATAATGTTTGAAATATCAGTCACACATTTAATTAAATCTAACTAGATTTCCTCTTTCAATGTGAAAGTAGATAATTGAATACTACTAATAAAAATTCAAGTTTTGGATGCAGTGTGAAGAAGGCTATTGTGATTTAAGGTTTTGATCCAACACCATGCCATTTCAGTGCCTTTATCGTGACATCCCAACTAGCACAGTCAAAATCTTTCGCAGCATTAAGTATTTAGCTGCCAAAGGATCTGTGTGTACTGATTGCCATGTGTAATTTCTAAAAAGGTCCTATATTTGTGTGTAATATATCTGTCAACCCCATATTGTTCAATGGCAATTAAACCTGGAATTAAAGTATTAATGCGTAAAGCTATGAATTTAACAAAAATCTTACAGTCTGTATTAAGAAGGGAAATAGGCCTATACTTTTTTGCATGAGATCCTTGTCTTGTTTGTACTAAGCATAACATTGCATCTGAATAAAAAAACTACAAGCACCACCCTTCAAAAGAAGATATTGAAAGAGGTGCAATCATTTTGGAAGTATATGGAAAGTAAAATTCCACCGAGAAGCAATCTGGACCCGGGCTTTATCGTTTTGAAATTTGGAAATGGCATCACAGATTTCAAATATTTGGTTCTGGCAAGGAGCAGTGGTTTAACTGTTCTAGATTTTAAACTATAGAATCAAAAAAATAGCACTCAGGATACATTCAGGAGGATATCATTTAATGTAGTATTCCACAAAACATTTGAGAATTTCTGAATTTTAAAAATGTAGAATGCCACTGATATCAGTAATAGCCTCAATGCTGGATTATTGGTTTTGACCTGTAAATAATTTGCAAGTAATTTTCCAGCTTTGTTACGGCCATGATGATATCTTGCATTACTTTTTAAAAGGATGTATTCTTGATAGATTTTTTTAGATCGAACTGCAATTTGGTAAAGGTAAGAAGAGGTAAAGTTTCCTTATGATAAAAAGAATACTTTTTGTGCTCTGAGTTGCAATAAATAAATAGACACTTTAAAGGTTTCCTTTTTTTCTTTTAGGACCATAGTTAACAATATGTCCTTGGACTTCACCTCGAACAAGCCCAAATAACATAAAAGTTGTGAATTGTGTTGAATTCGAAGAGCTCTGTCAAAACCCTGAATAAATAGCCTGTCTTGTAACAAATAAATGTTAATTTGCTATCTATTCTGGTCAGATCTTCCAAGGTCTGTTTCCAAGTACGGAATGATAGTGGCATGATCTGATATTATAATAGCACTAATGTCAGCATTAATGCAACTTTGATTAAGATATTGACCAAAAATATGTGATGAATTCTGGTTCTAGAATGATGAGGTGGTGGAAAAACATATATTACAAAAGACCATGGTTAGACTTGTGAAATGCATCCACCAGAACTCTAGGGGAAATTGCATCCTTAAAGGCTTTTTGCCTTTTTTGGGTATATACTTTAGGCCTAAGCTTCTATCCAAAGTTGCTTCCATTAATTGGTTAGAGTCTCGCCCCAAAACTACAAGGTGATTATTTGCACAGAGTATAAACCTCAAAGAGATAGATTTCCAAAATTGCATGTCAACCTCTTTAGGATTCTTCATGAATTAATAAGATATACAAATAAGGTTTGCAGCAAGGAATAACCATCTTCCCTCATCATCAATTTCTCGATTATGTACAATCAATGTTAAAACTTTATGAAAATGAGTAATCACCCCTTTCTCATTTTTCATAGCAGAAGAAGAATATATATAACCTACCCAGAATCTTTAACCAGTTTACATCTTCATCTGTAAAATTAGTTTCTTGCAGCATTGTAATATGACCTTTAGCCTTAGACAGATGGGTGAGAAAAAAACAACACAGAACAAAATGGCAAACGTAAGCTGAAGCTATATGAGTAGTACACAAAACTAGGGAGTAGATAGAGCTTAAGATGTAAATAATAAGGTACAATTTATGTGAGGCGAAGGCAAGAAAGAGAAGTAAGCAAAATGAAAATCAGGATTCAGTGCAAATCCCCAGAGTTTGGAAACAAATAGTATGGTGAGAAGTCTAGTGGACCACAACCATAGTAAAGCATTTAAAGTGGAAAACAAATATTGAAAATGTGGAGTGTAGTAACAACTAAATCATTGGCCATCCTGTACTACTGATACACTAGGAAGGAGAAATTATAAATATACCAAAAGTGGGAGAAAGATGAAACTTGAGTTTTGAGAAACATCGTTTTGAGAAACATCGTTTTGATTAACTACCCCCAATAAAAGAACGATGAGTGTAAAAGAATTCTGGTAAAACTGAGAACAGTAGGAATCCTGAAGAACATCCACAAAACTCATCAATGCAAACAAGAAAAAAGAAAGAAATTATACGTTTAGAATCTACATCATCCGAGATAGAATACCAGGAAGAAAACTACAAACAACATGAATTTAAGCACAATTTAAAAAGAAGAGTTTAAATGCTTATGGTGAACCAGACTTGTAATTAGGTTGAATTGAAAACCCAATTGTTTCTCCTGTGTGGAGATAAATACATTCTCACAATTGATCAGGAAATTCAAAAGAAGTGTTCATATCTCTATAAGTAACTTTAAATCAAATGGGTGTATAAGACCATATCAACTATTGATAGAGCCAAAGTTTGGATGCGTGTCCAAAAAATCCTTCCTTCTATTCGTTGTGACTCTGGAAACATCATGAAAAGAAATCCTTCTAATTTCCTTGAATTGGCATTATCTTATTTTCTTGGTGGGTATCACAGGGAGGCGACTCTGTTGAGAAGAATAAAGCAGGCATCACATTTAAAAAAAATTCAAAATGGCATGTGATGTGAGCCTGTCTGAGGAGCAGTGGAGCCCAACCCAAAAATGTATAACAAGACCAAGAATTGATCCACTGTAGCGCCACTAGGCCCATTTATTTGGATCTTTAATTTACCTGACACTACACCTCAGAGTCCTTCAACTTTGCCCTCCGATAGGACTAGAACAGGGCTGTGAGGGGTCCGATATAGGGGATCCAATCCAGTCAACTAATGAGGACCAGAAATCGGATAACTGACTTATAAACTAGTAATTAGATTCATGTATATGACTCTCAATAATACACAATACAGGCACAAAATTATTACTGCTAAACTAAATCTCCTGAATAAATTTAGATGGGCCTAAGATCTTGCAAACAAGTAACTCAGTTAAACCTCTACAAAATAGTAACATTAGGACCTGTTGACTAGAGACCTCTCTATTAGAAAACCCTTCCCTCATTTAATCTGTAGAAATGCACAATTATTGGAGACTAGTCCTAGAGAGACAGAAAAAGGATTTGTAAATGGTTAGATTTATCAGTATTTAGAAAGTAAGATACACCAATATCAGGCATTAAAAGTACAGATTCATCAAATTCATCTTATTGGGCCATCAATTACCAAAGTTCCAGAAGGAAAGTTCAGCAAAGGACATGGATCATGTCAGCTCACAGATTCTCTCCAAAGGGGGAAAGAAGTAAAGGTGGGTGTCAAACTCCGCTCCACCAGTGAAGTTTGCAGAGTTTTCCCACTCTGCAACCATGGGTGGAGCGGAATTTACTGACGTGCTGACCCCACACAACCTTCCCAGTCAATGAGGAGGGAGGAATAATAGTCCAATCAAAGGACAACCTGAGTGAACACAGTCTATCCAATCCCCCGCGGGGCCAATAATAATCGCTTTTCAATGGGAGGAGGCAGAGGGCGGGGTACTGTGGTACTGCAGTGGATGCCTGCGCTAGTAGGGAGACTGGTCAAAACTGGACTCAGAGACATGAGACGATTATGGCAGTTGGCATTGTGCTCGCACTTCGCTGGAGGCACCTGGGGATCGTGTGCCTTGCGCTGGGGTTCAGCTAGAGTTCTTGTCATAATGACTATTACTGTTGTGCAAGTCGGAACCTGTGGTGAGGGAAAGGTAGCCTCAGTCACTGCTGTGGCCTACTCGTAGTCCTGAGGGGGAGAGTGTAGTGGGGTGGCAGTTCTCACCTTTGGACACGCAAGAATGGATCGGGGGGGGGGGTCAGTCAGCAAATTGATCTGCACTGTGTCATTTCTGACTCTCAGCACCTCCATGGGAAAAAGAGATGGGAGCACAAGCCATATTCTCAAGGCCAAAGTGGCCTAACCTCTGCTTCAAGTTGGAGCAGTCATTTGGCATGTGTGCAAAGGCGGGAATAGAGGTCTGACTCTGCATGCATGTTCTGCGCCTTGGTGCCAGGACGTCTTATTAATGCCTTTGACACCCACCACCCAAATTTAATTAATATTCACAGAGAATGGCACTGCTGAACATGGATTTAATAATAGCTCTTGAAGCCAATGTCTCTTTATTAGGGGTGGCTGAGAAATACTCCACCCGCTTGCGGAACTCGGCAAATTCAGCGGAGTTTTTCAGGTGAAACTCGATGAGCTCTGCCCAGCCTTAGAAAGAAGTCCGGGAATAGCTCACACAGCGTTTGAACCAGCCAAGAGAGCCTGATAGTCTGATAGTTGTCTCCCAGTCCGATAGGAAGCAATACGCGTGGAAAAGGTGGTAAAAAGAATGTGAGCGGGGTGACAACTTCTAGGTGACCACATCAGATCAGACCACTCAATCCATTGGTCAGTTCGTATAGGATGTTAGTCATGAGGCATAAAGAAGACACATTTTTTGGGAATATCGGCGTTTCAGATTACGTAAATGATCAGATCATCCGGTAGAAGTGGACCTTTAAACAAAGATCCTTAAATAAGGCACATGAACGAGTTTGAAAGGGCTGTTTCCTAGGTAGATGTTCCTGGTGTAACAATAATTGTATCCCATAGTACTTGTAAGTCCATGAAAACTCCTGAAAAAAGGATAAATGAGCATAAATTGTGCACATTTGTCCTTTTCTTTCAAATGCTGACAAAATTTAGCTTTATATGTTAAGTAAAGACTGAGCAGTATATATGCTTCATCAGATCTTATAACTTAACAAGCTGCTCCCCACAACTCAGCTGACAGTCTTCACTATTGCAATGTCTTGCATGTGCAGGCCTATGTTTTTCTCTATATTAGTTGCTCTGAGTGGACAAGAACTTCAAATCTTGGTGGCCATATCACAGGTGTCCAAGCCACAGCCTCCTATTCTCAAATGTATTTATCACTCATTTTAATGACTTAAAAGAAGATGCACTGCTACAATATGCAGGATCCCTTCCAAAATCGCCCCACAATGTCTTGCGGGCCTCATTTTTCCCCATATCTCCATTTTTGAGGGCCCAGAATGTCGGGACCACCACCAACAAGTTCACCAGGATTGTGCCTTTCACCCTGCGTAGATTTCATGAGTCCTCACCGTAAGTTGTGGGGGACTCCAAAATCTTCACCTCCCCTGGATGTTCTTCAGTTTTTAAAGCACTCCCAAGGCTGGAGCTTTTGCTCTACATCCAGGAGTGGTTGCATCCTCTAGGGGGTATGTGTATGGTGACATTCATGAGGGCTTGAAAGTCCTAAAAGAGTTTAAATGTAATGTTGAAGCCATGCTGTCTAGGGGCAGCTAGCTATATGGTTGCAATACAACTATATTTCAATAGATGTTCTCTAGGGGCTGATTTTATAATTACAATATAGTATCAAGTGAATGAAAAATACACAAACACAGTGTTTATTCTTCATAAATGCTTTATTGGTTCAACATAATGATTGCATGTATCGTATTGGTTCACTATAATGCCTCATAATGCTTTGTTGATCACTTCAATAGTGACAATGATTCCTGCTAAAGGTATCCTAATATGTTTTAATATAAAAGAAAAGGGTTAAACTATTTTGATTTGTTTGGGTGACAGGTTAAACAACATAATTTGTGGCATGTTCCATCTACCAGTGTATATATTTCTAAAGTATTGTGTAGCATTTAGTAGTGTGTGTTTAATAAAGAAAACGTACTGACTGAACAATCATTTATTGTTATTGTTGTGTGCAACTGATTGGTAATTATCAACCCACACCACTTCCCTTGCGTAGGCCTTGGACTGCTCCACTTCGCTACCCTGTGAGAGTCAAGTACTACAATAGGGTGTTTAGGTCCCAGTATGGACAATTGTGGATATGTTACTTGTGCAGGCCACATAACTAATAGCCCAATTTCAAACAGTTACTTTTCCTTCAAAGTGAAAAAAGATGTGACATTATTTACCTAGGAAATCCGTTAATGGAAGGACATGTGAAAGATTTCAAGCTTGAACAGGAACAGCTGGAATCAATCTAACCATCTTTAAACTGAGGCTCATGTATGGCATACAAATGCAGAATTCGATGCTCCACCAAGCATTGTAAAGAATTGACCAGCAAACATTTGTGGTTGAGTCGAGATGCTTGATGAAACCAAAATGGCAGTTACATTGTCAGTCAAGGTTCTTAAGCTTGGGAGTTCCCTTCAAGACAAGACTTCAGGCACCTAACAGGAAATCAGCTATCCAAACATCGGGGTGCAATCATTTGTCACGATTACAAACACAAATCCCAAATATCAAGGCTGAAGTGTTACCACAGAATTTCATGAGAGGCAGTTAAAATCTGTCATGGCTAGTTGTGTGCAGGAATTTTAAGAAATTGCTCACAAGGATATTTCAAAACAACCACAAGGAGATGATGGACTGAGCACTGAAACTTTCCAGACACTCGCCCCTAGTCACAAATCTGGGTTTAATTAATCATCATTCTTTAGCTCACTTCGCTACCCCAGTTCAGACCCAGTCATATGCAAATCAGATTTGACCCTGGGCTCATGGGAACAGTCCAGTCCGAACTGCCAAGCCAGGTCTTTCCTGTACGGGAAACGAGCATCCTGGCACCAGTTTCGGGGTAACACCCCTCATCAGCCAGCCTGGCTTGAATCCATTGGCAAAGTGAGCAAGGGACACAGGTCCGGGCATACCCTGCCAACTTAGGGCGAAGAAAGCAACCACAGAGAGATGATGGACGGAGGGCTGAAACTTTCCAGACACTCACAACCAGTCACAGTTCTGGGTTTAATCCATCATCATTCTTTAGCTCACTTCGCCACCCTAGTTCAGACCCAGCTATATGCAAATCAGTCCTGACCCTGTGCCTCATGGGAACAGTCCAGCCCGAACTGCCAAGCTAGGTCTTTCCTGGACAGGAAACAAGCATCCTGGGACTGGTTTTGGGGTAACACCCCTCATCAGGGTCAAGGCTGGTTTGCATATGGCTGGGTCTGAACTGGAAAGGCATGGGGAGCAAACAATTGATGGATTTAGGCCCAGATCTGTGTACTGGGGTGAATGTTTGACATTGTGCAGCATTCTGTCCATCAATTGTTCTTTTTGCATCAGAATATTTCAACAGGCGTACAATGACAAAGTTTAATGCTTTTAAGTCGAAGAGCAAACATTAGCCATACCTCACAAAATGCTTTTGACAGAAATTCTAAATCAAATGGTAGAAAGTTCCGATGAACTTTCAGGTGAACACCAGGCATACTCTATTGCTGTTACCCAGGTTTAACAGTAAGTTTCCTATACCTTTTCCTATACCTCTTCGGCTTACATGGGCATACATTTTAAACGGATAGCGCAGGCACTCGTGAAAATCAGCAAAACGTTTACCTGCTTCTCCTGGCCTTCAAAATATAGTAATTCACTGTACATATTTGCGCCATATTGTACAACGCAACCACCCATGCAAAACCTTAGTAAATGTGGGCCATGGTTTCTTCGGTCTAATTGGCAGCAATGTGTGAGATTCAAAATACACTGGTTTAATTTCCATACATATAACATTTATGGAAGGAGACCTGATTCCAGAAGTATAAAAAAAGTTTTTTTTTCTTAAGTAAATATCTACATTTTAGACTGAGGTCAACTGATGGCATCAGCCATTCTTTGATGCAAGAATTTTCATGGAACTCTGATCTCCCTCAGTGGTACCTTCAATGCAGAAGCCTCTGGAATTGTGCTAAAATGTTAAAGTGACTCTCAGTAATTGATGAATTATTGACTTCAGTAGGAAAGTAGGATCTGCATCTATGGTTAACCCCACTTTTTGCTTGAAGTAATGCTTTTTCTGCCTAGTCTGACTGGGATCCTGCTAATCAGGACTGCAGTCTCTTTGCTTTCTCCCCTAAACTGGTATGGTGGGTACTTGGGTACATCCCAGATTGGATACTGGGGTACCCTTATCAGTCCCTAGTATATGGTACTAAGGTACTCAGGGCATAGGTAACCCCAGAGGTCCCCCATAGACTGAAGCATATATTATGGCACCTATGAGAGACCATTCAAACTATCTCTACAGGTCTGCCATTGCAGACTGTGTAAGCTGGTGCTAGCACGAAAAATATAGGTTTCCCTGTATCTAAGGTCACTGCCCTTAAAACCTAAAAGTCACCCATACAGCAGGCCTTTTTCAATCCTGAAGACAGGGTGCTTGGTTCTAAGTGTGAGTGTGCCCCTGCATGAGCAGGACACCCCTACAGCCTTCGGGGTCCATTCTTCCAGGCTATAAGTGAGACAGCCAAATAACATATAGAGGGGCACCGCGTCATTACGCGATGATCATCTCGAAACTGATTGTAGCGTACCCTGTCGTGTTTGGTATCAAACATGTTGGAATAATACCCTCACACAGTAAACGGTGTGGGAGTATGACTCCAAGCACTGTAAAGGCCCTCTGTTAGGTCCTCAGTGCTCCCGGTACCACTCTTCTAGACCTTGACAGCAAACTATGGCTGCTGCCACCCAGAAACATGATTCTACCCTCCTGCTGCTAAGCCAAGCTCGAGCAGAGGAAGTCAGAACAATAGGCATCCTGTCACAGGGAGGTGTGACCACCTCCTAGACAGGGTTTAGTGTATTGGGGCAGGGTGAGAGTGCTTGCCAGCGCCAAATAGTCTGCATGTAGGGCACATTTTGTGCCCCCATTAATAGTCAAGCTAAGACAATTTCAGGGAGCCGTTGGCTCCCGCTCTGGCGCAAAACTGGACAAAGGACAAGGGAGTCTACTCCTCCATGTCCGACCCCTGTATCATCCTAACCCTTTCCTTAGGGTACTTAAGGGCTTACCTGTGGGTGGGTCCCTGGATTTTTCGTGGGACATGATACAATTCAGATACCACTTCAACTTCGACCGTCTGAGCACTTCGCTCTGGGTATCAAGGCTGCAACCGGGAAGACTCCTGCTGCTCCTGATCCTTTCACTTCTTGTCTGCTGCAACGTCCGTGCTTGTGCTCTATACAGGAACCCGTCCAGGGCCCGTGGACATCCAAGACACCTGAAGGCATCTCCCTTGAAGTGAAGGAGTCACTTCCCTGCAACTGCAGGCCCTGCAACTAAGCTGACCGGTCTGCTGATTCTTGGCTCCTCCAGACTCCAGAAGGCTCAGCAACACAGGTGGTGGCTCCACATATCCCTGGAGGCCTGCCCTGTCCTCTCACCAAGTTTGAGGCCAGTATCCCTCGTCGGAGCTACTGGAACTGAACCCATGTACACCGTGTCGACTTGCAGTTGAAAAGGCTTGTTGGCTTCTTTCCACCAAGCTCTTTGGGCTCCAAGTAGCTCCAACCTCAAGCATCTCCAGTGACCAAGATCTTCATCCTCACCGGATCACTTGCGCTGTGGGCCTACATCTTTGGTGAGCTGCTCTAGGTCCTCTGCGACTCCAGTGCCTCTGGCCTGTGGGTCCTCTTGAGGGTCACTTAGAATTATTTTGGGCTCCCCTGATTGCTAGGGCCGGCCCTGCCTCCCCTGCTTGTGGTGAGTCTCCTGGACCTTGCTGGTCCCCACATGGCACCTTCTTCTACTTCCACGTTGTTTGCAGTTGCCAAGGCTTGTTGGTGCTTCCGCCGGACACCGACCCCATAACTCTTGACATCCGGTGTGGGACAGTTCTTGTACGGCTCCTGGTCTTCCACAGCATTGCCTGGTCCATACAGCTGCAGTTCCAAGGTCACCGTCAACTCTTTTACAGCTCCCGACATCGGTGTGCATTTGTCTTCTGTACCTCCTGGTCACTGCCAAGTGGCATAGACACTGTCCCCTCTGCTTTCAGGTACTTCTCGACTTGAATCCACCTTTAGGTTCCACTGGACACTTTCACCTTTTCCAGCACTTTCCTGGAGTCCTCCATTGGGTTCGACTGCGGTTTCCGAAGCCACTTCACACCTATGCACCCGGCTCCCCTGGGGCAGGTATCCTGGTTCTTAATGTATCCCATGGGTGGGATAGCTCTCCAACCTTCTGTCTTCCACAGGGTTTCTTCAGGGTTCACTGGGAAGGGTCCTTCTTCTTTAAAATTGCAATTACGACTTACACGTTGATTTGTACGGAGAACTCGGTCGTGTTCCTAAACTGCACACAACCTCCGTGGGGCTCCTAGATACTCGACAGATGCTGATGCATAAATATGCATCAGTCCCAGGATGCGACACCAGCGTGTTGGATGAAAAAATCATCATTTAATCACGTTTCATTTGTTTCAAATATGCTTTATTCTTGTTTTTCTCTCTTGATATGTCGAATTGGTGATTACGATTTTCAAGTGCATGAATTATGCTCAACGGCCTTAATTACAGCATGTCGAAAACATCCAATGCGACAAATAATCATGAAGTCATTTTGAACCAATGCATTTCGGGCTTCTCGCCCTTCTTCAGGGTTGACTGTAAAACATGGAAACAAACACCATATCAGTGACACCTCAAAGGCATAATTCAAATCATTTTGAGTTAAGAAGATCTAAACCTATAGCAATAACAATACAAAATGATTCAATCACAGAAAACGCTATGTTTGTAATGTCATATCTAAACTTCAAAAAACTACATAAAAAAACTACAAAAAGACATCCCTTCTGTTGTTACGCAAAAGATTCCCCCGTGATAAAGAAAAATTACTTCAGCAATAGCAAATGGCAGTAAACTCATGTCGTGACTCGGTTGTTGCTCAAAAGGCTAAATGATTAGCAGATGCTGCCCAGCAGCGTTGCCTACCTCAAACTTCTCGATCAGTTTGTTCGAAGTGACTTATGAATAAACACTCCGTTTAGAAAATCTGTTACACCTACCCCGTTAAATGGAGTCAAACTCCACGCCCATTTGAATCACGTGTTCCGCTTTCCCATGCGGGTGTGGAAATAAAAGAAATCCATATAATGTTTAAACCAATAAATTAACAAGTTCTTTAACAAATATCATAAAATCATATAAACCAATATAGAAGTGAAAATAATGTTTGTTGCGTTTCCCTATAAAAACATAAAATATGATAGATTCATTTCCTTGAGAGGTCTCTCAGAATAGTCTGTTATCGTTGTCAAGTCCAATTTTCAACACTGTTTGTTCTTTAATTAATTTAACCATGGGTGCTGGGTGCCAGTAGGGCAGAAAGGTAAATAACAACTCAGTTGATTGGCGACCCGCACACCTATTATTCAAAGTTCATAATTTAGTCTTAGATGTAGTCTTTTTGGGGTGCAATCCTGGTGTGAGCTCTGTCCCACAGCACCGAAGAATATCGACAGATACTGATGCATAAATATGCATCAGTCCCAGGATGCGACACCAGCGTGTTGAATGAAAAAATCATCATTTAATCAATAATGAAACTTGATTTTTATTCTTCAGTGCTGTGGGACAGAGCACACACCAGGATTGCACCCCAAAAAGACTACATCTAAGACTAAATTATGAACTTTGAATAATAGGTGTGCGGGTCGCCAATCAACTGAGTTGTTATTTACCTTTCTGCTCCTAGATACTCACCTTGGTGGTTCCTTAGGTCCACAGCAGTTTTACATCCTCTGACTATTGTCTTGACTCGAGTCGTGGTACGCATACCACTATTTTAGTATATGGTTTGGTCCCCCCCTGTGACAACTGTGTATTCTGTGCTACTTACCTGATTCGATTGCAAAGTATTCAGTTTATTTCTGACTAGGAGATGTCTGTATCTGTTAGCAAGTGTCCTATAATAAATACATATTTTTATTAATATACTGTGTGGTTCTTTTTCACTTATTCTATACCTATAAGATTGTGTTTTGGTAGAACAAGCTGCTTTACACTCCTGCTGGACTAAGCCTGAAGGCTGCTCTCCACAGCTACTACTTAGAGAGCATTCTACTGTTGTCTAAGACCACTGAAATCACCATAAGGGTTGTCTGGATCAGTGCAAGGTTTCCACTTACATAAGTGTACATCATATACTGAGCCAGCCTCTCACAACTTCTCTCAAAACATTCCAGAACTGGAGATAGAATAGTAAAGTACTTCCTGAATTATTTTGAGGAAAGTTGCACTTTACCCAAATATGCTAAGACTGAAGTTAGATAAGCAAATTTGCTGTCCCAGTGGTTTTAAAACCTCTGCTTGCTCTGAGAAACCCAAAGTTCTAGCCAGGCATGTCATAATTTGTGCAGTGGGAATAACAGTGGTACAACACTGTCCTTGGAATTCTGGCAGACACCGAAATATAAGTCTTAGTGCTGATGTTTTTATTTCTCATGAGCTCACTCGTGATTTGACAGAGGAAAGCAGAAATGACAAAATGACATTGATGCTTTCCCGCAGCGATGCAACACTTTTCCTAAATGAGGCCCTCTAGGTGCAGGACCTGGTCTGATGCTGGGCCTTGCGTCCTGCCTCTTTGACTCAACCCACCTGTGCAGGGTCTGTTGGCATGTGTACTGGACCAGCTGTGCATGGCATCTGCCAATGCACTCTTGGCTGTTGGCACAAGGCCTAGCATGTGGTGAAGCACTCCGCATGACCTAGGGTCCACTGCGCACAGTGTCATGCACACTTGCTCTTACATTTTTTGTTGTTTTAATTTTTTTTAAGGATTTGCAAAAAAGAATATTGAATTATTTAAAAAAAGGTTTTAACCTAACCGCCGCAAATGTGCAAACCTGTGACCCTAACATTGTATCTGTGAATCCTGCTAGAGAAATGGGGACATCTTTTTCACTGGGGGGCATCACCTGCACTTCTAGGACACACCCACATCCCCCTTTGTAGTTAGGTGAGGTTCCCCAATTCCTTGTGCCCCATCTGTCACTATTTGCAGGATGCAGGCTTTGTTGCCTGGCATTCAGTATTTCCTGCCGCAACAATAAATTCCAGTTGCTGCCAGTCAATCCGATTGCAGAAATTTTCAAATCTTCCAGGAATCCGCACATTCCACATTGGAACAAAGAAAAAAAATGCTCTGTTTTCTAATGCAATCTGTTTATTTATTAAATGTGCCATCCTTGTACGATTAGAAGAGTTGGGTTTGTGAATAAAGTAGAATAACCTACTGAGATTGACCAAAATTCCTTTCCATTTAATTAATTTTGTATTGCACATATCTCTTTAACTAATGAATTGATGTACACCAGCAAAGTACAGGCACTCATATAAATGGCATTATAGCGTGTTGCTGTAGGCAGGCGGAGTGAGTATTATGTGATGATGCTGGTTAAGATTCACCGTGCAATATTCTCACAAACCCCTTGGTCCTTGGAGTCACTACGATACATTCATAGCTCAGTCCTGTTAGAGGGGCAAAGATCGTTCAGGATCTAATGGAGGAACAAGTGTTAAGCATTTCAGAGTAGCAAAATGGATGATAAGGAATTGACACAACTCGAAAGAAATCTGATACCAATTTTTTGTTAACTGTTTTTTATATTAATTTAGACACCCAAATGAATGTGATCACATACATACAACCAGAGCTATGATTTTAGAAGAAAACATAATTCACAGCAATTCAATACTGAAGAACGTTTGCTTTGTAGTCAATGGTACTGACAATCGGTCACTTGCAGTTGGAGTTCCACGGAATCCAATGAAAGGAAAGCTGATGCGGGACCCAGGACCAAGCCCAAACAGTCAGTTCAATGTTACCTGGCCCGTAGAGCTCAGGTGCAGAGTTGTCCTTGCTTTTCCCGGATGCCTTATGGCAGCCTTCGGAGGGCTGTTTTTACCGCTTACACACTGCTGCAGGGGACCAGGGTGCAAAATCTCAACAAGGGGGCCGCTGCTGACATCGGGTGAAAGTTGTATGGAGTTCCCTCTAGATGCAGTGTCTAGTGAAGGGGTCAGTTGCGGGCTAACGGCTAACAAGCCTGGGCAGTGGTAAGCACAGCAGATGGCTATTTCGTGGTGGGCAAGACTACAGTTCCCACAATGCACTAGACCATCTGGATTTGCGTGATCCTTCAGAGGACCCGATGGCTAGCTATTCTTCGGATCTGGAGTGTTGTTTTACCTGCAGTTTGCAGGGAACTAGTGTCATAGTCCAGGGGAGTCTGAGGTTGCTTCTGGCCCTCACAGGGGTCCCCTTGTCTGGAGGAACCAAGCTTTATCCTAGGACGAGCCTCGATCATGCAGTTCCAGGAGTGTTGCCACAGATGCAGAGTATCTCTCTTTTGGTTTGTGCAAGTCCTGTTGTTGATTCAGAACTTTTGGTGGGGTAGCCCTTAAATCCTAGATTTAGGGGCATTAGGTGTGTGGTTGCAAATGGCCAATGGGTTACTTGCCCCAGCGGTGAGTCCACCCCTGGGGTGACCACATCCTGGGTTGTAGGTCACCTTTTTTACCCAGAACCCACTTTTCTACCACTTTTAAAAGTGGCAGAAGTCTTCCTTAGCTGTACAGACCAGCTAGTCCACCCTAGAGGTGTGTCCAGCTTTCCGGGGTTGCATACCTCCTGAATACCTAATTTTTCCACCTGCTCGTGTGCAAATAAGCTTGGGGGCAGGGTGGACTGGTTACTCTTTTAGGAGACAGTCTAGTTGCACATCACAGGCGGTGCAGCTTTCGAAGCTCACCTCCTTAATGTGCTACTTCACTAGCCATCTGTCAGGGAGGGAAGTGTAACCTCCTTCCTGTCCAGGCCATTGTTTCTAACTCCTGGAAGAGTTCACACCTCCTGGCAGGGGGTCAGATTCCTGTCCTGGTGGCAGCAAGCGCAGGCTGTCAGCCAGAGCACAGGAAAGACTGGGTCAACCAGGTGGGCAACCTCAAAGGTAGCGACCTGGGTGCATGCCACATCGTCCTCGACTCGAGATTTGTGCCAGGGTAAATGAGGCATGTTGTTTGATACCAAACACAGCATATTTAGGCGGTACCATAATTGACCTGCCAACCTTGGGTTTGCACGTGTGCCAGCACATAGTATCCTATGGACTGTCTATCACTGATAGTGTCCTTTAATGGTAAAGGCCACTATAGGGACATAGACGCTTACACTTACATATCCACACCTTTAATATGATGCACCTTGCCTTCTAGGCTTTAAAGAGGCTTTCCTTAGGGGTCACTGGCATATATTAAAAATAGTGCATTGACTTTGCAACACATGGTGAGGGCAAAGTTGAGTTCAATCAGTTTACACTGCCACTGCAGTCTACAAGGGCAGGCTTGCTGTCAGTAGTTTACTTGGGTCACTCAGTCTGTCACAAACTGTGCTTCAGGCCTGGAGACCCCTTTAACACTCCTGCCCTGGATACCACTAGCAACATATACTAGGGACTTATAAGGGGGTTAAAGCCCTTGCCAATTGGGGTTTCCAATTCACACATATCAGAGTTAGGGATAGAGCACTGGCACTGGGGCCTGGACAGCAGGCTCCAGTGTGCTTTCAAAGTATAACCATCAGCACTGGGGCAAAAAGGAGTGGGGTTACCATACAAAAAGGGCACTTCCCTACGGTTGCCATTTTGAAGTAATACTGTTCGGCAGCATTTGATGTAGGGAGAACAAAGTTTATTATGGAGATAAGGGCTTAATTTGAGCCGGGGGTTTCCCGTGCTCAGCACCGGCACTTAATCATCAACACCAGCGCTTTTCACGTTCACCAGTTAAGGACATATTCATTTATGGGGAAATGAAATGATTTGCCCAGAATCACAGGATGTTGAGCTGATGCCGATACTCGAGTCTGGTTTCCCAGCTCCAAAGTCGGCAGCTAAGGCCATTATACCACATCCTCTCGCCACTTCCATGGTTAGTAGTTGGTTCTGTTTTAAGCGGTGCTAACAGGAGAAATGGTCTGGTGCAATCTGCCTCCTGATAAGAAACCCGGCACTTATTTATTTTTACAAATTATCCACAGATGGAGATTCACGATGAAATACAACTTTGCTGACCTTTTTCTGTTTCCCTTCTGTATCCATCTGTTGGCAAAGTTCCCTGCTGAAATTTAGACACTTATGCTGTTTGACAGGAAACTTGTCTGCAGATTAGTCAAATGTCGCCAAAGTTATAGGCAAACCCCAAACGCCTTTCCAGTTGAATCTGAGTTGCAATCATAACTACACTGTTGTTGTGTGTGTGTGGTTGTGTATGCGTGCGTGTTTGTGTGTGTGTGTCCACTTTGTCAGGGATTGAAACTTGCACTTCACTTGCCATAGGAAGGCCTTTTATTCATTTGCCAAAGACTTTGGCACTGTTTGACAAAACATCTCAAAATATGCAAGTTCTTAGTGTAGGATTTATATATGGAATTTCGTGATTGACAGGAGTGATTATGCACCCAAAAAGAGATTGTTTTCAATGTGTATTTAATCTGATGTATTGTACATGTTGTCATTCCGCCAAGTTCAATGTTGTTTTACAAATAGTTTATATATTTGCATGAGTTTTAGAGCTACAGTCTGGTTGATTTATTTGACATTTTTGTAATATTGCCAAGATCAGAACTTAGCGTTTGCATATCGAATATTTTACATATGTTGCATGTAACTTGTTTTAATTATGCCAGTATAACTAGAAAGAACTGAAAAAATGTGGACTTTAATGTTACTTTTCCCACAAAAGTGAAAACAGATGTGACATTATTTACCTAGGACATTCAGCTTACATTGTTATGTACATTTTGGGGGGTGGGGGGGGGGGGCAAGGGGAGAGGTCTAAAAAGTGGTGGTTCACATTTTCAGTCTCACGAATGTTTTCTTTTTGCTGCAACAAAAACTGCCAAATGGAATTACACCATGCTTATCTTTACAAACTTTAATCAGAATATTTTCTTTTGGTGTTTGATATAAACCCATTCAGTAGTTTTTGAAATGTTTGAGTTCAAAAATAGTTGAGTGGACTTCGAAAGGATCAATCATGATTTTTTATAAGAAATTTTGAATTTCAAATACAAATCCGATTAGATGAAGCTGTTCTCTTTTCTGGCGCTCAGACCTTGTCCTTATCTCACAAATTACGCTGCATTAAGCTTCGCCTCTCGCACATTAGCTTACAGCATCTGATATAAAACCAGTTGAAGTAATATTATAAGTATAATCCCAAAAATAATAAAAACACTGACATTAACCATTATGGTGAGCCACTATTTATTCATATTTATCTATTTGAAAGATTTCTGTTGAACAGAACAGACCCATTGGGTATCAAAGCAGTTTACATGAGTGGGAAATAGGTACAAACAAAACGAAAATGCATTTAAGAATAGTGCGGAAAAAAGAGAGTAAAATCAAAATAAAAAATATGTGCAACAATCAAAATGGACAAATGCGGGGCATGAGGTGAAATGTTTGAGGCAATGGAAGCCTCCAGGGGCCATCTTACGGATGTTCCCTGGGGACGCAATGGCCATTAGCACCCACTTTGCGTGCCTCTGGGGCACTTTGATATTACAGGAGGGGCCGCAGATGCTTGCTTGTGCGGCCCCTTCTATGATAGATAGTGCTGGCGCACATATAGCGCCAACGCTATCACTAGAGGGCTTAACGCCCTTTGCCTCTGCGCCCACGCCGTATTATAGAAGTGGGTGCAGAGGCAAAGAAGCTGTCCGGAGGCACACTGACAGTGCGCCACCTTAAAGGTGGTGCACTGTCAGTGCGCCCCTTGGTGGCAGGACTCTAGAGGGGTACATCCACTTGCAAGCAGGTGCAATCACTCACTGCACCTTCCTGCAAGTGGATCTCTAATCCTCCTTAAAAGGGCAGTTGGGTTGAAACACGGAGCAGCTGCTTCAAAGCCACTCAATTTTTCACTTGAATGCGCTGCCCCTAGGGCTGACATTCAATGTAATAGGGCGCACTTTCCCTTTTTGTGCCCGGCGCACCTGTTTTAAGGTGCGCCTTGGTGCAAACAGGGAAAGTGAGCCCTATACTAAGCACTGCCCCTGGAGTCTCAGGATTTTTGAGCGAGCCAGGAGTAAGGTGTCACCTTTCTTTCAGGTAAGGGGTTCACCTTAGAGGGCTGTTCAACATTGTGGTTGTCAAACTGAGAGGTCATGTTCAAACAGTAGTATTTTAAATACTATTGGAATTGATAGTAGGAAGAAATTCTACTGATCTCTTTTGGAATTGAGTTCTAAATCTCGGGACATTGTGCAAAAAATACTTTGGGAGGGAGGGGGGCAAGCCAACACCGAGACCAATTTTTTCAGTGAAAAAGGCCGCTTTATTAAAAACAGGTGCATATCACAATGTCCAACCTAGGCCATTTGCCTTACAAACTAAAACCTCACTATACATAAAGATTTCCTGATCCTCCATTCCCCCCCCCACACACATACGATCCCCACATCAATCCCCCACCCTGCTGATAACATAACATTCCATAACAATCCCATAACACAGTATTGCAGTTCCAAGCTCCTGCCCTCTAATAAAAACCTAAACCCCTACCTGTATTTCTGCAACTGTAACTCCTAACCTCTAGTCTAAACTTAGCCTACCTGCCTAACCTTTCCCTGGCCCTGCCCACAAATATCAACATTTTACTACAAAATTCTGCGAATCTGGCCAACTTTTTAACAACCCTGCAGCACCTGTTTCAAGCTACAACCTGTACAAACTTTCGCCACACCCTATGCACCTGCCCCCAACAAAAACGTCCCACATTCCAACAAAAACTTCCAACAAATCACCCCCCAAGAAACCCTAATTACAGGGTGGAGGGAGGGACAAAAACTAACTGTCTATAGCACACCCAGCCACCAGGTCACCAAAACCTAAAATGGTGGCTGTGATATAACTTGCTCCCCTGTTATAGTCCTTGGGCTACAAACTTTCATTGGGCTACCTTTGGGCTACTCCCAAGGTAGCCCAAGCCTACAAAATGTCCGATGTCTCAAGGGCCTACAAAATGGCTGCTGTGGCCGCGCCTCCCCCTCCCAAACTGCCCGGGGGGCAGACCTCCCGTGGCTCGGCTGCCCCCCAAACCTCCCATTTCATCGACCTGGATTTAGTCAGTTTCTGCAGGTATGAGTGACTTAAAGCTTTCTGGGCATTGTTGACCAGCTAAAGGTTTTGAGGTTACATGCTAAATATCTTGGAAAGCCCTAATGGACTGCCTGTTGAGGGTGTCCAGCTTCGGTAGGGGCTCAGGGGCCTAAAGCTTGAGGCATTGCTGTGGGGGTGACCAGCAAAGGCTTGCACCTCTTAGGAGTTAAAGGCCCATGACCACGTTGCAATGACCGTTCGAGGCCTTGTGAGGACGGCGGCCATCTTAGGTGCGATTTACTACTTAATCTGCACCCAGCAATGACTTATTGCTTGTTATTAAGATTACTCACCCCAGTGGCAGCATCCATGGATCCTTGTCATAAATGGTTCACCTGGACCTCCTCGCCCTGGTCTGGTCTTTTGATTCTTCTTTGTATCATCTTCGTCAATGGTGACCTGCAAAACAAGAAAAGAAAAAGAACATTAACAAAGCGACAGCACCACAGCATTGTAATTTGTAAATGTGCAGCAAGGACAGGTACCTACAGTGAGAATGACACTCTTCCAAATACATCTGTAAGAACAAAATGAGAAAAGGATTTAAAGCACAATTATGTTTTAGGTTTAAGAGAGTGCTGCGCTCGAACCACTGGCTATAACTAGTGCAGAGAGCATTTAGAGTTTATTGAGTGTCATAGTGCAACATGCAAGGTTAAGATACTGTGATTATAAGAGCTTTGGGGCATATTTACAAGCCCCTTGCGCTGCCGGTGTGTCACTTTTTCTGATTTACTGGCGGCGCAGTGTGGTGCTCCATATTTGCATGATGTTTTGCTGTTTCTATGTGTGCTGCGCTATGCAGCCCACATAGAAACAGCAAAAACGAGGAAAAATAAAGCATTTCCCCTCATTGTGCCATGTTAAGACCAGGTTTATTTTGGTCTTAAATTTGGCGCTGCCCCATATTTATACCACCTTTGTAAATATGAAGCAGCATCAAAATCAATGGGTGTTGTGGTGTAACGCCAACTGAAACACTCATTACCAACTCTTTTCACGCTAAGTATAGCTTGAAAGGGTGCCTTATTTAAAAGGCAGCATTAAGCCACGCTAAGTGGCTTAACACTGTCTTGCAAATAAGGCTAAACCCGTATTGCCACAGTAACGTCCAAAAAAGTGATGTTTATGTGGCAGTAGTGGCTTGTAAATATGCCCTTTAATTTCATAGACACAGCTAAAATTACAGCACTGTTGACATCACAAGTAAAATCATATGTCACATCAACAGTCATGACATCCATGATATCAAGAATGCAACCCATGGACTTTGCTTCTGTTAGTTATGTTGGCTCAACTTTTGGTCATGTCTTGCAGGTTTTGGGTTAAGGTTCTGGCTTCGAGGGTGGATGGGAAGAGTGCGGTGGTCCAATCACACTTTGACTATACCCATGGACCTGGACAACCGAGAGAACAGCATCAAGCACTTTTGCATGCTGGAAGTCTTAGTTGATATTTGCCCAACTCTCATCACTCTATGGTCTTGGAAGAGCGGTGACACAATGGTTGAAGATGAGTGGTGGTGTAATATTCATCTTTCAAGATAGATTGGACTACAGCACTGCATTAAATTATGTGATTTCATTATTACTCTCCTGGAAAAAATATTCAGATTGCAGGAAAACATATCAGTTATAGCAAATTTAAATTAATAAAATTCTGGTTATGTATGTTTTGAAATTAACTGTTGTTGTCAATGGTGTTGTTAAACAAGTTACGTTAGGACTGCTCAAAATAGTTATTGATATAATTTCAATTACGTGTATCTTTTTAGGTAGAGCTTCATGTGCACCTGGATGCAAGCATTCGGCCAGAGACAACGTTATATTTTTCCAGGTGAGCTGTTCAAAACATTGTCACATCAAATTAATGTATTTAACATGAGGTCCAACTGCACATGCACGAGTGCTGTAGAGGGTTAAATATATAACACAAAAAAATGTTGCAGGAGTTTTTATCCAAATTTTATTTTTTCACAAAATACAGACATGTACTAAGATTCCTCGTAGTTTACAAATGTTTGCATAATAATGTAAAATCAGTTCTCATTTACTCTTTTAAAGGTATTACGCGATTGATAAAACAAGTCTTGTAACTAAATGCATGAAGAAGGCAAAATACAGACATGTACTAAGATTCCTTGTAGTTAAGAAATGTGTGCATAATAATGTAAACTCAGTTCTCATTTACTCTTTCAACGGTATTACGCGATTGATAAAGCAAGTCTTATAACTAAATGCATGAAGAAGGCATGTAGTACAATAAAAGCACTCTTATTTAGCAGAATCACACTCATTCTGCCCAATCAAATGCTTGTAGAGAAGAAAGCCTATATGTGGGTGGATCCTAAGGCCCTCTCTCACTACTACTTCTTATAACTCTTTTTCTGGTGATCAGATAGACCTGGT
Source organism: Triturus cristatus (assembly GCF_964204655.1). NCBI lineage: Eukaryota > Metazoa > Chordata > Amphibia > Caudata > Salamandridae > Triturus > Triturus cristatus. The sequence continues at coordinate 1,546,964,982 of NC_140590.1, forward strand.
GACACTTGTGCAATTTAAATGGATGCAAAAAGGGTGAATAATATGTATGTAATTGAAGGAGCCAAGTGTCATGTTCTAGATCTGCTCTAGAGCCTCAAGTCGATGGTACTTTTTCTCAGCATGAAAGCGTGGAGGGGGGATCGTTAGCAGGTCAATCAGTTCAATTTCAATTCCCATGACTCTTAAGAATTACAGACTACAAAATAGGGTTAGTTGATGTATTACAAGGCCAAAAATAACTGAACATACAGACACCTCTGAATGAGGGTATAGAAGTACATTGGGACTAATACAAAGCCAAATCTACGAATGAAATTAAAGGCGGTGCAACACGTACAGAGCAATTAGTTCAAGAATCGGGATGCAAAAGATTAGGGAACAAATGTCCAAGTTCTCCTTCATCGAACATTTGTTGGACTAAAGCATTAATCTGTCCTTGCACTCACACTAACGTGGCATCCGTACATGAGCATAACCCAGGGAAGGATCAGTTAAGGTGGCAGCCTGTGAGGTCTTCCTTAGAAGTCTCCCCATATCCTTTGGGTCAGGTAGCATGAAGCTACGGAGCTCGTTCTGAGAGGCGCTCTCTCTCTCTCTCTCAAGAGAGAGAGCGAGACAAAGAAGAAGTGCCCAGGGCTCTTTTCCTAGTTATGATACATCAATAGAGAAGATGACTACCCAGAGTCCTTCACGGATCACACCACCAGGTTAGGCCACATCTTGCGATGCTCCCATGCAGCAGTAAGATGACCTCCGATGAGAAAGTACAACAATTCTCCACTATCATTATCAACGCTCAATGTATTCTCTTCCTTCTCAGCTAACTCATAAAACAAAGACATTATTCTAGCTAACAAGGATGATTCTTCCACCTGCAACAGAAATGTGAGAAAGAACAGAGTCCAACATGCACATGAAATTCAGCTGTTAATTCTAATGGAAGAGCTTCCAGTGAAGATTTATTTCAGGCCTAGAGAATTCAGCTAAAATAAGAGAAAAGGAAGAAGAGCGTTAGGAATTTATGTAGAAATAACGCACATTCAATTAATATTCTTACCTATGTATAAATTGACATGATTAATAAATACATTCAGTAATAAATGGTTGTCAGTTGCGCAACACAAGTACTTCTGTTAGTGTTTCTGGTGCTTACATTCAATTACTTCACATTAATTCTTCACGTATTCTATATAGTGGCATAAATAAGTCATGTTCATGTTACCACGGTACAAGATTTTAACACTTAGGTTAACACATGGGTACTCGCAAACATTTGCCCAGGGGCCACAAAGTACGGTCTGTGGTGTGTCTGCGGGCTATACTGATGCCAGCAGTTTGGAGGTAGGGGGTCTGGGTGGGTCAGGGATTGTGTAAGGAGGTCTAAATAAATGTTAAATAAACGGGCATGTATTTATTTGCAGGTTAATAAATGCTTGCCCGTTTATTTAACATGTTTTTCTGAATATTAGAGCCCAACAACTAAACATCACCTTGTGCTGATGTTCACCAGGGGAGCCTTCCTTTGAGTATCACTGGGTTAACACAACATAAGATTGTATGTGGATGCAGTGTACACGTGTGATTATAATGCACCGCTACAATGAAAAATTAATTTTGCGCTAAATGAGTGTCCCCCCTCTGATGACCTGTGTCATCACAACCCTCATAATTCCCTGTAGAGGGGACCGGTCTAAACAGATGTCGTAGCAAGTCTCCCCTGTCTAAATTCCTCCAAGCGCTTAAGATTCTCATATTCACCGCCCTGCAGTCTTTCCATTCTCCTTTCTCTCTCTCGAATGGAGTTCTCTACATGTCTGGACTTATTCCACTTGTAAGCCTTCACTATGCCCAACAAAATAAAGACACAAACCACAACTATCACTATTGGTTTCAAGATATACCCAAAATTCCTCTTCCCAGATTCGCAAACCAACTTCCAACCTTTCCAAAACCTTCCCCAACTGTATCCCATATTTCCTCTGTTGCCAAATCATGTATCTCAGTGATCTTACTATGAACTTTCTCAGATCCTTACTATGGTCCGGTATATAGGTGCAACACTTTTGGTCCTTCAACCTTTTACAGACTCTGCCCTCTTTTGCTAGTAACACATTTAAAGCAATACGGTTTGTCATTACCATAGCCCTTATCGAAACCATCTCTTCATCTACGAGCAACAACAACTGAGCTGTATTGACGGACAACTTATCTAGTATAGTTGACAACCTCCTAATCTTGACGTCATTCAGAACCACCCATTAACTAGGTATCATCAAAATATGTCTCCCACAATTTCCCCTGCACTCGTTCCACATTTCTTTCTATATGATGACTTCCCTTCCAGACTCTTAAAATCCTCTAATTGGTATATCTTTGGAAACACAACAGCCACATAACAAGTACCATACCATTTGTTTGGCAGAAGAACGTGTGCGTTTCTCCCACACACAAAGTACACATTCTGCACCACTTGGACAGCATCCTGCAAAAATATCTTCGAAGACGCATCAATCAGAAATGTATGTTCACATGCACTCTGTCCTACAAAGATGGTGTCAAAACGTGTCTGTACTTGTTGAATGCAAAGCTTGCCGCGTTGTTCCCAGTCTAAAGCTGTTGGACCATAACTTCCCTTAGCCTTTTGAGCTAATTCTTCCTTAGTCCATTGGAAAACTTCCTCCCTACTATCTAGTTTAACTGTTAGACCACTATGTATGTCTGCTGTCTGGTCTGCAAACTTTTCTCTCTATATATGTTAATTTACATGTTAAGTTGTGTCTATGTGCATACGCTGTATCTAATGTAATGAAAAATACTTTCCCATTCTCTCTTCCTGCTTATAGTAATTGTATTTACTCGGATGTTTGTAAACTGGATCTTCTGAAAGCATGAAATCATAATTCGAGAAATAATACTCGTAATGACCCTTGACCCTTCGCATAAAATATACTAAGAAGCAGACTACAACTAATATCATACGTCAAGGGCAGGTGATGGTATCATATGTCCCCTTCAACCGTGGCAGGCAATTGCATACATACATAACAGTCTCTCACATCCATAGTATCCACATAATCATACAGCAATTTCACACAAGCATTCAGTGTATAATCACCTTTAGACAAATCCACATGCAGCAACCGACTAGTTTTCTCTACTAAGCTACTGTCAGGTCCTAATGGACCCTCCTTTGTGCTAGAGGTGGTAGGTGTGGACTTCCCATGTACCCACACTACCATAACCTTTTCTTCATGTAAATGTATAATGGACATAATAATGACTAGAGCTATCACTATAGTTATTCCTACAATAAGTGTACCTATTATACATTTATGCCTATGGTTCAATTTTCCAGACTCTATTTTCAAATTGGCTTGGATTGTAGCTGTAAGAGGATCAACACAATGTTTTTCTCTCACCTTTTATTTCTGTACAACAAAGTCTCTGAACAGTTTCTTGAAGTCTTGGAAACCGGTTATCAACTTCTGGCACAATATTTACACAGCATGAAATACTTCCCTAGCCCTCTTTCTTCTACAGAAAAGTCTCTAATTTCATTCTTCTTCCACTCGGGCCTAGGTTATCTCCATTAAACAAAAAATTTTTTATTTACATTTCAAAGTTCAATTTACATCCCTTATCAGATCAGAGCCAACTTCGTCAATGAATCACTGTAAGAGTTCAATTCGGAATGCTGCAATCTCCTCAGGCAATGGCTGATTTCAAAAGGTTGGAAATGTGAGATCTTCCAAGATCAAACTTCGTAAGCCACTCAGTCTTGAAGGATATGGTACTGTCAATGTCAAAATACCGATTAGCCTCTACTCTGGGAGCCCTCAACTCGGTCTCGATTATCAGTATTGACTCCCCGGACCTCACTCTCCCCGGCATTTATAGCAAGGTAAGTTCACTCCAGAGAGGCATAGCTCTGGCACAGCACTCTTGCCCTCATCGATCTCCTCAAGCTCCCCTGAGCTTGTTCTGCTCACTTTGATCGGAATCAGTTGATCCAGTTATTTGAGCAAGATCTTTTTCAGATGCAAGTCTCAAGTCCTGAATTCTCTGTCTCACCAGCAGCGATTCCTTTACGACCTCTCTCCTCCTTGGCAGCACCTGATCACTTTCTACACCAGTCTCCTCAGCTGAGTCAGACTCTACACCACTCGGAATGTTACCGTCTTCCCCAGAGTCTATACCTGTGTCTTGTGTAGCTTGACCCTCTTCAGCTCGACTTGGTGGGCATTCAGCCCCTTCAAAAAACCCCAATGCTTGGCTTGTCCTCTCCGGTGATCTTGCGACCATGGCTTGAGTCACTTCGGGAAGAGGAGCTGTTTCTTCCGAGGGTCCTGAAAATCTGTGGGTGTGTGAGGCATGTATCCAGTTTGGCAGACCTCTACACTTCACAGCCGTGTTTGTCACTAGGATCACCTGGCACGGACCACGCCACCGTGAGGCAAGATAGCTTTTCCTTGCATGTTTTCAGACCAGGACCCAATCTCCCGGGCCTAAGTTGTGGCAGGGGTCTTTTGAGGTCGGCGCAGTCGCAGCTTCAACCTGGTGAGACATAGAACGAACCTCACCAGCTAATCCTTGCAGTAATCAAGGACCAAATCATCAGTGATTTTAATTAACACTGTGGATGACACTGCAGGTAAGTTCATCGCTCTCTCCATGATGATCTTGTATGGAGATAACCCAGTCCTCCTGTCTGGAATGCTGCGCAAATTCATCAAAACCAAAGGCAATGCCTAAGGCCATTTCAAAGATGTTGAGGCACAGACCTTTTCTATTCTCATCTTTGGCGTCCCATTAATCTGTTCCGCCATTCCTGACGCTTCTGGCCTGTAACCACAGTGCAGTCTCTGATCAACATTTAAGGCAGTACACAACATCTTCATGATCTCGTTATGGAAATGGGTTCCTCTATCCGACTCCAGTGTAGTTGGAAATCCGAAGCGCGGGATAAGCTCTCTCAACAATAGCTTTGTTACTGTAAGGCTATCACATCTTCTAGTCGGATAAACTTCCACTCAACGTGAAAAGATGCACACAACAACCAGAATGTACTGCAGTCCAGTACACACAGGTATTTCAACAAAGTCCAATTGTATTCGGTTGAAAGGACCTCCGAACTCCCGATGTGACTCAAAGCACAGTTTTTTTTCCAGCATTCATTTGTTGGCACATGACACATCGATAACACACTGCATCAGCAATTACACAGAATCTCGGGTTGAACCACGTTTGCCTGAACAACCTCACCAATGCATCTCTCCCTAAGTGAGCTACTTCATGAATCTGTCTCGCCATAGGACTCAACAAACAGTACGGTAACACTGCTCTTCCATCTATTAAAACCCAAATGTCATCTTACCCCCTTTTCACATGCTGCACTAATCCAACTAGCTTGTTCCTGATCTGACACTTCCCCCTGGAAACACTTAACCTCATCTCACGTATCTCCAATAGCTAGAATCATGCTGAGTTCAGTCCTCCCTGTGCTCTTGCCAAAGTATTCCCCATTAAAGATGCATGCATGGGTGGCACAAAAGCATGCAACTTTGTCCGTGTACCTGTTGCCCACTGTCACAAAATCTTCCCCCCTTCCATATGCAGCACAGTTTACTACAGCCACCTCTTTTGGTCACGGCAATGTTTCCAACAGTTGTCTCACATATTCCCCGTTTTTTATTGAGATCCTGATGACATTAAGAAACCTCTGTGTGACCATAGCTGTCCAAAGTCATGAACTACACCGAAACCGTACTGGCTATCAGTATAACTGGTGACTCCGATCTGCTCGGAGACAAGGCATGCATGGGTCAAAGCAAAGATGTTGGCTACTTGTGCGGAGTATACTCCTTGTAGACAAGCAGCTCCCACTCCTGCAGAAATGTTGCAAACAGCAAATGCTTCTCTGAGATAACCCTCGTTGTCCCTTAGGCATCAACCATCAACAAATAGGACTTGGTTAGGATCAAACAATGGTTTATCGACAATGTCGGGTCTCAGTTTGGTACAGAGTTCAGTAACGTCCAGACAGACATGGTCCTCACAATCTTCTCCATCAGCATTTGGAATAGGGAAGAAGGTAGCAGGGTTTAACATAGAACATTTTTTCAAGGTGACATTATCCACTGCCAATAAGATTTGTTTGTACCTTGTTAACCTATTGTTTGTCAAATGCTGTGTTTTAGTTCTCGTCATCAGAAGCTCAACTGAGTGTGGAACATATACAGTAAGTGGAGGGCCAATCACAATGCTTTCACACCTTTCAATGCCTACACCTGTTGCAGCAACGGATTTGAGACATCCGGGCAACGCTGAAGCTACAGGATCTAATGTAGCCGAAAAATAGGGCACTGGTCTAGGGTCACCTCCATGTGTCTGGTTGAGTACAGATAAAGCATAACCCTCTCTTACACAACAAAACAGCAAAAACACTTTGTTGTAATCAGGCATTCCTAAAGCTGGAGCGCAACAAAGGCAAACTTTCAAATCCAAGAAGGCAACCAAGCAATCGTTATCCCAGGGTACTTGATCACTCACATCTTTATGAGTCAGCTTCTGTAAGGGCTTTGCCTTCAAGGAGAAATGTGGAATCCACTGTTGACAGTAGCCAACCATTCCCCAATACATCCCGACCTCCTTTTGGGTGGTAGGCGCATTCATTTTCATGATCGCCTCTATCTGGTCTGGTGACACCTTCCTCTTGCCCTTCTCAATGTGTTGTCCCAAATACTAAACTTCAGTTAGGCAGTACTGAAGTTTGTTCGGTGACACCTTAGGTCCATTTTCAGGTGAATGATTCAGTAGAGCAATGGTATCATCCCTGCAAGCCTCTTCTGTCTCCGATGCAATTAGGAGATCATTGATATACTGCACCAACACTGAATCCGGTGGCAAAATCAAGCTTTTGAGGTGCTTTTTCAGAATCTGATTGAAGATGGATGGACTTTTGGTATAATTGACCACAAGAAGCTGCTCCTAGTGTGATGTGACCTTACTACAGTTGTGAGTTAAGTGTGGACATCTCACAAAAAGTGACGGACTGGCCTCACACACCACCTGGTGTCATGCTTCATCATCGGCCAGTCCTCGCCCTCCAAAACCTTCGTTTGATGGAGGGCGGGCATACACCTGGAGACAGGGATGCACTTCTAAACTAAAGAGTGGGGGCCCATGGGGTAGAACGTGGAGTTAAAAATCATTATAGTTACTAAAAAATATTTTTAATGTGATCAGTAACTATATGATGCTAAAAACAAATAGCGGCAGGTGGGGTGTTTTAGGTGTCCCCTAGCCGTCTAGTGTTAGGTCGACATGTTTCTGCCTTCTTGGCCCGAGCGGGTCCAGGGCATTCATCAGGACCTAGGTTTACAAGAAGAGGGCTCCGTTCTTACCAACTCGTGGCAAGAGAATACCACTGCGCAGGTGTGGCGAAGGCCACACTCCACTAGCTAGATGGCTTCCAACTGTAAAGCCCTAGTCAGAAAGACTACTTGCCACATGGGGGGATAAAGGAGGAGACACTCCTGTTCAGTTATCTGAGGCAGGGTGTCCCGTGTTCAGCCTACGGTGTTGCTCCTCGTCCGCCCGAGGCGGACGAGGAGCAACACCGTAGGCTGAACACGGGACACCCTGCCTCAGATAACTGAACAGGAGTGTCTCCTCCTTTATCCCCCCATGTGGCAAGTAGTCTTTCTGACTAGGGCTTTACAGTTGGAAGCCATCTAGCTAGTGGAGTGTGGCCTTCGCCACACCTGCGCAGTGGTATTCTCTTGCCACGAGTTGGTAAGAACGGAGCCCTCTTCTTGTAAACCTAGGTCCTGATGAATGCCCTGGACCCGCTCGGGCCAAGAAGGCAGAAACATGTCGACCTAACACTAGACGGCTAGGGGACACCTAAAACACCCCACCTGCCGCTATTTGTTTTTAGCATCATATAGTTACTGATCACATTAAAAATATTTTTTAGTAACTATAATGATTTTTAACTCCACGTTCTACCCCATGGGCCCCCACTCTTTAGTTTAGAAGTGCATCCCTGTCTCCAGGTGTATGCCCGCCCTCCATCAAACGAAGGTTTTGGAGGGCGAGGACTGGCCGATGATGAAGCATGACACCAGGTGGTGTGTGAGGCCAGTCCGTCACTTTTTGTGAGATGTCCACACTTAACTCACAACTGTAGTAAGGTCACATCACACTAGGAGCAGCTTCTTGTGGTCAATAGTAGTTATGGAGGCCGCTAGCTCCTAGCACCCCGTGCCTCCTGTTCCCCCCCTCCACACTTTGTGGAGTTCTTCTAGTGATTGCTGGACTTTTGGTATACCCTTGAGGGATATGACACCACGTTAAGACACAGTTCACCAGACAGAAAGCTAATAAAAATTGGCTTTAATCATGCAGTGGAATGAAGAAAAATTCTTGGCACTGTCAGGACTGGGCAATGCTGTTCCATGATAGGCCCTTCTTACCCCTGTTTTAAGTTTAGACACCAGAAAAGGTCAAAGAAATCTCCTCTCACTTGGAGTCAACTAGTGGCACGGTGTTTCGAAATGTTAATAGATGGAAATCCTTCGCACTGCTTTCGGCAGAATTCCATCATGGCAACCGCCTATCGTTTTGTAAGTTAACATTCTAGTTGTTTAAGGGAAACAACTGAAGTGATGCGGTGATCGCGCTCGCGCTTCTAACGTGCTGCACACTTCAACCATCATCGGAGGAGGAGAAGCATCGTCGGACTGCAGCGCTTCCCTGTTGTGACAGGAAAATTTGTTGAGGAGTAGTTTGTTCCTGTTTCTTCAGCCAGTCCAGGATTTGTAGTAAGGAGGACGTTTTCTTGGGCGATTCCATACCTGATACTTCACTGGAATGCAGCTATTTCTTGGGAAATAAAGACTCTCAGCTGTCTGGAGAAATTTCGAGTACTTCAGCATTCTTAGTTATAGGGCTGGAGTACTTCCTGAACCTTGAGAGAGAAAGTCTTTCAACTAATTTGTTTTTTGGATCAACTATCCAGTATTAAGCTCTGCATATCTGGATTGAGAAGTCATTAGAACTATTCAGAACAATAGTTAAGCAGCGCACAGGACACTACTCTTTTTGAACTTGCTTAACCCTCAGCTTTGGCAACTTATTCTAACTGCACTATATTAACTATTCAACTACTAACTTACTAGTCTGCACAGCATATTACGAAGGTATTTATACTTCCCACCTTTAATCTCAAATCCTATTCTTGAGGAGTGCAGCAGCAACTACAAAAGAGAAAATAAACAAAGACTGTTATATAGAATTGGACCAACAAGTATATCAAAACATCTTATACAAGGATATTACCTTATCACTAAAATAGAGAGAGGCAAATTCCACTGATATTACAGGTAAAAGAACTGTGTTAAAAAACTATAGTGATGTATAGATAAATTAGAAGAAGAGTCTGGATTGGGAGGGGCTGTGTGAAATAGTAATTTTGCGCTTTGTATTTGCAGGTGCTAGGAAGACCCAAGTCAGGAATTCCAGTAGAAGAGGCACGGCAGTGGCAGTCTCTCTTTTTACTCCTATTCCCCTTTCCCCCTCTTTACTGCTAGTTGATTCTATTTTCGGCTGCAGTGGAGTAGGGTAGCTGGGAAAAGTTCTTCTGATCCTGTGGAAGCAAGGTCCAGGTACACGGCATTGACAGGCACAAATCAATCACAGTAAACCAAATAGCTTTGCAAGGGATCGGAAACAGGATCACAGATGGATTTGGAACCTTGGGACAACATGGAATCACAATGACAACATTTTTTCTAAGATCCTGAACTATGCAATATTTTCTGCTCGGCTTCTGCGATTCCATGATAGTTGAATTGCATGGATTTCCTATGATCTCCATCAATATACCCTGTGCAATCATGGAGTCATTCACAGGTGTAAATTCTGCATATGGCTTGATTTGTGTACAGACTTGTTCAACTCCTCGAATCAGCCCTATTTCTTCTCCTGTGAAGTTCCACACCACTGGAGAGACAGTATCTCTCAAATCCAGCGGCATGTCTTCCACTGTCAATACGGTAAACATGTCTGTGCAGTGAGTCTGATTTGCTAACTTGAATTTAATGCCATCATCGTTGGTCTGTAGCTCAATTCCTTTCGGTGTGCAATAGATGGTACAGTACAGTTCATTTTACATAAGAGATCACGTCCTAGCAGACAGACTGGACTTGAATCGCACACCACAAAATGGTGTCGATCCTGAAAGGTTCATATTTTCACTGGTACCTCTTCTGTCAAAGGGTTTGTCATTCTCTTATTGGCAACTTTCACGACTTGCATTAATTTTGCAGAGAGGGTAGGTTTGGGACTACTTCAGATCGCGCAGTAGAACGGGTAGCACCAGTATCAATCAAGAATGTAATGGGATGACCACCTACATCTGCCTCCACATACGGTCGACTCTGGTCCACCTCTAAGACTGCCCTGAGGTTACAGTCTTCCTCCCCCCTCAGGGACCGTCATTGTGACAGGTCCTGATCGAGTCCTTCTAATGCTTCCATAAAGGGCATTTGGTGGTACGTTCGGCTACTCTGCGGAATTCTCATAGGTTGTGGCACTTGCACTAATTTATTTTGACCTCCCCCATTGTAAGTCCTTGGTCTCATCACAGTGTTTACCACATCTGGCACTTGTACTGGCTCTCCCTCATGCATCTGATTTGCTGAATTTAACTGACACTCATGCTTCCAATGCCCGATTTTGTGATAAAAATGGCAAGAGGTGGTTTTCTTTAACGTGGTAATGTCTATTCCTGTTTTAGGATCTATAGGGACACCTCTTCTCCTTCCCTGTCCAGTCATATACAGAGTGTCCTGAACCCCTCCCTGGACATTTCCCTATTCTGACCCATGGTTCCTCCATTTACCGGTACCTGATGTACTCTTTCGGCATTCTGCATTTGAACTAGCATCAACTTGTCCTTTATCCTCCTATGATTGAAATCTATCTCATCACTGCAATACCTGGCATAGCGTAAGATTTCATCCACTGACGTATTCTGCCAGCAGATCGAATGTTGCTGGATCATGAGGCTTATCTCTGGTCTCAATCCCATAACAAATTTGGAAACAAACTGTCCCATGTCTTTAGGGTCAAGTGTATCTAACCCACAGTATTCCTTGAAGGCTTGCAAAAGCGGCTCATAGTAAGCATGTACAGACTCCTTGTGTTCCTGGGTTGTTCGATCTATTTTAACCCAGTTGATATCTTGTAGGGCTATTTTAGAATGTAATTACTTGTTCGAACTTTTTCATGACCAAAGGTGAAGGACTGTGAGTTATAGGATCACTCTCTGGCTCAGCAGAAGGCCAATCAATAGCAATTTTGCAAGCGAACCATAAGTCTCTTGGAACCACAATGTCAAGCAACTTATTCAGATCAATCCACAAAATCTTCGAGTTCTGAACAAAGTCGTTGACCTCCTTGTACCATTCAGCAGGCTTCTCCCTCAGTCTAGGGAAATCATTTGTGAATGCATCTAAATCGCCCCTACTCCAAGGAACGTGCACATACCCTCCACTAGGCACCTCTCACAGTGGATAAGCCTCAACTCCTGATGTTTCCCCTCCCGGAGGTGGCATTTCTCCCGTCACCTTCCGAATGCTCTTCTTCTTCGAACACCTTTCCTCCCACTTATCAAGTATACTCCAAGCGCATATCCCTATAATCAGCTCTCGAATGTGTGCTTTCAGGCCTGTTACTCTCTTCTCTTCCAATTCCTGGTCACTATAGTTCAACCTATGGTTTCCCTGCAGCATTTTTGTTTTAGACAGATCAACATCATATTTCTGAGGCAATTTCTACAACTTCTCATGTGTCGTCTCGCCTTTGACATCCTTTGCTACAAACAATAACTCGTCCGGCTATTAGGTCTCTATCCTCTCCAAAGGCAAATTCCCACTAATGACTTCATCCACTTCAGCCTTCAACCTCACCACATCCAACAGCTTTGCCTTTACCACTGCCTTGATCGTGCCCTCACTCGACGTTCTATTCTGTCCTTCCCTATTGTTATTACGGACCCTCAGCCAATTTTCTAAATTTGTACCAACTAGGACATGCTGGTTTCCAGAGGTCCTCTGACCTGTACTTGCTTCTGCTGTTAACCCCATTGGTCCCCTCACTGGAGCTTCCCACATCCTCAAATCTGAGTGCGAGTTCGCTAGGGACATGGATCGTATGGTGTTAGAACCAATGTGTGTTCTCGAAGGATCCGCAGTCACTGGCAACGGGGTACTAGATTACACAGGCACCATGGAAGGACTGTTTCCATTTGTGGTCCCGCTTACCCCTAAATCGATTCTCTCCTCCAACTCTGACTGTTGCTGACTAAGGCTTCCCACTGGTGACCGGTACCGAAAGGGCTTCCGGCAACCAGTAAGTAGCGTTGACTCCACTTGATTCTGCACACCCCAAAACAGATATCCCTGCTCCTCCTAGTCCTGTAGAGATCCTTCCCACTAGCTCTGCAATAGAGCCTGTCTGGGATCTTGACACTCTTTCCGTATTCCCTGCATTCGCCAGTTCTCACCTTCCTTCCTCCGAATGTGGGTTGTAAGGTGGAGGATGCTCCGATAACAGTCTTTCTAACAAGCTGTCATCCGTATCACACCCATCATTTCCATTTTCTCCTCCATTCCTATCCTGAGAATTTCCCTCTCTCACCAGCATTGGATACAGCCTCTCTCCCTCAATGGTGTCTACCCTATCTTTTCAGTTGTGTGTCCCATTGTGCATCCTGATATGCCTTCATTGCCTTCTTCTTCCCTGTTCTTTTCATGTGCTGCTCGCATCCACGCATCTAATGCCTCAAACTGTGGTGGTCTAGGCACAAAGGCCGCAGCCCAGACATCATCCCCTCAACTGATACAGCACCTCCACTTGACACGAAGCATAACATTGAAAGGCCAAATCCCCTTGCTTTACAGTGATCTTATGCCAATTTTGAAGCCAAATTATAGTATGGAGTCCTACATTTGTTGCCGTATAATGTGCTGGATTCTCCTTTGGCAGTGCCTCTTCACCCAGTCGAGTAACAACTCCCTGATCTCCCCTGAACAAATCCCGCAACATTGCACGATTACATCAAAATATCCCCTCGATAAACAAGATTTTCTCAATCACAACTTTGTGATGAATGCCAACCAATCCCAGCACGGTGTTACATCAACCAACCTATCGCAGCATGGCATACTCTGACATCACCTTTACATCTCGCAGCGGTTCATCCTCCTTCACAATTTCTCCATGAGGTTCACTCGCACAAACACAACTCTGTAATTGTCTATAAGATTGATAGAATTAAATCATCCAAGAGCCTTCACACACGGCGACCCTAGACCTGCCTAGTACAAAAGGTTTACCAAACGATTCCCATGCATTACATTCATACAAAGTTCCTTGTCTTAGGTGGAACTGCCAATGATGTTTCACCTCAACTCCTCAAATTTGCAGTCAGATAATCACAATAACTCGGTGAATTCTACACCCTTTAATATATCCTGGAATCTTAGACCACTTTGGGACCTGAAACTGAAATCTCAATCCTTGGACCACATCCGTCCCGAAACCACATTTACTCGAGTTTCACGCCAACTCCGCCAGACATCACACAATCAGATCACTCTAGCAATCTACCAAATGATGCATCCCTCCGTTGTTCTCGCCGCACTGTCAAACTCCATTGGTCTCCATCAAAGTCCGTCCCTTCCCATTCTCGATCATTGTGCTCTATTTTGGGGCTCTAGGGTTCTAGGTCTCTTCTAGATTTTCTGGATTTTCCCCCCGCTTCATGAAGAACAATCCTACTCTGCTACCAACTGATGGAGCAGAGTACTTTTTCTTAGCATGAAAGCGTGGCGGGAGAGAAATTGTTAGCGGGTCAAACAGTTCAATTCCAATTCCCATGACTCTTAAAAATTACTGACTACTATAAAGGGTTAGTTGATTTATTACAAAGCCAAAAATACCTGAACATACAGACACCTCAGAATGAGGGTGTAGAAGTACATTGGGAATAATACAAAACACAATCTACGAATGAATTTAACGTGGTGCAACAAGCACAGAACGATTAGTTCAAGAATTAGGATGCAAAAGATTAGGGAACAAACTTCCAAGGTCCCCTGCATTGAAGGTTTGTGGGCATAAAGCATTAATCTGTCCCTACACTAACACTAATGTGACATTCCTACATAAGCATTTCCCTGGGCAGGATCAGTTAAGGTGTCAGCCTGTGAGGTGTTCCTTAGAAGTCTACCCACATCCTTTGGGTCAGGTAACATGAAGCTAAGGAACTTGTTCTGAGATGCTCTCTCTTTCTTTAGACAAAGAAGAAGTGCCCAGGGCTCTTTCCCTAGTTACAATACATCAATAGATAAGATGACTACCAAGAGTCCTTCACAGATCACACCATCTGGTCAGGCCACATCCTCATAGGTACTTTTCCATTGGCAGTGATGCTCCAGTGCAGTGGTGAGATGATCTTGATTCCCAGGCACTGTCCGATGAGAAAGTACAACAGTTCTTCACTATTAATATCAATGCTCAATGTATCCTCTTCCCCCCTCGCCTAACGCTTAAAACAAAGACATTATTCTAGCTGACAAGGATGATTCTTTCACCTGCAACAGAAACATGAGAAAGAACAGAATCCAACATGCACATGAAATTCAGCTGTTAATTCTAATGTGAGAGCTTCCAGGGAAAATGTATTTCAGGTCTACAGAATTCGGCTAACATAACAGAAATGGAACATGAGCGTTACAAATTTATGTAGAAATAAGGCACATTCAATTATTATTCCTAACTACATATAAAATGACATGATTAATAAAAACATTCAGTAATAAATGGTTGTCAGTTGCGCAACAAGAGTACTTCTGTTAGTGTTTCTGCTGGTTACATTATTTCTTCACGTATTCTATACAGTGGACTAAATACTTCACGTTCATGTTACCACGTTACAAGATTTTAATACTCAGGTTAACACAACATAAGATTACATGCGTATGCAGTCTACACATTTGATTATAATGCACCCCTTCAATGAAAAATGAATTTTTCACTACATCATAATGATTTGAGGATACTTAATAACAACCAGAAGTCCAAAAGGCAGGTGGGGTATGGTGGTCTTGATGTATTGCCACAGCTTCACGAAACCCTTCAAGACTTTTCTCAGCGCTCAGATGTAGGTAAGAGAGGTTCCATTGATGAGGTTACAAAGGATGAAAGATCTAAATCTGTAGGTAGAGCAAGGAGGGTTTGAAGGCTAGGAGCTCAGTGGAATAGTGCCTTTGCTAGAAATGTAGGCGAGTGATGCTGAGGTTATGTGGTTCTGTTTTTTGTTTTGAACAACGATTTTAGTTAAAATGTAACAATCTAAAAATCAAGCACACTTAATTAATATTGTGGATTTATAGAAAGCTCCATGTCACATTTTTGTAACTTCACAGGCTTATCCAGAATGAAAAGTAATATATTGTGGCTGAAGGTGCGCACATATGATGGTAAATTGGCGAGTATAAACTCCACCAAGTACTTAGTACTGCACTTTACATATACGTGCTTGTACACGGCGAATTATGCAACCAAGTCTATACATTAGCCTGTTAAAAAGCATCCTTTTTGTTCTCTTGTGAGTGGCTGGTGGTGCCCAAGTGAGCCGTGTTAAAGTTCACAATATGATCAATAGGAAATTCAGGTCAGGCTGAAAGAGCAACTGAATGACTCAATAGTCATCATTTCCAATATGCACATGTATACATGAAGATACATAAAAATGTAATACAGCCCTTATGGGCATATCTAGGGGTTTCAACAAAGAGTTTGCAGCACTAAAATCACCATCTTCCCAGCTTTCAGGAACAGGCAGACTTTTGTATGAAACCCACATTTTTCTACACAGTTTTGGCATTTTACTGGGACATAGCCTATTGTTCCTATTTTTAGTGCTTTCAGTTAGTGGTAGAAATGGGTGTGAAACCAGTGATGGGTCCCAGAAACCTACACATTTCTGAAAAGGAGACAAAAATAAATTCTGAATTCAGCAAGGGGTCATTTGTGTAGCTCCTTCACAGTTTCCCCCTAGGAAGTAACAGTTGAAATAAATACATTTTGAAATTGAGTTGAAAAAAAAGCCATTTGTGCCTACGTTTTCACCTGTAACTTCTCTTGACTATGACAGATTTTTTTAAACAATTTACGGTTATGTATGGTGGACCCTTCTCATTGTGAAGATAGATAGGCTTATAAGTTCTCCAAGAACCCAAGGTACCCAAAGCCAATAACAGAGCTGCACCTTGCAATGGTTTTATAGTGTGTATTGGGTACACAGCAATTCATTTGGTAAAATATAAAGAGTGAAAAATAGGTATCAAGAAAGCCTACGTATTTCTGAAATGTGAATAAGATATAGAGTTTAGAAGCATGTGGTTATTTGCACATCTTTGAATTTGTGGGTACTCATAGTAGCATGTGAATTAGAGGGCATTTTGCAAAATTACTTTTTTTTTTACACACTGTCTTCCTTTGGAAGGCAGAAACGCATAGATAGATAATTGATAATAACACTTGTTCTACTATTCTGTGTTCCCCTAAGTCTCCCGATACAAATGGTACCTCACTTGTGTGGGTAGGCCTAGTACCCGTGACAGGAAACGGCCCAAACGCAATGTGGACACATCACATTTTTCCCCTGGACACTGACCCTTTTTTTGCAATGTGTCTAGCTGTGGATTTTGGGCCCTAGCTAAGCCGGCACCTAGGGAAACCTAGCAAACCTGTACATTTTTGAAAACTAAACAGAAAGGGATATCCAGCATGGGGTACCATGCACGCCTCTCACCAGGTTTGTTACCCAGAATCCTTTGTAAATCTCAAGCTTTGTAAAAAACAAACACATTTTCCTCCCATTTCTGTGATGAAAAGTTCTGAAACCTGAGGGGAGCCACAAACATCCTTCCATTCAGCATACACTGAAGTCTCTCGATATAAATGGTACCTCACTTGTGTGGGTAGGCCTTGTGCCTGTGTAAGGAAACGGCCCACCACATTTTTCCACTGAAAACTGACCCTTTATTTGCAATGTGCCTAGCTGTGGATTTTGGGCCCTAGCCCTGCTGGCACCTGGAGAAACCTAGAAGAATTGTACATTTTAAAAAGCTACATACACAGGGGAATACAGGAAGGGGTGAAATCTGTGGCTCTCACTAGGTTCTGTTACTCAGAATCGCTTGCAAACCTCAAACTTTGCAAAACTCATTTTCCTCAAATTCTGTGATGGAAAATCTGGAATCTGCAGGAAGCCACACAATACCACCCACCCAGAATTCCCCCAAGTCTTGCGATAAAAATGGTACCTCACTTGTGTGTGTAGGCCTAGTGTCTGCGACAGCAAGCAGCCCAAAACGCAACGTAGACACATCACATTTTACTGAATACTCACCCTTTTTTGCAATGTGCCTAGCTGTGGATTTTGGGCCCTAGCATAGCCAGCACCTAGGGAAACCTAGCAAACCTGTGCATTTTTGAAGACTAGACAGACCGGGAAATCCAGGATGGGGTGACATGTGTGCCTCTCTGTTGCCCAGAATCCCTTGCAAACCTCAAACTTTGTAAAACAAAACACATTTTCCTAAAATTTCTGTGATGGTAAGTTCTGAAATCCGCAGAAAGCTACACACTTCTACCCACCCAGCATTCCCCCAATCCTCCCGATAAAAATGGTACTTCACTTGTGTGGGTAGACTTAGCGTCTGCGACAGGAAACAGCCCAAAACACAACGTGGACACATCACATTTTGCCACTGAAAACTGACCCTTTTTTGCAATGTGCCTAGCTGTGGATTTTGGGCACTAGCTGAGCTGGCACCTAGGGAATCCTAGCAAGCCTGTGTATTTTTGAAAACTAGACAGACAGAACAATCCAGGATGGGGTGATGTGTGCCTCTCACCAGGTTCTGTTACCCAGAATACTTTGCATACCACAAACTTAGTAAAAAAAACACACATTTTCCTCCCATTTCTGTAGATTTTTGAAAACTTGACACCCAGAGGAATCCAGGATGGGGGTGACTTGTGTGGCTCTCACCAGGTTTGTAAAAATAAAACACATTTTCCTCACATTCTGTGATGGAAAATTTGGGAACCCCTGAGGAGCCACCCAACCTCAAACTTTGTAAAAAACAAACACATTTTCCTCCCATTTCTGTGATGGAAAGCCCTGGAACCTGAGGGGAGCCACAAACATCCTTCCACCCAGCATTCCCCCAAGTCTTCCAATAAAAATTGTGCCTCACTGGTGTGGATAGGCCTAGTGCCCCTGTAAATAAACGGCCCAAAAGGCAATATGGACACATCACATTTTTCCACTGAAAACTGACCCTATTATTGCAATGTACCTAGCTGTGGGTTTTTGGCCCTAGCTCAGCCGGCACCTAGGGAAACCACCCTTGCACAAAGAAGAAATATACCCCCTGATACCTAGTGGGCTTTCTGTTCCCGTAGGGGGGCGGATCAGGGGGTATTGCCCTGATATGCACCCGGGGGGGGGGCAGAAAGACCACGCCCAATACCTTTTTGGGGGTTCAGGCATTGGCACGCCCATTCTAGACAGCCCCCACAACACTCTAAGAAAACAAAATAGTCTCTGGTGCCTAGTGGGCTTTGTGCACCCCCGTGGGGCAGGGGCTAAGAAAGACCATGCCCATTTTATTGGGGGGCTGGGTGCATTGGCATGCCCATTCTCGGCAGCCCCCACCCCTACACTAAGAAAAACAAATTAGCCCTGGTGCTATTGCCTCACCTGCCCCTAGGGGAGGCAGAGGACTTCAGTCCCCATTTATGTGGGGCGGGGGCATGGTCATGTCCATTGTGGGCAGCACCCACCCCTCTTCTATAAATAAATAAATCCTTGTTGTCTAGTGGGCTTTATGCCAGGGCAGAAAGATTGGCCCATTTATGTTTTGGGGAGGGTGGGGGCATTGGAATGTCCGTTTTGGGCAGCCCTCACCCCTAATATACCCCTAGCATGACTCTGTCTGTTTCATGACACTCACAGGAGAGCTAGTTTGACCTTCCACTTCAACTTGGTAATTGTAATATGTACTTTTGCATCCCTAATCGCTCCAACTTTATTTTTCATTTTGTATTTTTAGTTAATAGGTAATTTGTAAATCTGTAGCCCTCACCATGTGTTACTGTGGTAGTTATATGTTTTGTCACCTCTACCACATTACTTGGAATTTCTCATGTAATGCACTCTATTGTAAAGCGCTCTGATACCTCAGGGTAAAGTATGCTCTATATAACATCGCTTAAATAAAATAAATACTTGAAATAAATATATATATATAAAAAATCCCTGGTGCCTAGTTGGCTTTCTCCCCCCAAGGGGGCATATTGGGGGTTAGAGCCCACATCTTCCCCTGGGGGGGTGAGGGGGGGGGGATATAGAAAGACTTTGCTTTCAATTTATTTTGGGTGGTGGCATGGTCTTGCCCATTGTGGGCAGCCCCCACCCCTCTTTCTTAAAAAATACCCTTGGTGTCTAGTGGGTTTTCTACCCCACTGGATGGCATATCAGGTTAATAACACCAAACAGGCAAAAAGACTGTCTCTTTTGTGTTTAGCGGGTGGGTGTATTGACATGCCCATTTTAGCCAGTCCCCACCCCTACATATTCCAAAAATAATCCCTGGTGCCTAGTGTGACTTCTCGGGGGGAGGGGGAGGGGGGTGCCAGAAAGACTGACTACGCCCATAGAAATTTGGGAGGAGAAACGGCCCTGGCCCAAGGGGCCGCTCCCCCTCCCTGGTGTTTAGTGGTGGATCACTGCTTTGCGATCACCCTCCTGTGATGATTCCCATGCAGGGATCCACTAGGGAAGGGTACCATTCGAAGGGAGAGATTCTCCCCTTTGCAATGCTACCTCTCCTATGTGTTTCGGTGCTCGGGAGGCTTAGATACCCCTTACTTTTTATAATGGTAAAACATATGAACACATCCAGCTTTTTGCAGACGTAAAATTCAAAGAAACAGAGCCTCTGTATTACATATTCCATTCCCTTTTATCAATAAAGCAGAGCTGTGAACAGGTCCTCCATCATAGGGACTCCATGAGAAGGCCACTACACAGTTTAGAAAACACACACTGCAAAAGAGTGAGTCACCACACTGTATTTTTCTTTTTTAGTTATTTAAGAGGCGACCCTCGCGGTCCCCATTGATCTGGCCGAAATAAAGACGGGCAGTTTATTTTTTGATTTTATTGGCATTTGCAGAGTAGCTTAATTAAGTATATTTGAGAGCTATGAGAGCAGGGGTTGCAAATGATCAACAAAATCAATAGTTCCATATTTGACATGTTTTGAGAATGGGTTTTAGCCCACAGAGAGAGAGTTCAGTAAATAAAGCACTCAATGGAAACATCTTGAGTGGTGACCGGGGCATGATTTCAAATATGAGGAAGTCTAACTTAGTTTTTTATTCTTCTGAAGTTTGTGCATTAAAGACCGTTAAATTGGGTAACGGTTACATCTGCTATTTGCAGTGCTTACAAATGACAAATTCAGAGGTAAGAAGCACTAAATTAAAACATGATTTATTATGTTGCACTTGAGTATCTCTCTCATACTGCGCATTGTTTGTGAAGTAAGTATGCGACTGGAATACATCTCCATTAAAAAACACATTTGCACATATCTTGTTTATTACCCATTTTATTTATCCAGCTTCAACTTGCAGAAGATTTCAGTTCAGGAACTAATATTCAAATCTCTGTTTCTTAAAATCTAGGCTTCTTTCCAAAATAAAACCTTCATTTTGGAAATGTGAAAACTAATACGTGAACATGTGGAAAACCTGCTTGGTGCTCAAGTGATTCATACAACACACTACACCTAAACTGACAATATATTAACATAGGAAAAATTAACAGCATTCTTGAATTGTATCAAAATGTGCATTCAACTGTTAGATAACAGACATAAGAATAACTTTAAATGGTTCTGATGCGAATAGTTGATGTTTTGACCCTCAGTAATTTGCGGGTCTTCATCATGAGAAATTAATGTAGTCTGAAAATCAGATGATGATCTGTGTGTTCCAAGTGGTGTCTATCACAAAAACACGTAAGGCTAATGAACCTCACTTGGGAAATCAGTGCTCTGAGAACGGGTGCATAAGTATTGGTGATGGTCAAGTGGCAACAAGTATCCAAAGACAGTGCCTAAGTTAACGACCGGGAGGACCTGGCCTGGCAGTTCGGTCTGGACTGTTCCCATGGAGTACCGGGTCAAGACTGATTTGCATATGGCTGGGTCCAGCCTGGGGTGGCGTAGTGGGCAAAAGAACGATGGATTTAACCCAGATCTTTTGACAGGGGTAGAATGTTTACATTGTCTGCATTCCATCCATCATTTGTTTGCTGTAACACTTTTTCCCCTAAGTGGGATGGGTATGCCCAGACGTGGGTCCCTTGCTCACTGTGCCACTGGATTCAAGCTAGCCTGGCTGAAGAAGGGTGACATACCCTGAAACCAGTCCCAGGATGCTTGTTTCCGGTCCAGGGAAGACCTGCCCTGGCAGTTCGGTCTGGACTGTTCCCCTGGGGCACAGGGTCAAGACTGATTTGCATATGGCTGTGTTCAAACTGGGTTGGCGTAGTGGGCAAAAGAACGATGGATTTAACCCAGATCTTTTGACTGGGGGAGAATGTTTGCATTGTCAGCATTCCGTCCATCATTTGTTTGCTGTAACACTTTTCGCCCTAAGTGGGATGGGTATGCCCAGACGTGGGTTCCTTGCTCACTGTGCCACTGGATTCAAGCTAGTCTGGCTGAAGAAGGGTGACATACCCTGAAACTGGTCCCAGGATGCTTGTTTCCGGTCCAGGGAGGACCTGGCCCGGAAGTTCGGTCTGGACTGATCCCATGGGGCACAGGGTCAAGACTAAATTGCATATGGCTGGGTCCAAACTGGGGTGACATAGTGGGCAAAAGAACGATGGATTTAACCTAGATCTTTTGACTGGGGGAGAATGTTTGCATTGTCGACATTCCGTCCATCATTTGTTTGCTGTAACACTTTTCGCCCTAAGTGGGATGGGTATGCCCAGATGTGGGTCCCTTGCTCACTGTGCCACTGGATTCAAGCTAGCCTGGCTGAAGATGGGTGACCTACCCTGAAACCGGTCTCAGGATGCTTGTTTCCGGTCGAGGGAGGACCTGACCTGGCAGTTCGTTCTGGACTGTTCCCATGGGGCACAGGGTCAAGACTGATTTGCATATGGCTGGGTCCAAACTGGGGTGGCATAGTGGGCAAAAGAACAATGGATTTAACCCAGATCTTTGACTGGAGGAGAATGTTTGCATTGTTAGTATTCCGTCCATCATTTGTTTGCTGTAACACTAAGTTAACAACAAATGCCAACACATTTTCTTGTGAAAGCCCGAAGTTTCTGGTCAAAAGGCATCCAGTCCCACAGAGGATTCTTATTAGTTGACAGTTAGAGCCAAGTCTGATCACCAGCAGGTGACAACTGGGCAATCGACGTACCAACTCGACTTAAGAGTGGCACAGAGGAACAAAGCAGCTATAGAGCAGACCATATCTGTCCGTGGTGAGCACTGACAGTTCCAGTGAAGGCAAAAACTGGCTGGGGACAGAGTGGCAACAGAGCAAATCTATCTGTGTAAGGGAAGTTCTAATCTGGTGAAAAAATGGAATCAGTTTAACTCATTTGTCTAAAAGTCTGCAAAAGCCCTCTGTGAAAAGAAAATCCAGAAATGCCTAGCTAAAATGTAATGAATATCGTAAAATGACCTGTGTAAGACTACATCGAAAGTATAAGCTTCTAACCATTTTATGAACCAGGTTTGTGCCACTACAGCTAATCAACTTAGCTATCACCTTGCACTCTGTTCGACTAATCAAGTGAAAATGTCTCTGGCACAGGGTGCTTTTCCTGACTGCCTTAAAAATAGCCATGTCTTTCCTCTGCCAAAGAACGCTCTGCTGATGCAAAAAAACAAAATAACTTCCGGATGGTTGGGAAAGTTAATATTCTAGCAAAGCTAATTGAAAGTACTGCAGCCTTACAATTGAAGCAACACATTTATGGCAATAAACTCCTGGCAATTTACTCTTTGATCAATTACTTTTAGATTTCAGACCGGTATTAAATACAGAGACCACCTTGCTCCAGGTGGCTTAGGATGCCTTACACATTTTGAGCTCTGGAAATTTGTGTCTTCTTAGTCTCCTTGTCCTTCAAGCTGCCTTCGATACAATCACACTACACTGATGATGCACAGCCTTATCTCAAGGTGCGGGTATCACTACATTGCATGCAATATATGACTACATTTTAAGGTCAGTATATAAATAGTGTTCTTGGTTTTACTTACACTTACTACCAAGGTAGGTATAGATGGAGTTACGATTAGCAACTGGCTTCTCTATCCAGTTCCCGAACTCACTATACAATAGTATTAGGGCCTTATTTGGGGTTTTGTTGCCAGAAACACTCTTAGGGCCTTATTTGTGATCAGGCACATTCATCATTAATGTGGCAGATGTCCCGCTCACATTATTACAAGTGCTGTTGATTATAATGCATTTGTAATATAGTAGTTGGGACCTTCACCACGTTTGTGAAGGAGTACTCCCTTCTGTATACTCTAAATAAGTCCCTCAGTCCCTTTCCCTTTTACCAACTGTTTCCTTACATATATCTTTATTGATTTTTTCATTTATCTGACATTACTCCTTTGATTTCTAGATGACACATTTTATTTTGCACATTTTTCTTGGTCTCACTTTCTTACAGACAACTTTCAAGTGCTCTCTGTTTATTGTCTAAATATATGATTTTTATCCTTTCATTCCTCTAATTGTGAGTATAAATTAAAATGAACAGAGGAGTGTATTAAAATAGTAGCAAGAGAGAAGAGCAAGCATGCAGATAGTCGCAGTAAGTTATCACTGTTGAAAAAACCCACTTGTTTTTTTTAAAAAGCCCTCACTCACCAACCTGGTTGGTGACATGCTTCATCATTGGGCCCCACCAGGAGTGGCCGAGTGCCACCCTAGTGTGCTGCGACGCCAGTTTACTGCGGAGCTGGTAAAAAAGGTGTTAAGTGAAAGGTGAATTTAGCGAAATTTAAAAATGTCCAAATTGTGTCAAAAAAACACCTTATTAATTTTGCCAATCAGACATAGGTAAAAAAATGTGTGGGATAAAGAACTGGAATTAGAAGTTCATTTTTTATCCCTGAAGGTGCGGTCAACATGTTTCTGCCTACATGAGTGTTAATCAGGCTTTCATCAGGACCAAAGGTGTAAGAGTGAAGACCCGGCGGCATGGACGCGCTAAGGCCCCCCCTGACCAAGGGTTTGCAAGTGTTAAAAATATCAGAAAACACTCAGAGTAGATTCCGTCATGTGTAGAGAGGAACCGAGTTTATTCTAGCAAAAAGGAGTTGGTTGTGACAAACAGAAACGTACAACATAGAGAAACACAAAAGACAAACAAATTTGCGTCAGTATGCTTCTAAAAAATGTCACAATTGAGAGACATGCAAACGTGCTCTTCAAGGTGCATTTATGATAGCAGTAACAGGATCTCAGATGTTGCTATCCGTGGACTCGTGCAACTAAAAAGGAGTGTCAATGGAGTAATGGAGTCCTTGTGAGAGAATAAGGAGAAAACGTTCCCTCTCTAATTCATGGGGGATCAAGGTGCCCAAGTAACGTTATTTACTAGCAAGTGAACTAGGCCAACACATAAGCGACCAAGCGTCAAAGTGCTGCTGGGCAAAACATATGTACAATAGGAAACGTAATATTCTTACAAAAGGTGCAAAGGTTCTATGCACCATGGGTCACGTGAGGGGGGTGGTGGCGAAATGGCACACCCTAGGAAAGAGAAGGAAACAGAAAAATAACGAGAAAAGAGAAAGTAAATACCAAGGCTCATTGTGGCAAAGATAAATACTTAGCTGCTGATCGGAGAATGACTCACGCCTGCAGCGCCAGGCACCCGTTATGGACCTACGCACACCCTTGTCAAAACGGACCCCGACGATAGTGAATCGGTGGTCCGATGATAGAATATAAGGCTAAGTGAAGACGATGACGCGGTCACGTGGGACGTCACGTAGCGTCCTGGTAGCGTAGGCCAGTACTCATGCTGGGCCAATCAACAAGTGGTGTCTGGAGACGTGTCAGAATGACGCTGGAGGGCTGAGCCAATAGCGGGTTTCAACTGTGGCTGAGATCCGCCTAGCTGGTTGCTAAGGGGACGTACCCAAACAAAAAGGAACGGGTTCGAATCCCGAGTGATAAGGAAACACGGAGACTGTACGTGCATACCAGAAAACACAAACTCGTACCCTGGAATCGCATCTCATTTAATTTAGAGTGCCAAAGAAATCGCTGCAACGATTAAGTAGGATCCAAAAGAGATAGATCCAACGCATCCAACGCAAGGGGAAAAAGAGGGGGGACACAGAACACTTAAATAGTGGTTAACCGAGATTGACTGGATGGTCAGTGTTATAATATGAAAAAGATGGAGTAGCCACAATATAAAGCTCAAAACAGTGTGGCAAATACAGCGCCAAAATACGGCTGAGAGAAGACTGAATAAAAACAAAAATAGCCAAATAATCATGTTAAGGCAGCAAAAAAGTTGTTTGGAAGCAAAAAGAAAAAGTGTTTATACTTATAATAAGCCAGTCGTCACACTGATGCAGGCGATGGCAACGGTGGATTGACAACCTATAAAATGGTGGCCCAGGGAATATTATCATTCAGTCCATTGTGATGTGTCCCAAGACGGTACACCCATCTCTGTATTTTCTGGGTGTTTTTGCGAGTGGAAACCTGTTCAATTACTGTCCATCTCATGTCGTTGGTTCTATGATTGGATTGTAAAAAGTGTTCACTCAATTTAGTGGTGGCCCGACCACATCTGATGTTACTTCGGTGTTCGCATATACGTAGTTTGACTTTGCGAGTGGTCATCCCCACGTATCGTAGATCACAGGGGCAGGTTATCATATACACCACATTAGTAGAGTTACAGTTAGTATGGACTCTCTGCGTCCATACTTTGCCAGTTTCAAGAGTCAAGGTTTTTGTGTGGGACGTAAGATGGCAGATGCTGCAATTAGAGCAGGGAAAATGCCCTATAATTTTGGGTAGGCCCCAGGCATCAGTAATGGATGGAGGCCCCATAGTAGGTGCCTCTATTGGGCGGGTGTAAACCAAGGAGTCACGAAGACTACGTCCTTTCTTGAAGGAGAAAAGGGGTTTTTCCCATTCTCCATTGTCGCTATTGACAATGCGCCAATGTTTGGTAATGATCTTCTTAACTGTGTCAGACGCTGAGCTGAACGTGGTGACACATGTCAAGGGAATGACATAAGGCTCTTTGGGATGTTCTTCAAGAAGAGTTTCTCTAGGCTGATTTCTTGCTCTTTTTAAACCTTTATTTAGAATAGAGGTAGGGTAACCTCGAGTCTTAAGTTTGGTGGTCAAATCTGATGATTGTTTGCGGAAATCTTCCAAATGGCTACAATGTCTCCTTAGCCTCAGGTGTTGACCATAAGGAAGATTTTCCCACAAGGTTCTAGGGTGAAAGCTTGTGAATTCCAAAAGGTTATTCTTAGCCGTGGTTTTGTAATGTGTTTTAGTGGAAAAATGCCCATTTTGTTTCGAAATCACTACATCCAAGAAGACAACTTCTTGTCTATCCACTGTATGTGTGAACTTTAGATTAGGGTCAAGGGTATTAATCCAGGATAAGAAATCCTGCAGACATTCTCCTGTTCCTTGCCATATCATAAAGATATCATCAATGTATCGCCTCCATAATCCTATGGAGGAGATAAAAGGATTGCTGGCATCTTGTATGACCCTGTGTTCAAAATCATGGACATACAACCCAGCCACACTAGGGGCAAAGGTGCTGCCCATAGAAGTCCCGGTAGACTGGAGGAATAAGGTCCCTTCATATTCAAAGAAGTTCCTCTTGAGTGCCAGCGTTGCGCACTTGATAATAAATTCTTTGGGTGTGTTGTATTCCCAAGTGATGGTGTCAAGGGCTTCACCTAGGACTTTGATCGTATCGTCCTGGGGTATGCTTGTGTACAAGCTCTCAATGTCTAGTGTTACTAGTATAGTTTGATTCACTTCACATTGCAGAGTATTGAGGAGATTTAGAAGGCTTTTAGTATCTTTGAGGTAGGAAGGTGTTTGTTGGACCAGTGGTTTTAGGAAATAATCACAGAAACGTGACAGTGGTTCCAAAAGTGAGCCAATGCCCAACACAATCGGGCACCCAGGTGGAGGTGTCTTGGTTTTGTGTATCTTAGGCAGTGTATAAAAATATGGTATGGTGTTATCTGTCTCTGTCAGGAAAGCAGCTTCATGTTTCGAGATGTACCCATTCAATTCTGCCTCATCCACCAAGTTTTTTATACAGGTCATAAGCTCTGGAGAGGGGTCCCTATTGAGTTGTTGGTAGTTTTTAGTGTCGGCTGAAAGGCGTCGACATTCATGATCATAATCTGTGGTGTTTTGAATAACTACTGCTCCACCTTTGTCTGCTGGTTTTATTATTATTGCAGTGTTAGACCTAAGATCCTCTAGTGCCTTGAATTCTAGGGCACTTAGATTCTTGAACTTGGTAGGTTCCTCTAAGTTCTCAATGTCATTAAAAACTGCCTGTTCAAAGGCAGTGATCTCAGCTGGCACAGTATATGGGGTGGATTAAAGGTGGATGTGCCCCTCAAGGGGGTATCACCTGTACTGTGTTCCTGCGTATTAAGATTCTTCCCTTCAAAGAAAGCCTTAAGCTTCAATTTTCTGAAAAAATTAGAGAGTTCGCAATGGAGGCGGAACTTGTCCAAACGGGCAGTAGGAACAAATCCCAAACCCTTCTCTAAAACCTTGGTTTCTGATGGGGACAGAGTTATATCAGAAAGGTTTACAATCGGAGGGAGGAGCCTAGCGCGCAACCATGATGGACGCGTAGGCACAGAGCTCCCGAGACTCACGCAGCCTCCCACGATTATCCTGGATTTCATCCTGATCTTTTGAAGGAATACTACGGGTGAACCTACGCTGAAGACACCCCTGCTCTCAAAATTCAAATCGGACTTTGGGAAGTCTACTTTTTCGATCTTTGGTGGAGGGGCCTGCTCCGCGGCTCTGCCCCGGGCTCGGGTTGGCATCTTCCCCGTGCCCCAATTGAACAACAACGGATCCGGAGCTTCGTGCTGACCCGTGCACCCCGGGTTTCACTTTCACTTTTGACTCTCCTCAGTGCCGCGGAGGGCGGGCGCTGGTGGAGGCTACGCATCTGAGCAGCCCAGAGGCTGGTGGGCGCGATCGGTGGTGGGAGCTGTCTACCACTGACTGCGGAGTGCCCCCCCTCAGAGAACCACTGCAATAAACGGGCACCCGGTGGCGGGTTTCCCTTGTCGTGGAATGGCGGCCCGACTAGACGGGGACAAGCTAAGGCCCAAGACTACCCGGAGAGGTGGCTATGTGCAAACGAATAACATGGATCGGTATGCCCATCAGAAGGGGTCTCCTGGTCCGAGTGGGCCCTCAGAGGTGGCTCGAGAGGGTCCGTCATCCTCGGCGGAGCTGACACTTCACGATGTCATGGGTGCCATCGACGCCATGAAGGAATCGGTTGGCCAGCGGTTTGACTCTCTGGCCCACAAGCTGGACACTGTATCAATTGATGTCAACCTACTCAGAGCAGACCTTTCGAAAACCAGCGACAGGGTCAATTCACTTGCTCTCACGACCTCGGGCCTTACGAAAGACGTTACTGATATGCAGACGGAGCTACACAGTCTGCGGGCCCTCACGGACCTCTCGGTCAAACGGCTGGAGGATTTTGAGGGTCGGGCACGACGAAACAACGTGCGCATTGTAGGTGTGCCGGAGAGGTCGGAAGATGGGTCGGTGGATCTGTTTGTGGAGGAATTGATCCTGAACCACCTCGCGCCGAAGGGTCTTAGTAACTACTTCATGGTGGAGCGGGCCCACAGAGTTCCGGGGGGTCGACCGAAGCCGGGGGCCCCACCACGTCCCATCATCGCCAGGATCTTTAACTTCAGGGACCGTGACGCCATCCTCCAGACTTCCCGTGTCAATGGCCCGCTGAAGTACGAGAATGTTGACGTTAGCTTTTATCCTGCCTTTACTCAGACGGTCCAAAAACAGCGCATGGGGTTTCTGACTGTGAAACGGCGTTTAAGGGACATGGGCCTGAAGTACGCCATGCTTTTTCCGGCCAAGCTTCGGGTTGAATGGGAGGACCGAACCCACTTCTTCGATCGGCCTGATGCGGTGGAGGAATGGATTGATGCATTGCCCCGTCGGCGCGGGGGAGATGAGCGGACCGAGGATGACGGGGGCGGCTCGGCGGAGCACCCGTGAACTACTGAACTATTGTCCCTGGTCAACCATGTGTTGAACTCTGACTCTGGTCGGGGGTGCCCTAGTACATGGGTCTGCATTGCCCTTCCTTCCGTGTTTGGGGGCTGCGGGGTATCTGGTGAGACTCTTCCTCCTCCGGGGGAGTTTTCTTTCTTTTCGTAGACTAGGGTTATGTCGGGGCGACAGGCACACTGCGAGTTGGGGTGGCTAGATGTTCTAGTGCAGGGGTGCAGGGTGGGGGGGTGTGTTACGGGAGTTGGGGGGGTGGTGGTGGGGGGGTTGTTGTTGTTTCAGGTTAGCTTTACACCAGGTGATTGATGTTCTGTGTTTTGCTCTCATGGGGGGTGGGGTGATTGCTGTGGTTGGGATGGGGGGTAGGGGGCTGCATATTTTAACGTGGAATGTCAATGGTTTGGGGGATCGTGTGAAGCGAGGGGTGGTGTTACAATATTTGAAACGTCTTTCTCCCGATATCGTCTTCTTGCAGGAGATGCATTTGGTGGGCAACTCTTGTCAGGCTTTGAATAGACGGGGATATCGTTTGGTGGCCCATTCTGGCTTTACTACTGGGTCCAGAGGGGTAGGCATTCTGGTCCGAGCCTCTCTCCCGCTGGAAATTGATGAGGTGAAACACGATGACCGGGGGCGTTACGTAGTGCTGGTTGGCCGGTGGGAGGGTAGAACTTTAGTTTTGGTTTCAGTTTACATCCCCCTGGGTTGCAGACTACCACCTACGCAGATTTGGGAGGCCTACTGCTTGGGCTCCCTGAGGGCCTGTTGCTTGTTGGTGGGGATTTTAACTCTGTTGTGTCTGGTAGAGAGGATCGTCACCCGCCCAGAGACCTCCCTGGGGCGCAGTCTTGGTTGGGTGGTTTCATTGACACTATGGGTCTGGTTGACTGTTGGCGAACGATGCACCCGGGGTTGGTTCAGTTTACGTTTCACTCTGGGGCCCATGGCTCCCTGTCTAGTTTGGATTATGTACTGATGCCGGCCGCCCAAGCCCCACTGATTGGAGACGTTAAACATCTTGCTCGTGGCATCTCGGATCATTCCCCGGTACTGCTCCGCTTGGATATTACCGCGGGAGCTGGGGGGAGGGTGGCACCGATTAACCCCTGGTATCTCCGTGACCCCACAGTTCGCGCCCAATTGGTGAAGTCCCTAGACCGGTTTTTCACGGAAAACCAGGGTTCCGTCGCGTCAGCCCTGACATTGTGGGAGGCCTTTAAGGTGGTGATTCGTGGGCAGGCGCTATCCCTGATCTCCCTTGCTAAAAAGCGTAAAAACGAAGAGGTAGCGCGCCTAGAGTCGGACATAACTAATATGGAAGGGGATCTTGGGCGGGGAATCACGAGGGAGAAACTTCATGCCCTTAGCCTTAAGCAGTCGGACTACAGAGCGCTGGTTACGAATGCTGCGCAGCTCGCTAGTCGGGAACAGCAGGGGCGCTTGTATGATGTGGGCGACAAGGCTGGAAAACTGATTGCGTGGTTGGAAAGGAGCGAAAGAGTGAATCGCGTGGTCCCGGTGATTGTGCGTGCTGATGGTGAGCGTGTCACGGATCCCGGGGAGATAGTTGCTTGCTTTGCAGATCATCTGCGTGGCGTCTATACGTCGGTCTCTGATCGGCCGGAGGACGACTCTCGCCAATTGTTACGAGATATTACGCTGCCAAGCCTCTCCGTCTCCGACAGAGACTTGATGGATGCGGCGTTGACGAACGATGAGATAGCACTGGCGATTCGCGCACTCCGCTCCGGAAAGGCTCTGGGCCCGAATGGTCTGCCGATCGAGTTATACAAGCTTCGCCCTGAGACACTGGCGCCTCATCTCCGGGCGATGTTTAATGCATTGCTTAGGGTGGGCTCCCTGTCACTGGACCAACGGCTTGCAACTATTGTGGTTCTCCACAAAGAGGGGAAGCCTCGAGACGGCTGCGCATCGTATAGACCTATCTCACTCCTGAATGCCGAACCCAAAATTCTTGCGAAGGTCCTGGCAAATTGCCTGATTACTGTAATTGGAGACCTGGTTCATCCGGATCAGTCTGGCTTTATTCCACATCGCAACACCGCGTTGAACCTGCGGCGCCTGCATGGAGTTCTCGCAAGGGTCGACTGTATCCGGGAGCCCACCGTTTTGGCGTCCTTGGACGCCACGATGGCGTTCGACACGCTGGAGTGGTCGTATCTTTGGGCAGCACTGGCCAAGTTTGGTTTTGGACCCGGATTCATTAAATGGGTGAAGTTGTTGTATGTGGAGCCATTGGCGCAGGTGGTGGTCAATGGTAGGGTGTCTGCCCCCTTTGTGCTCGGGAGGGGCACCCGCCAGGGTTGTCCCTTCTCCCCACTTCTTTTCGCTCTTGCGCTGGAACCCCTAGCGGCATGGCTGAGGTGGGAGCCTTCTATGGCGGGTATCCGGTGGACCCCGACGTTCGAAGATCGTGTGTCACACTACGCGGATGACATTTTGCTCTACCTCACCTCGCCGCGGAAATCACTGACGGTGATGTTCGATGTCTTGACCTCCTTCGGCCGCAATTCTGGGCTTGTTATTAATTGGGCTAAGTCTTGTGTGTATGTGTTGGTAGGTGACCCCTCTCTTCTCCCTCGCGGCTGTCCGATTCAGATCTCTCAGGCTGGATTTAAATATCTGGGCATCCACGTTTCCCTAAGTTCAGCGGATCGTTACTCTCTGAACCTGTTGCCGCCGCTTCAGCGGCTTCGGGCGGACATAGTCCGGTGGCGGAGGCTTCCGTTATCACCGCTGGGTAGAGCGGCGTTATTTAAAATGATGTCTCTGCCACGTTTTTTGTATGCCCTACAGAATACGATGGACGTGGTGCCTGCACGGTATTTTCGGGAGGTGGAAAGCCTGCAGCGACAGCTGGTGTGGGATGGGAGACCACGCATCGCCCTTCCTAAGCTGACTCTTCCATGGTACGATGGTGGCATAGCTCTTCCTGATATCAGACGGTATTACTGGGCGTCCCAGCTGGTGGCAGTGAACCATGGGACGTATGGCCCGGCTTTGAACCCCGCATATGAGATGGACAAGCTACTGTTGCCGGGGGGGATTTCAATCGAATGCTTTACTCCAAGAAGGGACACGCTAACCTCACGGGCCCCACGAACAACGCTGTCCGTGCATGGCACGGCGCCACTGCCGCTATGGGCTGGAAGGGTCGCCTGACTCGGGCGACTCCGCTGTATGCTTCTGAAGACTTGGGCGGGCTGTGGCGCACTAAGGGATTCGAGAAGTGGGACACGATTGGTATTAGCCGAGTCGGGGATCTGTGGGCGAAGGGCGCTTTTAAAACGTTCGATGTCCTTCGGGCCGAATATAGCCTGAGCGACAGGGAATTCTTTCGCTACGCGCAGATTCGCCACGCCCTGCTCTCTGCTTTTCCGAACCCGGCTGCTATCCCTGAGGCCTCCCCTCTGGAAGACCGTATACTTGATGGTTACTTGCCCGATAGCACCATTTCCCTGATCTACAAAAAAATGATTAATGCTCGCGCTGACCTCCTCACTTGCCTGCGAGAAGTATGGGTCGCAGATGGCCTAGAGTTGGATGACGAGGACTGGGTTGCGGCTGTAGCCTCGCCGAGAGAGGTGGCCATACCCGCTCGCCTCAGGTTTGTGCAGTTAAAGATACTACACAGGGTCTACGTCACCGGTCCCCGCTTGCTTCGATTGGGGTATTCGAGCGATGGTTTATGTAGGCGTGGCTGTGGCCTGCTTGGTACCTTTCTGCATATATTGTGGGAATGTCCAGTGGTTGTCCGGTTCTGGGCTAGGGTGCATGCAGTGATGGAAGAGGTCACTGGTGTGGCCCTACTCCCGGAGGCGCGGCGCTGTGTGTTGAATGTGTGGGAACCGACCGACTGTGATGCGGCCCAGGAGCGTTGGGTGACTCTGGGTAATATGATAGCCAAAAGAGACATTGCGCAGCTGTGGGGCTCGGGTAGGTGTCCTACGGTGTCGAAGTGGAGAGAAAACATGGATTGGTGCATGTTCCGGGAGAAATCCGTGTATGTTGCTAGAGGCAAACCCAAAAAATGGAAAAAGATGTGGGGTCCGTGGAATTCCTACCGTGGTGACATATGCACGCCCCCCCTGGTGATTGCTTCTGACGTAGCCCTGTCCCC
Organism: Triturus cristatus; assembly: GCF_964204655.1. Classification (NCBI taxonomy): domain Eukaryota; kingdom Metazoa; phylum Chordata; class Amphibia; order Caudata; family Salamandridae; genus Triturus; species Triturus cristatus. Next base: position 1,546,998,640 of record NC_140590.1, read on the forward strand.
CTAGCTCGGACATTCCTGTTCCCGCCTGGAATTGGTACGTGTGTGCCCCGCCTCCCGCCTCGCTCAAAACTGGCTTCTGCATGTAGTGCTGCTGAGAGGAGGCTGCCCCTCCCCCCCCCCCCCCCCATGGGAGAGCAAGTTCCTGCCTATATAGTTTTCATGCCTGGTTTTAGTTTTGTTTTGTGTGTTTTGTTTTGTAAAAAATTAAATCAAAGCCTTTCTGTAGCATGAAGTCTTGTTGTGGGCAGTTTAGTCGCACTCTGTGCAGGCTGCTCCTTTGTTCGCTGTATTGACTCTACCTCTTGCACACTAGCGGCCGGCCTCTGAGGTTGTAGGCCCGTGATTGTACATAACTGCTGTGTCAAATAAAGGTTTTGGAAAAAAAAAAAAAAGAAAGGTTTACAATCAGACTCCCTGTGCACTAGTGTTCGCATGTTGTTGCTTGCTCCGAGTGTGATTGCCCACTGGGTCGTCTTGTTCCCAATGTACTTGTGTTTGTCCTCTCCTCTTGCCTCTGCCTCTTCTGCCCCTCTCTAAAAAAGGAGGTCGGTAGGAGTTGGACTGAAGAGGGGCAGAGGGTATATACCTAGGGTGCCAACCCATAAGGGGCATTTGAGGTTGTTGGTAATGGATAGGATGCATACCTTCAGCTCCTTGTATTGGGTATGGGGGCCATATTGGTTGTGGATAAAAGGACCTGGTTCTCCCTCTAGTACCACCCCTCTGTCTTTGTCTGAAGCTGTTATTGCTAGAGCCACTGCTATTCAAAGAGTTATCATCTGAGCTATCAGTGTAGGAGCTAGTTCTGCTAGATGGTGTGTAGGTTGGGTCAGCATAGGGGTACACTTTATTGAAGGCAAATTTTTTCAGATCTTTTTGAAATTGTGTAACTCTGGTTTGAGTCAAGCTGTATTTGTATTCACTAATATCTTTGGTAATATCATCTTTTCTTATATCCAGTCAATGTACTCTTAAAATGATTTTCCCCCATGAATTAGAGTGGGAACGTTTTCTCCTTATTCTCTCACAAGGACTCCATTGGCAGTCATTTTTAGTTGCACGAGTCCACGGATAGCAACACCTGAGATCCTGTTACTGTTATCATAAGTGCACCTTGAAGAGCACGTTTGCATGTCTCTCAATTGTGACATTTTTTAGAAGCATACTGATGCAAATTTGTTTCTTTTGAGTTTCTCTATGTTGTACGTTTCTGTTTGTCACAACCAACTCCTGTTTGCTAGAATAAACTCGGTTCCTCTCTACACATGACGGAATCTACTCTGAGTGTTTTCTGATATTTTTAACACTTGCAAACCCTTGGTCAGGGTGGGCCTTAGCGTGCCCATGCCGCCGGGTCTTCACTCTTACACCTTTGGTCCTGATGAAAGCCTGATTAACACTCATGTAGGCAGAATCATGTTGACCGCACCTTCAGGGATAAAAACTGAACTTCTAATTCCAGTTCTTTATACCACTCATTTTTTTACCTATGTCTGATTGGCAAAATTAATAAAGTGTTTTTTTGACACAATTTGGACATTTATAAATTTCACTAAATTCACCTTTCACTTAACACCTTTTTTACCAGCTCCTCAGTAAACTGGCGTCGCAGCACACTAGGGTGGCACTCGGCCACTCCTGGTGGGGCCCAATGATGAAGCATGTCACCAACCAGGTTGGTAAATGAGGACTTTTTTAAAAAAACGAGTGTTTTTTCAACAGTGATAACTTACTGCGGCTATCTGCATGCTTGCTCTTCTCTCTTGCTACTCTTTTATTACACTCCTCTGTTGATTGCTTGACTTATTTTGAGTGGAGTAGGAGTGTTTCTATTTTGTTCCCTTCCTCTCCTGTTGATGCCCGTATAAATTAAAATGTACTTGAAAGTTGGCTGCATCTGCGTGTTCAGGTAAATGTACCTTTTTTTCTCCCTGGTTTAGTATCTTATATTTTAATTGTGAACATTGATTCTCCTTCTTATTGTCATATTAATATATAATGATATGTTTATAATAATGTTATGCAATTATAAAACTTTATACCATGTTCATGCTGTATAAACCCACAAAATAAAAGATACATTACCTCTTATGACTCCAGATAAATGTCTGTGCTTACACATCAATAGCATTCTGCCAGCTGCTCCTAATTGTGATGTTAATATTTTAAATTTATACCAACATCTTGAACTCAATATCCTCATGTAATGTATAATTCCTTTCCCATTTCCAGAAAGAGGCAAATTCAGTTACCTGCAGACAGTCCTGATGATCTTCGACAGCATCTGAGTTGCAGAGGGCCAGCCAGTCTCACTGAGTTTCTTTCCAAGTTCATGATTTTCATGCCTGTAATCGCGTAAGTTGGTTCTTTGTTTGTTGACTGGAGCATTTTTGTTTCTCACTCCAGTAATATGTATGAATGTGTGTAGGAGTATCTACATAGCTTAGTATAGATACAAAGCAGTGGTGCCCTGTTCAAAAGTAGGCATATGGTTTAAAATCCTAGCACACGTGATATTCAAATTATGGTTCTCTTCCCCATGTTATTCACAAAAAAACAGATGATCAATCAGTCGAGTTCTTTTCTTTTTCTTTTCTTTAATCAAACTTCAGGTTTTCCAGTCAGTAAAACATTCTTAGGCCAACACGTGTTTCGTCGCCTCAGTAATTTTATACACGCGACTTGTTCACGGCTCAACAGTAATACTGAAATATAGTTCCCAATGTGGCGATAATTCCAGGCCATATTAATCCTGTGGCGTGGGGTGTTCTCCAAATTATTACAAGTGTGAGCTCCGCTGGGCGTTCAATAAGCACCCTTCTTCTGTAAATAGGCTTCCAAATTTGACAAAAGTGTCGCCATTCCGTATATTGTACCCCACGCCGGCCTCCAAAGACATTAGCAGATTTAGCAAGCCGACTTTTCATTTATTACAGGGCACCCTTCAGCTAACTGCGTCCGTCTAGGCCTACCGGGCCTTCCTCACGTTTTTGAGGCCTGGTGTAATCATAGGACCCGGAGGGAGGACCTGTATTTAGCCATTTATCAGATGCTAGCGCCGACCCCAACTTAACAATGGGAGCCAAGTGTTAAGTAGGTTTTCCTCTCTGTCGTCTTGTTCTAAGCGTGCCATGTTAAAGGCGGCTTTAAGCCAATCTTTCCTCCCCAGAGGAGTTGTAGCCTTCCATCTTATGCAGATCTCCCTCCTCACCAATAGCACCAGATTTAACAGCAAGCCCATTTGGATCTGTGTGAGAACCCCACTGGTAGAGTCGTTCTTACCAAAAATCACCAAGTGGAGATCTATCTCTATGTTGGTTTCAAAAATAGATGTTAAGGTATCTCCCACATTTTTCCCAAAAAGGATTAACTCTGGGCATTCAAACAAAATGGAATATCATCGGCGTTGGTGACTTTACATCTAGGACAGCTTGGCGCCGGTGCCGGGGCAAATTTGGCTATCTTGGCCGGGGTATAATAAAGCCTATTAATCACAAAAAAATGATTTTTCTTCAGACTGCCAGGTTTTATATATTTATAAAGTAGCTTAAGTGATGGTTCATAGAATTCTTCTATGCCGTTGGTAAGTGATGTTTGATTCCAAACTGATATTTGGGAGGGGGCCTCTATTTCCTCTGCTTCGAAGAATCTTGTGTACCAAAAAGATATTTCTTTCTTTTTAGGCCGAGTGTCTTGTAGTAACAGTTCAAGATCCCAGTTCCCAATAATTTCGGGCGCTTCTGTCTTGTACCATGATCTTAATTGGAGAAACTTGAACCTGGAAAATCTGGGGCCTATCTTTGCTTGTAAAACCTCCCATGTGAGAATCCCATCTGAATCCACCAAATCCGACCACCTCACCAGACCGGCACTTTTGATCGGGGTGGCCAGACTGTCACAAAGACAAGGAGGGGTCCCTGGAGAATCCCAAATGGGGGCAAAGTCAGAAAAGTAACCTATACCCCAAATGCGCCTGATTTTATATCAAGTAGTCAAAGCTGTCTTGAGAACCTTAAGGCAAACCTGTTTAAAAAACCTTGGGGCACCAAATTTATATAGTAACCTCCTTGTCCGCTACCTCCATCAGCCAGCACCATTTCCCCCAGCACTCTACCCCACTTAGTTTCCTCTGGAGTAGTCAGCAGCATCCTGATGCCCTTGAATTGGAAAGCCATCAAATACCAATTAACATCTGGGAGGGCCAACCCACCTTTTAGGAGCTTCCTTCTTAGTTTTTTCCATGACATCCTAGCACTTTTTTGGCCCCATATAAAACTACCAATTTTCCCCGGAATCTTACTTATGCTCTTTGGAGGGAAAGTTAAAGGAATTGCATTGAAAATGTACGTCAATTTTGGTAAAACAGACATATTCACAAGATTTACCCTCCCGTAGATGGTCAAAGGGAGGTTTTTCCATTTAGCAAAAAGATAATCTCCTTTTCAATATTCCCCAGATTTATCAGGGGAATTTTGCACCTCTGTAGAGAGTATTCCAGCACATTACTTCGTTTTTTGCCAAATTGGTGAGGTACCCTGAGATCAAACCAAATTCCTTCAGCCTATTTTCAAGTTGTGTATCACGTCATCCGCATACAATGCTAATTTGCACTCATAATTTGATGATTTAAACGGAGTGATAGTGTTATCCGGTCTGATAGTTTGGGCTAAGGGCTCGATTTAAATGTTAAACAATAGGGGGGGGACAGGGGACATCCCTGCCTTGTCCCTCTCTTAATGTCAAAGCTTGGAGTCAGGGAACCGTTCAGGAGAATTTTCGCCGATGAGCCCAAGTAACAGTGCTTTAAAGTCTGCACGAAAACAGGACCCATACCCATGACCTCCAATACCCCCCCAAAGGTACCTCCAACAGACCCGATCGAAGGCCTTAGCAGCACCCAAGGCCACTACTGCCAAGGGATCCGCCCTTATCTCCGCCAGGTCAATATTCCCGATCAATAATTGGGTTTGTTCCTGGATTGCTCTCTCCACCATGAAACCTTTCTGATCGGAATTAATTAAATTGGGTGCCAGTTTCGTCAATCTCCCTGCTAGAACGCCCATGAAGATCTTATAATCGGCGTTCAGCAGGGAGATCGGACGGAAGGAATCGGCCATCAAGGGGTCCTTTCCTGACTTTAATATTAAAACTATCGTGGTTCTTTCCAGGATCTAGACCTCACCCCATTAGAACAATAAACTGAATTAAATAGTATACGAAGCACCGGTAAAAGTTCATCAAGTAACAGCTTATATATTTCATTGGGGAGGGCATCAAGACCAGCAGCTTTTTTATTTTTCGATCTTTTTATTTGATTCCTAATCTCCTCCATAGTTATGGGTGCATCTAACGTATCTCTGGAGGTTTCAGTGAGAGCGGGTAAGGAATTATCCCTTAGCCAGGAGAATATCTGGTCCTGGGAAGGGTCTAAATCTTACCTATATAGATCCGAGAAAAGAGATAGAAGGCATTTTTGCATCTCATCCGGCTTACTAGATTTATTGCTATTGCCATCAATGATAAGTTCATTGATATTATTTTTTGCCCAATCCAGCCTCGCCTTCCAAGCCAGTAGGGCCCCTGCCTTTTCCCCATACTCAAAAATGTCCATGTTTCTGACTTGACATTGGGCCTTACACTTCAGATCTAAAAAGGACCTAACATCCTGCCTAGCCTCCTCCAGATTCCTTCCTATCTGCTTTAGTTTTCCTATATCATCGGGGTTTGTGATACTCCTTTCCAGTTCTAAAGCGGATATCTTGCTCTCAAGGGCCTTTAATTCCAGAGTCTTTATTCAGTTCTTGGAACTTATTAGGGCATGTAACGTACCTCTCAAATTAGCCTTATAGGCATCCCATACATAATCTTTTGAAGTAGATCCTAGATTAATAGTAAAAAATTCAAGAGAGTATTTACTAATGGACTGAGCAATTCCTACGTCTGATAACATTACTCTGTTCAACGTCCATCTTGATTGAGGGCACTTACCCCCCATAGAATATAAAAATAAGAGAGGAGCGTGATCAGATAAATGGCTCGGCAAGATCGATATGTTAATAAAATTATCAAGAGCTTCTCTATTAACCAACACATAATCTATCCTAGAGGAAGGGTGATACTTTTTACAGTGAAAGGTAAAACCTTGGACATCGCCCATCTTGGACCTCCAGAGATCTACTAGATTTATATTCGATATTAAGTTTTTCATAACCCTACGTGATTTCGGGGTCCCTATTGTATGGCTCAGATTAGATCTATCTTTGACTGGGTCGTGCCTGACATTAAAATCACCTCCTATTACCAAAGGAGGGTTTACCATAATCAGACGTTCTTGTAGTTTAACTAAAAAGGCCGGGTCATCCGTATTTGGACCATAGAAAGATAAACAAGTCATTTCCGTCCCCTCAAAGTTCAGAAGAGCTATAATCCATCTACCTGATTGGTCTGTTTGAACTGACTTGATCCTACAAGAGACCCCCTTCTTTACTACAATTGCTACCCCACGACTGCTTATTGATTGTTGTGAGGAACAAAAAACACTGTATCCAAGGAATTTTAGAAAAAACTATCTGTAACTCAGTTGGATTCAAATGGGTTTCCTGCAACAGACAGACTTGTGCTGGTGAAAGCTCTAAATACTTTAGGATCAGCCTTTGCCTACTCGGACACCTCAATCCATTCAAATTCCAAGAGATAAAATGGATCTTACGGCCCCCTTTCATGTTACCTATCATAGGCTAGGATGTCTTTTACTAAGTTTTGGTAATGGTCGTTATTAAACAGGTGTGATGAGGAATATTTTTTATCTATTTTTTCCCCATCCTGCTCCCCACCATGTGCTCCCCCGCCCCCTCCCCCTACCCCTCCGTGCCCCCTAAAGTCCCCATACCCCCCTCAGTCCTTGCCGTGACTTCCTCTAATTTTTTAGCAAGGACCTCATAGGATGTCCGAATTGCAGCCTGGTTTGCTTCTGAGACAGAAAAGCTATTAACCAGTTCTGCTTGGTACGTCGAAACTGTGAATCTACATACCATCTCTTCCTTCATGGCCAAGAGTAGATCTGCTAAGGAATGTGTATTTGATGTTGATAAATTTGGATCGACAATGGCCAAACCCCCCCCTATCTTCCGTCCGCGCCACTCGCACAAGATCCTGATCCACCTCATGCTCCGACCCATCCTTCTGCAGAGAATCTTGCTCCACACGACTCTTTCCCTGCGCTTGGCCCCGATCTTGATCAAGGTCTTGCCCCAGCACTGAATATCTGTAAGTAAGACTGATCTCTGGGTGGACCTCTGGTTCTGCGTCAGTGGCCTCGACGGATTTTAAATGCTGGGAGATTTTGTCATGGTTTAATTGTGCAAGCTCAGAATCCTTCTCCGCCGTCATCTTCCCATTTAACCCCAAAGGCGAAGGAGTGTGAGTGGAAGTCAAGGGTGGCATGGAAACTGGTGAATGAGGTGAAATAGTCCCAGACGTAGAATTAAGTATGCTTTTATTCGCTAAAATAGATGCTGACTGGGACGATTTAGTTGCTGAAGACTGTGACATAAACTGGTAGAAAGTTTTCAAAGATGGGGTAATTTTCGATTTTATTACAGATTTGTTTTGTCTCGTAGTTTCGTCTTGCCCTTTTGTAATTTAGCTTTATCTGAGGTTACACAGCCAGCAGACCCAGGAGTCCCTGCCCCCTGCTTGCGCTGTCCTGGTACAAAAGCTGTAACTTCATCTACTGCTACAGGAGGGGATAACCGTTGGGGCAAAACAGAGTGGATTATCGCCTTATTAGCTGTCAAGTGAGCTGCCCTCGCATGCAGTGTATATCTATTCAATTTAGGGGGGGATACACCCTCTTGAGTCTTGTCACTCTTCTCCATGCAGTCAATGAAACACCCGGGCCCCCCCTCTGCACTACTGCCCTTGCTAACACTCAGATATTGAGTCCTCTCTTTATCTGCACGAGTCCCACAAACCAATCTACCAGCCAGTTGGTCTCCAAATAAATAACTCACACCGTTGGGGACTGTAGTCGAAGGTTTGCGCCAAGACCAGGCCCCCCCTACCTGCCCTGAGCCCAGGGAGTCGCACTCTGAATGGGGCACTCTTCTTCCAGTGCACCGCAGCAGCAGGGAATGGAGACCGCTGCGTCTTTGTTCGAGCGCTGCAGACTTCCACCTCCAGTACGGTTTCCCGGCGGCTGCTCTGCCCACACCCGGGAAACCTAGAGCGTCGAACACGGCCACAGGGGAATCGGCTCGCAACCCCAGCAAGTCCCCTCGCATCACCGGGGGAAAACAAGAACACTAAAACAGCGTTACGAAAAGGATGCAAATGGAGCGAGGGAATCGTAGAAATCAGGTCAGACACAGGTAGCTAAGCACTCATCTGAGCCTTGGTTCCAACAGCCGCCATCAGGTGCCCGAGGGAGCGAGACCGCGGCCGACTACGCTACGGCCACCATGTTCCTCCATCCTCACCAGAACCTTAACCGTGGTGTCCAATAGTGAGATTGGCAGATAGCATTGTGGATTCTCCTTGTCCCCTTCTTAAATATGGGGACAATCAATGCGGTAGACCAGGTGGGTAACAACCCCTCCTGTGCCACTGCATTCAAGACCTGCGTTAATAGCGAGGCCCAAACATCAGTATTAGCTATAAACAGATCTGGCGGTAAACTCTCTGGGCCTGGGGCCTTGTTTCTAAACAAGGCAAGAATTACTTGTTGGATTTCATCTCATGTAGAAACCACTCGGTAACCAGTTTTAACAGATGTCCCAGGGGTTTTACCACCCACCCTCATGGTTATAGATACTCTCACAATGAGCCAGCCACTGTTGCTCCGGGATATGATGACATAAAAGCAAGCCAGGGCCCTCAGAAAAACAAGGCCTGTTTTCAACACTCCAAAAAAGGCAGCTATCCCCTGTTTCACAGGCTGGACAGAGCTCCTCCCAGGCCGACTCCTGTAAATTGTGTCTCCACCTGCAATTTCTGCTGTATGTCTGCCTTCAAATGGCGCAGAGTTCTCAAACAGTCCTTATCAACCCATTTTGGGATTTGTGACTCCCGAGTGCTATTGGTTGTGACCGTCAAAAGTTTACAAACCCCAAAACGATGCCTTTATATGCCGCCAATACCCAACCCCCTGCGTCAGACAATTAATAAAATCATGCAGGCAGGAAGAAAAAAGAGACGTTTATAGATGCCGAGGGTCAACCTGAGCCCACTTCAACCTTCTCCCTTTGCCCACAAAGGACAAGCTCACAAGGGCACCCCTTGACTGTGGTTTTGGGCCCCAAAGCAATGTCCAGGGTTAGGGATAATGGATTGTGGTCGCTAAAAGGGCTGAAAATGATATTAAAATGAGAAATTAGCAGATGTAGTGGTGCTGAGACAAATAAAAAATCAATAAGAGAACCACTGCCCCTCCCTTTATAAGATGGACAAATTGTGGAATTCAGGGAATTCGCCAATTTCTCCATAGTGAAGATCCTGTTATAAGTACTAAGAGCTCATTTAACTCCTGCCCTCCAGTGAGTGAACAAAATGTAAGCTTTCGTCCAGCCAACAACTACCATTGGAGGCACCACCCGCTGGGGAAAGATTACATAGATGACAATTAAAATCACCAACAAGGACGATTAGCAGTTGGCCATCACCCATTGCTGATATAAAACTCAATGCGCGATCCAGGCAAGGGATTCCGGAGAGCTCAGCTCGTCCTCCCTTGTTATTATAGAAATGAATTAAAACCAGGCAATGCAAGTCGTACACCCTGCAGTGTATGAGCTTGCCACTTAAGGTCCTAGGTAAACCCACTCAACTCAATTTTAACAAACATAATTAATCCCCCCTAGACCCTACCGGCCGTTGAAGGCATCATAGGTACAAAATAAGTAGTGAATCCCTCTAGAAAAAAGCTATTATCAATTGCCATGTTTCTTGAAGACAGATTATGTGGAAGGGTTTGACATAAGACACCCACCTAAGGTCACTAACCTTAGAATCAAGTTGCAATATTCCAAGACAGCAACATGAGACCTTTTGGTTGCTGAGATGTAACTATCTGGAGGGCGCCCAGAGATTCTTTGAGACTGGGAAGATTCACTTTGGGCTAGTCAATCGCAGGACTCCAATGCACTCAAAGGGAAAAAATCTATTGGCAATATATATTTTTTTGGGGGGGGGGTGGCCTAATAGCAAGATGATCGTTAACTGAGCAGGACCTCCTACCAGAGGAGTGAGAATGTGAAGCTCTATGTAGACTGCCTGGTCTCTAGAAAATCCCAGGGAAAGGGTGACCATCCTTAGTGGGCCTAATGTCAATCGAGGGGAGGTTGCAAGTAGTTTGCCAGCTAGCTAGGGACTATTAAAATTAACCACCACGCAGTCTCCTGGCCACGGTTTCCTATCCTTGCCTATATTCTTCATACCATATAATAGCATCCGCAAGCTCCCTCCTGTGATAGAGATATGAGCTGATCCACTGCATCACCTTATTTTTAAGTTATTGATTAGATTCGCTATTAGGGCTGGAACAGGAGGGGCCATTCCCTAGGACTATAACATAAGGTACTGCTGCTGGGGGCGAATTTAGCACACCCCCAGGGTTTAAGGGAGACACAGGGTGCAGTCTCCCCCTTAATGATCCCGAGGTCGTGGAAGGGGATCAATACTGCAGGAGCTATGAGTTACTTCCACAGCCCTTGCTTTAAACCTGGTTGGGAGGACCCTGACGCTACACCACCAGCTTCAAGGGTTGCCGTCGGGCCCCTCACACTGGTAAGTTCACCTATCCCCCGTAGCTCTTCTTCAGTACCCTGCCCTTTGGCGAACCCAACCCTCCACTTGTTCATCAAGGAAAATAATTCAGACAACCTATCTTCAATATGAGAAAGTCTCAACAGGATTGGGTCCAGCTTGTTATTCAGCAATATCTCGAGGTCTCTAATCTAGACATTCCTGTGAAGAGAGTCCGTCTCCCCTCCAGGTGAAATGAGAATAGGAGGGCCCGCCGATAAAAACTCTGCAGTGGGCTGGGTACAAGCACAGGCCTTCCTTTTTCATTTCCACCTTGGACTGATGGCTAATGTGGTCGAAGTTATAAATCTGTCTGTTCCTGCGGTGACCCCCATTTGATCTTCCTCACGCTCCCCCATAAGGCTCCTATCCTGGGAAGGCCCCACCAAACTACTTCAGGTGAATAGCTCAACAAGTTCTATTTCTTTGGACACAGCCCCCACATCCCGATGGGGGAAGCTTTCTATGGACGACAAAGAGGAAGCGGTGGACAAAGGTTTGGTGGGAGGGCCTTTCTTTCTGACCATTGTTACAACATGCTTAAACACCATTTAGGGCCAGTTCACAACGTCATCAACTGGGTTGCAACTGAATTAAGCCAATCCGGGACGTCAATAAGGCATCCTCACGAGGCAGTCAAGTAAAACAGTCTCGGGCACTAGTTAACAAATCCCGGAAAACAAAAATACCATGATCATGACCTCTTTCTGGGTAAAATGTCTCTGCAGCACCGATAACAGAACCGATAACCTCAAAACGTCTCATTTAGGGATGAGCCAAAGGGGGTGGCCCCAACTCTTCCTGCCGCTGACAGGTGCAGATGAGCCCGCTCATGGCCCGGTGTTCGCCCGGGACATGCTGAGGGAGTCCTGCCGAAGTTAAGTAGCGCCTCCTGCCGCGTGCACAGACCGAAGCGGCTTCCTGCCGTGATCGGCACTGGGGGTGAAGATCTGTCCCCTCCTTCAGCTGGAAATGGCTCCCGCACTGCGGAAGCCCTGCTGGAGTTAAGTAGCGCCTCCTGTCGCGTGCACAAACGCAAGAAGCTTCCTGCCACGATCGGCACTGGGGGTTGAAGTCCTGCCCCCTCCTTCTGCTGGAAATGGATCCCGCAGTGCTGGAGCCCTGCTGGAGTTAAGTAGCGCCTCCTGGTGCGTACACAGACCCAAGCGGCTTCCTGCCGTGATCGGCACGCAGGGTTGAATTCCTGCCCCCTCCTTCTGCTGGAAACTGTACCATCATGTCAGTAGTAAGGATATTTGTATAGCTTCCCAATACCTCGCTGTCATAAAGTGGTTTATTAGTTAGGGAAGGTTGAACCTTAACCAACTAACAAGACACACACTGCTTGGGTTCTCAATGCAATGCTCAGTAAATCTCTGCTCAGCCCCTGGTAGCTATGGCACAAGCAGCAGGCAATTTTCGAGAGAAATTCCTCTGTAGTTCAAGCAGTACCACCAATTTGAAAGACAAGACAATAAAATGCCTAAAGCAACAGGAAGGGGGGGGGGGGAGGGGGGTTGTCTGAAGACGTTTCCCCCCTCATGCAATTTCCATCGGAATTAGACAACACAGAAAAAATTGTTTGAACAGAATTACACCAAAATTTGCAGAAAGCTAGATGTTTACTCAGAAAATGTGCTTTTGGTGATTTGGTGTAACTCTGTTCACCTGTTTTGGAGAAATTACGGTTCAAATAATAGAAATACTTGGTTGGTTGGTCCCGTGGGACACCGCAACCAAAAAATAGAGCGCTTTGATTGGTTGCAAGGGTTTATTTTCTGTTGGCTGGTTCGGTTCTCCAGAACCGAGAGGTTCTGTATGATGGAATGCTATTATTGACTGGCAGTAACATTAAAGAACATTTTTCACCACCATTACTGGACACGGGACTCAGTCCCTATGTCCTGAAAGCTAAAAATAAAGGAGGTTGTAGGGAGCAGCTTAGAGACCCAGAGTGTCAATCCCGTGTTGTTTTGTGGTACTCTGTCAGGAACCACCACTGCTCCTGCTGGACTCCCCCATGGCAAAAAAAAAGCTAATTAAAAAAAGGAATAATCTGGGGTGGGGGACCATGAATGGTTGCCGACTTGTTGGGGCATGACCGATGGTGGAGTTTGGATACAGGGCCCGGCCGTAGGCAAGGCCTTGTGGCCAACTGCCCTCCTCGCATAGTCTTCAACTGTGCACAGCAGTGGTTTGGCCACCCATGTGGGGTTGCATGCAGAGCCTAGCCTGGCGCTCTGGGGCCAACCCCTCTCCTTGCATGGCATTTGGCCTTGCAAAGCAGGCGTTTGCCTCCCATGGGGAGTTAGCCACAGATCGAAATGAGATTTTACTTTAGAAACATAGAAACTCACTGAACAAAACAAAGGTTAAAGTGCAGTAATATGTTAGTAACATAATAAAATTGTAACTTACATTTGAAAAATTTTATGAAAAAACCAAAGGTTAAGTCAGAGTCAAACAAAGCCTGTGAATAATTAAAACTACTCTTTAACAAACAAAAAATCACCAGATATACATAACTAACATAAGTATAGCCTGCTGCGCTAATATGCTCTACTTATGACTGCACACATTGCATCATTGATGACGTGTGAAATCTAATTATGCAAATTATGCTTCAGTGTTTTTTTGGTTTCAGTACTGTCAATCAATCAATCCATCAGGGAATTTTAAAGTGCGCTACTCACCCGAGAGAGTCTCAAGGCGCTGGGGGGTAGGAGAGGGGGAGGTGCAGCTCCGAGTCAGCCGAAAAGCCAGGTCTTGAGGCTTTTCCTGAAGGTGTGCAGGGTAGGGGAGTGTCTCATATTGACGGGGAGCTCATTTCAGGCCGTATGAGAATGCTCTTCCACCCGCTCTGGTTCTGCGAATGTGCGGGGTTTCTGCTAGGGCGAGGTCAGCGGAGGTTTCTTTTGGATACGTGGAAGGAGACTCTTTCGTTGAGGTATTTCGGTCCGGTGTTGTGGAGGGATTTGTAGGTGTGCGTGAGTATCTTGAAGGTTACTCTCTTAGTAGTTTTAGTATTTGAAGGCCACCTTTAACCATTGTTGTTTCAGTCAATATGTTTGTGTGTGTCTGTACAAAAATATAAATTGCACATGCAGACATGCACATATATATATTGTCCGCGTGGTGTGGCCTATTAACATTATGCCCCACTGTCTCCTAAGGATACTTACTTGGAAGAAGTGAGAAAAACACGGCAATAAACAACATTGCTTTTGCAGCAAAAGAGACAGATCGAATTTAAAGAAACCTTTGGCATCAAACAGTATTGCCTTAACGGCTTAAGAGACAGATCGAACTCAAAGCAACCTTTGACCCAGCCTATTTGAACTTGCCGGATTAGGAGGAATCTTGCAATAAAAATGCGGTGATACTGTGCAGCATTTCTTTTATTTCATGACTTTATATTCATTTTTATATTCAGGCACATGTTTCTGAGCGATTGGCAGCCCAGTGCACATATTCCCAGTGTTCCCGTTTAGGCAGGTGACATAAATGTTGTCCAGCTATGAGCGTTTATTTGCACACAGGACGGGAGAGGGGCATTATATTGCTGGTTACGTAGAAATTAAGATTTGCAGATATTCTTGTATTTTTTGTATTATGCAAATTCGGTAGATATCGGAGCTGTTCTCACAGTACCAGTGACATTGCCTATGTGTACAACTACAATAATATGGTTACACTTTACATTCGTTCCACATCGGTGCACTTTATTCAGGCTACAGTATTTTGTCTATGTCTATTTCGTACCTGCAGGGGGAGGGCTATATATACTAATACTGTTTGGGCCCCAATTTGATTGACAAAGGCTTATGCGAAGCCGAAACACGTCTCCTTGAGCTCGGGGTCGAGGGAGACCCAGGAAAATAAAAGTGCCTTATTCCAGCAGCTTTCGTGTACGTGCCTTCTTCTTTGGGAGCAGGACTGTTTGGATATATATATATATATATATATATATATATATATATATATATTCCACAAGAAAGCTCCATTTTACCGGGGGCCTAGGACCCTGCAGGGCGGGCTCTGTAGACAGGAACGGAGAATCCTGTTGCTGCGGATTGTGCCAAGAAAAAATGCAGAGCTTAACTCCGACTTCTGTTCTAGCCTGACATTTTATTCGTCTGCATAACAGCATTTAAAACCACTCATTTTCCTTACGCGTTTCAGCGTTTGCCGCCTTGCTCACAGGTGAGTGTCATTTAGTCCTAGTGGTCACATGGCCTTAAGAACAACTACAGGCCCCATGATGCACCAACATCCAACTTCGATGATGTGACAAGGTAAAATCATTTCATTATGCTCAATAGCGTTATCTGCTTGCCAAATGTCATGAACTGAAATGTCATCATTAAAGGTGCAAACATGAATTTGTTTCTTTGGCAAAGTGCATATTGCTGCTGTCATGCTTTTAATACTTGCTTGAATTGCGGTGTTGTCAAAGAGAGGGATCTCCTCTAGATACTTTCACAAATTGCGGTGTTTTGGGATCTCTTCTCTCCTCTCCCTTTCTCACTCACGTTTACCCAATAGCCGTGGTAATCCAATGGCAGGTACGCTCTTAAAGCGGGTCATGCCCCCTCAGTTTAATATTCCACAAGAAAGCTCCATTTTACCGGGGGCCCCCGACCCTGCAGGGCGGGCTCTGTAGACAGGAACGGAGAATCCTGTTGCTGCGGATTGTGCCAAGAAAAAATGCAAAGCCCAACTCCGACTTCTGTTCAAGCCTGACATTTTATTCGTCTGCATAACAGCTTTTAAAACCACTCATTTTCCTTACGCGTTTCAGCGTTTGCCGCCTTGCTCACAGGTGAGTGTCATTTAGTCCTAGTGGTCACATGGCCTTAAGAACAACTACAGGCCCCATGATGCACCAACATCCAACTTCGATGATGTGACAAGGTAAAATCATTTCATTATGCTCAATAGCGTTATCTGCTTGCCAAATGTCATGAACTGAAATGTCATCATTAAAGGTGCAAACATGAATTCGTTTCTTTGGCAAAGTGCATATTGCTGCTGTCATGCTTTTAATACTTGCTTGAATTGCGGTGTTGTCAAAGAGAGGGATCTCCTCTAGATACTTTCACAAATTGCGGTGTTTTGGGATCTCTTCTCTCATCTCCCTTTCTCACTCACGTTTACCCAATAGCCGTGGTAACCCAATGGCAGGTACGCTCGTAAAGCGGGTCATGCCCCCTCAGTTTAATATTCCACAAGAAAGCTCCATTTTACCAGGGGCCCCCGACCCTGCAGGGCGGGCTCTGTAGACAGGAACGGAGAATCCTGTTGCTGCGGATTGTGCCAAGATATCAGAGCTGTTCTCACAGTACCAGTGACATTGCCTATGTGTACAACTACAATAATATGGTTACACTTTACATTCGTTCCACATCGGTGTACTTTATTCAGGCTACAGTATTTTGTCTATGTCTATTTCGTACCTGCAGGGGGAGGGCTATATATACTAATACTGTTTGGGCCCCAATTTGATTGACAAAGGCTTATGCGAAGCCGAAACACGTCTCCTTGAGCTCGGGGTCGAGGGAGACCCAGGAAAATAAAAGTGCCTTACTCCAGCAGCTTTCGTGTACGTGCCTTCTTCTTTGGGAGCAGGACTGTTTGGATATATATATATATATATATATATATATATATATATATATATATATATTCACTTAAAAAACCATAGGTTTCACACATGTTATAGTTAGGTGGATATTTCACTCGTAAAAAAACAATGAAATTCCACCGTTCTAGTTAGTTCAGATAACTATAACTCGCGCGCCCGCAATCCTCTGCTCATGACGTCACATATTACATCACTCATGACATGGTCAGTGGCATCACTCTTGACATCACTGATGACATCATCCTTGTGATAGAGTGGCGGTCGCGCGAGTTATAGTTATCTGAACTAACTATAACGGTGGAATTTCATTGGTTTTCTACGAGTGAAATATCCACCTAGCTATAACATGTGTGAAACCTATGGTTTTTTAAGTGAATTTGCAAGGTTTTTTAAATGCTAATTCCTAACTATAACGTGTGTGAAACCTATGGTTTTTTCAGTGAATTTGTACGTTTTTTTAAATGCTAAGTTATGTATGTATTATTATATATTTATTTTTCAAAAAACTATGTATTAAAAAATTATTTTTTTTATGGTTTTTCACCGTGCACGCACCCCCGCGATTTTTTTTAAAAAAAATTAAAATGTTTTTTTCTGCCTTCGGGGTCCTTCAGGGACCCCCTGACAAAGGCAAGGGGGTCAGGAACTCTCTACCCTGCCCCCTTTTCACGTTCGCCACCTTCCTTTTCCACTCTCGCACTGAAAACAAACAAAATGGCGGCCGACACTTCCTGATTTCGACCGATTCGAACGTTGACTGACATGTAACAACCAATCAGAATTACGCTCGCGCACGTTAGGGTGCGCGCACGGTACGCGCACGGTGCGCGGCTATAGATATGTATGTGCTTTTAAATGCAATTTTCTCAGGAACTACTGAACAGATTGACTCCATATATGCAAAAGGCACATCCCTGACCTGAGGACTACCTCTCTGCCAAATTTCAAGTAATTCTGTTCAGCCGTTCGGGCTGTACCTTCGACTAAAGGTCCTATGGGAAAATGCATGGGGAAAACGCGTTTTGGGACCCCCCTTTTTTCTCAGCCCCCGCTTGACGAACCCCCCCGAGACTTTCAGGGTAGGAGCTGAGCGGAGCACCCCATTAGTTTTGAAAATTTCGCGAAGATTCGTCAACCGGCGCCAAAGTTATTCAAAATAGAATTTTGAGACTCCCTATGGAAACACGGTCCTAACTATAACTATCTACTTGCGACCGCCAGTAGATAATATATAAATATATATATATATATATATATATATATATATATATATATAAATTTGTTTTTTAAAAGTATGTGTTACGAATATTGAATCTTTATTTACCTATATGCACTTGTACTCACCTTCACTATAAAGTGGGAGTTGATATTCTGCAGTCTGTAGTTTTGTAAGTCAGTGTTTTTATCCTCAATATTCGGATATACTACAATTTCTTCCAAGCTAGTTTTAAAAACTGCCAATTAACTTTGCATAACAAAAACAGTCTGGAGAGTAGCACTACAAACGAACAGTGGTGTTTACAGATCCCCTAGTTTATTTGGGAGGGCTATGGTACTTCATTGATTACCAAGGATACACAATAAAATGAAACAAGGAGTATCCCTTTCATTAGAACAGAATACTTTAATGCATATGTCTGATTGGTCAAGCATGATAAATGGTCACCCAGAAACATCTTTGAAGTGTTGTCTCGATTTACTCATAATGGAGTAAAATGGTATTGTGTGCTGGTTATTGTCATTATATTAATTCCTCTGTGAGGTTAAGCCTACTTCTAGTGTGAAATAACGAACAATTAGTAAATGTATTGTTTTATCTCCTCAGGGGTGACCGCGAAGCAGTGAAAAGAATAGCCTACGAATTTGTTGAAACGAAAGCCAAGGAAGGAGTCATTTACGTGGAGGTCAGATACAACCCTCACATCTTGGCAAACTGCAAAGTAGATCCTATGCCCTGGGGACAAAAGGAGTAAGTCATTTCATGCCTTAGAAGACCTTTATTGTATAATGCTCCTTATCCCTTTTTTGCCATTTATTAACAAATATTTCACTTTTGCAGGTAGTTTTTTTTTTTTTTTAAAAATGAATCATTTCGAAATCACTCAAAGTTGAATTATCATTTCGAAAAGTGTCTTGTGTTCCTTGTGTTTCGGTTCAGAGAGGACCTGGCCTGGCAGGTTGGGCTGAGCTGTTTCTCTTGGAGCAAGGTCAAGACTGATTTGCATATGGCTGGTTCCAAACTGAGGGGGCCACTGAGCAAAAGAACGATGGGTTGGAATGATGTCCTGAATGACTGCTAGTGGTTTGACAAATTGCAAGCTTTCCCTCATCACATTTTGTAGGTTTGAAACATTTGTTCATATTGCATAGACAATAACAAGACACTTCTTCACATTACCTAGTCAATGGAGGAAGGAAATCTGGTGTAGTGCCTAAGCTGCTACCCTTTTTTGGGTGTTCAAATCTTGCCCTATGTAGTCGAAAGAACATCATGTAATTAAAGGCAAATTACTTGCTTACCCCTGCTTAAAAAGATAAATATGTTGGTCTCCAATTGATGTTCAGAATCTTGTATTAATCGTGTAACACCACAAGTAACATGCTCCCCTTCTAGGTTTTCGCTATATAACTTCCACTGCACCACAGCTGTAAGAGGCACTAGATGGGTTACTTTACATGGCAGAGGGTTGTTGAGACTTTAACCAGTGGTTTAAGCAAAGAGTATGTGTTGGAGGCCACTGCTGGCAGCCTTTTTGGTTCTACAAGTAGGTTGTTCTCAATGGAAGAAAAGGTGATGGCTGTCATTTGGGGGGCTGTTGTCACAACCACCTTCCACCTTAAGAGGCAGTATCTGTTTTCATCATTAAAAATGTAAATTGATACTTGTATAGCGCACTACTCACCCGCAAGGGTCTCAAGGCGCTTGTATGAATACCGCTGTGGAACCCATCCTGGCTTTCCCTGTGAGGCATCCACTCCTGGGCACCCCCAAGGTGGAGGCCAGGCATCCTTAGCGTTGTGGGGGCCGTTGTGGAGATTAAGCAAGCTATTGCCCAGAGTTGCAGAGTGAGACTCCATGATTGGAATGGCACTGAGGCGAGAATTATCAGGTCCGTGGAATTTTTTTGAGCCCAAGACCCGCCGAGGCAGGGAATTGAACCCTGGTCCCGGGCTAGACCTCTGCATCAGGGTCTGCCGCTCTAATCATTGAGCCACACTTCTCCACTGGTGTCAGTTTGGTCTGTGCTGTGTCTCTGGGATGTAGGCCAATGATGCATGCTAAGTGGTACCATTGAAAAATATCTGCTTCTTCTGGTACACATAAACTTATCCCTAGAACCAGTAAGAAACATAAGGAAATAGCTATGATATGTGGCCCTCTGACCTCTTGGCTGGTATCAAAAAACATAAAGTAGGAGAGCAGAGGGCCCTGCATACCTGTAGGGTCTATTTCCGCTGTACTGCTACAATAATGATACCTTCAAACCTGAAAGGGCTATATAGCTAAGGAAAAAAACTTCATAAAAAATGGGGATAATAAATCTGAAAATAACAAGGCAACCTATTTATTTGGAATTACAAGGAGCTTGTCAAACTTGAAGAAACTATGTGTATGTATGTATGTGGTATTTCTATAACACAAACCTAGACAACCGGCTGCGGAGCACTGTACTTGGTCAAAGACAAGCACATAAAGTCAGCAAGCGATAGGAGAGAGGTAGCCGGTTTGAAGCCTGTTAATAAATTGTGAAGTAGTGCGCATCTTCAACTGTTACCTAAGTTGGAGCAGCGTTGGGGTGGTCATGATGGATATGAAGATGGTGTTCCAGACCATGAGTGCATTCTGGGTGAATAGTTTATATCAGAGACATCCCCTCCCCACACTAAATTATTATCAAATGGCCTCATGTGAAATGAGCCAAATAGCATAAGAACCTTACTAGGCATAGTAACTTTCAAAGTGTCTCTAAACAGCATCAGGCTTACACGAGGTGGCCTTGCACTGATGAAACACCATTTTCACTGAAGCCAAAGTTGTCTTATCATTCGGCTATGATTCCACTTTTGACTTGTGTCTAGTTTTTCAGGGACACAGAGTTGTTTCTTATTTTTATATCTGTAGATAATGTGAAGAACAATTACATTTCCCAAACTAACTATATATAGTTCACTTAATGAACGATAGAAAGATATGCGTTTCAATTTCATGATTTACAAAGTCGGCCATATATTGAATTATGTGAACCTGTTTCAACATTGAAATTCAGAGTGTTCTATGGATTAATAGGGCAGTTCTGAGACTACAATATGTGAAGATTCAAATAAACAAAGAGTTTTGTTAGAAATAGCAATTACGCGAATGTAGAAAACAATATCAAAACATAGCAGACATTATTAAATGTATGCTTCCGAGGATGAAACAAAATATGAAATAATTAAATAAAAACTCTAATAAAAGGACATTGGAGTGAATGCCATTGAAAGCAAATCAGAAAATAATTAATTTCGAGCAACATGATAATAGGTAAAAAGTATCGGGGCATGAAAACGGCCGCAGGGAGTGTGAAGGATCCAAGTACAGAGAATGTGTCCAGATTGGTTAAAAATACGAGTGACAGGGGTGGAAACTTCGGGTGTGTGAGTAGAGGAAAAAGAAAAAAAGTGGGTAGGGAGGAAGGTAATGCGTTTAAGGAGGAAGGAGCAGAAACAAATGGAATGGGAAGAAAAAAAAGTAAAGCAGACAATTATGTAGCAAGTGAGCGTAGAAAATAGGAAGAAGGCTTTACTTAAGATTTTCAGCCAGACTAACTTGTTGAATGCAATTTTGAGATAAATGGCATTTATCATCAAGGCCCGTTTATCTTTGATGGTTAAAGGAAACATCTTTGACACAATAGATTTTCAAAATTTGTAATCTACATCTTAGCTTTTCTTAGAGATTGCATACCCACAGATTGCAGAACTGTTTGCAGCAATAGGAAGGAGGGAGGAACATTTAGGGGCACATGCATCAAGCATTTTACTGGTAGCAAATGGGTTGATTCGCAGAATCGGCCCGTTTGCGCCTTGAAAAATGCCCTTTCCAATGCATGTATCTTTTTGCATTCGCAAAATAGGTAATCACAATTTTTTGTGATTACCTAGATTGCGAATGCATTTAGGGAATCGCAATTTGCGATTCCCTATTTGAGATGCATGAAGCATTTCCTAAATGCGAGTGTGCATTTAGGAAACGCTAATTACTATCAACTTGAAGTTGATGGTAATTTGTGCATGCATTGGAAAATGCAAAAGAAAATTCATTTTTCCAATGCGCCAGGTAGTGCACCTATGCCCTTAGGGCATGTGTGTGCTACACATTTAGCATACTTACCTTTTTTGCGGGGTGCCTCAGGGGGGCCTTAGGCCCCCAGGCAACCTTGGATTTGCATTCTCAAATTGCGATTACCACTTTGGTAATCGCTAATTGCGAATGCATTCCCATACATTCCTATGGGCCTGTAGGCCCATAGGAATGAATGGGAATGCATTCCCTAATAGCGATTTGCAAATTGCGAATCGCTACTAGGGAATGTTAAGGTATTCGCAAGATTAATTGCGAATCTTTCATGCATAGGCAGTTGTGATTACCAAATAGCGAATCCTTAAAATTCGCTATTTGGTAATCGTAAATTATTACCTTGATGCATATGCCCCTTAGATACCTGAAACCAGAAGGATGGAAGAAAGCTGCAAATCTGTTAAAAGTGTTACCTCAGTCTGGTCTCTTGATTTTGTGTTTTATCTTAGTTTGATTAAAGAGCGCGGGTATACTTTGTAATACTTCTCAGAAATATTCTCAAGTTATCCGTAAAGAAATGTGAACCGTTCCCTATAGCATATGGTAAGTTTCTATTAGGCTCACATGACGTAGACAAAAGTAGAGTTTACATCTGCTATATGATAGTAGACTGTAGTCCGTCTAATATCCGTAAGCCTTGTAGACACAACACAATAAATTAATGATAGACTTAATTAAAAAACATTTATCTTTAAAACAGTTTTTTGAAGTGATTAAATATGTAACTTTTGTTCCTAGTCAGGGCACTTCATTTATCTATTTACCACATTCTTGAGAAATACTATTACCTCAGATTTACTCTTTCTTCTTCTTCTTTTTACTCATTGAGCTATATATTAATTAGAAGTCCGATCCAATACTCCAGCAACAAGACAGTGACCTTTTATGTTTTACTTATGGTAAGATCTCATTTCAATAATCAAAACAAGTAGAGTGCACAGCTTGCAGTGATCGCCATCTCATCAATGTGTGACACACGTGTTTTTGCACAGTAAATGGTGTCTGCATTCAGAATGTCAGTACAATATGCGATCTAATAGTTGGCAGAATTCTCTTTTACAGATCACTGACGACTAACCATTAAGGAACATACCTGACAACATTAAACTTCCTGCAGATGCAGGTTCATATAACATGTTTTTCTATTTGTGCTGTCCAGCAGACATGGTGATGTGTCCTGAAGGCCACTGATGCCTCATAGTATGGTTATTTTACGTAGAAACGTGTTGACCTCCGCAAGTGGGTAGTATTATTCCCCACTTCATTTTTAACCCTATCACTGAGAGGCATAATAAAATATAACTGACCCACCCAGAAGATAGTTTTCAGATATACACATTTTCCCCTCTGCACCATATCCTCACACCAAAAACCTTTCTTAGGTTGGC
Organism: Triturus cristatus; assembly: GCF_964204655.1. Taxonomy (NCBI): domain Eukaryota; kingdom Metazoa; phylum Chordata; class Amphibia; order Caudata; family Salamandridae; genus Triturus; species Triturus cristatus. The sequence continues at coordinate 1,547,021,813 of NC_140590.1, forward strand.
ATACACTCATACCTCAGCAAAAAAATAACCCCCTTTAAGCTCACCATCAATACAGGGGGTAGTAGCTTGCACCCTGATCTTCTTGTTTGGTGTCAGGAAGAGCACGAGTAGGAAGCCTGCTACCTGTTTAGTGGATGAGAGCCTTCCCCCTAATACAGTGAAGAATGTGTACTCACTGAATTTATATCCTTGTCCCAGTGACACCCACATTTTGCATGCTAAGATCTAATGAGATTGTACTGACTGTCCTCATAAATCCTCCAGACACTAATGTATTTAAAGACTTAGTACAAAATACTGCCTCCAGATTCACTGGGGTGAGTACTGTATATTTTAATTAAATTGATGTGTAACAATCTTACACAATCTTGCTTTTCAAAATAGCATACCACTTTACGGTTCTTTCAACCTCAAAATATGCATACCAATTTGTAGCTTCATGTAAATTATTGAGATTTTATTTAAATTAGCGCTTTACCAACTTAGATGTTTCTCTAGTCCCTTATTCTCATATTTAGCTCTTTTTCATAATTTTGTTTCTTGACTTACCCCTGGGATTTGGGTGTATAAATGATGAAGTCTTCCCCTTTCTTAAACTTTCCATAAACTGTAGAGCTTAACCCCTTATGGTAAAAGTGGTTAAGCGTAGGCCTTACATGTTTAAAGCCTGTGTACTTCTGGAGTTTTGCTGTTCTGTGCTCAAGAAAATTTGGAAGTACAGGTTTTCCTGGCATGGTTCCAAACACAGGAAAAAGAGTTCTTAAACTTTAATCTACCAGCATAGAATGAATGAAAGCTACAAACTCTTCTGTACTTCAAAGTGAACAATATATTAAATTTGGTTTTGTTAAAACAGTGGACCCATAGTTTTTATTTTGACACTAATGCAATGTAATTGGAAATTGGGTAGTGTCCATCTTCCAAGATCTTTCTGTTGAGATCATTTCAGTCATCCAATGCATTGTTTTTACCTACCCATATAAAAATTAAACTAACTCTTGGATCTTAGACAAATATGCTTTTGGGATAAGTATTTTGGACTGATATAAAAATTACTAAATTGCATTGGATGACTCCTAACTGAATTCCTCTCTCCTTGTTTTATAATTCGGCAAACTCAAGGGCCTAAGAACTCTGGAGATTCCTATGAATAGTTTATAAACAACTTCCTTAAGTACATTGCAAGGATGTGTGTTTTAACAAATCCCTAGATAGTGGATGGAATCCATAATTAGTGTAGCTTTCTCCCTAATTTACAAGGAATAACCTTGGTCTAATTGACTAAAAAGGCCAATATCTTAGCAAAGGCCTTCATTATTAATTATAATAATAATAATACTTATAATTAATAATGAGATTTCTACAGCGCATAGCTACCTCGTGAGGGGTGTCCCAGCGCTTGTTACCGAGCACACCTGTCTCAGTGCAGTTTCTCAACCCCCCGTACATCCTGACTGAAGAACCAAGTTTTAAGTTTTTCCTGAATATTTCCTCTGACTGGGCCTGCCAAACTGCACTTTAGGTGCTAGGAAGCCAAACAACTTTTCGCCCGGCCGTGCTTTCCTCACTCTGGGCTCTATAGCCAGCAGCTCGCTTGCCAAGGTCAGAACCTCTGTTTTTCCTGCATGAAGCTTCAGAAAATGTAGGTCCATCCACTTTTGCGACTTCTGCCAGGCAGAGGCTGAGAGACGCAGCCATCTGGGTGGCATTTTTTGACAGAGTGATAATGATCTGAGTGTCATCAGCATATTACACAATCGAGAACCCTAAGCTCTCAATTACCTCTGATAGTGGGCGCACATACATGTAAAACATGGTTGGGCTCAGCGAGGAGCCCTGTGGCACCCCTTGCTTTAGCGGAAGCACCTTTGACTGATAAGACTTCTGTTCCACCTGAAAGGTGCGACTTTGAAAAAAAGGCCTCAACCCAATGCAGGGCTAGGTTTCCTATCCCACAATTCCAGAGTCTCCCTAACAAAATGTGACACACAGTATCAAACGTGGCGCTAAGATCCAACAGTAATAGCGCTGCAGTGTCACCAGCGTCCAAATTTTGGCACAGAGACTGTGTCGCCAACAGTAAGTCGACTCAGTAGTGTATGTTGCATGGAACCCAGATTGAGTTTTATGGAGCATGCTGCGGCTCTCTATAAAAGACAAAATCTGTTTATTGACGGTTTTCTCTGTATTTTTGAAAAAGAGTGGGAGGAGCAAAACCAGTCAAACGTTTTATGGCTTGCTAGCATCCAGCAGTAGCTTTTTAAGAGAGGAACCACCACTGCATGCTTCCACCTTCTAGATACCTGGCCAGAGTTTAAGGAGTTGTTTATCAATTCATTGTGAACTGGGTGGATCACCTCCAAACCCTGTTCCAAGATAACCATAGAAGGCGGGTCTAAAGGTGAGCCTGATTTTACTGACTCATTTACTGCAGTATATCTTCCTCATGAACAGGTCTGAAACTATTCAACCTAGGGTTGTCCTATGACTGTTCGAATCATATGTTTAATCAAGGAGCATTCCTAGCTTCAGTCTGAAATGAGTCATAAATGTTTGCTACCTTATCCAAAAAGAAGTGGGCCACCATTTTGCAGCCTTCCTCCATTGGAGTGATGGATGCTGAGACAGTGCTTAGTGAAGAAAGAGGCCTTGCCACCCTAAAGAGTTCACAGGAAGAATTTTGTGCCTGCTGGATTTTATTAGTGTAAAATTCACAGCGAGGCTTTTTAATATTTCTGTGATAAATTTTTAATGCTTCCTATAGTCACTTTTGTGAGCAGGATCATCCTCTCTGCGCCAAAGGCGCGCCAGCCGTTTACAGTTTTTTTAAATGCTAGCAGCTCCGCATTAAACCACTCAGCCAAGGGCTGTATTCTGTGAAAGGCTAGCCTTCCACAAGGAGCAATCTAATCCAGGGCGTCATTAACCGAATTTTTTACTTGAGAATCAGCTGTCTTGGTACAGTTCTCCAGACTAGGCCGGTAAGTTGCTAAAGCACCATAAAATGCTGAAGGGGATATTTTATCCCAGCGCCAGGTCCACACCACCGAGGCATCCAGAATCTCCTTCGAGGGCATTTTCGTATGTAACCAAAAGTGGAATGGCACAGTGATCGAACCATACCAGTGGCATGGGATGCTTAACCACTTAGTCAGCTATATTCGAGAAAACAGGATCCAAAGTGTGTCCCAAGTTGTGTGTGATGGATTTAACATGTTGAACCAACTTTGTGCCTTCCAGGTCTGCTGCCACTGTCATGGCTGTGGGGCAAGATAATCCTCAAGATGTAATTCAAGTCTCTAACCACTGCGAAATTAGCATATTAGAGTACCAATGGGGCAAAGACATTGGCTACTGTTGTGACAAAGTTAGTGGTGGTCCCTGGAGGGTGATAAATCAAAGCTCCCGACAAGAGGGCCGCTTCACTTCCCGCAATGCTAAGCTCAGAGAAGATGCATTGAATTTCTTGCTTAAAAATTATTGCAATATCTCCCCGTCTCTGTCCTTGTCTATCTAGCCTGCTAATGGCATAACCTGTTGGAATAGCTTGGAGCGGGTCTGAGGAGGAGTCCTCTCTGATCCATGTCTCCGTGAGAAAGACTGCATCAGGCCGGTACTCTCCCAGAAAATCAAACATATCTAGTTTATGATACACTAGGTCCTGCAGTTCAAAGAGAAAAACTTGGCCCAGGTCTTTGGGGGCTTTCAGCCTTGACACCCATTCTCCAACATGACCTTGGGCGAAAACCCACACCTTTTACACCTACCAACTGTCCTGCAGAGATCTATAGGGGCATATCTACAACAACTTAATGCTGCCGTAGCAGCTTTTTTTTAATCGCCATATTTACAAATTGCCGCTAACTGCACTTTTCCAGCCTAAACGAGAATTTTCAGGATCGCCACTTCTGTTAGTGGGACTTAACGAAAATGAGATGCAAGGTAGGCGTTACTGTGAAAAAACTGCAGCTAACCGCACTTTGCGATATTTACAAAGAAATTCCCGTATGTCGATAACCCCCCATAACTGCTGCTAAGTCCAGTTAGAGGCAGTTTTTTAAGACCAAAAAATAGCTGGTCTTTAAATTGGTGCAAACACTTGGGTCCACATATAGGATGTTTGGGTGCTGGACAGCGCTGCAAGGAATATTGCTGGGCCAGCCCTGCGCCAGAACAAAAGGTCAGGAATGCTCCATATCAATAAGATAGGGTTCCTTCCAGGACCTCATTCATTAAAACTGTTGCATTGCTGTGACTAAACAGTGTTGCAACACTTTTCACTGCGCCATCCTTGCAACACCATGTATTTACTGTATGGCACTCCATGTCGCAATCAATGACAGATACTTCTGGAATCCTGACGCATCTGTCAGCGCTAAAGTCACGCATTGCTGAAATTGTGTCGCAAGCATGATGTAATTCCAGCAATGCATGAAAGGGGCCAGCCTATCCCTATGGCACTGTGTCACCCTTGCGCCTGCCATGGGGCTTAAGGTTTTGACACAGTGGCATCCTAGAATTGTCACAGTGAAATCTGAAATATTTCACTGCGCCACTCCTACGAGGCTTTGTTGGGTGGGAATGCCCACCATGCATACATCATATCTGACGCAGGCATATGCCTAGATGCGTCACTTTGGGAATACGGTGCAACATGGTGCAAAATTCACACTTCAAGTACATCAAGAAAATGACGCACTGGCAGCTTTAAACTGACGGAAGGGGCTCATGAATAAGCCCCACAAAATTTTTCCCCTAAGTTGACGCACAATGGCTGCCATGCGCCAACGCCAATCGATATAAATATATAGATATATATATATATATAGCTCAATATATAGTATATATGCCTTTGCTTGAGATCCATGATCCATGTAGGAGTTCAGAGAGAACCAACTTGCCAGGTGGCCACTTTCATCTTAATTTCATCTTTTGGCTCAGATTTGTATAATACATTGTCAAATACAAAAAAGGCTACAGTGCCATTGGGGATATCTTAAGAGATGTAATGGATTAGGTATTTTGCAATGTCTTGTATGAAAAAACGTTAAAGATTTGGCTGTTTCCGAGCACATGACCCTGCTAACCACCCAGAACCACCCTTGCTGATGCTGTACAGTCGACCTCTGGTGATCAAAGTATGAAAGAACGCCTTTGGTGTCATACGCTATTATGGAATGTACCCACCACTTCATTACTTCTAATGGAATGGGAATGAAGCAGTGTATCATTTGCACATTAGGATTCTCACAGTTCCTTCCATAATAGAAACATAGGGCCTCATTTATGAGGCACTAGCGGACCTTTTACGCCACCGGAGAATCACATTTTTGACGCACTGGTGGCACATTTACAAGGCCACGCAAAGCCACTTTACTTGGCGTTTCATGGCCTTGTAAATATGGGCTCCTTTCACACAGAACAGGGGTGCTGCCGTGGGCGTTCCCATGCAACACCCATGGAATCTGAAGCATTCCCAGATTTACAAGGAATCGTAAACCTGAGAATGCGTCAGATTCCTACACCTCCCTTGTATTTCTCCTAGTTTTTTTCCTCTTTCCATGCGTGATGCATTCTGCAGCACACATAGTAAGAGGAAAGTGCCACAAATTATTATTTTTGTGCAGGAAGGTGTCCCTTCCTTCACAAAAATGGCAGATGGCGATGAGGGAATTTTGTTTTAATTTACCCTTTTCCTCTGTTGAAATCCCCCCCACCCCCACTTGGCTCCGCCGCTCTTACCTGCACGGGCCGCGGTGGGAAAATTAAGTTGTGTAGAGTAATCATTTTATCTTTTGATCCACAGAGGAGACCTCACTCCTGATGAGGTGGTTGATCTGGTTAATCAGGGGCTGAGGGAAGGTGAGAGAGACTTCAACATTAAAGTGAGATCCATTTTGTGCTGTCTACGGCATATGCCAGGTAATGTACTGCCACTCCCACAATTCCGTCATTACATAGTTTGTAGCTGTCTATAGTGCAATACATTTGGAATGTTGAAATGATAAAAGGGTTTATTTTAATATAGTATAGTTAATGTTTATTGACTGTTATCCGCTTACAAAAAGCCAATCATTAATATGGAGAAGTTGAATATTCACATCATTAGCTGCGTGTGTAAATTCCAGAATAATTTGTTTTTAATTTTCAATGTGAAATAATTTCCATATTTTGAGAATAATCATATTGATTGATCGTCCGTCCACTGACAACCCAACAATTCTAGGCCCTGTTGAATGCATATATTTAACATATGCCTTTGTAGTCGAGGCCCTGAATATATGTGTGTTTCAAAATCCTGAAAGTAGATGTGTAGTTTTCTACAGGCTTAAAACAGAATTGTTAGTAAAAACAATGTATTCACAGTACTTTCTCCAGCTAGCCCAAACACAATTTTGTTTTACCTTTTCTGGGGAAAGTTGTACATTTAAGTAGTTGGACCATTAATCGTTCACTCATTAGACATTTAGCAAACCCAAACATGTCTCAGATTTTCAGAAAAAAGAACAAGTCCTTGGTGTGTCCTGCTGGCCTCTACTTGGCAGGGCACACTCGGTTAGCTTCTAAGCCCCAAAAGCAAACATACCTAACACATCTTCCCTAGTAGAAAAGGAAAACTGACAGGGCCCTCTGGCTGCAAGAAGTGGAAGGAGTCAGAAACCCCTGTCCGTGAAGATCTCATCTGCAGCAGAAGTTTGTAAACCAGAGCCCTACCCTGGCTCCTGAAAATCAGCATACACACAATAATTCGGGTTTTAAAATATGCAATTCTTACTATCCCTTGTTCGACTTATTCAATAGTTTTACCAATTTCCTCTATATTTTATTAGGGAAAAGCACTTCACGCAAAGTTAAATTAATATTGGTGAACCATTTATGAGCTAAAGTGCTCAAAATGTGTTCAGCTATGAAGCAGAAGCTAGTATAAACAAAGAGAAATGTTAAAACTGCATTAAAAAGTAATTACTTTGAAACAAAGGTAAGTGAATAAGTGAATGCAGGAGGGGGGAGCTCATCTCTTACCCAAACAACAATTTGCTTCATGTGAATAATCTATGGCTTGCCTCCACTTTGGGGAACGTTTAAACACTTTCTCTAGTTGAATATATATGAATCTTCCCAGAGAGCCCTGTCAGGAAACCGATTTATGGAAACCGGATTTTAGTTTTGTCCATGGTACTGGCCGTATCACGGAAATAGAAGTGCCAGCAGTGTTTCGATATATCTGAAGTGAATGTTGTTTGTTCTATTTATTTTATGTTTTTGAAACTTCTTTTTATTAATAACCATTCACTGTGGCAACATAAAAACTCAATACAAAGAGGGAGAGAATCTACATGTGCAGAAATGTGCAAATAATCGAACAATACGAAACCCACTGTGGACAATCATTCACCAAAATGCCTGGGGGATTTCTTTATCATGTGGAAGCTTTGACATTAATATGTCACTTTATAGCACTGCACTGATAAATGCTTACTGATACTCATAGTTTTTAAACATGATCCATTAGTGAACTAAGAGGCAAGACAGTTGTTACATAAATCCTCCTTGCCCATATTGTTCTAGAGCAACATTATATTCTAATGAAACACAATAGGTTTTTGTACTACTGGTATTCTGATCTCACATATTTGAAAGTGCATTCATATGCAATAATGGAGAAAAAGAAGGGTTTCGATGAAATAAAAAACAATTTAAGCCAGGAAGCTGCAATTTATTCAGGTTTTCTGGATTCACTTTGTGCAGATCTGGGTATCTGTCTTTCCATATGTTAAGGCTTTGTTTTTACCTCTCTGCATGTATCTGTTGTCCTTATATAGCGTCAATGTGGAGTGCTTTACATGACCACCAGTTTCATTCATTGTTTATAGGCATGTGGAGATTAAGAGATTTGCCCTGAATCACAGGATGTTGTGCCGAGACCGAGACTCGAACCCGATTACCCATTTCCAAAGTCGGCAACTCTGGCCATAAGGTCACATCTTGGGTGGAGGGAGGAAGGCAGGCAGAAGGCACATGCAAGCTTGGCTCTTATGGGCGTGAAGTTCCAACAGAACCTCAAGCTGAGCCAGAGCCATTCTTCATGCTTGAGTCTACCGCCTAGCAACATTTTCTTTGTGCTATCAAATAAGTCCAATAAACCTTTCTAATTGCCTTCTGTTCTCTGTGGTTTCTCTAAGTCCAGGCTCCCCCACGGCCATTTGAATTCCTTCATTTGATCTTCTGCACTATAGCCCCTTTGTCACATGCTTCCTTATGAGTTTTCCTTCTTTTTTCAATTGATGAAAATAAGTTTATCAGCACAAATTACAGAAATACAGAGTACTCTACAGTCTAATGAGAACGGAAAAACATTACAAGTAAACAGATATCTGGATGTATCGATATGATAACAATTTGATTGCAAAATATTTAAAATATTATTTGTCAGCAGATCAAAGAAAGACAACAAAAAAAGAAAACGAGGAGGGAGAGGGAGCTGAGAAAAAAAGAGAAAGAGAGAGGAGAAAGATTCAGAAATAAAAATGTAATCTACATATTGGCAAACAAAAGTGATATATTTTAGAATTTACATGGATCTAGAATTAGTTGTCAATATGTAATAAACGTATTGAATTATACACTATTTAAAACACCTGTAGACACGGACACAATTACATTCATTAAGATACAACAAATTAAAATGTCAGCCAACATTTGCTTCAATAAAGCTTTGAGACTTCTTCAGACGATGGTGGATGAGAAGTATAAAATATAAAATATCTCTTGAGTAAAGATGACCAATAGAGAAATATTATTTTTTTTAAAAAGGATGTTTTGAGAAAAGTAGTGACAGGTTACAAGATATGTTCTCTTTCCATGGCAAGTGAGACGGTGACACAAATGCTCTATCAAGCCGATGGTTGTGGGATACTGCCATGCTTAGAAGGATAATGTTTTAGAGTTCTTCCAATTCTCAGTAATTTGCTGGAGAGAAAATGCCAGCATCCGATCTGTAATACTAACATTTACAGAACAACCTTTCCAATCATCAGAGGACTATCTAAAAATAATGTTGTGTAACTAAAATAAATATTTGTATCACAAATAAAAATGTATCTGTTTCCTAACTCATAGCCAAAAATCATCTTTTTTTCACAAAATGGCAGCTACGTTCCAGAGATCTGAATTTGTTTTCTACCTCCGGTCAAATTCACTGGTGGACTTATTTTGAGACTTTGGTACTCTCTACATACTTGCTTTCTGCTGCAGAGTCGGTGATCCTAAAGCATGGGTTGTATATTTTGTCAGTTCCCTGATCACTGGATCTTTACTTGTCCCCTTTTCCACTGATCCCCAGTCTTCTCAAGAGAAGAAGGAAGGAGGGGGTCTTGTGAATGGACCCCTTCAGGACACAGCACATTTTCTTCTACCTTCTCAGAGAGAAGTCAGTATGAACATCAGAAGTGGATTCTTATTCTCTGTCCTTGGCTGATGACAGAAATAGTGTGTGTATTCTCTTCTTTTGGCTGATGTCTTGGAAGTTGCATTATTTTAGCTTCAGTGGAGGCCTAGCCAAATGAAGTAGACACGGCCATCGAACAATCACACTATCCTGCTATCCTGAGATGCGTAGCACGTTCTCCCTCTTTTCAGTGACACGTGAAATGCAGGATATCTTGAAGGAAGGATTATTGTTGGTCCACGCTCCTTGGGATCTCCTAATTTTTTGGCCCATGCAAGGGTCTCCCTTTTGTGCACCTTAAAAAAGATTTAAAATAGTTCTGTCTTATAAATTCCTCACTTTGACAACTGGGAGACTGGGAGAATTCGGGGTTCTCATACGGAATAAATATTTTCTCTGCTTTCTACTTGAGGTAGTAGTTCTTCTCCTTTGTCCCAAATTTTACGGAACAATTTGAGATTTTTGTGTCAACCAGGATAATGTTTTGTTTTATCTCAGTACTGCAACTTCTTCAGACAAGGTGTCTGGGTCCCATTATGTGATTTGTGATGGGCATTTGGGGATCTCTTGTACCTACTCGTTTCCATTTTCATGACCTCTGGATTGGGACACCAGCACTTGATGCCTTTCACATTTATGCACAGGAAATGGGATACGTTTCCCCCTTGCATGTCAAATAAACAGAAACAGGTAATATTTTCAGTGCCCACCTTGATTTGCTTTAATAAGAGTGTGCCGGATTCCCAGGCCCTGGCCCAAGGTTTATTTATCGTGAATATTCTGTGTACGGAAACCTCCAAATACATTTCTTCTGCTCTACAAGCACCCTTTTGGAAAGACAGGAGCTGTGTTTTGGACAACAGTCCTCATTTGTGCGTTGTATCAAACTTCATTATTGTTTGTATACATTAAAAGTTATTATGCAATAATTTTCATATCCTTGTGTAATGCGTTACAACATATTCTTGTCTGTTGGCTGTATCTTCGCAGATAATGACCGTGATGATGAAATGGAATAAGGCGGTAATTGAATGATTACTTACTTGTGATCTTCATTACACTGAGTTTCACTTTTCCTAGTTGAGTCCTACTTCCCTCTGTCTTTACCTGTAGCTTGTGGTTGAATTGATTATCTGCTTATTTGGTCATTCTGCTGTCAAGGATATTCAGGCCTTCCTGCTAGAGGGGTCAAGTCTATACTCTCCCAGTAAGACAGGGCTTCTAAAATGATATTAATAGTATATTTAGGGTAACAAGGGGCTATCTCAGAAATAATGTTTGTGATGAGAAGACTATTACCCGAAAGTAATCGGGGCATTCACCCCACACCAGCACCGTGCACATTTGTACATTTGTACTCTATATGGATAATGCTGGAGACCGTACTTTCTTGATAAGTAATCTTTGTATAGGCTTGGCAATGCAGAAAATGTATTTGATTTACTCACTTTAATTTGAGATGTATCTTCTTAACAGATTGGTCGCCAGAGATTGTTGAACTTGCCAAGAAGTATTGGAACGATACAGTTGTTGCCATTGACCTTGCCGGGGACGAATCACTGCATGGCAAGAGCTATCCAGGGCATAGGAAAGCTTATGAGGTTTGTAAAGATTGCTCTTCTATTACCTAGACATGTCTGCCTAACATCATTTAAAAATGCAGGTCAAGGATACGAGTGGTGACTTTGGCTCATGAATGCTATAGAGTAGACTTCCTACCAACATCTTGTTGAAGCCTGGTGTAGGGGGCAACCCATAGGCATAAAGGGACCAGTGAAAGATATGCACTACTGTTTGACCTCATTACCACCCCTTTAATCAACCTTTATATGGATGAGGCTCGAACTGTGGAATAACATGCGATACCCAGCAGTGGTGGCTCCACCGCTAATGTGGAGGAGAGTCGCCCCACAGCTTTTAAGCAGTGTACCTAAAGGAAAAATGTTAATAACTCAATTTTATTATAATTTTATTTGTTCCTGCTGCTTTGTGACCGGGGCGGGTGGGGCTGCTGTACCCTCCGAGCAGGAAAGGGGAGCAGCGCTTTGCCCACTCAAAGTCCTCATGAATGTTTGGCCGACCCCCTTGGGCGGGCCAAACAGTCTTGCGCATTTTGCATGTTCTCCATGCAGATTGCATTACAGTCTGGGTGGAGAAAATGCCCTGGCCCCCAGTCCCCATCTGAGTGCCAAACTATGGCTCTCAGACCAATCACAATGCTCCATTGCAGCGTTGTAATTGGTCAGGGAAGCCTGCCTGTTTCCTGGGTGCATTCTGCTTGTAGTCCAAGTTTGACACAGAGGAGGGACGTAGAGATGTTGTCATAAGGTGTATATATATATTTTTTGACATTCCGCCCCCCCTTCCTTCCTGCCCCCGCCCTCCCCAATCCATGTCAGCCGCCACTGATACCCAGTATTACTGGTCCTTAGTATTTAAAGAAAGGCATGCACATCACAAAAACTCGTTAATGTATTCTAATCAAGATTATTTGAAAGGCCATTTGGCACAGGAGCGGAAGTTGTTGCCAACGGGTGGCCTACTGAGGTTGGGCAGACATCCAGTCACTGGTAGGTTGAGAACAGAAGCGCCCCTGTTTGTCATGCTGTCTCCTATTGGCCACAAGAAGGAGCTGGATTTTTCTTGGACTATGAACATTCCAGAACGCAGAGGAAGCCTGCCACTCTTTTCAGTGGAACACAGACCAGACCGTAAAACCAAGGCCCTGGCATCTGGTTCAATATTTCTAAGTAGGAACCCGAGCTTTAATTGCTAAGTGATTGGAGGTCTCGTGTTTGACAGGAGACCACTTGCGTTTTACGTGCCACACAAGCCCTCTTGGATGAGCTTATATCTTCATTGACTATTAAAACATCAAGTTAATTTCTTTATGCCAACTTTTCAAAACATAAGTTGTTTTTAACGACATCCATGGAAAGAATGTTTCTTCGTTTAATAGTTCTCACTGTAAGCTTTTTCTTTCTCTTCCCGGCCGCCTGTAATGTCTCTGCAATATAGGTAGTTATGTGACAAACCTAAAATCTCCTCGCCTAATTCCCTATGTTTGAGGACATTTTAATAGGGCTACACAGGCTACCAATGCATATAAATATACAGCTAGCTAAATGCTGTACAATTTTCAGGTAAATAAAAGAAAAATGTTTTGTTTGTAAGCTCCATATTTGCAATATACACAACATTAAGGTTAAACTAATAATATAGGGGTTAATGTATAGTCCAGTGCGCTTATGGCCTAGTGACCACTGCTTAATTTGTAAAATATGAAGTGCAGGTGCTCAAATCTTTGTCGGAGGCCACACCTACTTTTCTATGGCCCACCCACTTCCTCCATTGGTCCCACCCACTTCCTCCATTGGCTCCACCCACTTCCTCTATTAGCTCCACCCACATCCTCAACCGGCACTGCGAAAAGACAGATGAATTTCAGCAAGGGAGCCTTCCTCATAGTAAGGTTTTGCTAGGAGTTTCCCCTGCCCTGTGAAAATGTTGCATACAAAACGTAAGCAGTATAGTAAAAAGACCACATCCCTGGACCCAGAGCCGCAGTACACATTTTGTTTTCCAATCCACACTTTGCAGTACCTCCAGGATTGGTGCACTAGTTGCAAGCCCAGGGAAAACAAAGACAAGAAAACAAAAATAGCGCTTTACTGGCAAACTCTGTAAAAGTGGTGCTAATGGGTTTGGGTGTGAATAAAATCAATCCGGCCAGTTTGCTACCACCCTGTCATACTTTAGTTCGTTTTTATATTTGTAACCTGTTTTATTCCAGATGCTGCACTTTGGAATTAAAAAACGACATTTCCAGCAAAAATGTTTTTTTTTTTTGGCTCCATTTCACAGGGGAGCAAATAAAAGAAAGGAGAGGGAACAGAGAAGAGGAAGAGAAGAACTGCTAGACAGAAAGAGAGGGAAAAGGGGGGGCAGCTGAAACGGCAGAGCAGAAGTGGACATTGTATGTTTCTTCTCTGGGCAAGAAAAGACAGAGTCCTGTTACCTCTCTGCCGCCCGTCCTCCAACGAACGCCAGGAACGCTGAGGCTGAGCTTTCTTTATAGGCAATGGTGATTTCTTGTGTCCTGGGACGCATTTTCAAAATAAAAAAGTAGGGTAACAGAATCTTTAGAATTAACAAAGTAGGAGCGCGCCGTGCCCTGCTGATCCCGCCCCTTCGACCACTGGTCTTGAACATAACACGCAAGCCAGCCATAGCCAAGTAAACACTAGAGTAAAGCTGAAATAAAGCTGAAATATTGAACAGATCGATTACTGCACCAATAAGAACACCTCAGTTGATTGAAACTTTGCATTAACAAAAATAAGAGGTTAGATAAATAACGGTGACCTGAAAGAAGACATTTACAACTTGGTGCGGATTGGCACGGAAATGGCTTTCAAAATTACCATATTGACTGATGTCACTGTCACATTACTTTGATACCATTTTGATTTTTGTATTGTGCGATGTTATACATGATTGTCAGTTCAGTCACTTCTGAAGTCTCTAGTCTGGCCCTAGTGCTTGGCAAGGAATCACCGATAACCAGCTCAGCATTTAGAGTTTGCATTTCTCTTTTCAATGTCCTTTTAACGATTCCCATGAGAAAGCCGTTCAGCTGCTGATCGAAATTTGTGTCGGTCACGTGTGCTTGTTCTAAGCAGTGTGGGTAAACATTTGGTAGGGGTTAGCATTATATGGTTACTACTGTGGGGAGGTGGGGTGGGGGGACATTTTGCTTTGCACAACAATGTACTATTCATACCCAACAGGCTGTGCACTCTGCACTCAGATGTCGACAACAACTAAAACATACCAACAAATATAATACAAGAACAATGAGACCTGAACCCCCGGGAATCACTTTAAAAAGTAATATTATATATTGCATCACTATCCATTGCGACAACGCCACACCACACCCGAGAAAGAAAGTGAAACCATTACCATAGGCACCGGGATCCGCTGCGCGCACCAGCCGCCATCTTTGGACAACAAGTCAGCAAGCGGCTGGGTGGGTAGGCTAGGGCAGCAGGGCCTAGTAGTTTTACTTAAACCCGCAGCCTGCGCAGCGCAGTTCAGTACAGTACTGCGGCGCCAGCACGACTATATGGTATACCGCAATGGCCGGTGAGCCTTTAGTGAATCTGAATTTCAGGCAGCATTTGCATCCTATTTTTATTCCTAATAAATAATCAGTATTATAGAGCTGCCCCTCTCCTCCCGCCCCACGCTGGTGATCTTGCAATGCAACCGGAATCCAGACCCTCACTCACACACTACCCAAAATAAAAATACAGCGTTTTTACACGGTATTCAGTACTGACGCCTGACGGTATTGGAATGGCAATTAACTTCAATCTTATTCTTACCGTTACTCGTGGTACGGTCCGGCTCAGTGAATAACTTTTTACAAGATTAGGCGGCCCGGTGCACTGCTGCTGCTGTTTGCTCTACCCAGTAGTAGTACCCAACAATGCTACCAGAACCACCAGCAGTAATGTCCTGGTTTAGGTTAGCACTGCAGTGATACTGGCTGCGGTGGTTATGCAGGGGCGTGGCGCGCGCGAGCGAGTGGTCATGGGACTAAAATCTGCACACGCTGCGGCGCGTACAGCGGCCCCTAGCCCCCCCCCCCTATCAGAACAGTTAGAAATTAGAGAACCAAAATCCAGCCCGCCCCTGGTGCCCCAATAAATTAGTGTGTGTGCCAGACACACAGTACTACTGCCGCCAGTGTGTTTCCTCCTGGTCCCGACTCCCGCGCCCGCTCACCTTCAAAGCACAGCGCACGCACAGTCAACTGTGCAGTGCACGCGTCACGCACGGCCCACTCACTGTGTGAATGTAAGTGACCCATAAGGGTTGCGGCCGCGGCTGGGCCTCAAGGTCGCCGGGATTGACAGCTGCCATGAAATATATCTATTTCTGCTGCTACCGTCCCTTTATGGTGAAAGCAATTTGCAGTGTTTTGTTTTAGTACCTAAGAGCATAAAACAGGGGCTCCTCAACCAGCAGAAACCGCCGTCTATGGACAGGAAGGCTGTGCAGACCAGAGCACTACTTCCGGCCTAGTGGTACTTCCTACAACGTGCAAATCACATGATGTGGTTATGATTTACAGAAATATTATCACATCTTTTTTAATTCCACTGGTGCTTTGGCTTTTATGATCGATTTAATTTCTTTTGAGCAAGCAGGTCAGAGTCAGACACTTTAGACAGACATGGGTTAAAATAAATTAAGCAAAGGCCATGACCTTCCGGCAGCCTCGGAGCATTGCACTGCACACAGTGCCCCACCCGACTCCGGTGGCATGACTGCTGGGGCCTTATTGCTGGGGCCTCTGAGACTCTGACTCAGTTCTGGTGACCGTTAACACGCGCCAGTAAAAGTAGCATTTTCTTTTATTACTCACTGCGTGGTGGCACTGCCAGGACTACAGGCCTGTTGCTGTTTCACATCTTGCTAACTGGTGCTGCCCTGATGGTGACTCGTGCGCAAGTGCGTGTGTGTTGGGGATGGGCGTGATCCACCGTCCCTGGAATCATAGAAGGTTACGCACGGCACGCTGCCGCAGCCCTCTACCCCCATAGTAGAATCAAAAACATCCTAATGTTCGGCCCGCCCACCAGCAACACTGAGACCAAATAGATTCGCGGTGGCAGAAATTGATTTATTATCGGGCTTACGGGCTCGCTCTCTGAACACTGCACAAAACACTCTTCTTCACCGACGGACTCGCTCCGGAGACTCTGTCAGAGTGTGAAATGAACACTGCAGTAAGGCAAATTTAATTTACTGTTTGACACGTATAGATTGCAGTGCAGTCGTGCAGTTGTAAATTGTAGACCCGGCCCTGAGAAAAAGGTGCCGGTGCTAAGCACCGAAAAGCTCCGGCCCAAATTAAGCACTGCTAGTGACAATCTATTTTATGCTATAAACTATTGCAAAGTACCTTGTTTCATGTAACTGCCAAGTGGCCCCTTATCATGTATGAGACTTCTAGCTCGGACAGTATTCTGGGACTTGTAGTTTTACTTTCTACATTACATCTTCAAACACAGAATTTCCAGCATTCAAACCATGCAAAGTGATGTTGGCTAAAGGTGTAAGAAAAAACTTAAGGCCACATGGGTGCGCTAGGTATTTTTTACCGTTCTTACATTATTTTGAAACAGCAGCCATTTTGTGTTCCCCTCCATTATTGGCCTCTGATGGATGCTGATTCTAACTTGTTGGGATTCAGAATGCTGTGCATGGAATAGAAGGTTCTGGTGGCAGCCCTCCATCACACAGCAATTAAATAACGGTATGAAAATGTTACAAATAGGCATTTCAGGGCTAATCAGGCTTTTCTTTCCCCGAAAACCGATAGGTTGCCTTTCAGTCAATTCCTCCTTAGCACTGGGTTTTGTTGTCATTGAAGTACAACAGTTGGCAGGACACCTGCTGTCCTCATGGCTGCCATCTGAGATGCGTGCTACGAGGTGAGCATACCATGTGGCTGCAGGAAACTTTTTTTGCAGTATTATATATGCGAATCCAGCAAGTGGGCACCAAGGGGGTTTACATAACCATCAGAATATGTTACATGTTTCTTGTGTTTTTTTAGGCCCAGGGAGATGAAGGGCCTGATTATGAGTTTGGCGGTCTTGCAGCAGGCCGCCACACCAGCGCCCCACTGCAAGACCGTCAAACCCGTAGTCAAACCACCCACCGGATTCCAAGAGAAATCCAGGTCGGGCGGTCCTGCTGCGAAGGTCCCATGGCGGTGCGTATCTAAGGCACGTAGGGGTGTCTTAGACATGCACAGCCGTGAGACCACTGTAGCCCGCTCCTGCATGGAAGGAAACAGAGGGTGCAAAGTATAGGGGGGCCCAACATTTACCCCCCTGCATGCACCACCATGCACTGAGGTTTCTCACTGTTGATGTTAATGTTAACTGATTTTTATATAGCGCTAATCACCGGTAGGTCTCTAAGCGCTTGAAAGAGAGTTACCAGAGGTCGTCATGGGTCACTGCCACCCTTTTCATGGCGGCATGAAAAGGAGGGCAGTGAGGAAACGCGTAAGATGCTTGGCAGTGCCACTGTGGCACCACCAGCATATTGCAGCCTCATTGTAATTAGGCCCTAAGTGATTTGTCCAGAATCGGAGATTGATGAGATTAGGGCAGGATTTGAACAAGCCCCCCCAGTTCCAGGGTAGGCGGCGCTAGCTTCAGGCCAAATGTATCTTCCAATCACAGCACAAATGAGGGTTTGTCTCCAACTGGGACATGCCCAACATATATGGTTTAGACTTCCTCTGCAAACTGTAAGAATACAATGGGGTTTGGATTCTGGTGGAAAATGCGTGGGTTGGTAAACGCCAACCTACACAGCTCAGAAGAGGGATAACTGCTGTTTCCAAAGACACAAGAGCCTGGGAAATTTCTTAATGAATAGTGGAAGTGAAAATGTAGTACCACCGTGAGAACTCTGTGGATGACTCAGTAGTGAGATAGTAGTGTAGGAGCAGAATAGGGTTGAGGTGAGCTGCTGGGGCTCTTCGGGTGTGTCGATAATGGGATTTCTGTGCATGATGTGAGCATTAAGACTATTATCACAGTAGTGTCAGGGTATGATACCAGAATATCGTAACCATAATGTCTCACAGAATTATTTGGTTCTAAATATCATTTGTAATATTATCGCCCCACTGCAGTTGAACATCTACACCCAATGGGAGGATATTTTTGTGAGTGATACTATGATACAATATTTCTTCCAAACCATATTTTTGCTAACAACATTCAAACCACGCAAGGAGGTAAGTGTCGCATTCACATACAGAAACTTAGTGATTCCTTTTGTATTTATGACATTTAAAAGTCCCAGATGATTCAGAATCAAGTGCAGTTGGATCAGTGACCTTAGGGCTCTGGCATGACTGGTTGGCACACACTGGCACCATATGAATACAAGAATTAAATACATGTTGTGCTGTGTTCTGTTATGCAGTTTTTGTATAGCACAGCATTCACCAATGACGTTTGCCCTTTGGTGCTGTTTTGGACTTCTTGTGGCACCTGTTGTCTGCAAGAGGTGAGTACAGCTTTTGAAGAAGACTACACAAGTATTAATACATTTTCTAACTTTTATTGCCCCATGGCAGTTAAATCATTCACTATACTTATTGTAGGTTTAATCTAGTAGAGAGGAGCCTCTAAAAATAAAACTGTGTAGATTCCTCGCAACCAAATCCTTAAGCATGGCATTGCTGAGAGGGTTATGGGTGGATCGCATAGTCCTAATGTGCAACCTGCATGAGCATGGCCAGTAAGTGTGTTGTGGACAGTGCCATTAGGCGAGCGGGGCAGTGTTGGTTGCCCTAGAGGACTTTGTGTGAACACTAGTCTGTCATCACTGAGTCATGAGCTTGTGAATGCATTGAAAGAAATCCAGGCTGGAGTAGACCTTTTTTTGTTGAGTTTTATCTAGCGCGAACTCGACTTGAATGTATCGGAGCGCTTTACATGAGCACCAGTTGTGTTACAGATGGACACATTCATGTTGTTAGGTATGGGGAGATAATGTGATTTGCCCAGAATCATAGGATGCTGAGCGTCCCTGCCGAGACTCGAACCCGGATCCCTAGCTTCGAAGTCGACTGGTCTAGCCGTTAGGGCTACTGTAGAGGGAAACTCAGGAGCATTGGATAAACTGCGAGGGACGCTATATGCAGCCTGGAGGTACAGATTATTGAATCAACAGAATATTGCTATAGCTAACCCAACATCTTCATACCTTGGAGAAATCTATATATCATGAAGGTACACAGATGTGGAAATCAGGTATAGTTAACTTATACTTACTGATTTATATTTTCCTCTACCATATGTTGGGCCTCGATATGTTGGCTGTGATATTGCTGTATCTCAGTAGTCAAATATTGATAATAAAGCCGATATGCTGTAGTCTGAGTTAGTTATTTTACAGACTTGCGGTTGTTACAGTAGTGCCACAAGGAGGTCATTTGTAATAAACGTAGAGGATTTTGAAGGTTCCGGGTCCCTGGAGTACCCTAGTGTGCAAAAGGTTGTTGTTTTGTACAGTGTTTCATGGATCCAAATTGGAATATGATATCTTACAAGAATTAGCTCTTCCACTACCTAAGAAAGCTAGCAAGCAATGAGAACTTATATATGCACTTGTATAATGTGGAGCAACGCCATCCAATCTGATAGAGTTCAGAGTCAGAAACTCGTGATTCCACTCTTAGAGCTGTGAGAAGATCTTTTGCGGCGGTGGAGGAGTGTTGTCCACCCTGCCAGCAGCGTAAACAAAAGAAAGAAAACAATAATAAACCAGGCTTTATTATTGTTTTATTGTGTTTCCTGATGAGTCTTGGGTCGGGGCCTGGGGGATGACGGGCACCAACGGGGAGTGATACGCACTGCTTTCAGTGTGCATGTCGGTTTTCCGGCCGAACTGACATGCGCACAGAAGCCGAGCTGCGTTGCCTAGTTGGAGACAGCAAGCACAGGATTGCCCACAGTGGAGTCTGGGAGCCTGTGCCTGCAGTGGAGACACGAGAGGAGCAGAAGTCAGGTGATGAGGTGGGCTGCAGGTCAGTTCTTCCCCCTCCCCGCTTTTTCATTGTCATCTCCTCTCCCCCGCCATTCTCCTCTGACAACGGCTTCTACTGGTCTTTTGTAAAGGTCAAAATGTTCTGCATGAGTCTAGGCTCTGAGGTGCAGCACGGTACTGTGTGAGCCATGTGTCTTCATTGTCTTAATGTTAGTGCATTACCTGTTACAGTGGTGGTGCGTTCCCACAGCACTGCTGTACAACGCTAGATGGTCAGGCCGGCTCTGCTCTGCCTGCCTGCTCCACACATTTACAGGAAGAGCACAGAAATGGCCCCATGGGGAGCTACATGACTGCTAGGTGCACAGGCCCCTACTCCCCTAAGCGTGCGGGGCCTCTGGTGAGTTTGAAAAGCAGGGTTGGAAGAGAAATCCGCCCCAGGTCTGGAGTAACAGTACCCGTACTCTTGGATTTATAGGAGGCTAAGATCTTCAAATATATCTTATCTTAGTCTTAAAAATAAGTATTTTTTCATATTTGCATCATTTTTGGGAATGAGAACTAATATTACCCTTACTCGACCTGCCATGGTTGTGTTCAGGGCAGGCATGTCAGGAAGCTGCTGGGTGAGGGGCTAACATTTTTGCAGGGCCTTTCTTTGGTGTCTGAAGGAAGGAACACCTCAGAAGCAGGGCTTTAAGTGGGGTGAAAAAACTGGGGGGTCTCTCAAAGGGGTGTGGCCAATATAATTATGGGCGTGGCTTAAAAACATGTCAGCTAAAAATCTGTGCCACCCAACTTGTATTTTGCTGTTTCTGTCGTTGCATCCAGATATATGATACAACAAGAAGCATCATACCAACAAGAAGTCAGGACTATTGGCTTTGTCAATAGTTGTTAGTTGAATAAGATGGATTGTATATAATATTGAAAAAGCTTCCACTTAAAGCCCTGGTGACACCATGGCAATGTTGCTGCTCCTGAGTTTCAAAAAGAGAAGGGAAATCCAGAGAGAAAATGACTCTCTTTAAAGGATTTCCCTTCCCCTACAACGCTCACCTGGCATGACGTCATGCCGTAATTTCTCAACTAGTGAGAAGTGAGCAGTGTGAGCACGTGCACATCGATGTGTCTGCTGTCACTGCAGTCCAGAAAAAAACGGACCACCTGTGCCAGGGCATGGAACAGAGCCCGATAGAGACCCGTTTCAAGGCTCCCTTTAAAAAACTGCCGGTGCTCGGCACCGGTGAGACCCGGCCCACTTAAAGCCCTGCTCAGAAGACTGAAGACATTTCTCTTCAGATACTTCTCAGCATAAGCTGTCAGTCCCAGTGCTTAATTTGGGCCGGAGCTTTCCGGTGCTTAGCACCGGCACCTTTTTCTCAGGGCCGGGTCTACAATTTACAACTGCACGACTGCACTGCAATCTATACGTGTCAAACAGTAAATTAAATTTGCCTTACTGCAGTGTTCATTTCACACTCTGACAGAGTCTCCGGAGCGAGTCAGTCAGTGAAGAAGAGTGTTTTGTGCAGTGTTCAGAGAGCGAGCCCGTAAGCCCGATAATAAATCAATCTCTGCCACCGCGATTCTATTTGGTCTCCGTGTTGCTGGTGGGCGGGCCGAACATTAGGATGTAAATGATTCTACTATGGGGGGGAGAGGGCTGCGGCAGCGTGCCGTGCGTAACCTTCTATGATTCCAGGGACGGTGGACCACGCCCATCC
This sequence comes from Triturus cristatus, assembly GCF_964204655.1. Lineage (NCBI taxonomy): Eukaryota > Metazoa > Chordata > Amphibia > Caudata > Salamandridae > Triturus > Triturus cristatus. The sequence goes on from NC_140590.1 coordinate 1,547,043,581, forward strand.
CCAACACACACGCACTTGCGCACGAGTCACCATCAGGGCAGCACCAGTTAGCAAGATGTGAAGCAGCAGCAAGCCTGCAGTCCTGGCAGTGCCACCACGCAGTGAGTAATAAAAGAAAATGCTACTTTTACTGGCGCGTGTTGACGGTCACCAGAACTGAGTCAGAGTCTCAGAGGCCCCAGCAATAAGGCCCCAGCAGTCATGCCACCTGTTAGATCTGGGGGTCTCTAGTTGGCAGGGTAGGTACCACTGTCCAAGTAGGGACCCTTGCTTCTAGTCAGGGAAAGGGGGATACACTGTTAAGATAACCCCTGCTCACCCTCTAGGTAGCTTGGCCTGAGCAGTCTAGGCTATCAAAGGCAATGTGTAAAGTATTTGTACCAACACTCACAGTAACACAGTGAAAACACCACAGATTTACTCCACACCAGTTTTAGAAAAATAAGGTATCTTTACTAAAAACTTCACAAGACCAAATACTACAGACAAACCAACATACAATTAAAAAGGTTACTTTAAAAATAGTTCAAGAGTTTGCAGAAAGTACTCCAGGATGTCAAAATCAGTGTCCTGCACAATGCGACTCTCAATGCACAAAATGCGACACTCTCGTGCCCAACAGTACCTGTAGTTGCGATAAGGTTCCCAAAAGCTATAACAAGGAAGATGGCAAAGGCGATGCGATACTCCTGAGATCCTGGGGAGGCTTTGCAGCAGCCCTGCTTCACGCAGCAGAGGTGGATGTGCCGGCTCCGATCTGTAGGGGGAGGATGCGATACCTTTGGCTTTCGTTGCGTAGGTTTCTTGGGGGGAAGCTTCACGCACAGGTTCGATGCGACACTCTTCGATGTGGTGCGATGCGTGGCGCAGCGTTGCCTTCTGGCGCCGCAACTCTCGATGCGCCACGGAACGGGACTCTGCGTCGACGCACGCAGCGACTGGAGACTTTTCACGCACCGGCAGTGGTGCGGCCCGCAAACTGGTTCTGCGACGACCCTCGCAGCGTCAGGAATCTTCTCGCACCGGGACGATGCTCGACGCACCCGGCGATGCGGGGACCCTGCGTGTTGCGATGGTGCCGCGATGAAATTTTCCTCGCACTCTCGTCTTGCGACACGCAATCGGATGATGCGTTGGGTACCAGTCACTCTTGTTCACGCTTCTGCTTCCCAGCTCCCAAACACAGCAAAACGACCTCCTGAGGCCCCAAGACTGGGCAAGCACTCCAAGGCAGGTCAGAACTCTCTCAGCAGAGTTCCAGGGGAGCTGGTGGTGAAGTCCTTTTGTTCCTGGGACTTCTTAACAGGGAGCCAGCTCTTCTCAGGCCCTTGGAGATCAGAATCAAAAGAAGGGGACACAGCAAAGTCCTTCCCCTCTCCTTGGCAGCAAAGCAAAACAGCAAGCAGGCAGTCTTCTCCTCTTCAGTTTCTTCCAGCTTTCTCCTTGGCAGAGGTTCCTTCCTAGTTCCAAAGTGATCTAAAGTTTAGGTGTCTGGGGTCCTCTTCTTATACCCCTCCAAGCCTTTGTCTCTCTTTGTTCCAGTGGGGGGATTCCCCTGCTCAAACCGGTTCCTGGGTGTGCTCTGCTCTGGAGCACCTGGTTCCTTTCAGAGTGAGGGGCAGGGTCGTTAGACGCTCAGCAGGAGGTGGAGCCTTCTTTGTGCCAGCAGAGGCAGAGTCCTCAGCCTGGCCAGCAGGGGGTGGAGCCAGCTTTGTGTTTGGCAGGGACAGCCCTATTCAAACCCAGGGACTACTCCTCCCACCCATCTAAAGCAGATCTCCCTCTTCACCCTGCTGCTGACTCATCCAGGCTCCTGGAGCCACCTGGCCCATCACATGACACCCTTCAGCCAACCAGCACACAGGCACACAGGAAGGTTAAACAGGAGAATAGCTACTTTCTAAAAAGTGCTATTCTCACACAGTGAATTTAAAAACCATCTTGCTAAAAAGATGTATAATTAAATTCTGAACACAGAGATACCAAACTTGGATTTTCTATCTTGCCCTTATGGGAAGATAGGCATGTAAACAGCCTTCCCCATTCTATCCTATGGGCAAGATAGCCTCTCAGCAGTGAAAAACGAAAATGGCTGTAATTCACTACCAGGGCATGTTACACACCTCAGTACATGCCCTACCTTTCAGATACACTGCACCCAGCCCAGGGGGGTACCTAGGGCCACCATAGGGATACCTTACATGTACAGAAAGGGAAGGATAAGGCCTGGTCAGTGGGTGCACTGGCCAGGTCGACATGGCAGTCCTGGACTGCACATAGGCACTGCAAGCAGGCCTAAGACATCATTTTAGCGCTACTCCGGTGGGTGGCACAATCAGCGCTGCAGCCCACTAGTAGCATTTGAATCACCAGCCCTGGCACACGCAGTGCACTTTACTAGGGGCTAACAGGTGAAACAAATATACCAATCATGGATAACCAACCAATATAACAATTTACCAAGGCAGCACTTGCACTTTGACACTGATCAGCAGTGGCAAAGTGCCCAAAGCATCTAAACCAGCAAAAACGAAATCCAGCATATCATCAAAAATACAGGAGGTAGAGGCAAAAAGTCAGGGGTAACCACGCCAAAGATGCCAGGTCTAACACTACTGGAGTCGGGTGGGGCACTGTGTGCAGTGCAATGCTCGGAGGCTGCCGGAAGGTAATGGACTTTGCTTAATTTATTTTAACCCATGTCTGTCTAAAGTGTCTGACTCTGACCTGCTTGCTCAAAAGAAATTAAATCGATCATAAAAGCCAAAGCGCCAGTGGAATTAAAAAAGATGTGATAATATTTCTGTAAATCATAACCACATCTTGTGATTTGCACGGTGTAGGAAGTACCACTAGGCCGGAAGTAGTGCTCTGGTCTGCACAGCCTTCCTGTCCATAGACGGCGGTTCCTGCTGGTTGAGGAGCCCCTGTTTTATGTTCTTAGGTACTAAAACAAAACACTGCAAATTGCTTTCACCATAAAGGGACGGTAGCAGCAGAAATAGATATATTTCATGGCAGCTGTCAATCCCGGCGACCTTGAGGCCCAGCCGCGGCCGCAACCCTTCTTGGTCACTTACATTCACACAGTGAGTGGGCCGTGCGTGACGCGTGCACTGCACAGTTGACTGTGCGTGCGCTGTGCTTTGAAGGTGAGCGGGCGCGGGAGTCGGGACCAGGAGGAAACACACTGGCGGCAGTAGTACTGTGTGTCTGGCACACACACTAATTTATTGGGGCACCAGGGGCGGGCTGGATTTTGGTTCTCTAACTTCTAACTGTTCTGATCGGGGGGGCTAGGGGCCGCTGTACGCGCGGCAGCGTGCGCAGATTTTAGTCACATGACCACTCGCTCGCGCGCGCCACGCCCCTGCATAACCACCGCAGCCAGTATCACTGCAGTGCTAACCTAAACCAGGACATTACTGCTGGTGGTTCTGGTAGCATTGTTGGGTACTACTACTGGGTAGAGCAAACAGCAGCAGCAGTGCACCGGGCCGCCTAATCTTGTAAAAAGTTATTCACTGAGCCGGACCGTACCACGAGTAATGGTAAGAATAAGATTGAAGTTAATTGCCATTCCAATACCGTCAGGCGTCAGTACTGAATACCGTGTAAAAACGCTGTATTTTTATTTTGGGTAGTGTGTGAGTGAGGGTCTGGATTCCGGTTGCATTGTAAGATCACCAGCGTGGGGCGGGGGGAGAGGGGCAGCTCTATAATACTGATTATTTATTAGGAATAAAAATAGGATGCAAATGCTGCCTGAAATTCAGATTCACTAAAGGCTCACCGGCCATAGCGGTATACCATATAGTCGTGCTGGCGCCGCAGTACTGTACTGACCTGCGCTGCGCAGGCTGCGGGTTTAAGTAAAACTACTAGGCCCTGCTGCCCTAGCCTACCCACCCAGCCGCTTGCTGACTTGTTGTCCAAAGATGGCGGCTGGTGCGCGCAGCGGATCCCGATGCCTATGGTAATGGTTTCACTTTCTTTCTCGGGTGTGGTGTGGCGTTGTCGCAATGGATAGTGATGCAATATATAATATTACTTTTTAAAGTGATTCCCGGGGGTTCAGGTCTCATTGTTCTTGTATTATATTTGTTGGTATGTTTTAGTTGTTGTCGACATCTGAGTGCAGAGTGCACAGCCTGTTGGGTATGAATAGTACATTGTTGTGCAAAGCAAAATTCCCCCCACCCCACCTCTCCACAGTAGTAACCATATAATGCTAACTGTTATAATCTGCTCTTGTTCCCTTCCCTCTCTTTCCCCCCCCCCTCCTTTCCTCCGCATATTGGTACTGCCCAGCCTTAGAATGTTGGGGCTGAAGCTCCTGTTGGAATGTTGGCATCTCACTACGAGAGGCCGAAGGATCCGCATGAATAAACTTCCATCTCCTGACTAACTAAACTTTGTGGAATTTATTACAACATTTTATTTGGCGACGAGTTGTCTTACCGTGCTGGGGACGGTCTGGATCCTTCCCCCAGTGCCCTACCGCCTTTCGTTGGACTTCTCTGGCAGTGTTGTTTCCCTTCTTGCCATCGTTCGCATTGTTGGTGAAAAGGGGAGCTTTCTCGTCGGACTCCGTCGATGAGAGTCTCCGGCTGCTGGGCTCCTTCACGCCTTCCCCGGAGTTCGCTGCCTGCGTGAGTGTCTCTTCACGTTCTTCTTATGAGACTGATCATCCCTCCGGTGAGTCCCTGCCGTTTGCTGCCCGGCGCTGCTCCCCGGACTTGCTGTCCGTCCTGGCTGACAGGGAGACGCCTGTTTTTCCCCCAGTGAGATCGCATGCTGGCTGCTGAGTACCGTCGCTAAGGAGTGTGCGCTGTATAGGGAGGCTGTGTACCGGATGGTCGGGGACGATTGTGCTGCTCTGTGTGGGAGTTTCAACGCTGAGGCGACGTCGTTTTCTCCTCACAAACATCCTGTTCCTGGTGTTTCCGCCTCTTCTCAGACTGATTTCCACAGAGGACGCTCCGCAGTGAGACACTGCTCTCTGTTTTCTCTTACATCTGCTCCTCCTGCTGGTGAAATATAAAATTGCACTTTTCTTCCCTCATCCAGCCTGCTTCGAAATTTTCGCTGACAGGCTCAGCTCATGGAAATGTAGTGTCTTTATTTAGTACTTCCCACGTTAGACTGTTTCCATTATACTGTGGGTTGGTGTACTGGTGGTTTCTTGTCATTTCTACTTCTACTTCAACCTTCTTTGAATTTTTCATAGTTAGCCTTTCCTCACGCTATAATTATTTATCCTCACCTTAACCCACCCCTATTTCCTTCTTTTGCCATTTTCTTCCTTTATTTCTGCATTTTCTTCTTCTACTACTCTCCACCATGTCTGCATTCGCTATGTCTCAACCCCCCCCATTCCTGGATGAGAGTGGAGATCCGGTGATCCCATGGAAAAAATGGGTAAACCTGTTTGAATCTTACCTTATCGCCATTGGTGGGGACAGATTTTCGGCGGTGCGTAAACAACATGTTCTACTGCATAATCTAGGAAAGCAAGGGAGGGATATTTTTGATGACCTGCCAGATTATAATGTTGAAAATGCTAATGAGGGGGCTGGGGGTGAGGGTGATGTCCAGTATGATGTGTATCAGTTAACATTATTGAAACTGGAAGCTCAATTTGGTGACAAAATTAATATTGTGTTAGAACGCCACAAATTTTTTTTGCGCATTCAAGGAAAAAATGAAAAAGTGATAAATTATATTGCTGTTCTGAGAGGTTTAGCCTCTACGTGTGAGTTTGGTATATTAACTGAGTCACTAATCAGAGATCAGCTAGTTAGATGTACCTCTAACAAGAAGATACAAGAAAGACTTCTTGCAGAAGCCCCTGATTTAAAACATGCTATTGATATTGCTAAAAGCATAGAGCATACAGCGTACTGCATGAATGAAATGAAGGAAGCGGGGGAAGTAAAACAAGTAGCGGAGAACAGTGTACACAAGATCTCCAGTAAAGTCCACAAACCTTTACCTTCCAGTCCCGAAGCACCTACAGCATCAGGGAACAAGCCAAAATGTTATAGGTGCGGAAATCCTAATCATCTGGCCAACAGCGTAAACTGTCCTGCAAGGGGCGTTGTTTGCAGCAAGTGTAAGAAAAGAGGCCATTTCTCTAAAGTATGCCACAATGCAATGAACAGTGTCACCCACATGATAGGCAGTGATCTGGATCCACAACTACCTAGCGAGGATATTGTTTTTCAAGTATCTAATTTTTCGGAATGCAACAGCACTCCTTACCCCAAGTGTGAAATATTTCTGGACAATGTAAAGTATGAGGTCTACGCAGATTCCTGTTCCCCATATACACTTGTGAATGAAGCTACATTTCAGGCTAATTCGGGGACAAGGGAGTGTAGTCTCTTACCTCCAGATGTCAAACCAGGGGGTTATAATCAAGATCCAATACCACTAGTAGGAATGTTACTCATGAACATTAATTTTAAGGATAGATCGACCGTGGGAAAAGTCTACATCACAAAGAATGGTTCCAACCTACTAGGGTGGAAACACCAAAAGGAGTTAGGAATCAGACTAGACCCCAACGCGTCGGAACCTGTGTACCTTATCGACAGGACCAACATTGGGATGGAAATCTGCAATCGTTTCCCAGAGGTGTTCACAGACAAACTCGGACTCCTAAAAGGCTTCCTCCACAAAATCAAACTTAAAGCCGATGCCAGACCTATCATCCACAAACCAAGGTCTATCCCGCTGTTGACCAGAGAACCGCTTAAGAAGGAGCTGGACAGATTGGAAGAGTGCAAGATCATAGAGAGGATTGAGAGCTCTGAACGGTTGGCGCCCATCGTCGTAGCAGCCAAAGGTGGAAACAAGGGGATCCGTCTATGTGTTGACCTTAGGGATTTGAACTCTAACATTTGGGTGGACCGACACCCCCTCCCCAACATTAATGAAATGCTGTCTGCCATCCATGGAGCTAAAGTCTTTACTGTCCTAGACCTATCCTCGGCTTACCACCAAGTCGCTCTCCACCCGGATTCCAAGCCCCTCACTTCTTTTATAACCCCGCATGGAGCTTATCAGTTTTCCAGATTACCATTTGGCCTGGCTTCTGCTGCGGCAGTGTTTCAACGCGTCATGCAGCATATTCTGCAAGGTCTGGGAAAAGTTCTCTGTTTCCAGGACGACATCCTGATTCACGGCTCATCAGATGAAGAACACAATAAGACTCTGGAAGCAGTGTTGACCAGACTTAGTAAGGCAGGTTTCACCACTCAGAAAGACAAATGCAGAATCGGGGTGGAATCTGTAGTCTATCTTGGTCACACCATCTCAAGTGAGGGAATCAAACCCAGATCCAGTCTGGTGGACTCTGTTAAATTAGCCCCGGCACCCACCAACAAGGATGAACTCAAATCGTTCCTGGGGCTGGCGGAATACATGTCAAAGTTCGTCAAAAACTTTGCGGATCAGGTGTGTCCCCTCAGAGAGTTGCTGAAGAAGGGGTCTGAATTTGTTTGGAAGCAAGATCACCAATCAGCCTTCCAACTCATCAAGGAGGCCATCGTTGATGCACCTATCTTGAGTGCTTTCGATCCTAATGCTAAAACCACCCTCACCACAGACGCTAGCGCTAAGGGATTGGGTGCTTCACTCACGCAGAGGACGAAAGGTCAAGAGACAGTGATTGCTTTCGCTTCCAGAACTTTGAGAGATGCCGAGCTGAACTACTCGACGATAGAGAAAGAAGCATTGGCGTGCTACTGGGCCATAAACCACTTTAAATATTTCTTGTGGGGCATCCCGTTTGTGCTGAGAACGGACCACAAACCCTTAATACCGTTATTCACCACTAAGCGCCTGGAAAATACCACCCCACGAATATCTAAATGGGTGCTGAGTCTGCAAGGGTTCAACTACACCATGATATACGTCCCAGGAAGTGAGAATAGGGTAGCGGACTGTCTCTCCAGACTACCAATCACCAATGGGAACCCGATGCAAAACCCTCCGGAGGAGACTATTCTTTTGGTGGAAATCCCGGCCATCAATCGGGAGGAGTGGGAGAAATCCATGAGTGATGATAGTGACTTAGCCACATTAAGGAATATGATTCACAGTGGTTGGCCTGTTAACAAGCAGGAGGTGCCGGAGTCTGTTCGGCATTTTTGGCCGATGCAAGATGAATTATCCATCGTTGAGAACCATATTTGTAGAGGAAGCAAGATCATTCCTCCGGAAAACATGTACGAAAGAATAATACAGATTGCCCATGAGGGCCACCCGGGGAGGAGCATGACGAAAAGCAAAATCAGGCAACACTATTGGTTCCCCGGGATGGATTCGCGAGTGGAGGAACAAGTAAAGAATTGTGCAGCCTGCGGTTCCTGCGACAAAACCAAAGTTGTCCGTAAGTCTCCACTATTCCCGGTGGAGGTCCCCACCGTACCTTGGGAGAAGCTGGGATTGGACATAATTGGTCCCTTAAACCTACTAAACCAATCTAATAGATTCATGTTTGTTCTTATAGACTACCACTCCCATTGGATTGTAACAAGAATGGTATCTTCCATCACCACCGCATCGCTATTAGACTTCTTGAGAGACACCTTTTCTAAGGAAGGTATTCCAGGGGTCATAATAACGGACAATGGTGTTCAATTCGCTTCAGAGGAAATGAAGCAGTTTATGTCCACGCTGTCCATCACACATCTCAAATCCCCACTGTATTGTCCCAAAGCCAATGGTCTGGTGGAAAGGGCGAACAGGATGATAAAGGACACCATCCAGCTCGCATTGAACTCCCAGGTTCCAGTGGAAGACGCCATAAGGAAAATGCTGTGGTCATATCATACATCGCCCAATGCTGTCACGGGTGTGTCACCTTTTGTTTCTCTCAAAGGCAGGAACCCGGGTTCCAAACTTACTCCTAACTGGCTAAATGGTGGATCCCCGGTGTGGGTGGATAGAGACGTTGGGCGGGAGAAAACTCAGAAACATCAACAAGAGTACAAGCTCAGGTACGACAGTCGTTGGGGAGCATAGAACAAAAGGTGGAGAGAAGGCCAGTGGGTGGTTGTTAAGAGGCCGTCCCTGTCCAAATCCAAGATCTCCTCATTTTCCAAACCTCTGAGGATAACTCGGGTTAACAACAATTCAGTTGTGCTGGAAGACTGCGGCATGTGGAGTATGGACAACATAGCTAGTTGTCCAAGCACTACTGGTTCCAAACCCACTTATGAGATGGATCTAAGTCTTGAAACGCCCAGTAGTAGTGAACTCAAGGTGACTAGAGTACGTAAACCCCCAAGTTGGCAATCCGACTACAGAATGGGATCTTAATCTTTCCATCTTGTCTCATTCTCCCTACCCGCTGGTGTTAGAGAGGCTCTCTTTCGTAGGGTAGTGTGGGGGGATTGCATTTTATGTACTTCTCTATCGCCTTATATTGTGGAAAACGTTTATTCCATGTGTTCATGTCTCTTGGAACATTTGTAATGTTGATTACTCTCCTCTTTGCTTTTAGAGTTAGGTAATTTTTTTCCCAGGAGTTTAATTGCTGTGTATATTTTTCTCTGCTCCGCAGGGAGATGTGTTATAATCTGCTCTTGTTCCCTTCCCTCTCTTCCCCCCCCCCCCCCCCCCTCCTTTCCTCCGCATATTGGTACTGCCCAGCCTTAGAATGTTGGGGCTGAAGCTCCTGTTGGAATGTTGGCATCTCACTACGAGAGGCTGAAGGATCCGCATGAATAAACTTCCATCTCCTGACTAACTAAACTTTGTGGAATTTATTACAACACTAACCCCTACCAAATGTTTACCCACACTGCTTAGAACAAGCGCACGTGACTGACACAAATTTCGATCAGCAGCTAAACGGCTTTCTCATGGGAATCGTTAAAAGGACATTGAAAAGAGAAATGCAAACTCTAAATGCTGAGCTGGTTATCGGTGATTCCTTGCCAAGCACTAGGGCCAGACTAGAGACTTCAGAAGCGACTGAACTGACAATCATGTATAACATCGCACAATACAAAAATCAAAATGGTATCAAAGTAATGTGACAGTGACATCCGTCAATATGGTAATTTTGAAAGCCATTTCCGTGCCAATCCGCACCAAGTTGTAAATGTCTTCTTTCAGGTCACCGTTATTTATATAACCTCTTATTTTTGTTAATGCAAAGTTTCAATCAACTGAGGTGTTCTTATTGGTGCAGTAATCGATCTGTTCAATATTTCAGCTTTATTTCAGCTTTACTCTAGTGTTTACTTGGCTATGGCTGGCTTGCGTGTTATGTTCAAGACCAGTGGTCGAAGTGGATGGGATCAGCAGGGCACGGCGCGCTCCTACTTTGTTAATTCTAAAGATTCCATTACCCTACTTTTTTATTTTGAAAATGCGCCCCAGGACGCAAGAAATCACCATTGCCTATAAAGAAAGCTCAGCCTCAGCGTTCCTGGCGTTCGTTGGAGGACGGGCGGCAGAGAGGTAACTGGACTCTGTCTTTTCTTGCCCAGGGAAGAAACATACAATGTCCACTTCTGCTCCGCCGTTTCAGCTGCCCCCCCCCCCATTTTCCCTTTTCCCTCTCTTTCTGTCTAGCAGTTCTTCTCTTACTGAAAACTGTGATTTCAAGACGAGGTTCTCACTCTGTTTCCTCTCCTTTCTTTTCTTTGCTCCCCTGTGAAATGGAGCCAAAAAAAAAAACATTTTTGCTGGAAATGTCGTTTTTTAATTCCAAAGTGCAGCATCTGGAATAAAACCGGTTACAAATATGAAAACTAACTAAAGTATGACAGGGTGGTAGCAAACTGGCCGGATTTTATTCACACCCAAACCCATTAGCACCACTTTTACAGAGTTTGCCAGTAAAGCGCTATTTTTGTTTTCTTGTCTTTGTTTTCCCTGGGCTTGCAACTAGTGCACCAATCCTGGAGGTACTGCAAAGTGTGGATTGGAAAACAAAATGTGTACTGCGGCTCTGGGTCCAGGGATGTGGTCTTTTTACTATACTGCTTACGTTTTGTATGCGGGAGGGAGACAAACAGCTGGCGTGCACTCAAGTTTTAAAAAATAATACCAGATTTATAACGTTTTTCAAAAACTTATATTAGGCTTGGTGTGCTGACCCTGAGGTGGTTCCACCCGCCACCTGAATTCAAAATAGCGTAAGAGACTAGAGCAAAATGCACTAGACAGGGACTGCACTACTCTTGAAACTCAAAGATGAGTAAGGAGCAAATTGAGCAACTTTTATCTATTTAACAAGACAGTTAATTGTATTCATCATCAAACCATCAATAGCCGTTTATAAATGTGAGAAACAAATCATAACTTCTTCTTGTTAAAGTGTTATTTATTCACACTTCTGCCAAGATCAAAAAAAGAAGAAAGTTCATGTTTACAAAGTCCTATAACACATGTAATATAGCTTGATCTTCCCAATGCATTTCGGGCGCAGTGTTCGCCCTTCTTCAGGGGATATCTAAAGGTGAAACATCAGTCAGTTACATTCAATATTATTAAATAATTCACAAAGAAAATGTTTTTCGGAAGGCAATTCTGGCGTCACACGGACATTCAGACAAGGTGAAAGATTGAAGATTGAGGCCACTGAGTTACGTCACCAAGAAGTTGATAAAGAATCTAATAAGCATATGCGGAGAGGAGGGGTGGTCCGAAGCAAGAGAGCAACACGAGTTAAAGCGAAGAAGTGAGTGGATCACCATGTACGTTTTGTATGCAACATTTTCACAGGGCAGGGGAAACTCCTATCAAAACCTTACTATGAGGAAGGCTCACTTGCTGAAATTCATCTGTCTTTTCGCAGTGCCGGTTGAGGATGTGGGTGGAGCTAATAGAGGAAGTGGGTGGAGCCAATGGAGGAAGTGGGTGGGGCCAATGGAGGAAGTGGGTGGGGCCATAGACACGTAGGTGTGGCCTCCGACAAAGATTTGAGCACCTGCACTTCATATTTTACAAATTAAGCACTGGTCAGTCCACATCTTAGGCACGTGCTGGGACATTCCTTGGAGTAGCTGCGCGTGAAATAAATGTTAAAAAAGGAGAAAGAAATATAAAAAGACCAATCCGAAGAAAGAAAATACCGTAGTTAGATGCATACAAAAGTAACACCCGGACTTCTGTTTTGATGTTTAAAAAAATTTAAATAAAAAGAGACCAAGCCCTCAAAATGCGCGGGGCCTTCTCTTGTGACAGTCCTATTGTGTTAGTCCTTTCTCTGTATCTAGGCAAAACATAATCAGGGTGCTGGAGAAACTGATCCTGACCTTCTCCGTCGTTTACCACCACATTGTCACTAACTCTATGTTCAGTCGTGTATACATCTGAAGTAAGTCAATCCTAAGAGTATCTAAAGTAACTTTAACTCTGGTTCTCAGATGCCTTTCTCATGTGTTTGCAGGAAGCTGTACGTTGTGGCATCCATAGAACAGTTCACGCCGGAGAAGCCGGGCCCCCATCCGTGGTCAAGGAGGTAAGAATAAGGCTGCAGAGGAGAAAAGCATAACGACTTTATCTGTTTAGATCAATGCATATATCGTGAAATAATAACAACCAAATGCCACAAAAAATGGGCCTTAAGAAGCTTTACCTCATCCCAACAGTTGTCACGTTCATTTACTTTTAACAGGGCAAGTACCCTTGAACCAAATGCAAATACAATCTGCACCAGTGCAAACCGCTGCAGCAAAATGTGCCTGCATTGCAATGAATGTTTATAACAATGCACAAAGACTTGTTTTTGTATAATTCAAGGGGAGTTGGAATAGTAACCCTACACTGCGCTGTGTATGGTCGGTATTTATGTATTCGAGAATTTGACACACAACCGTCATTGACTCATGCACTTATGTTTTAAAAACACAGGGCCCATACTCTTATGTTTTGAAAAACACAGGCTCATGCACTTATGTTCTAAAAGCACAGGGCCCATACACTTATGTTTTGAAAAACACAGGTCTCTTGCACTTATTTTTTAAAACCCAGGGCCCATGCACTTATGTTTTGAAAAACACATGGCTCATGCACTTATGTTTTAGAAACACAGGCCCATACACTTATTTTTTTTTTAAAACACAAGGCCCATACACTTATTTTTTTTTTAAAACACATGGCTCATGCACTTATTTTTTTTTAAACCTAGGGCCCATGCACTTATGTTTTGAAGAACACATGGCTAATGCACTTATGTTTTAAAAACTCAGGGCCCATGCACTTAGGTTTTGAAAAACACATGGTTCACGCACTTATGTTTTAAAAAACACATGGCTCATGCACTTATGTTTTAAAAACAGGGGCCATGCACTTATGTTTTTTAAAACACATGGCTCATGCACTTATGTTTAAAAAACACATGGCTCATGCACTTATATTTTAAAAACACATGGCTCATGCACTTATGTTTTAAACACAGGGGCCATGCACTTATGTTTTGAAAAACACATGGCTCATGCACTTATATTTTAAAAACACATGGCTCATGCACTTATGTTTTAAAAACAGGGGCCATGCACTTATGTTTTTTAAAACACATGGCTCATGCACTTATGTTTTAAAAACACATGGCTCATGCACTTATGTTTTAAAAACACAGGGCCCATGCACTTATGTTTTGAAAAACACATGGCTCATGCACTTATTTTTTAAAACCCAGGGCCCATGCACTTATGTTTTGAAAAACACATGGCTCATGCACTTATGTTTTAAAAACACAGGGCCCATGCACTTATATTTTGAAAAACACAGGGCTCATGCACCTATTTTTTTTTTAAACACAGGGCCTATGCACTTAGGTGTTAAAAACACAGGGGCCATGCACTTAGTTTTTATAAACACTTGGCCCATGCCCTTATGTTTTAAAAACACCGGGCCCATGCACTTATGTTTTTTACAAACTAGACCCTGCATCTGTCCCGTTAACGTATAGTCCCTTCAACTGCAATGGATACACTGATCTTCCCATAGTGAGATATCCGCTACATCCTAAACCCTTTCAGCAGTAGAGGAGGCCATCCAGCCTCACACTGCAACCGATTTATGCATATTCATAAGCCTGGAAGAGTTTGGCCAGTACTTGACTTTCAGCTGGGTGCTGGACTGAGTGCTGGCGACTTGCAATCCTTCATCACAATGAAATGTCGGAGCGCGGTGCTGCGCCAAATTTGGCCGCGCCGCGCTCTGACATTTCCAAAATGCAGGGATGCACCGTATTTACAACAAAATTGCGCATCCCTGTGTCTTCTGTAGCCCTGGTGCTAAAATTAGCTGACTAGCGCCAACAAAGAAGCCCCTTGCACCATAGTGTAAGGTTGTCTGCTTTGCATGGAATGATTGTTTATGTGCAGGAAGGTGTCCCTTCCTGCACATAAACAATCCATAATGGCGATTTGTTACTTTCAAGTGTGCTGAAGAATGCAGCACACATAGAGTAGCAAATTGTCATTATTTCATGATTATTTATGTGCAGGAAAGGACACCTTCTTACACATAAACAATCATCAAAGGCTTTTTGCTCTTTCTATGTGTGTAAATACGAGGAGAAATAAAAGTGTTTTTTCTAGTTTCGCCTGTTTCTGCATGGTGTTAGTTGTTGGCGCTGCTCAGATTTACAGATCCTTGTAAATCTGGGGCAGCGTCAAAAGCAATGGGTGTTGTGGTGAAATGCCTAGAGCAACACCCATTGCACGCCCCTTCCATGCTAAGTGATGCATGGAAAGGGGCCGAATTTACAAGGCGGCATTCAGCCACGCAAAGTGTCTTAGTGCTGCTTTGGAAATGTGGAGAAGGGCATATCGCCACCAGGACGTCGCTAAAAGTGATGTTCTGGTGGAGCTATCTCCTTGTAAATATACCCCTGTAGTTCCCAAAAAATGGCGCACCTTGACTTCAGATAGCTTAGGTGTGGCATGAATGAACATCGACAGTGCTGCTAATGTTTGTATTTCAGGTTCCATATATCACTGAGGGATGTACTGAATACCACTGCCAAGTCTCTTGATAGCCTCAGGGAGTGAAGCATGAGCCACACTGCATGTCGCATTTTTAGGAAAGTTGTGTGTCTTTGACATATTTGTAGGTGACGTGCTCATTTAGTTGGATTGGATTCAGACTGGTGAGCGTCGAACACCATTCATAAAATATATATGTGCGGATTAAGACTTTACTCATATGTTGGCAATGGTTTTGACAACACCAGATGCTCAATAACAACTGTTCTCGGTTGAACATATGATGGAAGTTGGCCTCATATATGATACAGACATGTTTATAAGTTATATGCCAATATTTTCATTGTTGAATCTGTCTCATGTGCAGTTCACAAATACACCAATTAAATGAATATTAAACAGAAGAACATTAAATAAAATATTTTTTTTTGAAAGGCAGTGGAAATACTAAAGGCTGAAAGAATTGGACATGGTTATCACACCATCCAAGACCAAGTTCTCTACAAAGAGTTGTTGGAGAAGAAAATACATTTTGAGGTAAGTGTCCTGCGCTTTGAAATATGGCTTAATGTTACAGGGAATAGAGAACATCTCTCCTGCGCCTAGATCTTATTTTGGTTGTAAGGTTCCATATCTGTTACATATTATGTTTCCTGCTTATAACAAGCAGATTAATTAGAGTAGGAATGGTGCAAATATTTTCTGCGCTCTATGCTAAATTTTATTTTGCCTCTGCGGAGCTCCCCTTACCTAGAAATGTTGCTGGCCTTTTGCCGTTATTTAGTACAATTACTAGGTGGCACTGCAATTTTCCTTCTTGACCTCGCCATATGGAAGAGCTGGACCTCAGATTCTGGTTTAGTAGTAACCAGAATCAGCAGTGACCCTAACGTGTTTCTAAATTCTGGGTTTTCTGAAAGTATCTGTGAAAAAATGTGTTCTATTGATCTATGTTCTTGCAAGTAGGTGGACTCTTCACACAAAAACCCCTATCCTCAACTTTAGCGCTAAGGTCTGCCTAGATACTCTCTTACAAAGGAGAGGGTTGGCATTGAATAGGCATGAAGATTGGCCTTCATTCTGTCTCATACAGGCAAGGTTGATGCACACTGGTGGCAACTACAAAGAAGGGAGTGTTCGCTACTTTGAAGGAAATTGCATTCCACTGCTCTTGCCCGCTACAAAGCTTCTACCACCCCGGGTGGCTCTTCTAGCTTTGGGAATCACAAGATTGAAAGCAGATGAAGACTGCAAGGATCTATTGGGCATATACCACTGAAAACTTTGTTTAAAGAATTCAGGTCCTGAATCATGCAGTCAGTGGCGGCTGGTAGGACATGAGGGTGAGGGGGCAGGGGAAGGTGGGAGGTGGGAGGGGAGATAGAAAAAATTAAATTTACTTGATGGTGCCGTTGCCAGACGTCGCAAGTCGCCGCCTCTCCTCCGCAAGTCAGGAACAGGAAGGACCCAGGCTTCCAGACCCCCCTGACCAATCACGATGCTGCTGATAGCAGCGTCGTCATTGCTCTGAGTGCCGTGGTCCGGCGCTCAGAGAGCGAGTGGAAGCCTGAGCATGTTTTCCACCCAGGCTGTAATGCAGCCTGGGTGAAAACCATGCAAAGTGCGCATGACTGTTTGGCCGGACCGAGAGGGCCAGCCAAACCGTTATGTGCACTTTATGTGCAGCAGAAGCAGACACTCCTCCTCCCTGTAACGTGGGTAGCCCAGCCCCGCTCAAACCTGGCGCCGATGCAACTGCAATACAAAAAATAAAATGATCCATTATTATCATTTTTTTTGTTTTGCACTCCTTTAAAGCAGTGGGGCGACGCTCCTCCTCCTTAGCGGAGGAGACGCCGCTGAATGCAGTGCCTTATAGGCAATGCAGAGGGCCTTTAATTCGAGTCGGTTTTTAATAGGAAGCCAGTGTAGGAAGGGCAAAACATTAAGGAACATCACATCAATCACATTCAACTGTTTTAGTTTTTCTTGCAAAACCCTGCTTATTTCACTCGCCTCAAAATCTCTCCTTTGAGGATCAACTTTCTGCTTGGGTCTGATTACTATTTAATCTATTTATTTATCTAGTGTTTTGTATAACGTGAACAAGACCCAGAGATGGGTATGTGAGCGCCTCACATATCTATAGCATTGTAGTTTTAAACAGTAATGTTGATACCTAGAAAAGGTTGCCAGGTATCTCAATAAAAAAAAAATTAAACGAGGAAACATTTGTACATTCAATAATACAGTTAGAAAGAACATAGGCTATTAATTTATAATACATTCGTACTTATTCTGGATATTCACAATGGTGACATTTAGGTGTAGCTGTCCTCAAAAGGATATCTCAGTGCGAAATAAGGACTAGAGGAATGGGCCTAGCTAAAGAATGAGGAGCTCCATCTAGAGTCTGATAACGGATGAACTCACAGAGACTAGAGTAGGTCGAGTGATTGTCAGAACATGGTGTGAACCGGCTGCTGAGGATTAAGGGAGGAATTTGCTCGAGAAGAAGGACTTTGCTGCTTTTTTGAATATTGAAGTAGATGAGATTTTTCTGATGCTCGGAGAGAGTGAGTTCCATATTTTTGGCGCAGCTCCAGAAAAAGCTCTATCATATGTTTTTTCCTTATGGAAGAATGAAGGTTTCAGAAGATTATCGGCGCTCCAAGAGAGTCGGCTTCCTCCAGAAATTGAAAATTTTCTGTGCTAGGTACAGTGGAGTTTTGTGGCGAATCACTCTGAGTAATACAGGCCATCTTTAGTTGGATTCTTGCTTCATATGGCAACCAGTTGAGCGCTTTCAGATCTTGAGTGATTTGATCAAATATTTTGGATCCTGTTAAGATTCTTGCGGCTGTATTAAGACAGGTTTTAAGCGGGCTGTTGAGATCTTGGGTAGTCCTGATAAAGTTGTGCATCCGTATTCAAGTCTTGAGATGACTAATGTCTGAACTGCTGTATTGAGGTCTGGTGATTCGATGAAAAGTTTCATTTTTCTAAGATAGCTGAGGTGAAAGCGTGAATTTTTAGTCATAGTGTTGATGTGTGATTGCATATTTAGGTACATGTCTAGAGTAATTCCTAGTGACTTGGTAGATTCCACTAGGATCAGAGTACAGTTTAGTGCAGTGATCAGCTTCGTCCAATCCTTCATCAACGTGGAGTTTTTTGAGGGGGAGACTAGAAGAATTTGTTCTTTTGAGAGTTTAGCTTAAGGTGATTGTTTGTTTGACATTGAACGGTCTTTTTTAATGCTGGGTTCATTGTCTTAATCTCTTCTAGGGAAGTGATCTTAATATACAGCTGTGTGTCATTCACATGCATGTGGAAGGAGATGTTAGCCTGCTGTTATATTTCGGGTAATGGTTCAATATAGTGATTAAATAGTGATGGGGATAGTGTTTAGCCTTGTTGTACTCCTAATAGCTTAGGAAATGGTGAGGATAAATTTTGATTCACCAGAAATCTTTGCGTTCTGTTCTCGAAGAAGGATTTAAACCATTGTAGGACAGTCCCCGTTACACCCATCCTGTTAAGTCTCTTGAGTATTTTGCCATGGTTAACAGTGTCGAAAGCGGACGAGAGGTCAAGCAGCACAAGCAGACATGTTTCATTACGGTCTAATGCGAGTAGAAAACTGCTGTTTCGGTGCTTTGCCCAGGTCTGAATCCTGATTGGCAGATGGCTAATAGCTCGAATTCGATGTGTTGGTTCAGTTGTTGTTGAACACATTTTTCTATTACTTTGGCTAGCATGGGAATGTTGGTTATCAGTCGGAAATTGTTTGGGTCCAAGGGGTTTTCTGTTAGTGTTTTTTAGGATGGGGATGACTTGGCCAGTTTTTAGGCAATCTGGGATGGATCCTTGCGAAAGCGATGCATTGATTATCTTGGATCAAATGGGGATGACAGTATGGTTGATAGACGACAAGCAATTTGACGGGAGAGGATCGCTGTAGTGGTTGTTTGATTTTATAGTCAATAAGATTTTTGCGATATTTCTGTGTTCATATAGTTTGAAGGTAGACCACTGAGCTTTATTTTTGGGCACAGACAGAGTAGGTTGGGTTGGACGATCGGCTGGAGAATTTTTAGGGGTTGTTGAATTGTCAGTTGAAGTCTTGAGCTCTAGGGAAATGGCTTTAGCAGTAAAGAAAGAAGAGAATTCTTTGCTGCTTAAATGTGATTTTGAAGTCAAGATGGCAGATGTTTCAAAGTGTTTCCTCGGTCTGTTTTTGCCGTTGTCAAGTTTTGATCTAAAGAAGTCTTTTTTTGATTTTAGGATACTCATGTTGTAGGAGTTTCTGGACTTTCCTAGCAGTCTTACGTGAGGGGATGAATGATGTCTCCATTGCCGTTCAGTTAGTCTCAGTTTGCGTCTTTCTTCATTGAGAGATCCATTGAACCAAGGGTTTTTGTCTTAGTCTGGTATTCTTTGAGTTTTGGAGTTGTAGTGTTCCGTAAGTTCTTCAACGTCAGCCATATCATTAGGAGGAATAAGTTCTTCATGCAGTGATTTATTAGTATCTCCAATTTTAGTCTTTTAGTGTCACAAACCCATTGTCTGGGTTTGATTGATTGTGAGGCTGGTTTATTTTTTGCAGGGAGTATTTGGAAGGTGATAATATGGTGCTCTGACTAATCGCAGGGGTCTTTTAGGATTGTTTTAACCAATTATCCCTTGGAGATGATCCAGTCTGGTGTCACATCTTTAGTGTGGGCTGGAAGGGTACAGGCTTGTACTAGGGATTGATCTGCTAAGAAATCATTAACAGCATTGACCTGAGGATCATAGTGGTCTTCCCAATGAAGATTGAAGTCCCCTAGGAATATATAATTGGAGTGAGGGGCAGAGTTTGTTGTAATCATTTTCATTAGTTGATCAATGAGCAAGGCGTTTTTACCTGGGGATGGTAAAATAAGTGTAGTTTGCAGAGTTGGTTATCGGTAGATCTTAAAGAGAGCCCAAGGTATTCACATGATTCAAGGGGGTCAGAGTGAAATATAGTGATAGAGATGTAAGCTCGAGGGATACAGGCAATGTCTCCGCCCTTTTTGTGTGGTCTATCAAGTTTAACAATGTTGTTGATTACAAGTCAGGCAGAGCTGTGTCTCCTAGTGGGTGACCACTCCTATTGATCACACCTGTCCTGGTGTTGCTGCACATTTTACTGGGTGTGGAAATGCAAAGGGTGAAATAACATGCAGTCGTACAACTTGCACCCAGGGCCTGTAAATTAAATGCTGCTAGTGAGCCTACAGCAATAATTGCGCCATTCACTAAAGTAACCTTTTAAAACAAGTCTGATGCCTCCCATTGCAACTTGTACTGTAGTTTTAAAATGCCATTTCAACCTGCCAAAAGAAACCTTTTTCCAGGCCTTAACCTTCCTTTTTACTGCAATTCATCCTCTAGGGTAGGCCCTAAACAGCCCATAGAGCAGGGCGCATTGTATTTAAAAAGTAGGACATGTGTTTTACACGTTCTGGAGGTAAAACAACTCCTACAGTTGTTTTTCACTGTTCTAAGGCCTACCTCTTCCATAGGATATCATTGGGTTAACTTATTACATTTAATGTGTGCTAACCTTTGATTGGGAGCAGGTAAAATTATCATGTTTGAAATCAAATGAATTGTAATTTTAAATCTTCTTTAACGCTTTAATGGTGAAGTCAGGTTTTAAGTCACAGTATTGAAAATGCCACTTTTAGAAAGTTATCATTTTCCTGTCCTAACCATTTGGTGCCTGCAGCCTATGTCCTGTGTTACATGACTGTAAATACCTGGACAGATGGCCTTTGTGTATGCCTCACAAACAATAAGACAAAGTGGGGCTAGGTGTTGTCTGGGTGGACTATCCTGCTAGGATTGGTGGGGTGGAGCTGTTCCCTTTCTCACTTACATTTCAAAGAGTTGCCTCCAGCACACACACAAAGGGACTTGAAAGGGGAAGAGAGGACCTTTACAGAATCAGATGTGGGAGTAACCAGGATGTCAACACCACTTCAAGACAGGCATCAGGTATAGCATTCTGACACATTCCCAGGTCTACCACTAATGGTAAATCTGGGAATGTGCCAAAATCCATGGGTGGATGTGTGGGAACACCCACCCATGGAACGCCTCCTTGGGGCAGAGTCACACAGGGCAGTGATTCGCGTTTGTAGGAAGATTGGTTATTAGTAGGAGAAGGTACGTACCTTCAGCTAGTAATAATGCTACAGACACTAATAAAGTCCACTCAAGTCTCGATAAATTAATCCTTGCTCAACCTTTGGTAGCTTGGCAGACAAGCAGCCTGGCTTAACATAGGAGCCAGGTGTGTAAAGCATTTAATATCATCAAAACAGTAAATAGGTAAGAGTCACACTACAATAAAAATGCAACACCAATTTATGAAAATGGAGAATATTTTTATCTTTCAAAGGACACCAAAACGTCAAGATCCAATGTAGGGAATCAAAGATATTAATTTTGAAAGCTTAAAATAAAAAAGTGCTTTCTAGCACCAAAAAGCTCAAAGCACCACTCGCAGCTATCTGGTGTGCGCTGGACCGGGCAGAGCCAAAGTTTCAGGCCGACTGCGATGGAGCACAGGTTGGATACGATGAGTGCTAGCTCCTGGTCAAGATTTTACCTTCGGACTTAGTCACTCTTTTTTACCATTCCTCTTGTTGATCGGCTCATTGGATTTTATGCTCGATTCGTCGACAGCGGCCTGCTTCAGCACAATGCCATGATGCGTCTCTGGATGTCTTTGTCCTTGACGTCGACCACGGGTAGCTGAAGGGTTCAGAAGCTCTGGTTTGCTCTTGGGGTCTGGTACTCAATCTCCTACAATGCACCTGGTCATTTCGGGAAAATCCAGGTGAAGCTGGTCAGTTGGAGTAGTCCTTTCAGTGAATGTTGCAGGTTGTTTCTTCCAGCACTTTTCTACCTGTTGCTGCTCAGGGAGTCCACTCATTTTCCTTTAAGACCTTTCTTGTGTGGATCCTTGAGAGTGCAGCAGGTGCCGTCTTTCTGAGTGCAATTCTTCTGTGTTTCAGACTAAGGGTACATCAGAGCAGTCCTTCTTCTCCAGATGTTTCAAGCAGGGATCTGAGGGGCTCCTGCAGATTACCCACATTTATTTCCCATTCTGGGCTGGCAAGAGGGGGAGACATGCTTCAACCAATGGGGTTCAATTTGCCACCCTCCGCTATGACCACTTCCTGGGAAGTGTGGCATATTTTGACCCAGAATGTACCAATCTCCAAAAATCAAAATGGAGAAATTCTCTCCTTGAACTGTGTGTCGAACTAACTCAACCCACAGGTATAGCTAACATTTCACTACCATCCTCTTCCTGCCACTCTCCTAATCTAAATAGGGGGGCTCCCATTTGGCTCAGGATCAAGCAAGTGGGGGCTGGCCTAGGTCCTGTGACATCTGTTCTTCTACCTTTAAAGTTTACTTTATCGCCTAGCCCCCTTCCTTTCCATGGCTTCTCCAGGATGCAAACCTTCTCTCATCAAATGGCTGTATTGTTTCAGCCCCAGGCCTCTTCACTCCTACTCAGGGAGCAGGTTGGCTCATGCTGTCAGAGGCTGGCCAATCAGAAGAAGCTGCTACAGGACTATTTTAGGTAACTTCAGGATAGTAATGTCTAAAACTACTTTCCTGTAATAGGTATAATAAATCCTACCTTAGCAAGTTGTTGGATTTATTGTAACTATTATTTTGATACTTTGAATTAAGTTGCTAGCTAACTCCAATCAAAAGTTAGACTTTATTACAGCTTAATAAAGCCTTTGCATGCTAGCCTATTAAGCCAGAGACACTACAATGGGGAAAAAACTGTTTTGGTTGGTTTTCACTCACCAGGTCATATAAAGCATATTTTATAATTTCCCTGCCTTTTATAACCAGGCACCCTACCCTTGCGGCACCTAGGGCAGCCCTTAATGGTGACTTATATGTAATACAAAGTTCGTTTTGGACTTTTAATTCCAAAGTTGAATTTGGACACAGTTTTATTTAAAAAACAGCCTACAAAGCAGCCCGGGCTTTAAAAAGACAACAGAAAATACAGCAGTGCACACTTAAGTGCATTAAGTTCACTGGGGGGTCTCTAAACCTGCCTGTCCAACCAGGCACTAGGTACTTACAGGTAGGTTGTCTTGACCAGTTATAATTACACCAATTACCGTATACATTTGAAGGACAGAGCACTGGCCCTGGTTAGCAGGGCCCAGGACACTTTCATAGTCAGTAACCACCAGTATCAGTCAAAAATGGGGATGATCAGGGTAAAAAGGATGACTTTCCAACAGCACTGCCGTAATTTACTTTAGATTTATCAATCAACAATCTCTATTAGTGACGCCTAAAATCTTCTTTTTTTCCTCAACACCTTCTTCTTTTTTCCCTGCTTTCTTAATTTGACCCAATTACTCTTCTTTCTGTTTTTATCTTTCTGTTCCACCTATTTACAACTCTTGTTCTGGCTCTCAAAAAAACATTTGCTCTAAGAGGTTATAATTTCTTCATAGTACTAAATCAAATGAACAATTGGTTTGGAACAAATGAAACCCATTCTGTGTTCTGCTAAATTGTGCCAAATTATATTAGGCTTTCTGTCCAGGCCCTTTGGTAGCCAGTGAATTATCCCCTCTGGGTACTGTCATTTATCACTGGTGTTGAGAGGGCAGGGCTACTGTGCACTGCACAGGTTAAGTTAAGACTGCTTTTGCATACATGACCCCCTGACAGTAGCTTGGTCGAGCAGCCAAGGTTTACTCTGTGAGGGTGTATTGGTTTGGGTGGAGGTAGGGTATGAGGCAGCAACCACACACAAATAGTGGATATGTCCTGTACAACAAACAGTCCTCAGATTCAGAGAAAGTAGGGCAGCTAAAAAGAAGATTTAAAAGTCAAACACAGTCCCTAGTACCTTTAGAAGCTTTGATATTCGGAGAAGGTAGGGCAGTTAAAAAGATTTAAAAATCAAATACAAAGTCACTAGTACCTTTAGAAGATTTGATATTTAGCTAAACGTGTCTGTAGTGCTTAGAGGCAAACAGGGCCGGATTAAGTGTTATTTGTGCCGGGTGCGATGATATTTGTTGGCGCCCCTCCCAAATTACTTTCTCTATGCATCCCTTAC
Source organism: Triturus cristatus (assembly GCF_964204655.1). NCBI lineage: Eukaryota > Metazoa > Chordata > Amphibia > Caudata > Salamandridae > Triturus > Triturus cristatus. The sequence continues at coordinate 1,547,067,692 of NC_140590.1, forward strand.
TACCACCTCTGAACAGTGCCCCACATCAGCCCCTTTATCGGTTTTAAATTCTTTTATAGCGCTATTCATCACGAAGAAGTGCTTATGTGCGCTTTACATGATACACATTATACATATACAATAAATCATGCAACTGTGTAACTCAATGTATAGGAAAAGTTACATAACACATTAAGGACCACAAGGTCCAGGAGTTACATATTATCCATCAATCAATCAATCCATCATCACTTGATAAAGTGCACAGCTGCTTGAAGCAGAAGCGTCCATAAGCGTAGGCATTATATGTTAAGAGTGCTTAGTCTGGAGAAACACAAAAAGAACCTTTAAAATGTAATGGAATGGTTGGGGTTGTCAGCACTGATAAGAATAAGAATGGATTCCTACCCAAAGGATCAATTTTTTAGCTACCTTAGAATAACAAATGCTTGAGAAAAATAATAATTAGGTTCTAAACGTAGGCCATGCAGTTTGCAAGCAGCTTCTTGATGCTGCTTCATAGCTCACTGTGCTATATTAGAAGAAATGTAATTTATAAACTGCAAGTAACAAAGGGATATCTGTGGCAAAATTAACCCACTCCACTAGCTACATAAAACACACATTTGAGATCTGCACCACACCTTGCACTTTGCAGCAGGAACATTAACTCTTTGTGCTACTTTATGATGTGTCGTAACTGTGACTAGAGACAACTCAGATGTGTCCAGATGAGTACATAAAACATCAGCGTTAGTAAAAAATGTAGTATCGCCTGACGATGAGCTCTGCAGCCGGCATCTTTAACCTCGTGCGATATTTCCGAATGCAGCACCCATCCGAGTTTGGGGTACGGTGTGATGGCTCCGGTCGCACTGCGTTAAAGCCAGCACTGGAGGTTAATACCCTCAGTTCGGGCACCTCGGCTGTGTTTCTGGCCTGTGGAGCAAGGACGTGCATGGTAACTCATAGCATTCATCCAGAGCTGCCGTACCTATTCAAGGGTGGTGTGTAAAGGCTGGTTTATGGAATGATGTAGGGGAGAAAGTTTGCTAAGCAGAGGATTTGCAACAGGGTTCACTGGCAGCTTTTCTCTTTGGTTCCTGAAGACTGCCTTTACCTGGTCTTGTGTATTCACACATAAGCTTCTTTTCTTCAGCATAATCCTTCACGTCAATGGTGCACTTCCTATACGAGCTTGACGAACGGTACGATCTGTTAACCATGTGAATTTCTTGTTTAAGCACCACTAATTCAAGTTTATTGAGGATCACAGCTGCTTGATGCCGCCTTGGGTGATTGGTGATAGGGACCTGGTCTTCGCAAGCATTCACCCTCATCTTTGAAACTTCTTCCAAAGTTCAACAAGGGACTGGCTCCAGAGGGCCTGTGTTTACCCAAATGGAAGCAAGGGCTCTATCAAGAGGCTTGCCATCTTCAAATTCATGTTCTTCAAGCAAGCAGATAGGGGGACTTTTGTGAGTGTTTTCCCGAGGTGTCCACTCTAAGGTTCGAGGGCAGGATGATGGAATTGATCAAAGCTGCTAAGATTGTTGTTGGACATCATGGGCCAAAACTGCAAAAGGTAATGCCCACAGGGTCTGACTCTCATGACAACAGTCTAGAGGAAGCCACCAAGTCACACAGAGGCATTCACGCACAAACCCCAAACACATGTGGGGGAGCATAGGACCACAGTAGTGGACCTTGCCCCTCACCAGTCAATCAATCAATCAAGTTCCTTGTGAAGCGTGGAGGCAATGAGTTCTAGGTCTTCGCAGCAAGGTATGAGAAGGATCTTCCTCCAGCCGTGCTCTTGCAGATCTTTGGGATGGTGGCGAGGGCCAGTTGGGCGGAGCAGAGATGTCTGGTGGGAGTGTAGAAGGAGAGACGGTGGTTGAGATATGCAGATCCAGCATTATGGAGGGCTTTGTAGGCATGCTTGAGGAGCTTGAATGCAATTCTTTTTTTGATAGGAAGCCAGTGAAGGTCTCTGAAATGGCCGGTGATGTGGCTGCAGCGTGGGATGTTAAGTATAAGTCTGGCGGAGGCATCCTGGGTGTTTTGCAGTTTTTTTAGGAGTTTCAGGCTGGTGCTGGTGTAACGTGTGCTGCTGTAGTCGAGTCTGCAGCTGACAAGCGCATGGGAGACCATTTTCCTGGACTGGGTGGGGATCCACCGCATTGATTTGGCGGTTCATTGAGAGCGAGGAGTCCAGGATGATGCTGAGGTTCCATCATTCATTTTATTGTCTTTAATGGTAATGTGTTTAGTTTTGTTACTTTTCATTCATGTATAGGTATTTACTCTGTTTGCCCAGTGATTTAGGAGCCAAAAATCAGAATCTCAAAGAATTCTTAATTTACCAAGTAATGTAGGTCAGAATGTATCTTACCATGATGGCTATTACGCTGTTGTCCTAGGTAGGGTTGAACAAATTAAGTCAGAAGAAATCAGAAGATAATACAGACACAGTTCTCTCTTTTCCATGGGTTCTGCTTCAACCTAACATAAACAAAAACAGCTGGGAGCTTCCTGCAGCATTTCAAGAACCGCAAGATTTACACACTGTACACTATGGGCTGTTCATTTCACGGCAATTCTGATGGGCTTATTCAGCCCATCAGAATTCTCCTAACGGAAGGGTCCTAATTTGAATTTGATTCAAAGATTAAAAGAGTGTAAAGTCAGATCACTGAATTGACAATAGTCGGGTCACAATTTAGCCAATCAAAATAAACCTGTGTGTCAGGACCATTGGGCCCGATTCACAGAACTAACTTAAGACAAAATAAACTTACTACTCATGGTATTCACAGAATGCACTTACGACTGTCCTAAGTTTACGTCTGCACTCGGGCTGGAATTTCCGCACCCGGAGTGTAAGCACTACACACGGAGTGTAAGCTCCACACCCGGAGTGGAAGCTCCACACCCGGAGCAGAATTTCCACCATCGGGCCAGAATCTCCGCTTCCAGGCCGGAATACCCACAATGCATCAGATATAGTCAATTAACACCAGATTGTGGGTATTCCGGCCCGGAAGCAGAGATTCCGGCCCGATGGCGAAATTTCCGCTCCGGGTGCGGAGCTTACACTCCGGGTGCGGAAATTCCGTCCCGAGTGCGGATGTAAACTTAGGACAGTCGTAAGTGCATTCTGTGAATACCATGAGTAGTAAGTTTAGGATTTTGTCTTAAGTTAGTTCTGTGAATCGGGCCCATTGTTATTCTTCAGCCAATAAGAGCTGCTGTTGCTATCCTGTATCTAGCTGGACAGCGTTTTGCAGTCCAGGAAGGCACGAGCAGCCAGAACACAGTCGGTTTTATATGTTCAAGTACAAAATCTACCCTTTCATTAAAGCTGTACCTGCAGAACGGATGTGATATTTCTTCAAATTGAATTTTCAAAGCGTTTTTCACCAATTTCGCTGTTTGGTGAAATGTTAAACACATCTCTCCTCCCACCGTCGCAAATACAAAGGCTTGGATCCCTGACTTTTGAATTACAACATTTTCAGATTTTTACACCGTTTGTGCAGTCTTTAACAGCGAGTGCGAGCATATACTCCCTGTTCTAGCAGATCTAGAGACGTAGAGATAAAGCAGTTTGTGAGGGACGTCCAATGGCCGTCATTACGAGTTGTCTGGAGCTGTATCCCCAAATGGAACACTGCTCAAAGGAACTATAGGTTTTTGGGACCTACAGGCATGGGATGAATGGGTCTGCAAACTCTGGGCCCTATCACTTGAGAGACACCAGGCCAGGGCTTGCAGAGATAGCTGTGGGGCCTGCGGGCGGCACCCACCCCTTCATCACCGCTGAGAAAAAAAGTCCCCCATGCATTTACCCCCTCCTCTAGCCGGGGTTAAATATATGCAGATTTGGACATGTTACTTGCCCATAATGCGGAAACAAAATACAAAGTGTTGGACCCAGTATTCCCAGCTCTGCATGCTATTTGTCGTTCTTGTGGTAATAACTCATAATCACCGAATATAGGACATTGGGCAAAATTGGAGATTACAAACCAGAGATATCCTCACACTTATATCTTGGAAACTCCTAACTGGATCCAATGCATTCAAGTGGGGCAGCAGAGATTTGAACTATTTGAACTCTGGTTTTCTGAGTTGAAACACAGCTGCTTAACCACTCTGCCCATGACAATACCACAGTAGTCTCATGGAAGATGATTCTTCAGAGTTGCATAAGAAATATATTTGATTAGATAAATACGTAGAAAGCAAGCAAGGTAATTGCTCTAATCAAATCTAACATTTCAAGTCCCCCTCCTTTTCTCTGCCATGTGGGGTCCCTCAGGGCTCATCGTCGAACCCTACTCTCTTTAACCTTTACGTGACCCCATTAGCCAAATTAATTGAATCATTTGGCTTTGCAGTGGTGTCTTATGCTGATGCACTCAAATTGTGGTGTCAGTGGCCAGTAACAGGCTTCTAGATTTCATGACTGCATGGTCGAGATTAAGATCTGGGTGCCCCACAGTTTCCTGAAGTTAATTTCAAACAAGACCGAAGTTCTACTCTTTGGTCAAAACTCTTCTTTTAGGTCTTCTAGTTCGTGGCCACAAGATCTTGGAACACCTTCCCCTCCTGTAACCAAGGTTAGGCACTTGGGAGTTATTTTCGGCTGTATTCTTTCTTTTGATGGGCATGTTAATGCAATTACCACTTCATCATTCTCATGATAAAAATGCTCAGGAAAATGCTTCCTTTTTTTCTATCAGACCTACACAAACATTTAGTTTCCACCCTCATCATATCTAAAGTGGATTATTGCAATGCCTTATTCACTAACATCCAGAAAAGATACTTACATGAACTTCAAGTCCTTCAGAATGCCGCCGCACACCTACTCTCGGGAATACCAAAATATCCGTCTGCTGCTCAGGTACTTGCCCAGCTTTCTTGGCTCCCCGTTAAAACGAATTGATTTCAAGGTCCTCTGCATTGCCTTTAAGGCACTACATGATGTTTGATCTAAATACTTTAAACAAAGGTTCCTGTGGTACACCCCAAGCAGATCACATAGATCACCTGTGGCTGATATTCTGGTGTTACCCAGGTTCAAAAGAGCCAACTGGGGCGTCTGCAGTTTTATCACCTGTACTGCAAAGCTTTGGGATTCGATGCCCTCAGATCTAAAGAGTAAATCAGATCTGCTCTCCTTTCACAAAGCTTTAAAATCATGGCTCTTTAACATCCAGAAATCTATATACCTGGTCACGTCTGATTTTGATCTTCCAGAAGCTTTAGCACCTAGACACCCACAGGTAGTAGACCGCTTTGCAAATCTAATTTCCGTTTAATTTAATTCATTTCAATTATGGAAAATTATAGATAAAAGCATGTAAAATGCTGCAAAAATATGCATTGACAGCAGGTACATTTAGTATTCAGTTCAATGGTGCTCAATTTTACAATTTCTTAAGGCTCAGCAGGGCAGGTGACCTACTGAGATTTGAAACTCGTGCCCACAGGTTAAACTCAAATCTTTGTTGCTGTTGCATTATCCTCGTGAGCTATCATATTGGGATTTAAACCTGTAATGTGCAGGGTACGTGTATTTATGCTGCTAATGCCTTAGTGCAATGACTATCTTGCCTCTGGTATCTCCATGCATGTCTGCAGCAGGGCCCTTCTTTTTGAGTATCAATGGTTTTCCTGCCTATGTCAAAGTCTTTCCTCTCTGGAGAGTGGTTGGCCAACTGGCAGGTGGTGAAATACCCTAATGAGTAGTGTGCCTGCTAGGAAGCAAAGACCAGGGGCATTCCAGCTCCCAAACCAATGTTATTAATTGCACTTTAACTTTGTCAATTTCTGAAAACTTGTTTTTTTATCTGGTCTGTGCTGGTCATGCAGACAGCTGACAGCTAACCCTCCTGAACACTGGTGTAGTGATTCATTGAGGAGAACTGGCAGTGCCAATGCCAACTTAAAATTGTAAAACATTTTGGAAAATCGGTCCCGCTTGCAAGCAATCCTCTCATGGTGCATCTGTTTCAGCAAGACAAGGCTAGCCAAGGGCCAGGAACTGTTTTCACAGTGTAGTCATCCTGAATCTATCAATGGCTTCGTGACCAGTTAATAAACTCAAAACGACCTGGCAGAGAAACAGGAGCAAAAGAAAAGCCATTGAATCGAGTAAGCAATCATAAAGCACTACAGAGTGAAATGTCTCTATTATGGGCCGAGTGGATGGGCAGACTGGATGGATGTAAGACAGACAAGGAGGAAGGCAAACTGGAGACCATGGAAGGTGTTAAAGGGCCCATCTGGTGAATGACTTCTCAATACATCTTAAAAACCCAAGCTGAGATCATCACACAAACCAACGTTTCAGAATGCCTGTTGTTGGTGATTGTTAGTGGTGCATGACTGGGTAAGGAGCACTGTTTTTCTGCAGTGAGTGACCCCTTTCAGTACAGGCAGGAAGTGTGGCAGGGTAAGCTGAGCAATGGACAGAGAGAAAGAAATGTACTGAGAGAGGCTCCCCTCTGAGGCAAGGATGTTTGAGGACCTGGGCAATATTATTCATGTGCATCCTTTTTCCGGGTACCAAGACCTTTGGTGCAAACTGATGCTAACTTGTGGGCTTTTGTGATATCCCTTTAAGGCAGATGGCTGAAGCAGCCTTAATGCAACAATGACCCATGAGAGGTTTGGAAACCTTCCCTAAGCCTCCCTGTCCACGCTCCTCAAGTGCCTTACAGTACTTAACCATCTGAATGTGCCTTCCAGGCAATGCCCTTTCTTTTATTTCAAATGACCCACGCCACATGAAATATGCCCGTTGTATATACTTACCTTTGCCTCAGTGTCGCCGTGGCCATGTCCTGATGACTCTCAGTCTCCTGCTCATGGACCACGTGTACCGCCCTGCCTGTTAATCTCTGTGCCTCCCTGCCCATTTCTCCCTGGGCAATCTCTCATCCACCTGCCCTCGTCTGGTGGTGCATCCCCTTTATTCTCGATGCCACCCTAGTTTCCTATGCCTGTATACCACCTTCGTACCTTGTACCTCCCAGTCCCACTGACTCCGTGTACCTCAATATTACCTGCCCATCCCTGCTGTCTGATCCCCTTGTGCTTCAACTCTCCTAGTCTGCCTCATACCACCCATGCCTCCCTCATGTGGTATCATACCTAAGGAGCTAGTGGAAAATGTGAGGGAGCTCAACTGTTGCTCAGTTCATGGTCGGTGCGGGATTAGGGTAGGTGCAAAAACCTTTGAGTGATGTCTTTTCATCCATTTATGCACAAGCACGTGTGACGAAATGACCATGTTCGGCCACATTTAAAGATGTATCCTCTGGTGAGTTCTAAGCCCACACATCTATCTTCTGAAGCACATCTCAGTCCCAAAAACATATACATGTCTAAATCTGCAGATGCCCAGGGCATCTTTAAAAGGCTTATGTGCACAAGGTATTCACAAAACAATTGTAGAGTACTTGTAGAATTCAAACAGTAATATCAGAATGTATTTGGAAGCTTATCCAACTATGCTTTTAAAGCTAAAAACAGAGCTTTTCCCAGTGCTTAATTTGTGCTTGTGTTTGGCGGTTCTTGGCACCTGCACTTAATTCTTAACACAGGCACTTGTTTTTGACAGTCCAACGCATGATGGCGCTGCCTCACTGTTTTTAAGCACAAGACTTCAGCCGAGAGTAACACTTAAAAATTATATAATCCCAGTGCGTCCAGGATTTTCTTATAACTTTGGGTGTCCTGGAATAGTCCAAATGGTCAGCTTTGAAGGAGCGTAATGGCATTTGGCATCACTGGCAGCAGGGTAGGCATAGCTACTGTGTGTTTCAGTGGGCTGGCAGGGTGGGGACCTACTTCACTGCTGGTAGGGGCCGGTTGTATTGCTGGGGATCTGCCGGCTAGGTTCCTACTTGCAACAGTTGTAAATGAACAATGCAGAAACAAATGGTTTTGAAGTGTGCTTAAAGTGTTATCTAAAACACTTGTTTTTGGATTGTTTATTTAGAAGTGCTGCAAGTAGGGGTGTGACCGGTAGGTCCCCTACAACAAAACTAGCCCCCATCAGCAGTGAAACAAGCCCCTACTCTGCCAGCCCACCCAAATAGCCAGTGACCAGTACTGACAGGGGCAGTGGGAAACAAGCCCCCACCCTGCCAGCCCACCCAAATACCCAGTGACTAGTACTGACAGGGGCAGTGGGTGGCGTAAGATGCACTGGTCTCCTGTGAAATACCTTTGCCCCTGGCACTTATTTTTTTACGAATTAAGCACTGACTATTCCTTACTAGACAAGTCTCCGTACCTTAACCTGTCCCGAGTCAACAATATCCAGACCTTTGAGAGAAACAAGAATGATATGATTGCTTTACCAGAAGTCTGAAACTGCAAAGGAAGAGAGCTACAACCCTCAGGTGACAAATTGGAAAAAATATACCTTCTAATCTGGTCCATCTAATCCTAGGAAACCAGGAAGGAGAAGTGAACAAATCCAAGGGCAGAAACAGGGGAATATCATTGAATCTCTTAACTATTATTGTAGAAACAGTGGCCTAGCTAGACTACTGCAACCCCGGGGCGATCCCTGAATTTGCCACCTGGTGCAGGTAAGAACGGTGGGGGGGGAAGGGGTGATGGAGGGGGGGGGGAAGGGGCGGTCGACAGATGACTTATTCCCGGGGGCTGTAGGCAGTCGATAGACTTGCTCACTAATGCGCACTTACTCACTTACTCGTTCATTCACTTTGGTGGAACAAACCACTCCTCATCACCCTCTGACGTGCCATCTCCTTCATCCAGTTTGTTCTCAAACCCTACTTCTTACTGTAGGCCTTGTAACCCGTCACCCCTGAAGTATCACCTACTAGCAAAGTTACTTGTAACATTATCTGGAAAAAAAGTAATTTAATTAATATAATTTCCAAATTCTGATTAGTCTCCATAGGTAATGTAACATTATATTGTGTTATGTTACTTTATGCTATGTGATGTCATGTTATATTGCGTTGTGTTATGTGATGCAATGTTATGTTTTGTTATGTTAAGGTACGTTGCATTCTGTTATTTTGTTCTTTATTTCAGCAGGTGATATATATATTTCACTGATGTATGATCGATATCTCTCCTGCTTTTCAATGCATGTAGCTGCTCTTTGGCAGACATTGCAAATATTTACAACCATATTCCCTGTATTCAACAGCAATGTCCATGGTCAAGTTACATAACCGGTGCTTGTGACCCAGATCTGACAAAGCATCCTTTGATACAGTAAGATTTAATAATATCTCTAACTGCTTAATACTTTAAAATATATGGAATTATGATGATTTAGGTTGTGGTATGACTAACTGTTCTATAGTGTTAAATATCTGGCCCGGCAACATTTAAATTACACCAGCATAATTTGCAAAATTTTGGGAATTTTGCATCACGATTGTTACACTCATTTCATGAAATTGCCCACATTAAACCCAATATATACAAAAATAACATCTGTACAATTTTTCTAAATGACACTGGGTTGTATTATTAGCCACTAGCTTGGAAATCTGACAGAGATTCTGTCCTCCTGAACCTAACAGGACTCCCTGTCATTATAAACAAATCCTGTGCAGATGTAACAATTGGGTAATATGATCACAGAAAGAAAAACAAAGTTCAACAAAATATGAAGAAGGTGTTGTTTTTTTTTTTTTTTTTTTTTTTTTTTTAAAAAACCTTTATTTGTGCATAGTAAAAGAACAAATACGGGCCTACAACCATCAGGCCGGCCACAATACGGTTGAGCACAGAGACAAACAGTACATCCCCTGTGCGTCAAGGTCAAGATTAGCAATGATTCAGGATTCATACACTGGAGGGATCCTTGACACCAGGGGAAGGAGAAGTGAAGGTTAATTTTAAGGTTTTCAAAAAAATTTTTATCGAGAAAGAAATCAGTAAAGGATAGAAACAAGGAGATTCGAGTCCGCGAGTCGGCTTCATACACTGGAGAGCAGCAGCATCATTAAAACAGCCATAGAAAATCTCATACAGTAAGGCGATGCAGTTAGATAACAGGATCATCACAGTAGTAAATACGCACCCCCTAAAAGCCGCCCCCACTCAATCCACCCCACACCCGGACCCCGAATCGAAACAAGTATAGCGCAGAGACATGAAAGAAAGAGGCCCATAGAACTAAAAAGAAACAGTAAATTACCCCCCCACCCTACACCAATGCGGAGGCTATGGCCTGCCCCCCCCCAGCATAGTGCCTGTCGCCCAATGAACCCGAAATATAGACGAGAGAGAAAGTAGGAATAGAGTAAAGAAACTAAGAGAAGAAAGAAGAAAGGAGGCGGGGAGGAGCCCACGTATCCTCGGAGCGCCCGACACCACCGGCCAACCAAGCCTCCACACACTGAAACCCCACTACACCCAAAGGCGGTCGTGTGGAGATAGCATGTAACAACAAGGAAATGAAGGCAGACAGATCGCGACGAGTGCGCACAACATATGCAAACGATTCCAGTCCCAGTCCAGCCCGTCCGTGAAACTATGATGATAGAAAGTAATCTAGCCCTGGCCCGATCGCGGGCTTACGATTGGACCCGCCCCCTCGTGAATGCCCCGCATCCCGAACAGACAAAGACAATATGGCCGCTTGGAAGAAGATGGAGAAGTAGAGTCACAAAATGGCCGCCGATCATCTATTGAGGTCCCCTTGCACACCATATAAAATCCAGACCTGGCTTGTAAAGTACATGAGTTCCACATAAAAGGAGCCGTAGGCCACCGTGAACGGTTCCTCGAGGTCGTCAGGTGTAGTTCAGCTGGAAGGTCCTGCGGGCACGGTGAGGCAGGCAACAACAAAGCAGGCAGCAATGACCGGGGAAACAAAGTATCCGCCATTGAGCAGGAGAGCGATTGATCCTGAGCGCCGGGAAAGCCAAACGCAGACACCAGTGGAGCACCGCTACACCCAGTCGTTACTTCCCCGCAGGAGGACCACAGCACTGGCAGACTCACGTCTTGTTGATCACAAACGGGGCGCTCACGACCCGCAGCAGACAGTGTAGAGTCGAACCGCTCACTCAGCGTTTGCAAGCCGACACACAATTGCAGACGAAAGTCCCGCAGGGCAGCCAGAACGGAGCCGTATGTCAGCGGAAGCTGCGCCCCCACAGCGGCAGCAATCCGGGACGGCACTGGGGAGCTGGAGTCTGGTAGAGGGAGGGCGAAGCGGGCAGCGGGCGAGACCGGAGCATCACCCCCCAGCAGCGAGCAGGCAATCAGCGCCATGTTTTACCGCTGAACGGTACCGTGGCCAGGGGGGGGATCGTGACAAGGAGGCAATTCCCAACAGGTCTGCGCCGCAACAGGTGAAAGCCAACAGTCGCTTCCCCTCCCTCGGGCTCTCTTGCAGCCGACTAGACCATAGAAGAAGGGGGTCTGCAGCCTTCCACAGCGTGGTCCACAGAGCGGGGTAGGAGACCCGTCACGCCGGGGCTTACCCTCTAGCTCCAGCCCGTCAGGTGCAGGGTGCAGGAGGTGTCCGGGCGTCTCTCCCCCGGCTCCTCCGGCGACCGTCCGTGGCGTGAGGCGGGATCGGGACCTCGGGGCTCAGATTTGCACCAGCGGGTCCGGTGACTGCGACGCTTCCAGGGGGCCGGCCGAGGCCACAGTAGAGCAGGGGTCCAGTGCGGGGAACAAAGGCACCAAGAACTCCGGCATCCGGGCGGGCTAAGACTTCGGGAAAGCGGCGGCGCAGTCAGCGCGTCGTCGCACGCGTTGCACCTCGAAAATCGGCAAGGATAGGAATCAGGATGATAGTCCGAGGCCAAGGGCCGACGGAGCCGGGCGCTCAAGCGACTGCTCCGGTCGCCATCTTGGCTCCTCCCCCGAAGGTGTTGTTTTAATTCAAAGATGAGTTCATCAACACAAAGGGCGCAAACCGACACGTGTTTCGTCAACAGTAGAAAAACTGTGACTCTTCAGGGCAAGATGAAAAGTGTCATCTGGATAATCAACGGTACAGATATTGAGTTCAAGAAAAGAGCGGTATCCTGGAGGTCAGTGCGACCAGGAAACAAAGGGCCTGGTGACGGCATTGTGAGCAGGAATATCTGGCTGCCGAAGTGCAGGACTCCCTATCATGTAAAGTGCAATGCAGTTTTGGTATATTAGCAATGACCAATGTCAATAAAATCCTTCAATACTTAGTGTCAGTTCAGAGGCAGAAAAAAATTGATTACATTTTGGAAGTGATCGAGCTCTGACTATATCTGGCTTGGCTACAATAAAGGTGTTTTTCAGGTTTCACCTGAATGGCATTTCTATGCCATAGCTAGTGCCCCTCTGCTTTTGGGAATGTGCTTCGGTGCATTCTGGTAAAGTTTAACATTTCCCACATATGTTCAAATAGGGTTGAAGTGCTGTAATTTAGAAATATGAGTGCAGCTGCCCAAACAGCACTGTAGAAGGCAAAAAATAGGAATTCTGTCAGAATCCTTCCTAAGAAGAACTTTATATCCAGTTTAAAGAGACTCATCAACTACGCAGGAAGCATGGTGCTTCATCAAGAGTGGGTGGTGATAACAAGTAAGCTTTTTATAACAAATTTTGTGAAAACAGGTTAGCTAGTGCAAATTAATGAAAATATTTTTCTGTGCCAGGCCCTTTTCAACGTCTGGGCAAATCCAAAAGTAAAATCTCCATGCTGATTTTTAAACGATATGTGACATGATGGTACACATAATCAGTGCGCACCCATTGTTTTCCCAGTAATATATATATATATATTTTTTAAACCGTTTTTATTAGAAACAAAAACAGCAATAAAGACAGTACATTGACAACTTAGGTGAAGATTTTCAAGAGAGTACGGCATTATCTTACTTAGCATTAATCCGGCAGAAGCCCACGGTAGAATAATTCAACAATCCCAGTAATATATTTTAGCAGGAAAAACCTGTTGGCATTTATCGTGGGCATAGTCCTTCTAAAGGTTCTAATAAATACTAATTCTGCATTTCATGCTGTAGAAAAACGAGTTATTATTATATGGGGGTATTCACCCTCACTAGTAGTAATGCCACAATCACTAATAGGTCTGGTTAAGCCTCACTAAATTAATCCTTGCTCAATCCTTGTTAGTTTAGCAAAGGAAAAGTCAGGCTTAATTTAGGAGCCCGGTATGTGTAAAGAATTTTTATTCCACCAAAACAGTAAATAAGTAAAAGACACAACATTATAAAAAACCAACACCAATTTTTTAAAAAAAGACAATATTTTTATCTTCAAAACAACACCAAAACCACAAACAAAGCACCAAAATAGGGAACCGGAGATATGAATTTTCAAAGGTTAAATCCAAAATTGTGCATTCTAGCACCAAAAAGATGAAGGCACCACTCGCGTGACGTCTACCTGGTCACGCTGGACTTGGACAAAGTCAAAGTTTTAGGCCAACCGTAATGAAGCATGGGTTAGATAGGCTGAAGGCTAGGTCCCAGTCAAATGTTTACTTCAGACTTAGTCCTATGCTTTGAGCTTTTCTCTCGTCAACAGGCTTGTCAGCGGGTCCTCGGGCTTCTCGGATACAGAGTTTGATTCAACCATGGCAGCCTGCTGTAGCACGATACCTCAGTGAGCCTCTGAAAGTCTTTGTCCTTGATGGCGAAGAGATCCGGAGCTTTCAGACGGACATACCAACAAGGTCAAGCCGATTCCCGAAGCGACGGCTTGATCCTTGGCGTCGAGCTGGTCTCCTCCTGTAGTTTTTCTGCAAAAGTTTCAGAAAGTTTTCCAAACTTTGAGATCTTGTTGGTTCTGAGTTTCTTTGAGGAAAGTATGGGACTACTAGCTCAAGCAAAAGGTTCAGAGACTCTGAATGGCATCTTAGGGGCTAGGACTTGATTTCCCACAGTGCACTTTCACAGTCCAGAAAAAATCTAGTTGCAATTGTCAGCTGAGGTGATCCTCTCTTTAGCTTGGCAGGCAACTTCTTCCAGCTCTGTTGTACCTGTTGCTGATCATTGACTACACATCTTTTCCTTTGCGCCAGTCATAGTCTTTTCATTGTGGAGCCTTGTGAGTGCTGCAGGTTGTCTTTCCGAGTGCAAGCCTTCTCACTACAATCCCCTTCCAGCTCCTCTCTTAATTTATTAGCGGGGGTCCCATCTGGCTCGAGATCAAGGAAGAGGGACCTGGACTGGGTTCTATGAAATGTGTTCTTTTGTCTTTGACATCCATCTTTTCTGACCAGTCCATTCCTCTCCCTTCTCCAGGAACCAAATCTCCTCTCACCAAATGGCTGTATTGTTGCAGCCCCATGCCTCTTCACACCTACTCAGGGAGCAGCTTGGCTCAGTCTCTCAAAGGCTGACCAATCAGAAGAGGCTGCTACAGGGCTACTTTAGGTAACTTTAGGATAGTAAGTTCTTAAAACGACTTTCCTGTAATGGTTACATTAAATCCAAATTTGGTAAATTGGATTTAATGTGACCATTAATTTGATACTTTGAATGACATTGCTATCTAGCTCCAATGCAAATATAGACTGGAAATTATATGAAAGTAGCGCAAAGCAGTTCCTAGTGCTGCTTTGCATTACTTAGCGCCAAGGGGGGGGAGATCCATGGGTGGGGCATGGGCATTCCCATTCAACCACCCATGGTTTTTGGTGCAATTCCAATCTACTAAAAAATGTAGACAGGGTTTTGCATCATAAAATAGCACCCTTTGAAATAGGCGCTATCAAGGACAAAGGCCTTTATTTCACCTTTCATTTTTGCCTTTTAATTTATGCTGCACTGTATAACACACATACAAAGTCAGAAAAAGTTTTAAGTTAGTCTAAGCATAGTATTTTGTGCAGTAAGGGTACCCTTCCAGTGCAAACCCTATGCTAGACTCACTTATATGGTGCAAATGTGTGTGTGTGACACTTCAGCAGCTTGATTGTGCACCAGTGCTAGTAAGAGAGGAGGAGAGTGCCATATCTCGGTACCCGTCCACCATCCTTTTCAACTGAACTAACAGACTCACATGTCCACCGCTCAAATTAATTTCGCATTTTCCTATACTAATTCCCCACAAATCCTGCTTGGGTTCCGGAGTAGCGTGCTACCCGCTGAAAATCACTTCAACACCTCATAAGGGGTAGCAAGCGCTATATATATGCAAACCCTTCCCTCTCTATCCCTCCACTATCCTTTGACAATCCAAATAACAAACTCACATGTCCACCGCTCAAATAAATTTCATATCTCCCTATACTAATTCACCACGCTGTTCTGTTCTCTCCTTCTCATGTAATGCAGCACAGAACTTTTGGCTGCTGTACTGCAATGCTTGAGAATGTAATAAACAGACCCCTCAGTGCTATAAAAACTCATTCAAATGTACTCATTAAATATATAAATCAAAACACATGCCACTTGGTCCAGGAGATTACCAAGAAATAGATATTGTGTAATCCTTCCTTGAACGGGCAGATGGAAAAATAAATCAACATTTATTTGAGCCTCAACACATAGGCCCTCAGTACGAGCGGCCTGCTTAATTGCGATCTGTGTGTTAACTCCTGTTACTGCACATATCGCAATTATAGGTTTGGTGATACTTATCAGCAGGTCCAATCTGCTGACATTTATCAAAGGAAAAATATCTGGTATTTGCTGGAGCTTCCAGTTTCCAGCGTGGAAAGCAGCAAAATCTGCTTGTTATTTCCCCAAAATTAGGGGTGGTATTTTCTGCAACCGAAAAATTCCTACTCGGCAGATTTAGATTTTATCAGGAATACCACACCTTTTATGAAATATCACATCTTTTATTGGGTGCTCGTAATGAGAAACTTGGAGAAACAAAATCGACCTCAAGTTGCAAAATAATGAAGATAAAAAAATATCTCACTCAAAATCCGAAGAGTGTCCAAAAAAAGATAGCAGACTGCTCCAGGCAATTGTGTAAACATGTTAAAAAAAAAAAGGGCCATGTTTGTCTTATTACTTTGATATCAGAATATTGTGTTTTACTCTCTGATAAATTTGTAGTTAGGGTGTGCATTAACAAATTGAGTTTTTGCTGAGAGGTTTTTTATTTTATATTTTGGGCTGCACAGACCCCAGGACTCTTTCTACCACTCAATGGGAGCAGTTGAGTCTCAGAGATGGGGGTTACAAGAACACAGAACCTTCACCTTTGACCCAGCTAGTGGAATCCACCAGCTACAGTTTCTCCACTATACTTTGGTGGAGGAATTCAGCTGACCATATGTCCTCTGTATTTGCAGTTTCTCAAGAAATTGGAGTATTTTCAGTTCCTTCTAAACCTTAAATGAGGCCCTAGGTCACTGTTGTACCTGAGGGCTTTTGAAAGACTCCACAGTTTTGAAGAAATTAGTGATGATGACAACTCACAAAATAGTAACATGGGCCGGGGATGGGGAGGTTTCACATCCATTGGACACCTTCTTACATTTTTCTACTTTTATAATTAAAATGGGGGTTGTAAAATTAACAAGATGTTTGTTATTGATTGTAGAGTCATGAATTGCAGTTTTATAAACAACTTCATAAAACAGGACAGCATGAAAATGTTGATTAAATTGGAACATATTAATATTTCCTCTTTCATTCACAGATTTAAGAAAGATAAAGCAAACTATTCTTTGAGCTCAGATGGATCACTGGTGTGTGACTCAACCTTGGACACAGACTATTCCATAGCCAAGAAATACATGGGCTTTACAGAAGAAGATTTTGAACAGGCAGTAAGTATATGTCGTCAATTCCATAATTTGGGCAGAATGTAGAATTCAGTGGTACCGAAAAATCTTCTGATTTTAAGAGGAAGTGTTAAATCCTAAAGAAAAACTGGTGTGTTAATCTCCAGCAATAGGATAATATATTTGTAACCAATATTAAGGACACAATATTTATGTGAGACAAAATGGTTGTGTTTGATATTTGGACGTACACCTGGAGAACCCATTAGTGAAATATCACCATCGTTTTACTCATATGGTTGAGGAAATCCTTACACTGGATACCCCTTAACGTTTAGTATTTCCTTTAGAAAGAAGAGATTTTCACCCAATCTGGCCCTTTTTCTGATCTGTCTAAATGACATATTATTCACGGGAAGTCTTAGTATCTTAGTATCTCGGTAATGCAATTTATTTGAGAGAAAACACAAATTAGCCTCCAAATCAGGATTACAGGAATTGGAAAAACTGCACACTATATCCTCACACAAACTTTGGCAGGTGAAACCTGTTAGAATTTGTGCGGAAAATATCTGTATCATTCCAAGTATCACAGTATTTTGATCCCCGATAGATTGTGAAAGGTCTGGGCCTATTAGTTTTATACCTTCTTTAAAGACACAATCCGGTGGTTGTTTTTTTTAAGCATGAAAGTGTGAAGGGGAGAAAATCATTAACACACAGTTAATTAGCCAATAACTCTCCATGATATATAATAACTGGCAGACAACTATGTAAGATTAGTTAGTTTATTACAAAGCCCAAATTAACTGGTCATAGAGACACCTCGACACATGAGTACAGAAATACTACGGAATTAGGGTGAAGCCAAATCTACGTATTCAATTTTGATGGTGCTGCAGGAACAATACTATTAATTCAAGAAGTAGGATAAAGAAAATCAAGAAACATGAGTCCAAATTTCCCTGCATTGAGGGTTGATAAGTAAGAAGCATTCACCTGTCCCTAATCTGGCGTTAAGTGACTTCCCTGCATAAGCATTTCCAATGGAAAAGAAAAAGATATCAGTGCGTGGAGTCTTCCTAAGAAGTCTCTGCACCATCAATGAGTCGTGTAGCATAAAGCCCCTATCGTTAAAAAGAGCTCGTTCTGAGATGCTCTCCCTCTTGAAGCAAAAAGAAGTGGGCAATTTCCCTAATTCCAACAAACAGTTATCCACAGGTAGAATTCCCATAGTGCACCTTGCGCATGCCATCTACTCTAGGTACAGTTCTGGACGTACTTTTCCATGGTGTTCTCCATGTGCAACCTTGGTAACATTTTGTTCTTGGTTCCCAGGCCTTCCCCCGTGTGAAACCTAGTGTCTTTTATCGATCCAAGCCACGCGATTGTAACTTCTTCCCTCCTTGCCTAGCTACTAAAACAAATACATTATTTTCCTTTAAAGAATCAATCTCCACCTGCAATGCAAACATGAGAAAGAACAGATTCTACAGTGCCCATGAAGTTCAACTAATAATTCTAAAGCAAGAGTTTTGAGGGACTTGTATTTCAGGCCTTAGAATTTAGCTAACATAACAACGTGTCGCTTTAAGCATTACAAATTGGCATAACCCTGTTGCATTTTAACTAACACATTTCAGTACTATACAAACATCATCATTAAACACATTCAGTATATTAGTAACATTAATTTCACAACACGAGTTCTTTGAGTAAATGTTTTCTGCTAGTTACATTCATTTCCTACGTTAATTCTCCATACTATTTGTCAGTAACCTTAAATATGACATGTAATTACGTGAATACATTTCACAATCCTAACACTTCACGTTGATAAAATTGCAAGATAATATGAAGATGCGCTCTACACGTGATTATGATGGACCCCTACAAATGAAATTAGATTTCTGTCCATCAATTGCATAGAGGTAGGCAGCTGATCCCGGGCTTTGACTGCTAGCATTGTGACATATTTTCCTCTAAAGTGAGCCATTCTAAACCGAGGAACTGTTGCAAGAATCTTGAAGGAGAAGTGCAATGAATCTGCTGGCTCATGTTTTGTGTTGCAAGCTTGTGAGTCCAGGAGCCCTGTGCATTGGAGAGTCTTGGGAACTAGGTGTAAATTCTTTTTTTTTTTTTTTCATTTCAAAAGAATTTTATTATTTTAAAGACGCAAATATGAAACATAAGATACAAGCAAAAGTGATACAATTGATAACGGACAGAGGTAATAGATACATTAAAATGAAATTAAATAAATAGGAAATCAAATCATTGTCATTCATTAATCCGCAGATATCAGATAAATAAATTACTTAAGGAGGGACGACCCAAAATGATATCTGCCAAAGATACTTATCAAAAGTATCACCCACAGATGGCAAACTAGGGAAAAGAGGAAAGAGAAGAAAGGAGAAAAGAAAAGACGGAAAGAGTAGAAAAGAGAGGAGGAAAGAAAAAGAGAGACAGAGAGAAGAAAAGGAAGAGGAGAGGATTTCCAGAGGAATCACCCGACACACAAGACAACACTAACCAGACAAATCAAAGGGATATTGCTCCACCAGCCCTTCGGAGGCCAACTCCATGTATGAATCTAAGGCTTTCCAAACACCAGAGGAAATAGAAGGGGATAGATGAGCATGGTCAACTGACGTGTGAGCACTTCGTAGAAAGGAAACCCAAGCCCACCAAGTATGGTAAGAGACGGACGAAAAGGATTTCCACTCCATGAGAATTACTTTGACTGCAATAGTCAATAAGAGGTCCAGCAATTGTAACTCCATGGGATCTAAAGGCAGAGGGACTGGGGCCGCCAAAGGACCCAAAAGAATTAATGGAAAAGACAGATGGAATTTGATGTTAAAGATGAGCATGAGGTGTTTGTGAACTAAATCCCAAAAGGGTTGGAGAAGGGAACAATCAAGGAACATATGTTGAAAATCACCTGGTAGAAGCCCACAACTCCAGCACAAATTGTCTTCTTTGAGATTAAGTGAATACAGACGAATGGGAGTCCAGTGAAGAAGATTAATAGAGAAAAACTTAGACTGCATTAAAGAGGGGGCAATTTTGTTACGAAGAGAAAATTTACCAATATCTTGCCAAGTATCAGAAGAGATATGAGCAGTAACACTATGATCAAAATGATGTAACCATTTTTGCTGTGCGACAGTTTGGGAAGGGAGTGTAGAGGACGATAAAAATTTGTAAATCCGAGACGCAACATGACCAGTCCTGAACCATAACTGAAAAAGCGTAATCATAGGGGAAGAAGGATGAAGGTGCACTTTAGCAAGTGCAACCTTAATCTTAAGAAAAGTATAAAAATCTAAATTAGATAAAGAAAATTGTTGAGCAAGGGATGAGAAAGGGGAAGGGTCATTGTTGGAATCGTAGAGATGTTTAACAAGTGAGACACCTTTCCCAGCCCAGTAAGACATCAACTCAGGGTCAATATTAATTTTGATTTTAGAATTGCGCCAAATAGACGACCATCTAGTTTTATGCAGTGGAATTGCTACTCTCTTATCAACCTTGCGAACCGCAGCAATAGTGTCTAAAATAATAGAGCGAGAGAATGGAATAGAAAGGGTATTCGTGGTTAAAAAAGATGCAGTCGGCAATGGGGAGGCCAGTTCCTGTTCTATTGTCAACCATGCTGGAACATGAATAGATGGAGAAGAAAACCAAAGGGCACCCTGGGACGCCAGAAAGGCAGTTTGATACTTCCCCCAATCAGGAAAATTACAGCCACCCATATCATAAGATTTCCGTAAAAATTTATAAGCAATCCTAGCCCTTCTGTCATTCCATATAAATTTAGAAGTAAGCAAATCAAGTTCATGAAAGAAGGACTCAGAAAGCCTTACTGGAAGCATAGAGGAAACAAAATTAATAATAGGAGTGATCATCATTTTAAGAGTCTGCATTCGGCCCCACCAAGAGATATGTTTCGGAGACCAATTTTCTAAAAGACGTCTCACCTTAAGAATAGTTTGGGATTCATTATAAGTAGCCGTAGCATATAGGGTGGAACAAAAATAGATACCCAAATATTTTAGCTGTTTAGATTGCCATTTAAATCCCGCCGAACCCATATGAGAGGAGAAGCAGTAAGCATTTAAGGGAAACATCTCTGTCTTATCTTTGTTCAGAGTGTATCCTGAAACTTTTGAAAAAAGAGAAATCGTATCCGAAATAGCAGGGATGGCCAGTGCAATATCATCAGAAAAAATGAGAACATCATCTGCATATGCAGCTGTTTTAATCTGCTGAGACCCAAAAGAGAACCCCTTAATATCTGGATGCGAGTCAATCAATCTGAGGAGAGGATCAATGGACAACAAAAATAAGAGAGGGGACAAAGGACACCCTTGTCTAGTGCCCTGACAAAGGTTAAAAAAAGAAGACGTAGCACCATTCACCTGTATGTTAGCCCTAGGTCGGGAGTAAAGAGACATAACCATACGAATAAAGGAATCACCAAGATTATGTGCACATAGAACAGCTCTTAAAAAAGGCCAAGAGACCTTATCAAAGGCCTTTTCAGCATCAAGGGCCAAGGCCGCCGCCGGAAGATTAGATCGCTTGGCGGCACCAAGAATATGACAAAAAGTACGAATATTATCACGTGCAAGACGCCCCTTTACGAAACCTGTTTGGGAGGGATGAACCAATTGAGGAATAAAGGACTATAAACGTTTAGCTAAGATTTTAGCAAAGATCTTAGCTTCCATGTTAAGAAGGGAAATGGGACGAAAATTTTTGGGATCTGCATGATCCTTCCCTTCTTTGGGGATAACTACAATAGTAGCATCAGCCGCGGAACCAGACACAGAACCATCCTTAATAAAAGCATCAAAAACGGATTGGAGTTTCGGGACAAGCACGGGAATAAAGGTTTTATAAAACGCAATAGGATATCCATCAGGACCAGGAGCTTTACCAGACCGAGTAGCTTTAATCGCGGAGATGATTTCATCAGAAGTAATCGGACAATTTAATGAGTGATTATCTTCCTCCGAAACAACTTTCAAAGGAACCGACTTCAAGAACTCCTGACATTGTTCAAAAGAAGCTTGAGCAGACGGGGTATATAAATTATTATAAAAATCGCGGAAAACCTCAAGAATTTCTGCAGTTTGAAATTTTTTCTTACCAAGCTGGTCAGTAATAGAAGGAATTTGGAAAGAATTACAAGAAGATTCCTGAAACTTTAAAGTGGCTGCAAGAATCTTGCCCGCACGATTTTTTAACAGCAATCTCTTAGATTTCTGAGCCTGCAGGCCAATATGAGCTCTCTTAGTGACTATAGTATTGTACGTATACTTTAAATTCTTAATAGATTGGAGGCAGGTCTTATCCTGAGAATGTCGAAAAAGGGATTCCTGACGTTTGATCTCATCTGCTAAGTCCGTGAGTTCCTTTTTAATGGCTGCGTTTCTCCTTGACATACATTTAATGACCTGACCACGGAAAGTACATTTAAAAGAGTCCCAGAGAACAACAGGGGAACTGACTGACCCAACATTCTCAATAAAAAAAGTCTCAATATCATTGGAAAACTCTCGCACCAAGGACTCATCATGTAAAATTTCTGTGTTTAGTCTCCACGAACGAGCTCGTGCCCTAGGGACAAAGGACATAAGAGTAAAGGTCACTGCGGCATGGTCAGAAATTAAAATAGGGTGAATAAGCGGAGAAGAAGAAGATTGAACCAGAGAAGAGTGAACCAAAAGATAATCAATGCGTGAAAAGGACGAGTGAGGGGAAGAAAAAAAGGAGAAGTCACTACCAGTGGGATTATGAAGACGCCAGACATCCTGAAGATGGGTAAGAGAGCACATATTAATCATTTGTTTGTGTGCTTTAGGGGGACGAAAATTAAAGGCAGAATTCCTATCTAAGATGGGATCCATTGGCAAATTAAAGTCTCCACCTACAATAAGATTACCAGAGTGAGGTGTATCATTTAGCTTTTTGGTGATCGCTTTCCAAAAGGACGGGTCATCCTTGTTGGGGGCATAAATATTCATGACAAATAGGTCAGCATTACCATTGGACACCTTAGATAGTAACCAACGTCCCTCTGTATCCTGTTCAGAGGAAACGATAGATAACCCAGAGTGTTTAGAAACTAAGGTAATTACCCCATTTCTTTTACCACAAGCATCTGAACAAGCAACATCAAAGACCCACTCTTTCTTCAGAAACAACGCCTCCTTGGCAGAGAGCTTTGTCTCCTGAAAAAAGACGAGATCCGAAGAAAGAGATTTACAGTAGTCCAAAATCTTTGACCTTTTAACTGGGTGATTTAACCCTTTAACATTAAGGGAAAGTATATTTAGTCCAGACATAGAACCATTATCAGGAAAAAAAGACATTTCATATATGACAAATGAAGTGCAACAACCAGGAGAACCAACCAGCCGACATCAAAGGCCAACACAAGACAAGGTGAAACCAAAGAGGAAATCCGAAGAGAAAAAAGGAAAAAAGAGGAAACAGAAAGCAAGAAAATACACAGAAAGAGAGAGAGAAGGGCCCATAAGGCAAGTCTGAAAAAGACCAAATTCATACAAGGGGGGACATGGGAAAAAGAGCGAGGGGCCATCAAGAGGAAGAAAAACAACAGCATAAAAAGCCCCAAAACAGTACATAGCTGATTATACAAGTTTAAAAGAAGAACTATCTAAAAGCTAAGAACTGGAATTAATTATAACATTTTGGAAAACAAAGCGAAATGAAAGACTATAAAGGCAACACGTTTAACCAAGTTAATATATAGGTACCAACTAAAATGAATCATAGAGAACGGTAAGAACAGGAAAGAGAGAAAAAGAAAACAAGTGCAAGCAATAAGAGCTGGTGGAAAGTGAACTAAAAGTTAACATTACAATTAGGTAGAGCCAGACCAAAGCGGACTTCATAAAGAGAAAAAGGAACAGAATAAAGAGAAAAGAAGAAATACATTCTAAAGCATACTATATGATACATTATGGGAAAAATAAGTGAAACATAATAAAAAACGGCATATAGTACCTTCTCAATATAACAATCAATGAATCCCTATGGCAGCTAAATAAGAGAACTAATACTATATAAAAATATGTAAAATCTATAGACAAGCTTATAGATAACTGCGCATGAGTAAATAAAGCCATATACACACAAATTGGCAAAATAAGGTACGCTTGCCCAAGTAAGTGAACATGTAGGTAAAGAGGCATAAAACTATCAAGTACAAAGCATCTATAAAAAACTAACCTACTCGAAAAAGATAATTAATAACACATAATAAACAAACCACTCAGTGAAAAATCAATAAAGTAGATATAACTAGTAACTATATAGACGACACATAGTGAGTCTAAATATAGCCATAAATAAACATATAATAAACATATATGATTCAAACATATAGACAAGCCATACAGCAACACGTTGATAAAGCAAAGGAAAAAACAATGGCCTACTCCATAAATACGGGATAACAAGAGACAGCCATGAGGTAAAAAGACCGACCACAAAAGGATAAAATAAACCAAATTTCACATAAAAAATCGACGCACATACCGAAGTCATACAGCGGGATAAGAAACGGACCAGGACCTAATACATCGAGAGACAAACTGGGAAAGCAAGGAGTAACAGGACGACACGCGAACCGGAGTGAAGTCAAGCCATCAAGAGATGCTACCACAAAAAATTGGAAGGTTTATACAATAAAACTAACAACAATAAAGACCATTACACCATAACGATAACAAGGGAGCACCAAAAGACGACAAAAACACACCAAAACCAATGGACATAAAGACCACCGCGCAGATCTAAAAGCAACTAGACTTAATAGATCTGACAAAGAAGAGAAACAATGCAGTATGTAAAACCGCATCAGGTGCCAGAAGAACCAGGAACATGTGAGGCCACCGTTTGAAGATCCATCTGTAACTCCATCTGATTATCCAAAAACGAGGCCAAATCAGCAGGTTCATCAAAAATTCTGACACGACCTTTAAAAGTAATGCGGAATTTTGAAGGACCAGCAAAGGAGAAGGGGATATTCATCTCAGATAAACGCTTCCGGAGATTAAGAAAGCCCTTCCTCCTTATCACCGTGTCTCTGGCAAAGTCTTGAGAAATTGAAATACGATGGCCATACCAAGAAACAGCTCTAACCTTCCGCATATGAGCCAAAATATGCTCTGTATGTTGATGACGCAGCGGTTTAAAAATTATCGCTCTTGGTTGCGTAGCAGACTTGGGGCGAAAGGTGGGGACATGGTGTGCACGTTCCAGTTCAAAATCTCTATGGAAAGAAATTTGTAGTGTAGAAGGAATCCATTGATAAAGAAACTCAATTATGGAAGATGCATCTTTCTCAACATCCTCCGGAAGACCAAAAATGCGCAGATTGGATCTGTGATTACGATCCTCTTGCTCAGTGAGGTCTTTCCTCAATGCTGCCATGGAATGCTCTATCTGCATGAGAGATCTAGAGTGCTTTTGCATGGTATCCTCTGCGCCACTAATCCGTGTTTCTGTACCTGAAACACGAAGGGAAAGGGCCTTGAAATCATTCCTGATGGCTAACACCTCCACCTGCGGTAAATCTGTGTTAGTCTTAGTAGACTGCGCAATTTCATAGACCTCATTAAGGCGCGTCAGGATGGACTCAAGAGTAGAATTAGTGTCTTTTGGAGCAGACTCAGGTGTGGGGATACCTGTTTGGACCTCTTAAGAGATGCTTTAGAGTCCTTAACGTCTTTAGTATTCGGTGAAGGGGCCATATTCTCAGCCATAGGGCAAACCACCTCAACAGGAACAAAATACACCTCTTCAGATAGAGTAAGAACAAGAAATGCCAGGGGATGTAAGACCCTTAATGTGCGATAAGAAAAACGAGCAGGAAGGAATAACGCACTTGCAGCAAAAAGAGCAGAACAGTGAATATGGCAGGCGATCACGGTCAGGAAAAAAAAACCACCTCACACAAAAAAAAAGATATCATGTGCTGCAGGAACAAGTAGGTACACACCGACTTCGAAAACAACCAATATCAAGCATAGAGCAAAGAAGCCTCACACAAGGAAGTGGCAGTGCGTCTGACGAATAGTATATTAGCAGAAACCTCAAAAAGTTCTCACAATGGGCAGCACTGCAGTAGGCAGAAGAAAAAAACAAAATAAGCACAAAAAAAGTGAAAAAACGTCACCAGTTCCTGTATGACTCCATTCCTGACAGGATAGTCACAGTAGCGTCGACGTGTAGAGGCGAGAGTAAAACTCCCTCAGAGAAAAAACAAAATGGCGGCCGCTCGTGAAACCATGGAGCGCCACCTTAAAATGCCGATATATGGACTCTGGCCACTTCCCACCACCGGAAAACTCCCTCGTAGCGCACACGGCAGTCTCACAGGCAAGATATCATCCTCTGTGCTGAGCGGGGCATTCCTCAGCGGCAGCAATGTCTCCGTCGGCCCTCGCTCTTTACGGAGCTCAAGCGCGATCCGCCATCTCGCCACTAGGTGTAAATTCTTAAACTGAATTCTACAGTCAACGGGTAACCAGTGAAGCTTGAGTCTAGCCTTTGAAATATTGAACTTTCAGAAACCTCAATCCAACCATGTACCTGTGTTTTCAATAAGCTGTATCGCTGCAAGAAGTTTACCAGTTAGACCCAGATTGCAGACATTGCCATGATCATTCCTCTGCAGGGTAGATGCAGCCACCGCAGTTTGCATTTGGGAGAGATGACATTTAGACTCTTTCCCCAAAGCTTGAGCTGAACTGCAGGAAGACACTGTGGAATTAATCTGTGCTTCTAAGGTAAGTTCCTTGTGCACTATGTACAAGACTTAAATCAGTAATCATATACATAGGAAGTGGCCTACTTTTAAAGTTGGGCTCATTTGCTTTGTTTATATCGATTTCAATGTCCGTTCAATTAATCTGGTTATATGGAAAGGATGTCAGTCCGCCGACTCCAGCTTGATCTAGCCCACCCCATCAGCTCCTTGCTCAGCCAAGTTGTGACATAGCACATCCCCTGATGTTTTAGATCCACTGGATCACTAACGTTGTTTTGGCATGATCATTTGGAAAATCATTATTTTAAGATGTCTGCCAGTCTCATTTGCCGCTAACAGTAATCATACCGGTTGTAGGACGGCAATTCACTGACAACAAATATCGACCTATATCCCCCTGAATCATAAAACAAGTAACCAAACTGAAAGAACATCTTCGTTTGTTGTTGACGTATTGTTGCAGATCATCCATCGGTTGGGTCACTTCGCATACATCTTCAGAAGCCTTTTTGAAGCTCATCCACAATTTTTGTAAACAATGATGTGTAGGATTCATTAGATAACTTAGGGCTTTGGTTGCATATCCAATAATTAAAAAAATACCTTTTAAACAATTTAGCTGTCAAAAGTGATGCAGTTGCATAGTAAAGGAGGCCATATAGGTAGTACCAAAACAATTGCGTGGCAACCACAGGTCGTTTACATGTTATTATATTGTGAAGACAAAATTGTGATGAGCAATGAAATTTCCATGCAACATCCCAGCTTAGTACATGTCATGATAATATCCTTCCCAAAAAACCAACCCAGCCACTAGCAGCCTCCTATCCTTTCCAAGATCACCACTTCCAACCCGAATATCAAGAACATGTAGTAGACATAGGCATACCCAGTGCTTAAAATTAAAAAATAGAAGTGCAGGTACCCTGTACCAGAGTACCTGTTTGTTTCAGAGAAGTGCTGGTGCTCTCCAATTAAAGCTATTATGTTTCTCTTGAAGAAGTGAAGGTACTCTCCATCTCAAAATAAAAAAGTACTGCCACTCAGTACTGGACAGTACCGGCCCATTTAAATGACTGGGCATACCGAATCTACGACAAATGGGGGTGGAGTGGTGTGACAAACTGCAAAGTATAGTAGTTTGACTTGCTAGATGCTGTTCCTCTGATCCAAGAAAGGTCTAAACTACCTCCCACCATTTGTCTGCTAATTGTTTTCTTTGCACGCCACAGTGCTCTTTGGAGTGCAGGGCGACACCCTCTACTATCGCACATTTACTAACATCCTTTTCCCACATACTGTGAGGCGGTCCATTAAGAGATCACCAATGCATTGCAATGAGTTAAATCAAAAAATGTATTACGGGTTTTTCTCACCCGTTTCTTGATACTTGAGCTCAACATGCATGTTCGTACCTTAAACAATGCCTTCCCAATAACCTGACTCCCAAATAGAACCAACACCGGGCAACTCTAAATCCTGTAAATATAATCTCAATCAACCAGACTACAGCAAGGGCAGCTCATGGTGTTTGTATGTAGCAATGCATTTAGTCTGTAGGGTGTGAAGTATGCTTTATGCAGGTAGTATAACTGTATATTGGGTGTTCCTCAAAACTGTGTGTACATGTTCTTATAATTGCTCCCTCTCTTTCCCTTGAAACTACCTGTGAGTTGCCTCTTTCCACCTGTTGTGTGAAAACAGTAGCCAATCAGGCACCATCTCAAGGAGTGACTTATATAGCCAGGAAACCAATCTGCGCCTATTGCAAAATGTCATGAAGCATTGGCACGATACAGGGACCAAGTTAGGGCCGCTGAACAATGTTTCTTAAATCCTGGTTGTGGAACGTTACGAGATCCAGCGGTGGAGATGCATCATGCAGCAGTGGTTCGAAAGAGCTTCAGGACTGTGATGCGTCGTTTTGAGTTGTCGTCGAGGATGCCGCTGATGAGGCGCTTGCGATGCACAGTCCTGTATCGTAAATGCGTTGTGCACCAGAGGTTCCGGAGGTGCTGCGAGGCTAAGATGCGAAGTCCCATGTCATATTCGAGGATGCCTTCGATGAGGGGCTTGCTATGTGAAGGCCTGCATCAAGAATGCATCACACTGTGGTGGTTCCAATGCGGCTCCAATTGGATGCATTGTACTGCATCGGTTCTGCTTACAGGACAATAGGTAGGCTGGAAGAACACCTTCAGGCCCACTTCCAAAGGTCTAGGACTGGGGTAGCACCACGTGGAGGGCTAGACTCACTTAAAGTAGAGTCCAGATGATTGGTTCAAGATGGGTAGAGCCTTTTTTGTCCCTGGGCTCTGATCAGGGGCCAGCCAACTTGCCCTTCAAATGATTCTGGTGGTTCTGAGATCAATATGCAGGTCCAGTCATTTCACTCAGGCAGCAGGGCAACAGAGTAGCAGTTCTTCTTGCTGAGCAGCACAGCTGTCTTTCTGAGACTTTCACTGGTCCAGCGGTGTACTGAAGAGTTGGGTCTGAGGGATCAATATTTTTACCTGGTGACCACTAAGAAGTCGGAAACGTTTCTGCTGATTTTCACCCCCAGAGGTGCCTGGAATGCCCAGTCTCTCTTCTCTGGCCCTAGCTTGTCTGGGGTCATAAATAACTAGTGTCAAACCCTTTGTGAGTGTTCTCAGGCTGAGCCTTTGTAATGTGCAAGTGTGGTAGATGATTGCCCATCCTGGTAACATCGATTCCTCCTTTGTCTCACTATCTGAGAGCAATAGACAAAAGACAACTGCCAGCTATGCCTAGTCATGTGACCCAGGATTCAGGCTGCAGGCACCAAATGTCTAGGACAAGAATATGCCAACTTTCTAAACATGCCATTTTTGAGAATTGTGACTTAAAATCCTACTTATCATTAAAGAGGGTTTGTAATTAAAATTATTTAGACTCCAAACTCAAAATTCCTACTTGCTCCCAATTGAAAACTAGCACTTTTAAATGCAATAAGGTAACTCCAATGTTATACTATGGGAGAAGTAGGCCTTGCAGTAATGAAAAGCAACTTTAGGAGTTTTTTACTGGACATGTAAAACTTAAAAGTACATGCCCAACTTTTAAAATGCAGTGCCCACGGCCTTCTGTGTTGCATGGGGTCTACCCTAGTGGTGGCTTATATACATTAAAAAGGAAGTTTCAGGCCTGGCAAAAGATGTGTTTTGCCAGGTCGACATGGCAATTTAAAACTGCACACACAGGCTGCAGTGGCAGGACTGAGATGTTTAATAGGACAACTTAAGTGGGTGACACAATCAGTGCTACAGGCCCACTAGTAGGATTTCATTTACAGGCCCTGGGTACATATAGTTCCACTTTACAAGGGAGTTACAAGAATAAGTTGGGTATAAGCCATATTTCACCATGTTTAAAGGCGAGGGCACAAGCACGTTAGCACTGGCTAGCTGTGGTTAAGTGTGCAGAGTCCTAAAAGCTAACAAACACAGGTTAATAAAAAAAGGAGAGTAAAGGCAAAAAGTTCGAGGATGATCCTGTAGAGAGGGCCAAGTCCAACACTTTTCTATTTAAAAACTTCATTCCTCTGTGCCTCCCTATTGCTACTCAATTAATTAATGGCAAAAATAGTAGTGCCCTGTGTAGGTTAATAGATGTGGTGTGTGTCAAGGAGTTGAGAGAAGGATCGTTTTCAAGCTAGAGCTATCTGCAGTTCTAATGAAGAATAAAATAATTGCAGAAGTGTAGCCTGGCATACAGAATACGTGGTGTAAAGATGAGGCTACTGGTTCAGCCAGCGCAGGAATTCTATACACTCTAGTGATTGAAGAAGTTGAGAGCTTAACTAGAAAATAGAAGCCCTATACCTTCTCGTCTCCTATATTTTCTGTGAGGAGGTCTACGCTCGACTGTGGAGATTTCCACACACACAAGTGCACATTTTGGTAGTGACTCTCGGTGCGACAAAGGTTAGTGGCTGGAAATGGAAGTATTGGCTTCTAAAGTGGCAACGTTCAGGGATGAGTAAGGAGGGGTGGATTATTACTAAGGGGTTTAGGGAAAGACATGCCCCCATCCACAAAACAAGAATCCATTGCTATTCACTAACTGCCCTTCTAAAGTTATTACAGCCTAAAATGATCCAAATCAGTTGTAAATGTACTAAAGCTCAGAGCTGGATTAAGTCTAACATCCAAATGGCCAACTACTGGGTCTGAAACACAGTCCCACAGAAAAATGCGCGGTAGGGACTTAAGATAAAATACTATAGGAAGTGATGTTAATTTAATTTAATGTTTAAAAGATATCTATACATAAAACATATTTATTGTATTCTTTAAATATTGCAGTAACACTTTTTTCATTTTAAAAACGTATGTAACATTAATGTACATTAAACTTTTTTTAAATTAAACTTCAGAAAAATAAGTTATTAATGCTGCTATATTTGTCATATTATACTTCATTTAAAATAAATATATAAATAATTCACCTTAATATTCAACATAAAAAAATATTTCCAAATTATTTCAAACCTTAACAAACTTTAAAACTTCTTCTATTGTTTATCATACTGCGGTCTCCAACCCCATTGTGAAGATCTCCGTCAAGTGGTTGGAACATCAAATACGGTTGCAAAGTAACTTTTTTAAGGTTGTATTTCACTTTTTTTTTGTGACTCTACCCCTATTTCAGGTGGTGGTGACATGTAAGTTTTCACTTGTGAGCACTTTACACTTGTAAATGGTGAGTAGCCAAACATAGTAAAGCTACTCAAAAGTGTAAGAGTATATTTACCCGCAGTAAATCTACATGTGCAGATTTACACATCAATTGGCTCACTAAAGTTTATTGGTTTGGGCGATAACTAAACATGCAGTTTCCCTCCTTATTTAGATTCAAGAGAACTGCTGGCTTCCCACAACAGAGTATTGACTGACTGCCAGGCAGGGCGGGTCCTGCCTGTGTCTACATGCAACATAGTGAACCTAGACAGGGAAAACAAGCAATGGCCCTGACGTTCAGGGAGAAAACAAAAAGTGAATGCAGTGTGAGCCAAACAAACACTGAGCCTACTTGATATTCATCTGTGAAATCTGTGTGTCCACTGCACCAGCGGATGCACTGATGTCACAGAGATCACCACCAAGGAGGCAAGGAT
Source organism: Triturus cristatus (assembly GCF_964204655.1). NCBI lineage: Eukaryota > Metazoa > Chordata > Amphibia > Caudata > Salamandridae > Triturus > Triturus cristatus. The sequence goes on from NC_140590.1 coordinate 1,547,099,342, forward strand.
CTGTAAAGATGGTGGCGGTCCGTAATGCCTCTGCTGGCCTGGGAGGCTGGCTTGCCACTCACCACAGATCTTAAATGATCACCAAAGGGTTCCATTTTGGGGCATATTCCAAATAATATTGCACGGTTTGAAGTGCAAACACCTTGAGTTTTAATGAAATGGATTGTTTGTGTAATTGTTTGTAGGAAACAGTTATGTTCACATAATGAGACAGAGAGACAGTGAGTTGTGAAATCAGACATCAATCTAAAAAATAGTGTGAGAGTGGGAAATAAATAATTACTATTGCTATAAAAACTGATTTGTATATTGTAAAGATATTGCAGTTGGGAACAATGGGGCAGTGGAAAATGTAAGAAATTGAGTTATGTGACAGAATAAGACAAGTTGAAAAACTAGGAAAAGCAAAGTTTTGGATTATATGAAGCAGAGTACTAGACTACAAAGGATGATTGACAATATGAGAGGAACAATAGTATATCCCATGTTAAGTGTTTCTCACTATATCAGGTGGCTCAAACTGTAGTCCAGTTTCAAATTGGTCTTGAATCTATCACCTGATTTAGGATTTTTCTTTGAAAATTGAGGCACAAATGGTGGTCAACGAGTTACTTTTACTTGTACACATTTTTCAAGCATGGCGATCACAAGTATTTGCTGATTGTAATGACCCGTTTGTTTGTGCCTGTTGAAATTGTTGGGGATCCTCTAATGAGGGATGGCTGTTTTGGCTTATACAGAACTTATCAATGATCAGATTACTCACCTGATTTGAGGTATGCTCGGGTCAGCTCTTCAGAATTAACAAGTATTCAGAGGTTACTCATTTCCAGCAAATATATTGCTTTAAGATGTCTGCAAGATGAAGAATACTGTAAACATCTTGTCCTCCCACATGGACCTTTAGGAGAACTTCAGAGGTCACTTTAGTTCACTCTCCGTGTATGGAGATTGAAATCAAAGTTCCTGCAGGAATAAGTTAGTGCTGTGGATTCTTTCAGAGTACAGACTAAGCCATATTTAAACTGCCTATGTTATGATATGCAGTGCATAGTAGAGGAAAGATGAATGATCTTCAGTGTTTCCTTGATGAAACAATTGGTATTTGACATACATTTAGAGTTTTAATGTGACTTCTCATCACAGCTTTATTGGCAAACTTTTAGCTATTTCAGTAATATCATATTCAATATTTAAAACCAACTCTATGCATGTTAAATTATAAAAGTAATAAAAGTTCACTAAAGTTTTACAATCACATTTCACCAAAGAAGGTCTTATGTACTGTAGTTAGTCTAGTTATTTTACCTCCAATTGACTAGGCTGATGTACTCAAAAACTGCTAATCCATTTGTTACTCATAGTTAATGAAGTTGTCCATGAAATCACTGAGATTCTGATGTTTAAATATGTTAACGTAGGTTTCAGTGAGTGATATCTAATAATTGTATATGATGCAAAAAGACAAAAAGTGATATAAGTATTATTGTGTAGAGGGACAGCATTGGCACATCAGCTGATAGTCTGGAGCACTACACTAGAAAAAATAATGCTTGTTAAGAGTTCCTAATGTAATTTTCAATGGGGAAGAGTGGGCACCCCATAATGTACCCATTCAATATACTTATCTGACTTGACCAAGCCATGGAGTAGAGCACATTTTAGCCTATATTGTAGTTGACTCCTAATCAATGTATTCATCCATTATATTTTCGATTATATCCTTATCTCTTGACATTAGGTGAGACTGCACTGGCTTTTGTATGATAGACCTTAATTGCCGAACTAATAATGTATCACCCCTGGCAGTGGTGAATGTTCAAATAGCCGTAGATGTTTATGTAAGGTCAAGGACGCTTTTAGAAACCTGCATCATCCATTTTAAATCCTCATCCTACTGAATTCCCAAGTAATCAAATCTTTCCTCGTTTATCATAAATGTGCGCCTCACAGGTGAGTGTTTATCAAAAATCCCTATCATTGTCTTTTTTGCACTAATATTCAGCTTTTTGCCACCTGTCATTTTTACTTTTGAGAAGTTTTGGTAGGGCCACTGAAAATATTTGATTCTGTGGCCATGACCTTATCTACCTAATTATTGACTTGACGCATTTGGTACATAATCCTCAAATAAAAAATTAGTTTCTAGCTTAAACAGTTACTAAAAATTAGGCAACATGTTTTACAGTGTGTTAGAATGTGGGTTTCTAGTTGGCAGAGGTTTGCACCCTGTCCAAGTAGGGACCACAATCCTAGTCAGGGTAAGTCAGATACACAACTTAAATTAACATTTATTCACCTTCTGATTCTTGGCACAGAGCAGTCAGGGCAAAGTTAAGAGGCAATATGTAAAGTATTTGTGCAACACTTAAATTACAGATTACTGAAAACACCACAAAAAGACTCCTCACTGGTAAAACAATAGAGAGTATTTACAGGAGTAAATCAAGACCAAAATGACAAAAATCCAATAAGTGGAACTTGAGGTATGAATTTTTAAAGAATAAGCTGCAATATAGTGCTTAGAATTCAATAATGCTTAGGGGTTACTTGAGGTCACGCTGGACCTTAGTAAATACAAAGTTTCAAGCTGATCGCGATGGAGGGCAGGCCAGCGACAGGACCAATGCAGGGCCCGCTGAAAAAGTACCTTGGATGGAGCAAGCGTCGGCTTTGAAGACTCGATGTGTCGGCTCCAAATCATGCAATTGGGTCGATGTGCCGAAGTTGAGCCTTGCAGTCTGGTCCCACGTCATTGTCGACCCCTACAATACAGGCACTGCATCTTCGTTGAGCCTTGCGGTCTGGACCTCTGCTGCTGCGTCGTCACTGAACCTCCAGAATGGGAGTTGGCTATTTCCTATCCAGAGCCACTGCACCGCTTAAGAAGATTTCATCCAGACAAATCCAGGAGAAGGGTCACTTCACAGCTTGAGAAGCATACCTCCCAAGTGACTGTACAGCTGGAGAAGAGCACCCACAGATTCCTCCACTGCTGGAGAAGGAAACGGCAAGAGCCACCCCTTGTCAGGGAAAGCAGGTCTCCAGAGCACTCTGCCGCTCTAGAACTGTACCTCCAGGGCAACTTCATAAGAGGAGACGGGAACTCAACAGCACTTCACAGCTACAGAAGGATATCGCTCTTTGCCAGCAGTTGAAGCAGAATTGAAGGAAGTCTTTGATTGCCCTGAGACTTTAAAAACAGGGGGCAAGCCAGCAAGACCTTGAAGAAACTTGGGTTCAAGGATGTACATATCCGGTCCAGTCCTTCTCACTCCCAGACAAGAGGCAGCAGATAGCAGACCAGCACAGCAAAGCAGGTAGCAAAGTGGCAGTCGCTCCCACAGCAAAGCAATCCGCAGGCAACAGGCCAACACAGCAAAGCAGTTAGCAGAGTGGAAGTCCATCCTACAGCTCAGCAGCTCGTCTTTCTGGCAGAATGTCCTTGGATCCAGCAAAGTTCTGATTTTAGGGCTCCATTCCCTTTAAAAGTGGGATTTTTCAGACTTACAATTTAAAATCAACCTTCATAAATTATAATTATAAATTGTGAGTCCAGAGACACCAAACTCCAAGTCTCTATCTTTTCCCAGTTGAAATTTACTCTTAAAAGATGTTTTAAGGCAATCCCAATGTTAACCTATGGGAGATATAGGCCTTGCAGCAGTGAAAACCGAACTTGATAGTTTTTCTCTACCAGGTCATGTAAAACCTCTTTGAAGTCTGGACTGTGCCGATGTTCTGTGCCGATGTTCTGTATCAGGACCTTCCAGAAAATCTGACCCAGTCATTAAAAATTATGCAGAACATGGCAATCTGCCTATTGTATAAAATACCAAAATATTCATCAGTGTCTTGATACGAGGAGAGACTTCACTGGTTGCCAGTTTTAGAGTTTAAAATACTTTTTTGTATTAATCATTTGATTACAATAAAAGAGAAAATGCAAACATTGAGATAAAATAATTTCCATGATTAAACATTGTATAAAAGAACATACATAATTAGTAATACCAGGTTTATACATATATTAAAAGCAGTCTAACCAATTAATATTTTATAGGCATGTTCTAAAAACTGAACCGTCCTTATAATTGCACTGTCCTCTTGGAGCCTGAAACAATAGCGTACAGCCTCTGCAGTTGTTCTTATTTTAGCATTATTAAACTGGTTAGCAATGGCAAAGTGCCCAGAATCCTAAAGCTAGCAAAAATGAAGTCAGCAAAACAGGCAGGAAGGCAAAATGTCAGGGGAAACCACACTAAGGCTACCAGGTCTAACACAGTGGAAGGCCCTGTGAAATGTTAATTGATCAACGTGCAGATGCCTATTGCTGTGTTTGGTTGTTAACGAGGTGGAATCTTTGCACAGATAGTTTTACTATGTGTAAATATCACAAAATAATGAAGGAATACTATCACAAAATGTGCACAAAATGTCCCACAATATGCCAAAGAATGTGCCTTTTCCTGCTGCATTATTTGGTACTCCCTTGCTGCATAATAACTCTAGTGGCCCTGATTATTGGTTGTAACCCAAGGCCACAAATGCTCATTTCAGTCATAAGGCATTAACAAATCCGTTCACAGGGCATGTTTACCGAGTGAAACAATCAGTATATGGAGCAACTCTAATACGTAGGCTACTCTGGGGACTAGGGGGCATATGTATCAACATCTCCATTTGCGATTCTCAAATAGCGATTTTTTTGAGAATCGCTATTTGAGAATTGCAAAACGGGATGTATTTAAAAAATCGCACAACTTTTGCGTTTTCTTAAAATTCCTTAATTGCGATTAGCAAATTGCGAAATCGCAATTAAGGAATACCTTCCCATTCATTCCTATGGGCCAGGAGGCCCATAGCAATGAATGGGAAGTCCTTCTCAATTTGCGATTCGCTATTTGCTAATCGCAAATTGAGAATATTTTCAAAGGTGCAAGGGTGTCATGATGACACCCTGATGCACCCCTGAAATCAGCATGTGTGCACATATGGCGCACATACATGTCCTAAGGGCATGTATGTGCACCACATGGCACTTTGAAATATGCAAAAAAGTGCATATTTCAAAGAAATCACAATTTACCACCAACTTGAAGTTGGTGGTAATTTGCGATTTCTTAAGGAGAAATCGCACAACTTGGGTGCGTGTTACATTGCATTTAAGAAATCGCAATTTGCGATTTCTTAAATGCTTACGCAAACTTAAGAAATCGCAAATTTAGCGATTCCTTAAGATTGCGAGGCTGAAATGCCTCATACATCTCCTTTTGCGATTTTGTATTCGCAAATGCTGTTTTTTTGCGATTCGCAGCGTTTGCGAATACAAAATCGTTTGATACATATGCCCCTTAGTTATTTTAAATTCAGGATTGGAAACGGTGAATAAAATCACAGTCGTTTTTGTTGCTGAAGCTTCACCATTCTAAAACATCTAATGGCAGGGTTCAGCAAACCTCAACAGCTCAGGCTAGTTACCCTCAACTAGGTGAGAGAGCCAGACCACCATGAATGGGTCTCAGTGTCATACAGTAAGCATTATGAGATTACTGGAGTCAGTGATTATTCCTCTGTGGTGACCGGTATAAAAAAAATGGACGCCCCCTGCTGGGGATTCCAAGCGAGGGTTGTCATAACCTGACCGCATAACCTGGATGCTAGAAGATGTTTGCAGTGCCAGATTAAACCCTGTGTAGCCAGGGCCTGACTGGGAACGCTTACTGACCCTGGCAATAGTGTCGGACTAGCCAGAGTGGGTGCGTGTGGAAAACTCTGCAGCTGCTTTTGTTACAGGAGCCCGATATTACAGCTATGTTGCCCAACAAGCCCCCGGTAACAAAAACAGCCTCCAGGGGTCCGAAACTGGCCCCCACCCTGGCGGCCCACTAGGGAAACGCCCGGTGCCTGCTACACCTAGTCCAGGCCTGGTGGAGGCCCCTAGGCAATCTACATTTTGGGGGCCTCTCTGCAAACAATTTAAGAAAGCTTGATTGAAATTTTATTTCAATATCAAATCAATATTAGGTGCCTACTTTGCCTATTTGGTAATCAGGAACTGGGTATTTGCATATTTGTAGTATCTGTGATTGCCATACCAATGTGTTTAATTGATAATGTTACAATTATCCATGAGAACTCTACATTTTATATCAACACATTGACAGGTGTGGGTCTTTTGACATGGGTTGTTAGAAATATCTGATGCACCATTTATTTCAGAAGCTGAAGCAGGGATCCTGAAGTGTTTCGTTGTATTGTTAACTCCCCACTCACTCACTCACAATTGTTTCTTTTATCCATGATTTTGCTTTCGAAATGTAGGTGTGTTTCTACAAGATTATCATGACCATATATGTTCTTGCATACTTTAATAGAGTAATAGGGGCAACAACTGTGATTTTTCTTTAAATGGATAGTGTTATTACACAAGCAATATGGTAAGTGCAATGGTTAAAATATGTTTACTCATACTCCCTTATACTGAATCTTTTTCAGAACCTGAATGCAGCACAATCCAGCTTCTTACCTGACAAAGAAAAGCAAGAACTGATAAAGCAACTCAGTGAAGCTTATAAACACTGACATAATCCTGTGTGCTCAAATAGTCCAAGCATCTTTTTTTAAATTCACCTTAGTTCAATGCAGTAATTATTGTGTTTAGTTTCACCCATGTTTATCTTAAACACTGGAGGAGTCCTTAGTGCTGTTTGAGTCCTGACAAAGAATATATTGTTTTTCTTTATCGTCCTTTGCATTTACCATAAACTATTATTAGAATATCCTACTGAATTTGATGAATTTCTCAGAAAATGCTGACTGGTTTTCAGTTTCTATATAGCTATTGATTTGAAAACATCTGGAATGTAGTTACTTTCCAAAAATCTTTGTAGTCAACTTGGACAAATTAGTAATTTCCCATATATCCATCTCTATATGAACCTCATGATACTTTTACTCTCTCTTCAAGTGTTTAAGCCACATATACTTGCTTTACTCGTACAACAAATACAGAATCTGTGTGCCGCAGTTACTGCTCACCTGAATTTAGAGTCAGTCTCTGCCATTCATCTCCCTCCAACTCCATTCCCTCTCCCATTTGACATGTCTGCAGTTATTGTACACATACAGTATCGAGCTGCAAGTGCTTGCTTCTTCATGTTTACTCATCCAGGATACATACCTCTCACTGAATCAACAACCGACCTTGGAGCTGCTCTGAATCCAGAATGAAAAAGGAAACAAAGTGATATTTGAGAACAAACCCAAACATTCCCCCATCACATAATCATAGTGCATGACTTTAAAATGGATTATGTATGGTAATATATCTCTAGACACCACATATTAATTGCAGACTATAAGAACACCTGCAAATATTTTGGAAGAAAATGTATTTCCAAGCAGGAATCTTAAATCATAAATCTTAGACTTTGCCTGTTTTAGGTATTTGTCTAAATAATCATTTTTAAAAATGCATTGAAACATGGACTTGAGTTTCTCTTTTTGACTTTTAGGATTCAAAGAAATATTACATGAAATCATTGCTTGTGTTTAAAGCAACAGAGCTGCCCAGCCCAGCATAGAACAGATAGGGCCGGATCCATATTCGGTTTATAGGGTTACCAAATGAAAATACATTTACACTAGACAATGCAAATGGAACATATTTATATTGCCAGAGATCTCTCAAATCAGGCTTGGATTTAGACCCACTGTAACTACATTGGGCACTGGGTTATTTGAATTACATTTACATTCTTGTTCAAGGATTGAATATATATATATATACAGAATATTCATCTCAGCAGGTCCTCAAAATGTACATCAAAAGAGGGTTTGCTCCTGGTCTTTTTATTCAGACAGACACAACTGGCAAAACGTAAACATGCCTGGACGATTATGTAAGGGTTCAAGCCTGGGATTGTGGCACCACATGTGTTGTGCACCTATGCAGTTGTTTGGAAAAAAAAGATTTCTGAGCCTTAGGATGGGGGAATGGCCCTTTTGGCATCATCTACCTGCCTGGCGCCGCATAAATGACAATATAATGTGTAGGGGGTGCGGGTGCAGTAAAGAATAGATCAAGCTTGTGGTATGTCCTTGCCCTGCACCACTTATTGACCGAAGAATGCTTTAACGGGGCAAATGGAACAAACTTGGTGTGAGCTCCTGCCGACAAGCCATCCGTGCATCCATGAACCCAGAGAATCCGATGCTTAACATCCGGTTCACTAAGTTTGTTATAAGAGCGGCAAACAGGTTTGCCTAGTGGGAGTGCCAGTAAGCTGACCACTACAATCCTGTATTGGGCTGCTTTAATTCTAACAAGTTGTCAATTGGCATATTTTCCTGTGCTAATCGATAACGGCCCTGTCTGGTACACTGGCTGTCCTTTCCAAGGCTTGGTGTTTTTTGTGATTTTTTGCCATCTTCTGTAGGGATTAATTCTTTTATAAATAGAGCCACAAAGCCAGTGGAATCACTAGCAGAATTTTAATGATTAGAGCCCTGTCTACAGAGATGTTGTTCAACATCTTGGGTGCATGGATGTCAAAGACTTGTTGCTTTGGTTTTTTACACTTTTCCAGTCTGATGATGTCTGGTAAGATGAGAACCATGGAAGATGCTGAGCATGGGTACTGGTTATGATGATGTGTCATTCTAGTGTAGCAAATTTCCTTCAAGTGGTAGATGTACAGATATAATGGCAGCAGATGAAAGGCAGAAAAGAGGTGGTGCACGGTGCAGCTGCATGTTGTGCTTATTAGGAGAGCAAAAAGTTTTCAGAACAAAGATAAATATATGCAGTTTGTACAATAAATAAACAAATCTTTTATGTAGAATTCTTACAGCTAAATTATGTATATAAATAATCTATTGACAATTTAAGGTACTGCTATTAAAAATGTACTTTTGTGGAAGCCAGACATATTCAGCCTTTTTTATTTCCAATTTATTTGCTTTACAAGGTGTACCTAATTTTCTTTTCTTTATCCAAATCTGAAAACTATCAGAACAACAGTCTACAAAGAAAAAGGAACCATGAATGCAACATTACTTGAGGTAGCAGATCTAGTCCTTATTATTTTTAACAGACAGTAGAATGTTGGTGTAGCCACAGAAACACATTAAATAAATAAAAGCACTCCTAATTTGAGGCATGAGCTTAAAACATAAATCCTCATTGAAGTAACAAATTACTTCCTTCTTAACAAACTTCCACACTGTGCTTGAAACAGTGTTCTCTCTTAAATCTAACAATAAGTTTTAGTGACACCACCTCTTTCAGTCTTTCATCTCCTGCCAACATAGGTGTACATGTAGTCCCTGAAAACACTGTGCTGCACAAAAAGCATACCCAAATCTGGATTTAAGAAATGCTTTCCATTCATGACCCAGCAAGGACCTCATACCACACTCCTCATAATATCTGCTTAGATATAGCAGAGCTGTTAACGATAATGGCCAGTCCTCAAGGATCTTCCCTCAGCCCGACGCTGTTCAATGTCTACATGGCGCCACTAGCACGCATCGCCCGACAGCACGACCTCAACATAATCTCCTATGCCGACGACACTCAGCTGATCCTCTCCCTCACCAAGGACCCCCTCACCGCCAAATCCAACCTCCACCAGGGAATGAAGGCCGTCGCAGACTGGATGGAGGACAGCCACCTCAAACTGAATACAGATAACAAGGAAATCCTCATCCTCGGGTTCAACCCCTCCGCATGGGACAACTCCTGGTGGCCCACGTCACTGCGGTCCCCCCCGGCCCCCACCGGCCATGCACGCAACCTGGGAGTCATCCTCGACTCGAAATTCTCCATGACCAAACAAGTCAACGCAGTCTCCTCCACCTGTTTCAATACCCTCCGCATACTCCGCAAGATCTACAGATGGATCCCGACAAACACGAGGAAAACAGTCACCCAGGCCCTAGTCAGCAGCAGACTCGACTACGGAAACGCGCTCTACGCTGGAGCCTCGTCCAAGCTCATCAACAGACTACAGAGAATCCAGAATGCCTCGGCACGCCTGATCCTTGACGTCCCACGCCGCGACCACATCACCCCCCACCTGAGGAACCTGCACTGGCTCCCCGTCGACAAAAGAATCTCCTTCAAGCTTCTTATCCACGCACACAAGGCACTCCACAAAACCGGCCCAGCTTATCTCAACAGTCGACTATCCTTCTACGTACCTAACAGGAAACTCCGCTCCGCTGACCACGCCCTGGCCACGGTCCCACGCATCCAGAGAACTACTTCCAGAGGCAGATCCTTCTCCCATCAAGCCACCAGGACCTGGAACACCCTCCCCCTCTACCTGCGAAAATTTCTATAACAATGGCTAGCTGAAGGGCTTCATGCAAAGGCATAGGGGCATGCCACGTAAATGCTGGTGTAAAAGGATTTCCTTGACACCCTAATCTGGTAAAGATTTTAAACAACAGCACCCAAGGTTAGTTGAGTATCTACAGTCCAGGTCTAACCAGAAAATAGTTTGATGTTTACCTTGATAGGGATGCTCAAGTGAAACTTGCAAGCATCTATACACCATGTCATCTGTGAACAGGATCCTAATCCTAAAAGGAGCTTAAATGTAAATACATTCTCTTAATTTTAGAACCCCAGTTCTGCTGATGCAGATACCAGTCATTCTAGGGACAGTGGAAGCATGAATTCTTACAAAACAATTATAATTATTTATTAGGCTGGCTGTGAATTTTTAAGGACCTCTGAAGATATTCTCTCAAATTATGTTGGTGTTCAGTTCACATCCCTGAGGATGAAAATCAAGGAGGGGTGACCCAGTAGACATAAATTATGTTCTGTGTAAAGCCAGATTTGTCAAACCTTTCATTTACAGGACCCGATTTATTATCATTTCCGAAGCAACAACACCAACCACCTTAATATATAGCCTTGCAAAGTTGTAAAGCACTTATAATTTAATGTTCTGGACTTACTGTTTAGTCTCATCTCAGCCTTGCTAACACTAATGCACTCTATCCACTGATTTACGAAATCCTGGTTTACATCTACTATCTTAAAAATGAAGATGCCTTGCTACTTACTTTTTGTTTTTGTTTATACTACATCTTATGTAAATTGATTTTATGAGCATTGTGCATAATCTCTTTTGACTAATTTTTTCATTAAACATTTTTTGCTAGTTTGAATGTTAAATATACATGGTAAATACTTGCAAGACACTCATTTGATGACAAGTGCAATGCTTTATAAAGACCTGTATTTTACCATTTCAACATTTGTGGATTAATTTTGAGCCTCATGCTGTAATTCCATGGCTCAGAAATTCAGCTTTAAGATGCCAAAGACCCAGGCCTCCCAGTAGTGACACCCATGACTGCAGATTAGCTTGTTGAAGATGGGGATGGGTGGGAGGAGGGCCTGACCCACAGGAGCTTGGGAGTGGCTGCTGAGGAAGGCCCAGATCTCTGTGAACCAGATGGAGATGGCGCCAGCGGGGCATGACAGCATTCGGATGCTAGTTTGGATCTTTGGACATAGTAGTAAGATATACAAAATGTTGTGGAGGTGATAGGCATCTCGCACATTGGGGGAAGGCAGCTCTTTTTATACTCGCAGAAAAAGGTGACAGGGAGGGAGAGGGCGTGGGATATTAGGGGGGCTGTGGCTCTAGACCTGCACACAGTGGCAAACAAGACGAAATGGAAAACACTCAGTCCTCGACCATGATGCAGACTAATCTCCAATGGATTGGGGAAAACACCTCTCTGGAGATCATTTAATGGTACGTCGATAGCTTTGGTAACACATTGAAAAAGGGGGCGGTGATGAAATATTTGGGGCACCAATCACACAATTTGATTTTGCTACCAGAAACACATTTGAAGGGTACGCAATGTGATTTCCTGAGTTGAGGCCAGTACAGAACTTTGGTACACGCGGTCTACTACACGGGTACGAGGGCAACCGGAATCCTGGCCCATAGGTCCATACCATTCCAGATCACAAAAACATTGGTGGATCCTGGATGTTGGGCACCGAGTGGGGAGGCACATGGAAAAAGGAAACCTAATCGTAGCCTTCTGATATCTCCTGCCGGCCTTCAGGCGACTGGATTGGAAGAGGTGGGTTGGTAGATGGTCAAGTGCCTAGAAGCGATGTTAATTGTAGGGGGAGACTACAATCGGAAACTACAGGGGAACTAGATAGGATGCTTCAATCGGGGGTGGGGACACACAGGGATGACCCAATTGTTTGCATATTCCTGGCAGCAAAGGGTATGGCGGGCCTCACATCCGGGTGTCAGGCAATCCTCTCATGCAGCCAACGAGATGTGCTCTTTGTCATGATTGGACTACTTCCTAGTGTAGGGGGTCCAACAGCACAGATAAAGGAACACCTTGTTTTTGCCTAGGGGCAACTCTGATCACTTCCCTCTCTTCACAGAGCTGTGGGCCTATGGATCCTGGACCAGTACTGGTTGGCACCTGCACCCCCTGGGTGTTTATCGATTGGGCCATCTGGAGACACGTCAAGGAAGTGACCACCATGTAGTTGAAGGAAAACGAAGGGTTGGTCCCTTCCGAGATTGTCCTATGGCAGGCGTATAAGGCAGTCGTGAGGGGCCAACTCATAGCTAATGTGGTGAGCAAGAGACATAACAGGACAAAAATGGTATTGGAAATGAAGGAAGAGTTACTGGATGGAGAGGCCATGTACGCTGAGACATCAGACACGGATCTGGCAATGAGCTTCGCCCATCTTAGGGACAGCTATAGGTGCCTGGTCCACCAGGCGGGCAGGACACTCTGCAGGGTATGGCAGTTCCCTATATATGAGATGGGGAATAATATGGGAAAGATGCTAGCTAGGCTGGTGGAGAAAGTGGAAGGTCAGAGGTGGATTTGTACGATGCATATGCATCAGGGGGGCCTGGCGGAAGCGGCAGGGGTCATCGCACAGACATTTGCACAATTCCTGTGGGACGTGAATGCCTCCCGGTTCTCCAAGGAGGTGGCAGATGTTATACATACATTCCTGGGGGGCATCCTGGAACCACAACTGGAAGGGACACTAGGACTTCCATAGACACTGAAATTACATAGTGGGAGATAGCAGAGGTACTATCTCAAATTATGAGTGTGAAGGCTCCAGGCACTAATGGCTTCCCTCCAGAGCTTTCAATTGTGTGAAAAGCAAGGTGATAAAGCCCATTAGGGAGATGTACAATGAGGCATGTGAACCAGGTACACTTCCTGGAGACCTTAGACAGGTGACCATTGTCCTGATTCATAAACCTGGGAAGGCTCTTAAAGAATTTGCTTCCTACAGGCTGAAATCCCTCCTAAATATTGCAATGAAAACATTTGCCAAAGTACTGGCTAACCGCCTACTGCCAGTAATAAAGAATATAGTGGTGCCGGAACATGCCCTATTGATCCATTCAACATAATCTCCAACGTCTTTTTGTGTGCTTGGGCTATAAAGTAAATATGGGAGAACTGGTCATACTCCTGGCACTTGATGCAGAGAAAGCATTTGATTCGCTTGAAAAACCCTCCCTCATGACACTCCGAGAGCATATGGGCTTTGGACCAGTCTATCAGAAGTGGGCGAGTCTTCTCTACTGCAGTCCAACAGTGAGGGTGTGTGTTAACGGACCACTCGAAGAATTTGCACTAGGCAGGGGCACCCATCGCAGGTGTCCTGTATCCCCGCTGCTTTTTGCAGTGATGATAAAACCACTGACAAATTTGTTTAGATGGGACGATTTTTTCAGGGGACTCAGATGGGACAGAGACTGGGAGGATATGATCTCTCTCTATGAGGATAATGTCCTAATATATACCTCATTGACCCAGAGCAATACCTCTTGAGGATTCTGGAAATCCTACGGCTCTCCGGACTCTTCTCCCGAATCAAGATCAAATGGGGGAAGTCCATTGCCTACCAATTGATGTAGTGAACACAGCAGAATGATTGAGCCAGTCCCTTAATCTGGGAAAACACTGGATTCACATATGTAAGTATATATGTAACACAGATAGTAAATTGTTCTGGGAAGCCAACCTGAGGTGTATTTTGGCTAACTTTCGTCTGGATGTGGTCCATTGGAAGAGGCTCCACCTTTCTGTGCTGGGGTGGGCAGCCCAATATAAAATGATTTACTTACCTGTTCTTGGGACAGGGTACACCATGGATAGCCATCAGGACACTGACTAGATGAGCAATGGATGGAGGCATTGACCTACCAACCTGCGCCTGGACTACTGGGCGACCTAGTTGCTGGTGGTTAATGACTGATCCTTCGCTGACCATCAGCAGCCAGCCTTGATGGCCGTTAAGCGAGCAATAGATCTGCACAGCTAAATTTGTGGCTGTACAGCGCTGGAGGGCATTTGGCCCTCCCAGATCCGACAGCTTCAGCGGTCTGGGAGACGCTCGACATGCAGGCTGGGTAGACAATGACGATGGAGATGTCACTATTGGTCTTGAGAGCTTTCGTTGAGCTCCGTGAGTGACGGATCACTGACAGTGGGATAGGATTGGCAGCTTGAAGCTAGGGGACCTAAGAGATGACAGGGTGCGTTGTCCTTCAAGGAACTACAGAGATAATACGACATGCTAGAGGGTCAATTCCTGCAAGTTTATTCCATCCTGGGCCAAAAGTTCACACTACCTCAAGAAGTAGAGGATGAAAGCCTGCCAGAATATAGGGTGTTGGGCACCCCCTGCACTGACACGCCATATCCCAGCTATACCCTACACTTCTCACCAATGGTCAGCCCCCACTGCAAATTCTGAGGGAGCAGTGGCAAAGAGAACTGGGGAGGATTGAGGACGATGAATGCGGAGCCGCATGTAGATACTGTGGGGAAGTGGCTATCAGGGCGGGATTTTGGTTGATTCAGCTAAAAATATTACACCAGGCATATTTCTGCCACATTAGGCTACAGGCTATGGGCAAGACCGACACACACAAATGCTTGAGAGGGTGTGGCCAATGGGGCACATCACTGCTCATGTTTTGGGAGTGCCCAAAAGGGAAGGGTTTCTGCAGCGACGGCCCGTATAGGGCGTGTTACCGGGGCGGTGACGTGGGGCAGAGGAGGGGCAGGGTGGGGGGTTGCAAAATGCGGCATACGGCCGATTGCAGGTAAGTTACGAAAAAAATAAAGAAAACAACTTTTTGTTGCGCGCACTGCTTCGCATTTGGCGATGCTGCGCGCGCAACGAAATTCGGTTTTTTTTTTTCGTAACTTACCCGCAATCGGCCTTATGCCGCATTTTGCAACCCCCCACCCTGCCCCTCCTCTGCCCCATGTCACCGCCCCGGTAACACGCCCTATACGGCCGTCGCTGGGTTTCTGGAAGGACATACAACAGAGGCTCGCTCTATCTTGTTGACCCAGCCGTGAGGGGAACGGCATTCTTTGCTCCATACACACCGCTGCAGCTTCGCTTGCCATGCCGTGAGGGGAACGGCCAGCTTGACCATTGGCCATTGGGCCACGCCGTGAGGGACTGGGTATCGCACGCACAACGCGTCACCACAGCGCCGGGGCATTTAAAATCTGAACAGCCCTCCCGCAGCGCGGCACACGCACGGGCGTGCCCGGGTCTGCGCCCGTCCGAGGCCGAAGGAGGCCGGGCTGGGCCTCGTTATTTGGCCTCAGCAGAGGCTGCTATTTTTGTCCTGTCCCTCCACCTACGGACATCTGGTGTTAAGGTACTGTGAAGCCGCCTATTTTTTATTGCATTAGCCGTTGATCGGTGGGCCCACAATTGTGTAATTGGGCAGTTGCATCCTGTGTTGTAAAATGAGTAAATTGAAAGGTGTAGCCGGGACCCTGGACGCATTTATTGTAAGGGCTGAGTCACTTTTATCTCATGAAATCCACCTGACTGAAAGAAGGTTGTCTCTGGACCCTGCCACGCTACAATCTCGTTTGTCGCTGGGTGGTTCTGCTAATGTCAATACAACTTGTCCGAAAACACCAAACACATCACCAAATATATCTCCAGCAAGACCTGTCCCTGTTTCCTCGAACTTACCCTTACCATTTGAAGATTTCCCTAACGTGCCCGTTTTAGATGTACCCTGTATTAACACTAGGGGTAATGCCGCTAAGGCACAAAGGAATACTAAATTAAGCGGTCAATCTATTAAGAAAAAGCATGCCGCTTCTGCCAAGTCTACCTCTAAAAACGTTAAAGGCTGCCAATCGGCTGGGAAGCCAAACATTGTCGTGGCTGCTATTACAAACTCAGTAGCAACCCAGACAGACAGCATTTTTGAACCCATGTGCAATAAGGCTAATACAGGTGCTACAGGGTTTGCCATGGAAGCTCTAGAGTCTACGTTGGTTTCCCTCAAGGATGTGATTGATACAAATTTTGAATTGTTGTGGGGGAAATTTAATCAGTTGGACCGTATTGTGGATAACTTAAGAGGTGGGAGGTTGAACAAAGTTTATGACGAAGCGGGACGAGGGAACAATATACCATCAGCGGCCCATAAATATGGGCCTGCTATGCAACCGACGGATGTTGCTCTCGCTCCCCAAGTTACATCCTTCGTCGTCAATCCTAGTGTTTCCCGTTGTAATCAAAATAATTTACCTGTGCCAAATCCAATCGCTACACAGCGGGGAAGCCTGGGCATACCCCATATGCGTAATCTCAATGATTTCAATGCGACACTAGGCAGTGTGAATTGTAATTTGCCTCAGCAGGGAACTATTGAGGCTGACCAAAATAACGTGGTTATGGACCACCTCAGAGACACACACCTAAGTCCCAATACAGACGTGCTGAGCCTGCCACCAGCCTCTAGTCCTTATGTGCTAGTATTGGCTGGTGTTCCTAACCTTGCCGTGGGACAGAGGGAATCTTGGTCAGACCTCCGCAATAAATCTGTAGATTGGCTACGCAAACACAAAGGTTTCCACCCCTCTTCAATGAATGAAATCATTATGGCAAGGAGAGTAGGGTGGGTTGGCCTCTCGGATAAGAACATCAGCGGTGACTGCATTGTCCTTAATTTTTGCAGACCACACACGGTCCGTCACTTACTTAGAACTCAAGAGCAATCCTTTTCACAACATACAGATATTTGCGCACTCCCCTTAGGTTATTTTTACAAACCACCAGTTTCTCAGTTTAGGGATGCTCATGTCATACCCTTGGCAGCAAATAGGTTCCATGTACTTTCCAACTTGGACGCTCAGGACTGACAACAACTGTTGCCGACTAATCTGCAGGCCCATGCGGGGGATCATTCAGATACTGTACCCCCATTCTCTAATGATAAATTGGTTCCAATATGGCAAACATGGGAGCCAATTTAAGCATCCTAAGTTGGAACATGGCGGGGCTTCAATCCAGGCTTGGAGAACAAGACTGGTTGCGCCTCGTAAAGGAACAAGACGTAGTCATGTTCCAGGAGACTTGGGCCACCGAAGATATTCATATTGAAGGGTTTCATTGTTTTAGTATAGCAGCCCCCATCCCTAAATTGGGAAGACCATCTGGGGGACTATTCATTGGGATCAATGTGGCCGCTGGTGGCAGTTTCAAGGTTCTCCCAACTAATAGAAATTATCAAGTCGTCTTTTTTAAAAGGAAGGTTTGTTTATATTTGGTAAATTTTTATAACAATGACTTTTATTCGGTTCCCAACAGGAACTTCATTGGGCTTTTTGATTTTATTTCTAACCTAGACAGTCAACAAAACATGGAGGGATCTATTGGGATTCTCTTGGGAGGAGATTTTAATGCTATAATTAATGGTGTGGTGCATGCCAAAGGTACAAGTAATCCTGGGCCCTCGTCCCGTAGGGGAGTAGAGTTGAACTTGCTTCTAAAATCAAACAACTTGACTAATGTTATGGATTTGGTGAGCAGCTCTAATACCACTAATAAAAAAACTGCCAACATTTAGGGGAAGGGGCTGCTCGTCAACTATTGATTTTATTTTTATTTCTCCTTGCCTTGAAGATCAACTAATGGCTGCTGAAGTAATTGAAACAGATTATGGAGATCATAACCCCATTAAAATAATGTTGAGCTTTGCACCTCGGCCTGTGTTCTCCCTCGAATGTGGAGCAAAAAATCTTGTACCCTGGACTGTCAATCTGAGACTAGTTTGGAAGGGCGTTGACAGCGGTGAACTTTTTAAAATGTTAGTTAGAGGTAATATGCATCTCATTAATTCCTTCTTGTCTCCACACAGTGCACACACTGAGGTAGTTCAAGACTTTTCAAAACTGTGCCTAGCTATCAAAACTCTCCTGTCGAAACCTGCCTTACTGGCAGTAAATAACCCTAAATGGTTCGACCATGAGTGTGCACGGGCCAATAGAAATCTTTGTAGGGCACTGTCATTTAACCCAAGGTGTGCCGCAGATGTACAATGAGCAAGGAGGGAACATAATATTGCAATCCGGAAAAGGAAGGGAATCCTCCTAAACGAACGCTGGGAAACTCTATCCCAGGCTGCAAGTTCAAAAAAGGGCAACATTTTTTGTTCCGCAGTTAGGGAGTTTTGATTGATGGGTCAGCTACTAACTCCTATTAGTTGTAACATATCAAGCGAGACCTGGGAAAATCATTTTTCAAAAATGTATGCTACCCCGCAATCAGAGCTTGATCAACATGATTATGGCCCTACAATAAAATCTCAACCTGGGCAGAGGAAAATAATATCTTAGAGCACTGTCAGCTAGGTTTCCGTAGCAAGGTGGGGTACCAATGAGCAATGTCTCAATCTCAACTTGGTTATTGGGAAATACACCATAGCACGGAAATCCCCGGTCTACATGGCCTTTATGGACTTGTCCTCAGCGTTCGACCTTGTCAATAGGTCGAAGCTCTGGGCAATTCTTTTGGCATATGGTTTGGACGAACCTCTGGTACATTTCTTAGCTTATCTCCATAAAGACCTCCAGGCGCAGGTGCGGATTGGCATGAGTGGCGAGATTTCGGGGATATTTAAGGTAGGAAGGGGGGTCAGACAGGGATGTGTCTTGGCCCCCCTCCTTTTTATTATTTATATTAATGGGCTGAACAATTTGCTCAAAACTTCGACCCATGACGTCCCCATGATCAATGGTAAAACTCTTCCTGTACTATTATACGCAGATGATGCGGTCCTCATAGCCCGCACTCCGAATTCTCTGCGTAGACTAGTACAGACTTTTGTTGAGTACATGGATAGCCTGGATCTATGTGTTAATTTTAACAAATCATTCTTAATGTCCTGTGGCCCTGGGAAGCGACAGTTAAGTTCCATTGCAGTGGGTAGTCAGAAATTGACAAGTACTTGTACATTTCCATATCTTGGTTTGGTCTTTGCTGCGAACGGCTCCTGGACTGAGCATCTCGCTCACTCCAGGAGCAAGTTCTCAAAGGCCACCAATTCAATTCTTAGTCTACCCCGCCCAAAGACCACTGGCGCTATATCAGCCATTTTAATTTTTTTTAACCTACAGTGTGTCCCTGTTGCGACTTACGGGGCTGAGATTTGGGGTACTGCAAACTGTCCCAGCATTCAGCAGGAAGAAAATAGGTTTTGTAGGAAACTCTTGGGTAGCCCAATCTCTACTCCACAATACATCTGCCACAGAGAACTTAATCTTAATTATATATCGGATTTCATACGCGCCCGTCCTGCCCTTTTTTTGGCTATCGATATGGAAGAACCAGGCTGCCTCCCTCACCAGAGAGATTATTAATGATTGTCTCTTGTGTGACAAAGGGATGGAAATCCCCTGGCTTTGTGTATATCAAAGCATGTGCAGTGTCAACAAAGGAAATATTTTCCTAAAACCAAACATAGCTGACACTGCCAAAAAAGGAGCTTAGAGATGCGCTTTACTTTTTATATAATGAAGAAAGGACTGGCCTGGAATCTAAGAAATCTTCTGTTCTCAGTTACATGTCCATTGAACAGGCCTATCATTCCCTACCTACATATCTTACCCTACACATGAGCCACTGGGAAAGGAGCTTATTATTCTGCCTTAGAGGAGGAACTGTTAGATTTGCACTGTGCTGCCCTCTTGGCTATCACCACAATCTTGACCATGTACCATGCCCTTGCGATGGGCTGAGTGGCCAATCAATTTTACACTTTTAATTTTTTTGTAAGTATTATATTGAATATATAAAGTGGCTTTTAAATCCATTTTTTAAAAAGAGAAGGCCAATCAGCCTGGATAATGCTTATACATGCTTAGTTTCCCTGGCTGATGAAGAGCTGATCCTTCGCACAAGCACTTTTCTAAGAATTGCCATTAGAGCACGTAAGACTATGCCCGACCCCTGAGCCCCCATCTGACTGACTATCTTTGTATTATTGTTAGTTGGCACATTGTTTTATTAACAGAAAATTATTTATTTTTCACCAATGAAGTTCCTTTTCATTATGTCATCAAATTTATTAATTGTTATAGCAATATTATTATAAATGCTTGATCATTGTGTACTGTCAATCTTCCATTTCTGCTATTTATATTTTTCGTTAAGATGTTGTGCTTTTATGGGTATTAAGCTACCCGAATAAAGTCGACTGAACTGAACTGAACAGAGGCTTGCAGGGATGGTGGAAGATCCTCTAGTGCTCACTCTTCGGATAATACTCCTGGGCATCTTGGGGAGGTGACCCTTGACAGATGCACACTCTTCCTGTGTAACACAACCCTGGTGGTTGCTCAATGTAATATTACATGATGCAGGGAGAGTCTGATGGTTCCATCAGTAAATGGGGGGTTGTTCAATGTTGAGTGGTGTAGACCGGTCATGGTACTGACATACCAGGAACGGGGGAAGATCCCAAAAGTTCACGAAGGTTTGGGTCCGCTGGACAGACGTTCTGGAGGAGTGATAGGGGGGAATGCCCCCAGGAGCTGGATTCAGAGGGTACTCCCTACTATAGTGGGAAATACAATGGGGATGCGTGTTTCCAAAAAAGAAGAATTATATGGGGATCAACGTGGGGAATTCTTCCCCTGTGTTAGTCTGATTATTGCACTCCATGTTTGTAGATGTCATTGAAGTTGGTTTCCGTTGATGTATGCTGCAGCACCCAGGGTTTGGTTGAAAATGTTCTCTCAATCTGTTTTTGTAGTTTGTGATAAACGCACAATAAGCTGAATTTCTAAAGCATCTGTTTTAGGCTAGTGTTGGCTCTTTTGCAGGTCACTGGGCAAACTCATATATCAAAGAATAGCTTTTTGGTCTAACATCCCAACGTCATGACCCATGCAAGTGTTGCAGTGCTCAGGTGCAATTTCTTGGAGTCATTCTGGTGCCAAATTGTACGGCAGCCGCTCAGTTTGTTAAAGGGAGCATCAGTTTACAGCAGGGTAGGAGGTTCCTATTTTAAGTTTTTTGCTTCGATTGAAAACTGAATTCATCAATACAATTGTATTAATTGTTTTTTATATTATGCGTGTTGTTATTTATGTACAACACATTTTATAACATTCTTAGAACACACAAGGTTACAGGAGCAGCCCATGTAGGTGAGAGCGGTGGGAGGAGGTGGTAGGATGGGGCGGGTGGTCTCTCGACAGAAGACGAGGGAACATGAAATACATTATTATTTTTCCCTCGTCGTTGATTGTCGAATCCTGCCCCACACTCTTACCTGCACGGGCCACTCCTGCGGAGTTATGGGGCCATGAAAAACAATACTTTAGCATTCAAAGTCTGGTTTCTGATTATGGGAACAACAGATAGATTGTCAGTACCTAGTCTGGTGGAGCAGGCTACAGCATAGCTCTGACCTTAGGCCTGAAACTAATGGGAGTCTTTCTCTAAGGTGTTCTATACATGGGAAATAGGATCTTAAATTCCACGCAGTTTTTCATTGATGCTCAGCATGGATTTTCTGTCTCCAAACAGTTATATGCACAAAACTGTGCATAAAACTCTGTGAAACCCAGCAAAGAAACAAATTATTTCAGGGCAGATTGGGTGTCTTAACAATAACAGTTCTTCCTAAGGATGTCTTTGGGTAAATACCTTCTTGGCAAATAGTATCCCAAAATATTCTATTGTGCAGTTACTAAACTTATATCAGATCTGTCTGAACTTCAAGTCAATTTCTCAGAACATTTTTAGTACACTAGCTGAATTATTTTCATGCTCCAACTGATCCTCTGTAAAAACCGTGGATGTTCTCTTGAAAAGCTAAACCTCTACCCTTGCTGTCCAGTAACTCATGCATTGTTCTCAGAAATACTGAAGCAGATTTGCACTTTCAATTAAAATAAGTTTATATTTGACCTCACCCCACAGGACTCAAGCTGTACTTCACTGAGAAGGCCTAAGTAGACTATAGCCAGTGTGGGGTGGCCAATGTTCCCTTCTGGAGGAGACCTGATCTGGCAGTTCTGCCTAGAGTGATATAGTGGGCAAAACAATGGTGTGGAATGTGGCCTAAAGTATCTCCAGTAGGTGAGATGGAGTCCTTCCATGACCTAGTTGTTTCTTGCAGAGTGTGCTTAGGTGGGTCTGTGTTAACTGTACAACAGGACTCAAGCAATGCCTCACTGATGAGGCCTAAGGGGTTGAGACTGGTCTGGGGTTATTTGTGTTCCCGTATGAAGGGGGTCCTGGCCTGGCAGTTCAGACTGTTCCCATTGGAGCAGGACCGAGAGTGATTTGCATATGACTGGTCTCTGTCTGGAGAGGCAGAGTGGTGAGAAACAATGGTCTGGAGTACTGCCCGAGACCCGAGTGACTGTCAGCGGCTGAGATTGATTTCACCATTCATCCCATCACTTTGTTGTGTGTTGTAAGAATGGGACTTTTGTAGAAAGTCAGCTTGAGGTGAGTTGAAAGAGAATGTGTAGTCGAATCCTAGTAATGTTTCTTAAATTTCTCAATTTCAAATCTGCCAGAGGAAGGATCACAACAGATCTGGGATTCACCCATGTATAAAACTATGCCATATGGACAATAAAATATCACTCGGGGGAGATGGCACAAACATGATTATGAGCCATAGCGTGGTGCAGTGCCAGCGGTACCTCTACAGGGCTCTTACAGTGTCCAGCATACTTCTGGCAGTGAGATCTGAGTACAGCAAAGTCTGTCTTGAGGCAAATGCTCGTTCAAAGTCAGTCACTTATGACCATGAAGTAAACTGTCTATGTTTGAGTCCATTAGAGCTGTCATGTAACTTCCTGCTGTTTCTTAGGGACTGTACTTAATTGCTGCCATTTCCGAGCAATCATTGACAAAGTCGATAAGCTTGGCTTTTTATAGTGCATGCAGAGGCATACTATATACATACATGTACACAAGCAGAAAGAGTAAGACACAAGCAACATACATTAGCTCCGACAGATAGAGCAAAATACGTACATGCTTCTAAATGCATACACAGCCCAATATGCACACAGATGCACTTGTACCCAGACCACACATATGTAAACAGCCAAGCCAATAGAGAAACCTATACCGACACAATTTCTTACCATAGGTGTGATGAAATCTCGCAATGCTGATCTCGCGTGATAAGTGTTTTGCTTTTGTGTGAGGAAAGCTTGCAATGCTGATGCCGTCTGGGTTGGGGAGAGAACTTCCAATGTTTCTGCCTGTGCTCCGCTTACTCTGTGTGTGCATATGAAGATTGCACCCCGCACTCCACACCATTAGGTTGGCCTTGCTTTCCTCCTGCCCCTTTTCAAAGAGCCAATCTTTTTGGCTTATGTTTTCACTTCTATATAACAAAGGGACACAATGGGCAGGCGAAGTGTACGTATCCCAAACAAAAAAAGCAATTACTGGGCTGGTGGTCACATTTCAAGATTTCCTGGGCGTGAGAACAAAGCATCTGGCACTGCAACCTATCTGACTCCTCTTTTGCGTACTTCTTGGGCATGCAAACATCTTTCCAAAACATATTTTTGGCAATTTTTTTCATATTAACAAATGTACTTTCCAAACACACTTGTACTAACATTGTAATTGTAATTGTATTTATATAGCGCTTACTACCCCTGACGAGGTGTTGAAGTGAATTTTGGCAAGTAGCACGCTACTCCGGAACCCGGAAGTGAATCAGAGGTGGATTATTAGGGGGAAATATAAATTGTTATCGGGAGTGATAGACTTGTGAGTTCGTGAGTTGGATAAATACGATAGAGGATAGCAGTTGCAGCTGGCATGTACCGAGGGTGGTGATGCGGGTGATGGAAAAAAAACAATAAAATAGACTTATTTTACTCCACGACGTGACGCGACGTCCTAATCCTTTGGTCTGATAGGGCCGGATTCTTGTCTACCCAATTATCTACAAGAACCCTTTCAGGTCGCCAGGATCTTTTTACTTGCCAAATAGCGTAGAGGGAATAAACACAATTATCAACAGATAACTACCGCAAGTTGACATCATTAAAGGACTAAGGACTCAAGATCTAGAATTTCCGAGATTTTATTATGAGCAAAAACATCTGAACATAAAGGCACCTTAATACAAGGCACAAAAGATAAATGGGCACTAACACAAAAGCTAGCCTACGAAGAATTCGCATTCGACTAAAAATGAAAAGAATTACAGATTCTAAAAGCATCAGATATAAAATCGAAATACTTATGTCAATACTGGGAATCATCAGTCAAAGCCTTTCTGTCCCTACTCTATTCTAAAGTGGCATCCCTACTTAGCATTCCCTCCCATGCAAGAGAATCACAGGAAAAAGGTGTCAGAAGTGAAACTCCCTAAGAAGTCTTCACTTAGTGGGAGCTCGATCTTCGATGCTCCTTCTAGCTTCCCATCTAAGCCTCGTCTGCCCCACCCGCGGGGCACTGTCCCTAATACAGAACCCCAATAATTCAGAACACGCCCTTTGACACCCCTCTTCAGCCAGGTCTTCCTCCGGTAAATTTCCATCCAAAGCTGTCCATCTTCCATCGTCCGTTAGCTTGTCCTTGGGTCCCAGGCACCTTCCATCCCAAGAGTTACAGTTGCACATTCCAATGCACTCCCCTGTTGGCTCCACACCGTATCTCAACTCCTAAAACAAAGACTTATTCTCACTAACGAGCTAAATGTCCTTGCACCTGCAACAGAAACATGGGAACGAAAAAGAAAAACTCTTCGCATCTTGAAGTTTTACACTTCGCTGCAACTCAAGCCTTAACCAAGAAAACCCTGCAGGCCTACAACATAGCTAAAATAAGAAATAAACAGGCCTTCTCTTCTACATATGTGGTTAGGCCTTACGAAATTAAACACACTACGAACTCACATTCTAGGCATTAATTCAACATTACCATCATGTAAATAAGCAACCTACACTTTAATTCTAACATGACACACATTTAATTCGCATTACATTGCTTGTGAAACCTAATCAGCTACGTTATAATGAATACATTCACGACAACTTACAACGTTAAACTTCACAAAACGTTATTACATTCTAACACTTTTATGTTACATGATTATAGCAAATACATTTCTATGACACTTCTAAATATACATTGATTATATGTGGGTGCCGACTAACAGTGAATATGGTGCACCCCTACAAATCTCAGAATCACATGGCGCTCTATGAGTTCACACCATCTCAACTTCATTCCCTTTTGGAGAAAGAACCGACCTAAACAGTGGTAGTAGCCATTCTACTCCATCCTTTTAAGGTTCTGATATTGACTGTCCTGCAGTCTCGCCATTCGTCTCTCATTCGCCCTGACAGCTCTCTCAACCTTATTTCCCCTGTACCACTTATAGGCCCTTACGAGTCCCCACAAGCAAATCACACAAACCACAGCAATGACTAGTGGCTTCAGTACAAATCCGAGGAATCCCTTTCCCAAGTCTGCAAACCAACTGCCAGTACGACCAAATCCTTTACCAATCTTCTCCCACACATTCTCTTCAGTCAACTCCGTAATATTGTGATGAATGGTTGTGATGTTATCTATATATCTCTCCAGATCCTTGCTATTGTCTGGAATATACGTACAACATTCCTGAACTTTCAACAATTTACAGACTCCGACCTCTTTTGCCAGTAACACGTCTAAAGCAAGACGATTTTGCAAAACCATCGTCCTTATCGATAACATCTCCCCATCAACCAACAACAAGGATATCGCAGTGTTCATTGACAATTCATCAACCACAGTCGCCAACTTTCTTATTTTCACATCATTCAAGATCACGTCCAAACCTGGTATCATTGCTCCAAAGATATCACCAATCACTGCACCTGCACTTGCAGCCCTTCGTACTATTGAATGATGTCCTGTCTCCAACAAATTTAAATCCTCTGTATGGTAAATCTTCCGGAAAATGATAGCCAAGTAGCATGTACCATACCAATTCGCAGGCAGTCTCACATATGCATTCTTTCCGCATACAAAATACACAGTTGGAATCACTTGCACCGGACCTTGCAAAAAGTTCTTAGCGGAATCTTCCATGGTAAAGGTATGATCACACGTACTATGTCCCACTGAAACCTTATCATAATAGGTCTGAGGACGTCCCACACACAAATTCCCCTTCTGCACTTGATCTAATGCTATAGGTCCATAACTTTCCTTGGATCTGTGTAATCTCTCCTCCTCAGTCCAATCTACTGGACTCTCTCCTGCATTTCGTGTCTGGGTTAGTTTTCTATATCTATCCTCAATCTGGCCAATAAACTTCTTTTCAGTTTCAGACAGCAAGCAAGTCAAATTATGTCTATGAGCATAAGCTGTGTCTAAACTCGTAGTCGGTATGAAATAAGTCCGAAGTCTGTCTTCTGAGTAATAATAATCATACTTATTCAAATGCTTAAATGACGGAACTTCAGGAAGTACTGCTTCATAATTGGAAAAGAAATACTCGAACTGTTTCCTTTCATAAAACAGGCTAAGCAATAAGCTGCAAGAAATCCCATATGTTAATGGAAGGTGATGGTATCTAATACCCTCATCTACAGAAGAAGGTAACTGCATACACACATATCAATCCTTCGCGTCCATCGCATCAACATACTCATACAACAGCTTCGCATAAGCATTAAGTTTGAAATCACCCCTAGATAAATCTACATGAAATCTATGACTTTCTTCAAGTGTCAAAGCTTTTTGAGCTCCTACAGTAACCCCTTTTTGGCTGGAAGTGGTAGGTGTAGGTGTCCCTGTACCTCCCCCTCCTGCTCGTGTGACACTACATATGAGGCTACAACTACCGCAACTATAACAGCTATCACTACCCCTAGAAGTGTACCTATCACTAATTTAGCCATACGGTGAGTATTTCCAGCTTCTGCCATTTTCGGAAAGTTCTCAGAATCCACTTCGATGACAACAGGCAAGAGTCTCTTTCTCATTCACGTGTCTCTTGTCAGATCAGTTCAACCACCACACCCTGAAGCTGGAAAGCCCCTAGCAATTTTCAGTTCCTTGTTTACACAGTCCAGAAAAAGACTTCCCTGGCCTTCTTTCGTTTTATCTAACGGAAAAGTCCCTAAATTTGTTCTTCTTCCACTCGGGTCTAGGTTATCTTCTTTCAGACTTATATACAACAGAAGTTCACCATCAGTCGATAACAATATATGGTCCCAAAAGCTCCAGGATCCCTTGCAAACTTTCGATTCGAAGTGTCATCAACTCCTGAGGTGCTGGTATGACAACAAAAGTTGGAAAGGCTAAGGTTTCCAAAATCAGTTCACGAACTTTACTCAGAAGCGGTGGACTCGGAATATTGAGGGTCAATATCCCATTGATCTCCAGTCCTGGAATTTTCAGCAACACTTCTACCCTCAGATTCGGAGAACTGCTGACCAGTGTCAAGGATTTCAGCCTCCCCGTGCTCGGTATACCTGGCATCAGTCACAGCGTATGTCCACTCTGGTAAGGCGTACCTTCTACACGGCACTCTTGCTCTCCTCGACTTTCTCAGGCCACCTTGAGCTTGCTCTTCGTCAGCCTCCTCTGATTCGGACGTTTCAGAAACTGGGGCAAGATCTCTTCCCAGTGCCACTCGCAAGTTTACCCGTCTCTGACCCACGGGCCAAACTCTTTCGGCTTCTGTGACACTTCTGCTCTTCCTTCGAATACCCTGTGCACTATTATCTTCTTCGGCAGAGTTTGACTCTACTCCACCCACAGCAACACTTTCTTCGTCTGAGTCAGATTTGGGGCTTCGACTTGCACTTCCCCTTTCAGCTCGGTCTAGTGCACAACCAACTGCATCAGCAACCCTTACAGCTTGACTTGCCCTCCCAGATGGCTCTGCCACCTCAGCTGGATTTTCATTCATGAGAGGGGCTGTATCTTCCAAGGGTGCTGGAACTCTACGGGTATGGGAGGCATGCACCCAGTTCGGCAATCCCCCACACTTCACTGCTGTATTCGTTACCAGGATTATCTGGTATGGCCCACGCCAACGAGCATCCAGGCAACTCTTCCTCACGTGTTTACGCACAAGTACCTAATCCCCTGGGCACAAGTCGTGGCACAGGTCACTTGCGGCTGGAACAGCTGCTGCTTGCACCTGCTGAGACACAGAACGGACTACGCCAGCCAGGCCTTTACAGTAGTCGAGAATCAAATCATCAGTGATGTTAAAGCAGTGGCAGGTATCGCTGGCAAGCGCATCGCTCTCCCCATGAGGATCTCATGAGGCGACAATCCAGTCCTCCTATCAGGCACACTACGGAGACTCATGAGAACCAAGGGTAATGCATCTGGCCATTTCAAAGAGGTCGAAGAACACACTTTAGCCATTCGGGCTTTCAAAGTCCCATTAACTTGTTCCACAATCCCAGAAGCCTCTGGTCGATAACTGCAATGCAACCTTTGGTCCACATTCAAGGCCGCACGAAGCAATTTCATAACCTCACTATGGAAATGCATTCCTCTGTCTGATTCAAAAGAGGTCGGGACACCGAACCTCGGGATAAGCTCCCTCAGTAATAGTTTGGCTACGGTGAGTGTGTCACATCTACGAGTTGGGTAAGCCTCCACCCATCTAGAAAAGACACATACTACAACTAATATGTACCTCAACCCATTGCACCTTGGCATCTCAATGAAATCCAACTGCATTCTGTTGGAAGGCCCACCTGACCTCCCAATATGACTCAGAGTCACCGCTGTCCTTTTCCCTACATTCATTTGTTGACACGTAACACATCTCTGACACACAGCTTCAGCTACTGCACGAAACTTTGGATTGTACCATGTTTGGCAAAACACTCCCACCATCTCATCTCTACCAAGATGCACAGCACCCTGTATCAGTCTTGCCATTGGATTCAACAGACATTCCGGCAACACAGCTCTTCCATCATTCGAAACCCACACATCCACGTCTCCCTTCTCACATCCAGCTCGCATCCAACTATCCCGTTCTTGGTCAGAAACCTCATCTTGCAACCGTTTCAGTTCTTCCCATGTATCAGCCATGGCTAACATCACGTTGAAATCGGTTCTTTCCTGGCTCTCCTCAATATGCCTTTCAGTGAATGTGCATCCCTGCTCTGCACAAAATCGAGCAACTTTATCTGCATAGTTATTACCTAATGACACAAAATCATTTCCCTTAGTGTGTGCCGAACACTTAACGACTGCGATTTCCTCTGGACATTGCAACACTTCTAACAACTGCCTCACATAATCCCCATTTCTAATGGGTGAACCAGAAGATGTCATAAACCCTCTCTGTGACCATAGCTGTCCGAAGTCGTGAACGACACCAAACCCATACTGACTATCAGTATAAATCGTTATACGGATCTTGTCAGCAGCCAAACAGGCACGGGTCAAAGCAATAAGTTCAGCTACCTGTGCGGAGTATACTCCTTCTAAACAAGCGGCTTCAACCACTCCAGTGATGGTACATACAGCAAATGCTGCTTTCAGTCGCCCAGCACTGTCTCTTAAGCAGGAGCTGTCCACAAAGAAAGTCTCTTCTGAGACTGGAAGCGGCTCATCGACAATGTCAGGTCTCGGTTTGGTGCACAATTCAGTCACATCGAGACAATCATGGTCCTCACAATCTTCATCATCCACATTTGGAATAGGCAACAGTGTAGCAGGATTTAAAACAGAACACCTCTTCAGCGTCACATTCTCTGCAGCAAGGATGACTTGTTCATAACACGTCAACCTATTATTCGTGAGGTGCTGTGTTTTAGTCCTGGTCATCAACAGTTCAACAGAATACGGTACATAAACAGTAAGCGGGTGACCCATTACAATGCTCTCGCATCTTTCGACACTGACACCTGTGGCAGCAACGGATTTGAGACATCCGGGACAGGCAGAAGCTACTGGATCTAAAGTAGCTGAAAAATAGGCAACTGGTCTATGGACATTTCCATGAACCTGGGTTAAAACTGCCAATGCACAACCCTCTCTCTCATAGCAGAATAAGGCAAATGCCTTGTTGTAGTTTGGCATTCCCAAAGCTGGAGCGCCACACAAAGCTTCTCTCAGCCTCAAAAATGACCTTAAACAGTCTTCGTCCCATGGTACCGGATCACTCACATCCTTACGCGTCAGCCGCTGTAAAGGCTTCGCTTCAAAGGAAAAGTTTGGGATCCATTGGCGACAATAGCCAACCATTCCCAAAAACATTCGAACTGCCCTCTGGGTAGTTGGAACAGGCATTTTCAGAATAGCCTCAATGCGATCTGGTGACACCTTTCTCTTGCCTTTCTCAATTCTGTGACCCAAATACTGTACTTCGCTCAAACAGTACTGCAGCTTATTTGGAGACACTTTCTCCGCCAGGTAATTCAACAGAGCTACGGTATCAATCCTGCAGGCGTCTTCAGTTTTTGACACAGCAAGCAGATTGTCAATATACTGCACAAGAACAGAGTTCTGTGGCAGCACAAGACCTTTGAGATTCTTCTTCAAGATCTGATTAAAGATAGACGGGCTTTCTGTATACCCCTGTGGGATACGACACCACGTTAACACACGGTTTTCCAGCCGAAAAGCAAAAAGAAATTGGCTCTCCTCGTGTAGAGGAATCGAGAAAAAGGCTTGACACAAGTCAACCGCTGTGAACCATTCAGCTTCGCATGGGATCTGAAACAGGATCACAGACGGATTCGGTACCACTGGACAGCATGGAACAACTATCTCATTAACTTTTTGCAGATCTTGTACGATCCGGAACTTCCCACTCGGTTTCTGTAGTCCCATAATAGGCGAATTGCATGGGCTACCCATGATCTCCTTCAGAATTCCCTGCTTGATCATAGACTCAATCACAGGCTTAATCCCTGCAATTGTTTCCGGTGACAAATTGTACTGAGGCGTCCTAGGGTACTCTACATTTGGCTTAATCTGGATTTTCACTGGGTCTACTCCCTTCACTAATCCAATCTCCTCTCCACTGAGGTCCCATACATCAATTGACACTGAATCCCTCAGATCAAGTTGAAGTTCTTCCACCGTCAACGCTGGATACATTTCCACACACACACGCTGATTTGCAACCTTAAAGGTCACATCATCATCCCTCGTCTGTACTTCCACTCCCTTCGGGGTACAGTAGATAGTGCAGTTGAGCTTGCACAATAGGTCTCTACCCAACAGGCAAACTGGACTAGAATCACACACCACAAACTGGTGTCGATCACTGAAATTCCCTATCTTGACTGGTATTGGCTCCGTCAATGGATTAGTCAGTCTCTTATTTGCCACGCCAACGACTTGGATAGATTGTGCAGAAAGGGGTAGGTCTGGGACCACTGCAGATCTTACAGTCGATCGTGTAGTGCACGTATCAACCAAAAAGGTCGTAGGTTGACCGTCAATATCTACTTCCACAAAGGGTCCCCTCTGATCTACCTCTAGGACAGCTCCAAGTGCGCAATCCTCTTCCCCTCTCGAGCAGGGTCGTGCCAATTGGTCTAGATCGTTTTCCTCACTCCCCTCAAACATAGGCATCTGCAAATATGTCCGAGCTCCCTGTTGCATGTTCTGTATCTTGGGTGGTTGGGGAATCTGCATCTGCGGAACACCCGTCCCCCCTTTGACCTTCTTAGGTCGAGTCACTGTGGGGACCACGTCCGCCACCGGAACCTGGTCTAACTCTCCTTCCTGTTGTATCTGGTTCAACGGGTTCAGAGGACACTCGCGCCTCCAGTGTCCAATCTGGTGACAAAGATGACATGCTGTAGTCTTTTTCAATGTCGCCACATCCATTCCTGTCTTAGGGTCTATTGACTTTGGCCTTCCCTGACCTTGGGCATTCTGCCCTCCTCCTTGATTATTTCCCTGTCTCCTTCCCAACGTTCCCCCATTAGGCTGTCCCTGGGCTGTTTGCATCTGCACTAGCATCAATTTATCCTTCAGCTTCCTGTGCTTGGATTCTATCTCATCACTACAGTATCTAGCATACCGTAAAATCTCATCCACAGGCTTGTTCTGCCAACAAATCAGATGCTGCTGTATCATGAGACTAACCTCTGGCCTCAGTCCCAACACAAACTTAGAAACAAACTGTCCCATGTCTTTCGTATCCAACACATCGAGCCTATCTATCTTCACCCAATCGATGTCCTGAGGTGAGATCTTCGACTTCAACCATGTAATCACCTGTTCAAACTTTTTCATCAATATAGGCGACGGACCATTCGAAACCGGGTCCCTGTCAGGCTCCGAAGTCGGCCACTCAACAGCAATTTTACATGCCGACCACAAATCACCCGGAACTACAATGTCGAACAAAGTATTCAGATCAATCCACAGTACCTTCGAAATTTTGACAAAGCAATCAACTTGCTTATACCACTCCACAGGTTTCTCCCTAAGTCGGGGAAAATCATTGGTGAAGGCAGCCAAATCACCCCTACTCCAAGGTACATGGACGTTTACTCCATTCTGCACCTCCCATAAAGGGTAATTCCCTATCTCCGTCATCCCCCCACCCGGAGGTGGTGTCTCTCCAATTGTTCTCATAGAGCTTTTCTTCTTGGACCATCTTTCCTCCCACTTGTCAAGCATAACCCATGCACGCATTGCTATGATGAGATCCTTGATATGGGTTCTCAATCCCATGATTCTTTTCTCTTCTAGTTCCTGATCACTGTACTGCAACCTGTGACTTCCTTGCAATGATTTCGTTTTTGACAAATCCACCTCATACCGCTTGGCCAAATCTGACAATTTCTCATGAGCAGTTCGTGCTTTGCGAGTCACATCCTTCGCTACAAAAAGCAATTCATCTTGTTGGTACATTAAGATTCTCTCAAGAGGTAGATTCCCACTTATTATCTCGTCCACCTCTGCCTTCAATCTTACAAAGTCTAACATCCTCCCTTTCAGGGCTCCCTTCAGTACTTCTCGACAAACCACGCCATCCCTTTCGTCATACCTACATTCTCGTTCCGATGACCTACTCTCTTCTGACATACTCATAGGAACAAAACGATTCACTATTGTGCCTCATTCACTCTCTGCTGTTATCACACTCTGGCTCTGGTTTCTGACTGGTGGTGTCCACATTCACAAATCTGATTTTGACTCGGCCAAAGACCTCGGTCTCACTGGCCTCGGCTCTCCCTGTCCCCTAGAGGAGTCTGCTGTGGCTGGCAATGGTGTACTCCATTCTATAGGCTTCGGAGTCTGCTCCATCCCGCTCACTGACCCACTTCCCTCGGTCACACTCCTCACGCCAACAGCTGACTGTACTGAGCTTCCAACCTTCTCTTGATCTGGGTTGTAAACAGAAACAATGGGTCCAATAGTGACCGGTACCCTCAGAGCATCAGGCAACCTTGCACCTCTCCCAAACTCTGCGCTAGCTACAGACTGATTTCTAGTATCCTCAGCTCCTGTCGAGATCTTTACTCTCACCTCTGAGTTGGTACTCCCCCAGTCCCTTCCATCGGGGCTGACCTCCCTTCCGGGGCATCTGGGTTGTATGGAGGTGGTCTCTCAGACAATAACCTCTCTAGTAGGCTATCATCAGTATTGCTGTCATCCTCATCGTCCGCTGCCTTTACTTTTAAACCATCAGTCTTTACCAATAAAGGATACAATCTGTGTCCTTCTATTGCCTGTACTCTCCATCTTTTCTCTTCTGCATCCCATCTGGCATCCTGGAACGCCTTAATTGACTTTTTCACCCTTTCCTGGCTTCTATCTCTTTTCCTATCATGCGCCGCTCTAATCCACGCATGCAATGCCTCAAATTTTGTTGGCCTCGGCAAAGGTCGTAAAGCCACCATTGCAGACTTCAACTGGTACAACACTTCCAACTTGAATGAACCTTATCTCGGGAAAGCCAATTCTCCTTCTCCTTGGGTAACTTTATGCCAATTTTCAAGCCAAATTATAGTATGCAACCCCACATTTCTTGCCATGTAATGTGCCGGAGTATCCTCTGGAGGGGCTTCTTCTCCCCCAAGAGTAACCACATGTTTTTCACCTCTACACAACTCTCGGAACACTTTAAAGCACTTCATTATAACCAAATTTTGAATGCACACAATTTTTTCGTTTACTTCCTGGTATTAATCTACCAATGACAACGCGGCTCACACCAACTGACCTATCGCAGCACGACACCTTCTGACGTCACTTTTTCCTCCACTCGCAGCAGCTCCCCTCCTTCACAACTCACGTCTCACTCTTGCATTCGTCCCATTCATACGCTGAAATAACCGTTTGTCCCAAACAAGTTACTTCTCTGACTGTACGTCCACAGTCTCTCGAAGTTGTCGACCTAGGTTGGCAACTGTCTGTCCCCGTCCGGCCAGACAGATCGCCTCTGATAGGTTACAAATACTCAAATCCACATACAACAACCCACGACCAGCGTCGGCTTGTCATGCACTCACACAATCGCTCCCCCTATCTCGGTCCAGGTGATCGATGGCACCTCACGATCTCCTTAGGGTAGTCAACAAAATCTACCGCGGGTGTCTTCTACACCCAATCGCTTAAGCTACTCGTCGAGCCTAAGACTTTCCCGGGCTGCGCACGCTAACAGCCTGATCTCACAATCACTCAACACTCACTCCAACTCCGCAAGACATCACAACAACAAATCAACACCGCAATCTACAACATCTCGCCCTGTTCATACTCACTCCTCGAACCGCTGCTTTCTGCCGCGCTGCTACTCTCCGTCGATGTCCATCAGCCGCCGCCGTCCGCTGCTCACCATCTGATGATTCACCATCACTTAGCGTCTATGGGCCTCAAGGATCACTTATCCTAATCTAGATCTTCCCTCGCTATCAAAAATAACCATCCGTCTCTGCTACCAACTGATAGGGCCGGATTCTTGTCTACCCAATTATCTACAAGAACCCTTTCAGGTCGCCAGGATCTTTTTACTTGCCAAATAGCGTAGAGGGAATAAACACAATTATCAACAGATAACTACTGCAAGTTGACATCATTAAAGGACTAAGGACTCAAGATCTAGAATTTCCGAGATTTTATTTTGAGCAAAAACATCTGAACATGAAGGCACCTTAATACAAGGCACAAAAGATAAATGGGCACTAACACAAAAGCTAGCCTACGAAGAATTTGCATTCGACTAAAAATGAAAAGAATTACAGATTCTAAAAGTATCAGATAGAAAATCGAAATACTTATGTCAATACTGGGAATCATCAGTCAAAGCCTTTCTGTCCCTACTCTATTCTAAAGTGGCATCCCTACTTAGCATTCCCTCCCATGCAAGAGAATCACAGGAAAAAGGTGTCAGAAGTGAAACTCCCTAAGAAGTCTTCACTTAGTGAGAGCTCGATCTTCGATGCTCCTTCTAGCTTCCCATCTAAGCCTCGTCTGCTCCACCCGCGGGGCACTGTCCCTAATACAAAACCCCAATAATTCAGAACACGCCCTTTGACACCCCTCTTCAGCCAGGTCTTCCTCCGGTAAATTTCCATCCAAAGGTGTCCATCTTCCATCGTCCGTTAGCTTGTCCTTGGGTCCCAGGCACCTTCCATCCCAAGAGTTACAGTTGCACATTCCAATGCACTCCCCTGTTGGCTCCACACCGTATCTCAACTCCTAAAACAAAGACTTATTCTCACTAACGAGCTAAATGTCCTTGCACCTGCAACAGAAACATGGGAACGAAAAAGAAAAACTCTTCGCATCTTGAAGTTTTACACTTCGCTGCAACTCAAGCCTTAACCAAGAAAACCCTGCAGGCCTACAACATAGCTAAAATAAGAAATAAACAGGCCTTCTCTTCTACATATGCGGTTAGGCCTTACGAAATTAAACACACTACGAACTCACATTCTAGGCATTAATTCGACATTACCATCATGTAAATAAGCAACCTACACTTTAATTCTAACATGACACACATTTAATTCGCATTACATTGCTTGTGAAACCTAATCAGCTACGTTATAATGAATACATTCACGACAACTTACAACGTTAAACTTCACAAAACGTTATTACATTCTAACACTTTTATGTTACATGATTATAGCAAATACATTTCTATGACACTTCTAAATATACATTGATTATATGCGGGTGCCGACTAACAGTGAATATGGTGCACCCTGACAAATCTCAGAATCACATGGCGCTCTATCAGTTCTTTGATGGCAGGCTGCAATGCTGGGCTCAGCCAACTCCCCTAACCAATCCTGGCGCTGCTCTCACCAGCATGAGAGCAGCACCAGGATTGGAGGGAACGGCCTCAGCTCTCTCAAGAGCACTGGAGGCCAGACCTTTCTCTAGCCCAGCTTTATGAGGCAGCTAGGTTAGAGAAGTTTAAATTGCTCATGTATGGCTGGCTGTCGCAAGAAGGCTGGACAGTGGGACATGCACATTTTAAACTTAAGCCTATAGCTCCCTGCTGCCACTCGGCAGCACTGGCCTCGCCCTGTCCTGACACTCAGTTCAGGATGAGTTGATTGCTAAAAAATAAAATGACAATAGATACACTTTATTACCATTTTATTTTTCAGTTCTGGCCTGGGGCTTTACTTAGTGGGGCGACGCTCCTGCGCTGAAATGGAGGAGCCGCCCCTGGAGGATAGGTAGAGGAGGGAAGAGTTTGGAAAGGATTATTTGGGAGTTCATAGTAGTAAAAGAGGTTTGGCATAAGTATGAGAGACTGTTAGTTGGATGAATAGGACAAAGGATGAATAGAAGAGGGAAGAGTTTAGACAGGATTATTTGGGAGTTCATAGTAGTAAGAGAGGTTTGGGATGAGTCAATGAGTGGAGGTCGGGGATATTTTGGAAGAGGAATAAGATGAGTCCTACACTGGTGATTGGATGAGGTTTGGGGAGATTAGTTATTTATTCATTTTGAAGGTAGAACACAATATCGAAAACAATGGCCACATACAATTTATTAATTTGTATTACTATTTTAACTAACTTTGGGGCATATTAACAAAGCAGCGCTATAAAATTATCGACGCTTTTGCGGCCGTTTTCGGCCGAAAAGCGGCGATAATTTTATCGCCTTATCAGCAAAGACACGCTATTGCGTGTTTTGCTGACTTAGCACCCGTTTCCAGCACGCCTAACTAATGAGATGCAAAGTGGCTGTGAAATCAACCAGGAAAAATATTGCGAAGGCAGCTTCGCGATATTAACAAGGAAGGGTAGCAATTATTTAAATCGCGTTAAGTATGCCTTATCGCAGGAATTTAACGTCTGTTAAATTCCTGACTAAGGCATACTTAACATGGGGGGTGGATTCTGTGGCTAAGTCCACTGGCCCTATCATCTAGGATATCGCCGTTTTTCACCATGGAAAATGGCGATATCCACACGATCTCTGGAAATTTTATCGCCTCGGAGATGAGCGTTGTTGATAACGCGCTAACCGGGCGATAAATTCCAGAGATAGCCGGCGATAAATATGCAAGTGCTAAGCGCGCTTTGCGATATTTATCGCCGGCCCTTGTTAATATGCCCCTTTATGCTTACTTTTTGAACTCATAATAGTGTTCCTATTTGTTGCATCACAAATTAAAATAAAATCCCTAACAAGATATGCTATGTTTCTGCCTTGGCCATGTCAACAGGTATCACTACCTACGTGTTGTCACCTGCTCCATAAGCACCTTCATATGATAGTGGCCATATACAAATTGAACGCCACTGCTATTCGCTTACTACAAGTAACTTGTAACGAGTTTATGACAGAACTGGCTTATGATGATAAAAATATTGACAGGCAGAGGCTTACTAAAACGATAGATTCTTCCATGTATTACACATGCTGTCACACATATTGGAATTCCCACTTTTCTGTATGTTTTTAAAAAGGTTTCTTTTCACTGTATATGATTCTGAACCTCTCGACGTAGCAGCTCTTCCACATATTGCCAGCTTAAGCTTTCTTTCCCCCACTTAGTTTTTTTGTGGTCTCTTAATTTTACCTACTCGTGAAATGAATACATGGATTAATATGTGAAAGGTACTGAATGAATAAAACGTGTGAATGCTCTCTGAGAAGGCGTGTCCTGGTGCACAGACTGAGCCCAGCTGCAGTGGAGATTGGAAGAGCCAGGGCTGCTAGGAGAGCTGAGGGATGAGTTCTCTCTCTTCGTGTACACAGATTCTTGACTCTGTTTAAACAAGACACAGGAGTGCAATCAATGATGTCTCTAAAAGAGGCCTACAGAGGCCTCCAGGAGATTTATTTTCTAAAAGTGAAATATCGCAATTCCTTCAGAGTCACGTGAAGAACATCCATTTGGGATATTAATGTTAGGACAGGATAATCTCTTAGAAGGTTGCTGGTTTTGGACTGTTTTGGAAGGCTCATATTTCAGAATCCCAGGAGTCAAGTAAGAAGTTTGCAGGACTGAAAGGCAATGCAAGGTTTGTTTATAGAGATGTAGAAGCTTCAGTTGCCTGGGAGATTTAGAGATGCATTTTTACTTGGTGCATTGCAGAGAAGCTGCAGCAGTCAGCCAATGGAAACTCTAATTCAGATGCACAAAGACGACACTACCACATCCATCTATAGGGAGGCGGCATAGGGGGCTGTAGATTCAAGTGAGACCGCTCAGATGGCAGCAAGTGACAGTACGTTCTACACAAATAAAAATATGTACTTACAAAATATTGATATATACGTCACACCCTCCCTTCAAGCTCTTGCACTTAAATATACTAAGTCTGGAATAAAAAAAAAATCTTTTTTTGACTCAATCACTTTTATTTTAATTATTTTTGAGACTTTTCATGTATAAAGCAAAACTAGTACGCTAGCATGGTACATGAGCAATGACATACATACACTGTTGATTCACTGCTCTGTAAAGTGAGTTTGCTAAACAATTAATCAATCAATCAGTAATCTTATAAAGCGTGACTACTCACCGTGAGGGTCTCAAGGCAGATGATCTACATAAGAAAATTTAGGGAATCACATGTAAATCAAGGATTGACAATGGCGGGGTGGGGAAATATATCAGTATGGATAGCTTAGAGTACCAATCTGCCTCCAAGAACCAGAACACCCAATCCACAGTAGATCGGGGGAGGATGGCAGGTGGCAAGAGGGATATCATAGCAGAATAGGAGAGGATATGTTTAAAGGCAAACTAAATAATGCGATTCCTGTGCTAAGTCCAGTGTATGACCATCAACCTTCCACCTTCACTTCCTCTGTTCACCCCTACCGCTGAGTGCAACCATCACTCAAGCCGCATGGTGGTCAATGGACTGTTGCCACTCTGTAGTAGAGATGGGAGCAATGAGGTTCATCCATGAGACATAACATCGAGTAACACTAGTTTCTTCTTCTCGATTTCAGGAAAGGTGACCATGTGTTGAGGAATGTGACCATCTGATCTTGCAGTCTATGAACTATTATTTGTACGAATTAGGCCAATTTGTAAATTTTGGGTTGGGTGATTTCCAGTGCCTTAGCTTACACACATTGGCTGTGGCAAGGGCAACTGCAAGCCATCATGTGGTGAGAGGTGATATTTGGAATGGATATGCCATATAACCAGTGCTTCATTTGTAAATAAAAAATAAATAAATAAAAATAACAAAACAAGCATTGGCAGAGCCAAATGGTCTCGCCTCTCACTCTCAGTACCTGATTATTGGCTTTGCCAAAACTTTTGCTGATGCTCTTCCTCGTCAGAAAGAAGGAAAAACAAAAAATGAAATGCCTGTTTTTTGATGTGGAGCAATATCGGCAAAAAAAACCAAAAACCTGCAGTGTGATGACGTACATGCAGGCGTGCATCGCTATGCACGTGCTCAAATGTATCATGAAGCAGTTTTTAAAAAAAATTAAATTATTGTTCCAAGAAGTTACCATGCCCCAATCAAAGAAATGCATGGCAAACGTGCTGCGGGGGCCTTCAATTCATCAAATGTGCATGGAAAAGTGCACTATAACAGGCGTCAATTAAAGAAATGCGTGTAAAACACAAGTACAGGCGTCAATTAAAGTAATATATGCTCAACATTACACTGCATGGCTTTCAATTAAGACATGTATGCAAAAAACATCTTATGACAAGCTCCAGTTAAAGAAATGCAATTCAAACTTAAATGGTGACTGTCCTAAATTAAAGAAGTATACAATTGACTATGCTTTGATAATAGCCAACGGTCAGTACCACATGCTTCTTTAAATGAGGCAATTTTAATGGAGAATGAGGTAGCCTCACTAAAGTGCTACCTATTGAAAGCTTTAAAATCTGGGTGACTCAGCCATTGAGTGCACACCGTGCAACGATGACTGGACACTGAAAAGGGACTTGAATATCCAGAGAATAATCCATCGAGAGCCCATGAAATGGCAACTAAACAAACGAGCATTTGCAATGCAATAAGTCTCGCATTTGCACTCTGTATACTTATAGTCGTTGCTTAGGAGAGCAAGGCTGGCCGTAAAAGAGGCGCAGTTACTTCCAGCCTTGCTTCTCGTAAGCAACGACTATAAGTACAAAGTGCGTGTTTACGCACCACTTGCAGGTTTTCAAAACACATAAATAAAAGGCATTGTCATTTACAATGCCAGGAACTCGAACTCTTGCAAATGAGACACCTATTGCATTTCAAATGCTTGTTGAGCTCTGAGATGGAGGTGGCAGCGACCATAGGAAGGCAGGGACTGTGACGCCAGGCCGTGCGTTTCAGAAGCTGGAGGGAGGAGGAGGCTGCTGCAATCAAAACAGACCCCGGTCTTTGAATGCACAGCAAATGTGGCTAGATAAGAGCAACATTTACAGCCCTGTTTACAACAGGGCTCTGTAAACCATGAGCACTGGTCTCAATGCTACATCTTAAAGAAAGAAATAGTGCTCACAAGCTCTGAGCAACAACACATGTAACAGGCAATCCTTGAAAATGGGTGGAGCTTTTAAAGACTAGCCCACATGCATCAAAACAAAAACCGGTCGCAAACGGGCAGATTCTTAGAATCTGACCCTTTGCTCCCGGTATTTTAGCATTTGGGATGCATCATCCCAAATGCAAAAATAGCAAAATAAGGAATCTCTAAATTGCGATTCCTTAAATTGTGATTGCATTTAAGGAATCTCAAATTGAGATTCCTTAAATGCAATGCATGAAAGTAAAAATATTAGCGATTTCGCTAATAGAGGGAGCAAATTACCATGAAGTTGAACTTCATGGTAATTTGCAAAAACATTGAAAAATGCACTTAAGTGCTTTTTTCAAAGTTCCATTTTACACACACACATGCCCTTGGGGCATGTGTGTGTGCAAGATGTACTCATATGCAGATTTCAGGGGTGCAACAGGGTGTTCTTTTGACACCCTGGCACCCTTGAAATTGCATGAGCAATTTGCGATTCTCTAATTGAGAATGGCAAATTAAGAAAGTCTTCCCATTCAGTCCTATGGGCCTCTAGGCCCATAGGAATGAATGGGGAGGTAATTCCTTAATTGCAACTCGCAATTTGCAAGTAGCAATTAAGGAATGTTTAGGAATCGCTATTTTGTAAGCGATTTCTACATGCATAGCCTTTTGCTATTCCTTATTAGCGAATCCTTATTTTTCGCTAATAAGGAATCGCAAATGGCATTGTTGATGCATGTGCCAGTTGCATGAAAATAAGGTAGTAACAAAGAGACAGAAAGGAAATCGACAAAAATAAAAAGCAGAGAGATCGAAAGACATTAATAAGGCAAGCCCAAAATGAGAGAATTTTGAAGAAAAAAGGTGGGTCAAAAAGGAGATAAAGGAAAAATAATGAAATAAGAATGGAGAGAAAAGAAAAGCAAAAGGAGGAAGAGAATAAACAAAGGTAGATGGAAAGGAAGAGAGAAACAAAGCAAGAGAGAAAAGAAGGAAGGAGGAGAGAAAGGAAGAAACCGGAGGAGAGAAAGGAAGAAAAAAGGGAAAGGTGAGAGAAAGAAAGAGGTGAAAGAATATAAAGATAGAGAAGCGAAAAGAAAACACGGAAAAAACATAAAGAAAGAACCAATAAAAGAAAGAAGAGTAAATGCAATGCAGCATTACAAAATGCATCTGTTGGTGTAATTTCATAACCATCCAAATGTTTCATAATGAGCTAAATGAATATAAGTTCATAATACCTTCAGGGTGAAGGCTTTTAAACAGTGAGCTGGTATCAGAGACATTTATTTATGGCCAGCCTCCTTCCCAAGCAGCAGCATGGCATTGCTTGTTTGAGAAGAGGGGGCTGCATGCTGCTCCTGTCACCTCAAGACCGGTGCATGGAGTTTCAAAATGTAGCATCAGCAGAGAGAGGGCGGCAAACTCCCAAATTCAAATAACAGGCAGCGAGCTCCTCCAATGCAGGCAGCGAGATGCCGGTAGCTCACGACCGACCTGTAATACAACTTCTTAAAGAGCGCATTTCTAACAACGGGTAGCACTTTCACAATACCGTCTCCAGGGGCTCCGTTTTCTTACTAAAAATATCTCGTGAAGTTATTGTAAGAACTTGGGGGCATATCAGCAACGAGGCGATATAAAATTATCGCCGCTTTTGCGTCCGTTTTCGGGTGAAAAGTGGCGATAATTTTATCGCCTAATCAGCAAGTTCACGCTATCGCGTGAAACCTTGCATTAGCGCACTAATTCTTAACGCCCAGCTCTGCATCTCTAATGAGATGCAAAGTGGGCATTCCTGACCTGACACGACTGGAGAAATGTCGCTAAGCGACATTTCTCCTATCATCAAGCCCCACGCTATGAAGCATAGCGGCAAGAAAAGTAGCGATATCCCCTATATTCGCTGCATTCCTTACGCCTGCTTCAGGACTGATTTAGCCATGATATCCTATGGAAGGTGGATATCATGGCTAAGTATGTGAGGCCCTATCATCAACCTAAGGCCAACCTTCGTGAGATTATCGCTTGGTTTCCAGCGATAATCTCACGTTTGGCAGTTAGCGCTAGGATTTTTATCGCTTTTGAGATAAGCGTTGCTAATAGGACGCTATCTCAGCGATAAAAATCCACGCTAGCCGGCGATAATTATCCTAGCGCTAAGTGCACTTAGCGATAATTATCGCCGGTTGTTGCTGATATGCCCCTGAGTCCTGATACCAACGAGAAAAAGTAGTTTTCCAAAGTGCTGCATCATTGTATTGTGGATTTACTTTGAAAAAATACTGAATGAAAATAACTACATTAAAAAAAAACAGTACAGGGTAGTAAAATACGGATGGCGGCACGGTTTCACCAAAGAGAACTTTTACATAATAAAGGCTGTGCTCTACAAAAACAAGGGGATTGAGGTGAGGGTCAAAAGGTTATTGCATAAAAATGAGAAAAAAGTTCAGTTCAAAACTAATGAGTATGTATTCATGTAATTTTTGTTTTATACGGCACATATTTGATAATAGGATAAAAAATGATTGATTCTGAAAGGCCACAGCCCACTGTTGCGTCCCTGGGACTTACTCAACAGTCTGCCTACAAGCATGTTCAGTTCCCCTTTTGACGTGTTCTATAAAGTTGGGTGATGCTAACGAAATGACCTTTTCACTTCTGCATTTCAATGAAGAACGTGGGTGGAGAGGGCTGTCCCGCGGGTGGAGGCAGGAGGACGAGTAGCTTCTCTCATTTATCCATGGGAATATATTTTTCCAGCTCACCACCTACGGAACGGCTCGATTCAGCTGAAAACGTGGCACTGAGCGAGCTGGGTGTGTGGAAATATTTGTTTGGCAATGTTCAGTGAAACCTAGAAATCAGGAGGCAGCCACAGGCAATCTGCCCACGAGGACGCCAGGCACAAGGCTCCCCAGTAAAGAGGGAATTCACCTCCACCTTCAGGCCAGGCTGCACAGCCACTTAATGCAGGGAAGGGAGAGGGGTGCTCAGGAGGAAAATGCTACATTCCTGCCATTTTTACATGAAGGGCTCGGACTACACAGGGTAAACTCATTCAGTTTTCTACACGGGCGAAAGGCAACAGGCCCAGCTCTCGTGCAGCAGATGTTTTCCGAGGCTTTGGGGTTTCGTGGAGTTTTGACTTCAAGGGAAAATGTATAAATTGCACTTTAACCCGTTCCCCGTTCATGACGGAACCACTCCGTCATGAGCCACGGGCGCTGTGTGCTCATGAAGGAGTGGTTCCGTCATGCT
This sequence comes from Triturus cristatus, assembly GCF_964204655.1. Classification (NCBI taxonomy): domain Eukaryota; kingdom Metazoa; phylum Chordata; class Amphibia; order Caudata; family Salamandridae; genus Triturus; species Triturus cristatus. The sequence continues at coordinate 1,547,143,884 of NC_140590.1, forward strand.
GCGGCCGTTGGCGGCCGCTCCTCCCACGCGGCGCTAATTCCCCGCCTGTGCGGGCGATTAGCGCAAGTGAGTGGAGTCATGACGGAACCACGCCGTCATGAGCACAGCTCGCCCGTGACTCATGACGGCGTGGTTCCGTCATGAGCATGGCGGTGCCGCAAACCCCCCAAACCCCCCCAGCGCTGCGGCGGAATTCGCGCCGCAGCGAAGGGGTTAAACAAGAAACAAACAACTAGCCAGGGGGCGTGGGTACCTTCAACACAGCAGCAGGCCGCAAGAACGTGAACGAGCCAGGAAGGTATGGGGGGGCGGGGGGGGGGGGGGGCAGGGCCCGGCGACCCGGCAACCCGGCGACCCAGAGAGGGACCAAGCACAGCAGTGAGCCTGATGGAGAAATAAAAATAAAAACATGAGAGGGGAAGGGCGTTGTTAAATGTGGCAGATATAGCATGATTTTCAGCCCTGTTTACAGAAACAGCATTGCAACAAGGCTAAGCCCAGAGCCAGAATGCTCTGCAAAAGAAAATGGAACCTTCCCCCAAACACCAGCAGGAAACCAAGGGAAAAAAAATCCCTAGGGTGCAGATAAACACAGCTAAGTGTAATAATACCGTAGTTAGTTCCTGCTGCAGGGAGGAGCGAAAAAGAAAAGGAGGGACAAAGAGGCAGGACTGACCATTAGCAAGCAAGGATTTTTAAAGGACACAGAAACAAACAAATCAAAAGCGGGGGGGGCTTTTAGCTCACAAGAGAAGTATACTAAAGTATACATGAGGCCGTACGCTTATGTTCGATCTAAAAAAGTACACAAACAATCCAGTTAACTGACAAACATTTGAACTGAACAGCACCAGCATATACACAAGAGAGTTAATATAAAATAATACCATACATCTTCTCTTGTCAAATTTAAATACAGTACACTGCGATCATTCTTGGTAAAATAAAAGTGTTGGTTAAATGCCAGGAAAGTAAACAAGCAGCGATGAGGGAGAGGGTTGGGGGGATGGGTCAAACAGTGTAGGGGGAGGGAGTATGGGGTCGGGCAAGCAACATCAGGGCTTAATTTCAGTTGACATGACGCATAACCAGAGCAAAGAGCTGGTTATAGCTACCCAGATTGGGCACCTTATTGTTCTCAGTCAACAGACTAATTGTTCTTTGGTATTGTCATCTTACTTCTATGTCTCTGAACAAGAAGCCCCGTAAGGGAAATCAGCTGTGGGAGTGCTCCTTCACAGAGAAGCCATTAACCAGCTTACGATATTTGCTGCTGGTGCTGGATGCTGGAGAACAAACAGCTACAATTATTTCATGTCCATCTTGCATAACTACTAAGGTTTCAGTTTGTTATGTGTTACATTCCCATATGTGTAGTGCATTTATGTGTGACTTTTCAAGCCTTATGAGTGACACTTTATTGTGAGTGAAAGAAGACAGTTGTATCCATGTCAAGAGATAATTTTTTAGAAATTATGCCCTTTTCTCGTATGGGATGGTCCTTTACACGAGAATCAGTTAAGTCTTTATTTAGCACGAGCAAGTTAGATGGTTTGCTTAGAATCACAGAATGTTGAGCCGAGCCCTGGATTCGTGTCCTCTTCTACGGTTCTAAAATAGACAGTTCTGGATGATAGGCCACATCTCGTTCTGCCTCCTCCTTCTTAGGCCCTTCTTTTACTGGAATTTAGACTGACCCAGTTTTTAAAATATATTTAAAAGCATTGCTTTGTGGCTGGACATCCGCATCTTCTTGATACTACGGTTTGAGCAGGGGGTGCTTTTTACATGAATTTGGTGGTGTATTTGTTTTTGTATTTTGATCTTCAAATCACTGAAGATCGTTTGGCTTGGATATGAGTTTCTGTGATAATAGATTATTCCACATCATAATATATTGAGAATCGTATACAGAATTTCGAGCTCAGCTTTTATGCATCGGTCTCAGCAAAGTGAGAATCTGGAACTACACAGTTTTATGAAACTTCAGGATACAGTTCTTTTGCGTGACAAACTCAGGCATTGCGGTAATGCTGGAAAATTACTGCAAATGCGTTATTCTAGCGCAAGATGTGTGGCACTTGGCAGGAATGGTCTTGTAAGCAGTTAGTAACAATTTGAAAATATTTGAGCATTTTTAGAAGCATCGGATCCAGTATTTGAGTTGGTTAATTTGTTTTCATTTCAAGATTGGATTCTTATTATAGTCTGGGTTAGAGGGGGTGGACCTGATTCAAAACCTACAGTTGATAATGGTCAGTATTAGGGTTGGCTAAACACATTATGCATTGACTCAGCAGGTAAATGCATTGTTCTTGTGCCATTGTCAAATCAGAGTATATAAATCAGTGTGTAGGTCAGGTACGCATGAGGCTCTGCCAAATTAGCAGCAAACCAACTACCTTGCAAGTTTAGTTATCAAGGGTGAAATGGCCCTGCAGATTTATGGGAAAATTAGTCAGGAAGGGGATGTGTTTCATCACTCAATACAGAACACTGTAAAGCATATTCAACTGAGCAACACCCAGATATTGCAGTGGATGTCTCTTTAGGTTTTGAGAGTGTGTGACGGTTGAATATATCAAAAGCTGTAGGTCAGGTCTCTTGCGTTTTCACATACAGGACAGGTACGCCCCGTCTACAGTAAGATTAGCTATACTTCCTTCAAAACAAAGGCTTGCACTTTGGTTTTCAGAGACACAATTACAACAGTATCGAGATGTGTGGTTTTGTGGTTACTCATTTAGTGAGGTAAGGGAATTGTATGATGTAATGGAACTGTATTAGCTCAAGGTAGAATATTGGCAAGGAGGAGTTGGAAGATGGCATTAAGGGGACTGGAGCTGAACAAGAACTTGCTATATCAAGGTGATGGATTGTAATATCTTGAATTGGCGCCACATTTAAATAATATGGTTCACCATTTCTAATACCGTCACAGGGTTAAGCCCCGTCCCCGCGTTGGTCTCTCCTTCGCGAGGTGACAGATCTTAGTCACTGTATTATGATTCAAAGAGCTATTTCGGCATCACAAGCCTATCTGCTGTTTCTTTTGAGATGTCTGATCTGATATTGAAGGTGACCCCATCGCTTGCAGTGTTTTGTCCCTTAGGGCCAGATTTAGGAGACACTCTTTTACAGTATAGGATAGAAAGTTTACCAGGATCTTCCGGGGGCTCTTTCTCCTTGGACGCAGTTTAAAAGGGTCTCTATGTATGCGCAGTATTTCCACTTCTAAGTTGACAAATGGCTCCTCCCGTGGGAACGTGCTTCTCAACAGGTCTATCACAAAATGTTTAATATCTGTGCCTTCTGTGCCCTCCGCAACTCCCACAATTCTGAAATTGTTTCTCCTTGCGTTGTTCTCTAACTTTTCCATCTTATCAGCAAACATCTTCTCTTTCTGTTTCAGGCGTGCTGTTTCTTGAGTGTTTTCTTGCATTGCTGTCTGTAGACTCGAGACATTTCTGTCTAAATCCTGAGTGCGCTGTGCCAAGCTTTAGAGTTTTACTTCAAAACGTGAACAGCTTGCCTGTATCTCCTTTTGATTTGACTCGGAGATCAAAAAGCGTTCTTTAATTTCTTGAGCTAACTGATTTAACATGCCCTGTAGGGTATCAATCTCCTCCGAACCCATCACGTCTGGGACCTCTGCGGGGACCTCAGCTGCTACCTTTGTAGATGTGGTACAAAAGGGGGTGGTGATGGACGGAGCATCAAAACCAATCAAACACTCACACCCAGTCAACAGATCTGAGTTTGATCTATCACCGTTCTTTAGCCCACTCTGCCACCCCAGTTCAGACATGGCCATATGCAAATCAGTCTGACCCTGTGCCTCATGGGAACAGTCCAGCCCGAACTGCCAAGCCATGCCTTCCCTGGACCGGAAACAAGCTTCCTAGGACCGGTTTCTGGCATTTCAGCCGTCTTCAGCCAGGCTTGCTTGAATCCAGTGGCAAAGTGAGCATGGGACTCACGTCTGAGCATACCCTGCCAACTTATGGCGAACAAAGCGGTACAAAAGGGGGTGGTGATGGACGGAGCATCAGAACCAATCAAACACTCACACCCAGTCAACAGATCTGAGTTTGATCTATCACCGTTCTTTAGCCCACTCTGCCACCCCAGTTCAGACATGGCCATATGCAAATCAGTTTGACCCTGTGCCTCATGGGAACAGTCCAGCCCGAACTGCCAAGCCATGCCTTCCCTGGACCGGAAACAAGCTTCCTAGGACCGGTTTCTGGCATTTCAGCCGTCTTCAGCCAGGCTTGCTTGAATCCAGTGGCAAAGTGAGCAAGGGACTCACGTCTGAGCATACCCTGCCAACTTATGGTGAATAAAGCGGTACAAAAGGGGGTGGTGATGGACGGAGCATCAGCATCCAGGGAAGGCATGGCTTGGCAGTTCGGGCTGGACTGTTCCCATGAGGCACAGGGTCAGACTGATTTGCATATGGCCATGTCTGAACAGGGGTGGCAGAGTGGGTTAAAGAACGGTGATGGATCAAACCCAGATCTGTTGACTGGGTGTGAGTGTTTGATTGGTTCTGATGCTCCGTCCATCACCACCCCCTTTTGTACTGCTTTGTTCGCCATAAGTTGGCAGGGTATGCTCAGACGTGAGTCCCTTGCTCACTTTGCCACTGGATTCAAGCAAGCCTGGCTGAAGACGGCTGAAATGCCAGAAACCGGTCCTAGGAAGCTTGTTTCCGGTCCAGGGAAGGCATGGCTTGGCAGTTCGGGCTGGACTGTTCCCATGAGGCACAGGGTCAGACTGATTTGCATATGGCCATGTCTGAACTGGGGTGGCAGAGTGGGCTAAAGAACGGTGATGGATCAAACCCAGATCTGTTGACTGGGTGTGAGTGTTTGATTGGTTCTGATGCTCCGTCCATCACCACCCCCTTTTGTACCGCTTTGTTCGCCATAAGTTGGCAGGGTATGCTCAGACGTGAGTCCCTTGCTCACTTTGCCACTGGATTCAAGCAAGCCTGGCTGAAGACGGCTGAAATGCCAGAAACCGGTCCTAGGAAACTTGTTTCCGGTCCAGGGAAGGCATGGCTTGGCAGTTCGGGCTGGACTGTTCCCATGAGGCACAGGGTCAGACTGATTTGCATATGGCCATGTCTGAACTGGGGTGGCAGAGTGGGCTAAAGAACGGTGATGGATCAAACCCAGATCTGTTGACTGGGTGTGAGTGTTTGATTGGCTCTGATGCTCCGTCCATCACCACACCCTTTTGTACTGCTTTGTTTTCCATAAGTTGGCAGGGTATGCTCAGACGTGAGTCCCTTGCTCACTTTGCCACTGGATTCAAGCAAGCCTGGCTGAAGACGGCTGAAATGCCAGAAACCGGTCCTAGGAAACTTGTTTCCGGTCCAGGGAAGGCATGGCTTGGCAGTTCGGGCTGGACTGTTCCCATGAGGCACAGGGTCAGACTGATTTGCATATGGCCATGTCTGAACTGGGGTGGCAGAGTGGGCTAAAGAACGGTGATGGATCAAACCCAGATCTGTTGATTGGGTGTGAGTGTTTGATTGGTTCTGATGCTCCGTCCATCACAACCCCCTTTTGTACACCTTTGTAGATGTAGCACAACCTTCTTCGGTCCTTACATCAGCCATGTGCTGATTCAACTCTTTTACTTCCAGGGCTGAAAACTTACTGTTCGTGGGAACTGCATAGTTTGTTAATGTCTTGCCCTTTCTTCCCTCGCCTGCTTCCATATTAGCTATCTTTACTCCGCTCTGCAGCCTCAGCTGACTCTTAGAGACCAAATAACTGCCGCACCTTACAACACTCCTTACCTCTCCCTCCCTCCCCCTCCTCCTTTCTCAGCTCCAGTCTAGCCTTGAAGTAAGACTTCAATGAGGGGGTCATTTTTTGAGGCTTACAATATAGCTGCTTCTGCTTCAGCTTATCTTTTGGTCTTGCTGTGATCCCATCAGTAATTATAGCAGGAGTGGACCTGTCTCACTCTTTTCTATTTAGATGGCTTTTTTGAAGCTTGTTGGTTTTTATATGCTTATTGAGCACACTTGCTGGGGGATAAAAGACCTTCTCAAACTCTGGGGTTATTGCATTGACCGCCCATGTAGATTTATGTGACCTCAGAGCGTATCTGTTCCTCTCACCTCTCTGAGGCTTACCTACTCCTACTTGCACCTGCCTCCCAAGCTCACTCTGCTGTCCAGCCTGCTTCTCAACCGCACTGGCTGTCTGAGGGCAGGCCAATAGAGCACCCTTACCCTCAGAGCCGACAGACTTCTCTTCCATTAGGGGATGTTTCTTCCCAGCTACCACAGTACACAGCAACTGCTGCAGCCAGTCCTCCCCTCCTCTGCTTGTGCTGACTCTGCCCTGCGTCGTTGCAGTGCACGTCTCTGATTCTCCGAAGGACGCACCAAAAAACGCGAAACCTCCTGAGCCGTGCTGCCACGATACAGCATCGTGGTGTGCCCTGCTCCACCATCAGCTAAGCAAAGGCTATTAATGACATGTATTTCGTATACCCTTTCGTTTCTGAATTTAGGCAAGGTGGAACCTCCAACCGGTACATTTCTTCATGTTTTTCCTCTCAGGGCCGCTCCCGATCATCCTCAACTGACTGCCATGTTCCCTTCTATCGAGCTGGATCCTCTTGACAATGAATAGTTAAGATAATTCCTGGGACTTGCGGAGTATTACTCCAAATGTATTATTAACTTTGCATAGGTATTTCATCCATTGAGATCACTTTTAAAGGAAGGGAAGATGTTTGTGTGGTCAGAGAATTGTGCAATGGCTTATCAACAAATATAAGAACAACTTGTGAATATGCAAATGTTAGGACATTTTGATATATGGAGGAACACTGTTTTGACTACTGATGCCAGGCTTAGAGGTCTTGGAGTAGATATTTCCCAACTAGATAATGTTGTGGAGAAAGTAATAGTGTTTGCTTCCAAACCGCTCAATGGAGCTGAAACCAATTATTCAGTGATTGGATGGGAAGTGCTAGATTGTACATGGGCAACAAAGAAGTTCAAGTCTTTTCTGTGGGGTTAGCATTTTGTGGTCAAGAATGTTCATCAGCCATTGGTTTAGGTTTTTCATGTAAAGACAAAGCATCACACCTAGGATTCTAGGGTGGGTGGATAGTGTTGATTAAATAATTTTAGATTTACAGAATTTACCTGGGTTAATAAATGTTGTGGCAGATTGTTTGTCCAGATTACCTGTGGCAAAGTACAATGCTGCTGTTATGTCCATTGATAACTGCCAGGAGTCAACTATGTTACTAATTATGTGGGTACAGACAGGTGGAGTGATTGAGGAGGAATGGTTAACTGTGTTGGAGTGTTTTTAATAATCGCAAATTAAAGCAATTGATGTGTAGAAATAATGTGTAGGCCTAAAACGAGAAGCCACATCTAAAAAAGCAAATGAGAGCACCAAGCTTCCATGTTAAGTTAGAAATGCTTCAGAATGCAGTTTTTATTTTTTTATTTATTACTCACCTTAGGCCAATATTCTTAGTAATGTTAAAAGTTCAGTGATAAAATGTGCTGAACTAACATGATTTATTAGAAAAAGATTGTTTTCGACCTTACCATAGACATATTTTTTTCATAGAATATAATAGAGAAATAAATAATATAGGTACATTTTTATATACATATTTCTTCATGAATAAGATTCACACATTAGAATGCGTGAGAAAGGGATGATTTCATTTGTGAAATGACAGACCTAACGGTGAACGGTTTTACTTTGCATATACTACACTAGTAGGAACTTAACCAGGACTTGTATAATGTTGTCAATAATGTTATGTTTAACATTTATCATCGGCAAGTTTTTGTTCTAGGACAGTTCAGATGGTGGATGTTTTCAGTTCCCATGAAGACATCCTATGCTGATTGGTGGAGAAAATGGACTACTGTAACATTTGTTTTAGTTGTAAATGTCAAAATGTTATATTAGTGTGTGTTCCTAGACTAGAGAAGACCTTCACTGTGAAGAGCCTGACTCTCTGGGCTCTGAAGTCCTGTGCTCAGAGCAGGCTTTTGAAGCTATTTGCTGAGACCCATTCATTTTCCTTTGCCAGAATCTGTGCTATATTTTTTAGACTCCACTGAATTTTCTGAACTTCTCTTCATGAGAAGTGCTATTTGAATTGCTTAAAGCTCTATGCTTTCAACCCTCAATGTCAAACTCTTTATGGGTTCAAGGTACTTTTCTCATTATGAGATTTAGAATACGGATTTTACTTATATGGAACACACCTTATGCTATATGTTCTGTATTGTATTGAAAAGAACTAATAGATGATTAATAAAGAAATACTTACTAAAAGATCTGAATAAAGCTCTTTAAACTCACATCAAATCTCATCATTGCTCCTAGAAATTGATTACTTAATTGTGGTGTGTAACATAAAATTTAGATTTGCAGTACCTGATTAATTCTCTGTATGCGGTCCAGATCTGGAGCCCAAGGGCCCAGTAATACCAACAACTTTTCTTTCAGAGATGCTGAGATGGAAAATTCTGAATTGTAAACCAAATTTTTATTAAGGTCCTTGCTCCACCAGCTGCAATGAAGGGTGACATGGATTACATGATGAGTAAGGATTGCTTTGTGCAGGTTTGGCCTGCCAGTGGTGAGTTGGTGAAACAGGATAGTATTGTGCGGGATGATTTGTATTTGACAGATTATGTGATTTGTAAAGAGGTACGAGGGTACCTTCTATTCCGATCAGAAGGAATTTGGCGAATTTGGCGAATGAGGGTCATTTGCAGAGGAATTTGACCAAGTCTAGACTCTAGACTTGGAGAGATGTATTGGTGACCTTACATGGACAAGATGGTTGAGGTAGTGGTGAAGGATTGTTATTCTTCTGCTAGGGCAGATAAGTCTATGAGCGCTTGGGAAGCTCCATTGTCACCTGTGTCTGTTCCAGAAGAGCCTTGGAGGAAACTTGGATTGATATCGTTGGACCTTTCGAGTTGCTGCAGCAGAAAGAAAGGTTCGCCATTGAGTTGGTAGACAATGCAAAAAATTAGATTTCCACAAGATGTGTCAATTCTGTGACCATGCGCATTATTCTTGATTTCCTTAGAGATGAGTTGTCTAGGGAAGGTATTATAGGGGGGGGGGGGATAATATCACTGATAAAGGGGTTCAATTTGTTTCTGAATAGACTTGCTTGTAATTTCCTGAGTGAGTTGAGAGTTGTGCATTGGTGTACAGCGTTGTATAGACCCCTGATAGAAATGGGGTCTCCAGTTGGCAGAGGAATGCATCCTGTCCAAGTAGGGACCCACACTCTAGTCAGATTAAGTGTAGAGCACACCAAAGTTTACCGGTACTCGCCCACTGATAGCTTGACACAGAGCAGTCAGGCTAAACTAAAGAGGCAATGTGTAAAGTATATGTGCACACACAGTGAACACACCACAAAAGTACTCCATACCAGTTTAGAAAACTAGACAATATTTATTTGAGTAATAAAAGACCAAAAAACAAAACTCCAACATACAAAAGTCAAAATATGAATTTTTTAACATGAACTTGAAATGCAGTGCTTAGAAGTCAATAACTCCAACTGGGACCATCTGGTCGTGCCTGACTGTGACAAATCAAAAAGTTCAGTCCATCCGCAATGGAGTGTGGGCCGGATACAGTAATCAAACAGACCACCTTACAATATCTTGGATGCATTGGGAATCAAAGACGATGCATGGCGCAGAGGAGGTGAGAAGTCATGGATGCAAGTGATGCATCAGTTCTTTAATGCCCTTGCAAGGTCTTTGAGCTTTGCCGCTCGAGATGATGCATTGTGCAGAGGAGGTGATGCGTTGGTTGCTTATGTGAGACCTCGGTTCCTGACGACATGGTGTCGATGATGCGTTGATGTTGAGAGTGCGGTGAGTCGATTCATCGGCATAGATGCCAAACCACTGCGTCGGTCAATAGCCATGCAGGGCCGAGGCTGCGTCAGAGTCGGACCGGTACATCACAGACCTCGGTGAGGCAGTGCTCAAGACTCATGCAGTGGCAGTTCTTCGGAAGCGCTGCATCAGCAAAATCGGGGCTGCGCTGTTGTGTAGCACACTCAGTAAGCATTGCCCTCATCTTCGGTGCAGGCAGCAGTGATCCGTTGGTTTCGCTGGGATGCACCAGTTCCAAACTGACTCTTTGGAGTTGATGAGTAGATTTCTTGGTTGTAGCACTAATTTCACCACCAAGGGCCCAGGACTGGATTTGGCACCACTTGGCAGGGCAGGACGCTCAGGTGCTGGTAGCAAGAGGCATGTAAAGTCTTTGACTCCCAGGCAAGAAGGAGCAGGCAGCAAGCCAACACTCCTAAACAAATGGCAAAGTGACAGTCCCTTCTGGTAGCACAACAGCTCGTCTTCCTGGCAGAATGCCCTCAATCCAAAAGTGTTCTGAGTATATGGTGGCAGAGGTTCAGTACTTTTACCCATTTTAGGCATTGAAGGAGGGAGACTAAAAGAAAGGTCTTTGTAGTGCACAAGACCCTGCCCTTCTGGGCCCTGTCTCTAGACACACTACAAGGGGGTATGCAGCTCTTTGTTTGGGCACAGGCAGAGCCCTATTCAGGTGCTAGTGTCAACTCCACCCACCACTCCAGCTCAGGAAGACTCATCTGCCTGGCGATAGGCCTTCAGGATATGCAGGGCACACCTCAGCTCCCTTTTTGTGTGACTGTCTAAAATGAATTCACAAAGTCCAACTGTCATCCAACTCAGATGTGTATTCTAGGGACAGGAAGAGCACAGAATGGTTAAGTAAGAAAATGCCAACTTTCTAAAAATGGCATTTTCCGAACTGCAATTTAAAAACCAGAGACACCAAACTCCAATTTTCTATCACCTCCGAATTGGAAGATACACTTGCAAGATGTTACAAGGCAGCTCCAATGCTAACCTTTGGAAGAGATAGCCTTTCAATAGTAAAAAACGAAATTGGCAGAATTTCACTATCAGGACATGTAAAACACACCAGCACATGTCCTACCTTTCACATACATGGCACACTGCCCATGGGGCTAGCTTGGGCCTAACCTATGGGTGCCTAACACATATCAATACAGAAGGTTAGGGCCTGGCAAGTGGGTGCACTTGCCAGGTCGACCTGGCAGTTTAAAACTTCACTCACATACACTGCAATGGCAGGCCTGAGACAAGTTTACAGGGCTACTCGTGGGTGGAACAACCAGTGCTGCAGGCTCAATAATAGCATTTGATTTACAGGCCCTGGGCACACATAGTGCACTTTCCTAGGGACTTACGAGTAAATCAAATATGCTGATCATATATAACCAATCAGAATTACAATTTACACAGGGAGTACTTGCACATTTAGTACTGTTCAGCAGTGGTAAAGTGCCCAGAGAGCCCAAACCAGCAAAAACAAAGTCCAGCACACAGTTAAAAAATACAGGTGGTAGAGACAAAAAGTTAAGGGAGAACCATGCCACAGATGCCAGGTCTAACAGACAGATATTCCTGTACCCTGGCTATGTGCCCCATCCCAGGCTGTTGTCTAAAAACAGCCTCCCTCGAAGCACAAAACTACAAACCGTGGTACTAAATTTAGCTTTTGGACAGAATTCCCTTAATATTATAGTAAGGGACGGTGACTTAGCCATATTTGTTTGAGATCTTGCTTTGAACGCTGCACATCTCAACAGGATCAGAATTAAAACCAAAATAAACTTTGTCAAAAATGTTCAAACCATTCTGACACTCCAATAGGCCACATATAGAATTGGGCCAATGGGGCGTTCTTGGGATATCCTTTCTCTAAAACAGACCCCCCGTCTGCAGCCCCTCAGAAAAATGTGAGTGTGGCAGAACGGCCAGTCCAGCAATGCATCTCAAACAAGCACAAACTAGGGTGCTAGGACTCTGCCTTTCCCAATATGACATTGGAAATGGGCGGAAAAAATATATATGCTAGCAGGCTCCTATATCTGTGACAAAAATACAACTACAATCAAGTGTGGGGGCGCGTAACACTGAATAGCCTAGGATCTGTGATTGCTTATTCAAACGAGCACTGGATTATACTCAGGGTTATGCAGCATGGGAGAACCAAATTATGCTGCAGAGTTGGCCAAATTGGGCATCAAATTATGCTGACTTATGCGGCACATTTTGTGATAGTACTAGTTAATCATTTTGCAATTTTTTCATATGTTACCACTGTCTGGGCAAAGGTTTCTCCTCATTAGCACCAGTTTAACATCAAGACACAGAAATAAGCCATGAAAGTCATGCAGTCAACCTTTGCATACAGCCTTCCGCTGCTTGGCTTCACGTCACCACAATTTTAGTAACTTTTGACCTGTTTGAGGTAAAAGTAACCTTCTTTTGATAAAATCTGTAGATTATGTAGCAGATGATGGATTATGTGCCACATGCAACAAATCCATACTAATGCGGAAAACGCTGTGGCCACAGAATCACATATTTCCATTAGCCTCGACTATATTACAGCACAAACCTTCTACATTAGGTCACTGCTATTGGGTTAAGTTTTATGCAGATAGAGTATGCTTTAGGTCACTGCTAAGAATTAGGCATCTTCTAGTGATCCAGGTGGTTTATGCAGTGGGAAACATGACCATTCGGTGTATCCTTCTTTTTCTCGTGTTCTATCCAGGACAGATAGGAGAGCCGATGATTTATGTCCATGGGGTTAGCCATTGAACTAAGACCACTTCTTTGACCTTTAAGAAAATGAATAAAAGTAGCACATTTATTGGAACATTGAGAGTGTGATAGCCAATTATCTTCCATGGACTACAGCGTGGTGTAGAGCATTGGTACTCAAAGTACGGCCCGGGGGCTGCATATACGGCCCTCATGACCTTTACATGCGGCCCTCTGGTCAACAGGAGCACTGGGCTGCGGTTTACTCAATTTAGCACTAACAATAACAAGATGTTAAAGGGACAGGCGAGCATTTACATAAAGGTTAATTGGTGTTAAAGAAAAGATGTAACTAGGAAGTCCTGCAACACTATACTTTTGAAGCACCATCATTTTTAAACGCATCATGCAGCAAAAGTGTAAAAATATGATAGTCTCTTCAAAATTCAAAAAGTGTATTTAATTAACATGCAGAACCTTTTCAACTTAGTACAACTGATTTTATGAGTGCACTTAGAAGAATTAATTTAAAAGTGATAGGTTTCAAGTATGAATTTAGAAACATTATTTCTTCCTTCTACCCTGACAACAATGGCAATAGTAAACTAAAGAGCCAAGCTAGTTGTTATATGCACTCTTTGGGTGGCCTTGGTTCCTATAAAATCTGAACATTATAGTTTATTAAGTCAAACACAGGAGAAAGTTTTGCACAGTGCACATTCTGCAGCTATGTGTTTCAAGGTCCTCTTATATATGATAATGAATAAAAAGGAGGTAAAGTGAAATAAAACTATTGCCTAGGATCACACATTTTGATAAAATGGGAAAGCCTGAAATAATCCCAGGTTTTCTGGTTTCACATTGTTCTATTCAGCCACAAGAGGCATATGCTACGCTTCCCCTACACCCACCTTACTGCCATTCAACCCCATCCCCTTCGCCAGACCGCCACCCCACTGGCATCAATGCGGCCATCGCCCATATCACACATCAAACTTTTTGGCCCCCAGGAAAATGTTTGTGAGTACCCATGGAGTAGAGTAAACTGTCAGCTAATGCTCTTCAGCAGTTTTTCAAAACGTTATTGTTGGAGACGCTGCTAGGCCCTCGTCAATGTAAAAAAAATTAACACAGGCTAAATGCAAAAATATTGTTGGGTCTCAAAACGCACATAAGAGCATAGTAGCCATGACACTGAAGAGAACTACTTTGTGTATAGATGCTCTCCTTGCGAAATGCCACCAGTCACAATGAAGTTAGCTAATGGCTGAAGTGGGCTGACCCCTCCCCACGCTGTAGTGGACAGGAGAAAATGTAAATGACAGAATAACAGACGAATAGCCCTATAACTAAGTATATTATACTTGTAATTTTAGTAAAATCAAAAGGTCTGGGCTTGCGCCAGACCTAACATAATATAAACATATAACACTTAACAACATAGATATCAAATTATAACATATGACAACGGAAGCTCTATATAGAAATTCAATTACTTGATTTTCTTACCTTAGTGCTGGTGCGAGTTTTTATACCTTCTTATACGTTTAATTTCCTTATTTATGACTACTATAGTCTTTATTTTTCATTGAAATTTAGCTATTCAGCTACAGACAGCGCTAACACAAATACGGTTTTGTGTTCCTTTAATATTGGTTACCCATCTCTACTATGTATTTTTAGTTAATCTACTTTATGCAACCTTGTTACGTGCGTTTTGCAAATACACTCTATATACTGAATAAAACACGACAGAGTTAATTAAATTTATTTAAGCATTTTCTTACTTCCCTTTGGAAAATAGAAGAATGCATACTGGGATATTAAAAAGACGCATGGTTTATGACTGCCATCTGCAGGCAAACGCGCCCTATGACAGGAGTTCCTGAACAATTGCAGAAAGTATCGGAGAGTGTAATAGTCTCAAAACATCTAAAAATGCATAACACACAGGAATTAGTAATGAGCCCCGGTTTAAGCATTTGAAATTTGAGAGCTGGCAAGCAGAGGAGACGTAAACAAGAATTTTCCGGGAAATTAAAGCTCTAACTGCCGAAGACACGTTGTTTTTAATTATTTTATTTAATGCGATTTTATATATCGCGAACATTACCCGAAGGTGTCAGAGCGCTTTACAAAAGAACCAGTTGCGTTACATAAGGACTTTGGATTATATGAGTTGCATAAGAGATATAAAACAGGGAAAAAATTGAAAATGTACAAGTGGAGCGAAAGGAGGGAACATTTGCAAATGTACCAGTTGTAAAGTCACTCAAGGAAGAGATACAAACAGATAAAGTCTTAACCCCTTCCCCGCTCATGACGGAACCACTCCGTCATGAGCCACGGTTGCGCTGTGCTCATGACTGAGTGGTTCCGTCATGCTACGGCCGTTGGCGGCCGCTCCGCCCACGCGGCGCTAATTCCCCGCCTGTGCGGGCGATTAGCGCAGTGGGCGGAGTCGTGACGGAACCACTCCGTCATGAGCACAGCTCAACCATGGCTCGTGATGGAGCGGTTCCGTCACGAGCACAGCACCACCGCGCTGCCCCCAAACCCCCCCCCCCCCCAGCGTCGCGGCGGAATTCCTGCCGCGGCGAAGGGGTTAAATCACATAGGAATGGTAGTAAGTACAATGATCTACTACATATACTAGTGGTTAGAGCGCTTTACAAAAGGACCAGTTACATTACATAAGGACTTCGGAGTACATGAGTTACATGAAAGATACAGACAGAATAACTCTAAAATCGCAAAAGAACAGTAGTCAGTGCATACGCCTACTACAGACACTAAAGGTTAGAGTTGCATATATACAAGTTGAAGATTCACTCATGTTGTGTTGTTGTCTGTATAGTGAAATCATAAAATTGCCTAATTGAGCAAAAGCAAAGACATATGCTATCCTTGTAGAGTGATGCTGCTGTGTAAATAAATGCACAACACACACAAAGCACTAACACATAACACCAACACAAAGTCACAAAACAGGTACTACACAACACACTGTATGTGTTCACTCAAAAGCAATAATGCACAACAGCATAAATTGTTTTAATGTATTGCTTGCTTTCAGTCTCTTTTGTCATGTTTCATTGGGAAAAGGAAACAGATATAGTTAAAGTTGGGAGTCTTGTAGATGGATAAAGCCCTATAAACATATAACAAGTGTTACAGATTTTTCTCCTCTGAGAAAGGAGAAGGGAAACAAACAGGTAACACGATACCCTCAGTTAAATGAAAAGAGGAAGCTATGAGGGTAGAATTTATAGATCAGTTCTCAAAACTGAGGGCCTCATTTACAAGAAAGTGCCACAGCGCGGCACCGCAAGCCTCTTGGCTGCGGCACGCTATCGCACTTTCAAAGCACAGGGATTCAACATATTTACAATATGTCGTATCCTCTGTACTGTCCCCTGCACTGGCGCACAATTGGCTGCCATGCACCGACTCAGCCATCCTTGCACCATGGTGCAAGGATTCCTGCATCACGGGGATGATTTTTTTATGTGCACGAAGGTGTTCCTTCCTGCACATAAATTATCTGAAATGGCTTTTGTCAGCTTCTTTGTGTGCTGTATTAGCACACATAAAAGTTACAAAACGTCCTTTTTTAATGATTTTTTATGTGCAGGAAGGGACACCTTCCTGCACATTAACAATCAGAGGTGATTTCCGCGTTCGCATAGAAAGAGTTAAAAAACAAGGAGAAATGAATACATTGGGGAGGCATAGCATTCAGACGCATTTCCAGGTTTATGATTTCTTGTAAGTCTGGAAATGTGTCAGGTTCCACTGGTGTTGAGTGAGAACACCCACAGCAACACCCATGGAACGCCCCTTTCGCGCACAGTGCTGCGTATAGAGGGGCTGCTTTTACAAGAAAAGGAAAGCCACGCAGGGTGGCTTTTCATGCCTGTGTAAATATGGGGCAGGAAAATGCGCCGCTGGTGTATCACAAAAAGTGGCATATTGTCGGCACAAGGGGCTTGTAAATAGGCCCCTAAGGGGCTTATTTACAAGCCCCTTTCGCCACCGCATATATGAATATAGCACACTTTCTGCTTAGAGTCATCATCAGAAATCTGGAGTATTCTGGAGTGCTTAAATGGCGGTTCTTGTCCTGTAAATTCTGCGGTGAAGGATATGGCTGCTTCATGGCATTTACCTGACTCAGCATCTCCACATAAGGATCTTCCTCAATATACTTCTTCAAAACTGCTTTTGTCCCTCCTCCTCCTTGCCTGCAGGCTATCACTACAATTGAGGTGATCTTGGGAACTCTTCTACTTATCTGTTTTTCAATCACACACAACAAAAGTTTACAAGATTTGAAAAACGTATATACACCACCTCACCTCTCTCTTTTTATATTTTCTTAGAGGAGAGTGCCCTAAGATGTAGCAGCCAGGGAAATAAGTGCAGAATTTAAATATCAACGTTTGCACTAGCTTAGCACAGGTGCTCCCTTAATATGTACAGTGAGAGTCTACTGTAGATTTCAATACACTATTTATTTTTCCTTAAATTATAATTTGAGGAATGCTTAATGTTTTATATTTTTTGTGTTTATATTTTCAAGGTCAATGCAATGCCTTTATATCAGCAGAATCATGCCTTCCTGTTTTTAATATACTTTCAGGAGTACGTCCCTCTGCCGCGTCCACCCCTCACACGTTGACGCCCTGTCTACGGCACCACCGTGATTGCATCAGCACAGTCACACCTCTGTCACCATTGGTGGAAGACGTGCTGTCTCTAGCTCAGCCAGGTCCTCCTTCTATTGACAGTGGACACACTGGCTTCAGTACAGATGTGCTCCATGCTTGAATCAGGAAAATGGGCACAGTTGAGTCCTTTGATAATGCACTGGCAACAATTAGAGGCAACACTGGCTCCTATACAGCCTTGCCTCCCGGACATTAAATGAAGTTGGTGCAATAGTTTATACTGAAGTATTAATCAGCCACACAACCCGGGGCTTTTTACACTTGAGACCTTAGGGAAAAAAAACCTTAAGGTATCTCAACAAAGTATATAAAGATATTTCAGCTTGCAAAATTCAGGAGATGGTCTCGTAGAGACAAAGAGAACAGGATTTGGGAGATGGTAAGTTCCTCATTTGTATCAATGTATTGGGGGCGTGACACTGAGGTCCATTGTCAGGCCTGGGATTCTTTGTGATTTTTTAGGGAGTTAATATTGTCTCTGCCTGAGGAAGGAGCATTAAGAACTGGATGAGGAAGAAAGAGAAGGAGATAATGGCGTTGCATCAACAAATATCCATCAATGCATGTCTGTGCTATAACGTAGCCCCTCCATAAAAGTGCTACAGACAGCTAAAAATACAACTGAGGTAACATTCACAACCATATCAGGAGAAATGAGAGCTTGACCAGGGAGTGTACTGGGACAGATAGAAACTTGAATCAAAAGGCCCACATTATAGCAAAATGATGGCCTCTATAAACACGCTACCATCCCACAAGCATCTTTCTCTGCTGCCAATTGATGCCTCACACCTACCATCTTTTCTCTCGCAGACAAGGCAAAGGCAAATCTCAAACAGTGATTTAAGTGGGATGAAAAAGGTGGACGGCCTCTTAAAGGACTGTGCCTAAGAAGCAGAAATAGGAATTTGTTCTAAGAGGCGTGGCTATGAGTTTAATGGTGTTTCTTAAATGTACACAGTAGAATTAAAATTGAAAATGTTTTTAAATCTGAAAATATGAGATATTTCTATAACATAATATTGAGGCGAAAAGTATCATATTACAGAAACATAGAGGCAAAATTATTGAGATAAATATTGAATTTACAAACTTACTACGTAAAGTACAATATTATTAACTGCAAGAATATTGTGTAAAAAACTCGAAAATACATAAATAATTATATATATTTATATTAGAATATATGAATAAATAATCCAATACAAACAAATAAACATACATTTAGTGAATTTAATAATTCAAATATGATGTAAACATAAGAATTAATACTAAAATGTATAGATAAATACATATTTTATGTAAATAAATATGCAATAATTACAAATATATTAATATAATTGTTTAACCAAATTATGTATCGCTGTAATTCATAAATAATACCACATTTTTAATACAGCATAAAAAAATAAGAAGAAATTACTAAAAATAAAATTTCGTAAGAAATAAAGCCCAAAAAACTCTAGAAAACATAAAATAAAAACATAAAATATAAATAGATACTTCACAATTATATAACAGTACATCCAAAATACTAACACAAACACAAAAACAATTTAAAATACTTATAAAATAATCCAACATACTCGTATAACTGAAGTCGTAAAAACATAAATGAAAATACATACAACTTACAAGCAAAGAAACAATAATTACAATACCAACTTCAATTTAATATGCAATACAATCTGAACATGACTCTGACCTCACTGCTCTGGGCCGGAAGGAGGAGCAGAGTAGCCCTCAACACTATCATACGTAGTTATGAGGAGGGCGGTCTGGAAGCTCCACAATTTGACTTATACTATTATGCAGCTCAACTGCAACATGCGGCCCGATGGATGACAAAGGAAGACAACTGGGAAAAACGCATATTTGCAGGAAGGACAGACACGACGACACTTCAGATCGCACTGATGAAGGGCAGGGGAGCGGAGGGCACTCTCCCGTACGTAGTGAGACACACGGCAAACATCTGGCAGCGATTTGTTGAAAGGATTTTAGGGAAAGCACCATTCCATAGGGAGTTGCAGATCTGGGTCTTGGCCCCCTTCAGGGAGATGGGAACACACAAGTCTTTTCAGGTGTGGAGAGATGGCGGATGTGAGGTCCTCGCCGATCTTTTCCCAAATGAGACCTATGAGCAGGCCAGTGAGTGTTTTAGTCTAGGGCAGGGGCATTACTTACACTACAGAGGAATCCAGGAGGTAGTCAAACTCACCTGGCCACAATTCCCAGACATTCCCCAACCAAGGCATGCATTGGATATCCTACTCACATGTGGTGCTGGTCGTAGAATGGTTTCCCTCCTATATAAAGCCATGAAGCAAGATTCCACGCCCCCAACACCGCCATCACGGGCAGCTTGGGAGAGAGACCTCAGCACACAGATAGGAGAGAGAAATTACAGCATCCATAGGCGCTCTCACACGCACAATCGCCTGCAAAGCTAGATTTAAACTAACCCACTATAATTTTTTACACCGCACTTACCTGACACCGGTAAAGCTAAAACGCATCTCACATGATAAGGATAGCAGATGTCCGAGATGCGCCGCGGAACTTGCAGACTTTATTCACTTGGCATGGGAATGCTCTGTGGTGGGTCAGTTCTGGACAGGGTTGCTCAGAAGATACGAGAGGGTACGGGCCTTTCGTTAAGGGAAGAACCATTGCAATGCCTACTAGCCCACGTACGTCAGCCCAAAAAACGGAAACTACCCTATAAATTGTTACAATTGATGCTAGTACTAGCCAGACGTAGTGTGGCCATAACATGGATGGGGCAGAGAGGCCCGGAGTTGCCGGTCTGGCTCAAGGATGTTCGTGAGTGGACATTAGCTGAAGAGGCACATATGAAGCTCACACGCAGAGATGAAAAATTTCAATCTGATTTGACGGAATGGCGGGAATTGTGCAATACTGGGCCGACGATGGGGAGGGAGTCCGCCCAAAGTGCCTCAGAAAGTGGGGAGGGTGGGGTGGATGAGGAAGACCAACAAGAAAGTGGTAGCCAGGGAGAATAAATGCTCTAAACGTATGTACTATGATTATATGGCCTACCACATGCTCCGTTCCATACTGTATCGTACATAAGAATGATTGTGTACCTGCTGTGCTTGTTTTACCCCCAATACTGCAACCCAATCCAAAACAGGAAGATAATTCACTGTATGCTGTACCGTTGATGTTTTGTTTTTATCGCAAAGCGCTAAATAAAGTAAAAAAAAATAAAAATGTGCAATACAAAAAACATGCCATTTTAACTCCATGCAAACAAAAGGAATCAAAAACATATAAATCAAAGGAAATAAAAATTACTACTCAAACTAGAACCCAAGCTACTGTAGGGAATGCATTTCAATTTGGAGGGGTCATATTTACCATTCCTACTCCAATGTAAACAACAGTCGGGAAAGTGTTGTCTTTTGTAGAGGGACGATTTTCTTTTCCCACTCAATCAGAGCAACATTAGAGAAACTTTTGGATTCAGGATGGGTCAGATTTACTCTTACTAATCCAACATGAGTAACAGTAGGAGAAGCATTTCACTATGTAGGGTTCAGACTTACTATTCCCAACCTAACGTAAGCATCAATAGAGAAAGTGTCTTGGATTTTGTAGGTAGTCGGATTTACTTTATCCATCCTACAAGTCCTGGTTGTTATTTGAAACCTAGGTGGGAATCAAGTGTGTATACAAATTTGCCCTTTTATTTGTATTTTATTTGTGAATCAGGATGTTTACAACTTAATAAACAAAGATTAGGCTGGATGGAGCGAATCGGTAGGTCCACTTTGCAGGAACCTGCATGCGATCCTAACAGTGCAAAGGATACAGAGATCCAACTTTAAAGGTAGATCATTTCCATTTCTTGATAATGATGAATCAATTACATCCCCAAATTAGCTCCCCATGGACAGGTGAAGTGAAAAAAGTACTCATATTCTAGGAGACACTCAAACCATTTCTGTTTAAACCCCTTACATCCTAATGTGCAACTCAAGTGCACAATCCTAATCATCAGTTGAAGACCTACGATCCTGATTTTTATAACTGCATTAACAGAGGATTTGCAGAAAAGCAACAGATCCTACATTTGAACTTCCTGTAGCCGAGTAGCCTTATTTTAGACAAAGGGATAGCAGGCATTCTGCCGGAACCTCGCAGTGACACCACAGTCTTCATCATACAGTCCACCTGGATGCAATCCTAACTCCTGCAAGGAATGTATTGCTGCTGCAAGCCACTTGTCAATGTTAGTTTGGCTAGGGTGTCTCATGTAGTTAGGTAGGTCCAAGAAAAGCTGCCATGTAAAGTGTAGCAATGTAGCTTTTTCTGTCTGACTACTCAACTTTGAACAATGTATAAATGCTTATGACTGTGCTCTAGCAGGATCTGTGGGCACAATCTGATCCTCGTGAACCAGCGGGACTGAAAAGAACATTTAACAGCAGTACACCTTTTGGTCACACTGAGCAATCAGTCCTACAAAAGGCAGCTTAATTTTGAAATTTGGGCTCATAAAAATAAGGATGGTCAACTTGAGATTAAATGACTATGCAACCATATTAGTAAATATTTATTGAATGAGTTAAAAGGCAGAGGAGAAGTTGGTTTTGGATATGCAGGGGCAAATTTACTAAGAACTCATGTAATGCAGCACAGCAACCAAAGGGGATGGGCCCTTAGATATGGTCTGGATCTTCAAAACATGCAACTGCTTATGCCAATGATGTTGTAGATTTTACTTCTGACTTACATTATTCATTATTTATCATTGGCCAGAAAACTAATTAATTTGACACCTTGTGATGCTATAAATTGAATCAAGGGAAACATTACTGAATATATGGAAGAGAAGATATAAGAGGAAATGAAAAACATAAGAAGACAGCAGAAGTCATAAAGGTAGCTTGAAGAAAGAAAACTGGTGTGGAAGTACCTTTTGGAGAGAAGAAGATGAAAGTTCTTCTTGAATGATGCAGGAGAACTGGTGGTGTGGATAAAAGGTAGCTCTCAGTGCAAGTGGTCAAACTCTATGTTGAGTAAAGCATTTGGGGCCTTATGTAGGTAGCAACACATTTACCGATTCATAAATACCGAATTTTGCCGATTCGGTATTTATGAATCGGTAAATGTGATGTAGGTAATGATTCTGTAAATTTTACTGAATCGGAAAAATTCGGAAAATATGAATCGGTATTTACAGATTCGGTAATGGGGCATACCTTCCCATTGATTCCTATGGGCCTGGAGGCCCATAGGACTCAATGGGAAGCCAGTCACCATTACCGATTCGGTAAATACCAATTCGGTAATGAGGGGAGCATATACAAGGGTGGCAGGGTGTCACATTGACACCCTGTTGCACCCCTGATTCTTGCATGTGTGCACATGTGGCGCACATACATGCCCTAAGGGCATGTATGTCTGCCACATGGCACTCTTACATCTGCAAAATATTGCGTTTTGCAAGGTATTCGTTATTTATCACCAACCTGTATTTGGTGGTAAATAACGAATTCTTAATTCTAATTTGCACTCTTTAGAGTTCTCCCTACATTCAGGATTCGGTATTTACCGAATCGGTATTTTACCGATTCGGTAATTTACCGAATCCTGAATTATGCCACCTACATCTTAAATAGCTAAATACCGGTCGGTAACGGGATATTTAATGAATTTCGGCCGTTACCGACCGGTATTTAGCTACCTACATGAGGCCCTTGATTTCGACACAACACATTGTAGGTGTAGATTCATGCCTCGTCCTATTTGATTCACAACTGTGCATTTTTATCTCTCAAATGGCTGGTAGTGTTAAAATGGGGTGGTCTGTACAGTAGTGACGATGTAAGCTTTATAATTATGTTAGCATGGGTTTCCACATGTTTGCACTAGGAGATGCTCCTTAACACAGCGCAATGTCACAGGTGCAGTTGGGTGGTGTTGTGTAAGCACACTGCAACCAGAATTGAGTTGTTCATTATAATATTTAATATAATATGATTCACATTTGTAAAGCGCGAACAATCACCCGTAAGGGTCTCTAGGTGCTGGGGGCCGTCGGGAAGATTAAGCAAGCTATTGCCCAGAGTCACATGGTGCTGGGCTAATCTGCCGCCGGTGCCGGAGATCGAACCGTGATCCCCAGATACCGGAGTCAGTCGCCCTGGCCGCAGCGCCACACCTCTTGATTGTATTTTGTAGCCAAGAAGAAGCCGTGGGTTATTCCCTACACCACCAAACACATGTTGGTTAGCTAAAAGAAGAAAGAAAATAAAGGAAACAACAAATATTGATTGTGTTTTGAATTGCCTGCAATTGTGGGTGTTTAAGTTGAGTATGAGCTCAGGGAGATGGTTTAAGAACAAACTGACACCCTGTCAGAATAATATTGTATTGTGGAGTTATCTGGTTTGAATTGGAAGCCATTAGCATGTCTTAAATAGAATGTTCATTGATCACATGAGAGCTGCTGCATGTAAAATCTCAGTGGTGCAAGACAACAAGCAACAAAGTGATAGAATAGAATCCTATAATACATTTTGACAAATGTTAATTGCTCGGGCAACAGTCAGACCATCCTTTTACCATATAAATCTCTGGTACCATGAAGACCATCCACTTGTGTGCCCCATCTGATCCTTGCCTCCTTCCACGCCTTCACGGAAGGTCCCCTACTGATCTGCAAAGCCATAACACCCATCCTCAATGCCTCCATTCACTCAGCTACATTCCCAGAATCCTGGAAACATGCCACCATCATGCCCCTGCTCATGAAACCATCTGCTGATCAGCCACACTTTCCAACTAAAGAGTACAGACCCATCTGCCGCCTATCATATTTCGGCAAAGGTTTTAGAGAAATGAATCAACCGATGTCTCGCCAAACACCTCACCAACCACCAGCTCCTTAACACCACACAGTCCGGATTCAGGTCCAACCACAGTAATGAAACAGCACTCATCGCTGCATAGACATCATCCACATGATCCTCGACACAGGTAACAAGGCAGTAGTCATTACCCTGGACCTCTCTGCAGCATTTGACACAGTCTCACATTCCATCCTCATCAGGTTCCTGCATGAGATTGGCATCCAAGGACCCGCTCGTTGTTGCATCCGCTCCTTCTTAAAGAATAGAACACAAGCTGTCAGTCTGGCCCTTTATGCCTCGGAGTCCACAAACTTATCTGCAAAGTGTCTCAAGTTTCATCCATCAGCTCCACCCTCTGCAATGCATACATGAACTCCCTAGTCAACATCATCCACACACACAACATCAACGTCTTATCCTACACCAGCGATGGGCAGTTTATACTCACCTAACACAAGTATTGATCTTTGGCAAGAACACATCACCTTTGGCCTCAAACTGGTGGCCAGATTAACCCAGACCCACACCCAAATCCAGCATCCATGCAAGAAATGTTGGAATAATCACTGACAGCAAACTGGACATGACTCCACAAGTCAAAGCAGTCAGGAGTGCTTCCACACCCTGAAGATGATTAGGAAGATCCTAAAATGGTTCTCAAGCAATACCAGAAAAACTGTCCCCTACATCCTAGACACCAGCAAGTTGAACTACAGGAACACCCGCTCTGCCGGGATCACCAAGCAACTTGCTAGAAGACTACAAACCATCCAGAACTAGGCAACCAGACTCATCCTCAAACTCCCACACAGAACTCACACCACACCACATCTCAGAGAGCACCATTGGCTGACAATACACAAATGCGCTCATTTCAGACTCCTCACACACGCATTCCAGGCATTACACAATTTAGGCCCCCACCTTCGTGAACAGTTTCATTGCCTTCCACCAACCACTCAGACACCTCAGCTCTGCAGGAACCCTACATGCACATATCCCACTCATATACAAAACCAGATCAGAGGACAGGAGTTATTTTACATCTCTCTTGAAGCATGGAACGGCCTCCACTCCATATCAGAGCCTCTGCATCCTCTCTTCTTGAATTCTGCAAGACACTGAAAAGCTGGCTTTTTAATTAAAAAACCTACAGTAGGTAGGACTAGTCACACACTGCTGCTCAGCACCAGGATGCCCTCTTGAGTGATAGTGTGCTTTACAGATAAATATATCTTACCGTAACATGACATGGATGGTTTCTGTTTATGATGGCATAGTAGGCAACAAACAATGTCCTTTAATGCAGCCAAAGTGGTCGCCTGTGGCTAAGATTAAATTAAAACATTTCATCTATCACCTTATTGTTTATTGAAGTAGATGTCCTAAAAGTGACTGCTATGCCCAGACACGGGTCTTTTGTTCACTGCACCACAGGATTCAAACTATACATCATTGACAAGGCCTAAGTAGACCGAAACCCCTCATAAGTTGCTTGTGTTGCTGTTTGAAGGGGACCTGGCCTGGCAGTTTGGTATGGACGGTTTATATTGGAACAGGAAGAAGACTGATTTTCTTGTGGCTGATCCCTGTTTAGAGTTGCATAGTGGGCAAAAAACAATGTTCCGCTGTGCAGCCCAAGTGATCGCCAGTAGCTGAGATTATTTTGGGCATCACCTTGTGTTTTGTTTCAGTAGATGCCATAAGTGCAACAGGTATGTCCTGAAATGAGTCCTGGTGTTTTGTTTCAGTAGATGCCATAAGTGCAACAGGTATGTCCTGAAATGAGTCCTGTGCTCACTGTCCCACAGTACTCACTATAATTTATGGATGAGACCTGAGTAGGCCAATACCAGTCTAGGGTTACTAGTGGTCCCGTTTAGAGGGATCTGGCCTGCATTTGGTGTAGACTATTCCTCTAGGTGCAGGACAAAGACCGCTTTGCATGTGGCTGGTCTCTGTATAGATTAGTGATCGAAAAACGATGGACTGGAATATGGCACAGAGTGGTCGCCAGTTGCTCAATGCTTCCTTCTATCACCTTGTTGCTTAGTAAAGTAGATGCACTACATTCAAAGGGTATGCCCAGATTTGCTTCCCATATTCACCTGCTACAGGACACAAGCTGTTCCTTACCAATGAGGCCCATATGGAAACCAATTTTGGTTTGTTTATGCGCATATTTGCTTCTTTAGAATGGAAGAGACTTACATAATGCAGGAAAAGGCCCATGATTTGTGTGATTCGCATGAGAGCTGTTAAACCAGGACCTATATGTATCAAGGTTTTGCGTCACCCTTGCAAGGGGGGTGCAAGGGCAATGCAAAACATAAGTGAGATTTATCAAGCCACGCTAGGCCACCTTGCGTGGCCATACATGGCTTGATAAATCTGGAGTAAAGCAAGGCAGTGCAAATCGCTGTCTTGAGTTACTCTGCTTCAGGGAGGCATTCCATGGGTGGAGCGTGGGTATTTCTACGCATTCAGCCATGGATATTGGTGCATTTCCAGATTTACCATTAGTGACAGACCTAGGAATGCGTAAAAATGCTACGCCTCCCCAGGTGAGGCGCAATGAGGAAAAATATCTTTATTTTTCTTCTATTTTTCCTCTATGTGTGCTGCACTGTGCAGGAAAATGCCTTGAGGATTGTTTTTGAGCAGGAAGGGATCCCTTCCTGCACAAAAACAATCCTGCCTAGGCAGCCAAAAGTGCACCACCAGTAGGAAAGGACAGGCATACGATTTATAATTTCAAATCCAGCACATTCCTGCCTTTCTCACAGCGCAGCTAGGTTGCTTGTTGCTATAAAGTGAACCAAAGGAGCTCTGGGTTTGTTGTCGCGCTCTGTCAGAGGGTTAGGAAGCTGGGGTGTTAAGAGATGAATGACTTTCTCTATCTCACCAGCAAGGCTCTAAGGGAGGATAAAAGGCCACTTTGAGAGACTGGTGGGTTGCATACAAGGGACTGAACGAATCAAGTCTCTGCAGTTAACAGTAACCCTTGTACTGAAATAGATTCCAACTTATAGTATGTGAAAAACGACACTCCAAATCATTCTAAAGGAGGTAATCGATTCCTTGAACTAAATCGTTGATTGAAAACATACGTGATAACTATCAACTATGGGGCCGATTCACAGAACTAATATGAAATAAAATCATAAACTTACTACTTTTGGTATTCACAGAAGGCATTTAGTAGTAGTAAAGTTAGGATTCCTAACTTTACTACTACTACTAAATGCCTTTTGTGAATACCGAAAATCGTAAAGTTAGGATTTTGTCTCAGTTTAGTAGTAGTAGTAGTAAAGTTAGGAGTCCTAACTTTACTACTACTAAATGTCTTTTGTGAATACCGATTGTCGTTAAGTTAGGATTTTGTCTCAGTTTAGTAGTAGTAAAGTTAGGAGTCCTAACTTTACTACTACTAAATACCTTCTGTGAATACCAAAAGTAGTAAGTTTCTGATTTTATCTCAGATTAGTTCTGTGAATTGTCCCCTATGTTTTTATATGTTTAACACTTCGGTCTCTCCTTCTACTGCAGATCTTTATCAGGCTGACCATTCATCACCAGCACAGGCCCAGACAAAAACACACTGTTCGTACAGTGCTCGTGCAAAAATAAAGTTCAGCGCCAGGAATGTTTCCTGTTTGGCATCTCCTGCCAACTTAGGAAGTTTGTGTGCCTTGGAGAAAATGTGTGGAATTTAGGTGTCATTTCCCTTCTGAGAGGAAAAATGGTTAGTTTATTGATATGCAATGCATTTAACATCCAAAACTGAACATCTGGTCCACATCTGTTTAACAAAACTGCCATATTTTATGCTGCTCATTGGAATTCATGTTACAAGCGAATACATAAGTATCAGAAATCTTGCAAAGGCTCATGGCTTGTTGGTAGACGGCACCCATGAAAATATAATCCCTGATGTTGTTAGGCATACCCACATTTTAAAAATAATTGTAGCATTGACACACTCTTGAAATTAGTTTCTGAACACGATTTAGGCAGTATTGGCTGGGGGATCATTTAGCATAAATTTAAAAACAATTTAGCTGAGATGACAAAAAACATGTATACTGCAATGGTCCCAATTCAGATTACATGCTTAATGAACGAGTTAATGCAGCTTTTGGTATGAGAGGTTTGGCTGAAAATGTGTGGTGGCTCCATTACTGTCATCTGCATTAATTTCGGACTAATAAAATGCAAGGTTGGACCGCCACTTGTAGTTCCATGACTCACGTGCTGAAAAATGCCATACTTAACAACATAGGGGCATATGCATCAACATTAGCATTTGCGATTCCTTATTAGCGAAAAATAAGGAATCGCTAATAAGGAATAGCAAAAGGCTATGCATGTAGGAATCGCTATTCAAATAGCGATTCCTTAACATTCCTTATTACCGAATCGGTAATACCGAATCGGTAATAAGGAATACCTACCCATTCATTCCTATGGGCTTGGAGGCCCATAGGAATGAATGTAAAGCCATTCTGTATTAGCGATTCGGTATTACCGAATCGCTAATAGCTGGAGCACTTTCAAGGGTGCCAGGGTGTCAAAAGGACACCCTGTTGCACCCCTGAAAATGATATGTGCACATATGTTGCACACACACATGCTCTAAGGGCATGTGTGTGCGCAACATGAAACTTTGAAAAATGCACAAAAGTGCATTTTTCAAAGTTTTTGCAAATTACCATGCAGTTCATCTTCATGGTAATTTGCTCCCCTTATTAGCGAAATCGCTAATTTTTTAACTTTGATGCATTGCATTTAAGGAATCTCACTTTGGGATTCCTTAAATGCAATCGCTATTTAAGGAATCGGTATTTAAGGAATCCCTATTTAAAGAATCGCTATTTAAGGATTCCTTAAATACCGATTTCTGCTTTTGGGTTGATGCATTGGGATTGGGTATTTTTTACTTAATACCGGGAGCTAATAAGGATTCGGTATTTTACCGACTGGATTTTGGCTTGATGCATAAGGGTGATAGAGCCTTAATTATGAGTTCTTTACGCCGCCCTTGCGTCACTTTTTGTGACGATGCGACGGTGAGAAATATGCGCCACACTGCGCCATATTTACAAAGTGATGCATCTAGGCAGATGTGTCTCTTTGTAAACCCCTGCGCTACATTATACCTGCGTCAGGTATAATGTTTGCTGGGTGGGTGTTCTGGCGCATAAAAGGCTGCAAAACTTCTAGGACGCCACTGCGTCAAATCCTTATGCCTGCCTCACAACAGGCGTAAGGAGTGACGCAGGCCAATTGCCGGAGTTGCATTTTATTTCAGACACCCCCCAGCAATGCTCCACTTTTTCACCTGCAGATATGTCAGGAATACTGACGTATCTGTAAATCCTTGCGACATGGAGCGGCGTACAGTAAATATGGTCCACACTGAAAAGTGTAGTGGAGTTTGTGTTACCAAGGGAGTGCAAATATTGTGAGCTTTGTAAATTGGAGATACTAACATATTTGCAATGCTTAACTACACTTATATGGAATTGCAAACATATGGGCATATCCGCTGCAGGCAGGACTTTTCACTTAGGGAAACAAAAGAAAAATAAATAAATAATGGATAGGATGCTTGAATCTCACCAATTGCTCTATGGCATGTTCTAACCGCTTAATCTCTCCAGTTAATCACAGTCAGCATGAGGAATTTAAATAACCATATTGCTGAAGCAACGTTGGTAGTGCTTGCCACACTAAAGGGCTATGGAGGGTTTGTGAGTCCCCAACATTAAAACTCCTCCACCCTGTCCTTGGTCTGTGGCTTAATGGTGCCTCAGCCCTCTGCCTTATTGACTGGAAGAGAATCAGACCCGTAAGACATTTTCTTAAGGAGCCAGGCCAGCTGTTAGTTGATTTAATTCTTTTAGTTTCTTAAAGCCCTTTTATCACCAATGAGTGGTATGGAAACTAAGTGGCTGCCTCTTTTCTGATGGATTCC
This sequence comes from Triturus cristatus, assembly GCF_964204655.1. Lineage (NCBI taxonomy): Eukaryota > Metazoa > Chordata > Amphibia > Caudata > Salamandridae > Triturus > Triturus cristatus. Next base: position 1,547,174,145 of record NC_140590.1, read on the forward strand.
AGCCAATCATATGTGTGTCCATTCAAGACAATAATAGAAATTCAGCCAATGAGACAACTCCCTTTTAGACATTTAGTTATGTTGTCAGATTTATACATACCTTACACATGCATACTGTGTAATACCCAAGGTACCTCTAGTTGGCCGCACACATGTAATTTCCAGGGCATTACATGCATACTGTGATTTGGGGGATAATTTGTAATGGAAATTCCATGGGTGTAGCCAACTAGAGTGGTACTTTGAGTATCTCGAGATTGGTATATACTAGAAGGTTCACACTGGAGAATAATAGACATGAATCTATAGAGAGAATAGGGCACCACCAACCATTAAAGCATGCTGGGGCACTGCAGGGACTAAAGCAGCCCCTCCAGTATCAGTGAATGCATGACCCAGGGAGATTCTAACATCCTTTTTAGAGCACTCCGAGCTGGAGCTCCATGCCATTCAGCTGGAGCGTGGAGACCCCTTATGGTTAGTCATATGGCTGCATTTTGTGGCCTGAAGAGTGTTAAACAAAAACTCAAACACATGTTTAGGATTGACTCAAATATTTTATTTTAATTTAAAATATTTTTGGGTTAATCATTAGTACATGTTAACATTGTCTTACATCCAATTGGCACATTTAAATTATTCGTAAGTCCCCAGTAAAGTGGTACCACATGTACCCAGGGCCTGTAAATTAATTGCTACTAGTGGGCCTGCAACACCGATTGTGCCACGCTCTTAAGCATCCCTTTAAACATGTCTCAGGCCTACCATTGCAGGCCGTGTGTGCAGTTTTAAACTGCCAATTCAACCTTGCAAAATAATGCATTTGCCAGGCCTAAATATTCCTTTTTGATAGATTTAAGTAACCCCAGGATAGGCCCTAAAAAGTCCAGAGAGCAGGGTGCAGTATATTTAAAAAGTGGGACAAGTATTTTTAAGTTTTACATGTCCTGTAAGTGAAAAACACTTACATTAGTTTTCCACTACTGCAAGGCCTATCTATCCCATAGGATAACATTGTGTTAACTTATTACATTTAATAAGTGATCACTTTTAATTGGGAGTATGCGGGAAGTTCGAGTTTGGTGTCTAAATTTTTTTATTCAAAGCCCTTTTTAATGGTAAAGTTGGATTTGAAGTCATAATTGTGAAAATACTACTTTTAGAAAGTAGGTATTTGTTGTCCCAACCATTAGGCACCTGCTGCCTTTATCCTGAGTCACATGACTAGGAGCAGCTGGTGGCTGACCTTTGTGAATTGATCTCAAACAGTGAGAAAAAGAGCTATAGGTGTTGACAGGATAGGCCATCTCTGACTTGATGAGGGGGAAGAGCTGTCACCTACCGCACTTGCACATCACAAATGCTCTGCCTGAGCACACTCACAAAGGGGCTTGACAGTAGTCTATTGTGACCCCAGACAATCTGGGGTCAGGGCAGTGAGGCAGAAAATTCTAAACACCTCTTGGGGTTGGAAACCTCCAGAACCATCTCCTACTTGAAAGTGGGCACTAGGTATAAATATTGGACCCCCAGACCCATCTCTTCAATACACCTCTGAACCCGTGGAAGACTCAGAAAGCCTGCTGTGCTGCTTTTCCAGAAGGACTGCTACTCTGTTTGATTGTTGCCCTGCTGCTTGAGTGAAGGACAGAACCCACATCCTGAACCCAGGACCACCAGAGTCAATTAATCAATTAGCCAGTACTTATAGATTGCGGATAATCACCCTTGAGGGTATTCAGGTGCTGAGGCATCGCTGGTCCCAGTCAAAAAGCCTGGTTTTGAGTCCCTTCCTAAAATCCTTGCGAGAGAGCGATGTTCGCAGGTGGAGAGGTAGGTCATTCCAGGACTTGGTGGTGAGGTAGGAGAAGGAACGACCACCACCATGGCCTCGGAGAATGCAAGGGGTGTGTGCGAGAGAGGGCTTGAGTCTTGAGGGTTAGTGGAAGTTCAGGCAGTGTTTGATGTAACCTTGTACCAGGTGGTGAAGGGCTTAGGAGACGTGTGTGATGTAATATGATATTGTATTTGTAGAGCGAAACTAATGCCCGGAGGCGTCTAGGCGTGACCCACACTGACAACGTGAAAAACCCTGCAAATGAGAAAAAGATAACCAGTTAAAATTAACCTATGTTATGTCAGCATCTTGAACTGGCATCTCTTCTAGACAGGGAGCCAGTGGAGGTTCCTGAGGTGGGGGTGATGTGGGCTAATTTGGGGAGGTTGAGGATGAGCCTGGCTGCTGCATTCTGTATAGTCTGGAGTCTCTTGAGGAGTTGGGTGGTGATTCATCAAAGAGCATATTTCCGTAGTCCAGCCGGCTGGTGACGAGGGATTGTGTGATGGTTTTCCTGGTACTGATGGGATCCATCTGAAGATTTTTCAGAGTATGCTGAGAGTGTGGAAGCTGGAGGAAGAGACTGCGTTGACCTGGCGCTTCATGGTGAGTTTGCTGACCAGGATGATGCTGAGGTTATGGGAGTGGTCAGTTGGAGCAGGTGTGGGTCAGAGTGCAGTGGGCCACCAGATATCGTCCCATGGGGTTTTTTTTCTCCCCAAAATCAGCACTTCCGTCTTGTCCGTGTTGATCTTCAGGCAGCTGATCCTTATCCAGAAGGCAACACTAGTCATGACATTGTGGAAGGTATTTCTGGTGATGGAGGGTGTTCCGTGAGTGAGAGGATGAGTTGGGTGTTGCCTGCATGGGATATAATGTTGAGTCCATGGATTCTGATGATGTCGACCAGGGGTGTCATGTAGGTGTCGAACAGGTTGGGACTGAGGGATGAGCCTTACGGGATGCCGTAGATTGTGCTCTTGGGTTCCGAAGTAAAGGGTGGTAGGCGGATTCTCTGAGTGCATCCTGCAAGGAAGGATATGATCCTTTTGAGAACGACTCCCTGGATGCTGACGCTGTGGAGTCTTCATATGAGGGTGTGGTGGGATATGATGTCGAACACAGCTGAGAGGTCAAGAAGGATGAGGGCCGCTGTTTCATCTCAGTCAAGGAGGGTTCTGATGTCATTGATGGCGGCGATCTCAGTGCTGTGGTTGGCATGGAAGATGGATTGGGTGGCGGCAAGCAGGTTGTTTCTATCCAGGTGTTCATCAGCTGGTGGTTGAAGGCCTTCTCAAGGACTTTTGCAGGGAACTGTAGCAGTGAGATGGGGCAGTAGTTTTTGAGTTCGCTGGGGTTAGCGAAAGGTTTCTTTAGGAGGGGTCTGACCTTTGCGTTTTTCCATCCATCGGGGAAGGTGGCTGTGGTAATGGATCCATTGAGCATGGAGATGTGGCTTCCCCTCCTCACCTGAGCGTTGGGGACAGAAGGCTCCAACCACCTTCAACCCAGCAATCTGTATGCTGTGAGTGGTACCCAACCAGTCGCAGAACCGATGCAGCATGATACATCGTCTCACAAGACAGCTCATCAAAACCACTGCATGATACATCTCCGATGCAGAACTTAGCACGGCAGCCCACAGTCTCACTGGAACCACCACAGCGTGATGCAACCTTGATGCAGGCCTTTGCATCGCAAGCCCCTCATCCACGGCATCCTCAATGATGATGCAGTACTCAGCATTGCAAGCCCTGCAACATCTTCAAGACCAGCTGGTGTGCAGCGCATCTTCAACAGAGGACTTCTCATCGCAAGCCCCTTGTCAACAGCATCCTTGACAATGAGCAGGACTTCTCATTGAAACCTTGCAGCTCCTGGAATAGCAACAGTGTGCCATATTTCCGCACCGGGCATCACACTGCCTATGCTGCATGACGCATCCTTGACATGGGATCACGCAAGGCTCTGCAATGAGGATTTAAGGTACTCTTTTTGAGTGTGTCTAACTGGGTCCCTGTATCTGGCCCGCACTCCAGGCTTGTCCATGTGTCTGGAGTGACTAGATAACCACAGTTGGCATGGTTTGATTGCTCTCTTTCTGATTAAAGCATGTGAATCTATGAAAGGTTCATCACTAGAGAAGAAGCTAGCTGCTTGCCTATAACTCCAGTTCTCCAGTATTAGTGTCTTTCACAAATTCACATGCGATCAGATGCTCACTACCCGATTAATTATACCCTTCACACTGGTTCTATGACATCTGAGATGCAGTGGCCTCTAGTGGGAATAGAGTACTCAGCACGTCAATCTCATTTTCTGATGTTCAGGTAATTTCAAATGTGGTGAATGTGTTACTAAACCAACACTATTATTTGGGCCTATGGCCATTTTAACACCATTTTTGGTATTTGCAAATGCTAAGATTTCCCAGCCTGATGATGGGGAATGATTCAAGCATGCAGTGATTAATTTTCGTCTGTTTATTCTGGAGCTTGCTGCCCGCATTTATTCCTTGACACTGCCACATATTTATAACAATCCACCACATGATGGTGATGTTTGTCTATTTTTAAACAGAGTACATCCACAAAAGGTTTACAAAGTTAATATATATATATATATATATATATATATATATATATATATATATATATATATATATATATATCCAACTATGGGTATATCCCTTCTAAGAAATAAACATCCAGCACTCCGGTGAAAGAATGGGCACTCGGTCTTTATTTTCGACAAACGAGGTATAACATCAACGCGTTTCAGCAGACTTGCGCTGCCTTGTTCACGATGTATACATATATATATATATATTCACTGAAAAAACCATAGGTTTCACACATGTTATAGTTAGCTGTACATTTCACTCGTAAAAAACCAATGAAATTCCATGTTATAATTAGATCAGGTAACTATAACTTGCGCGACCGCAATCCACTGCTGATGACGTCACATATTACATCACTCATGACATGGTCAGTGACATCACTCATCACATCAATGATGACATCTCAAATGACACATTGTGGATTGCGGTCTCGCAAGTTATAGTTACCTGATCTAACTATAACGTGGAATTTCATTGGTTTTTTACGAGTGAAATGTACAGCTAACTATAACATGTGTGAAACCTATGGTTTTTTAAGTGAATTTGCAAGGTTTTTTAAATGCTAATTCCTAACTATAACGTGTGTGAAACCTATGGTTTTTTCAGTGAATTTGTACGTTTTTTTAATTGCTAAGTTATGTATTTATTTTTAATTTTTGCGCGCACGCTGTGGGCACTCGGTGCGCTTCGCGCACCGAGCGCCCACGTTGCGCATTTCGTACCGTGTACGCCTCGCCATTTTTTACAAAATATCAATTGTTTTTTTCTCTCTTGGGGGTCCTTAGATTTATATATTAAATGTGATTGTTAATTCTTTTTTTTTTTTTTTTTTTTTTTTACCGTACGCGTACGGTAAGCTTACCGTACGCGCACCCCGCGATTTTTTAAAAAAATTATTAAATTTATTTTTCATACTTTTTGGTCCTTCGTGAACCCCCTGACGAACGCTAGGGGGTCTGCAACTCTCTTCGTTGCCCCTTTTTCATGTTATCAACCTTTTTTTTTCAGTGCAAGAGACAGAAAATGGCGGCCGATACTTCCTGGTTTCGACCGATTCGAATGGTTACTTTGATCTAACAACCAATCAGAATCGCGCTCGCGCACGGCACCGTACGCGTACGGTAAGCTTACCGTAAGCGCACGGTAAGCGCACGGAGCGCGCTTACAGATATATATATTGATTTAAATGCTATTTTCTCAGGAACTACTGAACAGATCTACACCAGACCTACAAAAGGCACATCCTTGACCTGCGGACTACCTCTCTGCCAAATTACAAGTAATTCTGTTCAGCCGTTCGGGCTGTAGCTGTGTCTAAAGGTCCTATGGAAAAATGCATGGGGAAAACGTGTTTTGGGACCCCCCTTTTTTCTCAGCCCCCGCTTGACGAATCACCCCGAGACTTTCAGGGTAGGAGCGGAGCATAGCGCCCCATTAGTTTTGAAAATTTCGCGAGGATTCGTCAACCGGTGCCAAAGTTATTCAAAATAGAATTTTCAGATTTCCTATGGAAACACGGTCCTAACTATAACTATCTACTGGCGACCGCCAGTAGATAATATATATATATATATATATATATATATATATATATATATATATATATATATATATATATATATATTCCAATTCACCATGTCTCCATCAAAGAAATCACGCTGCGCACTCCAGCTCCATCGTGAAAATTATTTTAATCCTGATTCAGAGGCAAATGCATGAATCGCGTAGTGACAGATTGAGCTACTTTTGTCTTGATCATGTGCCTGCAAGAGAAAGGGGAGGAGATAGGGTGAAACAGTTGCGTCAGCTCAGCTTGAAGCGAGATATATTATCGAGCTCCAAACACGTATTCCTGGGGGGTTGAACATGGAGGAGGAATTGTGGTCCTTTATTGGTTAAACTGTTCAGATTTCTGTTGTTTTTCCTGACACCCTAGGTAGCTCACAAAGCTTTTCTATACTCCTTGAGAAATGAACTTTTTTCAAAAGATTTTTTCATAATCGTTTCAATTTGTTGAATTGCTATATTTTATGTGTATTTTTCATATTTACAAAAGAGTTTGCTTTAAGCAATTCCATCAATGCATTTATTTTTAACTTCCTTAGAAGTATTGTAGGATTGAGTACACAAAGTATGCATAATGCACATTTGGATTAGTAAAAGTAGCTGTTTTGCAAATTATAATTGATGACTGATGGCCCATTGGAGGGCTCAATTTTGGAGGAATGAATCACTTAGTGCTGTGGAATAAGACAGCGGGAGTGGCCATGATTATGTTGTTCAATAGGATAGCAAATAAGTTATTAACATAACGGTGGCATTGATTATTTGAAAAGCCTAAGAAAACTGAAAAAATCAAAAATCTGAGAAACCTTGATTTATCTGTTTTTATCATATTTTTGCAGGATGAATTTTGCAAAGTAAATTTTGTACTGCAATAGGTTTCAATAGCAACTTAGTATAGTTGACCTAGGTTAAAATGGCCGCCATGTTAACGCGAGCCTGTGCGATGCATTGGAAAGTCCCTTGTCTATGTTGATTAATAGCCCATTGGACGAATGAGTAAGCCTGTTATTTAAAGGTTATGAACTGTGTAACAAACTAACACTGACGAAGGCCAGGGTGCCGGAACGCGTGTGTTAGTAATCGCCTCTGAATCAGGATTAAAATAATTTTCACTATGGAGCTGGATTGCGCAGCGTGGTTTCTTTGATGGGGAAGTGGTGAATTGGAGTATTATTCGCGATACCGTCTATGCAAACTGCGCACCCGCACTGTGGAGAGTGAGGGAACTAGACGTGTTTTTCTTCATATATATATATATATTCACAGAAAAAACCATAGGTTTCACACATGTTATAGTTAGCTGGACATTTCACTCGTAAAAAACCATTGAAATTCCCCCGTTATAGTTAGTTCAGATAACTATAACTCGCGCGCCCGCAATCCACTGCTGATGACGTCACATATTACATCACTCATGACATGGTCAGTGGCATCACTCATGACATCACTGATGACATCATCCTTGTGATAGAGTGGTGGTCGCGCGAGTTATAGTTATCTGAACTAACTATAACGGGGGAATTTCAATGGTTTTTTACGAGTGAAATGTCCAGCTAACTATAACATGTGTGAAACCTATGGTTTTTTAAGTGAATTTGTAAGGTTTTTTAAATGCTAAGTTATGTATGTTTTATTATATTTTTTATATATTTATTTTACAATAAGCTACCTATGTATATAGTTATAGATTGACTGTATCCTATAATATGGAATGGCTCGTTTAAAATGTTTTTTTTTGTTCTTAAGGTTTTTCACCGTGCGCGCACCCCGCGATTTTTTGAAAAAAAAAAAAAATTTTTTTCACCCTTCGGGGTCCTTCAGGGACCCCCTGACAAAGGCTAGGAGGTCAGGAACTCTCTACCCTGCCCCCTTTTCACGTTGTCCACCTTTCTTTTTTACTGTCACACACAAAACACACAAAATGGCGGCCGACACTTCCTGATTCCTACCGATTCGAATGTTGACTGACATGTGACCACCAATCAGAATTACGCTCGCGCACGTTATGGTGCGCGCTTATAGATATTTATGTGCTTTTAAATGCAATTTTCTCAGGAACTACTGAACAGATTGACACCATATATGCAAAAGGCACATGCCTGACCTGAGGACTACCTCTTTGCCAAATTTCAAGTAATTCTGTTCAGCCGTTCGGGCTGTACCTTCGACTAAAGGTCCTATGGGAAAATGTATGGGGAAAACGCGTTTTGGGACCCCCCTTTTTTCTCAGCCCCCTGCTTGACGAATCATCCCGATACTTTCAGGGTAGGAGCTGTGCGGAGCTAGGTAGATATAGTTAGGACCTATTTTCCATAGGAAATCCACAACATTCTTTTTGGAATAACGTTGGCGCCGATTGACGAATCTTCGCGAAATTATCCAAACTTTTGCCCAGCTCCGGTCCGCTCCTATCCTGAAAGTTTCGTGGCGATTCGTCAAGCGGGGGCCGAGAAAAAAGGGGGGTCCCAAAACGCATTTTCCCCATGCAATTTCCCATAGGACCTGTTGACGCAGCTACAGCCCGAACTGCTGAATGGAATTACACCAAATTTGGCAAAGAGGTAGTCCTCAGTTCAGACTCGTGCCTTTTGCTTAAATGGTGTAAATCTGTTCAGTAGTTGCTGAGAAAATCAAAAGTGAAATCATAGATATATCTATGGCCTCGGAGGATCCGCGCAACCTTCCTGCACCCAGCGCGCACCCTACCGTGCCCTAGGGGACTTAGAGGTCCCCTAGGGGCCAACTAGCCCACCAGGTACCTCGTGGAAGCGCCACGGAGCTGCATTGCAGAGTGTTGTAAAAAGGGGTGTGGCCCCTGAACACCGCTCTGCAACGCAGCTCCCTGACACATACTGGAGGTACCTGGTGGGCTAGTTGGCCCCCAGAGGACCGCAGGATTGAAGAGGAATTAATTCCCCAACTTAAAACACACCACAGGGCGTGTTTGCACATGTCACCTCAGGCCCCGCCCCCTTTCTTTACCATTGTACAGATATTCCTCTAAAATCAGCCGAACTACAAATTCCAATTTACTCACCTGTTATCAGGAGAGAACCCAGGGCTGCATCCTGAAAAGTAATTCTAAGCGTGCTTACTAGTAACTTGTATTTCCTTCCATAGGAATCCATTGTGTGGTTTTCAGCAGAAAAGTTTCTAAGTGTCCATTTTTGAAACGTACAAATATTCTTCTAAAATCAGCCGACCTACGAATTCCAATTTACTCATCTGTTATCAGGAGAGAACCCAGGGCTGCATTTTTTAGACCAGCACTGACCCTGAAAAGTAATTCTAAGCATACTTACCAGTAACTTGTATTTCCTTCCATAGGAATCCATTGTGTGGTTTTCAGCAGAAAAGTTTCTAAGTGTTCATTTTTGAAACGTACAAATATTCCTCTAAAATCAGCCGAACTATGAATTCCAATTTACTCACCTGTTATCAGGAGAGAACCCAGGGCTGCATCTTTTAGCCCAGCACTGACCCTGAAAAGTAATTCTAAGCGTGCCTACTAGTAACTTGTATTTCTTTCCATAGGAATCCATTGTGTGGGTTTCAGCAGAAAAGTTTCGAAGTGTCTATTTTTGAAACTTACAAATATTCCTCTAAAATCAGCCGAACTATGAATTCCGATTTACTCACCTGTTATCAGGAGAGAACCCAGTGCTGCATCTTTTAGACCAGCACTGACCCTGAAAAGTAATTCTAAGCGTACTTACCAGTAACTTGTATTTCTTTCCATAGGAATCCATTGTGTGGTTTTCAGCAGAAAAGTTTCTAAGTGTCCATTTTTGAAACATACAAATATTCCTCTACAATCAGCCGAACTACGAATTACGATTTACTCACCTGTTATCAGGAGAGAACCCAGGGCTGCATCTTTTAGACCAGCACTGACCTTGAAAAGTAATTCTAAGCATACTTAACAGTAACTTGTATTTCCTTCCATAGGAATCCATTGTGTGCTTGTAAGTAGAAAAGTTTCTGTGTCTATTTTCAAAAACTAAAAATATTCCTAAACAATCGTCTGTATGACCTAAACACATTCTTTCAACTGTTTACAGGAGATTCACCTGTGCTGGATCCAGGATCCACCACTGAGTAAGAAAAAGTAACGATAACACTACTTACCTGCTAAGTGAATTTTCTGCCCTAGGATCACATTAGTAATTTTATGTAAAACATTTTCCGTGTCAACTTTTAAAATACAATAATAATCCTTAAAAATCACTACTGTAACCAAAACGCTTTTACTCAACTGTTTACAGGAGATGTTCAAGGACTGAATCTAGCATCCAGTCCTGTGGTTAGAACAGTAATCCATAAAGTAACTAATTGCATTTGACTAGAAATTCACATTGAGCTCAATGTTGCTTTGTGTTTGAAATTGTGTTGCCCATTGCAACAACTGTAACTACTGTACTTAAAAGTCTACTGCGTATTTGCAAAGTATTTAAACTAAAGTAATTCATTCTGAGAAAGTATATTTTGTATTGTAATGTATAATGTAAATTAAAAAAAAATATCTAAAAATAAACAGTTTAAACAATGTAGTAAATCAGTATAAAAAAAATCAGTATAACAATTAATACATTAAAAATTGTCATTTACAAAACCTTTGAAATTCACTGAAAAAACCATACGTTTCAGGCCTGATATAGTTAAGAATTAGCATTTAAAAAACCTTTGAAATTCACTGAAAAAACCATAGGTTTCAGGCCTGATATAGTTAGGAATTAGCATTTTAAAAACCTTTGAAATTCACTGAAAAAAACATTGGTTTCAGGCCTGATATAGTTAGGAATTAGCATTTAAAAAACCTTAGAAATTCACTGAAAAAAACAATAGGTTTTAGGGGTGTTATAGTTAGCTGGACATTTCTCTCCAACAAAACCATTGAAATTCCTCTGATATAGTTAGTTGTACTAACTACATCTCGCGAGCCCTCAATCCACTGCTGATGATGTCACATATTACATCATTCATGACATGGTCAGTGACATCACTGATGACATCTCAAATGACATCACTGATGACATCACTGATGACATCATCCACATGACAATCAGATACACCTCATCATACACTAGTATAACCTTTCATCACTCACTGCAAAATAGATAGTGCCAGATTTAAAATCATTGACACACCAATACAAGTTTCTAAACACCCACTCAGTGATTCCTAGATCTATACACACATCTAATCACTTACCTATAGATTCACTCATACATGCTGTCAATGATCAATAGAACACTATCAAATATACTTATACACCTATATCGACATTACACACCAGCACACATCCTAATCACTTATGAAGTCGTCCTACTCACTTATGCAAACAATGGATCATACTTACTTTTACTTAGCTATACACTTATAAAAACACCACTTCATCTATTCATATAGATAATAGCTCATACTTAGTGTGTTTTAAAATCACTATTACAACTATACAGTTATCCATACAGTCACTCATACAATCACTGAGTCTTATGTATACTCATTTATATACAACAGCTGACACATACACTGGCTTTTATTTTTCCAGTTTGTTGGACATGTACCATTGAGACATATATTTGCTCATCGCCACACCCATAAAGATATTCACTCACCCAAACAACTGTTATAACATGTAGTTTTAACTTCATATACCTACTGAATCAACTATTCACACATCTTTGGGCAGTCACACACCCCCCACCGAACAACACACACATTCACTCTCCCATACAAATACTCAGTTAACTAATCAATAAATAATATAAACTTTCACGTAGCTAGTAACCAACTAGTGCAGCAGTTTACACAACAACTGACAAAGTGATACAGATATTCACACAGTTTAGTTACTATCCAATATATTTAGTGAGACACTATAAATTAGTCAAGTAAACAGTCAATCACACTGCTACTAAATCCTCCATCCAGATATTTATATTTATATATCCACTCATTCTTCAATGCAAATTGCTATATATATAATACATATTTAAATAACGAACCAAACCACATTCTCTGGATGATGTCATCAGTGATGTCATCGGTGATGTCATTTGAGATGTCATCAGTGATGGCACTGACCATGTCACGAATGATGTAATATGTGACATCATCAGCAGTGGATTGCGGGCACGCGAGATGTAGTTAGTACAACTAACTATATCGGAGGAATTTCAATGGTTTTGTTCGAGAGAAATGTCCAGCTAACTATAACACCCCTAAAACCTATTGTTTTTCAGTGAATTTCTAAGGTTTTTTTAAATGCTAATTCCTAACTATAACGTGCCTGAAACCTATGGTTTTTTCAGTGAATATATATATATATATATATATATATATATGTAAGCAGGTTTTGTCCAAGGGATCGAGGACGCGCACAACAACAGGTAGCTGGGACAAGAGCTCTTTATTGACGCGTGCAGCTTGCCGGTAGATCCAGATTAGTTGCGATGCCTGACGCGTTTCGGGCCAACCTCGGCCCTTGTTCACAGGCTGTGACAGGAAACAAAGAAAGCTTCAGAATCTCCAACACCCCAGCATAAATTTCACTTTGGCGCCCTCGTTGAGCTCTCACAGGTGAGTCCGTTTTATACACTGCATGCTGGGATGTGTAGTCAAAAAGCGTCCTTGATTTCGTGTGGTTGCAAAGAATTCATTTCAGGGGAAATTCTTCGTGCAAAACCCACCAGTGGGCTTCCAGACATAGCGGGCAAGCTGCTTCCCTGTTGTTGCTGGAGCGGGGCAGTGAACAGTTCGGTGCCCCTGCAGCTCCATTGCAAAATTTCATGTGGCGGCAGCGTACCTCACGGCGGGACAGCCGTAATAATGTAAGCAGGTTTTGTCCAAGGGATCGAGGACGCGCACAACAACAGGTAGCTGGGACAAGAGCTCTTTATTGACGCGTGCAGCTTGCCGGTAGATCCAGATTAGTTGCGATGCCTGACGCGTTTCGGGCCAACCTCGGCCCTTGTTCACAGGCTGTGACAGGAAACAAAGAAAGCTTCAGAATCTCCAACACCCCAGCATAAATTTCACTTTGGCGCCCTCGTTGAGCTCTCACAGGTGAGTCCGTTTTATACACTGCATGCTGGGATGTGTGGTCAAAAAGCGTCCTTGATTTCGTGTGGTTGCAAAGAATTCATTTCAGGGGAAATTCTTCGTGCAAAACCCACCAGTGGGCTTCCAGACATAGCGGGCAAGCTACTTCCCTGTTGTTGCTGCAGCGGGGCAGTGAACAGTTCGGTGCCCCTGCAGCTCCATTGCAAAATTTCATGTGGCGGCAGCGTACCTCACGGCGGGACAGCCGTAATAATGTAAGCAGGTTTTGTCCAAGGGATCGAGGACGCGCACAACAACAGGTAGCTGGGACAAGAGCTCTTTATTGACGCGTGCAGCTTGCCGGTAGATCCAGATTAGTTGCGATGCCTGATGCGTTTTGGGCCAAGCTCGGCCCTTGTTCACAGGCTGTGACAGGAAACAAAGAAAGCTTCAGAATCTCCAACACCCCAGCATAAATTTCACTTTGGCGCCCTCGTTGAGCTCTCACAGGTGAGTCCGTTTTATACACTGCATGCTGGGATGTGTAGTCAAAAAGCGTCCTTGATTTCGTGTGGTTGCAAAGAATTCATTTCAGGGGAAATTCTTCGTGCAAAACCCACCAGTGGGCTTCCAGACATAGCGGGCAAGCTGCTTCCTGTTGCTGGAGCGGGGCAGTGAACAGTTCGGTGCCCCTGCAGCTCCATTGCAAAATTTCATGTGGCGGCAGCGTACCTCACGGCGGGACAGCCGTAATAATGTAAGCAGGTTTTTCAATGATTTTGTACGAGTGAAAAGTCCAGCTAACTATAATGCCCCTGAAACCTATGGTTTATTCAGTGAATTTCTAAGGTTTTTTAAATGCTAATTCCTAACTATAACGTGCCTGAAACCTATGGTTTTTTCAGTGAATTTCAAAGGTTTTTTAAATGCTAATTTCTAACTATGCCTACAGAGATAGGACATGTGAAGAAAGAAGAAAAAACGCACAGAAAGAAAAAAAGAAATGCAGAAAGAAGCAATAAGTCCTCAAAGACGAAGAAAAGTGCAGGAAGAAGGATAACGTGCAGAAATAACAAACAGAAGAGCAGAAAGAAGCCTTGTTGCAAAATCATCCTGTACCCTCAACTTTTTCAGACAGATACTGGGGGTAACTGAGTCTGACTAACCAGTCCTAGAGCCAGTGCTATGTTAAAAGACGCTCAGAATACAGTGAAAACACCTACATACGCTAGGGAACACTATGCGTTGGGGTCCCCCTTTGATTAGCATGACCTCCTTTGTAAGCCCCTAGTATATATTAGGGCAGGGGATTAAAACTATCTCTTAAAATGCGCCACAGGGCTTGTTTGCACATCTCACCTCAGGCCCCGTTCCCTCCCTTCCACACTGTGTAAACACGCCCTGTGGCCGTTTTAAGTTGGGAGATTAAGTTCCCTTGAATCCTGAGGGTCCCTAGGGTCCAACTAGCCCACTAGGTACCTCCAGTAAGCGCCACAGAGCTGCGTTGCAGAGAGGTGTAAAAAGTGGCACAGCCTGGACCACCTCTCTGTAACGCAGCTCAGTGGCGCTTACTGGAAGCACCTGGTGGGCTAGTTAGCCCCCAGGGGCCCTCAGGATTGAAGGGGAATTATTTCCCCAACTTAAAACGCGCCATAGGGCGTGTTTGCACACATCACCTCAGGCCCTGTGCCCTCCCTTCCCCACTGTGTAAACATGCCCTGTGGCCATTTTAAGTTTGGAGATTAAATCCCCTTGAATTCTGAGGGTCCCTAGGGGCAAAATAGCCCACTAGGTATGTCCAGTAAGCGCCATTGCAGAGAGGTGTAAAAAGGGGCACGGCCTGCATCACCTCTCTGCAACGCAGAGCAGTGGTGCTTACTGAAAGCACCTGGTGGGCTAGTTGGCCCCCAGGGTCCCTCAGGATTGAAAGGGAATTATTTCCCCAACTTAAAACGCGCCACAGGGCGTGTTTGCACACGTCACCTCAGGCACCATCCCCTCCCTTCACCGCTGTGTAAACGCACCCTGTGGCCGTTCTAAGTTGAGAGATTAAGTCCCCATGAATCCTAAGGGTCCCTAGGGTCAAACTAGCCCACTAGGTACCTCCAGTAAGCGCCACAGAGCTGCGTTGCACAGAGGTGTAAAAAGGGGCGTGGCCTCAGAACACCTGTCTGCAACGCAGCTCCCTGGTGCATACTGGAGATACCTGTTGGGCTAGTTGGCCCTCAGGGACCCTCAGTATTGAAGGGGAATTAATTCCCCAACATACAACTGGCCAGGGGGCGCGTTTGCAGAGTGCTGCAAGGAGGGGGCGTGGCCTCCATCGCGGTGCCAGTCTTTTATTTATTTTATTTTTTTAAGAAGGAGGGTTGTGTGGCCCCCCTTCTTTTTCAAAATTAATTAATTTGGAAGGGGGCCGCGTGGCCCCCGTCCCAAGGCCTTAATCGGCCCCGGGGACCCCAACCCCCGGGTAATGGCCTTTTAAAAAAAAAAATATTTAGGAGGGGGGCTGCGTTGCCCCCCTCCTCAGGCCTCTTATGGCCCCGGGGACCCCATCCCCTGGGGCCGGCTTTTGTTTTTTATTATTTTAAAAAACATATATATTTATAGAAACACCTTGGACATGCTGGACAAACCGTATGTACCTATCACCATGACGATTTGGGTGACATTCATTAAAAGGCGACTATGCATACAATGAATCCACGTGGAATGTATTTACAACGCTAGTGAAGCTCTGACGTGTCTGACGCCCTACCGTGCCTAATCCCAGCGCCCCCGCCGGTGGGTACTCTCCAAGTAGACACCCTTGTCGTTTATTTATACAAACATGGGTAGCTATTGACGGGCACATTTAATACACACGCACACCAAGCCATTCAAAGGGGATTCGACAAAAATTCGACCAAACTATGCAAGAAACCCCCCTCAAGGTTAATAAAACACGCATCCACCGCCGGATGTGTAATACTTTTTATTTTACTCTCTGGAAAGGAGACGAACCTCACTTGAGAGTCACAGCATGCTCCTGGCTGAGCCCAATGCTGTGTTAGACCCAACAGTGCCCGCCGAGTGCCACACACCTCTGTGTTGTATTCCACCAACTAGTGCGTATGCTATGACACTCTCTAGCCCATGTGCACTGTAACACCACCCCGTGAATGTCATACCACACTTTCCGTCGCCAGGGTTATATTGCCCCATCTAACGTGCCTTCCTCGATGCCTATGTTATAACGCACAGTGCTATGCCATACATATTACAATCTGGGATCCATATCTTTGTCACAGTGCATATGCAACGTTACACTCCCCAGCACATATTTTATATTACAACTTTAAAGACTAGTTAGGCTACACAACACTTCCCTGTGCATATTTCACTCCAAGGCGTATATCGCATAGCACGCGCTAGTGCCTGTGCTATCTCGCGCTCTCCAATGAATCTGTCACTGCACACAATGTATTGCATATTATATTTCACGCCCCGGTTCATCTTATATCACACTTTTTGGTGCATAGTTTATACCATATACTATATCTAGTTTTCATTTTCAATCGTGCTCTCAGGACTATGTTCTATATAACACTGCGTCCACCTACCCTTTTCACGGGCATTACATTTTGCGATGGGGGGAGGGTCAGGGGGTGTTTCTGCCAAGTGATCCCGGAGTCACAGTCACAAACCTCCTCTTCTTCCTGAATAAAAGTGAGATTATGCTGCATACTTGTTCATATTTTAAGTAGTTCGCACAGACACACATTTTAAAAACAATAAAGTTCCTAATACCCACCTTCTCTGAACAGTTAGCTTGCTGCCCCATCCACCTCCTCCCTATCCTCTGTTGTCTGAATCCATGGACTAGCCTCCTCCCTCCTGCCATGCATGGTCTGATGTGCTGCCACTGCCCTCCATTTAGCATGATATACCAGTCCACTCCTCCTGCCCTCCATTGCCCAATTCTATGGCCCATCATTGACCTCCTGCTTAGCCTCTGTGCTTAGCTTGCTGCCCCTATTCTCCTTCCCCCTGCCCTCCGATGTCTTTGTGCATGCCCCTGCTCCATCCTTTTTGCCCACCATGTTCCATGGACCTGCCACTCCTATCTACTCTGAGTGTTCTGTTGAGCTGCCACTCCCCTCCCACCTGCCTAGCATTGTCAGATGACTGTAACCTGTCCCTGCCACCTCGACCCTGCCTGTCCACATGCCATGCCCCTATCCCCTTCCTCCTGTCCTCCATGGTCCATTTTACTGCCACACCCTTCTGCCCTCCCTGGTCTTTTATGCTGCAACTGCTCCTCCTGCCTGCCCCGCGCGGTCTGTTGTGAGGCCCCTTCCCCTGAACTCTCTTGTCTGTGCCCAGGTCCTGACCCTCCCTTCTATCCTCCATGGTCCTTTGTGCATGCCCCTGCACCCTCCTTCTTGCTCATCATAGCCATTGTGCTGCCACTAACCCTCCCGCTTGCCATGCATGGTCTTCTGTGCTGCCATGGCCCCTCCCACCTTCCCTGTGTGGTCAGCTAGCTGCCCCTGACCCCCTCCCACCTTCCCTCCATGGTCTGTGTATATGCCATCATAGTCTCACTGTTGCTCTCCATGGTGTGTCTTGTTTCTAGTGCCCATCCTGCCTGACCTCCATGGTCACCTTGCTGCTCCTGCCCTGTCCCCTTACCTCAAGCCCTCTGTTTTCATGTGCAGACCCCCTATTCCCTCCCTCTTGGCTTGTCTGTTCCATTGTAATGCCCCTGATCCGTCCCTCCTGCCCTTTATGGTCTGTTATGCTGTAGCTTTCTCTCCTGTGTGTCCATTATGGTCACCTAGCTACCATTGCCTCTTTCCCCTCTGTTCTTTGTTGTCCATGGTCCTCTCCACTCCCTATTGCTTTCTATGGATTGTTGTGCTGCACTCCCGTCCCGCATGCCCTGTGTGGTGTATTGTGCTGCTGCAAACCCTGATGCCTGCCCTGTAGGGTCAGTTTGGTGCACCTCTCCATGTCCCTCCTGTCCTCTGTTATCCGAGTCCATGTCCCTACCCCAATTCCTCCTGCCTACCATGATCCAATGTACCATACTTGCGAACATTTTGAACTTGGTAAGAGGGAGATTTTGAAAAAAAACTGGGGTATTGATTTTCCCCTTTGAGTTGCATTGAAAAAGAGGAGATTGTAGACAGGAGACAGATCAAATAAAGCCCATTTGAGCTTTAAAACTTTGGACATTTCCTGGCTGAAACGGGTCTGTGGGCATGTATGGTTGTACTACCACTGCCTCTTCCTTCTGCCCACAATGGTCTATTATATTGCTACAGCCTCTCTTGCCAGTCCTGTATTGTTGGTTTGTTGCCCCTGTCCCCCTTTCCACTGCCCTCCATAGTCTGTTGTGCTGCCACTGCCCTTCCTGCCTGCCCAGTGTGGTCAAGGAGTGCCGCAGGGCTCAAGCCTCAGTCCAACCCTTTTTAATTTATATGTCACCCCCGTGGCTACCACTGCGGAACGATACGGGGTGGAAGTAGTGACATACGCAGACGACACACAGTTGGTGGTCGCTCTGACCCAACCTGCTGAACAAGCCGCCGCTAACTTCTCAGCATGCCTCCAGGATATGGCGGGATGGATGGCGAAGAATTGCCTCCGTCTTAATGGTGACAAGACTGAGGTGCTGATTGTTGGAAAACCCCCCTCAGTCTGGTCATCTGCTTGGTGGCCGCAGACCCTGGGGCCCCTTCCTACCCCTAGTGATCAGGTCAAGAATCTGGGAGTATGGGTGGACTCAAAGATGGACTTCGACTACCATACTAGACGGGTAGCCGGTTCGTGCTTCTCGATTCTACGGAAACTCCGCAAAACCATCGACCTGCTCCCAGAATCATCTAGGAAGACCCTGGTCCACGCCCTTGTCACGTCAAGACTGGACTACGGCAATGCCCTTTATCTGGGAGCCAATGCCACTAGCCGGCGGCGACTGCAGACAATTCAGAATGCTGCCGCTCGCCTGGTCCTCCGGCTGCCCAGAAGAGCCCCTTCAAAAAAATCCCTACGAACTCTGCATTGGCTGCCGATCAATGAGAGAATTGATTTCAAAGTCCTTTGCATTGGTCACAGGATCGTACATGGCAAGGGCCCGGCCTTCCTTCGGAACCTTCTTTGCCCCTATACGCCCACTCGACAACTCCGCTCGTTAGGAGCAGGCCTCCTCGCTGTCCCCAGACACAAGAAAGCCAGAATGGGAGGAAAATCCTTTCGTATTTTGGCGGCACATAAATGGAACTCTCTCCCCCTGAGCTTAAGAGTGGAAACTTCGGAGCTCATCTTCCGGAGAAAGCTCAAAACATTCCTCTTCCCTAAAGACTAACCCGTCTTGTCTGACTGACGGAGTAGATGGCTCTTCTGACAGCGCGGGGACACACTGTAAGTGTAACCATGCGCTTTACAAATTCAGAAATAATAATAATAAATTGCTGCCTCTGCACTCTCCTACCTCCCTTCAATTTTCAGAGTCCGTGCCCCTGGCCTCTGCCTTTCAACAGTATCCCAATGAACAACTAGATTGCTAACATTCTATATTTATTACAAAAGTGTGGAACGCCTGACGTCATCTTGATGTAATCAAAACTGTAATACCTAGAGTATTTCCTTTAGAAATTACATATATGAGAGGGTCTTATTTGCATCAAAATTATGGTTAGTGCTCTAAAAAACTAAAATGAGGACATATTTTCTGAGTTTTCAAATAGTGACAAAGAACTTTTACATTATTTGTAATCTTTATGTTTTTTTATCCAGTTGACCACTTGATTAAATGTTGCACCTTGGCTAGAGGATTTGGTGTTACTTCCAGAGCTGCAGACTTTGCAACTGGGGAACCAGGTTGGAGTTTCTGCTTCAGCTCAACATTCTGTGATTCTGGTCAAATCACTTAATCTCCCCATGTCTACAACCAAAATGAATTTGATCTTGTGTGATGTAACCAATGCTCATGTAAAGCACTCCAATACCTGACAAGTCTGCACTATATAAAACTGCAAATACACAACACAAGTGTTTTGCACACTTCTGTCATTGGGCTACATGTGGGCTACATCTGGGTGATATTTGTGCTGCATTTGGGTTCTTTTGTCTCTGGTGGCCATCTTGGGAGATTTATTTGTTATGAAGTTTCCTAATTTCCTCATTTACTGCAGTCTCCTCAGTAGGAAATACTTTCAGTTTTTTACTTTGGTTCCATCAAGAAGGCATTTAGATGTGTCACACATTTGCCATAAATTCTGAATGTTAGCACTCTAGTTGCTCATTAGATCACTGTAGTAAAGATACTGCTCACCAGGGAAGTCTGCTGCTGGTATTCAAAGTGCATGTTTCAGTCTGCATGTCAGAATTTTTTTATGAAATAGAAGAGGATTTGAGAAGTCAAAATGTGCCCTAATTTTTCTTTCTGCAGCACTAATCATAATTTCTATGGCAAAATGAACCCCCTCATTTCGTTCCTTTGTAAATTAAATGTTTTAAGTGTTACCACTTTATTCCAATCAAGATGGCTTCAGGTGTGGCATACTTTTGTCATAAGTAAGACTGTTAGCGCTCTAGTTGTTTGTTAGAACACTCTGGGACATTCTGTCATTGGGCTATACTTGGGCTACATCTGGGTGATATTTGTGCTACATTTGGGCTCTTTTGTCTCTGGTGGCCATTTTGGGAGACTTATTTGTTATGAAGTTTCCTAATTTTCTCATTTACTGCAGTCTCCTCAGTAGCAAATACTTTCAGTTTTTTACTTTGGTTCCATCAAGAAGGCATTCAGATGTGTCACACAATTGCCATAAATTCTGAATGTTAGCACTCTAGTTGCTCATTAGATCACTGTAGTAAAGCTACTGCTCACCAGGGAAGTCTGCTGCTGGTATTTAAAGTGCATGTTTCAGTCTGCATGTCAGACTTTTTTTATGAAATAGAAGAGGATTTAAGAAGTCAAAATGTGCCCTAATTTTTCTTTCTGCAGCATTAATCATAATTTCTATGGCAAAATGAACACCCTCATTTTGTTCCTTTGTAAATTAAATGTTTTAAGTGTTACCACTTTATTCCAATCAAGATGGCTTCAGGTGTGCGATACTTTTGTCATAAGTAAGACTGTTAGTGCTCTAGTTGTTCGTTAGAACATTCTGGGACATTCTGTCATTGGGCTATACTTGGGCTACATCTGGGTGATATTTGGGCTACATTTGGGCTCTTTTGTCTCTGGAGGCCATTTTGGGAGACTTATTTGTTATGAAGTTTCCTAATTTCCTCATTTACTACAGTCTCCTTAGTAGGAAATACTTTCAGTTTTTTACTTTGATTCCATCAAGAAGGCATTCAGATGTGTCACACATTTGCCATAAATTCAGAATGTTAGCACTCTAGTTGCTTATTAGATCACTGTAGTAAAGCTACTGCTCACCAGGGAAGTCTGCTGCTGGTATTGAAAGTGCATGTTTCAATCTGCATGTCAGAATTTTTTAATGAAATAGAAGAGGATTTGAGAAGTCACTCAAAATGTGCCCTAATTTTTCATTCTGCAGCACTAATCATACTTTCTATGGCAAAATGAACATCCTCATTTTGTTCCTTTTTACATTAAATGTTTTAAGAGTTACCACTTTATTCCAATCAAGATGGCTTCAGGTGTGCAATACGTTTGTCATAAGTAGGACTGTTAGCGCTCTAGTTGTTCTTTAGAACACTCTGGGAAGCTGCAGTAGAACACAAAGGAATCAACTGACAGTCTTTGCCCTTGTTGGATGTACATGTTTTACTGAGAATGTCAGACTTCATTCTCACATGACTGAGAAAGATAATGTGAATTTACAGAAAATATGCTCTCAGTTTAGCTTATAGATCACCTTCCAAACCTCTGTGGGAAAAGCATGAGAAAACTGTTTTCTCTCAAACATGATTCATGACATCACATCATAAGGCTTTTTCACATGGTAAAATCACCTTAGAACACACCACAATTCCTAAAATGAGTATGGTACCATCAACAAATGATTTATAATGTAACTAAAGTCTTAAAACCTTCTATTAACTGCAATGCTTTTTAATGAGGTGCTATCATGTATATTGGTCCCAAGATGGCTGCCAACACTTCTTGGATGAAGTACTGACAGCCAATCAGATCTCACGATGAGATGTGTGGTTAGGCTCCGCCCAGATATATCTATCTTTTTAACTCTAATTTTCTCAGGAACTACTGAAAGGATTTACACCATTTAAGCAAAAGGCATGAGTCTGAACTGAGGACTACCTGTTTGCCAAATTTGGTGTAATTCCGTTCAGCAGTAGGGCTGTAGCTGCGTCAACAGGTCCTATGGGAAAATGCATTTTGTTCTCGGCCCCCGCTTCACGAATCACCGTGAAAGTTTCAGGATAGGAGCGGACCGAAGCTGGCCAAAAGTTTAGAAAATTTCGCGAAGATTCGTCAATCGGACCCAACGTTATTCCAAATAGAATGTTGCAGATTTCCTATGGAAAATAGGTCCTAACTATAACTACCTACTGGCGAGTGCCAGTAGGTAATATATATATAAATGGTAATACCAGAGTATCGAGGCTGGTCCGGGTCATACTTAAAGCTTTCACTGACTTGAAACAATCCAATCTGTCCCATTTCTATAAATGTTATGGTTAGTAGGTTAAATTAGGTAGTGTCATTTGGCATCACAGGTGGGGACAGTGAGTGAATTAAGCTGTAATAGCCTCCTGAGAAATAGCTTTGGCCCTGGCATTTATATGTTAAAAAGTAAAACACTTCAAGCATGTAAATCTATGAGACACCAAATGATGGTGGGCTAGAGTTAGAGGTAACTAGTTTCTTCTTAACAATGTCACAGCAATAAACCTTTAAGGCGGCTGTTGCAAATAGAATTTGGGAACAAACGAGCTTCTTTAAAGGCAACATGTCTGATATTAAGTCCTGGCTCTCCCAGTCACCTTCAAAGGCTTGTTGCCCGCTGCAAATTATATGTTGGATAATTACCACATACTGGCACTAACCTTCTACAAATGCTTGGAGATTCGTTCAACCTGAATGTTTAATTTTCCTATACAAAGTATAGAATGGACAAATTATTTATTTCCTTCTCCAGAAATATATAGCCAATGTCCATTCCGTGGTAATATTTGATATCATGGTGGAAGCCTTAGGCATAGTGGTAGCCGTGGTCCAAGTGGTCACTGCTATTGCAGCAGGGTTGTAGGACACAAACACACTTTCCTTTCACATGCGTTCCTTAACAAGGCAGGCAGAACAGCGACTGCGTCTGAACCATACATTCCATTTACAATGCAAGTCATTACAATGGGGCATGGGGGCGCTGGACTTTGGAATAATATAATTTACTATTCCAACTATAGTCTCCGTATCAGTAGGGAAAGCGTTGAACTTCAAGTCCAATGCTGCTTTACCTAATGCATGTCGTTGTTACGCTTGGCATTGTAAATGGAATGTGTGGTTCAGACGCATTTGTTGTTCCGCTTGCGTTGCAAAGGCAAAGCGTTGTTCGACTGTCATGGTATTTGCTGTTTCTCTTGCAGCATCTGCGACAACATGATAAAAGCCTTAGGCAACCGATTTGCCATCTGTAGAATGATACATGTCAACTGTATAATAGTGATAGGTGCAAGCACCAATGCTAAATGTGATATTGCAAAGGGAGCTCTGATTTTAAAATACACCGCCTCTACATTTTCGTGTTTGTAACATGTACTGACACGTATTTGTCTGTTAAAATATTTCATACCTTTGAAAAATACATGAATGTGACTGTATAACCGGTGTTTAAAAGGTTATTTTTTTTTAAATATACGAAAATAGGATAATATTTTTGTTAAGATGTTGGGCGTAGATTTGCTCAATTAGGGATCGTTACGACTGTAATGCAACACAATTGTAGAGCAGGGGAAAACTGGGATTGGACATGTCAGGTTTGAGAACTTTTTGATTTATCCATAGATATATTCTTCCACTTCATTCATACAGAGTTATTATCTTTACTTTTTATGCAATTAAACACTTCTGGTCCAGTTAACACAGTCCCTGCATAGCCACCATGTTAAATGTGGTGGTACAGGAATGGTTATCTCTTATTAGTTCAGTTGACTCACTTCTCATTGGCTCTATCTTTGGCTGCTGTGTTATTTCATATGGAGCTTATTTTTGGACCAAACCTCACTGCATTTCACATTTATTATCTTTGGTCTAGAAGAAACAGAAACCTGTTAAGTCGTGTGTGCACTTTCAAATTTCTCTTGTGGGAATAAGTAATTTTGGTAACAAAAACTTTCATTGGGTTATTTCAGTATTTTAGGGAATGTAGCTGTTCCTTTTCCAGTAGATTTTAAACTGTTCCCTGAAAAACAAGAATCCACTGCAAAGCTTGCCCTTTTGCAGAGCAGTCACCAGAGAAAGAAAATATCAAATTCATTTTTTTTTTTTTTTTTTTTTTTAAAGATTTTTATTGAGCAGATTCAAGAAATACAAAAGAGAGATATAGTGCTGGACAACACAACAGGGGGTAGCACAAAAAACGAAAAAAAAGCAATAATAATCGAAGCTTTAGGGTGGCAGGACAGATAACAAGTACTAGGCATTTAAATAATAAAGTCAGCATACATAAGATTCCAATTACATTTCTTGGAAAAAAAGAAAAAGAAAAGAAAGCCGATTTTAAAGATGAAAATAACATTGAAGGAGCGAAGTTCTCTTCAAGAGAAAATATCAATTTCAGGTGTCCTGCAAATACAATTCTCAAAAAATAACAGCAGACGGAATAAATGTAGGAAAATAGTAAAAGAGGGGATTTGCTAAATCTCGGTGGAGAAGGCCCAGGGAATATAATACCTCATTCTAACTATTAAACATGACACATCATCGAATATTGACATGGAAACAATAAATGCCATAATGGCAGACGCCGTAGAGCACACAGCTGTAAGGATCAGCATTCATATAGCCAGATTTCATATAGCAAGATGCCCACTACTCAGACTGTTAGACCTCCATTTATGCACAGCAGGAATGCTCCACAAAAGGAATGTTGCAGCATACTGTCACAGCAGTGCATGGGTGGCACAAACCACCTTGTTCCAGTTACCCAACTAGATCAACACTCGTGAGGCAAGTTAACCAACAAATAAACTTCTCCATTGACCATCATACCAGGAATGCTGTCAAAGCCATTGCAAGTTTCACAAATGTGGAGGAAGGGCTAGACTGCGCACATGTACCACGTGTCCCTAGATGACAAAGATATTGGCATCGAAAAATACACCATAACATCAGTGCTGAAAAAGCCTCAGCCCTTGCATACTCATTTTTGTGCAGCCCAAATTAACACAGGTCTGGCCTGAAATTAGGCAGCCTAGCCCGTCTGTCATTATGCGATGTGAAATATTAACAGCGTGTGCACAGTACAATGTTTGTATGTTGAGGGCCAGCC
The DNA here is from genome assembly GCF_964204655.1 of Triturus cristatus. NCBI lineage: Eukaryota > Metazoa > Chordata > Amphibia > Caudata > Salamandridae > Triturus > Triturus cristatus. The sequence continues at coordinate 1,547,199,691 of NC_140590.1, forward strand.
TTGTTTGGTCATTTTTGTACTTGTAATAAAAAAAGTGGAGAATGTGTAATGTTGCCTTTACATTACATTGTCCCGTGTTTGTGTTTTTTTTGTCAAGCACAAAATGCTAACATGACATAGGGCTTTTTACACCCAATCACCTGGAGAAGTGGACAGACCCAGTTGAACACGTCTTAAATGAATATTTTCAATATCTATAATCTCATATCAAGATAAAGTTATACTAAGTTGAAGTTTCCTGTTTTTATTTAGTCACCCAGGACCCGATTCACAGAACTAATCTGAGACAATATCCTAAACTTACTACTTCTGGTATTCACAGAAGGCATTTAGTAGTAGTAAAGTTAGGATTTTGTCTTAAGTCTGTCTTAAGTTTGTCTTAAGTCTGTCTTTAGTCTGTCTTAAGTTTGTCTTAAGTCTGTCTTTAGTCTGTCTTAAGTTTGTCTTAAGTCTGTCTTAAGTTTGTCTTAAGTCAAACAAGACAAAATCCTAACTTTACTACTACTAAATGCCTTCTGTGAATATCAAAAGTAGTAAGTTTACGATCTTATCTCAGATTAGTTCTGTGAATCGGGCCCCCATTGATTAGCATTAAGATCTGGATGGGAAATCTAACCAAGGATACACCGATTGCCTCTTCTTGGAGCCATGGGTCTTGCCTTCAATGCGTTCCACCCACAGAAGAGATTAAGGGGACCTACTGATCTCTGACAGATCACGCAGAGTTGGTGGGAATTACCTGACACACCTCTTACATGTGCTGTTCCCTTGCTTTTTGAAATGCTCTGTATCTACTCTAACTGTGGGTTTCTTGTTTATTGCTCACCTGGTAGGAGAGGGAGGTCTTTAAATTTGACAGGGATAAATCCTGTCCCACAGATTGGTCTAGTTCTCAAGAATGACTTCTGTCAAAATTGTGGTGTGATAAAAGGGCCTGCAAAAACTCTTTTACTAGATGTTCAATGTCACAGGCAGAGACGTTCATAACATCAATGGCAAAAGGACGTGTCATACAAATCTGGGACATCTAGGTATTCATTTAGGGTTACATTCTAACAAATTTCTAGCCTGTTCTTTTATAATGCTGTACTGAATCCACTTCAGTTTGAAAAACCCTCATAGAGGGAGAAGACAACCTCTCTTGCTGTAGGTTAACTAGGAGAGCTTTCCAGGCTTTTGCTTGAGTCTCAACTTGACTAAGGACCAGCCACCAGAGCTAGGAATCTGAGACACATTTATATTAAAAGCCTTCCCTAGGTACTATTTTCAACACAGCAGATAGCAGAGAGTGGAAATCCTTATAGTAAGAGCTACATTTAAAGAGATGGGTGTCATGTTGTTGTTGTTTGCCATATTTTTCATTACCCGAGCCTGAACATGGAATATCCAAACCCAGAATCCTAGGAGCATTAATTTTAAAAAGAATCAGCTTATAATCATGTGCTTGAAGGCTGGCCCAGTGGCACACTTTACATAAGTGGGAAAAACATCAGAATTCAACACGGTATTGTAGAAATCTGCCTTCAAATAACCTTTGCCTTCAGTTTTTCATTCTGTCTAGAGACAGCTTTCTTTGTATGCCAGAACGCATGTGATAGAAAAAAGAGTGAACTCTACGTGTTGATTTGAGCTGTTGACAAATTTGTATTTTATTTTATCATTGGTGAGGGTGGCTATAAAAGTAGTTTCCCCTCTGTGATTGCACTACAGACTTTCCCTAATGCAAGTGTTGCTCTTGGCACTCTCCATGTCAGCACATACCCATAGGAACTGCAGCTATCATCATAGCATCGAGCACAGCTACCATAATACCTGTCACAACAGCAGTGACCACAGCTGCGGCAATAGCAGTGACCACAGTAGCGACACAGCTACCACGGTGTCAAGGACATCAGCAACAATGGCTGCAGCCACATCAGGAGCGACAATAGTACCCACTGCTGAAACTATAATAATAATGACAAATACAAACAAGGCATGGACAGCAGCATTGACTATAGTTATAATCAGTGCAAGGACATTAGCAGCAATAAAATAATGTACCAATAACTTAAGGTTTATCTGTGAAAGGACCCACAACTTTTCTCCAGCAAGCAGCCTCTAAGAAATCTCCCACAATAACCTCAACGATTTCCATATTGCAATGACATAAGCCATAACACATTTACATTCCATCACTACAATATTCTTTTATTAAAGGAATAGTGTAATGCCTAAAACTACAGTTAGGACCTATTATCCATAGGAAATCCGCAACAATCTATTTGGAATAACTTTGGCGCTGGTTGACGAATCTTCGCCACATTTTTAAAACTCGTGACCAATGTTCCCTCTAATTTTTTTCCTCTGTGTGCGGCAGTGTTAGGTCTCTGTGCGCTGCAGCCAAGGTTATGTGCACCAGGAACCAGACCGTGTGTGTGGGTGCAGCGTCTAAAGAAAGGGGCGCGGCCAACATTAAAGTGAAAGTGCCTATGGGGCACTTTTACACAAAGTGTAATAAAAAGAATGAAAGAAAGCTTTTGTAGCGCAGCCACTAAAGTGAAAGTGGTTGCGCTGTAAATTAAATAAATAAATAAGCTCAGCTGCTCAAGTGAAAGCGGACTGCACCGTAAATTAAATAAATAAGCACGGCCACGGTAGTTAAAGCGGACTGCGCTAGAAATGAAAAAATACATAGTAAATGACATATTATAAAAGGTGGCGGCGAGCTACAACATCCTGGGTGGAATAGGGAAGATCATTAAAGAAAACAGTGCTCACCCACTAGATAAAGCAGACCGTGTATCAACACAAGTAAAAAGTCCAGTCGTTATAAGAGAATACAAATGCAGACAAGGCAGTACCAAGGAGGGACTACTAAGCCTATTCACAAATGAAAAGCAATGATTTTGAAAGGACAGTAACAAGAGCCAATTAAAAAGATGGGTGGGAAATGGGCAGAGCTTCTATGCCATACCTCAACCATGCCTCGCAGAGCAGCACATGCGCTACCCAGGCTCGAACTAAAAACAAACAGGCGCTTGGCCTAAAATGATACAGCGCTGTGTGAAGAACATGTGCACAAGCGCCAGTTGGCCCCCCAGGGCACTGTTTCTAGTATGACCCCCGGGTGGTTCCTTTTAAAGGGCGGAGGAGTGTTGCCCCACCTGCGGTGACTCTCCCCCACCCTCTAGACCATACCATTGTTACTACTTTATAATTATCACAGGCAGTCTGGCACGTGCAAGCTGTTCTAGTGGCGAGTGTCAGAGTTTCAGGGCGGTCAGACTGGCAGCAGCAGGATCAGAGTGATTTTTGAAGCTGGCTGCCCAGTGCGCATGTCAGAATGGCCGGCCGTCTTGCGACGGCCAGCTAGACATGCGCACTTCACACTGCACAACGCACAGCTGGTGTTAACCTGACGGGTATTGCAGGCACAGGGACCTAGGCTCAAAAGGACCACTAGGTTAGCCTGCTCAAACCAGTCCTGGGGCTTCTCTCATGCTGAGAGCAGCTGCAGGATTGGTTAGGTTCACGTTGGCACAAAGTCAACGTGAACCACTTTCCGTTTCTTTCCTACCCTGAGAGCGTGCACTATACACAACCAGGGCCTTCGGGGAAAGCAGAGGAGCTGGGGTGAGGAGGAGAAGAAGGGATGGAGCCAGGATCTGAAATGGCGATTGTGGGCAGTGAGCGAGGCTGGGAGCATGTGAGGAGCCAGAAATCGCTGCACTCACAATGCTGCCAGTCTGACTCTGGCCTCCATATTGCTGGCATCCTTGGTCTCCCAGACTAAGCTGGAACTTCAAGACAAGTAAGCGCTAATAAAGAAACAGCTGTGTGCTTGCTTTTGTTCTGCTTTGAACTAACCCGAGGTAAGGGGTGGTGCACTGGGGGGCTGTTGATGTCAATGCTCCAAGGTGCATGCTCACTGTGTCTTGTCGCATTAAGCAGTCAACTTGGAGCCCTCCCACGGGCTTTTGATTTCAAATCAAATATAAGCTGGTGGTCTCTTTTTCTTCTGAAGGCATTTACCATGTGTATGTCGAAAGGACTTATTCAAAGATGTAGTTGGGCGCCACCATAATCCAACTTCACCAGAAGACGAGACATGATCTAATTTGTTTTGTTTAATTTCCCTGTTGTGTGCAGCTGGTCAAGTATTTGTCAGACTGAACCTATGTAAATTACCAGAATATTCTGGACGGTGTGGAATTATCAAGGGTTCTGGGTGCCGACTCTGTGTCTGACTGTGCGACTGAAACAGGTTCAAATGAACTTTGGCAGTGTACAGTGCTTGACTTTCCACCAGACCATGCATAAGTTTCTGTTAGGGTGACCAACTGGCATGGGTGCAAATTCAGGACAGTGAGTGTAAAAATTCAGGACAAAGGGTCAAAATTCAGGACAAAAATTCAGGACAGGAGGTCAAAATTCAGGTAAAATGTAAGTTTTACAGACACCTCAGAGGAGGTTGCGCAATAGTATATAAGTACGTAAAAAGACAACTACTAAAGTACAAGTGAAAGTAAGTTTATATTAGGTTGAGACAATTGTGCACTTCATGGTTTTTCAGTATGCGCGCAGCTTTAAGCAAATGTGCAGTTCTTTTTGTGGTAACAAAACCGCCCCCACCTTTCCAGCTCCTAGAGAAAACGCCTGATGCCCGGTCCTGCCGGTCCGGCCTTGCTACCACCCTCCAATGGCGCCCCTCATCTTCACATAGAGCCTCTCTCATGTGTATTTAATTTCTTCTATAGTGCTACTCATCCCAAGTATGTGGGGCAGAGTGTTGGAGTGCGTTACAACACACACATATTATATAGAGACAATCACTCATATAAATGTTAAAGTCAATGTATAGGAAATGTTGCTTAAGATAATGAGGCTTACAATGTGTAATCATACTTTCATCAATCATTCAGTCTTTCACCATTCATTCTGTCCTTCCATCTGTGTGCCCATCCATGTCCATATTCAACCATTTACAAACCTATCATCACGTATCCTTCCATCCATCATTTCACTCATCCATCCCTCCATGCACCCTTTTACTCATCCATCCATTAGCCATCCATCCATCCACCCTTTCACCCTATCCATCCGTACACTCAACCATCCACTCTCCCACCCATCCATTCACCCATCCTTTTACTTACTCATTCATCCACCCAGTCACTCATCCTTCCACCCATTCACCCGTTCAGTCATCCATTTACCCATCCTTCCTTTCTCTCTCAATTCCCCTTTCACTTAGCCATCCATCCTTCCATCCACCCACCCATCCATCCATCTACTCATCCACTCATGAATCCGTCCATTGAACGTCACTCATCCATCCTTTCACTCATCCATCCTTTCTCTCATCCATCCACCCTTTCACTCATCTATCCATCCTATTGCCCATCTACAAGCCCTTACATCCACCCTTTTACTCATCCGCCCATCCATTTACCCTTTCACTTATCAACTCATCAATCCACCCTTTCACTTATCAATTCATTGATCAATCCATCATTTCACTCATCAATTCACCCATTCTCTCGTCCATCATCCACCCTTTCACTCATCCATCCATCATTTCACTCATCCATCCAGCCATCCATCCACCCATCCATTCACTTACTTACTCACTCACTCACCTTTTCACATTAATTATGAGCTGATCCTTTGTCTGCAGAGTTGCAGACAGAAGAGTCCCATCAAGAACTCCACCCTCACTGTAGTTCCTAAAGAAAGGGGTGGGGTGGGGCAGGGTTCACTATGCCCCTGCCCATAGGTAATCTGAAAAAGTGTAAGGCATGAGTCATGCATGATGCACAGTGCCTGGACGTGGGGCGACTGTGACATGGTGTTATTTCAAGAGCTTTAAGTGGGATGAAAAAACGAGGGGCGTGTCGCCAAAAGGGTGTTCGATGTAATTGAGGGCGTGGCTTAAAACACATCAGCTAAAAATCTGTGCTTAATGTAATGTGCCGCCCGACTGGTATTTTTTGTTGCTTCTGTCATTGCATCCAGATATATAATACAACAAGTAGCGTTACACCTAGAACAAGTAACGTTACACCTACAGCAAGCCAGAACTATTGGCTTTGTCAATGGTTGTTAGTTGCAAAAAATAATACAACAGCAACCATGGCTTCCTTGAATATAATTTTGAAAATGCGTCAGTTCTAAAACGATGAGACTTTGAGAGAACTATAATCCTTTCATTTGAACTTTTCCCCGCCTTCCTTTGGTTAGCTGGATTCTTACCTAGCAGCAGCATGGGCGTTTTTGCACTTTTATGGGACAGAATGCCCTGCGCTGGACTGAGTCTGGAGGAGGCCATCACATGCTGTGCCAGCCCAGACTGACCCATTGTCATTCAGTATGTGGCAATCAGCCCCACACAGAATGATAATGGGCGGGTTGGGCTGCTCTTGTGCTCCGAGGAGTGCGAGGCGGCCCCATCAGGGGCGGAGGCCTTTCACAAGGGAACAGCTCTGTTCCCTAAAAGGCCCAAAATTACGGACAAAAGGCGCCCCCCTCCCCACCACCACCACCTCCTCCGTCGAGTGTGTCAGCCCGGGCTGAGACAGCTTCCCGGGCACAGACAGTTTTTCAGCTGCCAGCCGCACCAGAGTACTTCACAGGTCTTTAAAAGAATGACCTGGAATGTCGCAGAGTGAGTGTTACGTTTGACAGCCCAGATCGAGCTGAGTGAGTTATCCCCCTGCTGCAAGCTGCTCGAGGGATCGGGTATGTGCGCGCTTCATATAGGACAGTGCACGCTCGGGGTGAAAGAGGTGGGCGCGCGCGCACGCACGCAGGTTCGAGGGAACACTGCTCGTGACCCGCTCCGGTCCGCTCCTATCCTGAAAGTCTCAGGGTGATTCGCCAAGTGGGGGTGGAGAAAAAAGGGGGGTCCCAAAACGTGTTTTCCCCATGCATAAATATGTAAATTGGGGGTTCCGTGACGGACCTCTCCAGCCCCAGGGACCACCACCCCCCGGGCTTTGTAAATTGGTGTGAGGGGGGCCGCACAGCCCCCCCTGGAGCCAATGATGGCCTTGGGGACCGCCACCCCCCAGTTTTCGCCATGCAATTTTCCATAGGGACGGTTAGTCGCAGATACAGCCCGAACTGCTGAATGGAATTACACCAGATTTGGCAGAAAGGTAGACCTTGGTTCAGAGTCGTGCCTTTTTCTTAAATGGTGTAAATCCGTTCAGTAGTTCCTGAGAAAATCAAAATCACATATATATCTATGGCCGCGCTGGATCCGCACACCCTGCCGAGCACGAGCTGTATGCTAATTGGCTGTCAACACTCCAAACCAGGAAGTGTTGGCAGCCATCTTGTGCCTCAGTAGAACCAAGGCACAAGAAAACAGAAGAAAAAACGCGCAGAACGCAAAAAGGGGCCAGGGTAGAAACACCCTGACCCCCTAGTCCTGCTTAGGGGGTCCCACAAGGACCCCCAGGGCCCCAAAATGTTCTTTTTTTTTAAATCGGCAAAATCCACGCAGGGTGCGCAGATCCTGCAGATAAAAAAAAAACGAAGCGTGGGCTATCGCGCTTCATTGTTAATTTGCCCCCGGGGGCCAAATCCTGGGGGCAATGCTACTATTGGGTTGGGGGGCCGAAAGGGGCCCCCCGGGGCTTTATGGAAATATGTGGGGGGCTCACAGCCCCCCCCAGCCCCGGGGACTGCCACCCCCGGGTCTTCAAAAACAAATTGGTAGGGGCTCAAAGGTCTCCCCTACCGCCACCCCCCAGGGCTTTGTGAAAATATTTGTGGGGGGGCTCATGGCTCCCCCGCAGCCCTGGGGACCGCCACCTCCCCAGGGCTCTAAATATGTAAATTGGGGGGTCCGTGATGGACCCCCCAGCCCCGGGGACCACCATCCCCGGGCTTAGTAAATTGGTGAGAGGGGAGCCATGCGGCCCCCCCTGGAGCCAATGATGGCCCTGGGGACGGCCACCCCCCAGGGACGGCCACCCCCCAGAGCCGGCTCCTGCAGTGTCCCGGGGTGCCCACCCTCGGGAAACTGCTGTTTGCTATGGCAGGGCGGGAGCATCGCTGCTCCCGCCCTGCCATAGCAAACTTGGTTTGAATTTTGAAAGAGAGAGCAGGAAACCTGCTCTCTCTTTCAAAATTCAAACCAAATTGCTTTTCCAGCTGAACTAACTATAACGGAGGAATTTCAATGGTTTTGTACGAGTGAAATGTCCAGCTAACTATAACACCCCTGAAACCTATGGTTTTTTCTGTGAATATATATATATATATATATATATATATATATATATATATATATATATATATATATATATATATATATTACCTACTGGCGGTCGCCAGTAGGTAGTTATAGTTAGGACCCCTTTTCCATAGGAAATCCGCAACATTCTATTTTGAATAACTTTGGCGCCGGTTGACGAATCCTCGCGAATTTCTCAAAATAGGTGGAGCGCTACGCTCCGCTCCTACCCTGAAAGTCTCGGGGGGATCCGTCAAGCGGGGGCTGAGATAAAAGGGGGGTCCCAAAACGCGTTTTTCCCATGCATTTTTCCATAGGACCTTTAGAACGAGCTACAGCCCGAACGGCTGAACAGAATTACTCAAAATTTGGCAGAGAGGTAGTCCCTAGGTCAAGGAAGTGCCTTTTGTAGGTTTGGTGTAAATCTGTTCAGTAGATTCTGAGAAAATAGCCTTTAAATCAATATATATATCTGAGCCCGCTTACGGTACGCTTACCGTACGCTTACGGTAAGCGTACGGTGGCGTGCGCGAGCGCGATTCTGATTGGCTCTTAGATCTTAGTAAACATTCGAATCGGTCGAAACCAGGAAGCGGCGGCCGCCATTTTGTGTATTTCACTCTGAAAAAAAAGAGTGAAAACAAGGAAAGGGGGCAATGAGGAGAGTTACAGACCCCCTAACATTTGTAAGGGGGTCAAAGAAGGACAGAAAAGTACAAAAAAAACATTTATTGATTTTAAAAAAAATCACGGGGTACGCGTACGGTAAGCTTACGGTAAGCGTACGGTAAAAAAAAATAAAAAAAAATAAATGAAAAGCAGATTTAAGAGTTTAGATATTAGGGAGCTCTAAAAAGAGCTGTTGTGTTTATGAAGTCATTTTTTTAGTGGTACCTACAAGTAAGTACCGATGCAGAGTCTAAGGTTCAAGAGGAAGACTCTGTTCCCTTCATCATTGAAGTGCACACCATCTCCTCTATAAATGTCTTGCATGTCATAACGCAAGTTGTTGTGGTAAATGGCACCCATACCATAGTCACGGAGGAAAGCAGAAACAGATTTGTTGACGTGCTTTCTTGCTTTGTCAATCTGTGGACAGAAATGATTGGACCAGTTCCATTTTTGCCTTTGGCATATGTTGGAAAACACAAAGGCAGTTTTAGGGAAAAGTGTAAACAGTTGTGCAAAGGTGTCCTTCATAAGCATTTCCAGACCTACCCCAGTCAAAGTGCCTAGGTCATTGCCACCACAGTGCACTATTATGAGGTCAGGGTGTTGGATTTGAATGAAGGATTTCACCAATGGCATCAATTGGTGCCACTTTAACCCTCTCTGACCAATCCATTTAATGTCTACATTTGGCAAAGCAAGGTCTCTCACCATACCTGTTTTCTCTGCAAACTTTTCACTCCAGAAGACATAGCTGTGCCCTACAATCCACACTGTGAACATCTTCAAAGGAGAACTGGATGCACTCAGGAGGTGTCTTTCAGTAGAATGGCAATATGAAAAGAAAGACAGTTTGGAAATGGAGGCATACATATTTTTTTCAAAACAAAAAGAACTGATTGGCTGTTTCATACCATTCTAGAATAAAAACTAGGCTGTATGTGTAAATTAATAGAAGCATGTTTTGTATTGGTAAAAAAAAATGTGTAACCAAAGAACAGTACTATGGATTTGCTGTTAGGTTTGAAAAGTCAAGCACTCTTGCTCTGTGGAATTGAAACATTGTTTGGCGAACTTCTGACCTAACTCAACACAGCAGTGTTCCATGAGCTGTTGCTATGGTAGCAGGCAGAAGTCAAGTTGGGGGAAGGGTACTAGGCAGAAGTCAAGTTGGGGGAAGGGTACTTTTGGAAAAGGGTTGGTTTTCAACCAATAGAAATGTGTGATTACATTTGAAAAAAAGGGGGAAGCACTGAGATTTGAAACTTACAAGTATATGTGTGGAAAAATAGAGGGAAAGTTTGCCATTATCTGGTTCTGCTGAGAGGAGAGAGGTGAACACAACAGAGATCCTGGCTCTGATAATCTGCTGTTTGAGTGTCACATTTCTTTCACAACTAACTAATTTTAAAGGTGAGTTTACAGTTTGAGAGGGGATGTATGTGGTAACTTAAGAAATGAATAATAGAAATGGAAATTGTTTTTGTTGTAGTTACACATGGTGGTTTCATAATGTGTCAGTCTGTAAAAGTGATTTTCACTTGCCCCGAAAAAAAAAGAGCAGTAAGTGTGCTTTCAAATTGGCAAAGAAATTTCGTTTTGGGACTAATGTGAAAACATGACTCTGTGTGCAGAGAGGAATTATAGGCAGAGATTTATTGCGTATTGCTCTGGTGATTTCACAGTTGCATTAGATGGAAAGGGGGAGCGAATTTTTGGGGGAAGAAGCAGAGTCTTAGCACACACCCATGTGCTTGCCATGTATAGTCATGCACAGTATTTACAAGCGAGTGGGGTTTTCAGGTTTCAGTCTGTAATGCAAATACATTCAGCATCACTAAGGCTGGTTGCCCTTGCTGGAGTGTAGGCAGTCACCGAGAATACACATGGTGGTGGTCTGAAAAAACAGTTTGGACATGTGCATTTAAATAAATCAAAAAAAGTGGTTTCATAATGTGTCAGTCTGTAAAAGTGATTTTCACTTGTAAAAAGTGATTTTCACTTGCCCCGAAAAAAAAAAGAGCAGTAAGTGTACTTTCAAATTGGCAAAGAAATTTCGTTTTGGGACTAATGTGAAATCATGACTCTGTGTGCAGAGAGGAATTCTAGGCAGAGATTTATTGCGTATTGCTCTGGTGATTTCACAGTTACATTAGATGGAAAGGGGGAGCGAATTTTTGGGGGAAGAAGCAGAGTCTTAGCACACACCCATGTGCTTGCCATGTACAGTCATGCACAGTATTTACAAGCGAGTGGGGTTTTCAGGTTTCAGTCTGTAATGCAAATACATTCAGCATCACTAAGGCTGGTTGCCCTTGCTGGAGTGTAGGCAGTCACCGAGAATACACATGGTGGTGGTCTGAAAAAACAGTTTGGACATGTGCATTTAAAAAAATGAAAAAAAGTGGTTTCATAATGTGTCAGTCTGTAAAAGTGATTTTCACTTGTAAAAAGTGATTTTCACTTGCCCCGAAAAAAAAAAGAGCAGTAAGTGTGCTTTCAAATTGGCAAAGAAATTTAGTTTTGGGACTAATGTGAAATCATGACTCTGTGTGCAGAGAGGAATTATAGGCAGAGATTTAAAGCGTATTGCTCTGGTGATTTCACAGTCACACCCATGTGCTTACCATGTATAGTCATGCACAGTATTTACAAGCGAGTGGGGTTTTCAGGTTTCAGTCGGTAATGCAAATACATTCAGCATCACTAAGGCTGGTTGCCCTTGCTGGAGTGTAGGCAGTCACCGAGAATACACATGGTGGTGGTCTGAAAAAACAGTTTGGACATGTGCATTTAAATAAATCAAAAAAAGTGGTTTCATAATGTGTCAGTCTGTAAAAGTGATTTTCACTTGCGCCGAAAAAAAAAAGAGCAGTAAGTGTGCTTTCAAATTGGCAAAGAAATTTCGTTTTGGGACTAATGTGAAAACATGACTCTGTGTGGAAATAGGAATTACAGGCAGAGATTTATTGCGTATTGCTCTGGTGATTTCACAGTTACATTAGATGGAAAGGGGGAGCGAATTTTTGGGGGAAGAAGCAGAGTCTTAGCACACACCCATGTGCTTGCCATGTATAGTCATGCACAGTATTTACAAGCGAGTGGGGTTTTCAGGTTTCAGTCTGTAATGCAAATACATTCAGCATCACTAAGGCTGGTTGCCCTTGCTGGAGTGTAGGCAGTCACCGAGAATACACATGGTGGTGGTCTGAAAAAACAGTTTGGACATGTGCATTTAAATAAATCAAAAAAAGTGGTTTCATAATGTGTCAGTCTGTAAAAGTGATTTTCACTTGCGCCGAAAAAAAAAAGAGCAGTAAGTGTGCTTTCAAATTGGCAAAGAAATTTCGTTTTGGGACTAATGTGAAAACATGACTCTGTGTGGAAATAGGAATTACAGGCAGAGATTTATTGCGTATTGCTCTGGTGATTTCACAGTTACATTAGATGGAAAGGGGGAGCGAATTTTTTGGGGAAGAAGCAGAGTCTTAGCACACACCCATGTGCTTGCCATGTATAGTCATGCACAGTATTTACAAGCGAGTGGGGTTTTCAGGTTTCAGTCTGTAATGCAAATACATTCAGCATCACTAAGGCTGGTTGCCCTTGCTGGAGTGTAGGCAGTCACCGAGAATACACATGGTGGTGGTCTGAAAAAACAGTTTGGACATGTGCATTTAAAAAAATGAAAAAAAGTGGTTTCATAATGTGTCAGTCTGTAAAAGTGATTTTCACTTGTAAAAAGTGATTTTCACTTGCCCCGAAAAAAAAAAGAGCAGTAAGTGTGCTTTCAAATTGGCAAAGAAATTTAGTTTTGGGACTAATGTGAAATCATGACTCTGTGTGCAGAGAGGAATTATAGGCAGAGATTTAAAGCGTATTGCTCTGGTGATTTCACAGTTGCATTAGATGGAAAGGGGGAGCGAATTTTTGAGGGAAGAAGTAGAGTCTTAGCACACACCCATGTGCTTGCCATGTATAGTCATGCACAGTATTTACAAGCGAGTGGGGTTTTCAGGTTTCAGTCTGTAATGCAAATACATTCAGCATCACTAAGGCTGGTTGCCCTTGCTGGAGTGTAGGCAGTCACCGAGAATACACATGGTGGTGGTCTGAAAAAACAGTTTGGACATGTGCATTTAAATAAATCAAAAAAAGTGGTTTCATAATGTGTCAGTCTGTAAAAGTGATTTTCACTTGCGCCGAAAAAAAAAAGAGCAGTAAGTGTGCTTTCAAATTGGCAAAGAAATTTCGTTTTGGGACTAATGTGAAAACATGACTCTGTGTGGAAATAGGAATTACAGGCAGAGATTTATTGCGTATTGCTCTGGTGATTTCACAGTTACATTAGATGGAAAGGGGGAGCGAATTTTTGGGGGAAGAAGCAGAGTCTTAGCACACACCCATGTGCTTGCCATGTATAGTCATGCACAGTATTTACAAGCGAGTGGGGTTTTCAGGTTTCAGTCTGTAATGCAAATACATTCAGCATCACTAAGGCTGGTTGCCCTTGCTGGAGTGTAGGCAGTCACCGAGAATACACATGGTGGTGGTCTGAAAAAACAGTTTGGACATGTGCATTTAAATAAATCAAAAAAAGTGGTTTCATAATGTGTCAGTCTGTAAAAGTGATTTTCACTTGTAAAAAGTGATTTTCACTTGCCCCGAAAAAAAAAAGAGCAGTAAGTGTGCTTTCAAATTGGCAAAGAAATTTCGTTTTGGGACTAATGTGAAAACATGACTCTGTGTGCAGAGAGGAATTATAGGCAGAGATTTATTGCGTATTGCTCTGGTGATTTCACAGTTGCATTAGATGGAAAGGGGGAGCGAATTTTTGGGGGAAGAAGTAGAGTCTTAGCACACACCCATGTGCTTGCCATGTATAGTCATGCACAGTATTTACAAGCGAGTGGGGTTTTCAGGTTTCAGTCTGTAATGCAAATACATTCAGCATCACTAAGGCTGGTTGCCCTTGCTGGAGTGTAGGCAGTCACCGAGAATACACATGGTGGTGGTCTGAAAAAACAGTTTGGACATGTGCATTTAAATAAATCAAAAAAAGTGGTTTCATAATGTGTCAGTCTGTAAAAGTGATTTTCACTTGCGCCGAAAAAAAAAGAGCAGTAAGTGTGCTTTCAAATTGGCAAAGAAATTTAGTTTTGGGACTAATGTGAAAACATGACTCTGTCTGCAGAGAGGAATTATAGGCAGAGATTTATTGCGTCTTGCTCTGGTGATTTCACAGTTGCATTAGATGGAAAGGGGGAGCGAATTTTTGGGGGAAGAAGCAGAGTCTTAGCACACACCCATGTGCTTGCCATGTATAGTCATGCACAGTATTTACAAGCGGGTTTTCAGGTTTCAGTCTGTAATGCAAATACATTCAGCATCACTAAGGCTGGTTGCCCTTGCTGGAGTGTAGCACTCTGGACATGGGCTTTTTAAAAAATCTGAAAAGTGGTTTCATAATGTGACAGTTTGTAAAAGTGATTTTCACTTTCCCAAAAAAAAGAGCAGTTTGTGTGCATTCAAATTGGCAAAGAAATTTCGTTTTGTGACTATTGTGAAAAGAAATGTAGTAATATATTTAAATACAATAAAGGATTTTTTTTTTAGTTTTTTTCAGGTATTGCTGAAGAGCAGTGAACAAAATTTAAGATGCCTACAAAATCCAGAGTTCAAAAAACGCTAAAAAAAAAACTATATTTGAAGACAACTGGAGGACCAAAGTTAGTAGAAGATGCTCATGTTGGGAAAAAGAAAAAATCTTCTGGTAAGCAGAAAAAACAATTTCTTAAAAATATATTCAAAACAAAGAAAAATGTACAAAATGTCTGTACTGGAAAGAATGTTACAAAAGGAAGAGAACAGGAAAAAATTGAGAATTTAGTTAATGCAAATATACCTTCTGCAACTGAAAAGATTTACATAAACAGAAAAACAGCGTTTAAAGAGATACGTAGAAAAATGTTTCAGAGAAGAGTTATGTCCAATTTGATAAAGGATGTGAAGAAATATAAGCAAAAGACAAAATATTACAAGAGAAAAAAAGAAATTGAAGCCATTGCAGCAAAGGCATTAGAATTAAAAAGGAAACTATTCATATTAATTTTGAATAGGATGCGTACATTAGACAAAATGGTTAATGTACTGAAATCACATAGCAAAAGGAAAAGAGTAGTGAACAGAACAAACTTTTGTAAAGTGTTTTTAGGAAAGTGGATGCATAGTTCAAGTAGTGAACCTTTTTTTAATGAAGAGAGCTATTTTCAAAGTAATAGTTTGCTGCATGCAGTTGACACCAGAGGTCGTTCATACGAAGTAACAAATGGTTGCATAATGGAGAAGGAGATAATGGTTCCAAGAGATGAGGTACAAGTGATGGCAGATGAGGCAATGGGGAGACGTCCTAAAGCCCCAGTGTACACTTGGAATTGTAGTAGTATTTGCACTGTGCGTCAGGAATCTATTGACAAATTTCGAGAGTTTCTAAGAGAATATAGTAAAAAAAGTGTAAAACAGAAGATTAAGGTGCTTCAAAGTCTGGATCCATGCTTAGTGAGAGAGAATACTGGTTTGCAGGGTCATTCTCTGGCTTGTCTATCTAGAAAAGTGTGCAATAGTGTTTTCCATCATTTTAGGATGCTGGCTGTTCATCATACTGGAATGAGAAAGTTTGTGAGACGGTTGTATTTTGCCAAAAGTCCAGCAATAAAGTTAAATGAATTGAATAGGGCTCTGTTCCGAGGAACGGTATCAGATGTAGAGAAGGTTGTTGATGAAATTCAGTTTTGTTACTTTGGTCCTGAACAAAACAGTGCAGAGAAGGACACAGTAAATGAGGAAGAAGTGGAAGAGAATGTAGAACCTTCTGTAAGTAAGACATTTAATGATCACATAACAAAATTTGCAATAGTCTCTAATGAAAGACCAAATGTTACTTGTATTTGTTGCCGCAGAACTCATTATAGAAAACAAACTAGGAATGTTGATCTCTACAGAAAGAGTGAAAATGAAGATATTTATAAGTGGAAGGATTTTGCCACATATATATTTCTAGAAAATTGTTTTGAATTGGGTGAAGATCAGCGTATTTGTAAATACTGTTACAACAAGTTAGAGGAAAATAGAATGCCGACCAGAGCTGTACATAATAATTTAGAATTGGATGCTATTCCTGCTGAACTTTCTGAATTAAATACATATGAGTCTATACTCATTCAATGTGTTCATCCGTTCCAGACCATAGTACGTATGGAGCCCAAAACTGGTAAATTACCTCCTTCAGATTTACTGAGAGGTTTAAAAGGTAGAGTGGTGTATTTGCCCTTGGATTTGAAAAAAAATATGGAAACTATTGATGCGGATACTTTGGAAACTGAACCATTAATTATTCTGGTTAATGGTGTACCTACAAAGAATAAGAAGATTTGGCAGGAGCTGATAGATGTGCGGAAAGTACAAAGAGCAAATTTGTATTTGAAAAAAAATAACAAATGGTATGAATCAATTTATATAGAAGAAGAAGAAGAAGAAGAAGAAGAAGATTTTCAAGAAGACACAGAAACACCAACTGGACAAATTGAAAAAGTGGACAAGTCAAAGGAAGAAGAAATTTATGAACATTTTAGCATACATCCTCTTCATTCGAAAGAAGTTATGGGAGACAATATTGATCTCTTTCAGATGAAGAAAGCAAAAGGAACTCCTGTGAGTGTATGGGAGGAGAGCTTGGAAGCTCGATGTTTTCCTCAGCTGTTTCCTAAAGGAAAAGGAGGACGATACGATGAACGTCCAGAACAGATTCCAGCTTCAGAGTATCGGACTACAAGACTATATGCTGAAGATCCCAGATTTCGACAAAGTATTCCTTATTTGTTCCATCTTTTATTTGAAAGCGACTTGTCTGCACTGTCTTATGCAGTAAATCACATTTTAAAAAGTGGAGTACATTTACAAAATGTGTCTGCTAAGGATTTTATGGAGAAAGTGCAGCACCGAGATGATCATTTGGAAACACAACTGATCAATCTGATGGCTTGTCAGCGTGGGACAAATGAATATTGGTACCGACGCCATGGTGAACTAAAATGCATGTTACGGAATTTAGGAACACCAACATGGTTCCTTACCCTAAGCTGTGCCGAGTACGCTTGGGATGATTTACTGGATTTTCTACGAGAGGCCAATTCAAACATTAAAAACATCGAATACAAGACAGCAGGAGAACTGTGCTCATTGGATCCGGTTAATGTTTGCAGATATTTCAATCATAGATTTGAGGCTATGATGTCCTTCATCTGCAATAAAAAAAATCCACCCCTTGGAGAAGTAGTGGATTTCTTTTGGAGAAAAGAGTACCAGGCAAGAGGTGCTCCTCATATTCATATGCTGTTGTGGATCAAGGATGCCCCAAAGTTTGGAACAGATGCTGATGAAGCAGTGTTATCTTACATTCAAGAATATGCAACATGTGCTATACCAAAAAGCACAGAAGAGAACAAGTTAAAGGAGCAAGTTTTACGTTTCCAAAGTCATCGGTGTGGAAAATACTGTCGACGGAAATACAAGAGCAAAGAAAAATACTACACTAAATGTCGATTTGGATTTCCTAGACCTGTTCTTTCAAATGGAAGAGTAAACAGTTTTATGTCAGCTGTGAGACATACTATCACAAGAAAATCACCTAAGAATACCTACAACCTTAAAAGAAAAGAAGAATCAAAAAATATAAATGACTACAACCCAGTCATTTTATCCATGTGGAACGCTAACATGGATATACAGTATGTAGCTGACAATTCCATTGCTGTTGCACGATATGTAACGTCTTACATTACGAAATCAGAAAAAACAGAATTGAAGGAAATGTGGGAAGAGATTTCTCACGAGAAGACTGTCAGTAAGAAGCTGTACAGTTTCAGTTTGAAGATGTTATCGCATCGAGAAATTGGATCCTACGAATGTTCAGATAGGTTATCTTCTGCAAGTCTCTACTCGAAGTCAAGAAGAATAATTTGGGCAAGTTTAGGCCTTGCAGCAATGAGAAATCGGGTACTGAAATCTGTAGGAGAAATTGAATATTTGGTCGAGAATGACCCAGAAAGTACAGATATATTGAAAACAAACATGTTGGACACATATTATCCCAAGAGAAGTCAACATCTGGAGAACATGTGTCTCTATGAAGTGCTGCAGAACTACATTTATTCAAGGAAAGCCGCAGAAGACATCAATAATGGAAAATATAAAGTCGTTGGTGAAGAAGGATGTTTGGTGAAGCAAACAAAAGGAAGTTTGATAAATCACCGGAAGCTGAGTTGCGACACTACTGACAAGAAAGAATTTTACTACTTGGCTCTTTTACAGTTGTTTAAACCATGGCGTACAGAGGATGAACTACTGGGAGAATTTCAAAGCTATGAAGATTCATTTAATGCTTGCAAAGACAGCATACAATGCAATACATTCACAACTTATCTGCAAATGTTAAATGAAGAAATTGAACAGGAAACTACAATTGCAGCAGAAATAGCTAGAGACAGTTCTCAGGACAGCCAAAGTTCAGGAACACACAGTCAAGATCCCCTAGGACAACCAATCATTGAAAATGAAGCATCAATAGCCATGAATGAAGTGGAAACGGCTATGAATCAAGCTCAAGAAGAATTTATAGACTTAGAAAATTTGGAAAGACAACTGAATCAAGAGCAGCAACAAATTTATGAAGAGATCAAAAACAAAATTGATCACGGATTTCTACATGTAAAAAAAGAGTGCTCATGCACATCATTTCATCCAATCAGGATGTATGTAAGCGGACAAGCTGGAACTGGAAAAAGTTTCCTAATAAAAGTCATCAGAAGCTACCTACAGCAAAAAACGGATTCTACTTTGTCTTGTGTGGTTACTGCTCCAACTGGGTTAGCAGCATATAACATAAAAGGAATCACCTTACATCGTTTGCTAATGTTACCAGTGGAGCATGAGAACAAAATACAATTCAACAAGCTAACTGGAGAAGCATCCTTGGAAGTTTCAAGAGTATTGAAGAAGATGCAAGTTCTCATTATTGATGAGGTGAGCATGGTATCAAACCTAATGCTTGCCTTTGTGCATTTAAGAATGCAGCAAATTTTGAAGACAGACTATGACATGTTATTTGGTGGAAAACACGTCATAGTTTTTGGAGATCTTTTGCAACTTACTCCAGTTAAAGGACAACCAGTGTTTAATACTGTGACACATGAAGACACGAAGAAGTCATTGGGAAGCATCGGAAATACAAATATTTGGTCCTTCTTTGAGTACAAGGAACTTACTACTAATATGAGGCAAGCAAACGATGAAGAATATGGAAGTATTCTGAAAGAGATCAGGATTGGACTACTGACAGAAGTTGGCAAAAAAGCATTACAGAGTCGGCTGCTACATAATTTATTTCCAAAGGAAGAAATAGTTGCAGAGAAGATATACAAGAACATTGCAGAAAACAAAAGTGTCATCTGCTTAATGCCAACTCTACGTGAATGCTCAATATTCAATGAGGAGCTTTTGAAATTGGAAAAGGAAGAGATCAGGAAATTGGAAGCAGTGGACAAAATTGAGGATGGAAGAATTACTGTCACAGTAACAGGCAAACTGAAAAATAAATTGGACTCACTAGAGAAGAACATCTCCAAAACAGCTGGATTAGAAACAAATCTATATGTTTGCATGAACTGTAGAGTGTTTTTAAGGAGAAATTTGGATGTTGAGAAAGGTTTAGTTAATGGAGCGATGGGAAGAGTTGTGGGTTTTATTAATTACCAGAAAAAAGAAGGAGTTGAATGTTTAAAAATAAAATTTGATCAGATAGATGAAGTTAAAGATATTTGTCGCTGTACAGTTCGTTTTATGCTTGTGAAAGACTTATATGTACGTAGGAAGCAGTTTCCGTTTTCTCTAGCATATGCTGTAACTATTCACAAGTCTCAAGGATTGACTGTAGATTGTGCATTTGTGAACATTGGTTCAACTGTGTTCAAAGAAGGTATGGCATATGTTGCTTTGTCACGAGTCAAAACATTATCAGGTTTATTCATGATAGACTTTGATGAGTCAAAAGTTAGTGCTGATACAAACTGTGTAAAAGAGTATAATAGATTAAGAAGAAGCTATGCTCCTCATTTAGGTCAGTATCCTGTGTTGGAGAAACGTGTAGTTTCTCGTAAAAGAAAAAATGAGAATATCTGTAGTGAAGATGTAGAGAAGAGGAAAAAAAAGAGGAGTGATGTAATTGCAAGCAAAAAGAAAAAGGAAAATGAAGAACAGGTTGTAGGATGTCATTTTGAAAATAGCTCTGGTGTCAACTGCTACGCAAATGTAGTGCTGAATGTTGCATTTTATCTGGAAAGTTTGCAAGAGCAGATAATAGTAAATCAGGGAAAAAGATTCTGTTCAGAGCTGAGTCTCCTTTTTCAAAAGCTGAGTAAAGATAAAACTCAAATAGAAAGTGCTACTGACATTAGAAAACTTTTAGATGTATGTTCAGGACGAACACAGTTTTCTCAAAATGAACAGCAAGATGCACATGAATTTTTGATGTATTTTCTTCAGGTAGTGGAAGAAGAAGGAGTTCCCATTGACATTTTTTTTGGTCTCTCTTATAAATGGGAACATAGTTGTGATAATTGTTATAATATATGTGGCTCTATTGTTGATAATGAAAGGTTTATTTATTTGACATTGCCAGAGAGTAAAACAGTCACTTTTGCAAAATTAGTTAAAGATGCTAATCATAGCATGAAATGTGGTGAGTGTAATTCTGACATGTTTTCAACATTAATTTTAAAGGAATACGGACAGTATGTAATTTTAATGATGCAACGATGTAGAGCTGATGGTTCAAAATTGGATACTTTAATAAAGAAGTTTACAGGACAGCAATTATCAATTTCAGGAAAAACTTTTTAAACTGTTGCAATAATTTTCCATGATGGACCTACTGTTACTTCTGGACATTACACAGTTTATCTTAAATGTGAAAAAGGCTGGACACTGTGTAATGATTCCCAATTGATTTTCAAACAACGTTTGCCTTTTGATTTAGCAAATTCCTATCTAATCTTCCTGAAACCTAAATTTTAGAGAGACTTGGCAAGATCTGGACAAAACAATTTTACCATTTTACTGGATTACCATTGCAATTTTGTAAAAAAAAGATTTTTTAAATTATCATTTGGCCTAATGGAAAGATAACCAATTGTAATGTGGGCTTTTTTAATTTTTAATGAAACTTTGAAAAACCAATAATTTAGAGATTATCGGTAACTTCTGCACATTTTAAATTTTGGAATGTTATTGGACTGCCATTGGAAATTTTTTCAAAAATGTTTTAAAAAATTACTATTTGGCCATGTGGAAAAGTAACCAATTCTATTGTGGACTTAATAAATTATTCAAAAATTTTCGTGAACCAAAATGTTACAGAGAATCGGTGAGATCTGGACAAATTAAACTTTAGAATTTTATTGGATTACCGTTGGAAATTTATTCCAAAAAAAAATTTAAAATTACTATTTGGTCTAAAGGAAATGAAATCAGATGTATTTTGGAGTTATTTGAGATATAATATTGTGATTATACTTCTGAAACAAACATATCAGACGGTATTTTAAAGAAATAACTATTGGTATTAGATGATATTTTTTTACAATATTATGCATTTCTATAATGTTAAGTTTAAGTAAAAAAAGAATCAGGGCATTTTTAATACAATCTTTGTGATTGGTATTTTTTTTTGCCCGCTGTAAAATGATGAATGCAATTGCTTTCACAATTTATAGTGAAATGCAATATATTCTGAAAACAGCAAAAATAAGGCAAAAATATTTTTTGGAAAAAAATGTAAATATGTGTACTGTATTATAAAATGTTTTAAAAATATTAATACTTTTTTCTTTTTTTCCAGATAGATATAGAAAATTTTCGAAAACTACAAACATTTTTAAAACTATTTTTAAAAAAAACAAATGAATAAATATTTTTTCAGTGAGTATGGTAAGTCAATAATAATAATTGTAGTCTCTCAAGGACAATGTAATGTGATAAATGATTTTTAGTGTTTTTTTTTAAAAAAAAAAAAAAGTACGCGCACCGTATGCGTACGGTAAAAAAAAATAAAAAAAAGTTTTTTAAAACATATGTAAAAAAAAGATGAAAGATAAGGTTGGCTCTTAAAAGAACCGTTGTGTTCATGCAGGGACAGAGGAAAGGAAGCATGGGAAAATTATTCAAAGCGACAAATGTGCTGATCTATTTTGTTGTTCACTAGGGAAACACTGGTCTCCCTATGGCAAATTAGATCTTTACAAAATGTGCAATGAATATCAACCTTCCGAAATCGAGGGTTCATTTCCAGAGGGCCAGCAAAAGGAGATTCTCCCCCCACAGATGAAGGGCTCACCTGACCTGCAGAAGAAGGAGTCAGCCCTGCAGATGATGGTCCAGGCTGAGCTACTGTGGATGTACTGGCTCGTCTTTCTGAAGAGTTACCTCCAAAAAGATGACCATGTGTCCTTCTGTGTACATCCTGGAGGTGTCTCTTCATGGTGTGATTCCCAAAGGAATACTTCCTGTTAGGATTACCTCTAGAAAGTACACGCTTACACAGCTTACAAGTCACTAAGGGTGCATTTACCTTTTGCTGGCCTTCAGGAAAAGTAAAATAATCCCATACATAAGAGGGCTTTTGTTTCCTCGATCTCTGCCTCAAGACAGTGCTGCTAGTGCTAGCCTCACTCTCAGAAGAGCTCTGCTGTTCTGCCATCGTATCCCAAAGACAAACCAGCTCCTTCTCCCAAGGGATCACAAGCAGAAATGAGGGGAATGGGTGTGGTGTAGGAGAGTTCTAGAACTGAAAGTAGTTTCAACCAATCAAAAGTTGTGTTTCATGATCACATGACCTACCGTACGCTTACGGTACGCTTACGGTACACTTACGGCAAAAAGTACGCATGCGCGTAAAAAAGACACGCGCTTGCGCGCATGCGCATAACAGTCACTACCCGACACTTCCGCGTAACGTGCGCGTGTGGCGTAAGCGCGCACGCGTCCCACGCGCAGTACGCGCGGCTACGCAAAGTGCGTAACTATACGCAAGCAGCGTAGATAGATTACGGACGTTGCGTAAACCGTACGCTTACCGTGAGCTTACGGTACGCGTACTAAAAAAATATTTTTTTTTAAAAAAAAGTACTGCAAATAAATTTTACATGTTTATTTTAAAAAATATATTTAAAAAAACATATTAAAGAATTTTAAAAATTTAATCATAGTCTTTATAAAAGGTAAGATAATTAAATTAAAAATATGTTAGAAAAAAAAAAAAAAAAAAAAAAATTAGCATTTAAAAAACCTTGCAAATTCACTGAAAAAACCATGGGTTTCACACACGTTATAGTTAGGAATTAGCATTTAAAAAACCTTAGAAATTCAGTGAAAAAACCATAGGTTTCACACACGTTATAGTTAGGAATTAGCATTTAAAAAACCTTAGAAATTCAGTGAAAAAACCATAGGTTTCACACATGTTATAGTTAGCTGGACATTTTACTCGTAAAAAACCAATGAAATTGCCCCGTTATAGTTAGTTCAGCTAACTATAACTCGCGCGCCCGCAATGCACTGCTGATGACGTCACATATTACATCACTCATGACATGGTCAGTGACATCACTCATGACATCACTGATGACATCTCAAATGACATCACTGATGACATCACTGATGACATCATCCTTGTGATAGAGTGGTAGACCTCCTCTCACCCTAATATAACCTTTGACACACACATTCAAAAATAGAGACTAAAATTTTCAAAACAATGGACATACCAATACCAGTTACAACAACCTCTTCAGTAATTCTAAGATCCACATACACATCCACTCATTCACCAACAGTCCAATACAGTCACTCATACATGTACTCACTCATCATATGTACTCATACACCTATACATCCTGTTACACAATGCCACTCATGCATAGAGTTACTCACACACATAGTCACTCGTGCTAATAAAGAATCAAACATACATTTACTTGCATATACAGTTATACACACACCACCATACTTACTTCTACGGAAACTTACACATACTTAGTCTTTTAAACAATCACTTATAGAAACACATACTTATTCATACAGGAACTCTTCCAATCTCTCACCCTTGCATATACTCACATATATACACCAATAGTCACATATACTAGTTTTAAACATATGTAGTTACTCATAAAGACACTATTGAGACAGTCATTCACTCACTAACACACCCATACACACACTCATCCACCCATGCAGTCCTGCACACATGGTCTGTTCAACACATACAAACAGTGAGTCACTCATTCATGCACCTATGCACTACGTAATACCCCCCACCGAACCATGCAGACACTCAGACTGATACTCAAAAAACCAACTAATAACCTATATAGACACCCATGTAGCTACTCACCAACCCATGCAGCCACTTATACACAAAGTGAGAGACTGATACAGATATATACATATTTAAACATTACTCACTAAGCCATGTATTCACTAAGATACACTTAATCAGTCAGTTAAACAATCAATTTTTCAAAAACAAATCATCCATTTAGACACTTATATACCCATTTATTCTTCCATCGACCTTGAGATATACATATATAAAACATATTTAATTTTCAGAAAAACACACATTCACTGGATGATGTCATCAGTGATGTCATCAGTGATGTCATTTGAGATGTCATCAGTGATGTCATGAGTGATGTCACTGACCATGTCATGAGTGATGTAATATGTGACGTCATCAGCAGTGCATTGCGGGCGCGCGAGTTATAGTTAGCTGAACTAACTATAACGGGGCAATTTCATTGGTTTTTTACGAGTAAAATGTCCAGCTAACTATAACATGTGTGAAACCTATGGTTTTTTCACTGAATTTCTAAGGTTTTTTAAATGCTAATTCCTAACTATAACGTGTGTGAAACCTATGGTTTTTTCACTGAATTTCTAAGGTTTTTTAAATGCTAATTCCTAACTATAACGTGTGTGAAACCCATGTTTTTTTCAGTGAATATATATATATATATATATATATATATCTCTATACATATATATATATATATATATATATTTTCACTGAAAAAAACATAGGTTTCAGGGACGTTATAGTTAGTTGGACATTTGACTCATACAAAACCGGAGAAATTTGCCTGTTATAGTTAGTTGAGCTAACTATCACTCGGGCACCCGCAATGCACTGCTGATGATGTCACATATTACATCACTCATGACATGATCAGTGACATCACTGATGATATCACTGATGACATCTTAAATGACATCACTCATGACATCACTCATGACATCATCCAGTGAATGTGTGTTTCTATAAAATGTAAATATGTTTTATATATATATATTCTAAGGTGTATTGAAGAATTAATGCATTTACAAGTGCCTAAAGGAATTATTTCGTATGTGTGTGACTGACTGTATAAGTGAGTGATTGAACGTGTCTTACTGAATGCATGGGTTAGTGACTAAACTGTGTAAACGTCTGTATTCGTCTCTCCATTGGTGTGTAAGCAACTGTATGGGTTGCTGAATACCTACATGAGTGTCTATATAGGTTATTGATTTGTTGTCTGAGTATCTGTATGGGTCCCTGAGTGTCTGTATGGGTGGGTGGGTGTATGAGTCTGTGCATAGATGTCTGAGTGGGTGATTCAGTGGTTGCATGGATTAAAATGTGCATCTGGAAAGGGCTGTATGAGTGAGTTAGTGTGTCTATGGGTGTGTTGGTGAGTGAATAAATGTCTCAGTGGTATATCTGACTAACTACATATGTTTTAAGCCACTATATGTGAGTGTTGGAGTATATAAATGAGTATACGTGGGACTAAGTTATTACAATAGTGGGTGTATAAATGTCTGCTTCTATCAGTGATTGTATAAGACAGTAAATATGTGTTAGTATCTGTATAAATAAGTGATGTGGTATGTCTAAAAATAACGAAGTTGGTGTGTATAACTGTATACATGATTAAATGGGTATGTGATTAATTCTTTGCATTACTGACTAGGCGTGTGAGTAACTCTATGGATGAGTGGCAGCGTGTGACTGCATGTATAGATGTATGAGTGCATATTAAAGTCCTCTATTGATGAGTAACTACATGTATAAGTGACTGGATGTGTGTGTAGACCTAGGAAATAGTGAGTGCTATGTAGTATATGGTATTCTTCTGTGTGTGGTTTCAAAAATAGTAGTCAGCATTTTACAATGCGTGTATCAAAGTTTATATTAGAGCATCAGTATGTGCATCAGATTGTCACGTGGATGATGTCATGAGTGATGTCATTTGAGATGTCATCAATGATGTCATCAGTGATGTCACTGACCATGTCATGAGTGATGTAATATGTGACATCATCAGCAGTGTATTGCGGGCGCGCGAGTTATAGTTAGCTCAACTAACTATAACAGACGAATTTCTCTGGTTTTATATGAGTCAAATGTCCAACTAACTATAACGTCCCTGAAACCTATGGTTTTTTCAGTGAATTTCTAAGGTTTTTTAAATGCTAATTCCTAACTATAACGTCTGTAAAACCTATGGTTTTTTTCAGTGAATTTCTAAGGTTTTTTAAATGTTAATTCCTAACTATAACGTCTGTAAAACCTATGTTTTTTTCACTGAATTTCAAAGGTTTTTTAAATATCGAACTACTATTGTGTATTTGTCAATAATACTATTTTTTTCTAACTTTTCAACTGCATAAAATAAACTGCAAAAGTACTATGAACGTAATACATTTCACAAATTACAATGAGTTTTTAAATAATACAAAACAATTTAACATTCAGATAACAATTTTTCTCCCTTTTGTTGCTGTCATCAGCTACTACTTAACTTCACTATTCACAGTGATGCCAGTGTAGTTTCATCATAAACAGCAGGGGGAAAAAAACGATGAACTACATTGTTAAAAAAATAATAATAATTCTCTCAAATATAATACAAAATCAACACAAATAACACATCTAATAGTACTTCAAATGTTCAAAGCTTACCTTTACTTCATAGATTGTCTGCAAATTTACCCAATACACCAGATAATGTATCAAAAATTTTGCTTTCAAAGCATCCAGTATGAATTCCTTCAAGATCTTATGTAGCTTCTCTGCACATTTTCCCAATACGCCAGATGATATATAAAAAATTTCGCTTTGAAAGCATCCAGTATGAATTCCTTAAAGATCTTACGTAGTTTCTCTGCACAATTTTTCCAATACACCACATAATGTATAAAAATTTCGCTTTGAAAGCATCCAGTATGAATTCCTTAAAGATCTTACGTAGTTTCTCTGCACAATTTTCCCAATACACCAGATAATGTATAAAAAATTTAGCTTTGAAAGCATCCAGTATGAATTCCTTAAAGATCTTACGTAGTTTCTCTGCACATTTTCCCAATACGCCAGATAATGTATCAAAAATTTCGCTTTGAAAGCACCCAGTATGAATTCCTTAAAGATCTATACACCTTCCCATTAAAGCCGAATAGTTTATCTAAAATCTTTGTTTCAGAAAAATTAAGTATCAGTTGGGTAATTCATAAGGCAATCTCGGTTTCATTTCCAAGTGTGTATCATTACAGTGACTCCAACCATTATTACACTTTAAATAAACTGTATAATGTCCACTTGTAGTAGTACTTCCAGCATGGAAAACAATAGCAACTGTTGCAAATGCTCTTCCAGAAATAGATACTTGATTAGCAACAAAAAATTTAATTTTGGTTTCCACTTTTCTTCCATTTGGTCGACAACGTTGCAGCATTATAATCAAATATTTTCCATATCTTTGTAGGCATAATGCAGATAGAATTCTTAATTTACAACGAGATCACATCATCTCATGATCAGCTTCTTTTACTAATTTGGAAAATGGTACAGATTTGCAGTCAGGTATTGTTAAATATAAAAATCGCTCTCTGCCAACTATAGTACTTGAAGATAATAAACACTCTTCACATTTATGTTCCCATTTGTAACTGAGTCCAAATAAACTCTCAATCTGAATTCCTTCATCTTCTAGTACTCCAAGCATAACCATCAGAAATTCTTGTGCATCTTGCTGTATATTAGCACTGAACGTTAAAGATCCAGTATATGTATCCAACAGTTGGCGAATACCAGAAACAGAATGAATCTTACTTCTATCAGTTCTCAATTCTTGAAATAAAGTGTAGAGTGCAGGACATAACGTTTTTTCCTGACTTTCCATAATTTCACCACAAACATCTTCAAGATAAAATATAACATTTAGAATGACATTACCATAGCAGTTAACACCAGAAGCATGTTCTGATTGGTATCCAACAACATCATCACTTGTTTCTATTTTCTGCTTCTTTACATCTTTTCTTTTCTGTTGATTTTCTTTCTGCTTTTCAACCATAGTTAACTCTTCAACATATTTGCATTTTGAACACACAACACGTTTCTCATAAATAGGATATTCAGCTAAATGGGGAGCATTAAGCCTTCTCAAACGATTATATTCTCTTACACAATTAACATCAGCAGTAACCTTGTTCTCATCAAAATCAATTAAATACAAACCAGACAACGTTCTAACTCGAGATAATGCAACATATACCATTTCCTCTTTAAACACAGTTTTTCCAACATTTACCGAAGCATTATCTGCACTTAAACCTTGTGATTTGTGAATAGTTATTGCATATGCTAAACAGAAGGGAAACTGTTTTCTACGAACATACAAGTCTTTTACAAGCAAAAAAGTGCGGCAGAACGTGCAATCTGTCTTACCTCTGCAATCTGATCAAATTTAACTTTCAAAAATACAATTCCAATTCTATTTTGATATTTCACAAAATCAACAACTTTCCCCATTGCTCCATTCACTAAACCTTCTTCTACATTCAAATTACCCTTCAAAATCACCCGACAGTTTAAACATACATCTACATTTTTTTCTAAGCCAGCAGTTTTTGATACAGACTTTTCCAAAGAATCCAATTTAGTCTGTAGTTTTTCTGAAAGAACAATTGTTATTCCTTGATGCTCTATTTTATCAATAGCTTCAATGTGAACTATGTCTTGATTTTCCAATTTCATAAGCTCTCTATTAAATGTATAACACTCTCCACTGTAGGCATTAAGCAAACTATAGCCTTTTTTTCTTTCATTTTCTTGCACATTACTTCTGCTGGTGTGTTTTCATTTGTAAACAAGTTCTTTAGTAGACGACTTAGAAAAGCTTGTTTACCATGCTTACTTAGAACACCAATTCTTACATCTTTTAGAATATTTACATAATCTTCATCTCTTGCTTGTCGCATATTCTGAGTGAGTTCTTTATATTCAAAATGTAACCACAGATTCACATTTCCAATACTTCCCAAAGATTTCTTAGTGTCTTCATGTAGAAGAATTTTAAACACTGGTTCTCCTTTTACAGGGGTTAGTTGTAGCAGATCTCCAAATACAATTAAATGTTTTCCCCCAAAGAGAACGTCGTAATCTGTTTTTAATACCTGTTGCATTCTTAAGTGTACAAAAGCAAGCATTAAGTTTGAGACCATGGTCACCTCATCAATAATTAAAAGTTTCATTTTCTTCAGCACTCTTGACACTTCATAAGAAGCTTCTCCAGACAACTTCTGATATTCTAATTTATTATCATGCTCCACTGGTAACATCAATAATCTATGCAAAGTAACTCGTTTAACATTGTGTGCAGCTAATCCAGTTGGAGCTGTTACCACACAGCATAAATGTGAACCAGTAGTTTTTTTAAGATAACTGGTCAAAACTTTAATTAAAAAACTTTTACCTGTCCCAGCTTGACCACTGATGTACATCAGAAGAGGTTTAAAAGATGAACACAGACATTCTTTTTTTCATGCAACAAACCATGTTCTATCCGTTCTCTCACTTGCACATATATTTCTTTCTGTTTAACATTTACTTGTTCCTCTAACTTTTCCAATGTTATATTCTCCTTGTGTGCTTGTTGCATTGCAATTTCGACTTCATACATAGCAAACGCTGCTTCATTTTCCAGCATTGGTTTTCCAAGAGGATCTTGAATACATGGACCACTACTTTGACTATCTTGAGAACTTTCAGGAGCTATTTCAGCTATAATATTCTTTTCCTGTTCAACTTCATCATTCAACATTTTTAAATATGTAGGGAAAATTGGACATTGAATGCTATCTTTACAAGCATTAAAAGAATCTTCGTAGCAGTCAAACTCTCCAAGTAATTCACTTTCGCTATGCCATGGTTTAAACAGCTGCAGAAGTGCTAAATAGTAAAATTCTCGCTTATCTGGAGTTTCACAACTAAGTTTCTTGTGGTTTATAAGATTACCCTTTGCATGTTTTACTAAACAACCATGACATCCAACTACTGCAAACTTTCCTTCTTTTAAATTCTCTTTAACATTTCTTTTGAAGCTGTAATGTTGAAGTACTTCATACAGACAAAGCTGTTCCAGATGTTGACTCCTTTTTGGATAGTATGTGTCCAACATATTAGTTTTAAGAATGACTGTACTATCTGGCTCATTTGCTGCTAATTGTTCAATTTCTTCCAATGATTTCAAAACTCTATTTCGTTTGCAGGCAAGACCTAAACTTACCCAAATGATTCCTTGTGACTTTGAATATAAACTTGAAGAATATAAGCGGTCTGAACATTCATACGATCCAATTTCTCGGTGGGAAAGTATTTTCAAACTAAAGCTGTATAATTTATTGCTAAGACTATTCTCTTTCGCAATTTCTTCCCACATTTGTTTCATCTCTGTTTTTTCAGATTTTGTTATGTACGATGTAACATAACGTGCAACAGCAATTGAGTTATCCGCAACATACTGGATGTCCATGTTCGCATTCCACATTTTTAAAATGACTGGATTGTAGTCATTGATATACTTTGACACTTCTGTTCTTTTTAAGTTGTAGGTATTCTTTGGAGATTTCCGAGTTATTGTGTGCCTCACAGAAGAAAAAAAAGAATTTACTCTTCCTTTACAAATGACTGGACAGGGAAAACCAAACCGACATTTGGTGTAACATTTTCCTTTAGACTTGTATTTTCTTCTGCAATACTTTCCACAATGGTGACTTTGGAAACGTAAAACTTGCTGTCTCAAGCTTCTATCTCCTCCTTCTCTTGGAATCTCACATGTCACATACTTTTCGATGAAAGACAATACTGTTTCATCAGAATCATTTCCAAATTTAGGTGCATCCTTGATCCATACTAGCATATGTATATGAGGTGCACCTCTTGCTTGATACTCCTTTCTCCAAAAGAAATCGGTAACTTCTCCAAGAGGTGGATTCTTTTTATTACAGATAAAAGACATCATAGCTTGAAACTTATGATTAAAACGTCTGCACACATTTACAGGATCCAATGAACACAGTTCACCAGGAGTCTTCATTTCAACATTTTTTATATTACAATTCGCTTCTCTTAAAAACTCAAGCAAATCTTCCCATGCATACTCTGCACAGCTAAGTGTGACAAACCATGTTGGTGTACCTAAGTTCCGTAACATACAATTGAGTTCTCCATGACGACGATACCAATACTCATTTGTTCCACGTTGACATGCCATCAAATTGATTAACTGTGCTTCTAAATTTTCATCTGTTTCTTGAACTTTCTCCACAAATTCTTTCGCTTAAAGAAGTGATTCATGAACTCCAGTTTTAAGTATATGATTCACTGCATACGAGAGAGAAGACAGATCACTTTCAAACAAAAGGTGAAATATGTATGGAATGCACTGTCAAAATCTAGGATCTTCAGAATATAATCTTGTTGACCGATATTCTGAAGCTGGAATCCGTACAGGTCGGTCATCATATCGTCCACCTTCTCCAGTAGGAAACATCTGTGGAAAACAATGAGCTTCCAAGCTTTTCTTCCATACACTCATTGGAGTTCCCTGTGCTTTTTTTCATTTGAAATAACTCAATGCTACTTCCCATCACTTCTTTTGAATGCAAAGGACATATTGTATAATGTTCATAAATCTCTTCAGTCCTTGACTTGTCCTCTTTCTCTGTTTGACCACTTGAAATTTCAAAATCATCTTCTAAACGTATTACCTGTTCATCCACATTTACATTTTTGTAATAAATATTGTTCTCTATAAGATATAAGGTAGCTTTTTCAACTTTATTAACATCCACAAATACTTGCCATATTTTCCGACTCTTTGTGGGTACACCATTTACTAAAATAACTACTGCCTCATCTTCCTCTTTCTCTCCAGCAATAGTTTCAATGTTTTTCTTAAAATCCAAAGGTAAGTACACCACTCTTCCTTTCAGCCCTCTTTGCAAGTCTGTTGGTGTCAGTTTACCTGTTTTAGGCTCCATCCGAATGATAGTTTGAAAAGGATGAACAGGTTGAATTAGAACCAACTCATATGTATTCAATTTGGCCAGCTCCTGCGGAATAGCTACTAACTCCAACTTATTATGCACTGCTCTAGCAGGCATTTTGTTCTCTTCTAATTTGTTGTAACAATATTTACATATATGTTGATCACTGCCTAACTCAAATCGACCATCAACAAACAAGTAAGTTGCAAATTCTTCCCACTTACCAATGTTCTCCTTTTCACTTTTCAAATACAAATCAACATTCCTACTTTGACTTTTATAATGAGTACGTCGACAACAAACACAAACATAGTTCGGTATTTCAGAGCACACTACATTAAACTTTCCAATTTCTTCTTCAAACTGATCAGTGCTAATCACTTTCTCATCTTCTCCAACATCTGTAATTGTCAAACTTTCACTTTCTATGAACTGCTCTTCTGAACCAAAATATCGCATTTCAAAATCATCACACTTTTTTTGAACATCTGATAAAGAACCATATAAAAGACTTCCATTCAGTTCGCTTAAACTTAATGCAGGACTTTTTACATAGTACCGTTTCTTTACAAAGTTCCGCATTTCTGAATGGTGTACTGCTAACATCCTCAAATGATGAAAAACACTTTTACAAACCTTTCTTGATAGACAAGCCAGAGAATGTCCATACTTCTCAGTATATTTTCTTACATTACATGGATCTAGTCCTTGTAACAACTTAATCTTCTGTTTTATACTTTTCTGAGTATATTCTCGTAGCAAATTTTGCATTATATCAATGGATTCCTGTCGAATACTACAGATGCTACTACAACTCCACTAATACATAGGAGCTCGTGGACGTTTCCCTTGCACTTCTTCAGCTATTAACTCTTCTGCACTTTTACCAACCATTTCCTCCTTTGGAAGAGGAACACCATCCTGAACTTCGTAGCAACGACCTCCAGTATCAACTGCAAATGATAAACTATTTTCCTGGAAGTAACTTTCCTCATTGAAAAAAGCTCAGTACTAGAAGTATGTCTCCAATGTCCACTAAAGATTTTACAAAAGTTGGTTCTGTTCACAAGTACTTTTGTCTTTCAATACTTTGACTATTTTATCCAATACTTTCATTCTCCTTAAAATCAAAATGAACAACATCAAATTGAAAGCAGTATCCACTATACTTTCAATACGCTGCTTCTCTTTGAATTGGAACATTCTTCTTTTATATTTGTAGCATGTTTTCAATAAATTTTGAATCACTCTAGATCGAAAAAGTCTCTGATGAATTTCTTGAAATTGTTTTTGTCTCCCAGTACCAGATACTATTTCTTTATCATCTTTCCTTTTCCTCGTATTTGAAATTGAACTCTGGTTCACCTTACTTGAAAAATTCTTCTTTTTGCTTTGTGTGATGTTTTTCTCATTAAATGTTCGTAATATTTTTTTCAAAAATTGTCTTTTGATTTTACTCGAACAAACAATTTCTCTACTACTCACATTTTTTTCTACTTCAAGATCTTTCCTTTTCGTCAATATATATTTTTCTTCTCTTTTCTTTTTTTTCACTTCTTCCAGGCATTTCCAAATTTCAATCCAAACGAAATAATTTTCTGGAAAACATAAAATAGATTCAATTATTTTTCACATTTCTTCATTATGTTAAAATAATAACATACAATTGCAAAACTTCCACTAACAACTTCCAGACCCAGTGCTGTAAAGAGACGGAGCACGACAGATGACCACTAGGATGACAAGTAGTACCATAGAACATACAGCAAGTATTTATTTAATTATTTACATACTCCTTTACAATTTATATTTAACTGCACTACCTCATACTTTTCACCTCTCCGCCACACCCCACCACCCCACACCACTTACTCTGCAACCCACCGCACACAACTTTAGAAATAGTATTTTTTTTAATTTTAATCTATGTACTTAGAATGATACTATCAACCAAACAGCACACATAAAAATGTCCATTATTACCTAACAATTTTATCAACAACTTTGCAAACATAACACTGCACCCAGGGCTTTAACTAGAGGGGGTGTCTGTGGGGATGTGACCACCAGCACTTTATTTGTAGGAGCCTCGAAACGGGTCTTTATAGGGCTCTATTTTCCGACCTCACAAACGTAATCCGTTTTTTTCTTTTCTTTATTGCACTGCAGTGACACTGTGAGAGCATGCACATTGCTCACTACTTAGAAGTGCAGACATCATGCCAAGTGACTCGGATTGTAGGAGAAGGGAAATCCGTTAAAGAGAGCCATTTTCTCTCAGTATTTCCTTTCTCTTTTTGCAATGCACCAGCAACATCATCGTGGGGTGATTAGCAGACAGACCACAAGGCGCACAACACCCATTGCCCTGGACTCTCTGACACAGCTTCCCAGGCGCACACACAGAGCCGCACCCGAGTACTTCACCGGTCTTCAAAACATCATTTTTTTGTAAAGGAGACTCTGTTCTTTTTCACCCCTTTTTACAACCCCTACATGCCCACTCTGCCTATTGCTGAAAGAATTAGGCTCCCCCCAAATTTCCCTCTGGTTGCGCCTCTGCAAACGACCACAACAAGGCAACTCCAGCACGAACCTGCTCTCACCTTATACACGGTCTTGTTTTAGTGCTACAAAAACACACATTTTGCCTGCCTCACTAAGTTCTCACACCCCCTCTTTAACCCCTTGTGCGCTCATGACGGAACCACGCCGTCATGAGCCACGGGCGGCGTGTGCTCATGACGGCGTGGTTCCGTCATGCTGCGGCCGTTGGCGGCCGCTCCTCCCACGCGGCACTAATTCCCCGCCTGTGCGGGCGAAATAGACAGTGGGCGGAGTCGTGACGGAACCACGCCGTCATGAGCACAGCTCGCCCGTGACTCATGACGGCGTGGTTCCGTCATGAGCATGGCGGCACCGCGCTCACCCCTCACCCCCCCAGCGCTGCGTTTCCAATTACTTTTATATTCCTATACTGTACTTCACATGGAAATATAGAACTCAAGGTTCTCACCACCCCAAATTAGCTCTCTGGTATACTTTCTCAAATATAAGAAGTACAGGTATTCAGTATCTGTCAGTCACGGACACTTTAAAACAGTGTACCTATAAACAACAAAACGTTATGTTTCTAAATTAACGTATTACACTTAAAAGCTCCTTTACATTTCTTTCGCTAGATGTACCTTTGTTTAAAACACCACCAGAGAAGGGTGTTGAAGTATGCTCCACAAAGAGTAACTCAAAGCTTTGTTATTCTTCATTAAATAATCTTCCTGTCAATGCTTTTTGCAAGCCTTTTCAACACCTTAAGAGGGTAGCTGGATGAATATAATACATCGTTTTTAAGATCGGGGCAGACGATACACGGAAATAAGAACATATAGTTGAATAAAGGGCGAGTGGATGCATGGCCAGATGCATCAATGGATAGATACATAGATCAATGTATCAATGTATGGATGGAAGGAAGGATGAATGAATGCAAAGACCAGTACTTACGATAGACGGACGGGATGATAAATGCTTAGGATTGATTCTGGGACAGATATATCTATGCATACATAGGCGTATCACTGCATGAATGGCACAGTGCTTACTATAGGCGAGTGCGCTCATAGATGCTTAAGATAAGCGGACAAACAGATTTATGTATATATATAAGTAGGAATATATCCATCAATTAAAAGATGGTTGAATGGCGCAGTGCTTGGGATGCATGGATACTTCACTTTAATTGGGCCGGGTCTGGGGACCGGCACTTATTTTCAGGCAGCCTCCAAACGACTCTCTACCAGGCTCTATTTGCGGCCCTCTAAAAGATAGTCAATTTTTTTTTATTACACTGCAGTGACAGCATGCACATCGATGTACGCATTCTTATTTTGCTCACTACTGAGAACTGGAGACATCACGCTCGGTTACCCACGTTGTAGAAGAAAGGGAAATCCTTTAAACAATGTTTTTTTTCGAACCTACGATAATTGGAGAGGATTTTCTAAAGCACACAATGATTCTTATCTTGATTTAGACCACGCCCCAACTTGCATAGCCCACACCCCTTTAAGAGCTTTGCCCCCCTTTTAGAGCACCCCCACTTTCTTTTCTCCCACTTAGAATCCTAACTACACCATAGTAACAAACAAACAGTGTAACCTTGTGGCCAAGCCGCGGGCTAAGATGGCCGCACGGCGTTGAAGCTCCGCCATCGACCCGGCGCAAACCCTGCTTTCCTCGCCCTCCTGATGCGGGCGCGGGACGCCAGACGCTGCCGCTGACCCTACTAAGACCCCGGAGTGCGCTGGGATGCAGAGCGGACCTCCCGGGCCACAGGGGCGCCCGGAGATGAGCACACCATCCTGAGGCCCAAGATGGCGGGCTGATCCGGGAACGGGGGACTCGAGTGCGAGGAGGGCGGCCGGCCGAGAGACAGGTACCCTGGGGGCTCGGAGGGGGGGGCATTGAGCACCGGGGCGCTGGCTGACGGGGGCCCGCTTCTTTCTCCCTACGCCGTTGCGGACCGGAGGACGACCGGGCGCACGGCTCTGGCCCTGCGCTCCGGCCGCGGCCTCGCTCGTTGTCTCCTCCCTGGGGCCCCGGACTAGTCCGGTCGGGGAGCCTGGGAGGGGTGGCGGGACGGCCTGCTGGCGGTGGGGGGGGGGGGGCGGTTGGGGCCCTGCGCTGGGCCCGACGCCCGGGTTGTCTCTGCCTCGTCACTTGGGCCCTCTCGGGTTTTGCCATGTGCTCCGCGGCTGGTTGTTGCGTTCCTCCCTTGCCCCTCCCGGCGGCGCCGAGTCGTGGCTGCTGAACACATCGCGATGGCGCACTTGATGTTCCATTGGGGCCCTGCTGGCTCCACGGAGTCGTGGCTCTTGCCTGCTGCGCAGTGAGGACGTGATCTGTCCGGTGCCCGGTGGGCCCACCATCATCAGTGCTCCAGACCAGATTGGTTAAGGATTAGCCGGACGCTCCATCGCACCATCGCCTCCCTTGCGCTCCACACGTCTGGCGGTTGTGAGAATGGGTCGCAAGGACCCCAAACAGAAAACGCTGCAATTCGAGAAACTGTCTGAGCAGCCCACGGAAAACCCCCCTGACATGCCGGACCCGGCTGGTGGGGCGACCGGCGGCTCGACGACCCAGGCTCCGGCCCCGGACTGGCTACAGGAGATGCGTGCCGGCTTCAGGGCCCTGGATGGTCGCTTTGACGCCCTAAATAAGACGCTGGAAACTATGGGGGCCAAAATCCAGGCCCATGACAAGCGTTTGGGAGAGGCTGAGGCCCGGATCTCGGCAGTGGAGGATAAATCGGTACAGGAGATCAAAAGGGTGGACAGATTGGAGCGCATACTGAAGGAAGTGGCCAGCAAAAACGAAGATTTGGAATCGCGCAGTCGGCGAAACAATGTACGGATTATTGGGGTTCCGGAGTCCACGGCCACGGGCCGGCTGGATGTTTTTGTGGAACAACTGTTGGCTGATATCTTTGGGAGAGACCCCTTCACTCCTGGCTTCGTAGTGGAGCGTGCCCACCGCTCCCTGGGGCCGAGGCCTAGCCCGGGGCTCCCGCCTCGCCCCCTGATTGCCCGCATTATGAACTTCCGAGACCGTGACACGGCCTTGCGGCTTGCCAGAGAGAAGGGCGAGATTACTTGGCAAGGTGCAAGACTCTCATTCTACCCAGACTTCACCGCCATGGTCCAGGAGGCCAGGCGTAAGTATGCGGGGGTGAAGGCGGCGCTCCGGAACCTGGGCCTTAAATATGGCATGCTCTATCCGGCCCGGCTCCGGGTCGAGGTTGATGGCCGAGCTCGGCTATTTGACAATCCCGCTGCGGTGCAGGAGTTTTGGCGTACCTACAAGCCGCGCGGGGGCCCGCCGGGGGGAGATGAGGGTGGACGGTCTCCCCCTGGTAGTGGGTCTGCGGGCAGCCAGGACCTGTTCTCATCCTCCGGTGTCGGCTGAGACTGCGCCCGTTACTGAACTTTGCACTGTTTTGACTTTGGTTATTTGAGGACGTATTCACATTTGGAGTATATTGGTGCTGCACCGCTGGGTTGATTGCGGAACGTTGTCACCCCCCTTTGGTTGAAACCGCTGGGATCGTTTTCTGTTATGATGCTCTACTTTTTGTTGTTTGGTTACACTGGGTATTCCTGCCTAGAGCTATGTTCTTCTCTTTTTCCAGAATTGGGATTGCCTCACGTTTGCGTGGTTTGGCTGGGCGGGGGGAGGGGGGTTGGGGTAAGCAATTTTGATTCTACTACTACGGCTATGTGTGAACGAACTTTATTGATACACAGTGACATTCCGATTTTACTGCTCCCATCACTTGCTGACTGGCATCAATGGCCCACATAGGTTTGAATGAAGCTCCTCTCAATCTATCGTTAATGACTTGGAATGTCCGGGGCCTGAACAACCGGAGTAAATGCAAACAAGTACTGCATTACTTAAATCGGCATCAGGTGGACATTGCTTTTCTCCAAGAGACTCATCTGCATGGCCCCATGCCCTCCCGCTTTGCGGCTTCCTGGGGCGCTCACCGATACTTCGCTAATTACAGTAATTACGCCAGAGGCACTGCGGTGCTG
Organism: Triturus cristatus; assembly: GCF_964204655.1. Taxonomy (NCBI): domain Eukaryota; kingdom Metazoa; phylum Chordata; class Amphibia; order Caudata; family Salamandridae; genus Triturus; species Triturus cristatus. The sequence continues at coordinate 1,547,238,664 of NC_140590.1, forward strand.
ATCCATAAGAGAGTCCCGTTTCAATGCCAGACGTTTCTAGGGGACAGTGAGGGGCGCTACTGTATTGTACAGGGGGTCTTGATGGGCCATGTTGTTACTCTGGTCTGTGTGTATGCCCCCAACACTGATTCCCTGGATTTTTTCAATGCGCTTGCGGCCCAACTGGTAACCCTGGCGCCGGCTGGCGTTTTGCTGGGCGGCGACCTAAACATGTTGCTGGATGTGGGGCTGGATAGCACCTCTGGGGCCACAGACTCTAAGCCTAGGGCAAGGCGCGCATTCCAGGACCTTTGCCGTCGATTCTTGTTGACGGATATATGGCGCAGGCGACACCCAAACACTACTGACTACACCCACTTTTCAGGGCAGCACAACACTTGGACCAGAATTGACTACTGGCTCCTCTCCCCGGGCCTGTCCCCTTGGTTCCGCGCGTTGAGGACGTTCCCGAGAACGTACTGGGACCACTCTCCAGTCCTGCTTGGCTTAGACGTTCCTCGACCTGAGGGGTTTGAGCGGCAGTGGCGCTTCCCTGGGAGGGCGCTGCTGGATGACCTTTTTGTGCACGAGGTTTCCGAGGCGATAGAGGACTACTTCACCATAAATACTGGCTCGGTGGACTCGTGGGCAGTGCTCTGGGATGGGTTCAAGGCATACATCAGAGGGGTCTGCATTGCTAAACACGCGGGGGTCCTGAAAGTATTGCGCACCACAATAACACAACTGGAGACACAGCTAGACGCGCTAGACACTGAGGCGCAGCAGGCACCCGCGGACGAGGTATTTACCAGGCGCTTACGACTGTTATCTGACTTCCGGGAGGCCGCGGACAGGGAGATCCTGTATCTGGGGAAATACCAGGTTGCGCGTAGGTATGGAGAGGGGGACAGACCAGGGCGCACGCTAGCGCAGGCCTTGCGACCACCATACAGCAAGTCCCTGATCGCCGAGGTGCGGGGCACGGACGGGGAGCTCCGCACAACGCCCGCTGAGATCCGGGACGAGTTCCTGGCCTACTACACAGATCTATACACCACCAAGTTGGGTGACTCCGCGGCCGCGCGTGCGGCCTATTTATCGGAAATCGCTCTTGTGTTCCTGGATAAGGGCATGCAGGAGTTCATGGCGGAACCTATAACGGTGGCGGAGGTGCGGGGGGCGATCAAAGTGCTCCGGGGCTCTTCTGCCCCGGGCCTTGATGGCTTCTCCGCTGACTTCTACAAGGCCTTTTCGGATCTGCTGGCGCCCAAGCTAATATAGGTGTATGCGGAGGCCTTGGAACGTGGCTCCCTCCCGTCAACTCTTAGTGAGGCGGTCATTGTGCTGCTCCCGAAGCCGAATAAGGACCCTACATTGTGTGGGTCGTACAGGCCCCTCTCCCTCTTAAACACTGACTATAAGATCTTGGCCAAAATAGTGGCCAACAGGCTTTCCCAGCTGATGGAATTCATTATATCGCCCGCACAGTCCGGCTTTGTCCCCCGCCGCTCGACGTCGCTTAATTTGCGAACGCTCTTCACGGTTCTGCACAGAATTAACCCGACCACTCCGGCTGCAGCGATCCTCCTAGACACCGAAAAAGCGTTCGATTCTTTGGAGTGGCCTTTCTTTCTTTCCGTCATGGAGCGCATGGGCATGCCCATGAACTTCCTGGCGACCGTCAGACTCCTTTATAGTCGCCCTACGGCCCGTTTGCGTCTCAACGGCACGCTATCTCGCCCATTCTCACTCACGCGCGGTACGCGGCAGGGTTGCCCGCTTTCACCGCTCTTGTTCATTTTGGCTATGGACCCCCTGATTCGGCATTTCCAAGAGCGGCACCTCCACAGGGGTCTCCAGTTTCGGACGGGCCCATTGCTGGCCTCTCTTTATGCCGATGACACAATCCTGTATGTCAGGGAGCCGCAGGCCAACCTGGCCCCCTTGATACATGAGATCCTTCGTTTCGGTAGCCATTCGGGCCTGGGCATAAACTGGCATAAGTCCATCATCTTCCCACTGACTATCGGCACCTCCCCATGGCAATGTGAGTTCCCTCTTGAGTGGTGCTCAGACTCGGTGCGATACTTGGGCATACAAATACATTTGAACACGGACTAAATCATCCGCCTCAACTATGGCCGCGCGATTGCGCGACTGGAGACTCAGGTGGATGGGTGGTTGCGGCTCCCGCTCTCTATGTCCGCCAGGATAGCTATTCTTAAAATGATAGTGCTCCCCAAATTCTTGTATCTTTTCAATAACATCCCTATCCCTCTGACCCGGGCCTTCTTCTCCACACTGCGGTCCCTCATGATTAGGCTGGTCTGGGGCGGGAAACACCCCCGGATCCGCTGGGCGACCCTCACACTCCCACAAGATCGTGGCGGCCTTGGAGTGCCGGATTTATATTTAGACTATCTGGTCGCTCAGTGTGCACATGCCTACGCCTGGTATCACCCTGATGCTCGGATCCCATTCCTTCGCCCAGAGGCGGACTTTGTCCTCCCGGGTCGCCTGTCGACGGTGTTGCCCAAAGGTGTCCCCAGGGACCCAAAGGACATTCAAACCGTGTCTACCACCAGCTGGGCATGGAACAGGCTCTCGCGCTATTTGGCTCAGCCTCGGCTGTATTCGTCTTCCCTCCCGATACCCAACCCTGGGCTGTTACCTGGCACGGATGAAGCACTAGTGCGACGAACGTTGACGAAATTTGACCTCACCAGGATCGGGGACTTGTACCCGGGTGGGCACATTTTCTCGGCGTCAGAGGACGCGCGATTAAGTGACGCTACATTCATGGACCGGTTCGTTCTTCGCCGGCTCTATTGCGCCGCCCGGGCGGAGATTCAGGGATTCCCCCTCGAGCCGGCCTCCCTTGAACCTCTCACCATCCTGATTGACGCCGATACGGGGGCACATATTGTTTCCAGGCTGTACAGGGCGTGCGCGGCGCGGGTCCCCTGTGCGGATGATCGTGCGCGGGAGGAATGGGGGACAGACCTTGGTAGGCCTATCACGGACGAACAATGGACGGCATGTTGCAAGGTCACCGACACAGTGTCATTGAATAGCCGTCACAAACTCCTACATTATAAATTCCTACGCCGTTGGTATATGACCCCGGTTAGACTCCACGCCATTGATCCCGCGCGGCCGCACGCCTGCTGGAAATGCGCTGCACCACATGCCGATTTTGCACACATGGCCTGGACGTGTCCGAGACTGCAGACATTCTGGGCTCAGGTTCATAAGATCCTAGAAGAGATGCTAGGGCTTACACTCATTCCCACTCCTGAGGTCGCACTGTTGGGTTATACGGTCAATTTCCCAAAGAATGTCCGTAAACTGGCCTCTCTAGGGCTTCTTCTGGCCAAGCGGAAGATAGCAAAGCACTGGGGGAGGAAGACAGCTCCCACGTCCAAGACATGGCTTACAGCCATGGCTTTCTGCAGCACGAATAGCGAGATCTACTCTAGTCTCCTCCCAACGATAGCGCGTCCTAGGGACATCTGGGGCCCTTATAAAACATACATTGCAGGCTTGCCTGGCTCGACCCCACCATCCCCGAATCCCGGAATAGCTCCCACTGGAGTGGGGTAGGTCGTACCAACCCACTATTACGAAGATGTAGGGGTCCTGCTGGGGTGTCGACGCAGGGATATTAAGCTCCTGGGGTCAGGTACTGTACGCCGTGTGGCGTTTTCCCATGTTAGAAATGAGGGCAGGTGAGGGGGACGTCTTTAGTACCCTGGAGACAGCTCACGGGTCAGGGATCCCCCTGGTTCAGGTTCGGGCAGGTGTTGATGATGGATTGGTAGATGGGGTCTTGTTGTCGGTTGCATTCATGATGTGGTATTGTTTATTTCAGGACCGGAAATGTCACAATGCTGCTACTGATTGGTTATTTGTGTATCGCACAGCCGCAAAATCTGTATTATTTGATTTGTCTAATTTCAATAAAAACTTTAAAAAAACAAAAAAAAAAAAAAAACAGTGTAACCTTCCATTAAAATCTACAATGGCACCAAGTTTCATAATTTTCCATCAACGCTATCAGCCTTCTACACAGTACAAGTGTCTATCAGCACGAAGATGTCTTTTCCACAGAAATGTTGTGTAATTTCTGTACCTGTCTGCTGGGACACTCATCACCAAAAAGTATTAAAACATGGGAATTTGCCAGAAAAACATATACCATACCATAAAGCGATTCATAAATGGGCACACTGCCACTGCACCACCCTCTTCCCCATCCTTCCTTAAGTTTACAAAATTAAAGAAAGAGCCACACCAAACCTAGTAAACACACTATACCAATACAAGAACTTAATTTCAACAACCGTCTACCGGAACGCTCATGAGCAAAGCGTATTAAAACATGCAAATTTGCAGGTAAAACATATACCATGCCATAGGGCACTTTATAAGTGCTCCCAGTGGTACTACATCACCTTCAGTAGCTCGACGTCTGCACGTTACTAAATTCGGTGCTTTAATCAGAAACATACCCACCTCCCCCACATCCACCCCGCCCTTCCTTAACCGTACGAAATCAAACAGAAACCCCCACCATTCCTAGTAGCACCACTATACCCATACACAGGCTTAATTTTAACAGGTGTGTGCCGGAACACTTATCAACAAAAAGTATTCAAACATGCAAATTCACTGGAAAAACATAAACAATACCATAGCACGGTTAATAAATAGGCCCACTCAAACTACATTACCTTTACTAACTACACATGCCCACGTTACAAATGTCTGTCTTATAATCAGTAACATACGCACATCCCCCACCCCCACCCATACCCATGCTTAACCGTACGAAATAAAACAACGAGCCCCTGCACTCCCGTTACCGCCACTATAGCCGTAGATAGACTTAATGTCAACAGGTGTCTGCCGGAACGCTCATCAGCAAAAGCTATTAAAACTTACAATTTTGCAACTCAAACATACACCATACCATAAGACGGTTTATGAATAGTCACAGTACCACTACACCACCTCAACACCCGCCCTTGCTTAACTATACGCAATAAAAGAAAGAGTCCAAGCAAACGTAGAAGCGCCACTATAGCCATACACAGTCTTTTTTTTTTTTTTTGAAACCGTTTATTACAGAATCCAAAAAATGTACAAAGATGGGCCTACAACCTTCCGGCCAGCCGCTAGCAAACAGGAAGAGCATATAATACAAGCAGTAAAACACACGCTGCGGCAGAAGAGAGGTCACAGGAGTTGAAAGGAGCGTCGGCAGCCACACCATCCGGACCCCACACAACGGTTTCATTTTTATATAAGAAACGAAAAAACAAATCCACAAGGCAACTAACAGTCGGAGTAGCAGCATGAGCTCCCCTGGGGGGGACCCTACCGATCCACAGGAATAGCAAGGGGGGGATAGGTCGGGACGGAGACAAAGTGAACTCAATGCCCAGAACCAGGGAGACAAGCAGGCTAAGGAGACGGGGCCGGTGACAGATCAGGCGTCAGCGGCGGGGTACAGATTCCCCCACGGTAGGTGTTCCAGGGGCCCCACACTTTCACCCATTTCCCAGGCTTACCTCTCGCAACATACACTACCTTTTCCCGAAACATACACCAATCCATGTTGTCCTTCCACACCGAGACAGTTGGCAACCTCTGGGAACCCCATAATTGCGCAATATCACGCTTGGCCACCATATATCCCAGAGTCACCCACCACGTCTGTGGCACTGAGTAGTCGGTTGGCTCCCACACATTTAGGAGACATCTCCTCGCCTCGGGCAGCAGCGTCACATGCGTGACTGCCTGCAAAACCGCATGCACACCACGCCAGAATCGCGCCACCTCCGGGCATTCCCACAAAATATGGAGAAAGGTCCCCAAAGCACCACACCCACGCTTGCACAACCCGTCCACGGCATAGCCCATACGCATCTTACCCGGCCCCGTAACATAGACGCTATGGAGTATCTTGAGCTGGATGAAGCGAAGGCGAGCCGGTATGGCCACCTCTTTCGGGCAGGCCACCGCAGACACCCAGTCCTCGTCATCCAGCTCCAGTCCATCAGCCCCCCACGCCTCACGAAGGCCAGTCAGCAGTCCCGAGCGATCATTGATGAGCTTTTTGTAAATTAATGAAATCGTGCCGTCCGGTACATGCCCATCTAGCACTCTATCTTCCAGAGGGGAGTACTCCGGGATGGAGGCAACATCCGGGAATACGGAGCACAGCGCGTGACGGACCTGCATATATCGAAAGTACTCCCTGTCCTGCAACTGGAATTATGTCTGCAGCACCTCGAACGTCTTAAATCCCCCCTTCGTCCAGAGATCGCCCACCTTGCTGATGCCTATCATGTCCCACTTCTCAAAGCCCTTTGAGGTCCACAGGGAGCCCAGCCGCTCCGATGCATACAGTGGCGTCGCCTGGGTCAACCGGTCCTTCCACCCCATCGCCAAGTTAGCCGCGTGCCACACCCGTACCGCGACCCGCGTAGGGCCCGTCAGACGCGTGTCAAGCGATCTAGAATACAGCGCCCGATTATAGTCGCCACCCGGCAGTAATAGTTTATCCATTTCAAAGGCCGGATTAAGCGCGGGCCCATAAAGGCCGTGGTTTATCGCAGCCAGCTGGGAGGCCCAGTAATACCGTTTGATGTCTGGGAGGGCGACTCCCCCGTCGTACCACGGGAGCGTCAGCTTCGCAAGGGCGATACGCGGCCTACCCTCCCAGAACAGGCGTCGCTGCAGACTCTCCACCTCGCGAAAGTAGCGCGCCGGGACAACGTCCATCGTATTCTGTAAAGCGTACAGGAAACGTGGCAGCGACATCATCTTAAACAATTCCGCACGGCCGAGCGGTGAGAGCGGCAAGCGCCTCCAACGCGCCACGTCATCCTTCAGGCACTGGAGGGGGGGAGCAAGTTCTGTTTATATCGGGCCTCCGCGTCCAGGGTAATGAAGATACCCAGGTACTTAAATCCCTGCGGAGCGATCTGGATCGGACAACCCCGCGGAAGGATAGGAGCCTCCCCGGAAAGGACATGCACACAAGATTTAGCCCAATTGATGACTAAGCCGGAGTTGCGGCCAAATGAGTGCAAAACATCAACTAGTACAATCAGTGATTTACGCGGGGAGGCAAGGTATAAGAGAATATCATCCGCGTAAAGGGATACGCGATCCTCATACTCGGGGGTCCATCGGAGACCACGGATAGAAGGATGCCACCGCAGCCACTCCGCCAGGGGCTCCAAGGCAAGCGCGAAGAGGAGCGGTGATAACGGGCAGCCCTGCCGCGTGCCCCGACCCAGCTCAAACGGAGCCGACACTCTACCGTTCACCGCCACCTGCGCCAGCGGTCCGGAATACAACAATTTCACCCAACCGATGAATCCCGGGCCAAAACCAAACTTCGCCAGTGTCGCCCAAATATATGGCCACTCAAGTGTGTCGAACGCCATAGTGGCGTCCAGGGACGCCAAAATGGCCGGCTCTCGTATGAACGGGACCCACGCGAGCACCCCATGCAAACGCCGCAGGTTGAGCGCAGTGTTGCGATGAGGGATAAAGCCGGACTGATTCTGGTGAATCAGATCGCACACCACGCCAACCAGCCGATTAGCCAACACCTTGGCGAGAATTTTGGGTTCCGTATTCAGCAGCGAAATGGGCCTGTAGGACGTGACCCGATCCCGCGGCCTCCCCTCCTTATGAATAACCACGATAGTGGCCAGACGCTGGTCCAGCGGGAGGGAACCCGCCGAGCGGGCCGCGAGGAACATAGCACGGAGATGTGGCGCCAGCGTATCCGTTCGTAGTTTATACAGTTCGATGGGAAGGCCATTAGGACCCATGGCCTTGCCGGAGGCGACCGAGCGTATGGCGAGGGCAATCTCCTCAGATGTTGGGGTCGCGTCCAACAACGCTTTATCCTCCTCCGAAAGGGAAGGCAACGCAATATCTTTAAGTAAGGCATGGGAGTCCTCTTCCGAGCGGGAAGATACCGGGGACTACACCCCACGGAAATATTCTGCAAAGCAATCGACAATTTCTCCTGGGTCAGTGTTAGAAAAACCCCACTCCCACACCGGAAGGGTGGTGGTAATGGGGTCTTCCCGGACATACACTGTGGTAGCTTGGCTCGAGTGGTCAGGGATCAGGCACCGTGCTAAGCATACGTCATACCCACACAATAACCATGCGTGCATCCGTTCCAAAAACGACACTACACCTTAAAAATTATACTGAAAATATATCTCTTTATCTTCTTTTCTCTTAGTTGCTGATTAAATAAATATTAATACAATCACAGTACACAAGGCTTTTCCTGTGGAAGGGTAAGTCAAATAAATAATACTTCAACGATTCAATAAATAAGGTAGATCATAAATAATCAAGGCATAAATATAAGTGCATTACATAAAAGGCAATTAAATATTATGAGGCAATAAATACTGCGAGACAATAAATACTGTGCGACAATAAATACTGTGAAACAATAAATACTGTGAGGCAATAAATACTGTGAGGCAATAAATAGGATGAATACAATAAATACAGTACTCCCAATAAATAATAAAAGCCAACAGTGACACTTGTAAATCAGTTCACATTCCTGAGGTACTATGGGATGATTTGACCCAATCCCAGCTTGTAGAGATTTGGATGGCCTGAGGGGTATACTCCCTGGCTTGGACAAGGCTGAGGCCTAAACTGAGGTAGATCAAGGGGGAATCTAGAGATCTGGCTCTCCCACACTACACAACCCCTCTGTATTAGTCTCAGCTCACCCCTGGCACAATCAAGCTCGTTCCAGCACCTCTCTAGCCCCTAGGTTGGTCTCTTAGGGCTCCACAGGGCCTTAGGCGCCCTCTATTCCACTTACTGCCCTTTTTATGAAGCTCAGACGCCGCTGGAGTCGTGTCGACGCCGTGAGGCGGTTCCGGTTCGAAGTCGGCGGCCTCGGCGCAATGTCAGTTCTTGACAACGTCGATAGGCGGTTCCGGTTCGATGTCGGCGGCCTCGGCTCGATGTCGACCTCCGGTTCGATGACGTCGGGCAATCTTGGCTCGATGTCGACTTCGGGCGGCTCCGGTTCGATGTCGGCGGCCCCGGCTCGATGTCGACCTCCGGTTGGATGACGTCGGGCAGTCTTGGCTCGATGTCGACTTCCGACGGCTCCGGAGTGCGATCTCCACTCCCGACCTCCGGTGCCCCTTTCCTCAGGTTCCGGCGACTCCGGAGTGCGACCTCCACTCCCGACCTCCGGCACGATCCTCTTCAGGTTCCGGCGACTCCGGAGTGCGATCTCCACTCCCGACCTCCGGCACGATTCACCTCGGTCTTTGGCGACTCCGGAGGGCGGACTTCACTCCCCCGTCGACGCCGCACACTCGACCTCAGGTGTCTTCCTCCACGACCTCTGTTACTCTCCACGACCTCCGTCGGCGCCCTCTCTCGACCTCTGGCTGCTCCGGGTACGACGTCTGCTTCCCAGTCAGCGCCGCTTCTCCACCTCGGGCTCCAGGTCTCTAGGCTTCTCGACGTCGGACTTCAGGTAGTTACCAGTAACCAGGTCAGGTACTTGCTGTTCTTTACTTTTAAGGCCTGTTCCTGCTGTCCAGGTCCTCAAGATGGTTTCTCCCACACAGGGCTCCAGGCTGGGCTCAGTCAGTAGGGACTAGCATCAAGGGTGGGTTTATGGACCCCACTCCAGGCACAAGTTTCCACCCCTGCTGCCTCACTCCTTCCTCCTTCAGGTTTCTGCTCCTCTCTCTTCACCAGTCAGGTGCCAACTGCCAACTCCAACTGTCAACTCTGACTTAGCTTCCCAACATTCTAAACCGCCTCCAACTGTCACAGGGTTCCAGAATGTTGCAGAAGGTTCTAGTAGGTTCCAGTGATGTCACAGGTGACAATGGGTGGCCACCATTTTGTGCTCCAGGCCCTCAGACAGAAGTTCCAGGGGTAGATAAAATGGGCTCCCTGAATCTGCATCAATACTAAAAAGTCTGGTGGTTCCCAAAAAGGAAAAAATACTAACAGGGTTTGAGGCAAAAGTGGGACAAAATAAATAATGATGAGGAGGGACCACCCAAAGGGCCGACAGGTCTAACACGCGTCCCCCCAGCTGAAAGTGGGGAGAGCTACCCAACCCCTTGGGAGTTCTCATCACTAAGGCGGAAATACCTTGAGAGACCGTCTGCATTGGCGTGGTCCACTCCAGGCCGATGTTCCACCTGAAAGTCCATTCCCTGTAGGGAGATAGACGACCTCAACAACTTGGGATTCTCCCCCTTCATCTGCATCAGCCAACCAAGGGGTCTGTGGTCGGTCTGAACTAGGAAGTGCGAGCCAAACAGGTATGGCCGCAACTTCTTCAGAGCCCATACCACTGCAAAGGCTTCACGCTCTATTGCACTCCACTTCTGTTCCCTGGGAAGTAGTCTCCGGGATAGGAAGACCACGGGTTGATCCAGACCCTCTTCATTGAGTTGCGATAACACTGCCCCAATGCCATGTTCCGATGCATCTGTCTGGACAATGAACTTCTTGGAAAAGTCTGGGGCCCTTAAGACCGGGGCCTCGCACATGGCTTGCTTCAGCTTTACGAAGGCCTGCTGACAAGCCTCCGTCCAGACTACCCGTCGAGGTTGTTTCTTGGACGTAAGCTCCGTGAGGGGGGCCACGATGGTACCGTATCCCTTCACGAAGCGGCGGTAGTATCCGGTGAGGCCCAAAAATGCTCGGACCTCAGTCTGAGTCTTGGGGGGTTCCCAGGCCATGATGGCCTCGATCTTCGCCTGGAGGGGTTGCACCGCTCCCCTACCCACCAAGTGTCCAAGGTACACTACCGACCCCTGCCCGATCTGGCACTTGCTGGCCTTGATCGTTAAACCAGCTTGTCTCAGGGCCTGGAGAACAGCTTGCAGGTGACGCAAGTGATCCTCCCAGCTGTTACTGAAGACGGCTATGTCATCCAGATAAGCAGCAGAGAAACTCTCCATTCCAGTGAGGATCTGGTTCACCAGACGCTGAAACGTGGCAGGTGCGTTCTTGAGCCCAAAGGGCATCACACAGAACTGGTAGTGGCCATTGGGCGTGGAGAAGGCTGACCTTTCCCTAGCTCCATCAGTCAAAGAGATCTGCCAGTACCCAGAAGTAAGGTCAAAGGTACTTAGATATTGGGCAGCTCCCAGCCGGTCCATCAATTCATCCGCCCTAGGGATCAGATGAGCATCAGTTTTGGTTACTGAATTCAGTCCCCGGTAGTCCACACAGAACCTCAGTTCCGGTTGGGCACCCGGTGGTGCAGCTTTTGGTACTAACACCACCGGGCTGGACCAGGGGCTGCTGGAAGGTTCGATCACTCCTAGCTCCAGCATCTTAGTGACTTCACTGTGAATGCTGGCCTTCACCTTGTCTGACATCCGGTAGATCTTGGACTTCACAGGTGGGCTGTCTCCTGTGTCCACATCATGGACGCACAGGTGAGTCCTACCCGGAACAAGGGAGAACAACGAAGAGTACTGTCCCAGGACCTGGTGGCAGTCCTCCTGCTGTTCAGGAGTTAGGGATGGGGAGAGAATCACTCCCTCCACCGACCCATCCTTCTCTTGAGACGCAAACAAATCGGGGAGAGGCTCGCTTTCCACGTCCTCTGCTCCGTCAGTCACCATCATCAAAATGACTTTGGGCCTCTTGTGGTGGGGTTTGAGGCGGTTGGCATGCAGCACCCGTAGGGGCTGATGAGGGGTCTTAAGATCCACCAAGTAGGTAGCCTTACCCTTCTTCTCCAATACCTCAAAGAGTCCTGACCAGCGATCCTGGAGGGCGCTAAGCTCTCCTGGTTCGATCACCCACACCTTCTGGCCAGGCTCCAACTCCACCGGGTGAGCGTTGTGGTCATACCACGCCTTCATTACTGCTTGGCTGGCTTCCAAGTTGTCAGAAGCTTGCTTCCACAACTTAGCCATTTGGCTCCAGAAGGCCAGCATGTAGCTCACCACGTCCTGGGGAAGCTTCCTGGGAGTTCTTTCCCATCCGTCTCTCACCAGGTTGAGAGGTCCACGTACAGGGTGCCCATACAAAAGCTCGAAGGGGCTGAAGCCCACTCCCTTCTGTGGCACTTCCCTGTAGGAAAACAATAGACAGGGTAGGAGGACGTCCCATTTCCTCCGCAGGCTTTCAGGCAGACTTCTGATCATGCCTTTCAAGGTTTTGTTAAACCTCTCCACCAGACCATTGGTCTGGGGGTGGTAAGGAGTTGTGAACCGGTAGGTCACTCCACACTCCTTCCACATTGCCCGCATGTACGCTGACATGAAGTTGGTCCCCCTGTCGGACACAACTTCCTTGGGAAAACCCACTCGGGTAAAGATTCCCATCAGGGCCCTAGCCACAACAGGTGCAGTAATGGTCCTCAGAGGTATAGCCTCTGGGTACCGTGTGGCATGATCCACCAAAACCAGGATAAACCTGTGACCAGCTGTAGTAGGTGGATCTAATGGACCCACAATGTCGATGCCCTCCCTTTCAAAGGGGGTGCTAACGACAGGAAGTGGTTCCAGGGGAGCTTTCAGCTTCACCCCTGTTTTCCCACTGGCTTGGCAAGACACACATGTCCGGCAGTAGGTATCGGACGACACTTTCATTTGAGGCCAATAAAAGTGTGGGACAAGACGGGCGAAGGTCTTGTCTTGCCCCAGGTGTCCTGCCAATGGGATCTCGTGAGCCAACTCCAGAAGGAAGGCTCGATAACGTTGAGGGACTACCAAGGCTCGTGACGATCCATGTAGGGGTGCCTTGGGTTCACTGTAGAGGAGGCCATCCTTCCAGTAAACACTGTAGTTCCCTTCAACGTTCCCTGCTGCCTGGGCTTTGGCCTGTCGCCTCAGTCCCTCAAGGGTAGGGCACTCCTTCTGGCCCTGGCAGAATTCCTCCCTGGACGGGCCTCCCTCCACGTGCCACTCGGCCGGGATGGGTAGGTCCTCCAGTTCGCTGACATCCCCCACCGCAGACTCCTGGTCCACCACCTCCGGTGGCCTATCCGTCCTACGGGGGGCGGACGCTGAGGCAGGCTCCTCCTGTCCTCGGTTCTTCCCTTGACTGGCAGCTGGCTGGGCGTTTGTTCCAGGCTCCAGCCGAAACGAACTCCCTCTCCGGGTAGTCGCGGACCCAGTGCTCACACAGGCCCAGTCAGGTGTACCCAGCATCTCAGCATGAGTCCGGTATTCCACCTCCTTCCAAGCATTGTGCTCCATGTCATTCCCTAGCAGACAATCGACTGGCACGACAGGGCTTACGGCAACTCGAAGTGAACCTGCAACACCTTCCCATTCAAAGGGAACCTCGGCCACCGGATAGTGGCCCATTCTGCCGTCAGCCATCGCGGCAGGGTGGAGTACATCGGGAATTACCTGCTCTGGAGACACCAGTTGGCTACGCACCATAGTCATACTGGCTCCTGTGTCTCTCAGAGCCTCCCCTCTTTGGCCGTTGATGGTGACCCACTGCCCATACTTTACAGTATTTGCGGGCACCTGGATCTTAGGAACCATCTCCCGTTCTCCCAGGGACACTAAAGTGACACCCGCCCACTCCCTTCCCTTAATTAAAGGCATCTCCTCCCCGAGCACTACACTAGCTACTCCGGGGGTCTTTCCTCCAATGGGAGGGGGTGGTCGTTTTGGGCACTTCGCATCTCCCTTATAGTGTCCAACGCCACCGCACTCGAAGCAATGGACAACCCTTGGCTGCTGACTCTGGCCAGGATTAGGGTTTCTGGGTGGGTTAGCCCTAGGGGTGAATCCTGTTCCCTTTCCTTGGAAATTATTTTGGGGGCCTTTGGAGAACTCCTTTTTCTTTTCCCCTCCCTCTTTCTTCTGGGGGGCGCCCTGTCCGGCCTTTTGAGTATCCCCTCCAGTCCCCCTTGTGGACACCCGGGTACTAGCCCAAATGTCCGCCTCCTCAGCAAGCTTCCGGGGATTGGTCAGCTTGCTATCCACCAGGTGTTGACGCAGTTCAGGGAAACATTTTTTGAGCAGGTGTTCCTTCAGTACTAAATCAAACAACCCCTCGTAGTTCCTCACTTCACTGCCCTGAATCCAACCCTCTAGTGCCTTCTTTTCATAGTCCAGGAAGTCCACCCAATTCTGTGTGCCCAGTTTGTGACTACCCCGGAACTTCTGTCTGTACTTTTCGGGTGTTAGTCCAAACTTTCTTATGAGCGCCACCTTCATGGTGGGGTAGTGGGTCTGCTCATCCTCCTCTAGGGCCAATAATGCATCCCTACCAGCTGGAGGCATGTACTTGTACAATCCCCCTCCCCAGTACTTCTCTGGAACCCCATGGGCCCTTAATGAGACCTCATAGGCCGCTAGCCACTTGGCAATATCGTCGCCCACACCATAGCTAGCTACTATGTCCTTTGGCAGGTAGGGTTTGGGTTCCCTGGTGATTTCTTGGTCTTTGCTGCCACCATTAGGAATAGGGTGTGCCCCGGCTCGTAGGATCTGAAGATCTATCTCTTTCAGCCTTAGCTCATGAGCCATCCTCTGTTCCTCCTTCTCTTTCTCCAGCCTTGCTAAGTCCCATGTGAGCTGTCTTTTCTCCCTCCGGTCTGTTAACTCCACTTCAGACAAGCCACCGCTAGAGGCACTGCTGCCCTTCCTAGAAAGTGTCCTGGGCCCCGCTAACAGGTTCCCCACCTCAGGTTGGTACAAACCAGCTCCCTCACAGTCGGGCTCTCTATCCCTGTCCTCCTCCTCAGCCTTGCTTTCTCATCGTGCCTCCCCCCAAGCCCTTAAGCTGGTTTGGAGTGCACCCTTCTTTGCTCCTGGTGGACAATACACCCCCTCCCGCTGACAAAACTCCCTGAGTTGGGCCACAGTATAGGTTTCCAGGTCTTCTAGCACAAACTCCATTTTGCCCACTCAGAACAGAAGACAGGTTTTTTGCAGAAGCTATGCAGGGGGGTACCTTTTATAATACCTCCTCCCACCACCAGAGTAAATTTGGAAAAACAAAAACTCACAATTAGGAAGTCCGCTTGGAGAAAACTCCCGGTGTAGGCCTATGGACTACCCACAGTTATTGTCGAGTATACGTAGGCACAGCTCTATCCCACCACTGAACACCAATTATGTTAGAAAAACCCCACTCCCACACCGGAAGGGTGGTGGTAATGGGGTCTTCCCGGACATACACTGTGGTAGCTTGGCTCGAGTGGTCAGGGATCAGGCACCGTGCTAAGCATACGTCATACCCACACAATAACCATGCGTGCATCCGTTCCAAAAACGACACTACACCTTAAAAATTATACTGAAAATATATCTCTTTATCTTCTTTTCTCTTAGTTGCTGATTAAATAAATAATAATACAATCACAGTACACAAGGCTTTTCTTGTGGAAGGGTAAGTCAGATAAATAATACTTCAACGATTCAATAAATAAGGTAGATCATAAATAATCAAGGTATAAATATAAGTGCATTACATAAAAGGCAATTAAATATTATGAGGCAATAAATACTGCGAGACAATAAATACTGTGCGACAATAAATACTGTGAAACAATAAATACTGTGAGGCAATAAATACTGTGAGGCAATAAATAGGATGAATACAATAAATACAGTACTCCCAATAAATAATAAAAGCCAACAGTGACACTTGTAAATCAGTTCACATTCCTGAGGTACTATGGGATGATTTGACCCAATCCCAGCTTGTAGAGATTTGGATGGCCTGAGGGGTATACTCCCTGGCTTGGACAAGGCTGAGGCCCAAACTGAGGTAGATCAAGGGGGAATCTAGAGATCTGGCTCTCCCACACTACACAACCCCTCTGTATTAGTCTCAGCTCACCCCTGGCACAATCAAGCTGGTTCCAGCACCTCTCTAGCCCCTAGGTTGGTCTCTTAGGGCTCCACAGGGCCTTAGGTGCCCTCTATTCCACTTACTGCCCTTTTTATGAAGCTCCGACGCCGCTGGAGTCGTGTCGATGCCGTGAGGCGGTTCCGGTTCGAAGTCGGCGGCCTCGGCGCAATGTCAGTTCTTGACGACGTCGATAGGTGGTTCCGGTTCGATGTCGGCGGCCTCGGCTCGATGTCGACCTCCGGTTCGATGACGTCGGGCAATCTTGGCTCGATGTCGACTTCGGGCGGCTCCGGTTCGATGTCGGCGGCCCCGGCTCGATGTCGACCTCCGGTTGGATGACGTCAGGCAGTCTTGGCTCGATGTCGACTTCCGACTGCTCCGGAGTGCGATCTCCACTCCCGACCTCCGGTGCCCCTTTCCTCAGGTTCCGGCGACTCCGGAGTGCGACCTCCACTCCCGACCTCCGGCACGATCCTCTTCAGGTTCCGGCGACTCCGGAGTGCGATCTCCACTCCCGACCTCCGGCACGATTCACCTCGGTCTCTGGCGACTCCGGAGGGCGGACTTCACTCCCCCGTCGACGCCGCACACTCGACCTCAGGTGTCTTCCTCCACGACCTCTGTTACTCTCCACGACCTCCGTCGGCGCCCTCTCTCGACCTCTGGCTGCTCCGGGTACGACGTCTGCTTCCCAGTCAGCGCCGCTTCTCCACCTCGGGCTCCAGGTCTCTAGGCTTCTCGACGTCGGACTTCAGGTAGTTACCAGTAACCAGGTCAGGTACTTGCTGTTCTTTACTTTTAAGGCCTGTTCCTGCTGTCCAGGTCCCCAAGATGGTTTTTCTTGCTTTCTCCCACACAGGGCTCCAGGCTGGGCTCAGTCAGTAGGGACTAGCATCAAGGGTGGGTTTATGGACCCCACTCCAGGCACAAGTTTCCACCCCTGCTGCCTCACTCCTTCCTCCTTCAGGTTTCTGCTCCTCTCTCTTCACCAGTCAGGTGCCAACTGCCAACTCCAACTGTCAACTCTGACTTAGCTTCCCAACATTCTAAACCGCCTCCAACTGTCACAGGGTTCCAGAATGTTGCAGAAGGTTCTAGTAGGTTCCAGTGATGTCACAGGTGACAATGGGTGGCCACCATTTTGTGCTCCAGGCCCTCAGACAGAAGTTCCAGGGGTAGATAAAATGGCTCCCTGAATCTGCATCAATACTAAAAAGTCTGGTGGTTCCTGTTGGACTTGGCCCTTCTGGCCGGTTCACCCCGAAACTTTTTGCGTAATATGGTGACTTGGTTTAGTGATTTTAGTGACTTCTGCGCACTTTACCGCTGTGTCCCAGGGTAAAGTGCGTGCGTGTTGTGAGGTTGGCCTGCCCTCCCATAGGAATGCACGGGGGAATGTATGTGTCCCGGTAGTTCCTGATGCGTGGGGTGTGCAGGCCCGTGTTTGGTATGTGCGGACTCGTGGGAGTGAATGCTGCGCGTTGATGTGTGCGGCGTGCATGTACCTGGTGTGGAAGTGCCACTTCTAGAAGTGGGCACTTCAGTGTGCAGTCTGAAATGTGTGGCTTGTCTGGCGATTGGCTGGTGAGGTCAGGTGACGGACTAGGGAATTCCCCAGAGTCAGGAGGAGTCACCCAGTGGTGAATGGGGAGTTAGCATGTTGATGGCTGGGGAGGAGTGTACCTGGGTCCTGAATAGGACAGGGATCCCCCCACACAATGCTGGCGCCGGCCCCTGTGGTGCGTCTAATGACCCTAGCCCTGCCAGTGAATAGAGTGGGGGTGCTCCCCAACCAGCTGCGACTGGTTTTCCCCCTCACCCTGAACCCAGAACAAAGGGATTTGACTGTATAAAAATGGGGCTGTGTCCCCACAGAAGTTGTTCTCTTGCAGGATCCACTTGAGGGGGGGCCTGCTGCTGCTGGGCGCCAGGAGAGACCGCCACTGGGGACTGCCTCCCTGCTGGAGGGCCCTGTGAGCTGGCTCTGGGCCCAGCCTTTGCCCCCTGCTCTCTGAAGGACCTTTTTTGTGGCTGGACATTGCTGGTAGCGCCTGGGAGCGCTTTCTGGACTTTATAGCGCTGGGCGCGCTGTCATCCTGAACTTAGCCACCTTCATAGCGCTGGGAGCGCTGGTTTACTTTATAGCGCTGTGTGCGCTGTGATCCTGATAGCGGGTGCCCACCCCGCGATTCCGCCGGTATCTGCCAGGGTGGGCGGGTGCCACCCCGCTTGTTTTCGTATTTCGAGGGCCGGTGCCCACCCGGCATTTACCCCGCCAAATATTGCCTTTATCGAGGGAGCCTACCCCTCTTGTCGCGGAAACGATCACCGCTGCAGCCCGGAGTTCCCGGTCGCGTCATCCCCCTGCCGCGCTGTGATTGGTTCAGCGGGAGGGGGTGTGACGCACGTATTCCCCGGCCCCGAGAGATGTCGCGCTGAGGAAGGGAGCAGGCGGGAGCCCACCCCGGGCTCCGGCGACCAGGAAGCGCGGCCAACAGAAGCAGAGTCCCCCGAGGACGGCCCGGTGAGTGGGGAAGGGCTTGGGGACTCTGCCCGAGTATCGTGGGTGCCGGTCCCAGACCGGCTCCTTTTGTAAGAAGCCCCCGCCTCCGGCGCGGGCCCGTGGTTGCTGAGAGCCGCTCCGCTCTCCAACAGAGGGGAGCCTGAGTGTCTAGGGCGCTAGACGCTCCAACGTGGGGGTCATTGTCGTTCTGAGCGCGTGGCGCTCCAACAGGTCCACAGTGTAGCTACGAGCCCCGTGAGGCTCCACCGGAGGGGCAAAGCATCGCTTCTCGAGCCCAGTGAGGCTCCAACGTTGTGCTGAGCCACGAAGGCTCTAGGGGGCATATTTTACATGGTCAGAGCCCAGAGAGGGCTCCAGAGGCACGCAGTGCCTGAAGTTCGTTTTCCAGCTGCCCAGCACTTAGTGGGCAGCTGCCACGTTTAGGTGGGGGACCATTCTTGTTCTAGTCTGCGCAGCTGGCGCAGCCTGACTTTGCTGAACGCAGGGCGTCCTAGCCCTTCCAGGCCAGTTGGCCCAGGGACTGCCACAGGTGGTGGCATAGGAATTTTGCGCAATTGTGTTCCTACTTGCACCTCTGAATGTGTGTTGATGCATCATGTGCCATTTGCTTTTACACCTCTGAATGTTTTATGCATCATGTGTGTTCCTTCCTTGCACCTCTGAATGTGTTTTGATGCGTCATGTGCCATTGCTTTTACACCTCTGAATGTTTTTAGGCATCATGTGTTTTTCCTTCCCTACACCTCTGAATGTGATACATCATGTGTAACGTTCTATTACCCCTACAGGTATTGTGATACGTAGGTGGTTGTTGCTTTCTCCTACTACAGGTGGTGCTAGTGAGGTTCTAGTTCCCTGCGTGACAGCCTCCTAAAGTAGTTAGGGTTACGTAGGTGGTACTTCCCCGATACCAGTAAGTACTGGTTGTGTGCTATACATATTATTTTTGTGCTACAGTGATTTTATATATTTTGTGTGCTAAATATCTAAAAAGTGCTAATTCCTGACAGTGGTCCAGATGGCCCTGTCTTGTACATAATCCCTTGTAAATTCTGCCCGTGCCTGTTGGCACATTGTAAAGTGTGTGTTTTTATCTAATGTGTTGTGTATAATACAAAGGTTATTTTTATAGAATACCTTGTGTGGAGTTTCCTTTGTGGTGGGACTTGGGTGTTGTTGCTGGGTGCGCGCGCAAACGCTTTACACATCGCCTCAGAGATAAGCCTGACTGCTCGTGCCAAGCTACCAAGGGGGTGAGCAGGGGTTATCTTTGGCGTGTAACTTCCTTGCCCTGACTAGAGTGGTGGTTTCTGCCTGGCTTTGGCGCAAGCCTTAGCCAACCAGAAATCGCCAGGTCTAACATTGGTGGCAGCGGTGGGATTTGGACTTGCGTTTGCGCTGTACCGCAGCAGCGACTGGCTACACCACAAAACTCTGCATTAGATAACCACATTTTTAGGGATTATTGTTTTTGAAGTTCCTTTATTTCTTCTGAAGGTATCATTGTGTAATTGTGTCCAGTACATTTGTCCCCCGCCCTGCGCCCAGAGTTTGGTACCTGTGTCACGTGGTGGTCAGGTTGAGGGATCAGGGGTGGTAGAAACTGCCTTACCAGTCCGAGGGGAGGGTTGTGTGTGGATGGTGTGTGGGGCACTAGACAGTGAGTGTGAGTTCTCCAGGATAGAGAGCTCACTGAAACCTTTTGTGAATTGTGTACTCCTATGTAGCTCCGACCCCCAGGTTCCTTGTGTTGAACTCTTCTCAGGAACGTCCGCCAAAATGGAGCCTGCTTTTAACTTCTGTAGTCTGTTTAGGTACAGTAGGTTGGAGCTGGCAAGGTTCTGTGAGGAGAGGGACATAGAGGTGGGTGAGTCAGATACCCAGTCCAAACTGAGGGACAACCTGATCCTTTGGCAAAAGGAGGAGTGGGAGCGGGAGCGCAGCGAGGAAGATAGGGCCCGGGCCGCACGCCGAGAGGGTGGTGGGTCTGAGGGGAGCCCTGAGGAATCTGAGGAGGAGGAAGGTTACCTGACAGGGACGTCAGTAGAGAGTGGAGACCCCATAGATAGGGAGTCCCTTGCTGGGTCCAGTGTCAGGAGCAGCACCCCATCCCTTTCCCTGTCCCCAGAGGAGTGGGTAGATAGGAGGGAAGAGAGGGAACATCAGCTGGCCATGGAGAAGCTCAGGTTAGAGCATGCCTGGGGGATGGCGCAACTGACTATGGCAGAGAAAAAGCTGGAGACCGAGAGGGTCTTAGCGCAGGAGAGGATGGCGGAGGCTGAGAGGGCCTTCGCCAGGGAGAAATCAGTGCTGGAGAGTAGATTATCGCCTGCGCGCAGTCGTAGTTTTCTGGGCTCCCCAGGGAGGGTTGAGTCCAGTGGTGGCAGCGAAATAGAGTCCCGTGCGACAAGTCCCACTCCCAGTTTCCCCAGTCTGGTACCTGTTTCCCAAGAGGAGGAGTATAGGTTGAAGTTCAGGGGCAGTAGAAAACCGTCTCACCAGTCGTGGGGGTTGTTTGTGGATGACTGTCATGAGGCACTGTGGGACTGGCTGGAGGTCAACACGGAAGAGGATTTGGATATAGTGCTCAAAATGATTGTCAAAGAGCAGATGCTCAGTAGTTGTTCTCCAGGGTTGCGCCAGCACCTGGTGAGGTATGACTACTTTTGTCCTTGGGCGCTGGCAGAGGAAGCGGAGCGCTGGGAAAGCGCTAGAGGTTCTCTGGAGTCATTAGGGAGTGACTCAAGTAGTGGTTCAGGTATCTTCCAGCCCAGCGGGGTGGAAGAGGCTCCATGTAGCCCAGCTAGGTCCCAGGATAGCGAGGAGGGTGTAGGACCTTACGGCCTGGCTCAGTGGAGCGGGAGTAAGTGGGTGACCGAGGGTCCCCAGACGTACGAAACCCTGCCTCAGGACTTGGGTGGTTTCAGGAGGGAACACCAAGTTGGGGACCTAGGCTGTCCTGTTAGCCCATTTGAGGAGGATCACCTAGTGAGTAGAGGACCTGGAGCGCCTGTAAGCAGGGCTCCTGTGGTTCTAGAGTCTGGCAGTACCGCTCCAGTAGGGAGGGTACAGAAGTCCAGCGAGAGGAGTGGCATGGGGCTGTGTTCCCCGGTGGAGGAGCCAGTGGGTCAGAGACCAGCCGGGAGGGCTGAGTCTCCTAGAAGTGACCATGGCGACTACACGTCTGGCCTGGGGGATCTTCGCGCACTGTCAGGTGGACAGGGGACGGGAGATCTGCGCCAGGCAGACGGTCATGCAACATATGGGGCATATGTTACTCTCGGGGGGATGGTGTGCAAATCCCCAGAAGTCCTGGAGTGCCAGGCAATTATTCCACCGAAGGTTTTAGACCGGAGGTTGGAAGGCCAGGTTCAGGAGCAGCCTGACCTGAACGGTCTGACTACTGTAACCAGTGTCCTGACCGGTTCTTCTTCCAGAGGGACCGCCCCAGTTGGTAGGGAGCAGGACTCTGGAAGGGGGTGCAGAGGGTGGGAGAGCCCACCTCTGACCCCGGTGCAACCTGAGGGGTTAAACCCTAGGTTGGTAGACCAGCTCTCCGGGAGGGGTCCTGAGCTGGTTGGTGAGGTATGTTACGAGGGTGCCTCTCAAAGGAGGAGAGGGCGGAACCCTAGGAGAAGAGGTAGGGGGAGGAGAGCCTCACCCGTGACTTCTGGTCAGCCTGAGGGTACAGACCCTAGGCTGGAAGATCGGTGGCAGTTCAGAACTGCCCTGATGAGGGGTAGAGTGGAGAATGGCTGCTATGTGCCAGGGGTTACTACCCCCCACTCTGTGGTTAGGCAAGGACCAGTGGCACCTGGGTGGCCTAGGGCCTGGTCTTGGCCGCGGACAGCTTGGGAGTACCAGTGGGGTAGCCCAGTTGGTCCGGAGAGTGGTTTGAGAAGAAACCCCAGGGGTTCACCGTGGCGTAGAACAGGAGGGTGTCCCGGCAGTGGCGGGCCCGCGTCCGTGTTCTATCGCCCCAAGCAGGGAAGTCCATCACGGTGGTGATTGGTCTACCCTGCGTTTTGGCTGGAAGGGGGTTGTGTTGGACTTGGCCCTTCTGGCCGGTTCACCCCGAAACTTTTTGCGTAATATGGTGACTTGGTTTAGTGATTTTAGTGACTTCTGCGCACTTTACCGCTGTGTCCCAGGGTAAAGTGCGTGCGTGTTGTGAGGTTGGCCTGCCCTCCCATAGGAATGCATGGGGGAATGTATGTGTCCCGGTAGTTCCTAATGCGTGGGGTGTGCAGGCCCGTGTTTGGTATGTGCGGACTCGTGGGAGTGAATGCTGCGCGTTGATGTGTGCGGCGTGCATGTACCTGGTGTGGAAGTGCCACTTCTAGAAGTGGGCACTTCAGTGTGCAGTCTGAAATGTGTGGCTTGTCTGGCGATTGGCTGGTGAGGTCAGGTGACGGACTAGGAAATTCCCCAGAGTCAGGAGGAGTCACCCAGTGGTGAATGGGGAGTTAGCATGTTGATGGCTGGGGAGGAGTGTACCTGGGTCCTGAATAGGACAGGGATCCCCCCACACAATGCTGGCGCCGGCCCCTGTGGTGCGTCTAATGACCCTAGCCCTGCCAGTGAATAGAGTGAGGGGCTGAGCACATCAAGGGTGCTCCCCAACCAGCTGCGACTGGTTTTCCCCCTCACCCTGAACCCAGAACAAAGGGATTTGACTGTATAAAAATGGGGCTGTGTCCCCACAGAAGTTGTTCTCTTGCAGGATCCACTTGAGGGGGGGCCTGCTGCTGCTGGGCGCCAGGAGAGACCGCCACTGGGGACTGCCTCCCTGCTGGAGGGCCCTGTGAGCTGGCTCTGGGCCCAGCCTTTGCCCCCTGCTCTCTGAAGGACCTTTTTTGTGGCTGGACATTGCTGGTAGCGCCTGGGAGCGCTTTCTGGACTTTATAGCGCTGGGCGCGCTGTCGTCCTGAACTTAGCCACCTTCATAGCGCTGGGAGCGCTGGTTTACTTTATAGCGCTGTGTGCGCTGTGATCCTGATAGCGGGTGCCCACCCCGCGATTCCGCCGGTATCTGCCAGGGTGGGCGGGTGCCACCCCGCTTGTTTTCGTATTTCGAGGGCCGGTGCCCACCCGGCATTTACCCCGCCAAAGATTGCCTTTATCGAGGGAGCCTACCCCTCTTGTCGCGGAAACGATCACCGCTGCAGCCCGGAGTTCCCGGTCGCGTCATCCCCCTGCCGCGCTGTGATTGGTTCAGCGGGAGGGGGTGTGACGCACGTATTCCCCGGCCCCGAGAGACGTCGCGCTGAGGAAGGGAGCAGGCGGGAGCCCACCCCGGGCTCCGGCGACCAGGAAGCGCGGCCAACAGAAGCAGAGTCCCCCGAGGACGGCCCGGTGAGTGGGGAAGGGCTTGGGGACTCTGCCCGAGTATCGTGGGTGCCGGTCCCAGACCGGCTCCTTTTGTAAGAAGCCCCCGCCTCCGGCGCGGGCCCGTGGTTGCTGAGAGCCGCTCCGCTCTCCAACAGAGGGGAGCCTGAGTGTCTAGGGCGCTAGACGCTCCAACGTGGGGGTCATTGTCGTTCTGAGCGCGTGGCGCTCCAACAGGTCCACAGTGTAGCTACGAGCCCCGTGAGGCTCCACCGGAGGGGCAAAGCATCGCTTCTCGAGCCCAGTGAGGCTCCAACGTTGTGCTGAGCCACGAAGGCTCTAGGGGGCATATTTTACATGGTCAGAGCCCAGAGAGGGCTCCAGAGGCACGCAGTGCCTGAAGTTCGTTTTCCAGCTGCCCAGCACTTAGTGGGCAGCTGCCACGTTTAGGTGGGGGACCATTCTTGTTCTAGTCTGCGCAGCTGGCGCAGCCTGACTTTGCTGAACGCAGGGCGTCCTAGCCCTTCCAGGCCAGTTGGCCCAGGGACTGCCACAGGTGGTGGCATAGGAGTTTTGCGCAATTGTGTTCCTACTTGCACCTCTGAATGTGTGTTGATGCATCATGTGCCATTTGCTTTTACACCTCTGAATGTTTTATGCATCATGTGTGTTCCTTCCTTGCACCTCTGAATGTGTTTTGATGCGTCATGTGCCATTGCTTTTACACCTCTGAATGTTTTTAGGCATCATGTGTTTTTCCTTCCCTACACCTCTGAATGTGATACATCATGTGTAACGTTCTATTACCCCTACAGGTATTGTGATACGTAGGTGGTTGTTGCTTTCTCCTAGTACAGGTGGTGCTAGTGAGGTTCTAGTTCCCTGCGTGACAGCCTCCTAAAGTAGTTAGGGTTACGTAGGTGGTACTTCCCCGATACCAGTAAGTACTGGTTGTGTGCTATACATATTATTTTTGTGCTACAGTGATTTTATATATTTTGTGTGCTAAATATCTAAAAAGTGCTAATTCCTGACAGTGGTCCAGATGGCCCTGTCTTGTACATAATCCCTTGTAAATTCTGCCCGTGCCTGTTGGCACATTGTAAAGTGTGTGTTTTTATCTAATGTGTTGTGTATAATACAAAGGTTATTTTTATAGAATACCTTGTGTGGAGTTTCCTTTGTGGTGGGACTTGGGTGTTGTTGCTGGGTGCGCGCGCAAACGCTTTACACATCGCCTCAGAGATAAGCCTGACTGCTCGTGCCAAGCTACCAAGGGGGTGAGCAGGGGTTATCTTTGGCGTGTAACTTCCTTGCCCTGACTAGAGTGGTGGTTTCTGCCTGGCTTTGGCGCAAGCCTTAGCCAACCAGAAATCGCCAGGTCTAACAGTTCCCAAAAAGGAAAAAATACTAACAGGGTTTGAGGCAAAAGTGGGACAAAATAAATAATGATGAGGAGGGACCACCCAAAGGGCCGACAGGTCTAACAGTCAGTGACACACACACCATCCAATTGCTCAATCAACGGAACAACTCGACTCGCTCTCTCCTTTTTATCCAGCCACGCAATCAGTTTACCAGCCTTATCACCCACATCATACAGTCTCCCCTGTTGCTCCCTACTGAGGCCCCTGGCTGCCTCCGTGACGAGGGCCTTGTAGTCCGCCTGCTTGAGTCGGAGAGCATGCAATTTGTCCTCCGTCACCCCACACTCCAAATCACCCTCCAACTCAGTTATCTCAGTTTCAATACGGGTCACCTCCTCCCGCTCGCGCCTCCGGGAATGAGAAATAAGGGACAGGGCCTCCCCCCGGAGTACCGTCTTGAACGCCTCCCACAGAGAGACCGCCGAGGACACAGACCCCACATTATCTTCAAAATATCGCTTAAGGGATTTAACCAACTCTGTGCGAATGGTGGGGTCACGCAGGTACCAGGGATTAATCGGGACCATCCTCCCCTCCCCCCTCGGGACAATGTCGAAGTGCAACAGGAGCGGGGAGTGGTCTGAAATACCCCGCGCCAAATGGTGCACCTCCCCGACCCTCCCCGCATGCGCCGCTGGCATTAGGACATAATCTAGCCTCGAAAGACTGCAATGGGCCCCGGAATGAAAGGTGTACTGTATCTGCGTAGGGTGTTTCAAACGGCAGCAATCCACCAGCCCCAAGGTATCCAAGAGGCCGGACAACCACGCTTGGGCACGGGGGAGATCCCTAGGGGGGTGACGATCCTCAGTCCCGGAAACCACAGCGTTAAAATCCCCCCCAACCACTAGAATCCCCTCCGGAAGGCCAAGGAGGAGGCGCCCCAGATCCGCAAAAGTAGCCGTTTGCAACCCCGGCGGGACATAAACAGAAACGAAAACAATCACTCTGCCCTCCAATCTACCCACCAGAACCGTGTACCGTCCCCTGTCATCATGGAGCACCTCATCAACTTCCAACGGGAGCGAGGTCTTAGCCATAATGCCCACACCCCTTGAACCAGACGTGAAGCCCGAGTGGGCCATAAGGCGATAGCCCCGTCTATTCATAGCACGAAAGGAGTTTCCAATGAGGTGTGTTTCCTGCAGAAAGACTATATCAGGTGAAATTCGTTTCAGGAACTGCAGGACCACCCCCCGTTTTATCCTGTCCCCCAGTCCATTAACATTCCAGGACAAGAGACTCAGTCCCCTACCCCCCATCATAGCCGAAAGCGATCAATCGTCCCCCAGAGAGCACTTTAGGAATAGCACAACAATATGTTTGCCTTGTGGTACAAATGAACAATACCCCACCCCAACCCAACCGCCCCAACAAAACTCCCCCCTCCCTGCACCCCTGCATGAGCCCAGACAGCCCCCCCAACTTGCAGTGTGCCTGTCGCCCCTGTGTAATTTAAACTACTAAGACCCCCTAGAGGAGGAAAGAGCGCTCCCTCGAGACCCCGCACCACCTCCAATGGAGGGGAGACAAGACACGACAGACAATAGACCCTAAGCTTGGCCGAAAGTGGCAGCATCCGGAGTGAGCCCCCACATCAGTACCTCAGACCCGGTCCGGTGGGCACTCTCCTCCCGCCGCCCCCCCCCCGCCATCCCGATCATGACCCCCAGACAAAGTGTCCAGCCAGTCCCCGGACGTTTCAGGACGATCAAAAAAGTGAGTGCGACCATCCACCTCCACCCGCAGCCTGGCCGGGAAGAGCATGGCGTATTTTAAGTTCATGCCTCGAAGCCGCCGCTTGACGCCCAGGAAACCCAGTCTCTGCTTCTGGACCGCTTGGGTGAAGTCGGGATAAAAGTTCACCTCCATGTTCTCCAGCTTAATCGGCCCTTGCAGTCTGGAAGCTTGCAAAATCGCATCCCTGTCCCGAAAGTTAAAAATACGGGCAATAAGAGGCCGCGGAGGGGCTCCGACCTTCGGTCTGCCCCCGGGAACTCTATGGGACCTCTCCACAGCAAAGAATTTACTCAGTCCTCGAGGATGGAGATGGGTAGTGATCAGGTCCTCCACAAAGAGATCCGCCGCCGACTCCTCCCGTCCCTCGGGTACTCCGATGATACGGATATTATTCCTCCGGGCCCGGCTCTCGGAGTCCTCCAGGCGCCGATCCATGAGCGCACTTGCCTGACGGAGCCGGTGCACCTCCGTTTGAAGGGCCGCCACCTCAGTCGTGAGGCCCGACGCGGTGTGGGCCAAAGAGTCGACCCGGTCGTTAGTCTTAGAGAGATCAGCTCTCACAAGGTTGACATCAATGAGGACCGCGTCGATTTTGTGTGCTAGAGTGTCAAACTGCTGGCCCACTGAGGCCTTCATCTCAGCAATGGCGCCCATGGCGTCGTGCAGAGACAGATCCGTAGGCAAATCCGGGGCATCCGGGGGGCACTCAGAGGACTTGTGCGATCCGCCGGGAGACCCCTTCGGGAGGGTGTAGCGGTCCATGATGTTGGCCTGATGTGCGGTGCCACGCCGGGTCGACCTGGCCTTCAACCGATCCCCATCCTGCTTTGTGGCCATCGTCGCGTGTCTCGCACCCGCACCAGCCACGCAGTGGAGACCAAGCAATCAAGGCCGCGAGCCCCGGGGGCCACCCCAGGACGGCAGAGCGGGCACCAGCAGGCAGGCAGGCAGGGTCTCCCAGCGAGGCCACCCCAACACAAAGAGCGCCGTGATCCCACTTGCGATAACGGCAAGGGGACTCAAAAGTGAAAGTGAAAGTGTGGGGTACGCGACTCGCCAGGCCCAGCCCGCCGTTGTTGTTCACTTTGCCACTGGGTCGCCCCCAAACGCGAATCCGGGGTCAGGAGAGAAGTAGGCCGCAAACTTCAGTCGGTGCTCACTCCGGCACCCGAGGTCCAATTCGAAAACGGGAAACGGGTACCACCTCGGCTCGGGCTCACCGACACAGTCCCCTCAACCGATGCAGGATGAAGACAGGATAAACGTAGGAGGTTGTGGAGGTCCTCGGGAGCCTCGCACCTACGCGGCCATCTTGGTTGCGCGCTAGGCTCCTCCCCCGCCATACACAGTCTTAACTTCAACAGATGTCCCCTGAAAAGCTCATCAGCAAACCGTATTAAAACATGCAAATTTGTGGGTAAAACATATACTATGCAATAGGGCGCTTTATAAGTGCTCCCAGTGGTACTACATCACCTTTAGTAGCTCGACATCTGCACGTTACTATATTCTGTGTTTCAATCAGCAACATAACCACCTCCCCCACACCCACCCTTGCGTAACCGTACGAAGTCAAACAGAAACCCCCACCATTCCCAGTAGAGCCACTATATCCATATACGACGGTAATTTCAACAGGTGTCTGCCGGAACACTCATCAGCAAAACGTATTAAAACATGCAAATTTGCGAATAAAACATATCCCATGCCATAGGGCGCTTTATAAGTGCTCCCAGTGTTACTAGATCACCTTTAGTAGCTCAACATCTGCAGGTTACTATATTCTGTGTTTCAATCAGCAACATAACCACCTCCCCCACACCCACCCCCACCCTTGCTTAACCATAGAAAATCAAACAGAAACCCCCACCATTCCCAGTAGCGCCACTGTACCCATATACAACGTTAATTTTAACAGGTGTCTGCCGGAACTTATCAGCAAAAAGTATTCAAACATGCAAATTGGCGGGTAAAACATAAACCATCCCATGGCATGGTTTATAAATGGGCCCAGTCGAATTACACCACCTTTACTAGCTAGACACTTATTTGTTACGAACGTCGTTTAAACACTCTGTAGAGTGTATAGCAGGGCATGGGGAGAGTAAACAAAGTTCTAATTCCCAAACTTTTGATATAGAGTCCCTTTACTGTATCTATATTAAAGATATTAAATGGAATGAATAAATTGACGAGTGTCTCAAAAGGGATAGTGAAGCTCACCATCAGTAAATCACGAACCACTTCAACGCCTACATATATCCACCACAGCGACACAATAGTATCACTTATAATCACATGTAGTTCTCTAATATCAATAAAGTCATACAGAAAATATACCGCACATTTTCTTTTTTTTATCTCGCACACATTTACAAAACATCTCTTCTAAAGGAGCACTCCCCAACTACTTCTATTCCATAAGAACAGACAATAATTAATACGTTTACTACCATATATTTTAGTATATCTACCTTTTTATTATTCACTAGTCAGAAACTACAAAAACCATTCACTATACCCAAATGCAAACCAGAAACCATATTCATATTTATCTCAACTTAGGATCACATGATTCAAACTATGCGTAGATATAAAAGCAACGTATCACTTTTCCTATCTCCATCTCCTCTCCATGTAATCTCCAAACACTGTACACGGCCCCACTGTACAACAACCTACCCTGACTTACATTCAAACCTACCTCTCAGTGTCAAAAGTAAGACCACAACCTGCCCACATAACATTTCTGCATTTCGTTTTATCGCTTTTAACTTAATAACACATACGTCTCCTACCACCACCCCCACCCCACTATTTCCACAAAAAGTATCAGTTGAAAACATGCGACATTTTCTTTAACACCCCAAATACATTACAAACTCAAATTAACGCTGTACCTCATTTTCAAAACAATACAGTCCTATAAAGATGACAAACTACACTTCTTCTCTGTGAAAAATTCCTAAACATACATAAAATGCTTATATAACAACAGCTCAAATTCTATGCATATTTCATAACCAATATCAAGCACCACACTTTACTAACACTATATTACTTTGAAATAAAAAATACTTTCAAAATTAAAAACTTCACCTAAAATTCTTAATCAATACTATAAAACACATAACACACCTTGTTCATTTCTAACTCACCTTTGTAGTGGTTATCCAGATTTCAAATGACACACGCATACAATTCTCTCTTTCTCACATAGTACATGTAAAGCTCCGACTTCATCAAGAATGAAACCAGGAATGGCACAATTTCTCTGTCGCTCCACACATAAATACATGTAAAGAACAAATCAGAATACTTCTTTCCTTCAACGACATTCCAAAACTTACCTTTATTGGTTAATTTTGAATTTTCCTTCCGAAGGTCACAAGTTCAACCTATTTTATCACCACACTTTCTGGAACCTTCTACGACACCTGCAGGTTAAAAGTTCATCATTTTTTTTTAACCTAAAGATATACCTTTGCAACATTTTATCGAACATTTAACGGCATGTGCACGTTAAAGGTTCGCAATAGGGGTCAGTAGTTCATCAGCTTTATTCCCAACTCCAGCAGCACCTCACCTTACGCCCCCAGCGCCATCAGACCCATAGGAGTTAGTGCCTTCCACTTTCCAAATGCCAAATTCATTTCATACACACAAATTTACCTTCGCACTCCCTATATAATTCCCCCTAAGCACCATACACAAGTTACAATGTTCGAAACAAACGTTCCTCCAAGTAGCTATAACTACATGCTGACACTACTTGCCCAGATGTGGCACAGCGACCAGAGCACATGACTTCACAGCATATGACACACAGTTTGGGCTCACGCTTTCATCCCCGAGTCCGGCAGCAGCTCAGCTTCGCAGCATGAGACTCTACACACTACCTCATATATTTTCCGTACCCCAGAACTTTCAGACCATTTCGGGTCAGTAGTTCGTCCTAGTAGTTATAAACACATGCTGACACTACTTCCACAGCTGTACTGCAGCATCACACTCTAGGCAATACCTCACTTAATTTTCGTAGCCTAGCACTTTCACACCGGTAGGTATGATTAGTTCACTTTGCACCCCCTCTATAGCATACCCTAAACACCCCACATAGGTCACAGTGCTCCTACCCTCCTATTTCCCACTTTTTTCACCCTTTTTTCCCTTTACTCGCTTCAACGGAATAACAAAATGGCGGCCAACACTTTTTCCTTCCATGAGACTCTAGACAATACCTCACATATTTTCCGCACCCAGGACTTTCACACCACTACGGGTCAGTAGTTCATCCTAGTAGGTATAAACACATGCTGACACTACTTCCACAACTGTACTGCAGCGGCCAGGGCACATGACTTCACAGCATAAGACACACAGTGTCGGCTCACGCTTTAATCCTTGAGTCGCGCACAAGCTCACCTTAGAAACATCACACACTAGCCAATACCTCATTTAATTTTCGTAGCCTAGAACTTTCACACCGGTAGGTATGATTAGTTCACTTCACACCCCCTCTATAGCACCCCCTAAACACCCCACAAAGGTTACAGTGCTCCTACCCTCCTCTTTCCCACTTTTTTTGCCCTTTTTCCCCCTTACTTGCTTTAATGGAATCACAAAATGACGGCCAACACTTCCTAGTTACAAACGCTCGCAGCGCTCGCAGCCAATCAGCAGAAAGCTCGTGCTCGTAACGCCTCAGCCAATCAGATGGCAGAATTCCCAAATATCGATATCTGTAAGTTTCAATATTTCTCAAAAACTACTGAACGGATTTACACCAAATAAACAAAAGTGTGCTTTCTAGAGCAAGACCCTTCTCCCTGCCAAATTCGGGGTAATTCCGTTCACCCGTTCGACCTGTAGCCTGGTCTAAAGTTTCCTATGGAAATTAACATTGAAAAAACACGTTTTGGGACCCCCCTTTTTTCTCGGCCCCTCCTTGACGAATCACCTCCAAACTTTCAACAAAGGAGCTGATCTCAACAAAGAATTAGTTTTGAAAATTTCACGAAGATTCATCAATCGGTGCAAAGTTATTGCGAATAGAATGTTGCCATTTTCCTATAATAACTAGGTCCTAACTATAACTACCTACTGGCGACTGCCAGTAGGTAATATATATATATATATGTATATATATATATTACCTACTGGCGGTCGCCAGTAGGTAGTTATAGTTAGGACCACGTTTCCATACGAAATCCGCAACATTCTATTTGGAATAACTTTTGCGCCGGTCAACCAATCCTCGCGAAATTTTCAAAATAGGTGGGGCGCTAAGCTCCGCTCCTTCCCTGAAAGTCTCGGGGGGATTCGTCAAGCGGGGGCTGAGAAAGAAGGGGGGTCCCAAAACGCGTTTTTCCCATGCATTTTTCCATAGGACCTTTAGACACAGCTACAGCCCGAACGGCTGAACAGAGTTACTTGAAATTTGGCAGAGAGGTAGTCCTCAGGTCAAGGAAGTGCCTTTTGTAGGTCTGGTGTAAATCTGTTCAGTAGTTCCTGAGAAAATAGCAATTAAATCAATATATATATCTGAGCCAGCTTACGGTGCGCTTACGGTGCGCTTACCGTACGCGTACGGTGACGTGCGCGAGCGCGATTTTGATTGGCTGTTAGATCTTAGTAAACATTCGAATCGTTCGAAACCAGGAAGCGGCGGCCGCCATTTTCTCTCTCGCACTCTGAGGGGGGGAGTAAAAACAAAGGGAAATAACATGTAAAGAGAGCGGTTAGACAAGTCCTAACCACCTAGCCTTTGTGAATGTGTCCCCCAAGAACCCCCAAGGGCAAAAATTCATTTTATAATTTTTTCCGAAAAATCGCCGATTATGCTTACCGTAGGCGTACGGTAAAAATAATTTCTAAAAAAAAAATTATCTACAATCTTCCCACCCCGTGTGCAAATGGTGCCCGTAGTGCACCATTTGTGCATGGCAGACATAAGCTTGCATTACCACTGCCGATGTCAAGCAGGCAGCCCTGCTTGACATCGGCAGATGCACAGAAATTTGTTTGCCAGAGTTTAAAATCCTGACGCGTTTCGGGCGTCCTTGCCCTTGGTCACAGGAGATCTGGCTGAAGTGCAACGCCCAGTGGGCGAGACTACAAACTTGTGATGTCAAGCAGGGCTGCCTGCAGGAATAAAGTACTACACAGCGTGTGCGGCCTCCAAGTCTGCTGTCTCGTCTTTTGTATTAATTGCGGCCGACCCAAGGTACTATTGGAAAACTTACCTTACAAAAGAACTCCAAGTCCCAAGAGGCAATGCGCAGACACGCCCAGTGGGCGAGACTACAAACTTGTGACTTTGAGTTGCGGTTTGCTATGGGTTGCACTTCAGCCAGATCACCTGTGACCAAGGGCAAGGACGCCCGAAACACGTCAGGATTTTAAACTCTGGCAAACAAATTTCTGTGCATCTGCCGATGTCAAGCAGGGCTGCCTGCAGGAATAAAGTACTACACAGCGTGTGCGGCCTCCAATTCTGGTGTCTCGTCTTTTGTATTAATTGCGGCTGACCCAAGGTCGCGGCAGGCCCCCCCACAAAAGAAGTGGTGTCCAGCGTCGTCACAGTACAGCGCAATAAGGAGCGTTGAGGTTTCTGCAACAGGGTAAGAACAGTCCTGCTATACCCCGCAGCTTCACAGAAACCCACTGTGGTTAAGTATCGCAATGTGTAACTGACAACCGCTACTATTGGAAAACTTACCTTACAAAAGAACTCCAAGTCCCAAGAGGCAATGCGCAGACACGCCCAGTGGGCGAGACTACAAACTTGTGACTTTGAGTTGCGGTATGCTATGGGTTGCACTTCAGCCAGATCACCTGTGACCAAGGGCAAGGACGCCCGAAACGCGTCAGGATTTTAAACTCTGGCAAACAAATTTCTGTGCATCTGCCGATGTCAAGCAGGGCTGCCTGCAGGAATAAAGTAGTACACAGCGTGTGCGGCCTCCAAGTCTGGTGTCTCGTCTTTTGTATTAATTGCGGCCGACCCAAGGTCGCGGCAGGCCCCCCCACGAAAGAAGTGGTGTCCAGCGTCGTCACTGTACAGCGCAATAAGGAGCGTTGTGGTTTCTGCAACAGGGTAAGAACAGTCCTGCTATACCCCGCAGCTTCACAGAAACCCACTGTGGTTAAGTATCGCAATGTGTAACTGACAACCGCTACTATTGGAAAACTTACCTTACAAAAGAACTCCAAGTCCCAAGAGGCAATGCGCAGACACGCCCAGTGGGCGAGACTACAAACTTGTGACTTTGAGTTGCGGTTTGCTATGGGTTGCACTTCAGCCAGATCACCTGTGACCAAGGGCAAGGACGCCCGAAACACGTCAGGATTTTAAACTCTGGCAAACAAATTTCTGTGCATCTGCCGATGTCAAGCAGGGCTGCCTGCAGGAATAAAGTACTACACAGCGTGTGCGGCCTCCAATTCTGGTGTCTCGTCTTTTGTATTAATTGCGGCTGACCCAAGGTCGCGGCAGGCCCCCCCACAAAAGAAGTGGTGTCCAGCGTCGTCACAGTACAGCGCAATAAGGAGCGTTGAGGTTTCTGCAACAGGGTAAGAACAGTCCTGCTATACCCCGCAGCTTCACAGAAACCCACTGTGGTTAAGTATCGCAATGTGTAACTGACAACCGCTACTATTGGAAAACTTACCTTACAAAAGAACTCCAAGTCCCAAGAGGCAATGCGCAGACACGCCCAGTGGGCGAGACTACAAACTTGTGACTTTGAGTTGCGGTATGCTATGGGTTGCACTTCAGCCAGATCACCTGTGACCAAGGGCAAGGACGCCCGAAACGCGTCAGGATTTTAAACTCTGGCAAACAAATTTCTGTGCATCTGCCGATGTCAAGCAGGGCTGCCTGCAGGAATAAAGTACTACACAGCGTGTGCGGCCTCCAAGTCTGGTGTCTCGTCTTTTGTATTAATTGCGGCCGACCCAAGGTCGCGGCAGGCCCCCCCACGAAAGAAGTGGTGTCCAGCGTCGTCACTGTACAGCGCAATAAGGAGCGTTGTGGTTTCTGCAACAGGGTAAGAACAGTCCTGCTATACCCCGCAGCTTCACAGAAACCCACTGTGGTTAAGTATCGCAATGTGTAACTGACAACCGCTACTATTGGAAAACTTACCTTACAAAAGAACTCCAAGTCCCAAGAGGCAATGCGCAGACACGCCCAGTGGGCGAGACTACAAACTTGTGACTTTGAGTTGCGGTATGCTATGGGTTGCACTTCAGCCAGATCACCTGTGACCAAGGGCAAGGATGCCCGAAACGCGTCAGGATTTTAAACTCTGGCAAACAAATTTCTGTGCATCTGCCGATGTCAAGCAGGGCTGCCTGCAGGAATAAAGTACTACACAGCGTGTGCGGCCTCCAAGTCTGGTGTCTCGTCTTTTGTATTAATTGCGGCCGACCCAAGGTCGCGGCAGGCCCCCCCACGAAAGAAGTGGTGTCCAGCGTCGTCACTGTACAGCGCAATAAGGAGCGTTGTGGTTTCTGCAACAGGGTAAGAACAGTCCTGCTATACCCCGCAGCTTCACAGAAACCCACTGTGGTTAAGTATCGCAATGTGTAACTGACAACCGCTACTATTGGAAAACTTACCTTACAAAAGAACTCCAAGTCCCAAGAGGCAATGCGCAGACACGCCCAGTGGGCGAGACTACAAACTTGTGACTTTGAGTTGCGGTATGCTATGGGTTGCACTTCAGCCAGATCACCTGTGACCAAGGGCAAGGACGCCCGAAACGCGTCATGATTTTAAACTCTGGCAAACAAATTTCTGTGCATCTGCCGATGTCAAGCAGGGCTGCCTGCAGGAATAAAGTACTACACAGCGTGTGCGGCCTCCAAGTCTGGTGTCTCGTCTTTTGTATTAATTGCGGCCGACCCAAGGTCGCGGCAGGCCCCCCCACGAAAGAAGTGGTGTCCAGCGTCGTCACTGTACAGCGCAATAAGGAGCGTTGTGGTTTCTGCAACAGGGTAAGAACAGTCCTGCTATACCCCGCAGCTTCACAGAAACCCACTGTGGTTAAGTATCGCAATGTGTAACTGACAACCGCTACTATTGGAAAACTTACCTTACAAAAGAACTCCAAGTCCCAAGAGGCAATACGCAGACACGCCCAGTGGGCGAGACTACAAACTTGTGACTTTGAGTTGCGGTATGCTATGGGTTGCACTTCAGCCAGATCTCCTGTGACCAAGGGCAAGGACGCCCGAAACGCGTCAGGATTTTAAACTCTGGCAAACAAATTTCTGTGCATCTGCCGATGTCAAGCAGGGCTGCCTGCAGGAATAAAGTACTACACAGCGTGTGCGGCCTCCAAGTCTGGTGTCTCGTCTTTTGTATTAATTGCGGCCGACCCAAGGTCGCGGCAGGCCCCCCCACGAAAGAAGTGGTGTCCAGCGTCGTCACTGCACAGCACAATAAGGAGCGTTGTGGTTTCTGCAACAGGGTAAGAACAGTCCTGCTATACCCCGCAGCTTCACAGAAACCCACTGTGGTTAAGTATCGCAATGTGTAACTGACAACCGCTACTATTGGAAAACTTACCTTACAAAAGAACTCCAAGTCCCAAGAGGCAATACGCAGACACGCCCAGTGGGCGAGACTACAAACTTGTGACTTTGAGTTGCGGTATGCTATGGGTTGCACTTCAGCCAGATCTCCTGTGACCAAGGGCAAGGACGCCCGAAACGCGTCAGGATTTTAAACTCTGGCAAACAAATTTCTGTGCATCTGCCGATGTCAAGCAGGGCTGCCTGCAGGAATAAAGTACTACACAGCGTGTGCGGCCTCCAAGTCTGGTGTCTCGTCTTTATATATATATATATATATATATATATATATATATATATTCACTGAAAAAACCATAGGTTTCACACATGTTATAGTTAGTGGAAATTTTACTGATAAAAAACCAATGAAATTGCCCCGTTATAGTTAGCGCAGGCAACTATAACTCACGCGACCGCAATCCTCTGCTGATGCTAATACTGTATTTAGACACTTATTTGCCCATGTCTTCTTCCATACATTTTTAGCTATACATATATTACAAATATTTTTTTTTCATAAAGACACATATGTCATCAGCAGAGGATTGCGGTCGCGTGAGTTATAGTTGCCTGCGCTAACTATAACGGGGCAATTTCATTGGTTTTTTATCAGTAAAATTTCCACTAACTATAACATGTGTGAAACCTATGGTTTTTTCAGTGAATTTGCAAGGTTTTTTAAATGCTAATTCCTAACTATAACGTGTGTGAAACCTATGGTTTTTTCAGTGAATTAGTACGGTTTTTTAAATGCTAAGTTTTTTTCCCTTATAATAAGCCCTGTACATTTGGTGGCCTACGGCCACCAAAAGCACAGGGGGTGGGGTAAGTGTGGATAGTGTTTTTTTCCATTGTAATAAGCCCAGCACATTTGGTGGCCTTCGGCCACCAAAAGCACAGGGGGTGGGGTAAGTGTGGATAGTGTTTTTTTTATTTTTATTTTTTTACCGTACGCTTACCGTAAGCGTACGGTAAGCGTACCCCGCGAAATTGCCGAAAAAAAAATAAAACCGTTTTTGCACTTGGGGGATGTTTGGGGACTCCCTCAACATGACTATGTGGGAGGGAGTTGTCAAAACAGCCCCTTTACATGTTTTTGGGCTTCCGATTTTAAAAATCTCTCTCAGTGCGAGAGACAAAATGGCGGCCGCCGCTTCCTGGTTTCGGCCGATTCGAATGTTTACTAAGATCTAAGAGCCAATCAGAATCGCGCTCGCGCACGCCACCGTACGCTTACCGTAAGCGTACGGTAAGCGTACCGTAAGCTGGCTCAGATATATATATTGATTTAAAGGCTATTTTCTCAGAATCTACTGAACAGATTTACACCAAACCTACAAAAGGCACTTCCTTGACCTAGGGACTACCTCTCTGCCAAATTTTGAGTAATTCTGTTCAGCCATTCGGGCTGTAGCTCGTTCTAAAGGTCCTATGGAAAAATGCATGGGAAAAACGCGTTTTGGGACCCCCCTTTTATCTCAGCCCCCGCTTGACGAATCCCCCCGAGACTTTCAGGGTAGGAGCGGAGCGTAGCGCCCCACCTATTTTGAGAAATTCGCGA
This sequence comes from Triturus cristatus, assembly GCF_964204655.1. Taxonomy (NCBI): domain Eukaryota; kingdom Metazoa; phylum Chordata; class Amphibia; order Caudata; family Salamandridae; genus Triturus; species Triturus cristatus. The sequence goes on from NC_140590.1 coordinate 1,547,276,687, forward strand.
GGATTCGTCGACCGGCGCCAAAGTTATTCAAAATAGAATGTTGAGGTTTTCCTATGGAAACGTGGTCCTAACTATAACTACCTACTGGCTATCGCCAGTAGGTAATATATATATATATATATATATATATATATATATATATATATATATATACATATTCACTGAAAAAACCATAGGTTTCACACAAGTTATAGTTAGCGGACATTTTACTGATAAAAAACCATTGAAATTCCCCCGTTATAGTTAGTGCAGGCAACTATAACTCACGCGACCGCAATCCTCTGCTGATGACATATGTGTCTTTATGAAAAAAAAATATTTGGAATATATGTATAGCTAAAAATTAATGGAAGAAGACATGGGTAAATAAGTGTCTAAATACAGTATTAGCATCAGCAGAGGATTGCGGTCGCGTGAGTTATAGTTGCCTGCACTAACTATAACGGGGGAATTTCAATGGTTTTTTATCAGTAAAATGTCCGCTAACTATAACTTGTGTGAAACCTATGGTTTTTTCAGTGAATTTGCAAGTTTTTTTAAATGCTAATTCCTAACTATAATGTGTGTGAAGCCTATGTTTTTTTCAGTGAATTTGTACGGTTTTTTAAATGCTAAGTTACTTTACGCGGTTTGTGGCGTGCGCTCCCACTTTACGCAGTTCGTTCCGTGCGCGCACGGTGCGCTTCTCGCACCGTGCGCGCACAGTGAGCACGCGGTGCGCTTCGCGCACCGCGCGCCCACTTTACGCAGATAGTGCCGTGCACGCAGGGTGGGCACGCGGTGCGCTACACGCACCGCGTGCCCACGTTACGCTAGATGGGCCATGTACGCACGATGCGCTTCGGGCACCGTCCGCACACGGAAGCCGTATTAAGCGCATCGTTGTTAAAGGTTACCTATTGATTGCTCACAAAAAACATATGCCATGCACACAAGGTGGCCTTCGGGCACCTTGTGTACACGGGGTATAGAGAACGTGGATATTGTTTTTTTTTTATAGATTTTTTACCGTACGCGTACGGTAAGCGTAATCGGCGATTTTTCGAATATTTAAAAAATTAAATTTTTGCCTTTGTGGGTTCTTGGAGGACACCATAAACATGACTGGGTGGTTGGGAGCTGTCAAGCAAGCCTCTTTGATTGTTTTCCGAGTTTGCTTTTCCTCCACTCCCCTCAGAGTGCGAGAGAGAAAATGGCGGCCGACACTTCCTGGTTTCGACCGATTCGAATATTTACTAAGATCTAACAGCCAATCAGAATCGCGCTCGCGCACGTCACCGTACGCGTACGGTAAGCTTACCGTAAGCTTACCGTAAGCGCACCGTAAGCTGGCTCAGATATATATATTGATTTAAATGCTATTTTCTCAGGAACTACTGAACAGATTTACACCAGACCTACAAAAGGCACTTCCTTGACCTGAGGACTACCTCTCTGCCAAATTTCAAGTAACTCTGTTCAGCCGTTCGGGCTGTAGCTGTGTCTAAAGGTCCTATGGAAAAATGCATGGGAAAAACAAGTTTTGGGACCCCCCTTTTTTCTCAGCCCTCGCTTGACGAATCCCCCCGAGACTTTCAGGGTAGGAGCGGAGCGTAGCGCCCCACCTATTTTGAAAATTTCGCGAGGATTCGTCAACCGGCGCAAAAGTTATTCCAAATAGAATGTTGCGGATTTCCTATGGTAAGAGGGTCCTAACTATAACTACCTACTGGCGACCGCCAGTAGGATATATATATATATATTCAGCATACGGTTCAAGTCGTTTTCAGCAAAAACCACACTGCACTCCCAGGGGGGTTATTCCATTCGGCTTTTTATTGATGAGTTTTCATATCTATCTATATATATATATATATATACATATATACATATATATATATATATATATAATTCAATGCAAAAACCATAGGTTTCACACATGTTATAGTTAGCTGGAAATTTTACTGATAAAAAACCAATGAAATTCCCCCGTTATAGTTACTGTAGGCAACTATAACTCACGCGACCGCAATCCTCTGCTGATGCTAATACTGTATCTAGACACTTATTTGCCCATGTCTTCTTCCATTAAATTTTAGCTATACATATTTTACAAATTTTTTTTTTTCATAAAGACACATATGTCATCACCAGAGGATTACGGTCGCGTGAGTTATAGTTGCCTACAGTAACTATAACGGGGGAATTTCATTGGTTTTTTATCAGTAAAATTTCCAGCTAACTATAACATGTGTGAAACCTATGGTTTTTTCATTGAATTAGCAAGGTTTTTTAAATGCTAATTCCTAACTATAACGTGTGTGAAACCTATGGTTTTTTCAGTGAATTTGTACGGTTTTTTAAATGCTAAGTTACTTTACGCCATTCGTGGCGTGCACGCCCACTTAACGCAGTTCGTTCCGTGCGCGCACGGTGCACTTCCTTGACCTAATATATATATATATATATATATATATATATATATATATATATATATATATATATATATATTAAAGAAACTGTTATCTCAATTACGTAGTGATGGCCTTATCTCCAATGATGAGTTCAAATTTATGCACAATGAAACCCCTATCACACCTGTATTTTATTTAATACCGAAAGTGCATAAGTGTGTTCTTCCCACTCCAGGCAGGCCAATCATTTCTGCTATAGGCAGCGCAGCGGAACAGGTGGGCCAATATATAGATTTCTTTCTGCAAAACCATGTAACCACACTGCCTAGCTATGTCAAAGACACTGGTGACTTCCTCGGTAAAATTAGGAACATTCAATGGTCAGAAGGGATGTATTTAATCTCTTTAGACATTGAATCATTGTACACCAGCATAGACCACCAGGCAGGACTGTCAGCTGTCAAATTCTTTTTGAACCTAAGACCGTGCGAATTTTACCAGCACAACAAAGCTATAGCCAGCATGATGCGTTGGTGTCTCCATAACAACTTCTTTCTTTTTGGAAAGGAGTTGTTTAAACAACTAAGGGGTGTGGCCATGGGAGCTTGCTTCTCCCCCAGCTATGCGTGCTTGCACGTAGGCTGGTGGGAGGAGCAGGTACTTAAAAAAGACTATTCTGCAATTTTTGAGGAAAATATCATGCACTATTATAGATTCATCGATGATATTTTCATGGTGTGGAAGGGCAGCAAAGATAAGGCGGTGGAATTCATCAATAACATCAATAACAACAATGTGAATCTCCACTTTACCCACCACATTAGTAATTCCCATTTGGAATTTCTTGATGTTAAGCTATATATAGCCAATGGCAGAATAGAAAGTACATTATTCAGAAAGCCCACGGCTGGAAATGTCACACTTCATGCCACCAGTGCCCATCCCAGACACTTGATAGCCAGTATCCCCTATGGGGAAATGCTACGCCTGAAGCGGATATGCAGCACGGAAGCTGAATTCAATATCTGTGCAGCAGAATCCATGCGTCGCATGAAGGCTAGAGGCTACTCGGACAAAATGGTAACATCTGCCTTAGCTAAGGCTTCCATTAGATCTAGAGATAGCTTGCTACCTGATCCTGACAACACAGAACCTGCATCACATGATCTTGCGGTTCTATCTAGAACATCGGGGGTAGCTGAACAGGTCCAATGTCCAAGGCTAATCACAGCCTTTAGTGAGAACGAGCGCAAAATTAGATCCATCATTAACAAGAACTGGAGAATAGTTCTTACTGATCCAGTTCTAAAAACCAGCTTACCTTCCAGCCCTACTATAACATTCAGTAGAGGTAGAACCATGGGAGCGGAATTAGATCCAACGAGCCCCGAAATCAAAACTAGCTCTATTTGGTTAAAACCCAAAGATGGCTTTTTCAAATGCTCCTCGTGCCGGGCGTGTAAGTTTGGGATCAGCACCACTGAATATAACACCCCATTTAGCCCCACACCTCACAAGATAATAGGTAACTATAACTGCAAAACTGATTTTGCAGTATATGTTCTTACCTGTACTTGTGGGCTAAATTACATTGGGAGCACGAAGTTACAGGCACATGAGAGAATACTCCAACATCTCCGTGCCATCCTTCATAGTGATCCTAATTACCCAGTGGCACGCCACTTCAAACAAGTACATAATAACAACTTATCTTGTTTGAAATACTTCGTGGTATCAGCAGTTCCCAAACCACGTAGAGGGGGTAACCGAGAAGCCTCGCTGAGAAGATTAGAGACCAAATTTATACTAAACTTCGATAGCAAGTGCCCTAACGGTTTGAACAACACCGAAGACATGTACACATGCCTGTAAATCGATACTCTGTGTGCAGCCCCCATACGTTGTGTGTAATATACTGTGCATCATTTGGATTGGAAATTGAATGTATTTCTTAAAGTAAATCGTGTTAATATCTTCCGATTTATTAAATGTGTCTAGTCATATTCATGACCATATTACAGACATAAATTGTCCTTAGGTATATGAATTATGATAACCTATTTTTTTTATATATTCTTTTCACCTCACTTTTTGTCACTATGGTAGAGATACTGTATCATGTCTCGTATTAGTCGAGGTTATGGTGATGGATACTATTGTATCTTTTCACTTGGTTTAACACATTTTTCACGTAACTTATTATTTACACTGGGTATCTATGTTCTGCAGAGAAATCTAATCATGCAGCTTCTTCATGCACTTAGCCTTGTATATATCCCTTCTTCCCTTTTTGTCACAGAAGTCACTACTCGAAGTACAACAACATGCATTTAAGCAGTTATAAGTGAACTATAGCAGTGTTTTTTGGTGTGTTTGGATTTATCCAGGAATGCTGGTTTAATGCTATTGTTGCATTAAGTACTTTTGAAATTGTACTAATTATAATTTCATAACCACTAACGCCCTAATATTACAAATGAATTCCTCAATGTATATATTTTGTAATTTCAGCATCAAAACTTTTTTTGAAAAATGAATTTAGTTCTGATGGAACAGCGTTAGTACAGTGATGCATAACACACCATTAAGTCTTTCTGCTATGTCCGTTGGTTTGTTCTGTGAACATGTGACCTTAGTGGGAAGGGCATTTTATTTAAAAATGGCATCTATTACACACAGCCTTTATGTGAACAAGGGCGCCTGAGCCCGAAACGCGTCATCTGTCGACTGCTGTTTGGTGAATTAAAACATCTTGCCTGAAATCAGAAGTGGTTCGTGTCTCTCTCTTCGCCGCCGGGGGTTCTCTGGTGGAAGTGGAAGGAGTACTGGTTCGAAATATATATATATATATATATAAAACCAGCAGCTATAACAGCTAATACAACAGCAGAAATAACAGGAGCATCAATTTGTTATACTTTGGCATACCACTGTATCTCATTAAGAGACTGCCACTAGTTCAAAATCAGGCAGCTAGGCTGATTTTTCTGCAGCCCAGATGGGAACACGTCTACCCCCTTATGAGGAACATACATTGCCTCCCCATTCTACAACACTCTGTTTTTAAAGTGGGCTGCCTGATTTTTAAGTCCCTACACGGCCCAAGTCCCAAATTCAACTCCAACCTCATTCAAAGGCACATACCTACGCGCAAACTGCGCTCATCTTCTATGAATCTGCTAACCACACCCACTTATAAACTGAAGCGACAAGGTGGCTGTAGATTTGCAGTGTTGGTGCCTGGCTTTTGGAATTCTCTTCCACCTAACATCAGAGCATGTACAGACCTCATGAAATTCAGAAAGCTTCTTAAGGCCTGGTTATTTGCCCAAGCCTACAATTAAATCAAGTGCATGACAGATTAACAAAGCTCCAGCCTATCCTAGACCAAGCGCCAAGAAACCAATCGGTGAACATGCGCTCTATAACTCATTTTTAACATAACATAACAACTGTGCCACAGCAGCATGGACCACAGTTGCCACATTTGCAATGACAACAGCAGCAACATCTGCTAGCAAGACACGAGAAACAGTATTGAGAACAGTTGTAATCCGAGAAGGGAGAACATCAATAATAACGGCTATTTCTACAGCAGGAACCTCTGGAGAGGCAACAGCTGCCTCCACCTCTGGGATAAGAAATGTAAAAGTAACTGCCTGCATGGTACAGACATCAAATGTAACCACAGTTGTAACCACTAAGAAAAAGAAAAAAATGAAGACAAGAATACTCAAAATAATCTTGACCACTAGTAATTAGTTTGGGCCGCATCACGTCCATCTTGCTAGATGCCTCCACACAGAGACCAACTATATGCAAAGCATCTTTGCTCCTGCTTTATAGGAAAGCACATTTAAAGCTGAAAGTATTGTAACATAAATACTTTATTAGAAAAGCAATTTAAGATGCCAAACAGGCTTGAGTTTGGCAGCAAAAATACAAATGAATATTTTCTACTGCTACAGTATAAGAGAAAGAGAACTGCTTTATCTGTTCTGTGAATGTGGAAGAAGATTATGCTTCTTTATTACATACTACAGATTTTGTGTGAAGAAAGGCTGCACTGCTGCTACTGTGAGGTACTTGTTCTGTGATTGAGAAAAGCGTGTACTTTGATCTGTGTTTGTGATAGGATAAAAATGCTGCTGCTTGTACTGTGCCTGTTCTGTGTGTGAGGGGGGCTTGCACATCTGTGCCCATGAGTACCTATTGTGTGTGTGAGGGTAGCTCGTTCTGTTGCTGCTGTATTTATTTTTGTGTATGAGGAAAGGTGGCACGGCTGCTCATTCTGATGTACCTGTTCTGTCTGTGAGGGAAGCTTGCACTGTTGTTGCACATGGTGTATCTGTTTTGTGTATTAGCAAGATTTGTTAAAACATTTTCAGCATTACAATTCCCCAACTATTGTCAATTTATTCTGACTTGCTGTGACTTAATTTGACTTTGCATCCATGTCACTTTTGTCACACCTTTCCTGTGCTTTGTCATTACTCTAGTCATATTTCATACCGTCTGTGCAACCAGATGACCTGCCATACCCTATATTGCATGATTTTTAGCTGATGGTATGAAGAACACTCTGCTTTGTATTTTATGTATATCTTTCCTCTCCTTGAAATCATTCTCCTCCTGCCCAGGAATTACAATTAGTCCTGGGGCCACACTCATTTGTATTAAGTAAACATTTTTAAGCTGAGACTTGACAAGGGAGATTTATGGGAGCAAGGATCCCTGGGGCAGATTTACTAATATTTCCCGCAATGCGCCGCCTAGTCTTACCTTGGATTTATTAAACCATGCACAGTGGTTTTACGTGGCTTTTTTAAAATTCCAGGTAAGGGCTTACATTACCTTGTGTCACCTTGCATGACGTAAGGGCAACTCAAGCCCTTATGAAATCTGTCCCTTGTTTTTTTGTGGTAACTTATCCCTTTTTCTTTTAAAGGGTTTTCCTGTTGATCTCGGCCCTTAGCAAATGTTGTTTTGAATTTCAAAATAGACCCTGAACACTAGTGTTACCGATTTTTGGTTTTATTCAACAAGTGTGCTTTTATATCAGAATTAAGAAAAGAAAATAGAATATCCACACTAATATATTTATTTGCACACATATTACTCAAGACTGTTTTACTGTGGGGCTTTGACCTTTGCATCTGCAGGCTCAGAATGCAGACCATATGCACTGGTACAGACTCTCAGATAAAGAGCTTTAATGACCGACTACTGACTTGGGGTGGAACAGGATAGATGGAGACAGTGAGAGTGCAGGCACACTCTGCTAGCAGCATCATGCACCTTGGAGCCTGCAGCTTGGCCTATGAGCCAATTGAATACAGATAACCAGCCTTATTCACTGGCTATGCAGTCAATAAAGCTGTGCTATTTCTGGAGCCCTATATAGATAGGGCAAGGGCTTCAAGCAATTTCAGGGGAAGGCAATGTTGCATTAGTTTTGTTTGTGGTTAAATAGGTCAGAATAACGGATGGTACATGTTGAAAGCAAGTAAGAGCATAATGTGTTTTCAATCACCGGCTCTCGGATCTGATAGAGGTTTCTTGTGCGATTGTTCACACATCAGTGAATCATACAAATAACACATGCCAAGTATACACTGTCTGGACCCGTTGTATTTTTTGGGACGAGGGTAGCTATACTTGCTAGCATTTACACTATTTTTCATCATTGCTTCACATGCCTGCTTCTGTTATATTTTTCTTATTTTTCATAATTTTTTTTTTTTTTTTTGTTTGAAACCGTTTATTGCAATCTCAAGAATATACAAGTATGGGCCTACAACCTTCCGGCCGGCCGCTAGAATGACAGGAGCATATGACATACATTCAAAAACACTTGGCGTTGCAGAGAAGCAAAATCAGGAGGTATCAACGTCGTGGGCCACATCACTCTGACCCTACAATACGGTTTCATTTTATACAAACAACACGAAAAACCACACCCGCAAGGCAACCCGCAATCGAAAGTAACAGCACGTGCTCCCCGAATGGGGGACCCTAGCCATCCACAGGAGTCTAAAGAGGGGAAGGGGAACAGATCGAGGGCTGGGGGAACCCTGTGCCCGGGGCTGGGGAGAGGAGTCAGCTAAGGGGACGGGGCTGGTGAAGCAGCAGGCAGCAGTGGTGGCACGCAGATACCCCCGCGGTAGGCGTTCCAGGGGCCCCATACCTTCACCCATGTCCCAGGCTTACCCCTCGCCACATACACCACCTTTTCTCGGAACATGCACCAATCCATGTGTTCTTTCCAGGCCGACACCGCCGGGGGCCTCTGGGATCCCCACAGTTGGGCAATGTCACGCTTAGCTACCATATATCCCAGAGTCACCCATCGTGTCTGCGGAACCGAGTAGTCAGTTGGTTCCCACACATTCAGCAGGCATCTCCTCGCTTCAGGCAGCAGCGCGACATGCGTAACCACTCGCAGGACCTCATGCACACCACGCCAGAATCGCTCCACCTTCGGGCATTCCCACAAAATATGCAAAAAAGTCGCCAAAGCACCACACCCACGCTTACACAACCCATCCTCAGCATAGCCCATACGCAGAAGCCTTGGCCCCGTCATGTAAACCCGGTGGAGTATCTTAAGCTGGACGAAGCGAAGGCGAGCCGGTATGGCCACCTCCTTCGGAGAGGCCACCGCGGAAATCCAGTCCTCGTCATCCAACTCCAGCCCATCGGCAACCCAAGCCTCGCGGAGGCCAGTCAGCAAGCCCGAGCGGTCATTAATCAATTTTTTGTAAATAAGGGAGATCGTGCTGTCCGGAACGTGGCCATCCAGCACTCTATCCTCCAGGGGGGAAGACTCCGGGATGGAGGCGACGTCTGGGAAGACGGAGCCCAGTGCGTGACGGACCTGCAAGTACCGAAAGTATTCACTGCCCTGCAGCTGAAACTCCGTCTGCAGCGTCTCGAATGTTTTAAATCCCCCCCTCGTCCAGAGATCCCCCACTTTACTGATGCCTATCGTGTCCCACTTCTCGAAGCCCTTCGAGGTCCACAGGGAGCCCAACCTCTCAGACGCGTACAACGGTGATGCCCGGGTCAAACGGTCCTTCCACCCCATAGCTGCGTTAGCCGTGTGCCATACTCGCACCATGACACGCGTAGGTCCCGTCAGGCGGGGGTCGGGCGCGCCAGAGTAGAGCGCTCGATTGTAGTCGCCACCGGGCCATGATTAATTGCAGCTAGCTGGGAGGCCCAATAATACCGTTTAATATCCGGGAGGGCGATCCCCCCGTCGTACCATGGGAGCGTCAACTTCGCCAGGGCAATACGCGGCCTCCCGTCCCAGAACAGGCGGCGCTGTAGACTCTCCACCTCACGGAAGTAGCGCGCCGGGACTAAGTCCATAGTGTTCTGGAGGGCGTACAGGAAGCGTGGCAACGACATCATCTTAAACAACGCCGCCCGGCCGAGCGGCGAAAGCGGCAGGCGCCGCCAGCGCGCGACGTCCTCCTTCAAGCGCTGGAGGGGGAAAGCAGATTCCGCTCGTAGCGGGCCTCCGGGTCCAGAGTAATATAGACACCCAGGTACCAAAACCCCTGAGAGGCAATCTGGATCGGACAGCCCCGCGGGAGGATGGGAGCCTCCCCGGAAAGCACGTACACACATGATTTAGCCCAGTTGATGACAAGGCCTGAGTTGCGGCCGAATGAGCGCAAAACATCAACCAGGACAATCAGTGATTTACGCGGGGAGGCTAGGTACAAAAGGATATCGTCAGCGTATAGGGACACGCGGTCCTCAAACTCGGGGGTCCAACGGAGACCACGGATGGAAGGGTGCCACCGCAGCCACTCCGCCAGGGGTTCCAAGGCCAGCGCAAACAGGAGCGGCGACAAGGGGCAGCCCTGTCACGTGCCCCGTCCCAGCTCGAATGGGACTGACACTCTTCCATTCACCACCACCTGCGCCAAGGGGCCCGAATACAACAATTTGACCCAGCTGATGAACCCCGGGCCAAACCCAAACTTCGCCAGCATCGCCCAAATGTATGGCCACTCGAGCGTGTCAAACGCCATGGTGGCGTCTAAGGACGCCAATATGGCCGGCTCCCGGACAAACGGGACACGCGCGAGCACCCCGTGCAAGCGCCGCAGATTGAGGGCCGTGTTGCGATGGGGAATAAAGCCGGACTGGTCTTGGTGGACCAGATCGCCCACCACGCCGACCAGCCGGTTGGCTAGCACCTTGGCGAGGATTTTGGGCTCCGCATTCAAGAGCGAGATAGGCCGATAGGATGTAACCCGGTCCCGGGGTCTCCCTTCCTTGTGGATCACCACGATTGTAGCCAGACGCTGGTCCGGCGGGAGGGAGCCCAGCGAGTGGGCCGCCAGGAACATCGCGCGGAGATGGGGTGCCAATACATCCGGTCGCAGCTTATACAACTCGATAGGGATGCCGTTCGGGCCCATGGCCTTGCCGGATGCGACCGAGCGTATGGCGAGGGCAATTTCGTCGGAGGTGGGAGCGGCATCTAACGACACTCTGTCCTCCACCGAAAGGGAAGGCAGCGCGATATCCCTAAGCAGGGCATGGGAATCCTCCTCCGAGCAGGGAGAAACCGGGGAATACACCTCGCGGAAATAATCCGCGAAACAAGAGACAATGTCTTCTGGCTCGGTGACACGCACACCATCCATCCTCTCAATCAGCGGGACCACACGACTCGCTCTCTCCTTCTTATCCAACCACGCAAGCAGTTTACCAGCCTTATCACCCACATCATACAGTCGCCCCTGTTGCTCTCTACTGAGGCCCCTGGCCGCCTCCGTGACGAGGGCCCTGTAGGCCGCCTGCTTAAGTTGTAGGACATGTAGTGCAGCATCCGTCACCCCACTCTCTAGATCACTCTCCAATTCAGCAATTTCGGCCTCCACCCGGGTCACCTCCTCCTGCTCGCGCCTCCGGGCATGGGAGATAAAGGAGAGGGCCTCCCCTCTAAGAACTGTCTTGAAGGCTTCCCACAGGGAGATAGCCGAAGGGACGGACCCCACATTCTCATCAGAATACCGCTGCAAGGATTTAATCAAATCAGCGCGAATAGTGGGGTCGCGCAGGTACCAGGCATTGATTGGAGCTACCCTGCCCTCCCCCCTCGGGAAGACATCAAAGTGTAACAGGAGCGGGGAGTGATCCGAAATACCCCGCGCCAAATGGCGCACCTCTCCTACCCTCCCAACATAGGCCGCAGGGACAAGGACATAATCAAGCCGTGAGAGGCTACCATGGGCACCCGAGTGGAAAGTGTACTGCAGCTGCGTGGGATGTTTTAAGCGCCAGCAGTCCGCCAATCCCAGTGTGTCTAAGAAGCCGGACAGCCACGCCTGTGCCCGGGGGAGGTCCCTAGGGGGGTGACGATCCACGGTCCCAGAAACCACCGCATTGAAGTCCCCCCCAACCACCAGAAGCCCCCCCGGAAGGTCAAGGAGGAGGCGCCCCAGGTCTGCAAAAGTGGTAGACTGTAACCCCGGTGGGACGTACACTGATACAAAGACAACTACTTTGCCCTCCATTCTCCCCACCAAGACAGTGTAGCGTCCCCTCTCATCATGGCGCACCTCGTCTATTTCCAACGGGAGCGAGTTCTTCACCATGATGCCCACCCCCCGTGAGCCCGACGTGAAGCCCGAGTGGGCCACCAAACGATAGCCACGCCGATTCATGGCACAAAAAGAATTACCAATAAGGTGTGTCTCCTGCAGAAAGACTACATCTGGCGAAATTCGTTTCAGATACTGCAGGACCACACCTCGCTTGATCCTATCCCCCAGTCCATTAACGTTCCAAGACAACAACGTCAGGTCCCTACCCCCCATCACATACAGAAGCCATCATTCGTCCCCCCGAGAGCACCTTAAAAACACCAATACAATAAAGGGTTTGCCTTGCGGTAAAAACGAACAACACCCCACCCCAACCCACCCATCCCAACAAAACTCCCCCCTCCCTGCACCCCTGCATGAGCCCAAACAGCCCTCCCAAAGTGCAGTGTGCCTGTCGCCCCATAGATGATTAAACTAACTAGTCCCCCAGAGGAGGAGGGAGAGCCCCCAAGAGACCCCGTACGACCTCCACAGGAGGGGAACTTACATGAACAGTCAAAAGTGACGATAATGTTGTCCAGAGCGAGGCCTACTATTAGTCCCTCAGTCCTGATCCGGCGAGCCCTCCCCTCCAACCGCGCCCCCCCCACCCCCCCGGCCCCGATCCCCGGACAAAGTGTCCAACCAGTCCCCGGCCGCCTCGGGACGATCAAAAAAGTGCGTGCGGCCATCCACCTCCACCCGCAACTTAGCTGGAAAAAGCATCGCATACTTGAGGTTCAGGTCCCGTAGACGACGTTTGACTCCGAGAAAGCTCAGTCTCTGCTTTTGGACCGCTGGGGTGAAATCAGGATAGAAGTTTACGTCCATATTGTCGAGTCTGACCGGTCCTTGTAGCCTAGAAGTCTGCAGGATAGCGTCTCTGTCCCGAAAGTTGAAAATCCGGGCAATGAGAGGCCTCGGAGGGGCTCCGGCCTTAGGTCTTCCTCCGGGAACCCTGTGGGCACGTTCCACCGCAAAGAATTTACTCAGCCCCCGGGGCTGGAGATGTGTGAGAATCAGGTCCTCCACAAACAGGTCCGCCGCCGCCTCCTCTCGTCCCTCCGGCACCCCAACAATGCGGACATTGTTCCTCCGGGCCCGACCCTCGGAATCCTCCAGTCGACGATCCATCAGGGCGCTCGCCTGGACAAGCCGGCGCACCTCCTTTTGGAGGGCCGCAACATCCGTTGTGAGGCCCGAGGTGGTGTGGGCCAAAGAATCGACCCGGTCATTGGTCTTGGATAGATCGGCCCTCACCAGGCCAACATCCACGAGGACCGAGTCAATCTTCTGCGCCAGTGTGTCAAAGCGCTGATCCACCGAGGCCTTCATCTCGGCGATGGCGCCCATGACATCACGCAGGGTCAGATCCGCGGGCGGAGCAGGAGCATCAGTCGGTCCCTCAGGGGACATACGCGGCACCTCGGGGGATCCCTTCTGGAGAGTGTAGCGGTCCATGTTGTTGGACTGATGGGCTGCGCCACGGCGGGTCGATTTCACCTTTGCCCGGTCGACATCTTGCTTTGTGGACATGGTTCCAGTCCCCAAATCGTACCAATCACCTCGGAAAGGGCTGACAAACCAGTTCACGGGCTCCGGGGGGGGGCAACCACAGGTCCGCAGGATGGATCACAGCCGGCGGGCCGGCAGGGCAACCCAACGAGGCCACACCACCGCACACCGCCCCGCAACCCAACCTCGCCTACGCAGCAAGGAGGGTGCAAAAGCGAAAGTGAAAGTGCGGGGTACGCGAGTCGCCCAGCCCTGCCCGCCGCCGTTGTTCACTTTGTCTCCGGATCGCCCCACAACTCCAATCCGGGGGGCCGGCGTGGAGAAGGCCGCAACCCTCAATCGGTGCTCCCGCCGGTGTCCGAGGTCCAATTTGGAAGCGGAAAACGGGTGACACCTCAGCTCGGGCTCACCAACACAGTCCCCTCATCTAGGACAGGATATTGTCAGGATTTATGTAGGAGGTCACGGAGGTCCTCGGGAGCCTCGCACCTACGCGGCCATCTTGGTTGCGCGCTAGGCTCCTCCAATCTTATTTTTCATAATTAAATTAATGTTTGTCTTTAGCTCTTTTTTGGTCTTAGTGTGTTTTTATGTTTTCCAATTTTTTAAAATACAGGGGCAGATTAACAAGGAAGTGCCACCGCGCAAGACCTTTGGCTGCGCCATGCTGCGGCACTTTCAGAGCACAGGAGTGTGACATATTTACAATGATATGTCGCATTCCTGTTCTCTCCCCTGCGCTGGCGCAAAAACAGCTGCCATGAGCCGGCGCAGGCCCCCTTGCACCATGGTGTAAGGATGCCTGCGTCATGGGGAGTTTATTTTTGTGCAGGAAGGGGCACCATCCTGCACAAAAACAATCACTACACACATTTTCCTCTTCCAATGCGTGCTGTAGAATGCAGCGCGCATTGAAAGAGGCGTTTTGCCTCGCTACGCCACCCCAAGGGTGGCGTAGCATTCAAATGCATTTCCAGATTTATGATTCCTCGTAGATCTGGAAATGTATCTTGGTCCATAGGTGTTGCGTGGGAACACCCACAGCAACACCCAAGGAACACCCCTTTCACGCAAAGTGCTGGTGTAAAGGGGCCATAATTACAAGGATAGGAAAAGCCAGGCAGGGTGGCTTTTCCTGTCCTTGTAAATATGGAGCAGTAACATGTGCCACCAGTACGTCACAGAAAGTGACGTACTGGTGGCGCAGGGGGCTTGTAAATCTGCCCCCGTATTTCTTATTTGCAGTATTGTTACAGGCAACATTAGCTGACGGTCACAGTCAGCATTGTAATCAATAATTTAACACGCACCTACCATGGGCTTTGGGTCTGCCCCTTACACATGATTGGGTGGCTTTGCTGTCTGTCTCACCTCAGTGCTTGTCATTGTATCGCATGTCTCCATATAATTGTGTTCTCCTGCCCAGAGAAGCAGTTAGGTATGACCATGTTTTCTTTGGCTGTTAATGTGTAGCTTATTATTGCTGATGTTTGGGAATTATTTTTTCTTCATGTCAAGACTCTTTGTTGGAGCATGGGCACAATATAAATGGGCCGCTTAGGCCATTGATAATGGCACGCCTTTGCCACGCGTTGGTCATCGATATTGGCAATATATTCTTAGAAAACGAGAACCCAAAAAATGTAAACTCATTTACAATTTTTAAACAAGTTTTCATATTGAGGAACATAAACAGTCACCCAAAAAATCTAATAACAATTTTTTGTATTTTCAGCAAGACAACCCATTTTTAACACAGGTTTTAAAAACAAAATAACCTAAGGGTTTACTTTTATTTTAGAGGTCCAAAGAACGTACAATAAACCTTTTTTTAATAAAATATCTAAACAGTAATTAGTAGGTTCTCTCTTCTTTCACTAATAGAAGCAATGGAGAAAATATGCCACTGAGCACCAATGCTTTATCGAAAAGAGGCTACATGTTTTGGGTATGTTTATTGTAAGGACATAAATACATAAGCAAGTACGGATTTGAGGTGCTTAAATTGCCTCACAATATCTTGCAGAGGCAAAGCAATTACTGTTGGTAATTGTATAGAAAAAGTAGTGGAAGTTGTCACTGTACAACACCTAAAAACCTAGCTTGCTCCTCTAATAACTCAACATCACTACTAAGGGAAGTACCTACAAATATTCTGACAAATTTTGCTGCAGAATTACTCATCATTCCAAAATTAAAAAGAACCGCTACGACTTAAAGAAACAAACACATGGACCTTTCCTGATATATGATAATAAAAGCTCTGTAAAATATATGAATATTTGCTATTGCTCCCAATCTAGTAATACTTGAGAGTAGTGCTATTTGAATGATGAATGGAACGCTCAAAACAACATCCTATCTAATCACCTAAATATATCCTGTTCAGGCTTTCATTAACCACAAAACTATACCATTAATTTATGCTGTATTAGTTCACAAGAAATCCTCTACACACTTTGGGCCAAATTACAAGTTTGGCAGTCTGAGGACCAGCAGACTCGTGGTGGCGTGGTGGCGGCGGTCCAGGCAGCACTACACAGTCGGTCCGACCGCCCAATTACGACTTGGGCGGTCCGACCGTAATTGGACCGCTGGCTCTGCCATGGAACCGCGATTCCCTGGTGGTGGTGCAGCAGTCAGGAGCTGTTATGTGCCCATGTTAGGCCCAAGTAACAAAGCTGCACATTTTCTTACATTGTCCTAATTATGCACAATAACATTTCTGCTGTGACCTTTAGCACATACTCACGTGTGTGACAATGTTGGATTTGCTTCTCTGAAACTACTTCTGTTTACACATCTAGCTGTGCATAACATTATCACAATGCCACGAACACCATGTACAAGGCCTTTTTACGCACAATGTACAAATGTCTTCCTATCTTCATCCCCGGGGCGACAGAGCTATCTACATACCGATAACATTGCTCAACTATACATACATCACAAGGGTGCTTCCTATTATAAATAATAAGCATCCCAAAAGATTAGCAGAGGAGGCACTGCAGCTGACACCGAGGATCCCTGCATGCTGAGACTTCACCATGCAGCGGTCTGACATCTCTGTGAGGGGGTGTCCAGTTCATGACTAGGACGGGCTTCTACATTCTCTCCCACCAGGTAATTGGGGGATTATTGGCTTCAAACCTACACACACTCTAGGTACAAGCGGAGTAGGGTTTGCATTGTAGGAGTACGTCTGATTACTAACTTGTTTATATGCCTGTGTACATACACTGTTTTAGCACCACAGTAGAATTAAATGTTTTATTCACTCTTTTGGTGCTTGTCATCCGTTTAATCTGCCTCTGTCTACTGATTATCACAGCACATGTATTCTATACAAGAATAACGTTGGTTTAATAAATATATTGGAAACGCCCTAGTGTGTATTCTCTGTATATTTCTCTGAGAACAAGTGAGCACAAGTGGCTGAGCCAGAGGTTCTGATCTATTACCGTGATCCCTGAGGGGTCAGGGTTGTCATGTTCAGTGGTTGCCAGAAACCATTCGCTCCCTGGTAAGGTTAGGGGGGCTTACAGTGGCGCAGTGAGCTAGCTGGACTCTAGGCCAACATATCCTGCGGGGGTGCCCAGAATTAGTCTAGGCACCTTACCCAAAGCTTATGTTGTCTAACAAACGTGCAGGTCCTACAGATTAGTGGGAACTGCACCACAGACCTATGCAGTATGCAGGTGGTGCTGCTGCGGCTCCGCCACACATATTACAAGTTTCCGGACAGCCAGTAGTTTCATGGAGGTATTTCCTGCATTAAATAGCTGGCAGTGCTGACAAAAAGGGGAGCCTACAAGGCCTCCTGTGCACCCTCAGCCTGGGGATGCATGCAGAGAGCACAAGATGTGCCCCCTGTATGCATGTACCCAGGTTCCTGCACAACATGGACTTTTGAGTGCATGCCGTGCAGGAATCCTGTGTGCCATTCCAATTGAGGTGCCTCTTTTAAAGGCACTGCCACCTTTGAAAGTCACCCTGTAGCAGTACTGACACACTGCTCACCAATATAGATCAACAAAAAGAGAGGGAGGGAAGCTATGGGAGCCACTCTTAATCCCCCTGGGTTATAACGGTCAAACAACAAAAGAGTGAATCCTGGATCCAACAATTAAATATAAGCATAAAAGAGAAAGTGTTGTGCTCACTGTGTTTTAAAAGAACCCTCACTCACCAACCTAGTTGGTGACATGCTTCATCAATGGGTTCCCACCAGAGAGGCCGAATGCCCCTCTGGTGTGCTGCGACGCCTGAATTACAGCGGAGCTGGATCTTTTGGAAAGACAGTGCAATGGTAGTGACAAAGTGTAAAGTGAAGTTAAAAAGGTGTCGCGGGGCGTGGCTTGGACGCCGAGGGAAGATGGCGGATCTCCGTTAGCTCCGCTTGGACGCGGTGCTATGTAGCTGTGTGGAAGGCTTCCCAGCGAGCTGCGGTTGCTGTCTCCAGAAGAATTTGCCAGCGGAACATGTCGTGATCCGGAATTGCCCTTTGTCGGCTGTTTTTATCATTCCTATCACCCGGAGACGTGGCGGTTTGATTTCCTGAGGTAATACTCGACGGCCGCCATTTTGTATCGAGGCGCCCGCATCTTATTCCTGCAGCACCGCGCACGCATCTCCTGGATCCAGTCATGCTTTGATGCTTTACTGCTTCATTTTTCTCCGAGAGGGAGTTTGTTCTAAGCTCAACAGCTGCCACTATCCCCTGGCCATGCTTGTTCTGTACCGTTTTTCTCTCAGGAGAAGGTTTCATAATTTTATCTTTTCTTCAGAGGAGCCGTGATTAACCCCTATGTTCCGGTTTTTTTCAGAGATACAGGCTGGATGCGATACAGCTTTATTTATGTTATTTGTTCTAAGGTGATGCTGTAATGGCTTTATGAGTCTTTTCGTCAAATTTTACAACGTATGAGAAAATTCCGCATACTTTTCCCCGCCAAGAAGGTGTCTAGTCAAATTGCCAAGATGTCTAGTGACTCTCATCCTCCAAGTAAACCGTCCTTTTCTGGCGCAAAGCCCAAAAGGCAGAAGAATGACCCGCCTTCACCTATTCTTTCGTCACAAAGCCCAGTTCTAGATAATATACTAGAGGAAGTGCGTGGTCTTCAACCCTTTATGGCCGCCACTAATGAAAAATTGCAACAAATAGAGGACCGATGGATTGTCATGGAAGGTAGGGTGACTGAGTTAGAACAGCGCGTCAGTGACGTTCAAGATGTTGCCACAAAAATACCGTTATTGGAACAAGAGATTCACAAACTAAAGCTCCATACTGAGGACTTGGAGAATCGTAATCGAAGGAATAACCTCCGTCTTTTTGGCTTGCCAGAGAATATTGAGGGTCCTGATATGTTGCTTTTCCTTCGAAAATTCCTTCATGATCTCTTGGGCCTTCAGTCATCTATACCCTTGAATATACAGAGAGCTCACCGCTTAGGTCGCCTTCAACCGAATTCCACCAAACCTCGTGGTATTATCATGCTTTTTTTGGAGTTCACAGAACTTATGACTGTACTTAAAGCAGCTAAACTTAAACGTCACCTATCGTGGTCTGGACACAATATCTTTATCTCACAAGATGTCTCTAATGCGACCAACGCTCGTCGCAAAGAATTCCTTGCACTGCGTCCACAAATGAGACACTTGAACGTCCAGTATGGCATACTTCATCCCTCCATCTGCAAGATCACCCACGACGGCCAGACAAGGTCCTTTGATGACCCGGGAAAATTGAAACTGTTTCTTAATAACATCTCTTCTCGGAATATGGACACAAATCACTGAGTGCTTCTTCTTATTGCTGCTTTACTGTGGTGTTCTTAACAGCTTTTTTCTGGTTACCTTAGATACTTCGTATATATAGTTTTCCGTATGCTCTATTGCTTATTGTATGTTTGCTAAACACGCTTCTTCTTCTTCGTTATTGGTTCTTACCTGTTCAATTCTTTCTTATTTTCCTCACATCGTTTTTTCTTTGCTCCTTTCGTACAATTACCAGGTTTTACTCCTGCTTCCAAGTTTATCCATGTGGTATATACCGCTGTCTTCTCTCCGGTCTCATCACGCTCCAACTTCACTTTTTTATTGATGTCTTTCAGGTCTGGACTCTTTTCCTTGACCTGTTTTCCCTCTTTGCTTTCCTATACTCTCTACGTCTGCTTACCCTCTTTCCTTCCCCTGCTCTTTCTCACACTTTCTTACTTCAGTCTTCCTTCGGTTGGTGCGTCAATCTTTTTCTCTTTCGAGATTTCCCATGTTTCCTCTTTGCTTTTTTCCCCTCATTTCTCCTTGGTTGTGGCGCTTTCAGACTTCTCTTTATTTATTACATTGCCAAAGGCTTGTTGATTTTTCTTAGTAATGTGGTTTTATGTTTTGTTGCTTCCTTTTGTAACCTCTATGCGCATTTTGTCTTCCAGTGTCGTTTTGTCTTTGAAGTTTTTCCTCATCATGTGTATCTCACTCCCCTGACCCTCGCGTATGTGTAATTTTGTTACGTGGAACGTCCGTGGTCTTGGAAATCCTGTTAAAAGACAAAAGGTAATTTCTCATTTATCTAAACTCAATTCTCAAATTTCCTTTCTTCAAGAAACTCATTGTAATGATGTCGAGTCGCTGAAATTAAAAAAGCAGTGGGTAGGCCAAGTTGTTTTTTCTCCTGCTGTTAACAAAAAAGGGGGGGTTGCCATACTGTTCCACAAAACTTTACCTGTGCAAATTATTTCTTCTCAAAATGATGATGCAGGTCGATGGGTAATGGCCAAGATTGTTTTATACAATAAAACGCTAGTTTTGTTAAACATTTATGGCCCTGTGAAACCGGATCCAAAATTCTGGAATGATATCAAAATTCTCCTCTCCACTGCTGACTGTCCTAATATTATTGTAGCAGGCGACTTTAATCAGTGGCTGGATCCTTTTTCGGATCGCTTATCAAAGTACAAATTTCAACCGGATAAGACCCATACATCCTTTCAATCGGCCATTGCCTCTCGCCCAATGTATGATGTCTGGAGAACCTGTAACCCTGATTTGTTGGAATATACGTTCTTTTCTAATGTACACCAAACCCGATCCAGAATTGATTATATCTTGGTTAGCAAATCCCTTCTTCCATCTATCCAAAAATCTGAAATTGGCTCTATTTTTATCTCAGATCATGCCCCTGTCTATGCTGTTTTTGACCTTTCACTTACCTCCACCAAATTTAATCGCTGGAAGTTTAACACTCACCTGTTATCGGATACAGCTTATCTTACAGAAGCCACCTCCTTTATTAATGAATTTTTTACCTTCAACAACCCATCAGACACTTCCATTCCTAACAACTGGGATGCTTTTAAGGCGGCTCTCCGTGCTTTCACTATTTCCTTTGTGTCCCGGAAAAAGAAGGCCAATGTGAAAAAGTATGAGGACCAATTACAACAGCTTAAAAAATTAGAGCATGACTATTTCTCCTCCAAAAATGCTGACTCACTTAAGAATTTAATTACAGCCAAAACCAACCTTAACAAAATTGCTACTGTTGATGCTTGCAATTTACTTAGAATTAAGTCTAAATTTCACGGAGGGCAAAATAAAGCAGGTAAAATGCTAGCGAACTACTTAAAAATTCGCTCTGAACGTAAGACCATTGGTCCGATCATGGATGAATCCTCCAATAATCTGGTGTCCTCTGATGAAGAAATTGCAGCGGTCTTTCATGACTATTATCGTTCTCTTTATTCAGATGACACATTCCCCTCCTCTCACAACCTTGATAAGTTTTTTTCTGGACTCCCTGCTCCCCCGTCTCTGAATGCTGAGTTTTCCGCTTTAGAGGCGGATATTACTTTACAAGAGATACTTACTGCCCTACAAGCTTTAAAGAAGTCAAAAGCCCCTGGTCCGGACGGATTACCGGTGGAGTTTTATTGTACTTTCAAATCTTTGTTTGCCCCTAAATTATTGCAGCTGTTTAACTCCTTCATTACTGATGCGAAAGCATCTGGCTCCTTTATGGATGCCTTGATCGTCATTATCCCTAAGCCTGATAAGGACCACTCTTTTTGTAAAAATTTTCGCCCAATCTCCCTAATCAATTACGACTGCAAGATCTTCGCTAAGATTATTGCGTCTCGGCTTGATTCTATCATACCCCTTCTGATCAAGACTGACCAGGTGGGTTTTGTCAAAGGTAGATTGGCTTCCGATAATGCTAGAATGTTCATGAACATCCTGTCCCATGGTAAAAATTATAAAGATCCTCTGGCTGCTTTATCTCTGGATGCTGAAAAAGCATTCGATCGTATAAATTGGCAGTTTATGTTTCATACACTACAATGGTTTGGTTTTGGCCCTAATTTTATTTCTTTTATTAAACTGTTATACTCATGTCCGAGGGCTAGTATTTTTGTTAATAACCAATTCTCTCAATTTTTCCCCCATCTAGAGGCACCAGACAAGGTTGTCCTCTCTCCCCATTACTCTTTATCCTATGTTTGGAACCCTTCCTTGAGCGTATTAGAACCAATCCCAAAATTAAAGGTTTTGCCTCTGCTTCTGTTGAAACTAAAATATCTGCTTACGCGGATGATATATTGGTATACATGTCCAATCCAAGTGAATCACTTCCCCCTTTTTTAGAGGAAGTCCGCCTTTACTCTTCCATTTCCGGGTACAAACTTAACCTATCTAAAACAGAGGTTCTCCCTTTAAACTCGATATGTTATCAATTTATGTTTGCGGATACGGCCTTTGCATGGTGTCCCTCCAAAATTAAATACCTTGGCATTTGGTTTGCCTCTAATATAGCGGATACTATCAAATTTACTTTTAACGCACTAATGAATAAATTGAAATCTCTTCTCCTCGTGTGGTCCCCCTTATTTTTATCATGGTGGGGTAGACTAGATACTATTAAGATGATGGTCACTCCTCATATCCTTTACACGGTTTCTATGCTCCCTGTTAAAATCCCTAACACATTCTTTTCCCAATTAAACTCTCTATGTATTAAATTTTTATGGAACAATAAGCACTCCCGCATTGCTTTGAACAAACTTATTCGCCCCAAAGAAGAGGGGGGAGTGCGCTTCCCTAATTTTAAAGTATACCACTCTGCTTTCTTGATTAAACAATCTTTCTCATTGGCCTTCGATTTCGGGGATACGCCTATTCCTCGTTGGATTATCTTTGAGCGGTCGCTTCTAAAAGAGTTTCAGTTTCAGCATGTTACATTTATGTCCAACTGCACCTTTTTGTCTAAAAGCCCTGTATTAAAATACTCCCGTGAATTGCTGTACAATACATTTCTTAAAGATCTATCCCCTATCCAATGTTTTTTAATCTCCACCCTATGATATAACAAATTTCTTAAATATAAAGGTAGATCTTTCTATTACAAATACTGGAAGGAAAAGTGCATCAGTTTTTGAATGGGTTTTCTATCATCTCCTTCCAAGAACTACAGACACGATATCAGCTCCCTGACTCCTTTTACAAGGAATACATTATTATCTCTAATGCTATACAAACCCAATTAGCTACTTACTCTCTCCCATCAGTTTCACCTCCTTTAATACCCTCTTCACCATTATACTCTCTATTCCCGGCGCATAAACTTAAAGCTGCCACTGTTTATAAGTTATTGTTATCTAATGCCAATGTTCGTTCTAAATCCAACATTGAGAGTGCATGGGAAATGGACCTATCCATCTCTCTTTCTATTGATAATTGGGACAAATTATGGTCGAAATTATTTAAAGTTTCGGCTGCAGCCAGGATAACCCAATCTCTGTTTTTTCTGTATCATAGAGCCATTATTACTCCTGTTGCTATTTGTAAGTTTTCCCCTACATCCTCTCCTCTTTGCTGGTCCTGCTCTACCGAAACTGGTACATTAGTTCATCAGCTATATGAATGTGCATCTGTTCTATCTTTTTGGAATTCAATTTGGAATGTATGCATGTCAGTTTTCAACTTTAATGCAACCTTAACTTTTGTAAATATCTTTTTAGGTTCTTTAGCTCCTGATATGGAAACTGTTTTACCTAGTTCTAGGTTATTTGATCTTTTTATTGCATTAGCTTTTAAAGTGATCCTGTCTGCATGGAAAGACAATTCTAAACTGTCGTCAATTACTTGGTGGAATTTTATTTGTGACGAACATAGGATTGCTTCCGTTTCCTCCTCTTCTGTTTCCCAAAAAATCAAAGCTGATCTTCTTTGGCTCCCTTTTACTACTTATCTTTCCTCGCACCCTCCCATGTGATAATTCATTTTCTTTTCATTTTCTTCTCTCTCTAGCTTTCTCTTTTCTCTTTCCCTCTTTTCTCTTTGGTCTTTCCTCTTTTCTTCCCCCCTTTTCCTCCCATCCCATTTACCAGTGCCTTTTCCTTAAATTACCCTATTATTGATCCTTTTTTGTCTGCCTAGTTATTGTTAACCAATTTCGTTTATATATTATTTCTTTATGGCGCTATATTGGAATATTTGTTTATTGTATCATTTGTTTTTCTTTTTCTCTGAAAATTCAATAAAACTTCTTAAACAAAAAAAAAAGGTGTCGCAATTTTATCCAAGCAAAATTTTAATGGTGGAAAACTGGACACAGTTAAAATGAGTGTGGGATGCGTAAAGACTGGTTATAATAGGCCAGTTGCATCCTAAATATAAGTGAAAGGGGTCAACATGTTTCTGCTTCAAAAGGTTATTCACAAAGCATTCATCAGGACCTAGAGGGACTAACACGGCGGTATACGCACGCTAAGGCGCACCCTAACCTGTGTAGTCAGGGACCGTTTAAACTCACGGTTCTCGAATGGCAATCAAGATTATTGAAAGCTTTATTCTGTGCAGCACAAGTGCAACTCGCAACATGAGGTCTGGTGGGGGACAGGACTTGTATTCACACATTCGTCAAAGTCCACCGTCCGCTTGGAACCTGTCTGCACCCTCCAGAGACTCGAAGGGTATGTTGTTTGACCGACACTGCTCACCAAACCACATAATTGGTTGTAATCTGGTGGCTGACCAGCAGCGACTCTTGGTACTGAGGGGGCGCGGTGGTGGCGGGCCACCCCCACCTCCAAAACTCGTAAACAGGCCATTAGGTTTTCTATTTAATATAAAATCTTAAACCATGAACAAGAGACCAGAAATAAACATCGATTTTGAAATATGTGTGACTTTTACAATAACTAAGCTGTACCCAGGTACACAAATTCTATGCCATTTTTTGCAGGAATTTTGGCATACAATACGAAAAACACCCTTTGCAAGAGATTACAAGTCAGATACTAAATGGCAGTTCAACCTTAAGAAATTGTCAGCCTTACCATTTGTACCCACTGAACGTTTAGATGAATACTACACTGCAATCATCTAAACTATTAGTTTTTTCCAAAATTAAGCAAAATTTTCCCCATTCCTAAATTTATTTTGAACAAAACTGGATTGGCCATGTAATCCGGTCGGGTCACAGAAGACTTCCATGTTATCAAATTGAACGTGGAACTGCTACTCAACCTATTTAGAGGGGAGATGCAAAAACTAATAAGCCCATAGAAGGATGGCATAACTCTCCTCTTCTCCTGTTTCTATTGTTTCCTGGAAATTTTGAGAGAGGTGTAAAGTTTCCAGAATATGAGACATCAGCAATTATTTTCAAATAATGTACATCCCAAAGTTATAATAAATCATAAAACACATTGTGAGAAATTGGGTTTTTGACTGATGGGTGTGAAAGCCTTTCTTAAGCAACAACCACAAATCCTGTTAGAGTGAAACACAAAAGTCAATAAATTAACCTGTGCTTTACCCTCTGGTAGATTGGCGCAAAAGCAGTCAGGCCTAACTTAGAGGTAGTGTGTAAAGTATTTATGCAGCACTCAAATAGCAATAAATTGAAAACACAACATAAGAAAAATCCCTCATCAATTGAGAAAAAAGGAATAAAACTGAATAAATTAAATTAAACCAAAATGAAATAAATCCAATCAGTTGAACAGATGTTATGCAATTTCAAAGAGTGAGGTAAGTATAGCACCTCAAAGCAAAACGCAGCTATTGCAGTTATCTGGTCTCATTGGACCGGGACATAGTCATAAGTTCAAGCTGACCACGGTTGAGCAGAGACCGGACACAGGACCAAGTTCAGTTTTCTGTTGAGAATATCTTGTGTTCTTGTAGTCTCTGAAATGAAAAGCTACATGTAGTCATGAGCTGGATGGGCTTGAAGGAGATTGCTGTTTCCATGTAGCTCAGACAGGTGGTCAGCCAACTGACCCTTGGAGTCACTCTGGTAGTGCTGGGTTCAAGCAGAAACGCAGATCTCAAGCAGCAAGGCAGTCATCTGAGCGCAGTAGGCAGGCTTCAGGCAGCAGGGCAGCCCCCTTGGAGCAGCATGGCAGTTCTCTGAAATACACAGCAGGCCTCAAGCAGCAGGGCAGTCCTCTGAGAGAGTGTGGAGGTCCAGAAGTGAACTGACATGTATGTCTAAGAGTCCTATTTTTCTACCTGGTGCCAGCTTTACAGTGTAAGACGCTTCTGTAGTTTTCCACCCACAGATGATTGTGGAATTTCCTTCCTCCCTGTCCTGATCCCAGGATGTCTGAAGTCACAAAAGGCTAGTGTGAAGGTCTTTGCTGAGGCATTTCCTTCGAAGTGCAAGTGGGGCTATGTATAGCTCTGCCCCTCCCATCTTGTCAGGATTGCTAATCCTGCCAACACCAAGTTTCCCTTCAGGATACTGTCTGGATAGATACACAAAAGCCAACTGCCAGCTACACCTAGCCATGTGACACAGGCACCAAATGGTTGGGACAGGAAAATGGCAACTTTATAATAGTGGCATTTTCAGAATTCTGACTTAAAATCTGACTTTACCATTAAAGATGACTTTAAATTACAATTCCTTAGAAACCAAACATGACATTTCTGCTAATCCCCACCAAAGGTTATGACTTATTAAATGTAATCAGGTAATTCTATGTTATCCAACGGAAAAGGCAAGCCTTGCAGTAGTGAACAATTTATTTAAGAGCCTTTCACTTCCAGGACATGTAAAGCTTAAAAGTACACACCCAATCTTTTAAATACACTGTATCCCTGCCCACTGAGCTGTTTAGGGCCTACCCTAGGGATGACTTAAATATATATATATATCAAAAAGGAAGTTATAGGCTTGGCAATGGGATTATTTTGCAAATCAAATTGGCAGTTTAAAACTCCATACATGCTGCAATGTCAGGCCTGAGACATGTTTGGAAGGGCTACTTAAGTTGGTGGCATAATAAGAGCTAGCAGCATTTAGATTACAGGCCCTGGGTAAATGTAGTACCACTCTATTAGGGACTTATAAGTTAATTATAAGGGATTTATAAGTTAATAAATGTGCCAATGGGGTGTTCTCCAATTTTAACATTTTCAAAGGATGGAACACAAACACTTTAGCCCTGGTTAGAAGTGGTAAAATGAACAGAGCCATTAAAACCAACAAAAACAGGTTCAGAAAACAGGTGGAGTGAAGGCAAAATGTTTGGGGTGACCCTGCAGAGCGTTCAAAGTCCAACACACATGAATGAGCAATCCCTTAAAAAATTAAATAATTGGCAAGTTGGCAGCTTTTGACTATTTGGAAACATATTACCTACTTTCTCCACTAGTAATTGCTAACCTCATTAAAAAAAAAAACGAACATTGTCCTCTTTTCTATTTACTCTGTTTTCTACACTGACAGTTTTACAATTGACTGTACAATGAATAATCATTTTTTAATTATCCTTCCTGGAGTTGTTTTCTTTTTTCTAGGGTTGGTAATGTTTTAACATCGTTGTACTGACCAGTACCAGTATTACCCAATATTATCTCTACATTTCTATTTAAAACCTTAAAAAAACAATTTCTTTTTAAAGAAAACTTTAAAATTCACCTTGGTAAAAACAAATAAATGTCTCAAAAGATTGGGTGATTAAGTGTATTTTTAAAAATTCTGTACCTGCCACTCAAAAAACGATATTTCTGTCTTCACATATTCTTCTCGTTTATGACCTTAATAATGTTGCCTCTTTCTGCTCATTTCTGGCCTCTATTTTGCCTCTTTTTGCTCGTTTCTCACAATTATTTTGCCTCTTTCTGCTAGTTTCTGAACTCTTTTGCCTCTTTCTGTTAGTTGCTGGCCTTTATTTTGCCTCTTTCTGCTCGGTTCTGAACTTTATTTAGCCTCTTTATACTTGTTTCTGACCTTTATTTTGCTTCTTTCTGATCTCAATTTTGCCTCTTTCTGTTCCTTGCTGGCCTTTTTTTTTCCTCTTTCTGTTCATATCTGACACCCATTTTGCCTCTTTCTGCTTGTTTCTGACCCTTTCCTGTTCATTTCTTACCTGTAGTGCTCCAGGAGGCCCCTTTGAAGAGTGGTGGAGAAAGGGGCAGGGCCTCCGATGACATCTCAGTAATCCCGCTGTGGGGGACTTATATGTGGCATCAATAGGGGTTATTGGCCCCCAATGACACTGCACAGGCAAAGGGACTTAATCCCCCAACCAGTAGTGCACCAGGAGGCCCCTTTTCAGAGTGGTTGAGAAGGTGGAGGGCCTCCATTGTCTCAGCAATCCAGTTGTGGGGACTTACTTGTGGTAACAATAGGGTTTTTGGCCTCCAACAACCCTCAGCAGCCAAAGGGACTTCATCCCCCAACCAGTAGTGTGCCAGGAGGGCCCTTTTCAGAGTTGTTGAGAAAGGGAGTCAGGCCTCCAAGGACGTCTCAGCAGTCCCGCTGTGGGGGACTTACTTTTCACAACATTAGGGGTTCTTGGCCCCCAATGGCTCTCAGCAGCCAAGGGAACTTCATTCCCCAAACAGGAGGCCACTTTGCAGAGTGGTTGACAAAGGGGCAGGGCCTCTGACGACATCTCAGGAATCCAGCTGTGGGGGACTTACTTGCTAAAACAATAGGGTTCTTGGCCCCCAGGGACCCTCAGCAGCCAAGGAGACTTCATCCCCCAAACAATAGTGCTCAAGGGGCCCCCTCCATGGGCATTTCAATGTCCTGGGGGCACCACTTTCCTGTGGCTTATGTTTATATGAAGGCTGGTGGGGGGCACACAGACCCCCTAGATCCCTGTGGACCACCAACTCCTTGGTGATTAAAAAACAAAATAGCGAGAGGGGCCATACGGACCCCCGGTCCCCGGGAATTACCTCCTCCCCAGGTCCAAATACATTTATTGAAGTGAAAAGGGGTCCTCCCTGCCCACATATGACAACTGGGACCACATCATTGGGGCTGAGCCATAACTCAATGGGGAGGGGAGCCATGGAGCCATCAGGGCCCACCATATACAAATGGGAAGGGAGGCTACGTGGCCCCCCCTCCCTGGGCCGATTTTGGCTCCAGGACCCCAGGGCCCAGCTATGTCCCCTAGGTGGTCCCAGGTCACCTAGTGAACAATGGGACTGTGGGAGGGACCCTCAAGGCCCCAGTGGTCCCAGCCGGCTCCCCGACTCGTACAGGAACCGGCATCGTTCTGACAGAGAGGGGGCTGCTGAAAGGGAGCTTCCTCTCTGTCAGAGCAATGTTTCCATCTGTTTCCCTGCACGCATATTTCTATGCCAGGGATCAGAAGCCCAGGATATGCATATTACCTACTGGCGGTCGCCAGAAGGTAGTTATAGTTAGGACCTGGTTTCCATAGGAAAATAGTTTTTTAACTTGCTTATAACTTTGGCGCCATTTGATGAATCTTCACAAAATGCTCCCCAAAATGTAGCATAGTATGTCTAGTTCTGAAGCTAACGTTTTGAAGTGATCTGTCAAGCAAGGGCTGAGATAAAGGGGGAGTTATTTCCCATGCAAGTTCCCATAGGGATTTAGAACATGACTACAACCCAAATTATTAGACGGAATTACACCAAATTTGGCAAAGAGGTAGCTCTCGGTCCAGAAAGAGCTCTTTTTGTGATTTGGTGTAAATTCAAGAGGTAGTTGCAGAGTTGTTAAAGGAAAAACTAAATTGCATATCTAGGTCACTTACTCACATACCAACTCACAGACCCACCCACACATACCCACTCAGAGACTCACTCACACACTCATGCACCTATTCACAGGCCCACAGAGACACACACACACACTCACAGACCCACTAACTGACCCACACACTCCCTCACACACCCACTGCCAGACCTATACATACACTGACACACCTACTCACAGACCCGCACAAACACTCACACACCCACTCACAGACACACACAAATACTCACACACCCACTAACAGACCACTCACACATCTACACAGATATGCACACACCCTCTCACAGACCACACAGACACTCACACACCAACTCGCATACCCATACAACTACTCACACACCCACACAGGTTCTCACACAGCCACTTACACACCGAGAGAAGCACTCACACACCCACATACAAACCCACAGAACTAATTACACAATCACACACACCCACAGAGATACTCACACACTTACTACCACACCCATACAACCAGTAACACCCTCACTCATATACCCACAGAGCTGCTCACACACTCACTCACACATGCATACAACCACTGACACAGCCACTCATGCCCATACAACTACTAAACACCCACTCACACACTCATATCACCACTGACACAGTGTCCCGTATTACCACTCACATAGACATTGACACACCCAGCCACCCACCCACACACCTATCTAGTTTTTGACACACCTACTTACACATACAAGACAAGAAGTATTCAGTTCCTAAAGAGGGGTCCAGGCCTACCAGGAGGGGGGTGGCCCTTTTAGGAACCAGGGCCCTCACACACCCCAAGGGGTGTCATGTTTCACCATTGGGCAGCTCCTTGTTGGGCTGGTGCTGCAATGCACAATTGGCCCCACGAGGGGGCTCTTTGCAGGAGTTCTTTTTTTTTTGCTGATGTGAAGTGTGAGGTGTGGCAGGGAATGTAGTGGCTAAGTGTGAGTAGATGTGGAGAAAGGATGTGCTTATAAAAATAAATAAAGGAATCCAAAAGGCTCTATATTCATTTAGTTCCTTTGTTATGATTGAAAAACAACAAAAGTCAAGACGAGAGGTGGATATTATGATCTACTAGTTAATGTATGTGAAAAAAATGAGGGTCCACATGTTTCGTGCCTATTTTTGTCCAAGGGATCATGGCATTTCATCTGGACCAAGGAACCCTTATCTAGATTTTGACGCTGCCCCCTAGTTACAAGAGTGACTAGGATGCAGCGCCATAATTAAGACCAGGAAAAACCTAGTCTTAACACAGGGAAACAAGAAGAAATGCTTTAATTCTCCTCATTTCTGCTGTTGCATTGTGCAGCACACAAAGAAACAGCAAATTGCCATGAATGATTGTTTATGTGCAGAAAGGTGTCCCTTCCTGCACATAGACAATCATTTAAATAAAAACGAGTTGCAGCTTTTATGTGTGCTGCACAATGCAGCACACATAGGAGTTACAAATCGCCATTCTGGATTGTTTATGTGCAAGAAGGGACACTTTCCTGCACATAAACAATCATTCCCTTAAAGCAGGCACCCTTGCAAAGCTTAATTTAGTGCCAGCGCAGGGAGAAACACAGGGGTGCACTGTATTATTGTAAATATGGTGCATTTCTGTGTTTCTAAAGTGACAGAGCGCAGCATTAGCAATTTTGGAGCTATCCCGCACTCCGCCACTTTCTTATACATATGCCCCTAAATGTGTTGTTGTTTAACATAAAGGGTTTTGGTTGAGGACACCCTTTTTATAATATGTGTTGAATGTGTGCTTTTGGTTTGGGATCGGCCATGCTCAAAACAATAGAATATGACACATAATCCATGCTAGAATAATTTTGGAGGGAAGGAGGATTTGCACAAAGGAGAAGACTGCAGTACAATGAGGCAGTTTTGAAGATGGAAGGGAGCTAAAATGGAGGACAAGTAGAATATAAAAGAACATATTTGATTGGATGGTGGAGATGTGCATGGAACTCAAATTAGGTAGTAATTTGGAAGAAAAAGTAACTACATTTGTGATTGGTTTAAAAAAATAAAAAATAAATGTTGTTAGGGATATACTTGCAATTGCAACTAGTCAACTACACCTGCTACATTTTAATTTGTAGCTGGTATGCTGCTTACAGAAAGTAATGTGTCCTCTTGACCTAGTGGGAGGTAGAGAGTGCTGCTCTAAAAGAATATGGGGGAGGGAAACAACATTGACAGCACTGTGAAAATTCAAAATGAGTAGTGTGGAAACATTGGCAAATAGGGAGTGTTTGGCTTTTAATTCAGTAGTTTTTACAAAGTAAAACATAAATGCAAACTATTTATAGTAGATTGGTAAATGCTTCAACAAGCTTCCGTGTGGATCTGTGCAAAGTTACATGGGGCCGCGCTGAATGTCATGGTGGATCCATGGATTTGCGGAACAAACCTAACCAAATTGGGCTTCTTTCGAGGAAGCATGGAAATGGTTAACCTTTCACACACCCATTTACTCATCTATACATATACTTACCTAATTATTTACAAACTCATACAGACTCTGGCACACCCACTCTCACACCTAACAGGAATTCATGCATGACACATTAAAAACAAAAAGTTACCTCTTTGATTGACCAGATGTACTAAAAAGAACTGTTTTTAGGATGTTTTTTTACAGTGACAAGCATGTGGCATTTCACACAGTGAGGAACCATCACAGATCTTCGCAGACTGCTGCTATGGTAATGACTGCAGCTGATGAAGGTTCTTCCAAGGGTGCTGTAGAGGTGGACTGTACTGCCTCACCTGCTTCGCCAGCATCATCTGGTTGTATACTCTTTCATGAATTGTTTTTCAGTGCTTCCACATGGAACATGTCCCATGTGAATACATCTTGGCAGTGCCCCCTGCACATATTTAGCTCTAACCTTCTTTTTCCATGAAGGTAATTTAAGATACTTCCAGACATCACTTTGTTTTCTTGGAGGTGGTGTATCTTCCTCATCATCCTCAACAAGTTCTGGATGTTCATCCTGGACAGAAGATGAAGCTTCAGCCACTCCATGGAAGCAGAGCATCACTGGTTTGCAATCCTCTTTCTATACAATTTACTGGAGAAATAATTGTTTATGGGTGTGGTTTCAAATGTGTAAAGGTGGGGTCCTAATGCACCCAATCAAAATGCAAGGTTTGGGTGTATCATCGGGCAAATTCGCAAATCCGGCCTGTAGATTTGCGGGTTCGTAGAATGAGAAATTTTCTTGAAAAGCACTGATGTCCTTAATTAAAATAGAGGGAGGTACATATGTGAAACAATCTTTAAAATTTTCAATCAATCAGCGGATCTGAGTTCGCGAATCTATTCCGATCATGGATTGGAATTAAAAACCATAGAGCACTTGTGGGCCTGTCTATGTTTTTGGACCCGCGGAGGTACAGCAAAACCAAAAATATATTTTAAAAAAAGATCAAAATTGTTTAATTACATTCACGAAAACATTATATATTTTACAGTAAGCATGTATGTAATTTTTACCTTTTAAAACATATTTAAAGTATATTGTTATTTAAATGATCGTATTTCGAAGAAATGGCTAATTTAAAAATCTAAATAAATTGTAGTATACTTAGTACTAAATGTATATCATAGAAATTAACTAAAAAACATTACAGACATAATACTTTTGAAATAAACTTTGAAAAACCTTTGAAATTCACTGAATAAAAAACACTGTTACAGAGATGTTACAGTTAGGAAATAAAATTAAAAAAACCTTTGAAATTCACTGGAAAAAAAAGTTTACGGAGACGTTATAGTTAGGAAATAGAATTTCTTTTAAACTTAGAAATTCACTGAAAAAATCAAAGGTTACAGGGACATTATAGTTAAGAAATAGAGTTTAAAAAACATAGAAATTCACTGGAAAAACAAAGGTTACTGGGACATTATATATAGGCTCAGATTTCACACATACAAAACCATAGAAATTCAGCAGTTATAGTTACCTGGGCTAAAAAATACATTAAGCCCCGCAATGCACTGCTTATGACCTCACATGTTACATCACTCATTACATGGTCAGTGACATCACTGATGACATCATCCACAAAACCACTCTCCCACCCCCACATACCCCCATACAACCTCTAATTCACACATCCATACAACCACTCACATGCCCATATAGCCACTTACACAGACACAGATTGTGGAATACCGCCACTCACACACCCACTCACTTACACATACAACCACTCAAACACCCACTCACCCATACACCCACTTGTACACCCAGTCACTCAACCATAGAGCCATTCAGTCACTGATACAGCCACTCACACACCAACTTACCCACCTATAAAGCCTCTCACACAATCACTCACCCACACAGCCACTTACACACCCACTAACTCATCTATACAGCCATCCACACAGCCACTCACTTACCCATATAACCACTCACATACCCAGTCTACACCTATACAAGCACTCACACAGCTACCCACACACCCAGAAAACCTTACAAATCCATTAACAGACCCATACAGCAACTCACGTACCCACTGACAGACCTATACTGTCACTCAGATATCTACTGACAGATATATACAGCCACTCACACACCCATACAGCCACTCGGACAAACACCCTCTCACATACTTATAGTCATATAACCACTGAGATCACACGTGTTAAAAATAGCATCACTCATTAGTAGTACTGAAAGAATAGTAATTTAACTTATGCAGTAGCTTAGTATATATCTTTAAGTCTCAGAAAAATTTGCGAAACACACTCACTGGATGATGTAATTAGTGATGTCAATTGAGATGTTATCAGTGATGTCACTGACCATGTCATGAGTAATGTAATGTGTGAGGTCATAAGCAGTGCTTTGCTGGGGTGTAAGTTATAGTTAGCTCAGGTAACTATAACTGCTGAATTTCTATGTTTGTGTATGGGTGAAATCTGAGCCTAACTATAACGTCCCTGTCGTCCCTGTAACCTTTGCTTTTTTCAGTGAATATATATATATATCACCCTGAGCTACCGGCATCTGAAGAAGGCAAGTGACGCCGCAATGCATTATGCCTAAATGCTAGCTGTGAATAAATGGTCTCCCCAGTGTACCCCGCTGTGTCCTCTTGATTGCCCAGCATTGGAGTGGTCGTTTTGGAGATGTTACACGTGTGTTGCCAGCACCGCATTGAAGAGGACCCGTCCAACAAGAGGCCTGTGGATTTGCTGACAAAACGTGGCAATTTACTTCCAAGGGATTGGATACGCCAGGCCCGCCTTGAGATCATGCGAGGCTAGAGGCCGCTGCCAGCTGGCAGTCTGTGACTTCACGGAGAATCGTGATTATTGCATGCAATTCACGGCCCGGTGTGACATTGAAATTGGGACTTGGACGTTGGGGACCTGGGGCAGCCCATGAACACTTGAATACAGGACGCACCCACAGCATTAACCTCCCCCGCCTACTGGATACAAACAGTGCTCACTATGAGCTTCATTCCATCCCATCTATGGTACTTACCAAAATACTGCACGCTGGGACATTGAGTCTTTATTGAGGGACTACAGCATTTGCAACAACGTGGGACCAGCTTCCCTCCCGCCAATGGGAGATCCAGTGAATATTTAAACAGGGGAGGTGGGTTCACCCTGAGCTACCGGCATCAGAAGAAGGCAAGTGACGCCGAAATGTATTATGCCTAAATGTTAGCTGTGAATAAATGGTCTCCCCAGTGTACCCCGCTGTGTCCTCTTGATTGCCTAGCATTGGAGTGGTCGTTTTGGATATATATCTATATATATATATATATATATATATGTGTGTGTGTATATATATATATATATATATTATCTACTGGCGGTCGCCAGTAGATAGTTATAGTTACAACCTAGTTTCCATAGGAAATCTCAAAATTCTATTTTGAATACCTTTGGTGCCGCTTGACGAATCCTCGTGAAATTTTCAAAACTAATGGGGCGCTCCATTCAGCTCCTACCCTGAAAGTCTCGGGGTGATTCGTCAAGTGGGGGCCGGGAAAAAGGGGGGGTCCCAAAACGCGTTTTCCCCATGCATTTTTCCATAGGACCTTTAGACACAGCTACAGCCCGAACGGCTGAACAGAATTACTTGAAATTTGGCAGAGAGGTAGCCATAAGGTCAAGGAAGTGCCTTTTGCTGGTCTGGTGTAAATCTGTTCAGTATTTCCTGAGAAAATAGCATTTAAAAGCATATCAATATCTATACGCGCGCAGGGTGCGCGCACCTCACGATTTAAAAAAAAAAATTAAAAAACATAACT
The DNA here is from genome assembly GCF_964204655.1 of Triturus cristatus. Lineage (NCBI taxonomy): Eukaryota > Metazoa > Chordata > Amphibia > Caudata > Salamandridae > Triturus > Triturus cristatus. The sequence continues at coordinate 1,547,312,512 of NC_140590.1, forward strand.
TAGCATTTAAAAAACCGTACAAATTCACTGAAAAAACCATAGGTTTCACACATGTTATAGTTACGAATTAGCATTTAAAAAACCTTGCAAATTCACTTAAAAAACCATAGGTTTCACACATGTTATAGTTAGCTGGACATTTCACTCGTAAAAAACCAATGAAATTCACCCGTTATAGTTACTGCAGGCAACTATAACTCACGCGACCGCAATCCTCTGCTGATGACGTCAGATATTACATCACTGATGACATATGTGTCTTTCTGAAAAATAAATATTTGTAATATATGTATAGCTAAAGATTAATGGAAGAAGACATGGGTAAATAAGTGTCTAAATACAGTGATGTAATATCTGACGTCATCAGCAGAGGATTGCGGTCGCGTGAGTTATAGTTGCCTGCAGTAACTATAACGGGGGAATTTCATTGGTTTTTTACGAGTGAAATGTCCAGCTAACTATAACATGTGTGAAACCTATGGTTTTTTAAGTGAATATATATATATATATATATATATATCCACCACCACACCCGCCTCTTTGCCAAGAAACGGGTCCGACACATGCTTTTGGACAGATCGAGTAGGTTTTAATTGCCACCATCCAGACAGGTACAAGCTTAAATCACCTGGCAGACGCGTTTCGGCGAATGCCTTAATCATTGCCAGCATTGTGTTTTAAAAATTAGTTACAATGTGCAGGGACTTTACATACTGCTCGTGGTGTTCCTATTGGTACTCAATTGTCCAATCACAGCCCTTCTTCTTCCATCACTGTGAGCAGTAAACGCCAAGGATGCTGGTAAATGAAGTCCTGCAGTCTGTAATGGTCCCAAAAATAGTGCATGTCAGCAATCCCACAACGCGGACTTTGGTACAGTGACCGGTCCGTACATTAAGTAATGCCCCAGCTTTGTGCCAGCCTGTGAGTCCGCTCATCCACTGCCACAGGGACCATGGCAGCAAACATCGCCTGTCGCCGTCCAAATCAGCAGCAAACCGCTGCTGCTCTCTCCTCGATACCAGGAACACTATCTTGGGCGAGGGGGCGCCGCTTTGTGCATTCAGCACCATACACCACAAAGTTGTCGACTTGAAGCGGAGCACCAGATCGAGAGGCGTGCCGGTCATGCAGCGTCGACAGCTGCGTACATATCCACCACCACACCCGCCTCTTTGTCAAGAAACGGGTCCGACACATGGTTTTGGACAGATCGAGTAGGTTTTAATTGCCACCATCCAGACAGGTACAAGCTTAAAACACCTGGCAGACGCGTTTTGGCGAATGCCTTAATCATTGCCAGTATTGTGTTTTAAAAATTAGTTACAATGTGCAGGGACTTTACATACTGCTCGTGGTGTTCCTATTGGTACTCAATTGTCCAATCACAGCCCTTCTTCTTCCATCACTGTGAGCAGTAAACTCCAAGGATGCTGGTAAATGAAGTCCTGCAGTCTGTAAGGGTCCCAAAAATAGTGCATGTCAGCAATCCCACAATGCGGACTTTGGTACAGTGACCGGTCCGTACATTAAGTAATGCCCCAGCTTTGTGCCAGCCTGTGAGTCCGCTCATCCACTGCCGCAGGGACCATGGCAGCAAACATCACCTGTCGCCGTCCAAATCAGCAGCAAACCGCTGCTGCTCTCTCTTCGATACCAGGAACACTATCTTGGGCGAGGGGGCGCCGCTTTGTGCATTCAGCACCATACACCACAAAGTTGTCGACTTGAAGCGGAGCACCAGATCGAGAGGCGTGCCGGTCATGCAGCGTCGACAGCTGCATACATAATCACCACCACATCCGCCTCTTTGCCAAGAAACGGGTCCGACACATGCTTTTGGACAGATCGAGTAGGTTTTAATTGCCACCATCCAGACAGGTACAAGCTTAAAACACCTGGCAGACGCGTTTCGGCGAATGCCTTAATCATTGCCAGCATTGTGTTTTAAAAATTAGTTACAATGTGCAGGGACTTTACATACTGCTCGTGGTGTTCCTATTGGTACTCAATTGTCCAATCACAGCCCTTGTTCTTCCATCACTGTGAGCAGTAAACGCCAAGGATGCTGGTAAATGAAGTCCTGCAGTCTGTAAGGGTCCCAAAAATAGTGCATGTCAGCAATCCCACAACGCGGACTTTGGTACAGTGACCCGTCCGTACATTAAGTAATGCCCCAGCTTTGTGCCAGCCTGTGAGTCCGCTCATCCACTGCCGCAGGGTCCATGGCAGCAAACATCGCCTGTCGCCGTCCAAATCAGCAGCAAACTGCTGCTGCTCTCTCCTCGATACCAGGAACACTATCTTGGGCGAGGGGGCGCCGCTTTGTGCATTCAGCACCATACACCACAAAGTTGTCGACTTGAAGCGGAGCACCAGATCGAGAGGCGTGCTGGTCATGCAGCGTCGACAGCTGCGTACATATCCACCACCACACCCGCCTCTTTGCCAAGAAACGGGTCCGACACATGCTTTTGGACAGATCGAGTAGGTTTTAATTGCCACCATCCAGACAGGTACAAGCTTAAAACACCTGGCAGACGCGTTTCGGCGAATGCCTTAATCATTGCCACCATTGTGTTTTAAAAATTAGTTACAATGTGCAGGGACTTTACATACTGCTCGTCGTGTTCCTATTGGTACTCAATTATCCAATCACAGCCCTTGTTCTTCCATCACTGTGAGCAGTAAACACCAAGGATGCTGGTAAATGAAGTCCTGCAGTCTGTAAGGGTCCCAAAAATAGTGCATGTCAGCAATCCCACAACGCGGACTTTGGTACAGTGACCGGTCCGTACATTAAGTAATGCCCCAGCTTTGTGCCAGCCTGTGAGTCCGCTCATCCACTGCCGCAGGGACCATGGCAGCAAACATCGCCTGTCGCCGTCCAAATCAGCAGCAAACCGCTGCTGCTCTCTCCTCGATACCAGGAACACTATCTTGGGCGAGGGGGCGCCGCTTTGTGCATTCAGCACCATACACCACAAAGTTGTCGACTTGAAGCGGAGCACCAGATTGAGAGGCGTGCCGGTCATGCAGCGTCGACAGCTGCGTACATATTCACCACCACACCCGCCTCTTTGTCAAGAAACGGGTCCGACACATGCTTTTGGACAGATCTAGTAGGTTTTAATTGCCACCATCCAGACAGGTACAAGCTTAAAACACCTGGCAGACGCGTTTCGGCGAATGCCTTAATCATTGCCAGCATTGTGTTTTAAAAATTAGTTACAATGTGCAAGGACTTTACATACTGCTCGTCGTGTTCCTATTGGTACTCAATTATCCAATCACAGCCCTTGTTCTTCCATCACTGTGAGCAGTAAACGCCAAGGATGCTGGTAAATGAAGTCCTGCAGTCTGTAAGGGTCCCAAAAATAGTATATATATATATATATATATTCAAAACAAAGGTTACAGGGACGTTATAGTTAGTCTCAGATTTCAACAAGGGCTTATGGAGTACAGGCATAAGGAGTAAACATATCTGCCGCGTAAAAATTGGAGTAAATGTTATGCAGTGTAAAATTTGCAGAGAAAAAGGTCACATACCACCCATTGCAGTTCACTTGAGCAGTCGATGTCTCATATGACCAGTTTTCCATAGAAGAAACTCTTATCCTATTCCCTCTCAAAGGTTCTAAGAAGATACTCCACTTGAGAAGGTTGAAGGCTTTCTCCATGTTGAGTAAAAGGGTGACAGATTCCAATGGATATTCCAGTGTTATTCATAAAGTGTAGGATAGTGTTCTCCAATGATTTCTAAAAGATCGAGCTGGCACAAAGCATACTTGATTGCACTGGTCCAATATTTTGCTCAGTATCTTAACATCTGGAATAGATAGGATATGGAATGGTAGCTACTGCATTCCAAAGGATTCTTTCCTTCATAAGCATAAGTGTTATAATAGCCTTGTCGGAGATGTGGCCAAGAGAACCTGTAGATTCTCTTTCAGTTCCAGCTGTAAGACCCTGTATTAAAGAATTTACCATATCATTTTTCATCTACAATTCTGGTATCTAGAAATATAATGGGAGTTCTCTAGTTCATAACACGACGAGATACAGATCAGTAAAGTTAGATTTATCTCTATCCCTGGATACAATTTCCACAATGTTATGCAGACTTAGAGGCTTATTTACAAGCCCCTTGCGCCACTGGTACGTCACTTTTTCCCATAGTAAAAGTGATCAACCAGTGGCGCAAGGGGCTTGTAAATAAGCCCCTTACTGTCTAGAATGACGGATAGGTGAGAATTTCTTATGTGAAATCTGGGAGTCCATCGCCTCCCTAGGTCTGTTTTTGAAAGAAATAATAACATTAAGCTTGGGATATAGGAAAGTTGGAATGTGGCTTGACATTCCACAGCATGCCATGGTTGTACAACCCTCAATTCATTATGAAGGACTGATCTCCAGCAGTAGTAGGGTTGTGTTTCATAACTCTATCCACCGGGTTACACCGTGGCTGTGCAGAGAAACCATCCTACTTACCATTCAGGCCTGGACCACCAGGGGCATCTGAAATTTGGGAATCCACCAGTTTCCACAACGAAAAACTACACTAAGTTGTACTTTCAAAAGCATATGTGGACACATCCATTTGTAGAATTTTACAATAATTTCACAATAACCTGGAAATTCCAGGTAAACGTCTGTGGTCTTCTGATCCATGGTTCTGCTTATAAATTGTGACATTGCCACAAGGCAAAAAAACTACGTTTGCAAATATAAAAAAAACTCTGGACTCATTTGCACTGAGATATAGATTACAGAGTGATTCTTAAATTACTCGCATGAGATTGCTACGGTGGATCAGTAATGGGTCTGCACTTCATGTTGCAGGTGCTGCGTTCCCCGACTCCCAACAACCCATTTCAACACTGAACTAAAAACATTACTCAAAGGCACAGAAGTTCATATGGTAGTTTCTTTAGCCAAAGAGCACTGTGCTGCTTTTCACACAAATTATTTTCCATGATTTGAGATCCAACATATGTGATTTTCGTGCCAAGTGTTGCAAATAAAGTTATGTAAAGCAACTACATGGCTCAAGAATTTACAATGTAATCATGCAGATTGTTGTTATATTCCTTGTAGTCTTCTTTGCAACAAGACCTTAGTTGTTTTACTCTATCAGCTGTTCAGCGTTGTTTTTCGCATCTCTATCCACCAGGTTACAATTGCAAAACATTTCTGTTTTCTATGCATATTCTCAAATGGATCAGTGAGGACCTTGGATCAAATTCTGAAATGGTTCTGTTATACCTTTGACCCTCCAAACATGCATTGCAAGAAGGGGTGACCAAAACTGATGTAATTCTCTCTAGCGTAATTACTCATAATTACCACAAAAGTTCTCCTAATTATGTATAATTATATGACATGTGTAATCCAGCATTTAGCGATATTTTCTTGCGCAAAATGCACGCTTGCATTCAGAATGGGACAGAGTATGCATTTTGCACTAAGGCAATAGCACTAAATACTACAGAACATGAACAGCAGTAGCCAGCAGCCACATGCCCTCTCTTAGTTAATTGTTCGTGTGCGTCTGCAGTAGGATTTTTGCCCCAAATTGCTCTTAAGTGCTCAAGCTGGTGCAATCACGTAATTTTGATAATTTTGCATCACAAGAGTAATGCGTAATTACTGAAATTACTCATGATTAAAATACCTCCCAGGCCTAATTAAAGTGAAACAGTCTTAACTCTGCCACATGTGTAATGGACAGAGCACAGAAGGGCCCATCCTTACTAACCAGTAAAGTTTGGTACACCTGAAGGCGCACCGGCCTAATTAATATACACACAAATGTGTTCTTGTATTTCTGCCTCAAAAGAATGAAACCCTGAAGGTACTTGCCTAAACACAAACCTGTGACTTTAACATTTCACTCAAATTTTTGCCATGAAATTGATAATCTATTGAAGTATTGTGCAAACTTGAATAACTGTGATTTCCAAAATGATATCTTTTATGTTAGTAATTTTCCCTTATTGGAGCGTTTTCCTCAATTACATATACCTGTGCAATCAATTATGTTTGTGTTTCCGTTTGCACCTCCATATTGGGGTTTCTGTCATTTGTGCAACTAATATCAATTGGCGGATTCCTAACGATGGACCTCAGGCTGTGGACAAGAGGGAAAGCCTAGGTGTCAATGGTCTTGGTCTGCCAGAGGTAAGGATGACCCCTTGCCACAATGCTGGCAACACTTGGTAGTGTCTAAACTGAAGGTGCTTTACAGAAGGAGCCCTGAATGGAGGATAAAGCCCTACAGCAGAAAACTCCTAGATGCCAGAAAGGTTCCAGGTGAGATGAAAGGATACAACCACACAGGAATGACAAGTTTCTTCCAAGGCGAAGGAGACAACTGGAGAAAAATGCAGAACAGCCAGGAACATGAGCCGCAGAGAGACTGACTAGACCAGGGTTCACCTCGAATTGGTCAGGAGTGCGGAAGCATAACTACAGGACTGACAAAGTGTTGCGAGACAAGGTGTAAAAGGTATTCCTTTCTTTTATATTCAAAAGTAGGAAATTATCTCAAAGGCAGCGGTGCCGCCATATTGGATTAGGAAACCCTTGTAGGAATTCCAAGCCATCTTGGAATGGGTAATACTTTATCCCAGAAATCCTGACTAGAGAGTTCTGGGAGGAAGGGTTTAGGAAGTTGGAGGTAGCAAAGGTGTCTTCTACCAGGAACTCCCCCAGAGAGAGGAGTGTTGGCACAGAAGACTATACTGGTGGGCCAGCTGCCCTAAGGTAAGCTTGTTTAGTAAGTGTGACAGCATCAGGTGCTCACAAGGCCCTTCTCACATCAAGCAAGCTGCTTGTACAGCCCACCCAATGCTATTCAAGAGCAGACATCGGGTGGGCCACGACACTATGCCCCTCTCTTGCAGCTGTGGGCTTGTCTGAGAATGGCCTAAAAAACCTTGAGCCAAATCCGCGGCATGAACAGAAGAAGCATCCTCCTCAGGCCTCTCACTAGATGGGGATCCTTCCAATAAATCAAACATTTTAGTGTCCTCCTAAAGATGCATGAATCACAAATCTCTTATACCAGAAATTCATGATTATATTAACCACAACATGAGAAGGGCTATATAAATATTGTTGAACAGTTTCTAACAGGTATAGTTTCAAATGGGAGAAATGAAATATAGGATGCATTTGACAATTCAGCGGCAATTAAACCTTGGAGGCAACTGGATTAATGATCTGGACAAACTTGTAAAGGCCCATACAATCAAGGTTTGAATTTGCTTAGGAAAAGATGAGCAGGTAGAAATTTTGAGAATAGCCACACCTTGTCATCAATCCTATAATCAGGATTACGATGGACGTCAATTTAAAATGTTATCTTCAAGTTTTTAGACATCTTGAGATTAAAAACAAATCTTATGTTTATTAGCTTGCAGCTGTCAAAAGAAACTAGTGGCTACATAAACTAAGACAGAACCTTGAGAAACAGAAGGAAAAGTTCTAGAAGCAAGACTGTTTTGAGATTTTGCAATGCAATCCTTTAACGTTTCCCTGTTTTAGAACCTGCTATGGAGGATGGGGAAATGGTACAGTTGTGCAAGCTTCTACAGAAGTGATAAAAAATGCACCTACTGAGATAGAAATGACAGTAATGACAAGCATAGATGCGCTACCTGAGGTACAGGTTCAAGCTGCCGCACTCATACGGACAGTGACAGTTGAAGAGGTTCCTAGAAAAAGCTATTCATTTTATATTACATATTTTTATATACTATTATATTACTATCATCATTTTAAAAGTGTAATTTGGGTAATTGATACAGGGAAATATTTATTTAAAAAGCTGTTTACTTACACTGTGAATGAAATAAAATATTTGATCAAAGAAGCAGCCAAGTGAGCAAATGAAAAAAATGATAACTTAGAGAAATTAGCTGATGAATGTGATGTTGCCATGAGCAAAATGGAAAATGTCAAACATATTAAAGATTTAATTGACAAAACTAGAGAGTGGGGTTTTTCTTTTACAAAAACATCAGGAATGATGGAAGAAAGAGACAGCTAGCAAAAACAAATTGAAAGGAACTGAAGGTAGGGCAAGAGGTGCAGTAAGTGACTCAGAAGCTGGGACTGAAATTGTTTTAGAAATCCCATTGAGGGAAGTGCATTTAGGGAATCTGGTGCATGTGCCATGGAACCAATCTGATCTTTATGAATTTACTAATAATTTCTCAAATTTGCAAGAGGAACAGGAGAGGTGGTACAAAGAGGTACACAGAATAACAAACATCTCTCAGGTGTTGTGAACCGACTTGAACTATTCTTCGAGTAGTTCCCAGTGACTTATTTGGCAGAATACAAGGCTGTAGTTAGATGGCCAACACAGGAACTGCTAGAGTAGCTCTTACAAAATGTTCCTGCTGGCAAGGTAGCCAAAACATTTAAGCAGGCTAATTGAATATTTGAAAAAAATGAGTGCCTCAAAAGGATATAAGTTGCGTAGATTTTGAGAGCTTTCCAAGAGCTGAAAGTCAGTGCATGCCTTTAACGAGAGTCTCATGCAGTTTTTTCCAAGATAACATTTAAACTACGATGATTCACGAATATGTGAACATTATGAAGATTAGTAATTGTTTTGTATGTAACTTTTCTTCTTACTTCACCTGATGAGGGATCGACTTATGACCAGATTCCGATTTCTTACTTATTGTTCTGCAATGTGTGTGTTGCTATTTTCAATAATGTTGATTATCTTTCCCCTCATCTAACTGATTTCAACATTTCTTTAGAGAATCTTTCTATAAAAGTGGATAATCCAGATATCAAATATCGAGAGTTTTTTAATTTTACACATACTAAGTATGAAACTAAAAATACTAATCAGGAGTAGGTGTGTGGTTAGAAGAAAGAAGATTAAGGAATATAATGCCAAAGGAGTTAAAATTGTGAGGATCTGGAAGAAGAAAAAGCTGTGGATGAGCAAGTAAAAGAATAGGAAGATTTCAGAATGTCAAATGTTCATCCTAGATTAAGGATGGAGAAGGAGTGAATAGGAGAATTGTGTATGGTTTGAAATAAATCATTAAGTTATGGTAAGACTGTATATGTTAATGTTAATGTTAATGAGATTTGTATAGCGCACGAATACCCTCGGGTGTCTTGGCGCTTCCAGTGCAAACATACTGTGCTAAATGCTACTATTTCTGAAAAAGCCAGGTCTTCAACTGTTTCCTGAATTCCAGAAGGGAGGGAACGTTTCTAAGATGTAAGGGAAGAGAGTTCCATTCCTTGATAGTGTTGAAAGTAAGGCTCCTCCCCCAATTCAGTTTTTTGATCTTGATTGACTGCATCAAATATGCATTAGCTGAACGTAGAGTTCTGTTTGGTGAGTACCATTTAAACAGGTCCTCTAAAAACTTCGGTCCTTCTTTATGTAATGCCTTAAAGGCCAAGCAGAGAGTCTTAAACTTTATCCACTGGCAGACTGGCAGCCAGTGGAGTTCTCGCAATGCTGATCTGACGATTGATATTTTGGAATATCCAGAACCAGTCTTGCTGTGGCATTTTTCACTGCCTGTAACTTCCTAAGAAGGGAGGATTTCACCTTGATGTACAGTCCATTACAATAGTCAGGTTTAGACAAGACTAAAGAAGTTACTACTGACTTTCTGCATGGTTTCGGGATAAAAGGTAGAATTTTTCTAATAGTCTTAATCATAAAGAACGAAGAAGACACAACCTTGGAGACTTGAGCTATGAAGCTGGGCTTTTCATCTATAATGACCCCTACATTTTTTGCTTTGTCTACCGGGGTAGGGGGAGGGCCAAGATTATCTGGCCACCAAGCAGGTGACCAAGGAGGAAAGAGATTACCGAACATAATCACCTCGGCTTTGCTTGAGTTTAATTTCAAGCAATGAGTGCTCATCCAGTGATTTAAGGAGAGCATACAATCATGAAGCTTTACTGAGTGATTAATGTCCTTATCCACTGTCGAGATCACCAGCTGGGTGTCGTCGGCATAGGATGTTGGGATCAGATTAAAACTTATCAGTGGTGCTAGTTCCGCTACATAGATATTAAAAAGTGTAGGGCTCAACTACGAGCCCTGCGGAACACCACGTGGGAGAGAAAAAGGTGCCGACTTAAATTTGCCCAAATGGACTGATTGGGTCCTCTCTGCTAGGAATGATGTCAATAAGGAGAGGGCTTTACCTCCTATCCCAGCTTCTTGTAGACGATGAATCAGTAACCTATGATCTACCGTATCAAATGCAGCGGATAGGTCAAGCAGCACCAAGGTTGCTGACCCACCGCTGTCTAGCGAGGTACGGATTTCTTCTGTGGTCTTAAAATTAGAGCTGATTCTGTACTGTGGTTAGCTCTAAAGCCAAACTGGCTGTGGTCAAAAATTTGATTGGTTGCAACAAAATTAGAGAGTTCCATATTCATGGTCTTCTCAATTATCTTTGCCGGAAGTGGAATTATCGAGATATGCCGATAGTTAGCTGTATCCGATGCATCCAAATTATTTTTTTTAAGCAGAGGCAGAATACAAGCCTGCTTCCACACAGTGGGAAAAGATCCTTGTTCAATCATCTGGTTGAATATCTTTGATAGGTGTTGTCCTACAAGCTGGCAAATGTTTTGAAAAATTTCCGGGGGCAAGGGTTTCAGGAGAGCCTGATTTAGCCATGAAAATTAGCTTGGTAATTTGCAAAGGAGATGTCAGGAAGAAATTGAGCAACAAAGGATTTTCACTGATTTCTTGTTCAGATTTATTAGCTTTTAGTGTGGAATGAGTTAATTGATCATAAATTTGATCTATCTTTGTTCTAAAGGAGAGAGCTAGAGCAGCACAGAATTCTTGATTAAAATTAGTGGAGTCATCTTTTTTGATAGTAGTTAGATTTTTAACAGTGCGAAATAGTTCTTTACTAAACCCACTAACATTTTCTATCTTTCCTGTATAGTAACAAATTTTCTCTCCAATCAGATTTTTTTAAAATCAGAAAGCATGGATTTATATCTGTTCTGATCTAGAAGTTCATAATTTTTGCCCCAAATCCTTTCTTGCCTTCTGCAAGCCAGTTTATCTATTCTCAAGGCTTCAAAGAACCAAGGGGCTGACAGTGATTTCCTGTTTTTATTAATCTGCGTACTAGGAACTAGGTTTGCAAAGTTGGTCTCAAGTCAGATGGTGTATTTTTTGACTGAGATTTCTACATCCTTCTCTACCTCCCGTTCGCTTTTTACCAGCTCGTTGACCAAGGTTGTGTGGTCAATTTTTTGCCATGCTCTACCAATAGTCTTTGAATTCACATTGTTTAGACTATTAGTTCGTGGGAGCTTATATTTAAAAAGGATTGCATAATGGTCCGAAAAAATTAGTGGGAGAGTAGTTAGATTAGTGATGGAAGGGTTGTTGGTAAACAGGCCATCCAAGGTGTGACCTGCCATGTGTGTGGCACGCCGGATCTTCTGACCGAGGCCATACTCTGATGTTATATCTAACATTTCCTCAGTATCTCTATCATCAGTTATTTCTAAGTGGAAATTCATATCACCTAGTATTGTAAAAAAATCGAAGTGAAGACTAAGCTCTAACAGAGAGTGAAAGTTAACTAAAAAGTCGGATCTAGGGCCTGGAGGGCGATAGATCAAAAGACCTTTAAAGGAGTCTTGGTCAGAGGAGGTGATTTTAAAAGACAAGGCTTCACAGTCAGGTGTGTCTATTTCTGAACAAAAGGCACTTAATTTGGCCTTGTAAATCAAAGCCCGTCTGCCGCCTCTTTTTTGCCGCCTGTCTAATCTGAAGGTACTGTAACCTTGTGGCGTCGCTATCTTAAAATATGGAGGATTAAGTGAGTGTGAAAGAAGTTATGAGATGAGTGTGAATTATTTTCTAAGAGGTCGACCAATATTGAGTCGAATTTATTATGTTTGTGTGTGGGAAAACTTGTTATTTTAATTTGCCACAAAACTGGTTTAAATTTTGATATTTAAATTTAGTGTTTCCTAGAGGTTATCACATTAATAAATTAGATGAAGTAGGATAGTTAAACAGAGTTCAAAGATGTTTTGGTAGTGTAGTCTTCGATATATTAGGTGTGAAGATTCCCTCTATCATAGTAGCAATGGATGATGTGAAAATCAGGCATTTGTCTGCTGCTGTGGATAATCTTCCTGCAGATACAGCAGGTAATGAATAAATGATTGCTATTAGAGCTATGGTTATGTAGAGCAGATTAACATTAGATATTCTCCTGGTGAAAGAAGGAGGAGTCTGCAAGGTAATTAAATCTAGGAGGTGCTGTGCATACATGCCAGATAATAGTAGGACTATAGATTCTTATATTGTTAAAATAACTAACATTTTGCTTGCTATTAATTCTTTAGAAGAACCTGGTTTCTGGGAAACTGTATGTTCCTGGTTTAGTGAATAAGGAAAGAGTTTTGGTAAGGTTGGTGAATGACTGGATAAATTGAGAGGGAGCACTTTGAAACTAATACTGACGTGTGTTTATCATAATGATTTAGGCAATTGTCATATTTCTTTAGCTAAAGTTTTCTGAGTGTACTATTAGGAGATTTAGAAAGAAAAGTAAAAGATCCTAGATGGAGGAATTTTAATTGGAATGTATCAAGGATCATCTCTACAACCAGATGAAGATGGCATTGGAAAATGCCAGAAAGTTGCTGAAAAGATGACTATTCCTGATTGACAATGTTTTATTTATGCATCTTCTTCCCCCCACTGGCTCTAATGAGCAAATACTAAATGATGCCATATAAAATGTCCTACTGTGCATTTATTGGGCATGAACTTCTTCCTTCCCCCAGTGTTACTTTTTTTTTAGGTCCTTTCTCTGTAGTTCTGTTGCAGGGCCAAGCACTATTCATTTTGTTGTGTGTTTCTTTGTAAATATGTCATATTTCTTTGAACTTCTTATGATAGAGTGACACAGAAGATGCTTGATGCTTTCCTTAAAATGGCATGGTGTTCTAAACTTTAATGTGATGCTCTAAACTCTGATAAACTCTGATTTGCTACTTTCAATGACCCCCTGATGAAACTGAGGTTTTCTTTTATTTGTTATGCAATACTTGTATATAAGAACCCCTTGTTTGGTGAGACAGAGAAAACTTTCCTTTCCCCTATGGATTTTGCCTGTTTTCGTATGATTTGGCATTTAATATTTACACTATAGTGACTGATTTTGAAATTTTGTAATAAAATCCTTTAACTTTTCCCTGATCTAGAACTCCATTTTTGACTGTCCTGGTTACTTATTTGCTACTCTGCTAAACTAATGTTATGTCTATTAATGGGAAGGGTGCTTTTAGCGCAAGATCAACCCCAGAGCAGATTAGTGTGAGGGAAATTTTGGTGTGTGTGTTGAATTTTGGGGTGTCTTATGTTTTGGGGTACGGGATCCCACTTCCACAAGACAATGAAGACAGAAAAATTGCAACCACCTAGTGGCAGTAATAGCAGAATTATTGTACAAAACTCAGCTGGAGGTAGAAAATAATACCAGCCACTCTGTGTGAAATTACAAAAGTATCAAAGACACTGCTCAAGGCCTGATTGAGCCATTTGTCTGACTGTTGGTCTGGGGATATTTAGAGAGCTTGTTGGGTCGTCAATGCTCACATGGCCCTTCTCGCGCCAAGGATCCCACCCACCTAAAACCAACTTTGGGAGCTGACATCGGTTGGGATGCCGCCAGCAGCACAATACCTAATCATTTGTTTCTGCACATTCCTTTTGTCACTGCACATATTGCAATGCTCATTTTAACACATTTATATGTAACAGCTAGCAGCCTTTTCAAACATTTAGCCATATTGCAAAATAGCGCTGCCGTTAGTGTGCTGTCACTGGTAATGTCAAGCTGGATGGCAGTCTCAGTCCTGGATTTTTCACTCATTTTTTTTTCTTTTAGTCTAGTTGGTGGCTGTGATGCACTAGATCACCTCACCAGGTTAATTTATGATGTCCTGTTGCAATCCCTGTGATATCATCCTATTAGCGCTGTTGGTCCATTGCCACTAGCATTGAGACGATTGTTTGCAAAACACTGCATTAGGGTACAGACCGATTATAGGACAGTTAGCAGAAATAATTTTATCTTCTCAGGTAAGAAAAGAAGCTCTCAGTAAGAAGGGTTTGGTTGTTTTTGCCCCATTAACGGTCATTAGTTACAGACGGTAGAGCAAGGGCCGTTAAGTAGTGTGCTATACGCATATTACTGACACTGGGAGTGTGGGTGAGGTTCAGCCTCAACAAGCAAGGGTGGAAGGGTTGTGTATGGTCAGGTAACATATTATGTTTTACGACACTGTTTGCAGGGGGAGTTCTGGACAGGGTGAGGTAAGGTAAGTATAGTAGTTAAGAACACATAGAAAGAGATATGGGATAGGGAAATATTAAAGACTTGAAAGGGGAAGGTGAAGGACACAGTGGGACAACTGGTTTGCGACAGGACAGGTGTGGAGAATAGCCTCTGTCGTCACTGCGTTGGTAATGCTTCCTTTTTAACTGTGTGTGAGGATACTTTAACTAGTAATGTACAGACAGATATTCATGATAAACAAAAACCCATTGATTTAATTGAACAAAAATAAAATGTATAAAAGCCCCACCTGCTCATCCCACAACAGGCCCCCTTACCCAAATCCAACTTACCCCAACAACACCCTGTCCACCACTATCCTTACTGCCCTCACCTCCCACAACAATTCCCAAATCTCATAAAAAAGAGGCCACCACAACCTCCACCTGACGCAAACGTTCCTGCTAGCTGAGCTTAATTTCCTCTAGGTCCTGATCAATTATCTGTATTATGGCAGAGTCTGCGATGGAAGTGGTGGATGGGTAGCTGGCTTGGGGGGCTGGGTCCCTCAGCTGCCTGCAGTGGCGGTGATGACGTTGCCAATGTCCGTCCGGTTGGTGGCCTGAAGCAGCAGCAGCTTCCTCTTCCTCGAGGACCACCAGCAGGATGTACCCCACTGCAATTGCCTTCATTTTCAGGAGGCACAGCCGAGTGGATGTGTCCCACAGGGAGTGTGCCTCCTGGGCAGGTCGTCCCGCATGAGTAGCAAGATGATCGAAAGAAAAAAAACATGAACTGTAGTACTCAACCCGATTTACAGTAGCCACAAATTTTCTGTCCCCCTATTGGCACTTAATTTTTTTTCATTAGTTTCTTTGTCAGAGGGCAAATTTTTCCCACACATACTTTCACATTGCATTAGCAGCATGTGGATGAATTAATCCATGATCACCACCATAATCAAAAATAGATTTTTTTACTAAAAAGAATTAAAACGATTTCATATGGTGAGGATGAAACTTGCAACACGCGCTTAATGTGTGTTAAATAATTAATGAGCTGCCACATATAAAAATATATTGCCATTGATGAATATAGTACATTTAATTAATGTTGCACAATTTACCTGACTATAAAGTGCAACATTAATGGAGGTATCTTGGAGGGGAAGCATGAGTTTTTGGGAACAGTGGTGTGTCAGCATAAATTCCAGTGGCCCTGCTCTTATTCTTCCTACTCCCTCCTGCATATGACTCCAGACTGAGTTCCAATCCAATCTAGATTACACTCTCCACCCAAAATTCTATACAAATACTTTTCCCGTTGGCTATGGGGCTAGTAAGTGACTGTGCAGGGTAAGGGTAGGTAGGTTAAAAGCAGGCGTTGAACTAGATATCATGTACTAGTAGGCGCAGTCGCATGGTCAATTCAAGGTAGAAGATGAAATAGTAACGAAGCCATGAAAGGAGTCACAGCTGTTGGAGAAATGTGGTGCATGCTGAATTGGGATTGCAATTTATGAACTAGGAGGGACAGGAAGAATGGGGTGAGTTATAGGGGGTAGACACTGGGCTACTGTGCTTTTTCTTCTAACATGTGAATAACAGGGAGGAAGAGATGAAATATAGGAAGCTGGATAATTCATGGAAGGATTGCTAGGTGGGATTGGAAAAAATTGAGGAATACCTTAACAAATTCAGTAGTTGTCTTTGAGAAAGGAAAGTGATTTACCACTTGTCCCAGCAGCCGCTCCTTCCCCTTCCACTAGATAGTGGTCTCTACCCTCCTTTGCAGGAACTTGGAGTACTTGCAGTCATAGACAAAAGCATAGCACACATATTTAGATACCTGCTGCAAGTAACCATCATATATTTTGCGCAAGTTACAAAAGCAAAAGATCACTAATGTTGGGATATCCATTTGTATATACTATCCAAAATATCAGTTTGAAAGGTTTAATGGATGAAGTAAGTAGTCAACCAGTCAGCGTTATAGAATTTTATTTTTCATGGCATAGGGAAAAGATGGTCCTTGGACACACTTCATTGATGACCTATTCATCATCTGGAGGGGGACAGAAGTCTCTGTGAGGCTTTTCACTGAAAAAGTGAATGATAACAATCTGAATCTACAATATAGTACTATTATAAGTAGAAAAGAAGTCCACTTTCAGTCTTTGTAAAAGATGGCTAGATTTACGCCAAAACCTATATGAAGCACACTGCTGGGTAATATGACATTCTGGTAGCTTCCAGCCCAACAAGTTAAAATTTAGCATCACCTGCACTGAGAATCTACGAATGAGGCGTAATTGCAGTGATGGGCAACTACTCGTGGAAGTGCAGGATAAGCTCAAAAACATATTCTTCTCACTATGAGGTTACAGTCAGGGGCTGGTTGAAACAGCCAGGTACATGGCTTACACAAATGATCCTACCATAGGAGATATATTCAACAATAAACCTTTGATGACTTTATGCAGGGCAAGGTCCATGCTGCAGGAACTGGTGGTGAGTAGCCTGAGATGTCAACCTCAGAGGGCTGGCTAGTTGGTAATCCAGGTTTTAAATGGTGTCCCAAATGCAAAGCCTGTTGCAATGGTGTAAATACAAAGGAAGCCTTGTTGCATTTGACCAAATATGAAATTCAAGATCCGCAGTGCATTCCAGTGTAAAAGTGAGTATGTTGTATACATATTACAGTGTACATGCCCTAAGATGTATGTAGTGAGTACAATCTTGAAGATACATCAAAGGATCCTACCGGATATCAGGGCAATAAAAACATAAGGATCACAGTTTTACTGTGGCGATTCATTTTGAGGCTGTTCATAGCAGTAATGATGCAGATATCTGCTATTTTGTGATTGATTCTGTACCTAAAAATATCAGGTGCTGCAATAGAGAGCAGCGATTGAGGAGGCTCGAATCGAAAAACATACTCAGTTTGAACAGCAGAATATCCACTGGCTCAATACCGAAGAAGAAATATATGTGCATATGTAATGTAAGGTCTCAGCATCCTCTCCCTCTCTATAACCAACAAGTGGAACTAGCATTTATGAGTAGTCTGAATCTTTTAGCAATTTGTTTAGTATTGCACTTTTTTTGATTTTTTATTTCAAGATAAGAGCACTTACAAAAAGCCACTGATGAAAAGTTTTGTTGTTGTCAAACTTTTTGTTTTTGTCATACTTCATTAATCAGCCTTATATATTATGGGAAGGCAGATGCGTTCATATTGAATAATTCTAAACTTTGAACAACATGATTTCCATTATGCTTGTATGGTAGGCACGGTCCCACATGTCTGATTTTGGACAAATCTCCAATGAATGTGCACATTGATGATTAATGTTATTTCGGGATGGGTGCAATATGGAAATTGCCCACTTGGGCTACATCTTTGTGTGACTTAGTGATAGAAATGATTTCTTAACAATTGCAATGAATTATTTCCCCACTTCAGCATTATGCTAAGTGTAAATATAATCCTGGAAATATACTTTATTAGAGCTATTGCAATGGTTTTATGCATCATTCAGATGGTGCCGTGCACTCCTCAACTTATGTTACCAGCTCTGATTTATGTTAACTCTCATTTATTATTAATTCTAATCCATTATGTGCAATCTTGCCACTTTTTGATTCATGTTTTCCATTTACCGATGGAGCCTGCATGCATGTGCTCAACGAAATAGATTTTTTTGTAATTCAGAAATTATGATATGGATAGTGCCTACAATGTAATGTAAATACATAATCATGCTAATTTGATTAAGGCTTGTTTAATTCCCAGCATTGATCATGCATCAATGATTTTTCCTAATTCCAATTTTGGATGGAAATTTCGAGCAGTGATTCTTCTGTGTTGTTTACTGCCTTGTCTTCAACATGTCAAGGTATACATGTGTTGCACAATATGTTTTCTACTTGTTTGAGGAAGGCCAGTCATCCAGCCAAAATGTTTTATGTTGTGGTCACACTGAATAAAACGTTTGATATATCGGATCCGCAGAGTGTTGGAGCCTGTTTTTTACATTGAGGACCATATATATATCGCTCCACTTAAAAAAACGAAGGTTAAAGTAACGTTATAGTTAGGTGAAATGATCAGTAAACACGTAACATTTTAAACTCTAAAAACCACAGAAATTCACCAGTTATAGTTTTAGCTATCTCAAGTAACTATCACTTGTGTCCTAAGGTAACTATAACTCCTGCCACCAAGTTATAGTTACCTGCACACATACTTAAATACATACATATGGCGGCTTGCTTGATGCTCATTTCATCTGCATTGTACAACATCTCACATAGACACTATATCTAAACCATGTGTTCATGATGGATTGCTATTGCCCATATTGTCTCATTATTTTATCATTCCAAGGTAACCAACATGTTAGTTCTAAATGTGGTAGACATGGTGGAACTTGAAAACAAAGATACACTATAGACAATACCATTTATTTATTTATCTATTTTATAATTTTATATAGTGCTGAATCACCCCTAGGGGTATCTCTGCGCTTGTAACAGATAAACTACCCTATCAAACTAGTTAGAAAAGATAAGTCTTCATCAGCTTTCTAAACTGGAGAAGGGTCATTTCAGCACGAAGGTATTGAGGAAGGCTGTTCCAAAAACTCGGAGCGAGGTAAGAAAAAGCCTTACCTCCAGATCGTGCCTTCTTAATTCTGGGAATCGAAAGAAGTCTTTTAGATCCAGATCTGAGTGAGCATCCAGGAGTGTAGATATTAAGCTTCTTGGCCAGATAAGAGGGACTAAGCTTGTTTAAGGCCTTGAAGATCATGCATCCTATCTTAAATTCCACTCTTTTTTTTACTGGGAGCCAGTGAAGCTTTACTAGCAGAGGCAGCGAAGGAGTCCTAGACGGTAAGCCAGTCACCAGACGGGCTGCCGTATTTTGTATAACCTGCAATTTTCCCAATGAGGCTACATGCGTATAAAAGAGCAGAGCGTTACAATAATCAACTCTGCTCAGAATCAGGGCCTGAATGAAAGTCTTCCTGGTGGAAATAGGGAGCAGAATTTATTTATTTATTTATTTTATTTTTTAAGTTTGTAAGGCGCTACAGCTACCCAAAAAGGGTTTCCCGGCGCCGAGACACAGCATAAGGATGTCAGGAGAAATTTACTGGCTATTCTTGTTATTGTTCGAATAGCCAGGTCTTGACGTGCCTTCTGAACCTGACATGGTTTTCCTCCTTTCGAATGAAGGGAGGGAGTGCGTTCCAGAGGGATGGTCCAAGGTGGGCGAAAGATCTGCCTCCCATTCTTGCCAATTTAAATCTTGGTACACAGAAGTTGGCAGCTGATTGCGAGTGAAGATTACGCTTGGGAGTATAGGGGTGAGCCAGAGCTAGAAGGTATTTGGGTGCAGTACCTGCTTTGATTCTGAACATGTAGTTCAGAGCTTTAAAACGGATTCTGCTTTCTACCCTGAGCCAGTGGAGTTCCCGACGGTAGCTCGAGACTCCGGAATTTTTAGGGATTCTGCACAGTAGTCGGACTGCAGCGTTCTGGACAAGTTGTAGTCGACTGACTACCGCTTTATTTGAGCCAAGGTACAGAATGTTGCCGTAGTCAAGCCGTGATGTTATGAGGGCGTTGACTACGGTCTTTTGAGTGGAAGAGGGCAGCATCCAAACGATTTTCCTCAGCCATTTGATGATGGTAAGGCATAGGCCGGCAACTTTGTTGGCCTGTTGGCTCATGGAGAGGGAGCTATCCAAGATGACTCCCAGATTACGGACTTGAGTCACTGGGGTAGGAAAATTACCCATCTGGTTTGGCCAGTGTGAAGGATTCCAAAGATCTTGACGTTTTCCTAAGAGAAGAATCTCTGTCTTGTCTCCATTGAGCTTTAATTGGTTTCTTGTCATCCAATTAAGGATGTTTTGAAGCCCTGATTTGAGGAGAGATGGGGATGTCGGACAGGATTCAGATAGGGAGAATATAATTTGGGAATCGTCGGCGTAGGTCATGAGGGTAAGTCCAGATTTTTTGGCTAAGTCAGCTAGGGGTCTAAGGTAAAGATTAAAAAACAGGGGACTCAATATAGATCCCTGTGGCACGCCGTGGGGGGCATTGAAGGTGTCGGAACAGGCCAGTGAGGATGTTATTTGGAAAGTCCGTTCCGCCAGGAAGGAACGAATCCAGTTAAGCGCTTTTCCACGGATACCATTTCTGTATAATGCCTTGATGAGAGTTTCATGGGATATGGTGTCAAAGAAAAATTCTCCTAAGAAGACTCAGACTATGATAACAAGTGCCAACGGTTGTATTGACGTGGGTATCTAGGGTAAGTTTTTGATCGAGTTTAATGCCTAGATGTTTTACCTCCTCCTTAGGAATGGGAACTTTACCCAACTCCTCAGGCCACCAATTTGGCGACCAACTGATGGGAGCACCTCCAAACAACATAATCTCAGTTTTTTCGGAGTTCAATTGGAGAAAATTACTTTGTATTCAAGAGGCAATAGCCATCATACCCTGGGAGTAAATATGTTGTGTGTCTGATCTTTTTTTTTGTCAAAGGTGAGGAGGAGTTGGGTATCATCCGCATAAGAAAGAGGGCTGAACCCCAAATTTCTCATAAGTTTTGCCAGGGGGGTCACGTAGATGTTAAACAGAGTAGGGCTCAAACATGAGCCCTGGGGGACACCCCTGGTAACTTGGGAGGGAGCAGATTTAAAAGAGTCCAACGTGACTGCCTGAGTTCTGTTTGTCAGAAAATCTGAAAACCACTTCAGTGCAAGTCCTTTAATCCCGAGCCCCTGTGATCTGGACAACAAAATTTGATAGGAGATGGTATCGAACGCTGCTGAAAGGTCAAGCAGCACCAAAAGTGCTGCTTGACCATTATCCAGAGCCATCCTAATATTGTCCGTTACTTCCACTAAGGCAGTCTCCGTGCTATGTTTAGCTCGAAAGCCTGATTGAGAAATGTCAAGTGCAGGAGTGGACTCAATAAACGCCGATAGGTGTTTATTAATATGTTTTTCTATAAGCTTGCTCTGTAGAGGAAGCAGAGAAATCGGACGATAATTGGTTAACTCGGAAGGATGGATTTTTACGTTTTTGCGAATAGGAATAATTTGGGCATGTTTCCAATTTTGCGGGAGACTACCAGATTTTAGAGAGCTATTAATGATGGAACATATAGGTGGAGCAAGTTGAGCCGAGAGTTTAGAAGCAATTTTAGCTGGGATAATGTCAAGAGGGGACCCAGATTTAGTGCATTCCAACAAAGATGATACTTCTGTGATAGTAACATTAGGAAAGGCAAGTAATTGAGAGTTTTCGCTAGTGTCATTTGATAAAGCTGCAATGGAGACAGGAAAGGGAGGTGTTAGATCAAACAATTTTTTGATAAATATTTTCCACCTTCTGAATAAGGAAGGAGGAGATATTATCACATAGAGTTTGAGAAGAAATGTCCCTAGTCTCGCAGGATTTAGGATTAGTAAAATCTCTCACAATTTGAAAAAGCATTCTAGAATTATTTCCCGCTTGATCTAATGCGGACGCAATATGCGTTTTACGAGCCTTTTTAATGTTATTGTGATAGTTAGATAGTGCAGCCTTATAGTTGGATTTAGCTTGCTCATTATGCGAAAGTCGCCATACGCGTTCTAGCTTCTTACAGGAGCTTTTTTCCTCTTGTAAAGCCGATGAATACCAATCAGTAGGAGTATTTTTTGGAGGATGAGTAAGAGGCTTCATAGGGACTACCTTATCAAGCAAATTAGAAAGAAGAGAATTAAAAAGGTCAAGTTGTTGATTGACATTGTAGAACATAGTTTCCCTGTCCCAAGCAGAGAATAGCAAGGAGAGATGATTAGGGGTCAATTTGTGCCATGGTCTATACTGACGAGTGGTCGGAATTGTGGTTGCAGCAGAAATATAATTAATAGGACTAAGAAATTGAAAATTTATTAGTGAATGATCGGTCCAGGTGAGTGGGTAAGTCTCACCACATTTGATGTCCTGGGAATTGGTTAAAATGAGATCCAGAGTGTGACCCGCTACATGAGTAGGAGCAGAATTAATTTTTACCAATCCAGAGGCAGCCAGATCTTGCAAACATAGTCTTGCGTCCTGGCTAAGGGCATCTTCGCTGTGGATATTAAAATCTCCGAGCAGGAGAAATTTACGAGTAGCAATTATGTAAGGAGAAATGAAGTCTTGCAATTGGCTGGTAAAATCCAATATTGGGCCAGGCGGTCTGTAGACCAAAGCACCTTTCCAGCTACAACGTGCAGAAAGATCTAATCTAAATACAAGGCATTCAAATGCCTCTGTACCCATTTGATCCAGTATGGTAATTGCTAAATCTTCTTTATAGATTATAGCTATATCCCCGCCCGCTCTGCCTATTCTGTCCAATCTCGAAATCCGATAACCCTCCGGAATAGCTAAGGCAATAGCAGGAGTGGAGGATGGTTTAATCCAAGTCTCAGTAATGAAGCCCATATCAGGTTTTAAATCAGTCAGGATATCCCATATATCTATGGCGTGCATAGGAAGAGACCTAACATTAGCCAAAAAGCAATTCCACTCGATATTTTTCCCTGGGGGCGATGAAGGATTAGGAGAGATGTTCTTTAGAGAATGAGATGGATCTTTGAAATCAAGATGTGGAGTAGTGATCAAAGAGGGGCAAAGACACTCAGTACACTGGAATCTACAAGCTTGGCATGAGAAGGGGCCCTCCAGTACGCGATAGAGGTGAGAAGGTGATTTGCAGGGGGCAGGCTTAAGGTCCACTAAAAAATCACGTGTATATCTGCGAGATATATTAAAGGTAGGTAATGTAGCTGATAATAACGTACCAGAAATCCTGGCTGCTGGCGGCAAACTGGCGCGGACGGGTGCAGATGGGCTTGCCTCTGGCGCGCATCCGGCGCGCCATTGGAGCGCCCGCTGCGCGTTCGCGCTGCGCACTTGCATGGTCCTGTCCATTGCAAGACAGCCTTCCGTTGCTTTATTTGGTTTTAAATGTTCTTGCAAGTGGGTGCCCACCATGCCTGTGGAGAAGCATGCTTTAATTTTCTACTTTTATTCTTTTAATTAATCTTGCCCATGCTGTTGAGTTTGTGTGTGTGTTTTGTTGTGTAAGTAGGTGAATGCAAGAATAAATCAATAGGCAAATGAATGGATGCATCGTTGCAATGATGAATGACAGAATACCTAAATGATGACCTATTGATTGCCTAAAAACATAATTGACCACAGAGACACTTTCATTTATAAACCAGACCTATTGGGATTGCCAGTGCGTGTTTTAATCCTCATCACCCCCTGTCTCTTTCTGGGTGGCGGATAAATCTTACCGAACTACTCTACTCTGTTTCACCATCCTGGGCCAGATCCACTAAACATTTTGATGGTCTCAAAGCACTCTAATTCAGCGTTTTTAACCTTTCAAATGCTTTTTCGTATCTGCTAATCACCTTTTAGGTGTCGGGACATGTTGTAGGCATCCATTCTAAATACTGAAATGATTGATTTATAGTAATATTTTACTGACACTTCAAATAAGATGCTAATCCTTGGGACCCCTTCCCCATTGTGAATGTATGTAAATGTTTGCTGAAGAGTAGGCAATGGTCCAGGATATCATTGTCGACTCTTAAACAACCCCAAAAAATTAGACTTTTCTTTTTAAATGCAGTCCCATTTCCTGTAAAGAAAAAAGGCAAAAACTTTTGATTAAAGAAAATCGTGCACCCTGTAGCGGGCACCCATGGTGCCTGCCACATTGTGCTTGGTTGAAAAGGGGGGTCCCTTGGGTACCCCCACGGGCCTGATGCGGAGGGCCCAGGGTGAAGGGGGGCCTGCAATGTGCCCCCATAGACAGATTTCGGCAGCCGATTCGTTCTGGAGAAATCGATTTGGAACGGCTGTCCGAATTGGTCATCGTACTCGCTCATTCGGATGTACAATTCAGCTCCGAAAGACGCAAGCTGTCTGAATGCCTTTGAAGACTGATTTAGACAGCCCTACCGGTTTCCAGGCATCGTACCAGGTCGTTCGGAACTGGGTACGATTCGGTCAGAAACAAGGGCTCCGGATCGGAATCGGGAAACATGAATCCGATTCGGAGCCCTTCCGAACAACATCAGAATCGACCCCTTAGTATGGCCGAAGACGTTTGCCATCTTGAAAATGCCTAAAGTGGGTAGGGTTGACCCCAGGAGCTTTTACCACATTGGTTAGGACATGCCCAGGTTTTATTGCCACCCACTAGCTTGTATGAAGGATAAATGTGGCACCATCAGGCACCCACTTCCGAACGATTTCTGGACCTCTGGAAGATCAGAAGAGGACTAGGCCTATCCTAGGTCCATGACCTGAGAGAAGCCCTGAAGGACTGGAGTTGCTCTCTAGTACCCAGGACAACAAAGTGGACTCAAAGGGTAATTTGGCTAACCTTCTGCTCAAGCTGCAGGGATGTACAAGCTAAAAGAGGCTTTTTCCTGAAAATCTCCAGCTGACCAGTGGCAACTGTACCTGGACTGGACCCTGCTGTCAGCCTCCACTTGACACCCTGTGATTCTCTAAATTCCTCCCCTGAGGTCCTGGGGGGGCTTTAGAAGTGTACGCTTGAGGTACAGGACTGACTGGACTAAGGGCCTGATTTAGAGTGAAGCGGAAAGGGTACTCTACTGCAGCGACAACGGAGTAACCTTTTCCGCTGTACTGAAAGTCCATCCACCTCATTTTGAGTTGGGTGGACCTTTTTTATATCAGAGGTAGAGGCTACTCCATATCCACTGCTGGAATACACATCCTACGGCCCGATCGAATAAGGGGCATCCAAGGTTTTACCATTTGTCTGCCCACTTTATTTAGAGTGAGCAAACAAATGGCAGCTTTTGCTTGTGCTTACCACCAACCAAAGTGTGGTGGTAAGTGAAAGACTCGCCCACTCCATGGAAGAAAACTGGCATGGGGAGGGGGAATTGTTTTTTTTGCTTTTTTTTAAATGTAAAATCCTGCTTTCGAATTTTCTTTTTGAAAACAAAAAAAAAGAAATTTAAAGTATGCCGTACGGCTCTGTCATATTGACAGAGCTGTACAACACACTTTCAATGCATTGACAGGAAACAACATGACAGTTGATCCTACCATTGTAAAATCTGTCTGCTGTGGCAGTAGACATCTCTAAATTTCAAGTGCGGTTACTCCATGAGGGTGACGAAGTAGAATACTCTGGAGTAAAATATTGCATCACTCTGACAGAGTAACTGCCCTCTAAATCTGGTCCTAAGTTAATGGTCTAATTCTTCACCAAGACAAACCTCGTCTGACCCGCACTCTGTGGCATCAGCCTCATATTACACCTGGTATATCACGACAATTGACTATTAATGGTGCTTTGTTCTTTTTTGGCTCTATTTCTACTTTAAAAAATTGGTCTCTTGCTCCTCTTATTCAATTTGTCTCACTTTGGTGTCACTTTGTTTATTACATTTTACTCTATTTCTCTAATTCAGTTTGGGATTTTAATTGTTTTTCATTTTGACTTTATTACTGTTTTGGTACTGCATAAATAATCTAAACATTGAACTAAGTTAAACTGATCTGCTCTATGCTTAGCTACTAGGGGGTTGAGCTAAGGATAATTTAGTAGCATTGAAGGTTCATCCTGACAAAGGTTATAATTGTTTCTTGAGGAGGGTAGTCACCCACCTCACAAAAGAATACCCTTTCTGCCGAACTGAAAGTCCACCCACCTCATTTTGAGTTGGGCGAACCTTCAGTATATCAGAATATTACAATCATCCAACCCTCTACATAAAGATTTTTCATTGTGATCAAAAAGTAGGGAACTGTATATACATAGCTTTGGAATTTGATTTTAGGTCTGGTTTAATTGTTTTCTGGTTCTAATGAAACGTTTGTTACTTTTTTGCAATGAATATGCCGTCTACCATTAAAACTTTAATCAAATGGGATTTATACCTTTAAAGATCCACTGTTGGGGCCATTGGCTTGGGATTTAAACTTATGGTTGATCTGGGTGTCACCTGTTATGTTTAAGTTTTTCATTAGGTCTGACAGAGGGTTCAGTTATGCACTGAAGACAAGTGGAGAAGTTATGGAACCCTGCAGGACACCACTGTTAGACCTGTCAGGCTTTGGTGTGGTCTTCCCAAATTATTTTGCCTTCTCCTCTTCTGTAGTTTGCTGGAATGTGATTTTATTGGCCTTAGAACTCTGTGCACTTTACGACTGCCAACAGTTGCTAAAGTGCTTGTGCTCTCTCCCCTAAACATGGTAATATTGACTTACACCCAATTAGCACATTTAATTGAGTTCTTATAGATCCCTAGTTGAGTGGTACTACATGTTCCTGGGGCCTGTAAATTAAATTCTACCAGTGGGCCTGCAGCACTTATTGTGCCACTCACTTATAAAGACCTTCAAACACATCTCAGGTCTGCCATTGCAGCCTGTGTGCAGCTTTAAACTGCCATTTTGACCTTGCTAAATAAAACGTATCCCTGGCCCAAATCTTATATAAGTCAGTCCTACTGGGGCAGGGTGCATTGTATTTAAAAAGTGGGACATGTACTTTTAAGGATTACATGCCTTAGTAGTGAAACACTCCTCCACTTCTATTTCATTACTGTAAGGCCCACCTCTCCATAGGATAAAATTGGGCGATTTGATTACATTTAATATGCGATAACGTTTTTTTGGCAACAGATAGTAATGATATGTTTGGTCACAAAAAAAATAATTTCAAACCCCCTTTAATAGTGAAGTCGTGTTTTAAGTGCTAATTCTGAAAGGGCCACTTTTAGAAAGTATGCTTTTTCTTGCTCTAACCATTTGGTGCCTGCAGTCCATATCCTGGGTTACATGAATGGGTGTAGTTGGCAGTTGGGCTTTGTGTATTCCTCCCAGGCAGTGAGATGAAGGGGCACTCGGTGTTGGCACGTTGGACCATCCTGCGAGGATGGAAGAGGCAGAGTTGTTTCCTGCCCCACTTATATTGCAAAAAAATGTTTCCAGCACACTCACAAATGACTTTACACCAGGCTTTTGTCGCCCCATAATCCTTTGAGATTGGTCAGGGGAAGAGGGAAAGTTCCAGAACCAGATGTACGAAAGGCCTACATTTTCCCCACTTTATACAGAGACACTAGGTATACATTTTGGACCCTCAGACCAACTCTTCATTACACTCCTGGACCTACGGAAGAGTACAGAACGACTGCCTTGTACACTAGAGGACTGCCTTTTTGCTTGAGGTCTGGCTTGTTTCTCAGAGGACTGCCCTTCTACTTCAGGCATGTCTTGTTTCTCAGTGAACTTCACTTCTGCTACTAGAGGACTGCCCAGCTGCTTGATGCCTACCTTGTTCTTTAGAGAACAGCCCTGCTTTTTGATGCCTGAGTTGTTTTTCGGAGGACTGCCTGATGCTTGAGCCCTTCCTAGCTGCTTGACAGAGAAAGGATAATTTCCTTGAACCTAAGTCTACCAGAATGACTCCAGGGGTAAATTGGCTGACCTCCTCCCCTTTCTTCTTAACTACAGGGACAAAACAAGCTCCAGACCAGTGACTTCACCAGAACTGATGGAATGTGATGCACCTCACTGCATGTCACAGCATCGCAAGCTCCTGACTGGTGGCTTCATTGGAACCACCACAGCACAATGCACCTTAACACAAGTCTCCACATCACACTCTTGACCAGTGGCTTCATTAGAACCGACTCAGTGTGATGCCCCTTGACACCAGACTTTGCACCACAGCTCCTGATCGGCGCCTCCACCAACACCGACCAAGAGTTGTGCATCTCTACGCAAGACCTCACGTCGCAGCTCCTGGATCCAGTGACTTAGACACAGCGTGGCATAGACTGACGCAGACTTTTACCTGGACTCCACGGTCACATGGTACTATCTTCAACGGACCAAACTCGGTTCTGTACCTGGTTTGTGCTCCAACACTGTCAACCTGAACTTGTGACTTTGATCTGGTTCAGCGCAACCAAACAACCGCAATTGGTGCTTTGTGCTTTTAGGCGCTAGAAATACCTAAAACTTTAAATTTGAATGTCTCCTGTTTTACTGATTGAATTTTTGTTGCTTAGGTCTTATTTTCTTTATTAAAATGTACTCTTTTTTCTAAATTGATTCAGAATTTTTTTTGTGTTTTGTTTTTACTTTATTACTGCTTGTGAGCTGCATAAATACTTAACACAGTGTCTCTATGTTAAGCCTGACTGCTTTTGTGTCAAGCTACCAGAGGGTTAAGCACAGGATAATTTGGTGACAAGGATTGTGGTTGTTGCTTGAGAAGGGTTTCCATCCCCCTTAATCAAAAAGCCGATTTCTTACAGTCACTGTTTGCAGTATTTGCTCTTTCATGTGCTTTGTACTTATTCTACCAGAATATATTTGGAATAAAATATAACCCCACAAAAATATTGTACTCATAATATTGGCTACCAGTATGTTGTGAAGGTAAGTATCTACATCCCTATCCCTTTGTCTCCATCTTTATCAATATCAATATCATTATCTATATATCTAAGCAATAGAATCTTTGTAGTTATAGTCAAGGCAGACTTGCCATTGAAAAGTCTTATTTTTTTCTAAAACAACGTTGGCACCGTTCAGCAAATATGCACAAAAACCTTCTTAGTGTATTTCAGGGAAAATTTGCACAGACGTGTCAAACAGGGCCCTAATAGTAGAAATGGTCCAAATAGTGGTATTTCCTATTTTAATGTATAGAAGATTGGCTACATGAAATTATACCAAACTTGGCAAATGAATAGTAGGCCTGGGTGAAGCTCATGGAGTTTCACTCCACACAATTCTGCGGACTTATGGTAAAATGTTCTTGCAGCATGTGGAGTATTGCTTGGGCGGCCACCCCTAGCGATTTTACAGTGCGAACCAGGGCACGAGTTCGGGGTAAACGCAGGTGCACAGCAACAACCCACTATTTTCTCAGGGTTAACACCGTCCACACTGCCAAGAATTTGGGCCCCACTGAATAATGTGCTGAACACATCCCGTTGTAATCTCCAAACATCGGGACACTTTCAGCAGCGCCTGAACGTTGTCTGCTTTACATCTGCAACAAGCAACAGCGTGCAGGCGGTGACAGGGCTTTCTTATTTAACACTCCTGGTTGGCCCATAACAAAGGCCGACTTTGAGGGGTCATCAGGCCTCTTTTTGCTGGGAGCCTCACACCTGATGCAAATGAGGGGCAGGGGAAACAAAGGCTCACACCTTGTTAGCAATTCACACATACTTAAGAGAAGCAGCTTTACACTTTGTTCAGTCCCTGTTTAGGAGATATGCATGCACTGTAAGAATGTCAGATATGTTGGTCTTTCCCAGTATTTACACACAAAAAATTGCAGTAATACAGAACTTACTTCCCCCGAGGAGGCGTTGAAATAATTTAAGTACTGCTATTTTTTCTTGTATAACCCTACTCATCCCAATGCAGATTGTCAGAGCGCTTTACATCAACATGTGCATATTACATGTACAATAAATTATATAAGTTTTTAAATAAATGAACAAGATGTGTTACATAAAACTGGGGGATTGGAAGGTGTAGAAGTCACATATCAGGTTCAGAATCAGAAAATAGCTTTATTCGATTTAGTCAAAAATCACAAAAGCACAATTAAAATCATAACAACTGTTGTAAAAGCTATTAAAAAAACAATCCATTTAAAACTTTAAAGGAATTTCCGAATAGTCAACCAAATAAAATTTTCAGTTCATTGACAGTCTGCATCTAATTACACTTTTTAAAAACATGGCAACCAAGTATGTTGACGTTTCATCTTCCAACATGCATAATTTTAGCAGTGCCAATCTACATTGTCTCAATCCCCAGCGTTTCAATAAAAGTTTTAGATACTTATTTCGTGGCAGTGTATAAAATTTACAAAACAGAATGCAGTGTATCAATGATTGTTGTGAAATATCGTCACAGGGGCAGGGTATCATCTCTTTCGACCAAATATTCGGTTCCGGGAACGTGATCCATCTGAAAAAAGTGCCACCCCTAAAACGGGTCAATAGCATCCTAGAATAACAACTCTGGGTATTTACTAGATAATCCTGTAGCCCAGGTCTCTGTAAAATTAAATGATTTTCCATTACAGAGACCTTCTTTCCTTCTACTTGCCACCGTTTTGTCTCTCAAGTAATAAGACAAATCTCTTTTAGTTTTTTTCGTGATATTGTTGCTAAGAGGTCCGGGGAGTCAAAGAATTCAGGGTACCCAATCTCCTTCAAAAAAGCTTTGACGTAAGTGAGCCACTTAATATTTGATACACCCTGTAACTTTAAACAATCTTGGAGTATGTTCCTATTTAATTCTGTCTCCTTAGTCGTCCACACCTTATGCCACAGTAAAATAGGACTCATTTTAATAAGATCTGTAACATAGGTCAGACCTAACTCCTTGTGGCAAACGTACGTAGAGGTTGACTTTGGTACTGCTAACAGGTATCTAAGGAAAGTGTTCTCACAGAGTTGAATCTCTCGTGTGTCTGCTATCCCCCAGATTCCTGCCCCATAAGTTGCAATTGAAATGCACTTTAATTTGTAAATTTCAAGTAAGATATGTACTGGCCTACCCCCCACTTTATTGGCAAATTGTTGTATTGCCCCAATAGCACGAGAGAACGCTAGTTTTCTTGTGTACGCGGCGGCGGACCAAGACCCATTTTGTTCAAATACTATTCCCAAATAAGAAAAGGTTTTGGTTTGTTCTATCCTTGATTTCCCTAAAAAGATCTTGCATTGGGTATTCCTTTTGTGTGAGCAACACATAGTAAAGGTTTTCCCTATATTAATTTTTAAGCCCCTATCACTCATATAGTCAGAAAAAGAACAAAGTGTTTTTTGTAGTCCACTCTGGGTCCTGGCCATGATTACCGCATCATCCGCGTAGAGTAAAATGGGGGCTGAATTTCCTCCTATTTGAGGGTAGTCTTGACTTTCATTAACTAAATGAGTTGCCACGTTATTAATATAAAGGTTGAACAGAAATGGAGCTAAAATGCAACCCTGTCATACTCCTTTTTTTATAGGGAATTTCCTTGAACATTGGCCCTCTTTACCAAATGTTACTCTTGCTCCAGCCCCTCTATATAATTCCTTGACAAAAAGTAATATGTGGTGATCAATGCCTAATTCCATTAAGGTATCCCACAGGATTTCGTGGCTAAGGCAATCAAACGCCGAACTAAGATCGTCGAAAGTTAAAAAAAGGTTGCCTTTTTTAGCCTCAACATATTTTCCTCTAATAATAGCTAAGTTCAACCCTTGTTCCTCAGTGCCCAATCCGGCTTTAAAGCCATATTGGAACCTTGAAAGGATCCCTGAGTCTTCTGCCCATGTTTGCAGCCTATTTAGTATTACTCTCCCTGCTATTTTCATGAGAGAGTCTAGCAACGAGATGGGCCTGTAGCATTTAGGGTCGTTTCGGTCCCCCTTCTTAAAAATTGGAACCACTATTGCCTCTTGCCATGTGTGTAAAAAACCTTGTTTATTGCTGCTATTTAGGACATTAGTTAAAAGGGGCGCCCATAGATCCATGTTCATCTTATATATGTCCACAGGTACTCCGTCTGGACCGGGGGCCTTCCCTGCTGCGCTGTCTATAATGGCTGTTTCCACTTCAGCTACTGTAAAATAAATTTCCAAGGGAAACAGGCCATCTAGGCTCTCAAATGAATGGGCTAGTTCTTCCTCCTCTACCTCTTGCGGAGCATCTTTTTTATAAAGTTCTGTGAAGTGGGCTACCGAAGTATCTTCATCTATCGCCATCTCAATGGTATCTGTGTTTCTGGCTGCAAAAAAAGGTGCATTTACCGCTTTCCAAAACCCTGTAGTATCTTTCAAGATACAGGCTTGGTGTAGAGTATCCCATGCTTCTTTTTACTTTCTTCCGGTTTTTCCTTGCAGCGTGGTAGGACACTCTCGCCTTTCTAATTTCAAAGGGATCTTTTGGTACTCTTTTGAGTGTTTGGATCAGGGCTGCGTGTGTCTTCCTGCAATCTAGATCAAACCATCCCTTGTCCTTTTGTCTGGAATACTTTTTAAGAGTGCCCGAGAGGGCCTTTTTTATTTCTACAGAGATACCACAGAAAGCAGAAATAATTTCACTACAGTCCCCGTCTGCTGTTAGACACAACATGAAGTCTTTGTAGTTGTTTTTTATCAGGACTTCCAAGAAATCGACAGGGTCTACTCTGTTCCATTTTATTGAATAACCATTTAATTTGGCTAGAGTTAGTCTGTGTCTATAAAGATTTTCTGTGACATCATAATTTTTTCTGTTAGTAGTCAAAAGTGCTAAACGCAGGCTAATAGGGAAGTGATCACTGAGTGCAATATCGCCTGTAGCAAGCTGTAAAATAAAACAGTGATAACTATTTGATACCAGTATAAAGTCAATCACTGAATTACAGCCCCTGCCATTAAAGGTAGGGTAAAAAGGCGTCTGTTGGTTGCAGACTTCATTCGCAAAACCCAAATCTAGCTCAAAAAGTAAAGTATTAAAAAGTTTCCCTTCAGTAGTGTGGGAAAAATGAGTACAAGGGTCTCCCACGAGGTTATTCAAACCACACACCCCTGTCTGGCTATTAGTGCACAGGTAACAATTAAAATCCCCTGCCCAAATCACACAAGACCCCTTCGTTTCAACATCACTGATATTTTTCACACAGTTTGTAAGGTCATCCATTTCTTTAACAAATTCATTTCCAGGGATGTTGTTATAAAAGTTTTTTAGGATCCTTCTAGGTTCCTTATTTTGTTAGTTATAAAAGTTAATCGAATTAATGTCATAATTTCCTCCTATACTAAGGAGGAAGGACTGGTAATAACATGAATCCCTTGCATCATTTTTGATCGTAATGTTAATTGTATTTGATATGTATGTACAGAGTCCCCCAGAATTTCTGCCCCTTGTTGTTTGTTTCGCTGGTGTATGGAAAGTGCGATAGCCATTTATGTGGATAGCTTCCCTTTCCCAACACTCTTGTAAACAGATAATAGAGAATTTATTTATGAAGGAGACAAACGAGGGATCATTTATTTTACTAGCTAAGCCCGCCACATTCCAACAGAGGAGTGTTAGGGAATCGCCCTTATCCATACGCTTAGTAGTAGTTTCCTCCCTCTCAAAGACATTAGTTATCTGGATCAATCCTGATGGAACTTCATACTCATTTCGTATGGTGTCTGTAACTTGGCCAACTATCTGATCCAGATCAACTAAATTACATGAGGTATCAGTCCTAGGCTTATCATCTTCGCAGGTTTGTCCTAGGTCCGCTAAGTCTGCTGTAATGTGCGTGTTTGTTAAACCTTCCTGGCTGTCAAACTTCCTCTCACCTTTGGCATTCAGATAGTTAGCATTTGAGAAATTTCTTTGATCATACCCCTTACTGGTTATTCTGATTTCTCTACTTGAGGGTAGTCAGTCCACCAAATCCAGGCAGCTGAATCTATTTGGGTGGGTATCTCTTTCCACTTAGTTATTGGTAGTTGACCTCTATTTTCCCATCCCTCATGCATTGATTTCTTCACCCATATCCACTTACCATCAGGCTCAACTAAATTAGTTTTAGGATAGAAGTAAGAAAGCAGTCTAGTTTCTATAGATGAACCCGTGTGTTCATTTCCCCATGAGCAGATATATTCAACTGTGCGGGGATCTTTAAAGTTTACCACCACACAGTCGCCCCGGATTGTTTTTGGGCTGTGCCCCACCCACGAAATTCTCCGTACCATCAGTATTTCACTTGTGTTGTATCGGGGGAGTGTTCGATTTGTATTAAGCCAGTGTGTTAACTTATTTTTCAGGGACATATATGATTCATGGCTGGAGCTATCTAATTCTGGAACACCGGTCAATACAACCACGTATGGGCCAGTTTCTGGTGGTAAGTTTAAACAGAGACCCGCCTGAGGCACCCCTACAATAGATGGTTCACTTAGCTCATTTTGGGGGGCACTGGCTGAGATGGGTTTTTCTAGGAGTTGTGAACAAGTTCTTGTGGAGGTTATCGGGATTGTTGGTATAGGTGCAAGTGAGGTATCAACAATCGGTATCAGTGCAGGTGGGGTGATGATTTTTTCTTTTTGTATTTTTTTCCCTTGGGCATTGGCTGTGCGCTGATAATTTTCTTTAATTTCATCTGTTAAGCCCCTATTTGACTGTACTAGCTGTGAGAGCTGATTCTCAATCCGTGCCAGTCTTAATTCTAGGGGTTCTAAGGAAGCTTTTAGCAGAGCTCTCAGATTTTGTAATAAGGGATTTTCTTCCGCCTCTGCCTCGATCCTATCCATATCTATTATGACATCAACACCCCCATTTTTTTGGTCGTGGGGTGGATTTTCCAGGAGATGGATACTATGCCTGGTCAATGTCTTCTTACTAATTTCATCCTTTGATTTGGGTATGGTATCACGCTTTCCTATACCTTTAATTGCCTATTACTATTTTTTGTCCTGCTTATATTCTTTGTTTTTGGGATAGCACCCTCGCGCCTATCTCTTAGTTTTCTAGTATTACATATCTCCGGCGAGTTTTTTCCTGTTGGCGTTTAAACAACCTCCATTGTTGTTATCAATTGTGTACTGTTTGTAGGTACGTTTACTCCGGTTTGTAGATGGTAAATAGGGGCTTGAATATCTAAGGGATTACCATTCGAAATGCGTTCAGGTGTTCGTACGGTCGCAAAATGGCCCATTGAAGATCTTCTTGCCATGGCCAAATCCTGCGACACCCGTCCCTCCATGAGTATTATGCCTTGATCAATTACCGAGTTCGCTCTGACTATGAAATTGTCCAAGGTACCAGTTACTGTTTTTGCCCTTATTATGGTATTACTCGTGTTTCCAAAGACCGACATACTGTTTGACTCAAAACGATTAGATGGAATGCAAGGTTCTTAAATTTCCCACAAAAGTACCTTTGTTCCACGGTTGATGGCCGAGGGTGATCCCAGTGCGGTCTCTCTCGTGCTCAAACAGGTCCGACCTTGGCCCGGGCTTCGCCCGGGCGCAGCCCGCGTGCGTCCCGCGCTGCGGGTCTCCTTGCGGGCTTAAATCCCTCCCCGGCGCTGCCTGATGACGTGATTGGCAGGCGCCCAGGGCAGGGAATGCTGGGAGGTGGAGTTTTAATAGCCGTTTCCCTCATGGCAATATGAAGCGCATGGAAGTGTTCCAAACAGGATTCCCCCGTCATATGCCGTTCCCCTCACGGCAAGACAAGCAACCTCGGGAGTATTGCACAAGGTAGGTCGAACAAGCGTCCACGGATAAGTCTCTATCACTGCAGCTTGAGACACAGGGAGCCAAATGCCCACAATTACAGCTCTGCTGCACCAATGGAAGGGATACACGATACCACCGTATCTCTGCAGCGGAGCGGCCGGATAATGTTCGATGGAGGTCCCCCCACCACCACCAGAGCAATATGTGCCTCACTCCTTTTTTATGTTTTTTGTTACCCCTCAGACGTGTGTCAGCACCTTCGTGTTTGTCTGGGGCGAAGCAAGAGGCTCAAGGATCTGGGCGCTGCACCACGCAGGTGTCCCCCTCTCCTCTCTCAGCACATGTAGGGTATTAGACTGCCACTGTCAATCACTTCCTACTTTAATAAATAAGCATAGCGGCCTCATACGCCAAGCTCTCTCACCTCAGCCAGGGCAACTCAAGTCTCAGAGATAAGGCTCTGCATCACCACGCACTGCCGCAGGAAAGCATGAGGCTCACTCCGGGGGCTCCTCCACTCTGCCACCGGCGTTTAGAAGTCCCAGTGGCGGGCAGCCGTTGGAGCCGTATACTCGCCACGAGCCTCCGTGTAGCTCTCCCTAGCGGAGGACCCGGCCTGGTCGTGGCACGAAGTGCCCTCACGGCAACCGGCACTCACTCGGGTCCACCACCAGTCCGCAGTCGTGGGTCTCTCTTCTCTTCACAAGCGGCGCCCGCAGATCTCAAAAGCAGGCGCCACAGCCGCCAACCTCCGTCACACTTCAATGGGGGGGGAGGGGAAGGCTGCCCCTCGGGGCTCTCTTCTCTTCACAGGTGGTGCCCGCAAATTCCAAAAGCGGGCACCGCAGCCGCCAACATCTGTCGCACCTCAATGGGGGGGAGGGGAAGGCCTCCCAATCCCTCAGCGGCTTCCTTTCTTCTCCGCCTCGGAGCCACCTCAATGCTCCCCCAGGGCAGCCACTAACCTCCAGCCAGGCGTCTCAGAGCAGGGAAATCAATCAAATTGCGGCAGTGTCTCTCCACATCGCAATGGGCAGGAAACCAGTCTCGCCAACAGCACGGCAGACAGAGACTCCACACCCCCAGCCTTCAGCCGCGATCAGTCCGTCCCGGTCGCCATCTTGGGAGACCGCACGTCGTCCACTGCGTCAGGGAAATCTCCAAGTGGTGATCAGGCAGGGTTCCTCTTCTTCCATAGCTATTATCCTCACAATGTGCTCAAACGTACACATTGTTGTGTTCTAACCCCTGACCTCTGTCTGGGAGGGGTAAAGCCCTGGGTCAGCACCCTCGTGGCATGGAGAACCCAGGGGAGGCCTCGCGCTATTGCAGCGTAATGAATAGACCACACACACAGTGATTAGGTTGGGCGCGAACTGCCTGCTCGCCCGCCCGTTTATTATTTATATCTACGCGCTCACGTCGGGGACGTGAGCGCAACCGGCGCGCGTTCCGCAGCGCTCTAGCGGAAACGCTAGAGCGCTAACTGTAACATCCCTTCTCAACTCAGTCCTTGACAACAGTTCCTTTATTACTTCGCTGCATAACTTACTTGGCACGCAAAGTCTCTCAGCCGACTGCTGGGCCTGGGGTTCTCCCTCAGCTCATACCTGGTGGCCCTTCGTGCGCCTGGGGCCGAGGTTTCCTGTGGTACTTCTTGTCTTGGTCCACCTCCGGTGCCATCGGCGCCACCTGGCTCAGAGTCTGTGTTGCTCCGTGGGTCGGAGCGGGATGTGTCCCCCGAGCCGTCTACCAAGTCGTGGTCCACGTCGAGATCTGCTGTCTCTGGGTCATCCGCAGGTCTCCTCACCACCTTAAACCACGATATGTTCCGGGTGACCAGGTCTCTCCCTCGACTCACCATGGTCCCTCGGCGGTTGACCACTCTCCAGTATCCTTTTTCATATCGAGTTTTAAACTTTCCTCCTGGCCGGCGCTCTTTGAGGACCACTGTGTCACCAGCTTGAACTTCTCGGGTTACGGCCCTCCGGGCCTCACTGACTCTGTTATTTCACCTTTGGCGCCTTCGGAAAGCTTCTTCCTCACTGAAAGGTGGTGCTACCCAGCCTGGGGCTACTGGCAGCCCATCCCTGCAAGCTCCTTGGAACATCAATGCCCAGGGGGCTTGTCGGGTGGAGCAGTGGGGAGTGCTGCGGTATTCCCCTAGGAATCGCTGTAGTTCTTGCTCGGGGTCTAGTTGTTCGGACACAGCGATGCGTAGTATCTTATTGATGGTGCGCATAAACCGCTCCACCTCCCCGTTAGCTTGGGGCCATTGCGGGGTGATGCGCCTGTGTCTGATGCCGTGTGCCTTCAGGAGTTCTTCGAACTCGTGCCCTTGGAACGGGGGTCCATTGTCACTCCGCAGTTCCTCGGGGTACCCGAACATCCCAAATACCTTCTCCAGGGCAGGTTTCACATGTACGAAAGCGGTGGACGGTAGGGCCTCTGCAATGGGGTACTTCGAGTAGCTGTCCATGATGACTAGGGTGACTCGCCCATTGGGCAGGCTCCCAAAGTCCACGCTGATCTTCTCCCAGGGGGTATGCCCATGCTCTTCAGTTATGATGGGCGCTGGTGGTTGGGCTTCCCCTGTTAGCTGGCATGACTGGCAGCTGCGGACGGTGTCGGTGACGTAGTCGTCCATACCCGGGAACCAAACTTTCTCCCTCATCCGGGCTTTCATCTTCTCTGTACCTTGGTGCCCCTTGTGTGCTAACTGGGTCGCTCTTGTCCGGAGTGCTCCTGGAATGACAATTCGGGAACCTCTTAGAAGGAGTCCCCCTCTGGTCACGCTCAGCTCATGTCGTACTCTCCACATATGTTGAAGATCCTCTCGGTCCCCACTGGCCCACGAGTTCGCCGTTTGTAGAAACGACTGCCAGTTTCCCTCGAGGATGGTGTTCTTGACCTTGGATATCACGGGGTCTTGGTCGGCTACTTCTCGGAGCTCTTCAAGCGTAATGGCCCTGGGGCACGTCAGTGCCGCCACCATGTCGAGATGTTCCTCGGCGTCGTCCTCAGCGTCCCTGTGCTCGGGTGCACCGTCGCGTTCTGGGTGGCGGGACAGGAAATCTGCCGGGTTTTTCGCCCCTGGCCGGTACACTACACTCAGGTGATATTGTTGCAGACCGATGGCCCACCGCTCTATGCGTGGGGGCGGGTGTGGTGCTGTTCCCCGGAACAACGGCACCAGCGGCTGATGGTCGGTCACCACTGTGAATGGGTGCCCGCACACGTAAAGATGGAAATGGCGGCAGCCCCACCGGATTGCCAGTGCTTCCCGCTCGATTTGGGAGTATCGCTTCTCCGTGTCGGTGAGGGCCTTGCTAGCGTACGCCAGAGTTGCCCACTGTCCAGGTTCCTGTTCTTGCGTTAGGACTGCCCCTAGCCCTACGGGGCTGGCATCCACTAGAATTTCGGTCTTCTTGGTCGGGTCAAAGTAGACCAGTGTTGTCTGATCTAGAAGCGCTTCTTTGATCGCCTCGAAGGCCCGCTCTTCGGTGTCAGTCCACTGCCACGCCACGTCGGTCTTGGTGAGGCGTCTCAGGGGCTCAGCTAGGGTGGCCAGATTCGGGACGAACCTTCCGCTTTATGTGGCCATCCCTAGGAAGCTGCGCACTTCCGCCACTGACGCGGGGGCCGCGGCTGTCTTGATGGCTAGCGACTTTCGAGGGTCTACTTGGATGCCTTCCTTGGTAAAGACGTAGCCGAAGAACTCAATCTTTTGTTGGAACAGCTGGCACTTCTCCCGGTGTAGGGTGACTCCGTGCTCTTGGAGGCGCGTGAGGGTGGCCCGGACGTGTCGGTAGTGCTCCTCGTCTGTCTTGGAGTAGATGAGGATATCATCACTCACGTTCAGGACGCCAGGCAGTCCGACCAGGATGTCTCTAATCGTGTTCTGAAAGATTTTTATTTTTAAAAAAAAAAAAATTTAAAACCTTTATTGAGATATAGTAAATGGACATAACAGACCGCCGTAGGCACCTATTACAATGAGTTGCTCCCGCGAGCTCATCTGAACCGATCCGGTGTCTCTCACACAGCCATTTAGCCGACATCCCAGAGGACCGGCGGCATTGCAATAATAACATGTCATCAAGCAGTCCAGACTAAATCACTACAGAAGAGTGGAAGACGTATTTACCCCCAGCCTGCACAGTAGCCTGACATGCCCGCATGACCAACACACCGTTGTCCAACCTCTACCGCAAATCTGGTCGAGCTCCTAAGATTTTGTAAACCATATCTCAACGCCCACCCCCCCACCCCACCCGCCACCATTCCACTGTCTTCTCCGTCGTTGCTTCTGCACGTACACGCTGTCGCAAGCCCAGACGCCAAAATCTGACCAGCCACTGCGCCCCCCGCTTTCAGGCCATTCCAACCCTGCAACTCTCGTTCACGTCTCACTTGCACACTGCTAAGAAGCGCAAGCCGCGGTCGGAGGGCACCCCAGCTCCCCTCCCACCGACCAGCATCCATCCCAGTCGGTGCACCAACATCATAGCCCATCACACCACAATAGAGTCCTATTCTTGTGTCGCGCCGCCCACCGTCCCTCTGTGCGCACCTGGGGCTTCACTCTGTGTCTCCCCCTGACCGGCTGCCTCGGGGTCTCCGGCAGTCAGGTATGTTCTATACAGCGCCCAAAAGTTCTTGGGGCGACTCTTAGGGGGTAACAGTTCGCTATACGTTTCCGCCTGCGTGCTGCAATACAGCATGTCTCTAACCCATCGTTTCTTAGTAGAAAGCGGCCCTCTCATCCAGCAGGCCGCAACGACGCGTCGCGCGATCAATAACGCCATGTCCGTCAGACGTCGCAGCGCCGGCGGGAGAGGCCTGGAGTAGCCCAGCAGCGCCAAAGCCGGATTAGGGGGGATCTCTTTTTCCAGAATCTGGCTCAATTCCCGAAACACCGCCATCCAGAACCGGGCCACACCTGGGCAAAGCCAAGCCATGTGCAGGAAGTCAGCCACGGGGACATGACAGCGCTCGCACTCCGCCGTG
Organism: Triturus cristatus; assembly: GCF_964204655.1. Lineage (NCBI taxonomy): Eukaryota > Metazoa > Chordata > Amphibia > Caudata > Salamandridae > Triturus > Triturus cristatus. Next base: position 1,547,353,165 of record NC_140590.1, read on the forward strand.
GGGCGCAACCCGTACCTATGCAGTCTTTCAGGGGTGTAATAGACCCGCTGTAAAAACTTAAAATGTATCAATCGGTGTCGACCATTCAAGGAAACCTTTTTAGTGCTAGAGCAGCAGTACTTCTACATCTCATCCGAAATGTCCATTTCAAGATCCGTCTGCCAGTCTCGTCGCGCTGCAGAGCACTGGTGCACCCTTTGCTGGTCACCAAGTTTTTTGAGGGTCGAGACCAATTTGGACGGCGCCGCAGTTTTGATAACATAGGAAAGTTCCGGGATTTCAGGGGGTTCCTCCCCGCTCGGCCCCAACAGAGACAGCAACGCGCCACGGACCCTATGAAATTGAAAGCGCTGGAGTAACGTGATCTCAGGCTGAGTCGAGACGACACTCTCCAGTGTCTTGGCCACTCCGCCCTGAAACAGGTCCGCCATCCTAACTATTCCCAAATCACTCAGCGCCCGCTTCACCCTTGCTTCTCGCAGAGGGGGGAGCCAAGCTGCCCACTCCACCCGCATCAACGGGGAGTATAAGAGGTCGCGGCCCTGCGCTCTCATAACCGCATGCCATGCGTGGTTTGTGGCTCTAAGCGAGTCCAACAGTCCCACCCTACGATCCACAGGCAGAAAGACCGTCGCCGGGAGAGGGAGCGGATCCGCAAACAAGCGCTCCAGTAACACATGCGGAATATCTGGTTTGGCATGTATCCACGTATGCAAATGGGACGCCTGTGCCACTCTGTAGTAACTTTCTAGGTCCGGAGCTCCGAGCCCCCCCATCTCGTAGGGCAGCGTCAGCACTTTCCACTGGACTCTAGGTTGTTTACCACCCCAGGCCAGTCGAGTCAGGGTCTGAGTCAACTGTGCAAAGAAGGTCTTGGGGAGCACCACAGGGATGTTGTTGAAAAGGAACAGAAATCGCGGTAGGACGACCATTTTCATGATGGCAATTCTGCCCATTAGCGACAAAGGGAGCCTGTTCCACTCCTCCACCTCGTCTACAAGTTTGGAATAAGCTACTCCATAGTTCTCCCTCAGCAAGACCTCCGGGTCCCTGTGTAGCCGAATCCCCAAGTAGCGGATTGAGTCCGTTGTCCACTGCAAAGGGTATTCCATAGGGAATGGCAATGTAGCCGGAGTCAACGGGAAAGCCAGCGACTTATTCCAGTTGACCTTGAGGCCCGACAGCGCCCCAAACCGGACCACCTCCCGCAAGATGGAAGTGAGATTCTCCTCCGGGTCACGGATGTACAGCAGCGTATCGTCCGCATAGGTGGAAATACCAATCTTATAGGAGGGAAAGTTAATGCCCTCGAATCTGTGGTATTCTCTTATTGCGCACGCTAAAGGTTCCGCCACCAGCGCGTATAGGAGTAGGGATAGAGGGCAACCCTGCCTGGTCCCCCTGGAGATTGCGAACGCCTCCGTGACTCGGTCTCCGAGGCGCAGCCGGGCAGTGGGTCTAAAATACAATGCTCCAAGCATCTGCAAAAAAGGCTCTCCCAGTCCAAGCTTCCTCAATACCCTCACCATGAACGGCCATTCCACTGAATCAAACGCTTTCTCCATATCCAGGAAGAGCGCTAAGGCCTTACTCTCTGGACGCACATGCTGCATGACTCCAAGGACCGTGCGGAGAGTGTACATGAGATTCCTGGATGGAACAAAGCCTGCCTGCTCCGGCGCCACGAGCTCCGGCACCAGTAGCGCTAAGCGCGTGGCCAGCACCTTAGCATATATCTTGGCATCGACATTAATCAGGGAGAGTGGCCTATAGGAACCGCACAGGTTAGAGGGTTTCCCGGGTTTTAAAATGGTAACTAGCAGGGCCTCTCGCATCGTGTCAGGCATGCAGCCTTCAAGACATATGTCGTCAAAAAGAGTCATAAGGTGCGGGAGGAGCTGGTCCTGGAAGGCCTTATAAAAGGCCACCGTCAGCCCGTCCGCTCCCGGGGCAGTGCCCGCCCTCATTCCTCCCAGAGCCTCCAGAATCTCATCCTTTTGTATGGGCAGCGCCAGGAATTCCCTCCGCGAGTTGGACAAAAACGGCATTTTAATGTAACTGAGGTAGTCGTCTATCTCCTCTTCCATGTGAGAGGACTGAGATTTCTACAGTCCAGCATAATAGGCCCTGAATTCTTCTATTATCCCCGTCTCGTCAGCGATCACATCGCCCGAGGCAGTGACGAGCTCGTCGATGACTAGGGGTCGCCTAGCGTTGCGGAGTATCCCCGCAAGTAAGGATCCCGGGCGCTCGCCCTCCCCATAGGTGCGAGCCGTTGCGTACTTTCCCATATGTTGCACCTCTCGGTCCGTTTCGCTGTTGAACTCAGTGACCAGGTTCTGCAGCCGCGCAGCCGACTCAGGGTCCGCAGAAATCCCCTGACTCTCCTCCAACCGCGCAATCTGCGTCTCCAGAGCCCCCAGCCGCTGCCGTATGGACTTAAGCACACCAGAATGCTTAGTCATTGCAACACCGCGAATATAAGCCTTAAACGAGTCCCACACCGTTTGGAAACTCTGGACTGAGCCTGAATTTACCTCAAAGAACGATTCTATTTCATCCGCCAGTTCCCCCCGGAATACGTCATCTAACAGTGAGTAAGGCGGCAGCCGCCACGTGAACGGCGGTACTCGTCGGTGCGGAGTAGCCATTACCGATAGAAGGGGGGAGTGGTCCGACAAAGTGCGCGGCAAGACCTCGCAGCCCCTAATGCCCGCAAGCAATGACCGCGACACTAACCAATAGTCTATTCTGGTATGCACGTCGTGGAATGCCGAGTAATGCGTGAAGCCCCCTTTACCCGGGTGCCGTTGCCGCCAGACGTCTAACATTTCCAGTCTGGTTAATTCTGCCTGCATATGTAGGGCGGCGGTCGCCGGGCGGCGCGCCGGCCCCGAGGAGCGGTTCAAATCCGGATTGAATGTAAAGTTAAAGTCACCACCCCATACCATGCCAGTGTGCACGTGTTGCCTGCATTGTGTCGCCAGTGCATCATAGAACTCAGGAGAGTCGTAATTGGGGCCGTACACATTGACTACGATTAGGTCATGGCCCTTCCCAGCGCACCGCGCTATTAAGTAACGCCCGTCCAGGTCGGTGGTCAGCGACGTCAACCGCAGGTTCGATCGTGGGTTTACCCAAGTAACCACCCCTCTGGAGTGTGATGTAAAGCCCGCCGCCGCGCTGTTGCCCACTAGCCCCTTCGCCGCTAACAGTTTACTTGTAAGAGGGAGGTGGGTCTCCTGAAGTAATGCCAAGTCAATGTGATGCCGGTGGAGATAATTCAAAACTTTCCTGGGCTTGCGATAATCATTCAACCCCCGAACATTCCACGTCAACGCCCTAATGGCCACTTCGCCAGTCTCACCCATCGGCTCTCCCAGTCCAGTCATCCCAGCAGAAACATACAGCAACCGCTGCAGCGCAGGGGCCGGGCGGGAGTCCCCGCCCACCATTCGGCTCCAGACAACCTGAAACAGCCATACAGCAGTAAGGCAGAAGACTTGCCACTCAGCAGACAGTGCGGATCCCAGTTCCCAACCACAGAACGTCCCCCTAACTTCCCAGCCCTCCTCCCACAGCCGACCGCCCCCAACCTGGCCAGACAGAGCCCCAGTCCCACCCCCCTCCCTACCCCACAACAAACATACAAAACCATCCCCAAACCAGCCCCCAGAGGGGCCATGTAAGCTATCAGCGCTGGGGCAGGGGCCGCCGATGAACAGCTACCCTAAAACTCTCAACAGTCCACCATATAGTCGTGCCCCCACTCCCAAGCCCCAAGTCTCAGTACAGCTCGAGCTATTATCGCCTCCCCTCCAATAGTTCTAGGGGGGACCCCAGCACCCCCATCAGAGGTGAGCCACCCCACCTATCTAAGCTTGCAAGGCACGCTCAAAGCGCCCCCATTTAGTAATCTAGGCCGGCGCCCATTTGTCTCATAGACTGGCCCGCACGATGAGCCCCAGGCGCCACCCCAACCAGAGTCCCGCCGTTATAAAGGCCGCAGAGCTATCCCGCCAATGACCAGTCCGTGGAAGCAGACCAGCCCCCACCACTCCTCCAAGTCTAGGGCCTCGACCCCAGGGCACCCCCAACACATCAGAAAGTTCTCACCCAGCTGCAGCCTCAAAGTCCTCCGGGGTGGTCGCCGTCTCCTGCGCACCAACAACGTTCCAGCAGCCACGACACCGCCAGGGAAGCGGCTGCCCCCACGACAGGTCGGCAACCCCCTGCCAGGAGGCAGAGCATATCCAGGGGCCACTGCCAGCAACCTAGTCCTGCTCCCCAAGGCTGGAGGCCTCCGCTCGGGTGTCGATGCAATCCTGCAGCCCGCGCCGTTGCTCCTTCGACCACTCCCTCAGGGATCGCTGCAGCTCCCTCGGATCCGTGAAGAAGTGCGAGTGCCCCTGCCTGTTGATCCGGAGCCTCGCCGGGTATAACATAGCATAGTCCAGGCCCAAGTCGCGGAGTTGTTTTTTGTAGGGTGCAAACTGCCTGCGCTCCTCCTGGACCTTCGCTGTGAAGTCGGGATAGAGGGAGATGTCCATATTGCAGCTTCCCCTTTTCCCTTGCCACCCGCAGGGCTGTGTCTCTGTCCCTATAATTCAGTAGTTTTGCTATTATGGGTCTTGCGGGCGCCCCAGGCTTGGGGCGAGGGCCCAACGAACGATGGGCTCTCTCGACAACAAACATGGGGGAGAACACGTCCTCTCCCAGCAGAGCCCGCAGCAGTTTTTCAACGAAGAGTTCCATTCGCCCGGTGTGCGTCGACTCCGCCACGCCGGTGATGCGGACGTTCGACCTCCTTGAACGGGCCTCTAAATCTTCGGACTTGTCCTGAATGACCTGCAGTAGTTTACTGAATTGCCTGCGATCCGAGTCCCATGCCGTCTGTGCCTCCTCCACCTGCGTTATTCTCTGTTCGGACGCATCCAGCCTCTCTGAATTCTTATCCACTCGTTCCGACATGCGGTCCATGCGGTATGTGAGTGCATCAAGCTTGGTGTCTATCGCGGTCAGACTGCCCTGTAGCCCTTTTTCCATTGCCGCCAGCATTGCTTTGATGTCGGCGCACATAGAGCTCTCCGAGGCCGCTCCATCTGGAGGCCGCGCCGGCGGTGCTTCATCGGGCCCCTTCGGCTTACGGGGATCAAAAGACAGTTTGGGCTGGGTCTTATCGCTTTAGCCCATGGCGACGCTGAGGGTCAGCGGCCGCCGCGCGCCCGCCACTCCGGGGCAAAGTCCTGATCCAAGGGGGGCCGCGCTGCAGGTAACCCCCACCACATCTCGCAAATGCCCGGGCCGCCGACCTCTCCGAGTCACAATTCCACTCTCTAGTCTCTTCTCGGCCACAGGCACCAGTCAGCTCGCAGAGTCGTAGGTCAGCCTGTGCCACTCCCAGTGACCGATCGCCACCGCAGGCCCGAGCGAGAGAGGGGTGCTCCCTGCCCGGGACAGCTGTTCCGCGCTCCTCCACGTGCTCCGCCGCAATCCGGGACCGGGAAGGCACCCCAGGGGCAGCGACCAGTGACTGCTATCCGCAAGGGCCACGCACAGAAGGGCTGCGGCAGCAGACCGCTCCCATCCACACGATCGCCCCAGTGGCCCCTCCAACTCACGCAGCCAGGCCGCAGCACAGGTCAAGAGATCGAGCCCTCCGGGCCCTCACCGTCGCCCACCGGTCCGTCCACGGCACAGACACCAGCCTCCCGTCTAGCAGGGGGCAGCGAAGGAGGGCGCCGCAGCATCAAGGCACATCTCGGAGCAAGAAGGAGCGGCGATCACTCTGTAGACTCCACGTGCCCGGGTTATCGCCTGGGGTGCAGGGGGGGGAAAGCGCCACCACCCGGGCAGCCTGCAAGGGCCCACGACTCCCGGGCACCCAGTTCTGTCACCGCTGCGCTCCCCCGCCACCTCCCGTCTCGCGGGTGCCCCTCGGCCTGCGCCGATCCTTAGGGAAGCCGGGGGGGGGCGGCTCACACCAGACCGCCCGCCTCCCCCGCCGTCCGATGTAAATGTTTCTCGGGGGAGTCTCCGGGTCCAAATCACCGGGGGTACCAAGGGCTCCACGCGGCGCGAGCAGCCGCCTCCGCCGGGGGGCCCAGTCAGCAATCCAGCCGGAGGGGGGGGAGGGGGGGAGACACCACAACTCACTCTCCTCACCCCCTACGGGTCCGCACTCCTCCGCCTGTGTGTCCGGTGCACTTGGCTCCGCCGCTCCGCCGTCTCCCGGACTCACAGGAGACGAACCGGGCCGATCGGGTCCTCCCCCTTCAATTCTGCTGCATGTAGCGTGACGCACGGCGGGGAGAGCCACAGGACAGCCCGGGGATCGCGGCCCAGTCCGCCTCTCCGTACGGCGCCCGCCGTTGTCGACTCTCCGGGCCCCGCTCGCTGTCGCCAGGCATCCGAGGTGAGGCAGCTCAGTACAGGAGGGAACCCCCCCGCCAGCAAACTCGTCAGCTCCGCCGTTCAGGATTCTGTATTCGGATAGTTTGGGGCTTAGAGCGGGAGCTCCGCGCTTACACGTCCGCCATAGCCGCCGGCTAGCTCCGCCCCCGTTCTGAAAGATTTCGGCCGCCGACGAGATCCCGAAATTAAGGCGCTTGTATCGCCGTAGCCCCAAATGCGTGCTGAAGGTGGTAATGTACCGGCTCTCCTTGGCTAGGGTGAGTTGGTGGTACCCCGCATTTAAGTCCAGTTTCGAGAACCATCGGGCACCGTTCAGATCGGAGACAATGTCATCCATGGTCGGCGTGATGTGCCTCTCCCTTGTGATGGCCTTGTTCGGGAGGCGCATGTCGATGCATAGCCGGATCTTCCCAGGTTGTCGTGGCTTCTCGGCTATTACCATTGGTGACACCCAAGGTGTGGGTCCCGTAACCTTTCTATAACGCCCTGTTCCTCCAGCCGTCGGAGCTCCTCCTCTACTAATGGGCATAAGTGAAATGGGATGCGCCTGTGCCGGAGGGCTGTCGGTTGCACAGCGGGGTCTATGTGAAGTCGTACTGGCGGCCTCTTGATCTTTCCTAGGCCTGAGAATAGGCCCTGAAATGCTCCCAGCAGGTCGTCGACTTGCCGGTCTTGGACTACTCTGAGGAATGTGATCAGTCCTAGATCCTCGGCCGCATGGCCGCTGAGAAGTGTGTCTACTTCCTGGTTGATGACATGAATGTCGATGACAATTTCTGCCTTCTCTGACTGTACTGCGACCGTCATCTTGCCCTTCAGCGGAAGCGGCGTGTCGCTTCCATAAGCGAAGATCTTGGCCTTCGACGGTCGGAGCTCCGGCCGTGGTCTGAGGCGATTGTATTGTTGCACCCCCATTACTGTCACTGACGCACCGGTGTCTATCACAGCGTTCACCTCCGATCCGGCAATCAATATGTCGCAGCGCGGCTGAGGGCGCCGGGTGCTTTTGAGGGCTTTGGTAAATGATACAAGGTACATTTCTCCCTAATCGTCGGACTCAGTGTCTGATTCTGGGTACTCCCTGACTGGTTCTCTCTTGGGCCGTGGCTGCGACGATAAGGATGTGTGTGATAGTTGCCGTACCAGCTTCCTCATCGGCTTGTCCCGCTTGTGGCAGCTCCGCTGCATCTTCCTGCGGCAGACTGACGCGAAGTGGTTGTCGATGCCACAGTTGGTGCATGTCTTTCCACGGGCTGGGCATGCCTTGAGGGGGTGTTCGTCGTATCCGCAATACCCACATGACCTGGCTTGATCGGGGGCCCGCCGGTCGTGGGGCTTAGGCGGCCGTTCTTTCCTCCGGACTGCATCCGCTTTCTCCACTTTGACCTCCACTGTGCTGGCAGCTCCTTTCACCAGGGCTAAGTCCATTTCCTCTGCACGTGCTGCTGACAGGTCGTGAGTCCTGGCCAGGACGAGGATGTCGTTCATCGTGATGTTAGGTTTGCGAAGTATCATGCCTCGTAGCGTTTTACTCCTGATCCCCAAGATCAGCTGCGCCCTGATTTCCTCTTTGGCCCGGTCGCCGACCAGGTGCGTGTCCGCAAGGACCCTCAGCCTCGCGTGGAACGCGTCAACCGACTCCCCCTCGCGCTGTTTCGCTTGGCGAAGTTTGAAGTGTTCGTAATCAGGGTTGACCTGGGGGTCAAAGTGTGCGTTCAAGGCCGCAACCGCTGCTGCATAGTCCGTCGGGGGACCCGTGTCTGGCAGGTGCTTGAACAGTAGGTAGATCTCCTCCCCCGTGTAGTGGAGTAGTAGAGAACGTTTCACCGCTCCATCTGTCTCTCTGGACCCAATGAAGTAGTTTTCCAGCCTCCCCAGCCATGTCTGCCACCTCGGAGCGGCGGTCGTGGGGTCTGCGGCTTCGCTAAACGGAGGTAGCACTCCGGACGCGGGGTGATGGGGCAGTGTCCCTGCAGGGCCAGGCGTCTCATCATCACCCATCGCGGCGTCAAAATCCCTGATGTGTGAACAGGGGTCGTCGTGCACTCACTTGGTGGGTCGGTCGCCGCACGTGGGCAAGTGCAGCACGCTGCGCCGTCAGGCGAGACCTCTGTGGCTGTTCTGCCTCGCAGCAGGAGTTCCAGGGGGTTCAGAGGTCACCCCTCGTCGCCAGTGTTGTGTTCTAACCCCTGACCTCTGTCTGGGAGGGGTAAAGCCCTGGGTCAGCACCCTCGTGGCATGGGGAACCCAGGGGAGGCCTCGCGCTATTGCAGCGTAATGAATAGACCACACACACAGTGATTAGGTTGGGCGCGAACTGCCTGCTCGCCCACCCATTTATTATTTATATCTACGCGCTCACGTCGGGGACGTGAGCGCAACCTGCGCGTGTTCCGCAGCGCTCTAGCGGAAACGCTAGAGTGCTAACTGTAACACTCATGATAGACCTGCTCAGCATAAATGTGAGGGCTTTAGATCTGATGTCACTTCTTGTGATGCCACTTCCTGTAAAGTCGTTGCTTGTGATGCCACTTTATATGATGCCTTGTGTGATGTCATGCACCGTGATGTCGCGCACCATGATGTCACTTGCATACTCTCTAACTAGGTTAGTCCCCCTACTTCTTTTTTTGGGACCTGTGCCCTGATGCGAACTATCATTAGTGTTGTAATGTACACACAGTTTTAATTCTTACTATTTCTGGGTGGCTGCCTTAGGAGTGGCTGTTCAAAGAAAATATGTTTTGGGGGGTCAGTAGAGCCGCTCTTGGCTGAAAACGAAAAAGGGAGCAGTGGCTGGTGACACCTTATATTTTAAAGCCCTTCATCAATCGCTACAGCCTTTAAACTCTGCCCGCACTCCATGCACATGGCAGCAGGGCTCTGGATCCCGTCAGAGGAGAGCGGAGGAGGCATTTCTTTGGGGTGAATCCCTCCTGCCAGCAACCAGGGAGAAAGGGCTTGAGGGAAAGAGAAATTGAAGGAAAAATAAACGAGACGTACAAGCGTGTGAACAGATAAAGAGAATTATATGGAATAGAAGAAGGTTAGAGATGAAGAGAATTAAATAAAATAGGAAGCAGACTGGGGAAAGAACAGGAGAGAGGCTGGATAATAGAGAGGCGAGAGGGGAAGAATCAGAGGGAGAAGGAGGATGCGAGCGAAAGAAGATAACAAAAATAGGAAAGAAAGAAGCACAAAGACGAAGGATGGGTTCAGGAGAGGGAGGAGAAGAAGGAAGGGTGGGATGAAGAAGCAAAGGAGGAAGAGATGAAGGAGAGAAAGAAAGAAGGTGAGAGAAAAAGAGAGAGAAAAAAAGAAAGGGAAGAAGGCTGCCATGGATCAGGAATGAAGGTGGAGAGATGGTAGGTGAGGGAAAAAAAGAGAGAAAAGAAGAAAGGGAAGAAGGCTGCCATTGAGGCAGAAAAGACGGTGGAGATATGGTAGAAAGAGGGAGGAATGAAGAAAAGAAGGAAGGAAAGGGATGATGAGAAAAGGGGGAAGGGAGGTATGCGAGGATGAAAGGGGAATATAGGAAGGATGCAGTGGTTTAAATAGTAAAAAATAAGTGCAGGTACTAATTAAAATAGAGGTGTGGCAAGTGGGCGGGGCTAGGGTCGGGGCGAAATGAAAGATATGATCATAGCTAATGACTTCTGTACCAGCTGACACACATGTCAAAACACACGAGAAATGCGTTTATGGCAATAAAACAGATTAACCCATTACACGACATGATCCTCGGAAGCAGAGCGGCATCTGCCCTGCACTGGAGGAGAAACCTAACCTGCGCCTGCCGTCCTCTGGATCAGGGTACCGGTACTCTCCCTGGCTACAGACAAGTGCCGGTACTGAAGGCGAAAAAAATCGGAAGTGCCGGTACTCAGTACCGCTGAGTACCGGGCCATTTAAAGCACTGAGAAGAGAGCTAAGGAAAGAAAAGATGGCAGGCTGGAATGGATCAAAACAGGAGACAGACAGAACAAGCATTGGCATAGCCAATAGGTCTCGCTTTTGGGAGTATAAGTATTTAGTTATGCAGCACAATATCCTTGGTGCAATAACATCAACTGTTGCATGGCTAAACATTTATAAGGTCCCAAAGGCGAGACCTGTTGGCTATGCCAATGGGTAGTAAGCGCTATATAAATGTAATTACAATCCAATATAAAACGCAGTGCAAATGGGAAAAAACACCATGTTACATGATAAAACACCATCGTATCGACATTGAAAGTGAGTTATAGTCATGTTGGTTGACCTCCCTGCCCAGGGGATGTACCGGGTTCTGTATCAGTGATAGCAGAGGACCTTATGCCAGCCCCCAACAGGTCCAGTCCAAGAGAAGAGATTTAAGTATAATATAATTATATAAATCTAAACTAAATATAACCCCCTGCTGAACATGACAAATGAAAGCCTACTGCAAAAACCCACCTTTTGCTCATTAACTTCTGCTGTTCCCTATCCAGACACACTTGAACACAAAAGGATGCGTGTCCAAGCAGGAGTAAAGTGAGCAGCATGTGCTAGCACCTCGTGCTGCTTGGCTCTGAATGCAAGTGTCCACTAATCACGAAACAGGAGACGAGGATCTCTTTTGGATAAACCTTCTTTCCTGAAGCTGAACCCATCTTCTGAAGTTCAGCTTTACCAGTGGTAGTGACTGTGGTTAGGAACGATCTGGTATGAGAACTGTACCCTCCTTCAGCCAGAAGGAGACACTGAGCAAAGTGCTGCCCTAAGCTTTACTTAGAACATTAAAAGTAAAGCGCGGGTGCCACGATTATATCAAAAGTAAAGAAATAGATGTTTTTTCTATTTCTTTACTTTTGGTATAATCTCGGCACCCGCGCTTTACTTTTAACGTTAAAAGTAAAGTGCGGGTGCTGCGATGATACCCAAAGTTCAGGAAAACAAGCATTAGCCATGAAAGTCATCACGATCGCTGTGAAAGCCAAAGTGATCGCGATGACGCGCTAGTGCTGCTGGCTGGACTAGCGCATGGCGCGATATAAAGCCATATGGCTGCTTTGAGCGCGTGCATGCCTCGTGCACTGTAGCTCTATGCCAGCGGTAGTACTTTGAAAAGTCCCTTACAAAATGTCTCTCCGAGCCAGCACATGCGCTGGGCTCAGCAAGACCTAAAAAAGGACCACAGTATAAGGTCCACCGAGGTGAAGGTCATGCAGCTTGCAGGAATGGTGGTTATCAAGGAACTGGAAGTGGTCTGTGATCATGAGTGTTCCAGTGTGAAGGTTACGGTTAGATTTGGAAGAATTGGTAGTAGTGGTGTAGTTTGGGGGAACACAAAGGAGCTGCTGGGGACAAGACAGATTACCACATGTGAAAAGATACCACAGGAAAGTTACTTTAGTCTCTCTAACCTTTACAAGGATGCCTGGGCTGGACTTCCAATATTGAGAGGTTTATTGGCTCCGTAGGTCACATGAGGGTGGCACTACATAAAGAGGCGCTGAATTACTCTTTGTAGTGCAGGCTGGAAGAAAGGGAGGTAAAGGGCAAGTCCAGTGGCATGCTGCTGAAACTTGCTGCTCTGATGAGGTGCAAATGGAGCATCTCGGAGGTGCTTGCTCCACTTCTCACAGCTAAACAATGATAGAGAAGAAAATCTGTTAGACAGGTCAACGAGAAATGATATATATTTAAACAATTTCAAATACAATATAGACCTCTCTGGTTTGACAATGCGGCATTGGTTCAGTATACCATGTTGCTGCTACCCAATGTATTATAAATGTAGACAGATGGCGCCGTGAATCGGCTTACTCTGTAACGGGGAACGCCTGAGCTTTTCATTGGATTCCCTATTGGGTGACAGACATTTGACAGGTTAGTGACAGCCACTCCAAGATGAAGTCATTGAGCGGGGGAAATAATGAGCCTGTATTCTTTTGTTAGAGGCCCATAAGAAGTAAGTTCAACAAGCATTTACAATGCAATAGGTCTCGCATTTATAAGAGTTTGAGCTATTGGCATTGTAAAATTACAATGCCTTTTATTTATGTTTTGGTTTTAAAACAAATAAAAGGCATTGTCATTTACAACGTCAGTATCATAAACTTGCATAAAAGCAGTGTGTGGAGTGCAGCAGTGTGTGGCGTGCAGCAGTGTGCGGCGTGCAGCAGTGTGTGGCGTGCAGCAGTGTGTGGCGTGCAGCAGTGTGTGGCGAGCAGCAGTGTGAGGCGTGCAGCAGTGTGTGGAGTGCAGCAGTGTGAGGCGTGGAGCAGTGTGTGGCGTGCAGCAGTGTGTGGCGTGCAGCGGCATGCAGCAGTGTGTGGCGTGCAGCACTGTGTGGCGTGCAGCAGTGTGTGGTGTGCAGCAGTGTGTGGCGTGTAGCAGTGTGTGGCGTGCAGCAGTGTGCAGCGTGCAGCAGTGTGTGGCGTGCAGCAGTGTGTGGCGTGCAGCAGTGTGTGGCGAGCAGCAGTGTGAGGCGTGCAGCAGTGTGTGGAGTGCAGCAGTGTGAGGCGTGGAGCAGTGTGTGGCGTGCAGCAGTGTGCGGCGTGCAGCAGTGTGCGGCGTGCAGCAGTGTGTGGCGTGCAGCAGTGTGAGGCGTGCAGCAGCGTGCGGCGTGCAGCAGCGTGCGGCGTGCAGCAGCGTGCGGCGAGCAGCAGTGTGAGGCGTGCAGCAGTGTGAGGCGTGCAGCAGTGTGCGGAGTGCAGCAGTGTGCGGCGTGCAGCAGTGTGCGGCGTGCAGCAGAGTGCGGCGTGCAGCAGTGTGCAGCAGCGTGCGGCGTGCAGCAGCGTGCGGCGTGCAGCAGCGTGCGGCGAGCAGCAGTGTGAGGCGTGCAGCAGTGTGAGGCGTGCAGCAGTGTGCGGAGTGCAGCAGTGTGCGGCGTGCAGCAGTGTGCGGCGTGCAGCAGTGTGCAGCGTGCAGCAGTGTGCGGCGTGCAGCAGTGTGCAGCAGTGTGAGGCGTGCAGCAGCGTGCGGCGTGCAGCAGCGTGCGGCGAGCAGCAGTGTGAGGCGTGCAGCAGTGTGAGGCATGCAGCAGTGTGCGGAGTGCAGCAGTGTGCGGCGTGCAGCAGTGTGCGGCGTGCAGCAGTGTGCAGCGTGCAGCAGTGTGCGGCGTGCAGCAGTGTGCAGCAGTGTGTGGCGTGCAGCAGTGTGATGCGTGCAGCAGTGTGAGGCGTGCAGCAGTGTTTCGTATAGCAGTGTGCGGCGTGCAGCAGTGTGCGGCGTGCAGCAGTGTGTGGCGAGCAGCAGTGTGAGGCGTGCAGCAGTGTGTGGAGTGCAGCAGTGTGAGGCGTGGAGCAGTGTGTGGCGTGCAGCAGTGTGCGGCGTGCAGCAGTGTGTGGCATGCAGCAGTGTGAGGCGTGCAGCAGCGTGCGGCGTGCAGCTGGACAGAGCGGCGCCGGGCCTAGGAGACCGTGAGGCCCGGGAGGCACACAGCCCAGGAGACTCTGATCGGGCGGAGCGGTGAGCTGGTACTTCGCAGCCTGATCCTCCTGAGCTGTGACACTGAGGCGCTGGCACTCGCTGGGCTCTGCATCGGCGGGCCGGGGCCGGTGAGTTGGGCGGGCGCTGCACATGAGGCTGCAGTGAAGGGGCCAAACCAGAGACGCCAGCGCGGCACAGCCTTGGTCTGCCGGCCGGGGTCTAGTGTGGAAGTCAGCGGTTGCTGATATTTTTCCCCCAAAAAACATAACAAAACGAAGAAATCAAACTATAAATGAAGACTGGCTGTGCGGTGAGGGCGCCCGAGCTGGACTGCGGCGGATTTCAAAATGATCAAAGTGCCAGCAAAGTGCCAGCAGCAAGGCCCGAGCGACCTGCGAGGAACGCGCGCGGCTGCAGGGATGGAACCGCCCGGGGAGCCCGGTCTCCGCGAGCTGAGGCGGCGCAGTGCGAGAAGGATCGCGGGTGTAGCGGGCTAATATGCTCCCCCTGCCGTGGCTGGAAGAAGGAAGCAGCGTGAATGCGGTGCTTGCAGCCTGCAGAGGTGCGACTCTAAAGGAGGGAAAATCCATGATGAAAATAAAATTAAAAAAGACCATTTTTGCAGTTGCTGCAGACAAATCATAGCATCAATAAACCTTGGCAGACTGCAGGTGAGATCGGGGTGCGCCTCAAGGTATTCGACTGTGCTCTTCGAAGTTTGCTGACCAAGTACCCTGTTGTTTTTCTCCCGCCCACACCAGTTCGGGTCAGACCTAAAGAAAAACAAGCGCTAGTAATGTTGCCAGTTGTGGGTGTGCTGGCAGAGGAGGCTGGGTCTGCGGCCGCGAAATTGAAAGTGATCGTGAAAGTTAAAGAAAGCGCGGCGCGCGCGCCCGCCCACATGCACTGTAGCTTTAGGCCACGGCAGCACTTTGTAAAGCCCAGATATAAAATGTCTCTTCGAGCCTTTGGCTCGCGAGACCTAAAAATGGAGTAAGAGGGAAAGCACACCTGAAGGTAGGAGTCGGTCAGCAGAGCGATTCCGGCTCTTATTTCACATTAAATGTACGTCCGGCTTTGTGCCGTGTCCTGCCCTGCCCTTCAGCATTGGCTGAATTTTAAATATGCTTTGTTTTGGCAGATTTTTTAACATGAAACTCGCGCCTGTTTGTTCCGGCTCATCCTGTGTGTGAGTGAGGGAGGAATATCATATGTATGTGGTATCGAGGCCTGCATGCCCACGGTGCACGATCTGGCAGCGTTAGAGGTGGGGTGACCTGCGAATCAATCCGCGCTCAAGAGACATTTCATGTATCGAATCGATGCTCGAACCGGATATGTCGCCGGAGCCAGACCTGCACTGCAGCGGTCTGGTTCACTCATTCTGCTTGAGTTCGCTCTTGGAGCAAGGCCTTCTATGCAACAGCTTTAGCCCCCTTGCCACAGCCCGGCCATAAAATGGCTTGTTTTCTCTTTTCCGCCTGTGTTCTGGACATGTCTCCATGGCCAGACCTCCCATGCACTCCCCCTATTCCCTTTTTCGGCCTGTCCTTGGACATGCCTCTGGAGCCAAGCCTGCAGTGCACCTTCTCTACTTCCTTTCTTCCGCATGTCCCCCTGCTTGGGGGCACAGTTGTGCTTGGCCAATGTTAAAATGGGGGGGTAGGTTGCACAGAGAATGGTGGGAGCCAGGGCCGGACTGGGAACCCCAAGCAGCCCTGGCAATGTTGTCAGGCCTGCCATGGCTGTGTTTGTTACTGGGGGTGGGTATTGCACCACTGCTGCAAAACCGGCCCCCAGTAACAAAACCGGCCCCCACCCTACCATTCTCCCGGGGAATCGCTCGATGCCCGCTACGGTCAGTCCGGCTGGTGGGAGCAGGGCCGGGCCACAGTCTAGGACTGGCAAACCCCTCACTATTCAAGACCAAAGGCTGTGCCCAGCTGGGAAGTTTCACCTGTGAAGTGTTGGGGACAAGTCCTGGCCGGTGGCCTAGCTCTGCGGCCAACTACACTTTACAGAGCCGAGGATAATGCGCCCCTGGGGTTGGCCACCTGCAGAGGGTTGGGCGCCAGGCCTGGCCAATGATTTACTATTCCTAACTCCACAGACATACAGATTTACAATATGTATAGCTTTAGGGTATGCATATGTGAAGTTATTGATAGTAAATCTAAACCTACTTATATATATTTACATTCACACTATTTTGGTAGTTGACTTTCCAATATCATGTGGTTGCATCTGGTTTTAATGGTGTTATTATTTTTTAATCAACCCAGGAGTTTTGATTGACAGTTTTAAACCTTGGCTGTCAATGGTTCTTCAAATGATTCACTGATGGGCATGATTCGTTTGCGGGGTCTGTTAAACCTACTTGTGACACAGCTCGTCTCCAAGACACACGCAGTGTGGTGGTGTCAGGCAAAGACCTGGCACAGCTTTGGTACATACCAGGGGCTTAGCCATCAATAGTGTAGAAAGTGGAGTGGGGCTGCACAAGAGTAGGGGGGACTTTAGGGGCTCTATGCACTTAAATAAGTGGTATTTTTAGTACCAAAACAGTGCAAGGGCGACACAATTTCAGGCCCATGGCACGCTCGCTACACCAGTGGCATATTCCCAAAGGTGAGCCTAGTAAAAGATGGAACCAGTGCTTAATTTTGAATGAGTGCCAGTGCTCGAAACTCTGCTCAGAAGCCTGCGGCGGGCGCTAGTACATGTCAGAGCGCCGAATACTAAAGATACTAACGGCTCTGTAGGCTCTGTAGTCTGCAATCTGCCTCATGCCTCTTTAGTCAACTACAAGCCACTCCCTACCCCCTTACCTCACTCTTGCAGGTTCCTGCTTTCTCCCTTTGTGACCGGTTTCTGTCTTTCTCTTTCTCCTTCTCCTCTATATTTGTTTTGATGCTTTCCCTCTCTTAGAAATATACAGTGAGGAAAAATAAGTGCCAGTCTACAAAAATGAGTGCCGGCGCCCCCCACTAGTATCCACCGGCTCAAATTAAGCCCTGGATTGAACATTCCCACACCTACACAAACAACTTTTTTTTGTACATTTGGCCACTCACTGTCAGTACCTTCTTCCTTCCTCTGTGCAGATCACAGTGGGGGGTTTCTGAAGAGATTATTTCATTTTAAATTCAGTTTACAAGTGGAATATCCTGTCCCAGTAAGTATCGTGCAGTCAGCCCCCATCTGGACCCGCTGGCCGTGTTATGCCTTGTCGCTTTGAAGCCAGTGGAAATGTTCGAAGGAATGTTGAACGAGGAACATTCTTGAGGGATGTCCAATTCTGTTCGTGTTTGTATTACAGCCTGAAAGTGACATCACTGTAGGAAGGTTATAAATACCGTCTAGCTCCCATTGAGCATGTGGGAAAATTGAAAACACAGGGCTATATTTAAACTCCCGAAGTCTGCGTCGGACAGTTCAATATGTCACAATCAACGAAGAAGTGTGGACTTCAAAGGGTGCTTGTTTTCGTCTTAATTATGTGCATCTTAACAAAGGTAAGCATTTGTAATCCCTACGTGGAGTGTTATATTTAAGAAAGGGGACTAGGAATGAAGTAAAGGCTTTACATAGTATTTTTAATCTCATTTATAAATACTTTTTTCACTTCAACTTCTTTAACATTAACATCTTTAACTTTAACATTTTGTTATATGAAACATGCATATGTGTGTGTGTTTAGGTGTGTGTGACTGAGTGTGTGTGTGGGTGAGTCTAAAAGTAGAACATGTGTATACTCCTGCTAAGCCTGGGACTGCTAAGGTTACCACAAGAGTGTACCACAGTTTAATGCAAGACTTAAACCTTCCTAAAGATGCACCTGGAGTATGTAGGTCAGAATAATACTAAAGGCAAGATTATTGGTAGTAATATAAAATCTGCCAAAAATGTTGGTTTGTGTAATGACGCTGGTCGCAGAATAACTATTGATTTATAGTTATTCCAATGTGCAGGAATTCCGCCATGCTCACTCCGCTAACACCGCCAGTTCTGCCACCAGTAGTAAAATATCAATTAAGGGTGTTGTTAAATTGCCCAGAATAGCCCAGATTTTAGCGGGAGATGCCCTTCTGGATATGTCCTTTGTGGAAACAAAGCTGGGTGGGCGGTATGAAGTTCTGATGCAAAAATATTGCCATTTTACTGACACTCTTGATATTAAAGAAAATTCAAGGATTTCTTGGAAATCAATACATGCACCATAAAGTAACCCTTGCATGAATGTATGCCAGCAAGTGGAGACATAGCGAATTGGTTTACGATTTTGAGGGTGTGATCAGAAGATGGACACTGAGTAATTGGAGCAGGCAATAGGAAAGGACCGGGAAGTTATTGCAGATTGGAACCGTGTAATGACTTCATGCAGCTAGCATTACCCTGACAATGGAGCCCAACATTATCAGAAGGGCTGATAGACTACAGCGCCTTTGCACAAATCCATTTTGTTGCCATTAGAGGAGAAGGTCGTCATACTAATGGTGCCAGAACTGAGTTCCATATGGAACAGGACACGCTAACACGTTTATTACAATAAATTAACATGATTAGAAAAACATCAAAGGAAAGACAAAAGGCATGTATTACAATTTGTCAAAAAGCAATTTTCACATTTCAATTAGGGAAATTTAATGCTTGCAATATGGGTTTAAAGAGCTCTGATTTCGATGTGATTTTTAAGAACAGTGAAGAAATTACACATATTCGCCTGATATTGTGAAAAGTGCAAAGGCCAATAGTGTTTTTAAAAGCTAAGGGTGTTTGAAGGACCACTCACATCTACCCACCTTGCAATGAATATCTGTAGAGGACAAAAATCTTAATGATGCAATAAAGCATTTTCAGGTATAAGAACCCCCTTTTACCAAAGAGATGACTGCATTGGAGGTGGGCCACAGCCGTGTCTTGTCCAGTGTCTTAAAGACCTCGGCCAATTTAGGAGCAAGAGGGATAATTTGTTACAGGTCACAGAGTCATATTTTGGAAGTCCACTCCTTTCAAAAGTCTGAAAGATTTTGAATATTTCAGTAAAATCCAAAAGTTTAACTGCAGATCACGCTGAATGAGAGAAGACATGTTTTGACCATGATATATGGTGTACTGGGGACCTGAGGATGACTTTACACTACATTTTTAAGGGTTTTGTAGGATATCCTGGCAGTGGTTGGGACTCACTGTAGTCTCCTTAGAACATTTGGGTGAGTGCTGTTTTTCAGGCCTGCTCCAGCACTCGCACAATTCTGTTTTGCCCTCTTGCAAGGTGGGCGGGTACTTACTTTGATTGGTCTTTACAAACAGCGCAACAATGGCCTGTTTACCCACCTACTGATGCATTTTCCATTGTGGGGATGTTATTCTTGGCAAGGGCAGATGAATGTGACATCAGATTTTGACGCATATATGACTGGATTTTAAAAGTTTATTGCTGTGTATCTTTTAGACGCTTTCCTATGTGTAGACTAAGGGCTAGAAGCCTTGATAGACCTATGATAGAAGTGTAAAGAATGAGATAGGCACTTGTGTGATACAGAAGTGACAATAAAATCAGTGCTTAAATTGTGCCAATTGTGCAGGTGGTTGACACAGACACTAATTTTTAAGAATCGGGACTTAACCTCATCGCCAGACTTTGACCCTGAGCATGAGAGAACAACAGAATAGGGAGAAAAAATAGGAAGTGGATGACTTAAGTAGAAAAGAACCTGCAAGAGTGAGAGAAAGAGGCAGGAAGTGTAGTGTAATGCAGGGGTGTTGACACCTCTCCCTTCCCCGCATTAGCAGCTACAGCAGGATGAATTTTTTCATGGGCCTTTTCTGTGTGAAACTTGGCAGACAAAGGCTTATACTTAAGGTGAAAAGGTGGAAAGGTGAGTGAGTGGAAGGAAAGATGGATTAAATGGTGGATGGTTGGGTGAGTGAATGGGTGGATGGACAGAAGTGTGAATAAATGAGTGAAAGGACAGATGTAAGGATGGATTACTGAAAGGGAGGAAGGATGAATGAATGGATGTGTGAAACAGTGGCTTGATGGCTGGATGAGTGAGTGAAAAGATGGACAATGAGTGAAAGGGTAAATGGATAGTGGATGGATGGATGGATGGATGGATGAGTGAAAGGCTGGATGGATAGGTTGGAAGGGTGGATGAATGAGTGAAATAATGGATGGATGGCTGGATGAGCGAAAGGATGTATGTAAGTGGATGAATAAAAGGGAGGATAGATGGATGGCTACAGGAAAGGATGGGTGAGTGGATGAATGTAAGGGTGGATGGATGAGTGAAAGGACGGATGGATGGATTTGTGAGTAAAATGGTAGATGGATGGGTGAGTGAAAATGTGCATAGATAGATGCATGGATGAATGGGTGAAAGGATGGCTGTAAGGATGAATGACTGAAAAGGAGGAAGGATGGATAGAGGGATGAGTGAAACAGTGAATGAATGGATGGATGAGTGAAAGGGTGGGTGGATGGATGTCAGGATGGATGGATGATTGGAGAAAGGATGGATGGGTGAACAATGGGATGGATCAATGAGTGGATGGATGAATGAATGAGTGAAAGGGTGAATGGATGGATGAATGAGTGAAAGGGTGGATGGATGATGAGTGAGTAAAAGGATGGATGGATGAGTGAAAGGGTAAATGGATGTATGATGAGTAGATGGATTGGTCGAAGAGTCTGATGGATGAATGAAAGGATGGATGCCTGAGTGAAAGGGTGGATAGATGGTTGAGTGAAAGGTAGGATGGCTGTATAGAGCAAAAGGATAGATAATTGAACGAAGGATGGATAAGTGAAAGGATGGCTGAGCAAAAGGATGGATGATAGATGAAAGGGGAATGGATCAGTGAAAGTACAGATGACTGAGTGAAGGGATGGATATGTTTGATAGATAGGTTTGAAGATAGATGGATTGGTTTGGATATGGATGGGCAGACGGATTGACGGAATCGTGATAGACTGAATGTTGGATGAAGGACTGAATGGATACAGAATGTAAAGGTGAGATGGTGATTATCAGCGGGTGGATGGAAGGATGAGAAGATGAATGGATAGATGCTTGGATGAAAGAGACAAGAGACCTCTTCAGGGTGGGGTTGTAATAATTTGCTTCGTTTGCTTGGTGCCGTAAGAGCTTTGGTTCAAAGTGAGGGGTATTTTAATTTTCTTACTACTCCCTTGGTGTGGTGGATAAAAGAGGTATGAGATGGACTCAGGACTATCTCATCATTCAGCAGTGCTGGCATTCAGGCTTTTATTTTGATCCTAGGCGAGCGTTGCACCTCTGCACTTAAATTTGTTTTTGCAAATTAAGCATGTCATTAAAGTCAATGGTGCAAATGTATTCCAGGGTTGTTAAGGGGCTCATGCAGTGGTGTAAAGTATAATATAATCTATTTTGTGAATGAACAACTGCTTTAAAAGCATCCGTGGGGGGGGGGGAGGGGATGGAGAGCCTAGCACTACCGCACAGCGAAGCATTATAAATATTGCTTTGCGGTGCCACAATTCAACTGCACTTAAATGAAGACCAGCTCTTAGGATGATCTCAACACAAGGAAAAGTTCGTTGTCTTGTTCATTTATTCAAATCTTGGAGAAAAGAATGCCATAAGTTCAACCCTACTTGTGGAGTATTCGAGTAGTGAGCGTAAAGATATTCGCTGACACAGTGGGTATCTGTTCCATCTCCCATTTTTCTTTTGTCCCTAATGGTTCCACTGGCATTTTTATTTAATGGCAACAGTTTCTAGGTTTCTTTCTTAGTCCTGTGGGCCATAAGGGAGAAGATCCTTCTTCTATTTGTTTTTTTGGCAGAGTTTTATAAGCGCGAACTTAAGTATCCTTACCTGGGTATTCACCAAAACTCTGTGCAAAAGTCCATCCCTGATGGCACCACAGTTACAGTTTTTGGGATGCTGAAGTTGCAACCTAGGGTGCCGCCTACCTCCTTCCCATATAAATGATTTCCATAGACTTGCAGCAGAGAGGGCCTCCTTCTACTTACTATTTTTTGCAGAGTTTGGATTGCTCTCAAACAGATGTGCATAACTTTCTACAGTATGAATTGTGATCATCACAACTAGTGTGCAGTGCAAATGTGTGTTTTCAGAATATCGTTGTCAGAATATCTTCTGACATAAATATTGTGGCTTAACTATAGTCTACATAAATATCACCCAATTGGAGTTGGTAACAGAAAATGTACACATAATTGGACAATATTTTTGTAAATGATATTTGGGCTTCAATATATATGTCAGACTTTACTTCTGCGTACAGCCTGCAGGAGAGGATGTGGCTTAACGGCCAGTGCGCCCAACGTCGGTGTGGGGAGCCAGGTTCTCGTCTCGGCATCGGCTCAACAACTTGTGATTCTGGGCAAATAACTGAATCGCCCCATGCCTATGGACAGCACCTGGATACCCACACTAGTGTTAAGTGCGCTCTACAAATCCCAGTGATGTTATTTCGATATACTTAATCTGTGTATAGTATTCTGACATCCCACTGAGAATAACATTGGTACCCCTGTTGTTATGGACACACACACCTATTTGTGCATATTTAAGGGTTTATTTACAAGCCCATTGCGCTGCCGGTGCGTCACTTTTATTGATGCACCGACAGCTCAATGGGCTTCCCCATGTTTACAAGGCCATGTAAAGTCACCCTGCTTGACCTTTCATGGCCTTGTAAATTTGTTTCCCTTTCACGCATAACTCTGCATGAAAGGCGCGTTCCATGGGTGGTGCCAGGGCCGGACAGGCCGTAGCGGGCACCCAGCGTTTCCCCGGTAGGCCACCAGGTTAGGGGCCAGTTTTAGGCCCCGGGGGGTCGTTTTGTTACCGGAGGCCGGCAATATTGGCCCCCTGTAACAAAATCGTCCGAAATTGGCCGTAGCAAACAGCTCGGCTGCACCCCCCTCCCCCACAAGGGGGGCCCGACCGAGCAGTTTGCCAGGGCCGGTTTCGGGTCCCAGTCCGGCCCTGGGTGTTGCTGTGGGTTTTCCCACGCAACATCCATGGAACGTGACACATTCCCAGATTTGCAACATTTTGTAAACCTGGGAATGTGTCAGAATCCTACGCCTCACCAGGGGAGGCGTGAGAAGGCGCAATGAGGAGAATTACTTTTATTTCTCTATGTTTTTTCCTCTTTCTATGCGTGCTGCATTCTGCCGCACCCATAGAAAGAAGAAATGCCTCTAATGATTTTTTTTGTGCAGAAAGGTGTCCCTTCCTGCACAAAAACATAGCGCCAGCAGGAGGCAACACTCCCCTTCCCCCCCACAGTAGCATGCATGTCTACGCATAAATAAAACACACCACACACATTTTGTTTGGGTAAGAAACTGCTGCAGGTTTATTACATACGCCGTTATGTAATATGGTGGGTTACCTTACGGGCGATCCAAGGGTAGGCAACCAACTGGGCCGCCTGCCCGCCTGATGAGCAAAGCAGCACCGGGGCGAACCCCATCTGTGCTGCCCCTTCGGTGATCCTCTTCCCGGATCACGGTCCCTTATTACTCAAGCCCCTTTCAGGGCGGAGCGTAGCAAGGCAAGCCCCCGGTTGTTCAGGCCCACAACCGCCCGAAGGATAGAGGGTGGGGGAGGCCTATATACCTCCCCCCGGTTCCTCGCGCCATGGAAATGACGCGCCCCGCGCGCCATAGCCACAGGCTGCCTGAGTAGGGGGACTCCTCCAGAGGGGTCCCCATAATCAGAGGAAGGGGGGTGGGCTGGTGCCTTGCTGGCACTAGAGGCCCGCCCTTCTAGGGCACCCTGCGGGCGCCAGGGCAGGCACAATCATCCCCTTAGTGCAGGCACCCTTGCAAAATGATGCAAGGGTGTCTGCGCTGGCACACGTCTGATGTTTGTGCACTGGCGCAGGGGAGAAGGACAGGAGTGTGCTTTATCTTTTAGATATGGCGCATTCCTACCCTTTTATTTCGACGCACAGCAGCACAGCAGGAAGGCTTGCTGTGCTGCCGTGCTTCAAAATATTGTAAAGGAGGCCCTTATTTTGTAAGGATGACATTTGCAAAATGGAACGTGAATGCCACACACAGAGGACGTCGCTATCTCCCATTTGTTATTCTCTGCTGGTTCTTTTCTCAAGAATTGTCTAATTGGTGTACCCCTGATTTCTCATCAGCACACCTGTTCGTAAGGTGTAAATGGTCATGAGCATGTAGGCTGTGATCATTGCAATGCAACTGGGGAAGAAAATCTTCTCAGAGGCTTGTGAGGGAAAGTCCTCCCCACCCTGAGTGGCTTAATCTTTTGAACTGGATGGGAGTTCCCTCCATCTTGTTGAACACCTTTGAAGGCGACACATCAGCTGCTGTAAGTGTTTCCAGAATGTGGAGATGAGTGCTAAATGTATCCTCTTTGCTAGTAATGAGGCTAGATGCCTCACCTGAACCTCAGTGGGCCTGTTCTCTTGCTGCTGTTGACACTGTTTGCATGATACAATATTGTAAAGAGAATGACAAGTGAGTAAATTAGGTCACTGACTGTGACTGACTGCCCAGTGTGCCCATTGCTTATTAAATGTAAAATATGTAATATATGCAATAAATGTAATATAAACAAATGTAGTCTTAAAATGTTGTTGTGCAGATTCTGACTGTGCAGTGCTGTCCTTCAAATATGCAATCATGTTATGTGTAACTCACTGGCAACTAGAGCTAAATTCCACTGCCCTGGAACAGGGAGACAGATACGTGGGATGTGGGCTAGCAGGTACCTTTGTTGCGGCTTCCAAAATTAGAAGAAGTAAGGAAATGTATATTTTTTTACTCCTGCTTGCTTGTGGCTGCACTTGTAAATATATCTACTGTGCTGTTTTCAAGCACCAACAACTCTTGAACAACTACTGCACTTGTTGCTGCATAATCATAACCTCTGTATTTTATCACTGTTAAAGAGCAGGTCTAAAGTAGCTTAGAAAATATATTAAAGTGAGAGGGACATTAGAGAGGCAGAAGAGATTACAGAGGCATGAAACTGTTCTGATGTGAGAGAGAATGATGTAGGGTGGAGGAGATTTCAATGAGGGAGAGGAGAGGTGGATGCATGTTGCTATGGCTGTTCTTTCAAGACTTTTGTGGAGGCATTCCACCATCTATATTGGAAAACCTTTGTATGGTAATATTTCTGCTGTCTGTGACCTGAGCAAGTAAGATGGTATAACATGTTGATCATAATATCTATATGTAATGGAGCAGTTGGATTTCTATGCAGGCCTATTGGATTTGTCTAGTACTGCTGTCTGCTGTATGCGATTGTGAGATTTGCATAACGTTTAATTTTTCTCACTTGTCACTTCAAAGCTGATTCTAAAAATCTTCTTAGAATGGGTAGAACGGAAAGACAATGTGAAAAAAGATGCTTTATACATTTTTTTTGCCGAGGTGCGGAATGGGAGGTGTCAGTGCTGGAAATGTGTGTGGGGGGCATAGCTATGGTCCTGGACCACACACACCTACAATTATTTTGGGCTCCAGGATTTATTTACTGTTTCAAGCTTAGCACGGTGGTGATTACAGTCTTTAGCTAGCTGATGTATTTGTTTTGCAAAGTTGACAGAGAAATTAAATGTCACGCTGAAGATAGGAGCAAATTATTCCGGTGTAAGTTAATGAGGTCACTGGCCAGGAAAGAGCATGGGTACACTGTGGCACAGAGATTATTTTTCATCTGGCGACCTTTCCAGGAAAGTCAACTGAAATATGATTAAACCTGTAAATTGTATTTTCTTTGCAGACCTGTGCACAGCTCTGCCATGAGCAATGCTACTGCCCCTGGGGGCCTCCTCGCTGTGCCCCTGGGGTCCCTCTAGTTCGCGATGGCTGTGGGTGCTGCAGGATATGTGCCCGGCAGTATGGCGAAGCTTGTAATCAAGTGTATGTGTGCCACCATGAACAAGGACTCTATTGTGATTATACTGCCAGTTACATAGGAAGAGGAGGCATTTGCAACTGTAAGCATTTATTGTATCATTATACTGTGTATATAGTAATGGCAAACATAAATGGCTTTCTCATTACTTGCTGGCTTTTGAAGTTTAAGAAGCATAAAGGTGTGCGGTGTAATGTCTTTCCTCCAATGGCCAGAAAGGGAGTACAAAGAAGTTTTCCATCAATAATGGCAACGGGGGTTCATCAATGGAAAACTTAAGGTCTGTCCATCTCTAAATGAAGCGGGTGCATCAAGGGTTTGCCTGACAGAGTCGATCACTTGCAATGGCATACCCTGTTTGCCAAACTCTAAATTGGACCCTAAGAATTTCTTTCCGTTTATATTCATTGTACATAACTTTGGGCTTGATTTAGAGTTTGGCGGACACATATTTACTCTGTCAGGGCAATGGAGTAAATTATGCCATTGCCCTAAGGGAGTCTCTGGCTGCCAAAGTTTGAGATGTCCATCGGTCCAGTGGTTCTTGTAAATGCATCAAAAATATGTGGGACAAATCTGTCAACATGATGGAGCCATACACCAAAGTTTCAATGTTATTTTTATTTTCAAAAAGAAAATCCCATGGCAGGATTTTCTTTCTGGAAATAGAAATAGCTACGAATTCCTCACCATGGGAGGTTTCTCCCATGATATGGAGGCAATTTTACAGTTTTCACTGCGCCTCACCACCAGGTTTAAACTGGCATTGAGGGAAAGTAAAAGCAGGCCGCTTGTTTTCCCACTCTAAATAGGGTAAGCGGCCACATGGCCCAACCTCTGACAGCCCTAACTCTGTTGGGCGCTTGGTGGTGTATTTTGCCGGTGGGGATGAACTATTCTCCCCCATCGACATACTGAAGGTCCGCCCGACTATAAATGAGGCGAGAGGACCTTTAGTTTGGGGGAGAGGGACTCTGTCGCAGCAGCGATGAAATACCCTCTATGCCAAACTGTTCTCCACCATCGACATACTGAAGGTCCGCCCGACTATAAATGAGGTGAGAGGACCTTTAGTTTGGGGGAGAGGGACTCTGTCGCAGCAGCGATGAAATACCCTCTATGCCAAACTGTTCTCCACAATCGACATACTGAAGGTCCGCCCGACTATAAATGAGGTGAGAGGACCTTTAGTTTGGGGGAGAGGGACTCTGTCGCAGCAGCGATGAAATACCCTCTATGCCAAACTGTTCTCCACCATCGACATACTGAAGGTCCGCCCGACTATAAATGAGGTGAGAGGACCTTTAGTTTGGGGGAGAGGGACTCTGTCGCAGCAGCAATGAAATACCCTCTATGCCAAACTGTTCTCCACCATCGACATACCGATGGTCTGTCCGATTACAAATGAGGTGAACGGACCTTCAGTTTGGCAGAGAGGGAACTTTGTTGCTATTGCGACAGAGTATCCTCTCCGCCCTTTATTGCATGAATATCATGAAAATCTGTTTTTGTCCCCAACCTCGTGAGAACTTCTTTACTAGTGGCTTTTTACCCCCATGGAGGTATACATGAAATTTTGAAAGTGTGATTGAGAACTTGCATTAAAAGTAATATGTGCAGTCTCATTTTCATATTATGTGAGACTAACATCACGTTATTGTTTAGGCATGGCACCACTGGCATATCTCTTTTCAAAAGGATGTATATGATTTGTGTAATCAAAACCCCCTGTGTGTTACTATAAGGCACAGTGGCATTAAAACTCTATTTCTCACTTTCACATCGTTTGTAAAGGTATTGCAGTGCACTGGGCCTGTAACACAATTTGTTTATAATCAATGTGACAGTCTTTAAACTAATAATGTTATTAAAGGCCGTGAACTCAAAAAATGTTAGGTATAACATGTAATCCTTAAATTGGGGACCTTTGTAAGCCACATTTTGACTGCGATTGTGTTCTGGCACTGGTCTCCAGCAAGACATGATTTTGCAAGAACCCAGCTATTGTAACCTAAAGTTGGAAATCAATGAGGAAGTGGTGGGCACTGGCAAGCTAGCTCCTAACACTTGCTCTCAATTCGAAACCGGCACTGAGCAAAAAGTAGACGGAGAGCCACCGCACAAAAAAGACTAAGCAAATGACAAAAAAATATAAAACTGCACAGATTCTTAGAAAAGAGAAGCATAGCACCAGAGCAGGGTTC
Source organism: Triturus cristatus (assembly GCF_964204655.1). NCBI lineage: Eukaryota > Metazoa > Chordata > Amphibia > Caudata > Salamandridae > Triturus > Triturus cristatus. The sequence goes on from NC_140590.1 coordinate 1,547,381,105, forward strand.
TTAAGCTGAAGTAGTGGTAGCAAAAAGTGCAATAATTTAAGAAAACGAAAAGAGTTATAGCACCAACACAAGAGTCAGTAACATAATCAGCTGTAACAGTGAAGCATTTTCAGGAACAGAAACAGCTATAATAGATAAAAAATTAAATTAGGAATCAAGTATGTGCAAAGGGCACAGGAACAATGAATTGGTCTTAAAACTGAGCAGAAAGAAAGCCCATACATCAGCAGAGACTCAGTGGGAATACAGTAAAAGGTAGAACCCCTTTTGACCATCCGGGGCATTACCTGGTAGCAGGATGCAAGAATTCTGACAGTATTTACCGCCCCATCAAACTGGCAAAGATTAGTCCATATGTAAAGTGTAGACTAATAGCCTAAACTGAGCATGACTGATTTAGGAAACATTTTGCAAAGGTACTTTAGGACATGAGCATTGCAATGGTGTTGATTACCCAAGATTGCTTTATTTTGACATAACCAGATGTTGTTATGGTTCATAATACCTTGAGGAAATGTTGTCATGGAACTTCTACTGCTTATAGGAGGATAGCTTGAGGTTTGATGGAGCAACTGAGTAGAACATGGTTTGTCAATTGGACCAGTTACGAGTGTTGGCGTGAGTACCTTCTTGATGCTCCGTCTGTCCTTGGGAAAGATCACAGGAGGGGTTGGGAGCATCTTCTTGTTACCCAGCTTGGATTATCATTGCCTAAGTGTATGTGATTGCTGCATTCTTTTAGACCAGAAGGCAGAGGCAATTCATTATCTCAAATGGAAAGAAACATCTATTCCTTATTTTTCAGTGTTGCAGAGAACCCTGTGTTAGTTCTCTTATGTTCTAGCACGTGTCCCCATGCCACGGTTTTTATATTAAGTGTTTGCTTTGATAGAGAATAAACTTGAGATCAGTGGGATCCATTATATGATAGATGCCTGAAGAGGAGGTCTTTGGGAACTTTGTCAGGTTCATGGAGAAGTTAAGGTCACTGGTCAAAAGGTATGGTCTAGTCTCTGGTCACAATATAGATTCCCCTTATGGCTCTCTAAGTCAGTGGGAAATAATGAAAACTTAAGGGTGTGGGTATAATATCTAATTTTAACTAAAATGTAAACAATAGCCCACCTCTGTAATGGGACTATCCAGCTTGAGGAAAATTAGCACCACTTTTATATATGAAAATGTGCCTTGTGGTATTACTCGATAAACAATTTCTGATATTTTTTATGTCCTACAGACTGTTGACTTTATTACTTTGCAGGATGGTTTATCTTTATGATTCGAGTAGTTTACATTTGATTTGGTTATCCTGATCATTCCCAGGGAAAGGTGGAATCCTTAAAATTTAAATTTTGGAAAGCAGCTCCATGATGAATAAATTCCCACCATTTAAGCTTCAGAATCTCAATACATGAGCACTTTTTCAACTACTTTTCAGCCAAGCTAATCTCGAACCTAAGAAATCCTCCCAGAAGAGTCCAAAAAACTGCTCTTATAGTATAATGTTAGTTAGGCATGTTTACAGTGTACTGGTTATGATACTCTCAAGAATATTTGTGGCCAGGTGAGTAAAAATAAAATAAATTCCAGAGAGAAGGAGAACATGAAAATATGATTTAAAAGAGGAGTGCATTTCAGTTATGTATTTTCTTAGCTTGATATGCAGTTGGAACTATGATGCACTTTATTCATCTTGTGGGAATGACACTAAACAAAGTATCAAAAATAAACCTTCTATTGCCATCCATTTGAATGTTTCTTTTAAAAGATTTGACAATTTTAATGCTGTTCTTTTGATGTTTCATTTATAGTGCCTAGCTTCATCAACATTAAGGTCAAATTAAGGGGCAAACGTACAAGGAAGTGGCGGAGTGAGGCGTTAGCCGTCATGGCTTAACTCCTCACTCCACCACTTCAGAAACGCAAGGCTGCGCCATATTTACAAGGATATGGTGCAGGCTTGCGTTTACCCCTGCACTGGCATTACACTTAGCAGTGTAGCGCCAACGCAGGCACCTTTGCATCAAAGTGCAAGGGTGTCTGCGTGCATGGAAGGATTGTTTATGTGTAGGAAGTTGTCCCTTCCTGCACATAAACAATCCTGAAATGCCATTTTGTCACTTCTATTAATGCAGCACACATGTAAGTTACAAAATGTAATTTCTTTTAAGGATTGTTTATGTGCAGGAAGGGTCACCTTCCTACACATAAACAATCCAAGGCGTTTTGCTTTTTCCATGTGTGCTGCACAAAGCAGCACACTTGGAAATAGAAAAAACGAGGAGATATAAAACATGTCTCCTCGTTTCGCCAAATTAAGAACAGGTTTTTCCTGGACTTAATTTTGGTGCTGCCTCCTATATACGCAGCCCTTGTAAATAGGGGGCAGCGTCAAAATCAATGTGTGTTGAGGTGAAATGCCAACAGCAGCACCCATTGCCCTCCCCTTTCACGCTAAGCATAGCACGAAAGGGAGCCTTATTTACAAGGCAGCGTTAAGCCACGTTAAGTGGCTTAATGCTGACTTGTAAATAAGGCGAAACCCCTATTTGCACCACAAGGTTACTAAAAGTGACGTTGTGATGGATATAGGGACTTGAACATATGCCCCTTAGTGCCGGGCTCCACAAGAGTTCTCACTTGAGCAGATTGTTAAAGAAAAGTAGCCTTGGAAACGGATATTTGTGACATTGTCTTGCAGAGATCTGCTTACGCCATACTTTTGAAACCCTCTCTTTAAATTAGATTTCTTACAAGTTACAGCTAAACAAAAAACTTTCTCCTTAATTCACGCAAGGCCAAGCTTAAATCAGTGGAGATTTTCTTAACATATTGACTTAATATGGGAAGTTGTATTTCCTATAACTTCAGGTTTAGAACCCTTTACTGTAGATTTGCAACAGCATTATGCCTGGGCAGGTTTCCTAGGTTGTTAGAATCCCAGCTATTGTGTGTTATTTCAGTTGAAGAAATTCTCAGTGCATTTAAAACTATTCTCACAGAAGATGCTCCTGTCTCTCCAGTCATGTTTAAGTATTTACTCTTACAATTAAGTTAAAGGAAAAAATAATCTGATTTTAAGTTTATGGATGCTGCCTATTGCCAGTGTGTTATTCTAGGGGAAAACCTCTGACTGAGGCATACCCTATATAACAATGTATGCACCACACACTTTTATTTCAGTTACAGGTTAAGCAATGTCCAACTATTACATAATTGGCAGATGTCAAACCTTGTTCTACTAACTAGTGGATACATTTAATTTCTCTTCTTTCAAATATGGTTTTTAACAACCATTTCAAAATAATGAACTTATTTCTGCAGTTGTTTAGAGTCCACTGACAAGGTGTCAGATGTACTTACTACCCTGTTTAGGGTATAGGAAGATATGCACTTGAAATATGGCGGATGGGACAACTGTCAAATATTGGCACATATCTTGTTTCTGACAAGCTCTATTTAACCGCCTCTGATTGAAATTGAAAAAGTTTCAAAAATATATCTTTCAAATCTTATTTAAAACACAATCCAAAACAGGAGAGGGGCATTCATGGAAAAGCTATACAAAGGGTATATATGTAAAGTGAAGGACACGTCGTGTTTTGGCATAGCAGTCTTTATCAATTACTACTACTATTAAGGTTACTTTGCCAAAACATGTTGTGTCTTACACTTTATATACTCACCCTTTGAATAGCTTTTCCATGTGTGTTCCTTCCTTTTGAGGTCGAGCATTCAAGACTTCTTGTATATACTTTCGTATATACTTATATATGTATGTACTTTGTGGGCACTGGAGATCAGCCCTAGGACTTGTCTGCTTCCGTTTAGGGTATATTTTTCTGTTTAACTGCCCTTATTTAACTGTCTAAATAGAAAACGACCAGTAGAGGTCAGTAAAATACCAGAATTGCGTTCTGCTTGTTCAACTGCCTCTATTTGACTGTCTTGATAGAAAACAAACAGTAGAGGTCAGTAAAATACCAGAATTGGTTTCTGCTGAGGGACTTAATTTTTTTTATTTTTCTGGCAACTGCCTCTATTTAACTTTCTTGATAGAAAACGACCAGCAGAGGTCAGTAAAATACCAGAATCACTTTAGCATTCTCTAGATTCCAGTCCATAGAAATTGTCTTCCAGGAGCACCCGTAGACAGTAATATTTATTTCAAATCTTGTATTGTCAGTGATATGACCATCGAAGGCCCTGATTTTATATTAAAAGCAGAGCTTTGGACTATACCAGTTCCCGCTGAAAGGGAACATTTCTCTCCATGTGTTCCCATACCTGGCGTGTCACGCAGTTTGGTGCTTACTTTCCCTCCATGTTAAAGAACAGTAGATATTTCAGAACCCAGGCTAATGTGCTGCATAGCTAAATACATATAAGGTCCCAAAGGCGAGACCGATTGCATTGCAAATGCTTGTTTAGATTACTTCTTCATTGACATACAGGGTTTTCACCCCTGCAGTTGGAGCCCTGGATCCAGAAGACTGGAGAACCGTTCTAAGTGAGAAAGTTAGTATATGTTTGTCAGAAAACACATTAATTTGAAATAATTATTACACGCCGAAATCAAATGTGTCCAGCGGGGATAATGGTTAGAGTAATGTTTATGAAGAGAAGTCTGCTGTTAAAGGCAACTCAAGTTTTTTATTTTTTTTTATCTGTGATTACACTAAAATCTGTAACATTGATTACAGATGAAGAGGAGGAAAATTGTGAGATTGATGGTAAAACCTACAAAAATGGCGAGGTCTTTCAACCAACCTGCAAGATGCAATGTCTGTGCTCTGATGGGGGTGTCACCTGCACTCATCTCTGCAGTGACAATATTCAACTGCCCACTCCTGATTGTCCGTCACCAAGGCGTGTGCAACTGCCAGGAAAATGCTGCGATCAGTGGATCTGTGACCGACAACAGAACAGAATCACTAACGATGCTCAATCTGGTAATAAACATTTTAACATTTTGTGTTTAATATGTCATTATAATTTCCTACAGAAAATGACCACTCTGCTACTGCTTGATAATGTGCTCCAATTCTCAACTTCCTGTTCCAGTGATTGCCCAGAAAGTGTTTGGTTCACTTACTTACATCAGTAAATTATTCTTTTGAAGTATTTTTGAAATATAGACCCATTTTTTCAAAAACGATTAAACACCTTGACACATAATTACTACTGGTTTTATCCAGTAATAAGAGTCAAATGGAAGCTGAGAGTCAATGCAGGTGAGTTGAGTAGTTCAACTACTTTGAAGTATTTCTCCACTTGCAGTAATTGTGGCATTGAGTTTTTAAAACTACATATTATTCTCTTATCATTATTTCTGGGTTTAACATGTGCTGGGAATTTCCTAGGAGCAAAGTGGAAAGACACTGTATAACTTACAGTGGGGATATGGGGTTTTGTGTTTGTATATTTGTTAATTTAACCATCAACTCTCTTACTTGGGGCCTGATTACGACTTTGGCGGTGCAGCACTGAGTCGGCCCCGCTGTCGCATCGCCAAAGCCGTGGTCAGGCCGAACCACCAGATTAAGAGTTTCATCCTGCCTCTAAAAATGGGCCCTGCAATGGGAATGCCAAAAACAGTCCCTGAACAGTATAGAATGAAAAGTCCATGCCGTGCAGGTACTCAGTGCATGCACACAGGGGTGCACATGTTGTGCCCACTTCATGCACCCCAGGGTGTAGAGGCTCAAAGGGGCACTGTAGGGCCCCCTTTGTGTCCTCTCTGCCAGGGTGTTCATGGGGGAAGAACTGCCATGAAAACCGGGGCAGAGAGGAAACTCCTAATATGCCTGGTGGGACCGCAGCGGTCCCACCAAGCATATTGATGCATCCTGACCTCCACAACACGGGGTTCCCTGGTAGCTGCGGTGGGGCAATGTCTGTCCGACCACCCTAATCGTAATAGGGCGGTTGGGAGACTTCCGCCGCCGGGCCCCCACGAGTCTGGCAGTCCGTGGACTGCCAGACTCGTATTCGCCCCTTAAGAGTTTTCATTTGTGATGGCAGCAACAATGACATTGACGATATCCTTGGTGCTTTGATATGAAATGTCAGAAATATTGGCTGGGTGAATATTTCAATTTGTGTCTGCAAATTGAGAATTTAGCAAAAATGTAGAAAGATTTCCTGATTTCATCTGAATTTACATTTATGATCATGGACCCCCTTTCTTTTCCAAACCATTCTGTTTCTTTACAAATATTGTTTTTCACAAGACGGAATTGCTATTTTCTGTAAGAGTGAATTGGATTTTATATTAAAGTGCTTTTTCTTCCAAAAAAAATTGATTTTTGTAGCAACTCGATTTTGTACATATTGATTTGTTTTGCAGTTTTCTGGGTACATGTTTGGGTGCTAAAAAGGGCAAATTGTGATTAACAACAAGCATGTTTTTCGAGACAAAGTCCACTTAACTCGGTCCAGGGCAAATTAAATTAATTAGTTGCAGTCAAGACATTGAGGTTACCTAGCTTGTCATCTATGAGGTTATATGAAAGTAATGACAGCTTCATTTGAGGAGAAAGTTAAAGTACTGTGCGAAACTTACTTTTTCAACATTGGCTGAGTTAGCTAAACATTTTTGACATGTTTTTTTTTCATTGACCTTCCATTATATTGTGTAAGAGCTTGTGGACCATGCAATTAGAGGTCGGCTGTCAGTATACAGAAGAGTGTCACAGCAAACATTTTCTACTACTTTATTATTTATTTACCCAAACAGTCCTTCTTTAAACTAGAGATTTTGTTTGCAGTAAACACTTTTCCTTAGAGAAACGTTTTCCGGTTAGCCACCAATGATACTATAGGTTTTTATTTCCTTCAAGAGTCAGAGATTCTATCCAAGGGCCCAACTTTCTATAGAAAGTCTGTGAATGTTTTTCTAGGTCATACCATACATCTTGGCTATGCTTGAACTGCCCGCTCTTTGTCTCAGAACCATCTTCTGCGATTGGTAGGACAGGCTCCAATCATTTTTGGGCATTTGGGTTGAATATGATTCAGATCAATGGGTCTGGAAGTAAATTAGAAGGGATATTCTTTAGAGTTCTCAAATCATTCACTAGATTGATGATCTTTCTGTCTCCTGGTCCAAGAACCATCTTAAGTAGAAGTTGATCCACAAGGAATTAGTGGATTAGTTGTTTTAGCGAGCCATTATCTTATCACTTAAGTGAAGTTGGGAGGAGGAGTTTGCTCCATTCTGTAATATATCATCAAACTCAATGGTGTATATCAATAGGATCGATTACTATAAAATGTTCACTCTGCAGGGAATTAGCTCTCAAGGTGACCTCGGGTAATTGCTTTGTCAATAGACAAACTAGAAGCTCTCAACCATATTCCAGCTCTCCCAACACACAAACACTTTTAGCACTTGAGAGACCGGCAAGTTCATTCGTTACCTGTTCAAAGTATTCTCCTGCAGCCGGACATCTGCTCCAAAGGTCTTCACTAAAATTCTGCCTCCTTCGAAGGAAAATATTCATCAGTGTGAGAACTTCTCGTCCTACATTAAAATAAGAAGTTAGTCTGTTGTTGACATCATGATATATATTTTGGATCAAGAAAGATTCCTGAATTTCTTAGAGTTCTACCTAGAGCCCAAGCATCAATTATAGTTTATTGGCACTGTATGAAATATTGCCAGCCTAAAACATTACTTTTCTCCTCTTCATGCTTCATGCTTCAGTCTTGTCACTTCACAACCCTAAAGAAAATCAATAGTGACCCAAAAGTCATTTATAGTCCTGGACAACATGGCCACATGATTGTTTGACATGTGCTTGACAAGATTATCTTATAGCGGTGGATCTGATATTCCTCCTCTCAATAGGATCCAGATAGTCTACACTATGGTGTTGGAACCATGATGTCTCTTGCCATCTTCAAGGACCTTGAATGGTGGTTTATTTATGTATTGAGTTTTTGTTTTATAGTATCTACAAGACCCTGGAGTATCAGAGTGCTTTACAAATAAGCTGAACACAGTAGATATAGACAATAAAATGGCTATTAACTGACCAGAGCCTAAAAACAAACCCATCAAAAGACACAAGATTGCAAAACTATAAACATAGACAAATATAATCAGAGATAATCATACAAAAGTGGTGATATATTGGTTCAAACATGTTTCAACAAGTATGTGCAAAAATGGAAGTATCCAAACAATAAGGTCCTGATTCACAAAGACCCTCTGCACTCGTGGCGGAGGCTCTGCAGTCGTGGCGGGATCTCCACACTCACATCGGGGTGTGCGCTATGAGAAACCGCTGTGCGGAGATCCCTCCACGGCTACAGAGACTCCGCCATGAATGCAGAGGCTCTTTATGAATTAGGCCCAGAACTTTTTAGTTTCACCATCAGTAGATTTGCCATTTGTTCTGCTCAGCAAAAGCAAAACTATTTCAATTTTGGCACATGTGCACAGAATACTGATGACTTTGAGGCCTACATTTGAACTTGCAACATCTTCGGACTGTATCTCGCATGTCAGTAAGGTCATCCTCTCCCTCTGTCACAATTAATTTGGAAGTGCTACAGGTTCATCTAATTCGCCTTGTCCTGAAACTGACCAGACTGTTAATTTTGATCTTGACCTCCACCCTCCAATAGGTGTTGTTATTTAATAGCTGACTTCATTCAGCTTTTGGGAGTGCAGCCTGGCCATGGGGCCTGCACTTGTTGCTCACCAGCAGCTCAGGCAAAGCAGTGCCCAGTGCTGAGATGTCATGGGCCCTGAGGCTCACCGTGGTTCCTGGAAGTCTCTCAGACCACTGAGATATCTGTCCCAGGACAGTGACAGCGTGGATAGAAGCATCCAGCATTTTAATTTACAAGCCAGACCCACTAGCTATGCCAGAGTGCTGGGACAAGCTTTCTCAGCCTTGCTTATGTGTTTTGCAGCAAAGACTGTGCCAGTGTACACTGATGGAATGAAAGCACTAACAGTGTCAGTGCATTCAGAACCCAGGCTTGATACATTGCTACCACACACTGTGCAGAGCACACAGTGCCACATCTGAAATACCTTTTTGTTCCTAAGGCCTTGAAGATATGGAGACTTCTGCACTGAGTATTTTTGCAAGAGTTTCAGTACCAACACACGTTATTGCATTCCTCTGTAATTGGTTTATATATATTGTGTTACAACAAACAAATGATGGACGGAATGCTGACAATGCAGACATTCTCCCCCAGTCAAGAGATCTGGGTTAAATCCATCGTGGAGTCAAGCTATCCTGGCTGATGACGGCTGATAGCCAGAAACCGGTCCTAGGATGCTTGATTCCGGTCCAGGGAAGACATGGCTTGGCAGTTCGGGCTGGACTGTTCCCATGAGGCACAGGGTCAAGACTGATTTGCATATGGCCATGTCTGAACTGGGGTGGCGTAGTGGGCAAAAGAACGATGGATTTAACCCAGATCTCTTGACTGGGGGAGAATGTCTGCATTGTCAGCATTCCGTCCATCATTTGTTTGTTGTAACGCTTATATATATTGTGGGCATTCTTTTTTTAATGTATTTGTATTCGGTAGAAAAAAAAGAACTTTAATTACATTGCAAACATTGAAACCATAAATAAAAACACCTTTCATCCTTATATAACCATATATTTATCATATTATAGCCACCCAATAAAATACATTGTCCACGGTGCACAATATTCAACCCCCTTTTTTCTTTCTTCCTTTTCTTCTTTCCCTTTCTTCTTCCCTTCTTCCCTTCTTACCCTTTTAAATATTGTACCCAAATCTCTCAAGAAAAATTTGTCAGAATGTTAGAAAGCAGTCCTTTTGTCATATTTCTTCAGACTTGACCACTTGATTCTTCCTTTCTGTATAAGTCAATTGAAGTAACTTTACTCGCTTCGTTTTCTGCAGCCAAAGACAAAAAAGCGGCATGTGAGAAAACTTCCATTGGTGTACAATGAATGAGCGAGCCTGTTAGACTGGTCAGCCTTAGGGTGGTAGTCCCCCAAAACTTTTGCTTTTTCCCTTCACATGTTGTTGATTTTTTTTAAACTCTTTTTATTGACTGTTCCAACAAGTATCAGATGAAACATTATTTTAACACCACAGAGAACAGTGGAACATTTCACTTATTGGTCCGCTCAAAATTAATCCAATACAACCAACAAGACAAAAACCCTCCTCCCCCAACATGAACCTAGACCAGACAGATGGCGTCCATCATTCTGCAACCGTGTAGGTCACCAAGAACTCTCCCCTAAGGTCCGATTCTGGCATGTGCGTAGTACACTAACAGGGGAACTATCGCACCAGCCCGCTCAAGGACCCCTGGTGGACTGACCAGTCTCCCCTTCACCCTCCTGCACATTGACCTTCAAAGCATCTCCCCAGTTGCCCCCTTACACCCCCACCACTAGTGACGTTCCTTCACCTCCCACCATGAATTCCATATTTTCGCAAATTTTCGAGGACATGGCAGGGCTGTGTACACCAGCTCCTCTGCCCTCATGCACCAATCAAGATTCAGTTCCAAGTCTTGCAGTGTGTGTGGGATGGGACTCCCCCATCTTCAGACAATAACCTGTTGTGCAACAGCTAGGGCCACATTACAGAACAGCAGCATGTATCTCACCAAAGTTTGCTTCCCCTAAATACCCAGGGTAATCAGTTGAGGCGTGAGTTGGATCTGCACCTCCGCCACCTCAGAGAGGCCAATTTTCACTCGCTCCCAGAATCTCTGCACCGGTGAGCACTCCCTTACAGTATGCAACAAGGTACCTCTCTGGCCAAATCCCCTCAGGCATCTATCAGACTCATCCCTCTCCATTTTATGCAATGTATAATATGCCTTATGCAGCAATTTCATCTGCACCAAGCAGAAGCCCATCTGTATTGCCACCTCTAATGGGTAGCTGCAGCCTTGGCCCCATGCATCATCTTCTAGCCTCCCCAAATCCTGCTCCCACCTACCTCTAAGTGCTTCCAGTGGGGGCAGACCATGGGCCAACAGTGTGGTGTATATCAGTGAGATGTCATGCGCATGTAGTTGGGAGGCCAGCACCTATAACTCCAAAGACGACTCCTCCGGCAGATCCACAAAAAGAGCTTCAAGTTTCCGAAGGATATATCGCATCTGCAGGTATCAAAGATATTGGGCACCTGACAGTACAACGTCTGTCTGCAGCTCAGGGATGGGGATCAGCCCCCCATCCCTCCAGACATCTTCCACTACTGAAATTCTCAGCAGATTCCAACATTGATGGACTTCAATCTTTCTAAGCTCCTTTTAAGACCTCTGTCTCTCACAGTGGTTTTGCCATAGTGCATATCCCTTTCCAGCCCATAAGCTACTCACTCTCCTCCAGATATCCACCACTACGGCTGTCAGTAGCGGAAGGTCTCATGTCCTCCCCCTACAATACAGATGCCACAGGTGGCTAGTAGGTCCCAGTACCCATCTATACGCAGGGAGGACTCCAGTTGATCAGAGAAGACCCAGTGTAGAAAGCTGGCTCTGCAAATACTATAACAAAAAGAGGTATAGTGTGCACAGAGTCCAGGGAGTCTCCAATGGTATGGCAGAGGTTAAAGTAGATAATACTTTACTCTCAAATTAGTGCTAGCTGGGCTGAGTAGTTAGGCTTATCAAAGGGTAGTGTGAATGCATTTGTTGTACACACTCAATAACTAACTCTTTTCTACTCTTCGGAGGTTTTCGGCCGGCCCTGGTCAAGGGTCAGTTTATGGCAGGCTCTGCACTGCCAGAGGCACTGGGGCGGCAGGGTGCAGAGTTTGCCGAGCCCAAGGGTAATCAATAGAGACTGGGGGCACCCGGAGAGTTGCAGGGATCAGTATCTACACCATGGTAGATGATACTGACAAGGATGTTTTCTCTCGTGGTCAGCGGAGAGCGATGGGGATGAACGGGAGTCAGTAGGCCACGAATGCCAGGACCGTTGTGGTTATCGTCAGCGAGTCACTGTAGGTTTATGGGAGGCACCACCACCCCAGCCGTCACGGTTTTCAGGATGGAAATGCACAGGGGATGGAGGAGTTATGCTGAGTTCAAGCTTTCCTCAGAGAGGCCGTGGTCAAAAAGGCAGGGTTTATGGTGGCCGATAGGGCGACTTGGAGGAGCGTACAGGCTCTCGAGAACGGAGCTGTGATCAACTTGGGTTGTGGGCTCGAGAGGATACCTCTTAGTTGTGGAGGCCATCCAGTTGCCGTGCTTTCTTCTGACAAGGCAGAGTTGCATCGACACAAGTGTTCGTCCTCTACCACTGCAGTCTTGGGGTTCTGTTTCTGCAGTAGTGAGTTGTGTCGAAACAAGTGTCAGTCCTCAACTTTTGCGATTCTAGTCTCGTCGGACACTGGGGACTAGCGCAGCTTGCCCAAAGGGAGGTTCTTGGAGATTGGTTGAAGGCTAGAAGATCTCTGAGGTTTATTGGAGGCCTGGCAGGATTTCTGGAAGGACAGCAGGTCCAGTTGTCAAACTGGCTGTAGGCAGCAGGGTCCTTGCTGGGTTCTTTCTGCAGCAGTTCAGTTCCTGGCCCGTAAGAGGTCTTGGGCCATCGAATCTGAGGAACAAGGTTCAGGGGAGCCCTTAAATCCTAGATTTAAGGGCATTGCCTAGTCAAGTCAAGTCAAAGTGGTTTTATTTCGATATAAAAATATCTTTAAAAGTACTACAGAAATAAAAACACAACAGAGTTAATTAAAATCTATAAAAACATGAACAATAAGTGGCTAAAAAAGGTCAAGTCACAAAGACCATAATTAAACAATTAGTAAAAGCCATTTTGTCCTAATAAGCCACGCCCAGCTTAAGTATTTGGCTAAGCCACAAACATACAGCGGCCGAGTATCTGAACTCAAAATTCGCAGGGCCACGCTACATTGTCGAGTACCCAACTCCCTGCACAGTGGCTTTAGCCACCTAGAGCAGGGCGCTTTGTAGGCAGGGCATACAAACAGAAAATGGGGGATCGATTCTATCTTCAGTGGGCAAAAAGGACAATAAGGTATAGTTTGGGCCGGAGGTTTCCACCGGGCGGTCCATGATCTCACCGGCAACACACCAATTCTGAACTTAAAAAACAGAGCTCTGTCCCTGGGAATTGTAATGAGGTCCAAGTAAAGTTCCCGAACTGCCACATCCTTTACAAGCAAAAAATCCCTGGAGGCATGGCACAGGCTAAGATCGGTATTTATTTTACTTGTTACCCAAGACCAGTATAAGTTCTTCAAGACTGATTTGGGAGGGGCAGACCGAGAATGCCAAGCCCCCTCAAGACCAAGATCAGTCAGCAAGCTTTTCTCGTCCCTTAACCACCTTATTTTTGCCCATCCAGACAAGCCTAAAATCTCCTTTAGCCCCTCGGCATAACTGGCCAGTTCCGGGACCCTCCACAGGCGAGCCCACAGCAAAAGAGGACGCAACCTAGCCTGGTCCTGGATTGGACGACACCCCATGTCCAACAAAAGGGGGAGAGTGGGAGTACTCTTAGGAAGGGACATCAAGTCCCTCAGAAAGTTATTCTCTGAGCACACCAACTGGCTCATATTCTGAGCGCCCCATAGCTCTGCTCCATAGAGTGCCGCACTAACAGCTCTAGCAGCATAAATGTCGAGCACCGGGGCTATAGGTTTCATAGGGGATGCCTTCTGCTCCTTCAGAAGAGCCCCCACCACCCTTTTGTGGCTTAAGGTCATTTTGTGGAGGTGACTGTCCCACATCATGGTATCAAGGAGGCGTATGCCCAGGTAATCAAATTCCTTGACCCTTTCCAAAGGAGCCAAGTTAAGCACTGGGGGCCGTCCAAGTTTTTTGGGAGGGTTCAAAACAAGGAACTTGGTTTTGTCAGTATTGATCTTTAAACCTGTTAACTCGCAGAATTGATCAAAACCATCCAAGAGACTCTGTAAGCCAACCGGGGTCTTGGAAATTAGCAGGGTATCATCGGCAAATAGTAGGGTTGGGATCTTCCTCCCTGCCAAGGATGGTGTATCAGCTGGGATTTTAAGGAGATGATCCACGACTCCATTTATATAAAGTGAAAAGAGGGTGGGAGCGAGAACGCACCCCTGCCGCACACCTCTGCTAACTTTAATGCGAGCAGTCCTTTGTCCCTGGGTTCCTCACCTCACCTGCGCAAAGTTGTTCTCATGGAGTTTTATTATTAGACACAGTAGGTACGAGGGCATGCCTAGTTTTGCCAAGACCCGCCACAGGCGCTCCCGGGGTACTAGGTCAAAGGCAGTCCGCAGGTCAATAAATGCCAAATACAGACTGCCTTTGCCTATCACTACCACCTTCCAGTAAATCATCAACAGTCGAAATGACTGTTCGATGGTCCCGGTACCAGCCCTGAAGCCTGCTTGGAAGTCAGACAGTATTTTATTCTCTTCTGCCCATTGGAGAACCCTACTCAGAATTACTTTCCCTGCCACTTTTTGGGACGAGTCTATCAAGCTTATGGGGCGATAGTTAGATGGGTCATCTCGAGACCCTTTCTTAAAGATCGGGACGACCTCTGCACCCATCCACGACTCTGGGAGTGGAGCTCCTTGCCTAGATGCATTAAGCAAGGAAGCAATAAGAGCCCCCCACTCTCCCGGATTAAGGCGGAACAGGTCCCCAGGCAAACCACCCGGCCCTGCAGCTTTCAACGGGACAAGGGATTTGATAGAGTGTTCAACCTCCCTATCTGTAAAAAGGACATCCACCCCTGGATCGTGACAACTAGAAATGGGTGGGAAAAGAGGGACTAGTTCATCCTCCATGTTTAGAGGGAAGAAAAGTGCTAAAACCAGGACTCCTCAGGAATGTTACAAGTGATGAGCGAGTCTATGAGCCTGTGTTTAGCTCTAATTAGGTTCCAAAAACCCCTAGGATTTTTCTCTGCACTTGCGGATTTCAGGTCACTCCAGAACTTGTCCTCCCAGTCTCTCTTAGCGACCTGTTGAGCTGACCTGTACTTCTTCCGCGCAGCCGCCACCAACCCTCTATCCCCTTTCTTCACTGCCATAATTAATTCTCGCTTTGCTTTCCGACAGGGGGCGGAGTACCAGCCAGGATTACCCTTTGGGCGCGGCACCCTCCGATCGCCATCCGCTCGCATGGGGATGGCAAAAAGATCCCCTATTGATCTAGTGGTACTACTAAATAGGGAGGAAACCTCATCAGCATTCAGTGTAGCGGCTGATAGCCTTGGTATGATGTTTGACAAGATTACCCTTATGGCCCGTGACCTTCTCCTCATCGAGGACAAACTTGTCCCATTTTAACCGCCTCCCGCAATTCGAACGGCAGACTTCTCCAGTCAACCTTATGACAGGAGGGGTTACACGGCTGATGTTCTTGCACCATAAGGGGGTTAGGCTCAAAGAAAGCGGGTTGTGGTCGCTATCCGTAGATGCAACAACCTCTATGTCTACCAAATGGGACCAAAGACGAAAATCTAAGAGGATGTAATCTATCCTAGATGTATGTCCAACCCTATTGTATGTATGTGCCCCTTTCTGATCAGAAATGGATCTTCCATTGGTCGCCCTTAGGCCAAACTCCAGTGTGAGTGCATTCAATTGTATTGCACGTTGAGACCATCTCTTAATTGGGCTTATATTGAGGGGCGGAATACCTCTTCGGGTGTCCTCCCCTAGGGTGACTAGGATATCGTCCCTTGCAAGTGGCTCGTAAGTGCAGTTAAAATCCCCCATGACTAGAGTGTATGAGTTCGGGTTGCACTCCCTGAGCCCGTCCTCCAAGGCCACTAGGGTCGGGGAAGGCAAACCTCCTTTTGGGCCTCTAGTGTAGATGTTAAAGATCTCCAGAGGGCTGCAACTGCGAGAGCCCCTCACAGACAGTCTCATTAAATCAGGGGAATTAGTCTTGAGCTGTCTCACGTGCAAACCCGAGAAAAGTCTCACCCAGATGAGTAGCCCACCTGACGGGCGCCCCCTTCCCGCAGTGGATATGCTTGCGGCAACACAAAAGGTCATATAGCCCACTTTGTGCCGGGGTTCTACAGACCAAGTCCCTGGAATGCACAAATATCAAAGGACTCAATGAAAGAGTTCCAATCAGTCAGCTCTAAATTACGGCTTATGCCCGCCATATTCCAGCTGATCACCTTAAGGTTCTCAATGCTGGGGGCTTGCACTACATGAAGTAGGAGGGGGTTATGGGTCGGCCTAGGGGAAATGAGGTTACTTCCAACATCAATTGTTGCCGACTCAATTCCGTTTGCATCAGTGCTGGATCCAATAGGAGCGATCCCATTCTGGCAGCTATGCAAAGGGGCCAAGGAGGGAGGTGAGGAAAGGTCACTAACACAAAGAGGCTCAATGCATACTGATACGCTCAAGTCACTGTATGTAGCCCCAGCGGCCCCCGGAGAACCCGGATTGGCCGCTCCATGATCATCACGTCAGCCGTCCTGCCACGATAAGTATGGGCAAGAGCCGACGTTCCGAGACATGAGACTGGGATCGAGAGTATCATAACGGGGGTACCAACTGCCCCTGCCCTCCCTGGTTATCTGCCTACCCGGCCAGTACGATGGTGGGGGGCCGATAAAAGTAGCCAAGATCGCAAGTACTAATGGCAGATACGGCGCGGTCAGACTCCTGGCTACAAATAACCCTAGCTGCTCTCGGATCTCTAAAGTTAACTAGGATGCAATCTCCATTTTGGTTCTTTGGCCTGTTGCCCACCCAACCAACCCGTCTCACATGAATAACCCGACCATCAATGTCGCCAGGTAGAGGTCTATTTTCTCTGAGCCAGAACATTGTTTTATTTTTTAGCTCAGTATACGACTCTTGACTACCTGGATTTAATGGGGGGACCCCAGTAAGGACCACCGCAAATGGTTGACAACCAGGGGGAAGGCTAGGATATGGTGCAGTTAAAGTCCCCTTCTTCCCTGTTTCCTGCACTTTTGATACTGGGGTGGTAGAAGAGGTTGAGGGTGCTAGACAGGGCCCACCAACAGTAGCACTACAAGAAGTATTGGTGTTCTTGGCCAAGGCTACGGCACCCATTTTTGAATGATCTGTGATCTTCATAGCAGATTTAGTGGGGTTTTTTAGGTTACCAATGGTTTTGGGCTGTGTTTTATTAACCATAGTTGGGGTCCCTGGTACCTCCCCCCCCCCCCCGGGTCCAAAGTGGGTTTACACAGCATGCTTTCCCTGGTTACAACCTGTGTTTTCCCCGCTGTAACTGGTGTTGGACCCGGACTTCTTGCAGGGGGCCCGGGTAACAAGTGAGAGGATTGCCCATCCTCTCTAATTTTGGAGTTGAATTTAATTAAAGATTTTACCGAAAAAAAGTTGTCGAGGACAGTCTGTTCAAAGGCATCCACCCGCTCTGACAGTTTCTTTAACTTCTCTATAACCCGAAGTATCAGTGATTTCACTAAACACTCAAACTTAGGGAGCAAGAGGCTCTCCGAGGGCGCACCTAAGTGTGAGGCCAGATTTAATTCTATAATCGACTGTTGAGGGAGATTATCCACCC
The DNA here is from genome assembly GCF_964204655.1 of Triturus cristatus. Classification (NCBI taxonomy): domain Eukaryota; kingdom Metazoa; phylum Chordata; class Amphibia; order Caudata; family Salamandridae; genus Triturus; species Triturus cristatus. The sequence goes on from NC_140590.1 coordinate 1,547,398,620, forward strand.
CTGCTACTGCCTGCTGGTTGTTTAAGGGATCTAACCCCACCCCTGAGCTCTTCCCCAATACAACCCCCTTGTGAAGATTTTTCTTCCTTAGCTTATTGTGGGGTTTGATCAAATTCCCCCTACGAGGGCTGGCAACACGTTTTCTTTTGACTGGGGCAGCTCCCCCCTCTACCTTTACTTGGCAATCAGGCTGAGGGGAGGGAATATTAGGGGCCTGAGACACAGGAGAAGTTGTGACTATGGGACAGGGTAGCTGAAGTGTTGGAGGGCTATCTGGTTCAGTTAAATTAGCACCACCATGAGCAATTAGAGATAGCCGATCCAGGCTTGCCCTAATTCTATTAACTCGTTGCTCATCATGAGGTGAAGGGTCAACAATCAGGGAAACGGGAACATGGACGGGAGATGGAACTAGTGCCAGGTTGCCCAGGGATGAGCGTTTGTTGGTAAGAGATTCCCGAGAGAGTTTACGCTCCGTCCGGACAATCTCCTTCTCTACAATAGAAAAGGCACACGTTATAAATTGATCCATGGTGCCGCTCACAAAGTCACCCCCCCCTCTTCGCAATTTATTCGAGCGAGTTGCCATCGGCATTTAGGGATGGTCAACTGGCCCGAAATTACATCAACGCGATACCTGGAGGGGTAAAGGGGTAACCTAAGTGCGTCTCACAGGGGCGAGCAAAAGACACCTGATAGGAAGGGCCACGTCCCTATTCCTGTCCTGGGCGACTTAGGGGGATGGCCCTGCCCGGCCTCCTCTGGCCCCTGACGGCCACAGACGGTCCCGCCCTTTTCCCGGGCTTCTCCCGGCGCGTCCCGCACGCGTCCCGCGAAGCGTGGAGTAGGTCCAAATAAATATAGGATATGGTGGTCTGGGGGCGGGGCTCACAGGGTGCGCAGGCCAGGTGTCAGGGGCCGTGCAGGGACTCCTGTGAGAATGTTTCCCTGCAGCGCGATGCTCCTCCCCTTTTTGAATCGGCCAGCCACCTCGCAGCGTCACCACCAGCTGCACGAAGCGGCACCCGCGAAGCGGCACCCATGAAGCGGGTGCGGCGAGATGTCGAAATGGCAGCAGGCACAGGTCCGTAGCAGCAAGCCCAAGACCACAGGGCAAAGGAAACAGTAAGCGGCGTCCTCCGGTAAGAGTCCAAACAAAGAGAGTATCCCACAGGTGTCAGGAGAGGCTGGACCTTTTAACAAGGTGCCGGTCCGGGGGCGGGGCTCACAGGGTGCGCAGGCCAGGTGTCAGGGGCCGTGCAGGGACTCCTGGGAGAATGAGTCCCTGCAGCGCAATGCTCCTCCCCTTTTTGAATCGGCCAGCCGCCTCGCAGCGTCACCACCAGCTGCATGAAGCGGCTCTCACGAAGCGGGTGCGGCGAGATGTCAAAATGGCAGCAGGCACAGGTCCGCAGCAGCAAGCCCAAGACCACAGGGCAAAGGAAACAGTAAGCGGCGTCCTCCGGTAAGAGTCCAAACAAAGAGAGTATCCCACAGGTGTCAGGAGAGGCTGGACCTTTTAACAAGGTGCCGGTCCGGGGGCGGGGCTCACAGGGTACGCAGGCCAGGTGTCAGGGGCAGTGCAGGGACTCCTGGGAGAATGAGTCCCTGCAGCGCGATGCTCCTCCCCTTTTTGAATCGGCCAGCCGCCTCGCAGCGTCACCACCAGCTGCACGAAGCGGCACCCGCGAAGCAGCACCCGCGAAGCGGGTGCGGCGAGATGTCGAAATGTCGAAATGGCAGCAGGCACAGGTCCGTAGCAGCAAGCCCAAGACCACAGGGCAAAGGAAACAGTAAGCGGCGTCCTCCGGTAGGAGTCCAAACAAAGAGAGTATGCCTAGGTTCAGGGGGCAGTAGCCAATGGCCTCTGTCCTCTAGCGTGACCACACCCTCTGGGTGCCCCCTCCATTGGGGAGAGGGGCACATCCTTGTTCCTATTGGGCCTAATTCTCCAATTCAAAATGGAGAATTTCCAAGAGAGGGATTCACCTCAGCTCTTGGCAACCCTAGGGGTGTACCCTAAGGTGGACATTCCTACTCTGCTTGCTAATTTTCCCACCTGTCCTGCCACCAAAAGTGGGGTCTAGACAGGGGGGTGGACTTCTTCACTAGTTGAAGCTGTCCAATTCAGCATATCACAAGGTGAGAGCCTTTGAGGCTCACAGCCAGGTGTTGCTGTTCCTGCCAGGGGTGTGAAGCACCTCCACCCAGAGCAGGCTTTGATCTGACCTCCGAGAGCACAAAGGCTCTCACCTCATGAGGTCAGAAACCTGTATGGTGGTGACTGGCTGGCAGGGACCAGTCAGCCAATACACTAAGGGCCTCATGTAGGAAGCCCAATACCGGTCGGTAACGGCCGATTTTCGGTAAATATACCGTTACCGACCGGTATTTGGGCTTTTGAGATGTAGGGGGCTCATTTCATGATTCGGTATTTACCGAATCGGTAAAATTACCGAATCGGTAAAATTACCGATTCGGTAATTTTACCGATTCGGTAAATACCGAATCATGAAATGAGATGTAGGGGGAGTGTGTCGTGGGTGTGGGGATTCGTTATTTACCACCAACTAAAGGTTGGTGGTAAATGACGAATAGGTGTAAAAAAGCATTTTTGTGCACGTTTAAGTGTGCAATGTGGCAGACATACATGCCCTCAGGGCATGTATGTGTGCCACATGTGCACACATGCAGGAATCAGGGGTGCAACAGGCTGTCAATGTGACACCCTGCCACCCTTGAATGTGCTCCCCCCATTACCGAATCGGTATTTACCGATTCGGTAATGAGGCATACCATCCCATTGAGAAATCATTGGGAAGGTATGCCTCATTACCGAATCGGTAAATACCGATTTGGTAATTACCGAATTTTTCCAAATCGGTAATATTTACCGACTTTTTACCTACATTGCATTTACCACTTCATAAATACCGATTCGGTATGATTCGGTATTTATGAAGTGGTAAATGTAATTTACCTACATGAGGCCTTAGATGTGTGGTGTTTTTTAGGAGGCATCTCTAAGATGCCATCTGAGTGCATTTTATAATAAATCCCAAATTGGCATCACAGGAGGTTTATTCAAGTCAAGTCAAATAATCTTTATTTCGGTCATAGACCCTAAAAGATACATACTTACAGACAATATCATTACTGGTATTTACAACACTTAAAAATAAAAACAGAGAGCAGTTATCATTCAATATATAAATATTGTTAAAAATTTGAGAAATATAAAAACATTAGAAAGGACACAGGTTTGCAATTCTTTGATTAGTTTCTGGAGGTGGATATATATATAAGGAGATTTATTTGTTTTTTTTGTTTATAAGAAGGATCTTCTCCTGCGCCACATAGCATCAATGAAACGCGAAACAGAGAATACAAGAGGGGTAGAAGTGTTACATTTAAGTATTCTGAGGGCCTCATTGTAATGACTAAACCCCAGATTTCTACAAAGTTGGACAAGCCACAGTTGCCGAATGGATTTATACTTTGTGCAAAAGAAGAGAACATGGGACTCAGTCTCTTCCTTAGCCCCACAGGCCGGACATTCTACTGTCTTGTTGGCCGACCATTTATAGGAGAAAACCCTAAGCGGGAGTGTACCATATCTAAATTGCAGATAAAGTTTTCTCGCTGCACTGGGTAGAATCTCATCTAGGAACGGCTCCACTCTATATTCGTCTTTTATATTGAAAAAGTGGAGGGTAAGTGAGCCCAAGCCGGAATTGCTAAGGGTATCCGTGATTCTATTCATACGATACAAATAGACCAAATCAGCGCGTGACAGCTCAGCACAGGCTACTGCAGGATTGGACCAAAAACCTGGTAAACCCAGTCTCATACTTTCTTTTTTTATAAAAGCAAACCAGGGCAATTTCTCAGTCCCAGGAAGGCCCAATACCTCTTCAGTTTCAGCTCTAAAGTGCGTCCGCTCAGGGGTAACCCAAAGTCTGCGCCAATAGGTTAGGGGCCGTAGAGCCACTTCTTCTTCTATAGGTCTAATACCCATGTCCATTCTCATGGGAATAAGAGGGGTACTAGATGGAAGAGCCAACAGTGATTTTAGGAATAGATTTTCAGTCTTACTAATGCCTGCTACTGAAGAATGTCCCCACAATTCCGCCCCATATAGAATTGCTCCCCGTGCTTCTGCTTTATATATTTCTATAATGGAAGCAACTAGCTTAGAGGTGGATTCCCTGTGGAGTTTTAAGATACCACCTGTGGTTTGCGCAAGTCTGAGTTTAGCCTTAGCCAGTTGTGGTCCCCAATCCATTCTATTGGTGAGAGTGATACCCAAGTATTCAAATACAGTTACCCTGTCTAAAGCTATGCCGTTCAGGGAGGGATTGGCACATCTGGTCTTTGGTGGATTACAGACCATAAACTTAGTCTTTTGTGTGTTAATCTCCAACCCCCTTTTATAACAAAAATTGACAAAGCTGTCCAGGGCACGTTGGATTCCCATTGGCGATTTTGACAATAGGAGGGTATCGTCAGCAAACATTAATGCCACCACCTGATCGTTTTTTAACTTTGGGGCATCGATGTCTTTGACCCCCTTAAGGTGGGCAATCAGTGCATTGACAAAAAGACAGAATAGGGTGGGTGCCAAGACACACCCCTGTCTTACTACTCTATTGACTGGGAATTTAGATGTTAAGCCTCCCCATTTACCACACCTCACTTGGGTAAAATTATCTGAGTGAAGTCTCCTAATGATATTAAGGAGATATGCAGGGATCCCCATATCCTCCAATACTGCCCATAGTATTTGACGGGGTACCAAGTCGAAGGCAGATTTAAGGTCGACAAAAATTAAATAGAGGCTGCCACCCTCTACTCTCACAGTTTTCCAGTACAAAAGTTGGAGCCTTAGTAACTGGTCGACCGTGGATGTCTTTTCCCTAAAACCAGCCTGATAGGGGCTCAGGATCAGCTGTTCCTCCATCCAGATCTGGAGCCGATCGAGGATGATACGTGCAAATAGTTTTTGACTTACATCAATCAGACTGATCGGAGGATAGTTAGCCGGGAGTAGTGGGGATCCTTTCTTGAACACTGGTATAATCTCAGCTCCCACCCAGGTATCAGGTAATTTAGAACCCTGAAGTATAGCGTTGAACAATAAACAGAGATATGGGACCCAAATCTCTGTTTGGTCCTTATAAAGATCACCAGGAATTTTGTCGAGGCCAGGCGCCTTTCCCACTGGGAGCCTTTTTACAGCAAGTTCAACCTCCTTCAATGTCACTTTGATATCATATTTTTCATTGTTAGTATGAACTAAGGGAGGATTATCGAGGAAGCAATTTGACGTCTCATCGATGTTCTGAGACAGTGGCCGTGCAGAGGGATCATAAAAGGGATTAGGTTCTACCGGAGGGGCATACAGCATCTGAAAGTGATCAACCCATCTCTCTGGTGCAATATTTGGATCATCTACCTTTTGTCCATCCCTACTGCCAGTTCGTATTATTGACCAAAATTCCCTCATATCCCTATTCCTGAGGGCAAATTTTATGGCATCCCATTTGCTATTTTCCCAGTTCTGTTTGGCCTCGGTTAGCACTTTCTTGTATTCTAGCCTCAAGGTTTATTACACTGGTAAGTTTGGTACCAAACTTCCCAGTTTTAAGTAGAGCCGTCATGGAACCATGGAGTTCATAATGACAAATTCCCAGCAGATGTACTCAAAATGGCTTCACTGCACTGACAATGTCTGTGAAGGGCACTCACATTGTAGGGTCATATTGCTCATGCAGCTATGCCCTCACCTGAGGTATGGTGCACCCTGCCTTAGGACTGCAAGACCTGCTAGAGGGGTGACTGACCCATGCCACAGGCAGTGTTGAGGGGCATTGCCCACCGGGAGGTGTGTCATGTGGACTCTGTAGTCTGGTCTGCACCACAACATGCAGCGTGCAGTGGCAGTGTGGCAGTGTTAAGGCGAGGGGTCTCTGAGGGTGATATAATACACGTTTCAACCTTCAGAGGCCCTCTCTGATCACAGGGCCCTTGGTACCAGGGTAACTTTTACAAGGGACTTACATGTGGCCCAGAGTTGTGCCAATTGTGGAAACAAAGGTACAGTTTTGGGAAAGAACACAGGTGCTGGGGCCTGGTTAGCAGGGTCCAGCAAACACTCAGTCAAGTTGGCATCAGTTATCTTGCAAAACAACAGGGGTATGCAAAAAGGGGCACTTTCCTTCACCTAGTCATTCTCAACCACCAAGTGGGCCACAGAATAGCATAATTTCAGGTTAGGCAGGGCGATACCCCCATCTCATGTCTTCTGTGTCAGCATCACCAGGGCTTTCTGGGGAACTCACAGAACAGCAGTGTTCTTGTAACCTCAGTCACCTGCCTGAATGACCCCTCCGGCACCGCCTAAGCATTAAGCAGCTGGGCTGGAGAAACCCCACAGATTCCATGACCTCAATGGAGCGTCTTTCCTGCCCACCCAGGCCAAATACTGCGTTGCTCTGCTGCATTGGGTTTGGACGGAAGTCTGTCCCAGGGGCTGCTGAGACCCAGGAAGAGGAGAGGCGTCAAATACGACGCAACACTGGACGTTACCGTTGGCTAAAGGTAAGTTTTCTTTTAAGTATTATTAACACGCTTCCCTTTTGCACTTCCCCCCTCCCATGCGCTCCACCCACCCGCCCCTATGGTAAAGTAGGATTTTAGGTTGCAATTTTTAAAATGTCACTTTTAGAAAGTTGAGAAAAGGACAAGGGAACCCAACTCACTAAGGAACCTGGGGGGGTAAATTATTGTCAAAAACAGTGGTTCCTATCTAGATAATAAGGTGCACAATCGCAATGGAAGTGTTAAAATGATGTCAGAGGGCGAAGAAACCGCATACACCTATGGTTTTAGTTTGATACAATCATATGTTGTTTTTTGCAAACAAAATTCTATATATAATGAAAAAGAAAAATGTGCGTAGTGTCCCCAGTGAGAAACAGGAACCTAAAATATTGGTGACATAATTGTGACAGTATTTTACAAGGTTTCCAAGGTATTAAAGAAAGTTGACCATTTAGCAACTCAATACACAATATACAGTAGCTATATACAATAATAGGCGCTGTTAATGGTTCGCTTTCTTTTGTTGTCGACGATGTTTCAACCCTATACGTGATCTAGGGTCTCATCAGGACCTGTGGATTTAGGGATATTTAGGAAAAGAAAATAAGCATATGGCCCATGTACCGGCACAAATGCGACCAATTGGAGAAAAGGTCATAAAATCAAAGAGTACCTGATGGGTAGAATGCACAGCCGCGTGAGGTGTACGTGCCAACAGTGGGTGAAGGATAAAAAGGAAAACAAGATACTCACAAGGACACCCAGCTGGCTACTGATTATGTGAGAAGAAAAACAAAGAGAAGAATATTAAGTATAGGGACGGCAGGCAAGATGGAGGAGGTGCTGTAAGGGCTATCTGTACTAATGATAATACATAATAAGGAAACCTTACCCCAAGTGAGAGTGAAGGCTGGCACTCTATGTGTAGCTGAGCACTGTTACTGTGTTGATGAAACACAGAGACATGTATGAAGACGGTGATGAGGATCTCTGTTAATAATGGGAAACAATTAGGGCCTGTGCACTTAAGGTGTGGTTCTATAAAGTGAGTAGCTCTGGGGACTGATTTTACCTGGAGTTGGTGTTAATCATAAGCGGTGCTGTCGCGCTGACCTGTGAATCACGAATGTTAAATATGGTGGTCTGTACCTGAGAATTGCAGGGGGGGCAGAGTTACATTTGATTTTACTGCATAACAGCATTGCGCAGTGGAGCAATGGTGGGCAAGGCCAAAGTTTCTTACCTACATATGGTATGAAGCCCATCTATAGAAGCGAGTATTTTTCAATGAAGACAAATCCTGAAATTAACAGGTATCAGCCGATTAGTGAGGCAACAGGGAGAGTGAAGCTACTAGAGTCCCTATGTGTGCGCAGCAACATCAGGTTCTTACCTTCAATAATAGCAGCCCTCAAAGCGCATGACGATCCAATATGCGGGCAGCATGACAGTGTCAGTCTGTCTGCTGTTCGCCAAATGACAGTGAGCCTGTGCTGACTCAGCCTTTAAATACACAATCTCCCGCCGAAAACTGGAATGACCGGCAGGCATCACAGTTGAGTGCTGCAACACTGTGTCATCGGTTTTTCGGTAGAAGACGTAGTAAGTAAAGAAAGACCGGAGATTGAAAGGTCAAAAAGTAAAGAGAAGGTAAATGCAGGGTAAAGGATAGGTTTACACTGTGGCAAAAAACAGCTGCGACACAGAAAAGGGGGTATTTTAAATGATGGATGCTTGTCCATTGAGAGTTTATTTTTAAAAAATTTAAAAAACAGATGAATAAGCGGTTGAAAAAGTGACGAGTATCCCATGCAGCAACCAGCAACCATCTGGGGGAATTGTAACAAAAGGGGCATATGGGAGGACATTTTCAAGTCCTAGTTTATCCACTTGGTTTGTTTTCATAACATGTCTGATGTGTGTGTGTTTCCACTAATAAAATTGTATGTGGTGAATTTTAATATTGTGCAAAGACATAATTCACAATTTCTATAACCTATAGAGATTATCACGTGCTTTTTACAGAAAGTAAATGATGAGCAGTTATTACAAGGATTAGTACTTCATGATGAATTACGTCATCATGTTAATACAGTTGTGATTTGCACCAAAGATGCGCGCAGAAAGGCATTATTAGGGCTGATGCGCTGTGTATATTAGTGTGATGCATACAAAGCGATTTTCTTACAGTTGGCATATTTACATGAAATAGTGTGTTCAAGGAGACGCATACGTAATTATACAGTCTCTGTTGTTGATGACATCCTATATTATATAATAGTCTATATTCTGCAGCCACACTCGGCTTCAACTGTGACATTGGTTAGAAGTACATATTTTAGCCAGCAATCAAAAGGTAGACATTTGAAGACATTTACTGCCCTAATATTTAGTGCCTGCAGCCTGTTACTGAGTCAAATGACTGGGTTTAGTTGGCAGTAGGGCTTTGTTTATTCCTCCCAGACACCACACTGTAGAGGGATTCAGTGGGTCTGGATAGGCTATCAACTACGAGGATGGCGGGCGGAGCTGTGCACAGTCCAACTTGCAACTGAGCAAGCTATGTTCTGCCTTTACACAAAGGAATTGTCACCCCTGCATTGTTCATACTGCCAGCTTGGTGCAAGGGCAGTGGAATCAGGAAACTTCAAGCACTTCAATCTATCAATCCAGGGCTTATATAGCACAGCTACTCACCCGTGAGGGTCTCAAGGTGTTGCGTTGGGGGGGCTGGTGGCCTCTCTGGGGGTAGTATCATTAGGTCTTGAGGTCCTTCTTGAATTGGGTCAGCGATGCGGATTGCCTGAGGTGGAGGGGCAGGGTGTTCCAAGTCTTGTCGGCAAGGTAGTAGAAGGATCTTCCTCCAGTTCTGGTCTTGTCGATCCTGAGGATGGAGGCTAGGGCGAGCTGGGTGTAACAGAGTTGTCTGGAGGGAACGTGGAATGCGAATCCTGGTTCAGGTATGCTGGTCCTTTGTTGTGGAGAGCTGTGTAGGCATGTGTGAGGAGCTTGAAGGTGATTCTCTTGTTGATTGGGAGTCAGTGGAGTGGTTGGAGGTGTTGTGTGATGTGGCTAGGAGGGGAATGTGGAGGACCAGTCTGGCAGCTGCATTTTGGATGTTCTGTAGTTTTTTTTAGCTGTTTCTGGGTGATGCCGGCATAGAGTGTGTTGCCGCAGTTCAGTCTGCTTGTGATGAGTGCATGGGTGACTGTTTTTCTGGATTCTAGGGGGATCCATCTGAATGTCTTTCGAAGGAGGTGAAGCGTGTGGAAGCAGGCTGAGGAAACTGTGATGATTTTGCAGTTCATTGTGAGCGATGAGTCCGGTATGATGCTGCTGTTGCATGCATTGTCCATTGGGGTCTGAGAGGATCCCAGACTGGCTGGCCACCAAGAGTTGTTACAGGATGAGTACTTCAAACTTGTAAGAGTTGAGCTTGAGGCAACTATCTTTCATCCAGGTAGCAACGGCCTTCATTCCACTTGGAAGTTGACTCTGGTGGTTGTGGGTTTGTTGGTGAGGGAGAGGATCAATTGGGTGTCGTCGGCGTAGGAGATTATGTTGAGTCAGTGGTTTATGATGATGGCTGCAAGGGGGTCAAGTATATGTTGAAGATGGTGTGGCTCAGCACTTCAAATTGAATTCTCTAGAAACTTCTCCAACTTCAATGGAGTCAGCGTGTGTAAAAATAGGACCCTCAGACTACTCTTCATTTCAGTTTCTGGACCTGTAGTAGGACTCTCAGAGGACTGATTGCTGCTGTGGACTGCTGTGTACTCCACAAGACTGCCTTTCTGCACTTGGAGGGGCTGCTTTGCTGCCTGGAGCCTGCCTTGTACTTTCAGAGGCTTACCCTGCTGTGTGAGCCCTCTTTCCGCACTTGAACCCAGGACTACCAGAGTGACTCCAAGAGCGAGTTGGCTGGTCTCCTGATTAGAGCATCAAGGACAGAAAAGGCTCCAACCATCTTGAACTCACACCTGGACACAACATGAGTGAATCTTAAGCCCCCAAGTGCTTCTCCTCCAGTCCTGGAACCTTAGTGGTAGTGCTAAAGGTCCTCAGATAGAAAAAAATCCAAAACTAGGAACTTAAACATTTTTTGGCTTAAAACTGCCCTGCAAACTGAGATAAGACTGGGACCAGCCAGTAGCCTTACCGCCCCAGGTGCATCGGTGGTCAACTTGACTACGTGGCAGCTCCCGCTAAGTTCTTGTCCACATCATTAAATCCTGTTCAGTGGTCCTTCGCATAAGGGGAATCCTGCGTCATGGAACTCCTATTGGCAAGAGGCCTCCAGTCTTGTCCCATTGGAGATTTTCGACCTCTAAAAAAAAGAGACTCAAAGCTCGAACGTAGAACTCTTCACCGCAACTTCATCCAGTGGCTCCCCAACAAAGACGCTCCATCCTCTGTCACTGTCTGCAATCATTCCCCACTGAACTTTACTTTCTCAGAACACTTTTCCACAAAATGTCTTCAATGTCTGAAGGTAAGCACCGACCAGACCCAATCCACTTTTTGTATCAGACTCACGTTCCATCGCAGTCTGCCATATTTTTTTACTTTTACCCTGTCTTGCATGACTAGATGTCCACGGTAGGGCTTCGATCTTTTAGGCATTATTTTTTATCTTAAACTTAAAAAATGTATGCCTCCGGTTCTATTAATTGAATTTTTGTTGTTTTGGTGTCAAATGATTTATTAAAATGTGCCGCCCACTTAAGAAGCCTTTAAATATGTCTCAAGCCTGCCATTGTACCCTGAATGTTCAGTTTTAAACTGACATTTAAACCTGGCAAAATAGTTCTTTTGCCAGGCATAAACCTTCCTTTATAATACATAAAAGTCACCCTTAGGGTGCACCTTAAAAAGCCAATAGGGCATGGTGCAGTGTAGTTAAAAAGCTGGACATGTACTGTTAACTTTTACATGTCCTGGGTGAAAAACTTTTACATTTGTTTTTCACTACTGCAAGGCCGCTTCTCCCACAGGATAACATTGGAGTCACATTATTACATTTATTAGGTTATAACTTTCAATTGGGAGCAGGTAGGAATATTGAGTTTAGTGTCTAAAGAATATTAATTTAAAACCCTCTTTACTGATAAAGTTGGATTTTAAGTCACAGTTCTGAAAATGCCACATTTAGAATGTTGGCATTTTCTTGCCCCAACCATTTGGTGCCTGCAACCTGTATCCTGGGCCACATGATTAGGTGTAGCTTGCAGTTGGTCTGTGTGTATTGCTCCCAGACAGTGAGACAAAGTGGGTGCTGGCAGGATAGCATTTCTGACATGATGAGGAGGACCTGTCACCTACCCCACTTGCACATTACAAAGGCTCTGCCCGGAACACTCACAAAGAGTTTGGACACTATTATTTTGTGTACCCAGATATGCTGAGGCCACAGCAGGGAGTAAGGATTTTCCAAACACCTCTGAGGGTGGAAACCTCCAGAACATTCTCCTACTTCAAAGTGGCCACCAGGTATAAATAGTGGACCCTCATACCCAACTCATCAGTACACCTTGGGACCTGCGGAAAATCTAGAAGGTCTGCTATGCTGCTTTGCAAGAAGGACAGCTACCCTGTTGCCCTGCTGCCTTGTTGCCCTGCTGTCCTGCTACTCTCATGCCCTGCTGCCTGAGTGAGAAGGACTGGACCTGCATCTCGAACCCTGGTCCACCAGAGTGACTCCAAGGGCTAGTTGGCTTGTGTCTTGATCAGATCTTCAGTGACAGAAAAGTATCCAACCGCCTTGAACCCAGCACGTGGACTCTACCTGCTGTGAGTCTTGCTCCCTAAGTGGTGTCACTCCAGTCCTGGATCCACAGAAGTGGTTCTGAAGGTGCTCTGTCAGTCCAGCTTTGGTCCTGTGAGCAGAACTGATGCAGGGCAACACATCTCCTTGCAGCCACTTCAGAACCACTGCAGCACAACGCTTCCCTACCACAGAACCTTCCATCGCAGCCTGCACCTCTCTCGGAACTGCCTCTGCATGATGCATCCTTGATGCTGGCCTTCACCTTGCAAGCCCCTCCTCAGTGGCAGCCTCAACCATGATGCAGGACTTTCCATCGCACCCTTCAGTTTCTTTGGAACTGCTGTTGTGCGATGTATCTTCGATGCAGGGCTTCGCATCGCAAGCCTCTCGTTGACCTCATACTCAATGATGAGGCAGGACTCCATGTTGCAGTCCTGCAGGTTCCCTAGAATCACCACTGTGTAACACATCCTTGACGCAGAATCTCAGAACACTCCACAAACCAGGATTTTAGTACTTTGTTCATTGGGCCTAAAGTTTGCCGCTATCCGGCCAGCGCTCTATAACGGTTGGCCTGAACTTGAACAGAGAACCACAGTCGGTACTTTGTGCTTTTTCAGCAGTATTTTCACTTATCTCTTTAAAATTGCAAATCTCCGGTTCTCATGATTGGATTTGTGTTATTTTGGTCACCAATAATTTATCATAGTTGACTCATGTTTTAAAAATTGGTGTGGTATTTTTCTTGTGCTGTATTTTCACTTTATTACTGCATAAATACTTTACACATTGCCTCTAAGTTAAACCTGACTGCTTTCATACCAAGCTACCAGAGCGTTAAGCACAGTGTGGTATCTCCATGTCTATGCCATGCATTCTCTCCTTACTTATATGTCCCCTGCTCCTCAGTCAGTGTGAGTGTGAGGTAACAGAATGCTGCTGTGTGCATCATTTGAGTAAGTGTCAGTTGGAATGCGTGGGCTGGGCAGCAAGGATACTGTTCCCGGTGGGGCATCAGGCTTCCTTCTTACCATCCTCTACCTGTAACCTATTGCTCTTAACCTAAAGAATAAAACATCCTGTTATCACCTGTACTACTGGCTTCCCTGTGTCTTCATTTACCACATACATGTTAATTTGGGGTCACTTGTGGCTTCAATCTGACAGAAATTGTAGTTGCTGCTTGAGTAGGATTTCACCTCCTCAACAATTTCCAACAGGCCTTAGCTACAAATATGATAAATTCTACAGAGGCTGATATGATTCATATTTCCTGTGGGACACACCAAGGTTTCCATCTGCCCCTGGTATTATTTGTCTTTTTTATTGAGCCCTTGGCAATTATTATTAGAGCAAATGCAAATATTTTCAAAACTAAAAGTTGTACACTGACAATTTGATTCTTTACTTGAGTGCAGAAAGATCCAATATACAGAATAAAAATAATTCATGGTAAATCAGAGGTCCTGTTGTTCAATGCTTCTTGGAGGTTTTACCTATGGAGTGGAGACCTAGCTATGACCCTCTTACAGTAGTAAGATATCTAGGGATCTAGGTGACGGCTGTTTCTTCAGACCTATTTAAGCTAAACTATATGGCCACCTTAGCTAAACTTAAACATTTGTTGAATAAATGGGAGCTATTACCCCTCTGCACTCTAGGGAGGTGGTGTTTAATTATGACATCTATTAAGTGGGCATTCTTAAAAGAACTAGACTGATCGGCATTGCCAATGCTTGTTTTCATGGACACTATTACCTTTGCGGAAGTAGGCTCACTCCGAGGCAGATCCCAATCTTCATTTCCTTTCCAAACGTTTTGGTCAGCATGTCTGACCTTTGTCATAAACACCCTCTCAGATTTTCACTTTACTCAAGACATTATGGGGCATATTATCAAGCCCAATTTCGCAGCTTTAGCGGCCGTTTTCGGCTGAAAAGCGGCGATTTAAATATTGCTCTATTATCAAGGAAACACTAACGCGTGTTTTCTTGAGTTAGCAGCCGTGTTTTCTCCACTTTGCATGTCAGCGATATATAGCGCTAATGACATGCAAAGTGGGCGTTCCTCCCTAAACCTACATGGAAACAGTTGCAGACACAACTACTCACTATTTACAATGCGGCCCCGGACCCTGCGATGCGATAAGAAAAGTCACGCTAAGTGGGGTTATCGCAGGATTTTAACATCTGCTTTATTCTTGACTTAAGCATCATTTGCATGGGAGGTGGATTGAATGGTTAAGTGCACACTTGCCTATTAGCAAGCTGTTCAGTAGCGATGTACAATTATCGCTGCATTTCCAACGTCATTGCCGGTTATCGCCGTCTATCGCAGGATTTTACATTGCCTGTGAGCTAAGCGTTGCTGATACGCCGCTAACACGGCGATGTATTCCAGCGATAGATGGCAATATTGAAAAACGCGCTAAGCGCGTTTAGCGATAATTATCACTTGTCCTTGTTAATATGCCCCTATGCTTTCTTTTCCTTTGGTTTCCACCTTTTCAGCTGACATGTCTAAGCAACACGACTTTAATATGGAAAAGAAGGCAAACCCCCTTTCTGGCTAGCAGCAGCATATTCCTGATCTAAACGTCCTCTTCATTCTTGTGGCTCTAGTCATGAGGGAAGGAAAGCAAGCAGTACTCCCTTGAGTAGGATGTAAGCCTTACTATGCCTGTGTGACAGTAATATCGCGACATATAAGCATACACAGGGTAAATGTTTGCAGTGCACTGCTTTGCTCTTTGCCAGATGTTAAAACACTACTGTTACTGCTACTACTAATAGTACCATAATACCACCACCTCTAATAATAATAATAATAATAATAATAATAATCATAAGAAAAATTATAATATTAATAATGATAGTAATAATGATAATACTACTACTATTACCATAATAACTCTACCTCTAATAATATTAATAATAATAATACTAATAATGATAATAATAACAGTAATAATGATAATACAACTACTACTATTACCATAATAACACCGTCTCTAATAATAATAATAATAATAATAATAATAATGATAATAGTAATAATGATAATACTACTACTACTACCATAATTACACCACCTCTAATAATAATAATAATAATAATAATAAAATAGTACTGTTACTACTACTACTACTACTACTAATAATAATAATACATATCATCGTTATTTATATTAATATTATATACCCCACCACAATCGCTTGTAAGCATTGTAGATAAAAGACCTTACTAACTACAAATGTAATGGCACTCAGTTTACCAATCTCGTAACTATAGGAGACTGAGGTCCAGATATACTGGGATTTGTGGCATTGCAAAGCAACACAAAGTGACCCAAAGTGACACATTGGGATTTACTTTAAAGTGTAAACGGTATTTTGCTCTGGAAATGTGCCCTTTCCTAGGTGATAAAATGAACTTTGTGGTGCTTTTGCGGCTCTGCACTAAGGGCAGTTACTAGAGTGTTCCTGGGGAGGGTCAGCACACACAACCGTACGACTTAACGCAAAGCCAGATCAACTAAGATAGTCAGTCTGGGATTTGCTTTAAAAATAATTCCTCCTTGAAGCAGGTGCTAACTAGGGGAAATGTTTGAATTCCCTCAAAAAACCCATACATTACATGTGTGATGAATTTCACAGCACACATTTAATGCGTGGGATCCTCGTGAGGTTGTGTAGCCATATGAATATGTAAGTGTCAATAGATTTGGCAAGGCTCAGCCTTTTCCTGCTTGTGCAATGCATCACAGTACTTTCTTTTTATTTTTTATTGTGCTCGTTGCATGAAAAATAGGTAAATCTGCCCCTTAGACCACTTCTGTCCCATTGAAACTCGAAAGCGGTAGATCACAGTGATGTCAGAAGCCACCATTTAGCTCACGGATACGTGTAAATACAGTTCAACATCTGAAAATAATATGTATTCAGTTATAGGCACGGGGATCCCCTAAAATTGTATACCCCAAAATATGACCTCATAAGCACACCCACAGGCAGATGAATAAGAGACGTTGTTAAACCTCACTTTTATGGGGCAATGTGTCCCCAAGATAAGGCGCATTACAGCAAGTCAGAATACAGTGAATTAAGTAAGGACAGACTCAATAACTGAGTTCTAGGGCAGGAGCAGACATTTTAAAGATTTATTACAAAATTTCAAAAGGTACAATACAGATAATATAATGTATAACTGCATAAAAAATTGATGCCATGAAGGCTCTCTTGGCAATAGGACAAACCAGAAATATGAGAAGAATCAAGATATAACCCATGTTTCAATGGGCAGCAAAATCAATAAGAAATCGGACCACATCACAAGTTGAATCAGAAAGTCTTCAGAAAAGAGCTCTGGCTCACCCACAAAATCTGAGGTTTATATACATGTTTTTTGCATAAAAAAGCATTCGTTTCAGCAGACTCCCCATGGTTGGAGCAAAAGAATTATGCTTTTAAAAATCAGAGCAGAGTCCTAATAAAGGTCACATTTCTTTACTATCTAAGCACCATCCCACCACATGAGTATTGATTCTGCCCACTGTATGCTGATGTCACCCGAAGGTGGTAGGATAGACTAGTTACAAGAAACATACCAAACTATTGTGAATGGATGCAATACAGTGAGCTGGTGTAAAAGCCTAGAGTGCCCATGTAGGAAAGTTTTCTGTGAAAGCAGCAAGAACAGGGTGAATCAAAATAAACAAACAAGACTCTGCTTGAATGTGTGCCTCAAAAATGGTGCACAGTGAACATGCAGGAGAAGATATCCAATTTGAACAAGATGGAGTTGAGGACGAACTAAGGCCTAGTTAGGAGAAGCCAGGAAAAGATATTTTAACAAGTAACAGCAATTTTTTTTAAATGCAATAGCACCGTGTCAGTGTGTACGTATACATTTGAAAGTAAATTCCCATTATACACATTAATAGTGCACAAAAATATAAAATGCACAAAATCTATAACACAGTTTTCCGCGGAATAGTTACCAAAGCTAACTTTATTTTTAAAAAGGAAATATAAAACAACTGAGCGCTCTCTACAGTTCTTGGTCAGTAAGGAAACGTACGCACAGTTAGGTTGTGTGTTTGAGTTTCCTTATATAACCTGGTCCAATGAGCAACATTAACTCTGGAATTTTGCCCCTGGTTTTATAAGCTGCGATGTATCCAACTCTCCATTTCCTCATGTTTACAAAGGCAAAAGGACCACCTATTTCTGGGAACTTAAATTTAAGTAAACATCCTGTTCATACGATTACTGTAGAGGTATTTGTAAAGTCAGGCTCAAAACATGTTTAGCATAACATACTGAATCATGAATGAAATATATTATTTTTCCCTGGCTCTATAAACCTTGGGTTGCAAAAGGGCCAAATTAAATTAAGTAGCAATTAAATACAGCTTTTCTGTTAATAGTCCGAAAGGGGGCGCCTTTGTTCCAAATATCTGGTTAATAAAAACCATGTTGTCTCCTCTAATGTTATTGAATGGCGAGGCTGTAGGCAACGATACAAAAGAGTTGAACATTCAGATATGTGGGCACAACATCTATTCTAGATCTGTTATTGTTTGGCTCTCTGGATTGCATGTTCAGATTAATTGGAAAACGTAATTTTCTTGATCAGTCAAATATTCCGTGACGCACAACTCCCTCAACACTTTTGCCGGGAAATGGAGGGATAAATCTCCCAGTTACAAGTTTGGGCCTGGAAATACTGGGTCCAAAACCACATGGGTATCTCGATTTCTGGGGATACATCCGCTCCCACCTACCACATGCTCTGAGCAGGTGGTGGATGGGAGTGAGGGTTGGTCCTCTGCTGATGCAAGGTAGTGATCAGAAGCAGCGAGTGGTCATTTTAGCAGGGAAGGGGGCGAATGGGGCACACACGCACACTCACACCCATGCATTTACACATGAGCACACACACACATCCATGCACAACACTCAGTCCCACATATCCATACAAACACATACGCGTCAAACATTACACATAAATGACACTTACCTGTGCAGCTTTGCTTCGGAGTTCCCAGGAGGGGCGGGACTGCTGCCTTCTTTCATTGGCTGAGCTAAGGTCAGCCAGTGAGCGGAGGCAGCAGTACCTATCTCTCGTCACACAGTGGGATCTGGTCAGTGAGAGTTGCTGACCCCACCACACTCTGTGACGAGGTGTCACTGATTGCCACTGGGCCTTGGGCACTTCAGGGCTTTAAACTGAAGTGCCGCGGCCTGTGGAGGGAGTTCCGTGGGGCAGAAAGGCGGGGCGGGGGAGGGGTATGGATAATTGGAGGTAAGTAAACAATTAAATAAATAAATAAAACAAATTTTGTAGCTCGCGCTGCATTGCATTTTGCGATGCAGCGCGCGCTACGAAATTTGTTTTATTTATTTAATTGTTTACTTACCTCCAATTATCCATATTCCGGTTTTTAGTACCCCCCACCCTGCCCCTCCCCCGCCCCGCCCCGCCTCTCTGCCCCATGGAACTCCCTCCACGGGCCGCGGCTGGGGAAGCTGTCCCCAATGGCCTAATTCTGCTTGGGGACTTGTGTCATGCAGCTTAACGGAGGATCACTGATGTCGCCAGGATGCCTTCCCAAGTGGAAAAATGTCTTTTGAAGGCTGCAACGGCTCATTTATGACCATTAGTTGCTTTAAAAAAATCCCTTTTAGGAATGGAAACGGGGGTGGTGGTCTGCTGTCCTTTGCAAGCCAACATTCCTGTGTTTGTAGCCAATCACAGGGGGTCGCAAATAATCAACTGCCGAGTCTGCTGCCCCTGCAGAAGTAACACTCATGTAAGTGGTGTACAACCAGAAGAGTAGCCTGTGATCAGCAGCGAACACACATATCTCTCACACAGAGAGAGGAGAGGATGCAGCATTAGGGCTAGAGCAGTCGACTTCAAAGCTGGGGAACCTGGTTCGAGTCTCGGCAGTGACGCATCCTGTAATTCTGGGCAAATCACTTATCTCCCCGTGCCTAACACAAAAAAAATGAATATGTCCTCGTGTAATGAAACTGGTGTTCAATTAAAGAGCTCTGATACCTGATATCTTCGGGTCTAGTTTGCGCTAAATAAATCTAAAACAAACACATATCTCTACAGCAGGTGCATTAACAAGCCTTTTTAACCTCACTCTTCCTCCAACCCTGAGGCACCTGGGTGTAACAGCGAAATTAATAATCTCCTTAAATGTGGGACTCTAAGCAGAATCCTGACCAGTGAGGAATCTTACAGTGATTTTACAATGTTGTTCTCTAGCACTACTGAATGAAAACTTCTTGAGTGGCATTTTTCAATGATAAAGCCCTCACCGCATAGCAGGAAGTAGAAGCATCTATTATATATATTTCTTTTGCTAGAGCAGTGCTTTCGTTGCAGCGCATGCATAGTGAAGCATCTAGTGGCTGAAATGAAGGTGCACTGATCACCTCCATTCAAATGGCCGCGACTCCATCAGGGAACAATACCAGAAGCGTCATCTGAAATGGGACATTCAAAAGCTACTCTCATAGGGGCAGATTTATGTGGGACTTGCGCCCCTTTTACCCCGCCGTTGCGTCACTTTTGTGACGCAGCGGCGGCGTAAACCCTGCGCCACGTTGCGCCCCATTTACATCATGACGCATCTATGGAGATGCGTCACGGTGTAAAGCCCTGCGCCACGTGAAACCTGCGTCAGGTTTCACGTGGGCGTTTCGACACAGGGGGGGCGTTCCGTCGCAGGAACGCCCCTGAAAAGTGACTCAGTGAAATCCATAAGATTTCACTGAGTCACTTTCCCAACGCTGATTCATCAAAACCAGCCGCGGCCCGTGGAAGGAGTTCCGTGGGGCGGTAAGGCGGGGCGGGGGAGGGGCAGGGTGGGGGGTTCTAAAAACCGGAATATGGATAATTACAGGTAAGTAAACAATTAAATAAATAAAACAAATTTCGGAGCACGCGCTGCATCGCAAAGATGCAGCACGCGCTACGAAATTGTTGTAATTATCCATATTCCGGTTTTTAGAACCCCCCACCCTGCCCCTCCCCCGCCCCGCCTTACCGCCCCACGGAATTCCCTCCACGGGCCGCGGCTGGTCAAAACTCTGCGCCTGCTTGAAGGAGGCGTAAGGCTTGACGCACCATGTTAGGGATAGGGTAGGTTGGAACAGTGCTGGAGTTGCGTCGCGCTTGCGACGCAACTTCAGCACTGCGCCAACCTTACGCCGGCACATGCGTCACGTATCTGCTTGTCTTTGCCCCACGATGCACCGCATTGTAAATGCGGCGCATCTGCGGTGGCGCAAGGGCAAACTTGCGTGACGCATCTTCCCTGGCGCATCCATGCTGATTTGCAGGGATGCGCCAGGGAACATAAATCTGCCCCATAGTGTCTTCTCTTCTGTTGACTACTGTCTATGGCTGATGACAATTTGGTCTAGCTCTAGAAGACCCTCCCACACAAGGAACTTTGAGGGGCTGCTGCGATCCCTGCATTGTAATTTGTCAACATTAGTGTGTATCCTCCCCGCCATCACTTTGTGCAAAAGTACCACAAAACATCAGTTGACTTTGCAGTTTAGAAGAATTAATTTGTGGGTTTTTTGCGGGATGTCAGAGGTGATTTTATAAAGCACTTTGGTCAAGTAACACTGTTCTAAACTTGGCATGAATTAAAGCCAATTTGGAGGAAGCGGAAGAGTTCCCCTCAGAGTTCTTTTGGAAAATAGGTGAAGATGTGTGTATTTTAAAGCAAATTAGGTGAGTATTTGAGGCAAATATTCTGGACCAGACAAATTGGCCAAGACATGATAGTGTTTAAAGACAACTTTATTGAGGTGATTAGATAGAGGTTCCTCCAAGCTGCATTGTAAAGCAGTGATCACATACTAATCAAGCAGTAATGCCAAATCCCATTAACCAAGCAATAGATCACTCTCTTTTTTAGTTCGAGCCTAGCCAGCACCAATGCGCTGTCTGCAAGACCTGCTGTAATCACTAAAATGAGGTTATTTCCGCCTGCTGCTGGCTATAGGTTCACTCGTGTGTGCTGTCATTTGCTGCCCCCTAACTCGCTCTGGCAGCCGATACCTCACTTCCGTTCAAGTCAGAAGAGCACCTGCCAAGTACATAGTGACCACACCGTCATCCGCTTCATTCAACACGCATGCACAGACGTCACCCAAGGATTACACTGACAATTTCATTGTGGGTGAAGAACTGCTGCAGGTTTATTTCATACAACATAAGTATGACGATAAATGGGTTATCTTACGGGCGATCCAGGGCAAGCAGCCCCTCGCTGCTCCGCCCGCCTGGTGAGCCAGCACGCACGGTGGGTCGATGCCCGGCAGTGCGGCACATATTTATTTTCAGATCATCCACTGGGTCACGTGATCTGTCTCCTACTCCCGCCCCTTCTGACAGGGGCGGAGCGTGTTGTGGCACACCCCCGGTTGGTCAGGCCCCCCAACCGCCCGAAGGACTAACGGGGCGCCGTCGCGGTCTTCCCAGAACCCCCTTCGGCTCGTGGACCTTGGCTCGGGCACCCTTACTGTGCCGGACAGGGGTACCCTTACTGTACCGCCTGTCGCAGAGGTACCCTTACTGTACCCGTCTGCCTCCAGATCGCCCTGTAACTCCGCCTGCAACGCAAAAGAAAAACATTAAAACATTCCAATAACGCGCTGTCACTGCCACGCAGGGTAAGCGGAAAGGGTGGGAATACGCGTGTCCGGGCAGGAGCGGCGCGCAGGAAGCAGAGGAGGAACTGGGAGAGAGGGACGCCTATGTAGGGGGGGCTAGCCTCGCCCCCCCTGACGGCCCGCCTCCACCTACACACTCATTGGGAGATCTCCTCCCTGGGCGCGGCCTCACTCGCGAGGCAGAAGAAGGGGGAGGGGGAAGGCTGGGACGGGCAGCCACTAGAGAGCTGCCCTGCTGATGTCCCACTGCGTGGGACGCGGGCAGCGGCATAGTGACCACACCGTCATCCGCTTCATTCAACACGCATGCACAGACGTCACCCAAGGATTACACTAACAATTTCATTGTGGGTGAAGAACTGCTGCAGGTTTATTTCATACAACATAAGTATGACGATAAATGGGTTATCTTACGGGCGATCCAGGGCAAGCAGCCCCTCGCTGCTCCGCCCGCCTGGTGAGCCAGCACGCACGGTGGGTCGATGCCCGGCAGTGCGGCACATATTTATTTTCAGATCATCCACTGGGTCACGTGATCTGTCTCCTACACCCGCCCCTTCTGACAGGGGCGGAGCGTGTTGTGGCACACCCCCGGTTGGTCAGGCCCCCCAACCGCCCGAAGGACTAACTTGGCGCCGTCGCGGTCTTCCCAGAACCCCCTTCGGCTCGTGGACCTTGGCTCGGGCACCCTTACTGTGCCGGACAGGGGTACCCTTACTGTACCGCCTGTCGCAGAGGTACCCTTGCTATACCCGTCTGCCTCCAGATCGCCCTGTAACTCCGCCTGCAACGCAAAAGAAAAACATTAAAACATTCCAATAACGCGCTGTCTCTGCCACGCAGGGTAAGCGGAAAGGGTGGGAATACGCGTGTCCGGGCAGGAGCGGCGCGCAGGAAGCAGAGGAGGAACTGGGAGAGAGGGACGCCTATGTAGGGGGGGGCTAGCCTCGCCCCCCCTGACGGCCCGCCTCCACCTACACACTCATTGGGAGATCTCCTCCCTGGGCGCGGCCTCACTCGCGAGGCAGAAGAAGGGGGAGGGGGAAGGCTGCGACGGGCAGCCACTAGAGAGCTGCCCTGCTGATGTCCCACTGCGTGGGACGCGGGCAGCGGCATAGTGACCACACCGTCATCCGCTTCATTCAACACGCATGCACAGACGTCACCCAAGGATTGCACTGACAATTTCATTGTGGGTGAAGAACTGCTGCAGGTTTATTTCATACAACATAAGTATGACGATAAATGGGTTATCTTACGGGCGATCCAGGGCAAGCAGCCCATCGCTGCTCCGCCCGCCTGGTGAGCCAGCACGCACGGTGGGTCGATGCCCGGCAGTGCGGCACATATTTATTTTCAGATCATCCACTGGGTCACGTGATCTGTCTCCTACTCTCGCCCCTTCTGACAGGGGCGGAGCGTGTTATGGCACACCCCCGGTTGGTCAGGCCCCCCAACCGCCCGAAGGACTAAGGGGGCGCCGTCGCGGTCTTCCCAGAACCCCCTTCGGCTCGTGGACCTTATCTCGGGCACCCTTACTGTGCCGGACAGGGGTACCCTTACTGTACCGCCTGTCGCAGAGGTACCCTTACTGTACCCGTCTGCCTCCAGATCGCCCTGTAACTCCGCCACAGCTCTGGGGAGGCTACCGTCGCTGCCAGAGCCCCCCCCCTTCCTCCCTTTGCTGTTATATGTGCCCTGCCCCTGCGAGCCAGCTTATAATGGGCTAAATTAGGGGTCCTGTTCTGTAACCCGTAAAAGACGGCATTAATTTGCAACATTACTCAGAAGCCCAGGGCAGGCGAACAAAGGATGTCTTTGGGCCCCACTGCCGTAAGCTTAGACGTGACTGGTGTTCCTAACCTTCTAAGTGATGCCACAGCAGATCTTCCTAACGTAATTATGGGAAGATCTAGCACCTGCATATGGAGCCAGAACTGAACCATAGCTGAATTCCTCAATCCATCGCTTCCCTTCATATCCTAGCACGAAGGTTTTAATTTCCACTCTATCTACAAAGGTGATGTATTGATAGCGTCATGGTTCCTGAGTTGCTGCTGCTACTGCGAGGATTGCATGATTTCTCGGCTGGGCAAACGCCACTGCTAATCGGACGCCTTTTATATGACTGGCTGGGCTGCCGAAGAATACATCTCTCAGCTCGAGGACCCAAATTTGTGAATGTTTCCCAACTCCCTGGCTCCAAGAAAGGCTGAGCGAGAAGAGCAGCACCTAAATCTGTTTCTCAGGCTGGGAAATATGGCATTGGTAACAAGGCATAGGTGAATTAGGCACTTAATATGTTTTAGCCTTTCTACTTGCAAATTAAGTTACATTAAATTGGACGACAGAGTCTTATACTAGTCCCGCTGTCCATCCCAATCTTTTCTTGCTCTCCACTGGGACAGCATATCCCATTGCCTCGCTTGTTGAATAGAAGCTAGCTTTCGGACTTTATTGCTGCTGGAAAGGGTCAATAGGTTTGCCTACAGTCCTTGTTATACCGGTGTTGCTGTGCTATAGGTAATTCGTGGCACCGCCATAGTGGCTTGAAAATGAAACGTCTTATTTTATCAAACGATTTGTTGTGAGCCCCAGTTATGATTTCATTCATATCTTCATAGTTGACAGTGTCTCTATCTTTCCAATACCTGGGTCACGTCCGCCTTAAATGACAACATTACATCTGGCTTTTCCGCTAGGCTTGCCCATTAACCTGTCAAATGTCTGTGGAGAGCAGCACATCTCTGGTCATGCTCATGGTCGCTCCCTGCTCTCTCAATTATTACTATGTAGCGGAGGGCATGCCATACCCGGGTGTCTGGTTGAAGTATGCACAGGTCATTGACACTCTCCCACGTACAGTGCTGTGAACCGTTTGAAGTAGTTCATCAGATTCAGCCAGCCACCCCCTAGGTGGAGACTTGCACTCCCAAACTTCCGCTCGTGTAGCTAGTTGTGCATGGAAAGCATAACTTTCAGTACGTAAAGTTTGAAGTCTGTAATTTTCTGCCCGATAAACAAGTTTCATTGGGTATCCCTAGAAAATTATGCTTAGTTGCCGGAAATAATTTGGTTCGTATCCTGCGCTATGCTGGTTATGATTAATGTAATTCAGCACGCCCCTAAAAGCGTTGTAGAGCTCTCGCGGAACGGCGATGGTGGTGCCCTGTGCAAGAATGTCATCCCTACTGGCAGGCAGTGTAGTTTAAGGCTGCTTGGTGTGGAGAAGCACAAGCTCAATCGGGTCTAGCCAAATTAACCCTTTTAAACACTAATCAATGTTCTAATAATGTATGCTTAGTGGTGTGTATGCAGCTCTAGGGTGATTGTAGCTCATAGTTGACTACTAGGGCTTAAAGATATACATTGCAAGTAACAAAAGGATGCCTCCTTTGACACAGTAACCTGCTGAACTATTTACATCATACGCACTCTGATATCTAATTGGCACACGTTCTTTGCAGCGTGGAATATTTAGCCCATGCACTAACTACACCGAAGTCAAAACCTCCACTATATAAACTCTGGGTCTTTCTCCAGGAAGGATAAACAATGCGAGTAAATACACCAGCATCCACATAGTTGGTAACCCAAAGACGCATTTGCGCCGCATGGCCTGTGCCCCACCCATGAGGCTGCGTCACGATCGCTCGCGTTTACAGACCACCAATCGTACTTGCACGTATCCCATGGCACCGTATCTAAATAATGTAGTACCACTGAACCGCGTGCACTTATTACGCCGCGAACTTGCCCGGAATATTGGAGCGCTTGCATGAGCACCGTAAAGTGGGGGAAAATATTTTCATCTTTATCTGGAGCGGACTCGACCCGAGGGTATTGTGCGCTAAACCGAGCAACGAAAGCGGGGCAAATGTTAGCATATTTATTATGCTGCGAACTTGGCCCGGAATATTGGAGGGCTTGCATGAGCACCGTAAACCGTGGGCAGATTTTTGCATATTCATTAGGCGCGGACTCGACCCGAAGGTACTGAGCGCTGCACTGGGCACCGAAAAGCGGGGCAAATGTAAGCATATTTATTATGCCGCGAACTTAACCCGGAGACATTGGAGCGCTTGCATGAGTACCGTAAAGCGGGGGCAAATATTTGCATATCCATTATGGCGCGAACACAACCCGGAGGTATTGAAGCGCTTCCCTGCCCACCGTAATGTGGCCGTGACCCCGGGGGCACGAACCTGTTTCCCTGCGCCCGGGATATTGGAGCGCTTTACACGATCCCCGAATTTACATCACACATTCAGGCACGGGAAAGGGTCAAGTTATTGCCCAGAATCACAGGATGGGACGCAACGTCCAAACAGACTCATAACCCCCCGCGGTCTGCTACGCGCCACATCATTCGATGGCCCATGTATATTTAGCAGGAAAGGCAGCATTCTTATTTGTGTTGCGCCTTGTTACATAGCGCGACTCAGACCCCCGTATCGGAGCGCTTACACAATCCCCGACGGAAAAGCCCCCCCACTCTACTCACGATGCTTCCTGTTGCCCGGCAGTGGCCCGACTTGCGCCGTATCATGCATACCTTCCCGGCCCGGGTGCCATTCTAACGCGATGGACCCCAAGGCAAGATGGCCGCGCGGAGGGGAGGGGGGGGTGCGGTGGTTACAAACCCGTATAATGGGACGGGGAAACGCACCTGGCCGCTACGACTCGCAACCCTCCGCCCGGTCCGATACTGGACCTCCCGTTACCCTGCCCCCCGCAGTCGCACCACGAAGATGCCCCCCCAGCAACACCCGCATCGCCCCGCAGGGACACGGGGCACTGCTTGCGCCCCCCACACCCATGGCCTCCCGGCCCACAGGGCCCCGTCCACCTGGTCATGCCCAGGGACAGGGCCGGGGTGGGAGAGGTTAGCAAGACTCACCGAAAGTTGATGTTACCGCGAAGAGCACGACGTCGCTGAGGGGGGGCCCCGATCGAAGTAGCGTGGTGCAGGCGGCAGGCAATACGCGTGTCCGGGCAGGAGCGGCGCACTGGAAGCAGAGGAGGAACTGGGCGAGAGGGACGCCTATGTAGGGGGGGGCTAGCCTCGCCCCCCCTGACGGCCCGCCTCCACCTACACACTCATTGGGAGATCTCCTCCCTGGGCGCGGCCTCACTCGCGAGGCAGAAGAAGGGGGAGGGGGAAGGCTGCGACGGGCGGCCACTAGAGAGCTGCCCTGCTGATGTCCCACTGCGTGGGACGCGGGCAGCGGCAGTCTCCTTACGGTTTCATCCTGTATCTGTTTTTTTTTGGAGAACTCTTTATTTGGAATTGTTGCTTTCCGCCCGTCGCTGCTTGTTATTGTTTGCCTGACCGATATCAAAGGTCAGAAGGCGCATATTCATGCACCAGACGCCCTCATGGCTGCATGCCCCTCCCGACACATTAAAATCTTCGTCACATTTTGTTGAGCATCCCTGCAGAGACTTGAACACGGTCCCCTAGTTTAAAAGTCGGCCGCTCTAGCCGTTACACCATATCCACATTGGTTAGACTGATCTAGCAGCCATCTTAATGTTTCGTCACTAACTCCATGCTGCGACGTCACTGCGTCCACCTAGACACTGGTATCCATAGAAATGCAGCCGACATGATTGCAGGTTCCTCGTGTGTCCTCGCTGAAGTGAGGGTCCTTCGGCTCGCATGTCTGTGCCTGAAATACAGCCGCTACCCCCCTTGGGAAACAGGCAGGGGTCAGGGCATATTTTCATGCACAGGCTTGGTGTGGCACACAGCACGTGTCCCTCTGCTCAGCGTGGGGTCTTTGGTGACTGGAGGCCAGCGCGGATCGCCCTTCTCTATTCTGGTGCTGTGTGACTCACTGTATGATGAGCGTAAGCCTGTGTTCGATGTCAGTTATGTTTTATTAAATCTGCTCTTCTGTGTGTGCGTTGTGTGCATTGCGGCTGGTGCACCTTAAACTGCTGCGATTTAAGATGGGTTTCCTTACATGTAAAATTATTTGTATTTCTTCTTTTGAAAGTCTATGTATAAAATTATATTATAAACGCCTTTGAAACTATTTGTTCAAGGTCCTTTTTAAAAAGAAAATGTGAGTGTAAAAAAGTCCTTGGTCTGAACGTGTTTGCGTTTTAATGTATAGAGTGCATTGTTGTAGCGATAGCTGGAAGCTCGGATTCAAAGTAACATTTCCTGCTGGTGCTACGCAATTGTCCTTTGGGTCCTAATATTCTTTATTTTTCACACCAGGCACCTTACTTATAGTATTGAAGGCGCTATAGATTGGTGGCTTTGGTGACGGTGAGTTTTGAAGGTGCTGTGAATGTGCGGCTTCGGTGACAGTTGTTCTTCACCAGTTACTGATATCCACGTCCTTTACATTCCTACGTCTAGAAACACAAAAGAGTCCTAGATACACCCCCTTGAAGTCCTGGCTCAAAACGCTATGGAAAGCTTGGGCAGGTTTTAGCTTTGGCCTGAAAGTGTTTGCTTTTTAATATACATAATGCATCGTTTTCGAGATAGCTGGAACCCAGAATAAATATCACATCTCTTACTGGGGCTACATTTTGTACACCAGTCGCTTTATTAAAAGTTTGATGGCGCTATAGATGGGCGGGTTTGGTGACGGTGAAGCTTGGAAGGCGCTATAGGGGTGCGCCTTTGGTGACAGTTGTTGTTACCAGTTATTAATACCCACTTCCTTCATTATCCCACATACAGAGACAAAGGCGCTTTATACACACCCCTTTGAAGTCCTTGGTCATAACGTTATAAGTTAAACACTACGGAATGCTTGCAGGGCCAGACTGGGGACGCAAATCGCCCCTGGCAATTAAGTTTGAGGGGCCCCAGGGGAGATGGGGGGACACTGCTGCTGCTTTTGGTACAGGGGGGTGACATTGCAGCACTGCTGCATAACCGGCCTTGTGTACCAAATAGGGCCCCCACCAGTCCAAAATCGGCCCCCACCCTTCCGGTCCACCGGGAAAATGCCCAGTACCTGTGCGGCCAGTCCGGCCCTGAATGCTTGGGCAGTGTTAAGCCTTGGCCTGAAAGTTTTTGCTTTATAATTTATATTGTAGATTGATTAAACATAGATGGAAGCATGAATTAAATATAACCTCTTTCACTGGTGTTATATAGGTTATACTTAATTTTTCACACCAGCCGCTTTAGTTAAATTTTCGAAGGCGCTATAGATGGACAGCTTTGTTGACGGTGTTCATCACCAGTATACTGTGGTTCGGTGGGACTTTTTTTTTATTGAAATGACTAAGCTGTAAGTCTGACACAACCAAGTAAAGCTGCTGTAATTTTCCAAAATACCTCAAAAGGGCTGTAGGTAAGGTCGAGTTGCAAACTTGATTTGGGAAAAAGGGGGTGGTGATGGACAGAGTTTCTGAATGATGCAGAATACTCTTACCAAGTCAAGAGATCATGGTTTTAATCCATCACCGTTTTTTAGCTCACTGCACCATCCCAGCTCAGAACCTGGCTACATGCAAATTAGTCTGTACCTGTCCCAGTGCATGATGGGAACAGGGCAAACCAAACTACCAAGCCAATTCTTATACTGGGAAGGAAACAAGCTTCCGGGGACCGGTTTCTGGCATCACAGCCTTCGTCAGCCCGGCTTGCCTGAATCCTGATGGTGCAATGAGCAAGGGACTCACGTCTGAGCATACCCTCCCACACTGAGTGTGGATAAAATCGATTTGGGAAAAAGGGGGTGGTGATGGACAGAGTTTCTGAATGATGCAGAATACTCTTACCAAGTCAAGAGATCATGGTTTTAATCCATCACCGTTTTTTAGCTCACTGCACCATCCCAGCTCAGAACCTGGCTACATGCAAATTAGTCTGTACCTGTCCCAGTGCATGATGGGAACAGGGCAAACCAAACTACCAAGCCAATTCTTATACTGGGAAGGAAACAAGCTTCCGGGGACCGGTTTCTGGCATCACAGCCTTCGTCAGCCCGGCTTGCCTGAATCCTGATGGTGCAATGAGCAAGGGACTCACGTCTGAGCATACCCTCCCACACTGAGTGTGGATAAAATCGATTTGGGAAAAAGGGGGTGGTGATGGACAGAGTTTCTGAATGATGCAGAATACTCTTACCAAGTCAAGAGATCATGGTTTTAATCCATCACCGTTTTTTAGCTCACTGCACCATCCCAGCTCAGAACCTGGCTACATGCAAATTAGTCTGTACCTGTCCCAGTGCATGATGGGAACAGGGCAAACCAAACTACCAAGCCAATTCTTATACTGGGAAGGAAACAAGCTTCCGGGGACCGGTTTCTGGCATCACAGCCTTCGTCAGCCCGGCTTGCCTGAATCCTGATGGTGCAATGAGCAAGGGACTCACGTCTGAGCATACCCTCCCACACTGAGTGTGGATAAAATCGATTTGGGAAAAAGGGGGTGGTGATGGACAGAGTTTCTGAATGATGCAGAATACTCTTACCAAGTCAAGAGATCATGGTTTTAATCCATCACCGTTTTTTAGCTCACTGCACCATCCCAGCTCAGAACCTGGCTACATGCAAATTAGTCTGTACCTGTCCCAGTGCATGATGGGAACAGGGCAAACCAAACTACCAAGCCAATTCTTATACTGGGAAGGAAACAAGCTTCCGGGGACCGGTTTCTGGCATCACAGCCTTCGTCAGCCCGGCTTGCCTGAATCCTGATGGTGCAATGAGCAAGGGACTCACGTCTGAGCATACCCTCCCACACTGAGTGTGGATAAAATCGATTTGGGAAAAAGGGGGTGGTGATGGACAGAGTTTCTGAATGATGCAGAATACTCTTACCAAGTCAAGAGATCATGGTTTTAATCCATCACCGTTTTTTAGCTCACTGCACCATCCCAGCTCAGAACCTGGCTACATGCAAATTAGTCTGTACCTGTCCCAGTGCATGATGGGAACAGGGCAAACCAAACTACCAAGCCAATTCTTATACTGGGAAGGAAACAAGCTTCCGGGGACCGGTTTCTGGCATCACAGCCTTCGTCAGCCCGGCTTGCCTGAATCCTGATGGTGCAATGAGCAAGGGACTCACGTCTGAGCATACCCTCCCACACTGAGTGTGGATAAAATCGATTTGGGAAAAAGGGGGTGGTGATGGACAGAGTTTCTGAATGATGCAGAATACTCTTACCAAGTCAAGAGATCATGGTTTTAATCCATCACCGTTTTTTAGCTCACTGCACCATCCCAGCTCAGAACCTGGCTACATGCAAATTAGTCTGTACCTGTCCCAGTGCATGATGGGAACAGGGCAAACCAAACTACCAAGCCAATTCTTATACTGGGAAGGAAACAAGCTTCCGGGGACCGGTTTCTGGCATCACAGCCTTCGTCAGCCCGGCTTGCCTGAATCCTGATGGTGCAATGAGCAAGGGACTCACGTCTGAGCATACCCTCCCACACTGAGTGTGGATAAAATCGATTTGGGAAAAAGGGGGTGGTGATGGACAGAGTTTCTGAATGATGCAGAATACTCTTACCAAGTCAAGAGATCATGGTTTTAATCCATCACCGTTTTTTAGCTCACTGCACCATCCCAGCTCAGAACCTGGCTACATGCAAATTAGTCTGTACCTGTCCCAGTGCATGATGGGAACAGGGCAAACCAAACTACCAAGCCAATTCTTATACTGGGAAGGAAACAAGCTTCCGGGGACCGGTTTCTGGCATCACAGCCTTCGTCAGCCCGGCTTGCCTGAATCCTGATGGTGCAATGAGCAAGGGACTCACGTCTGAGCATACCCTCCCACACTGAGTGTGGATAAAATCGATTTGGGAAAAAGGGGGTGGTGATGGACAGAGTTTCTGAATGATGCAGAATACTCTTACCAAGTCAAGAGATCATGGTTTTAATCCATCACCGTTTTTTAGCTCACTGCACCATCCCAGCTCAGAACCTGGCTACATGCAAATTAGTCTGTACCTGTCCCAGTGCATGATGGGAACAGGGCAAACCAAACTACCAAGCCAATTCTTATACTGGGAAGGAAACAAGCTTCCGGGGACCGGTTTCTGGCATCACAGCCTTCGTCAGCCCGGCTTGCCTGAATCCTGATGGTGCAATGAGCAAGGGACTCACGTCTGAGCATACCCTCCCACACTGAGTGTGGATAAAATCGATTTGGGAAAAAGGGGGTGGTGATGGACAGAGTTTCTGAATGATGCAGAATACTCTTACCAAGTCAAGAGATCATGGTTTTAATCCATCACCGTTTTTTAGCTCACTGCACCATCCCAGCTCAGAACCTGGCTACATGCAAATTAGTCTGTACCTGTCCCAGTGCATGATGGGAACAGGGCAAACCAAACTACCAAGCCAATTCTTATACTGGGAAGGAAACAAGCTTCCGGGGACCGGTTTCTGGCATCACAGCCTTCGTCAGCCCGGCTTGCCTGAATCCTGATGGTGCAATGAGCAAGGGACTCACGTCTGAGCATACCCTCCCACACTGAGTGTGGATAAAATCGATTTGGGAAAAAGGGGGTGGTGATGGACAGAGTTTCTGAATGATGCAGAATACTCTTACCAAGTCAAGAGATCATGGTTTTAATCCATCACCGTTTTTTAGCTCACTGCACCATCCCAGCTCAGAACCTGGCTACATGCAAATTAGTCTGTACCTGTCCCAGTGCATGATGGGAACAGGGCAAACCAAACTACCAAGCCAATTCTTATACTGGGAAGGAAACAAGCTTCCGGGGACCGGTTTCTGGCATCACAGCCTTCGTCAGCCCGGCTTGCCTGAATCCTGATGGTGCAATGAGCAAGGGACTCACGTCTGAGCATACCCTCCCACACTGAGTGTGGATAAAATCGATTTGGGAAAAAGGGGGTGGTGATGGACAGAGTTTCTGAATGATGCAGAATACTCTTACCAAGTCAAGAGATCATGGTTTTAATCCATCACCGTTTTTTAGCTCACTGCACCATCCCAGCTCAGAACCTGGCTACATGCAAATTAGTCTGTACCTGTCCCAGTGCATGATGGGAACAGGGCAAACCAAACTACCAAGCCAATTCTTATACTGGGAAGGAAACAAGCTTCCGGGGACCGGTTTCTGGCATCACAGCCTTCGTCAGCCCGGCTTGCCTGAATCCTGATGGTGCAATGAGCAAGGGACTCACGTCTGAGCATACCCTCCCACACTGAGTGTGGATAAAATCGATTTGGGAAAAAGGGGGTGGTGATGGACAGAGTTTCTGAATGATGCAGAATACTCTTACCAAGTCAAGAGATCATGGTTTTAATCCATCACCGTTTTTTAGCTCACTGCACCATCCCAGCTCAGAACCTGGCTACATGCAAATTAGTCTGTACCTGTCCCAGTGCATGATGGGAACAGGGCAAACCAAACTACCAAGCCAATTCTTATACTGGGAAGGAAACAAGCTTCCGGGGACCGGTTTCTGGCATCACAGCCTTCGTCAGCCCGGCTTGCCTGAATCCTGATGGTGCAATGAGCAAGGGACTCACGTCTGAGCATACCCTCCCACACTGAGTGTGGATAAAATCGATTTGGGAAAAAGGGGGTGGTGATGGACAGAGTTTCTGAATGATGCAGAATACTCTTACCAAGTCAAGAGATCATGGTTTTAATCCATCACCGTTTTTTAGCTCACTGCACCATCCCAGCTCAGAACCTGGCTACATGCAAATTAGTCTGTACCTGTCCCAGTGCATGATGGGAACAGGGCAAACCAAACTACCAAGCCAATTCTTATACTGGGAAGGAAACAAGCTTCCGGGGACCGGTTTCTGGCATCACAGCCTTCGTCAGCCCGGCTTGCCTGAATCCTGATGGTGCAATGAGCAAGGGACTCACGTCTGAGCATACCCTCCCACACTGAGTGTGGATAAAATCGATTTGGGAAAAAGGGGGTGGTGATGGACAGAGTTTCTGAATGATGCAGAATACTCTTACCAAGTCAAGAGATCATGGTTTTAATCCATCACCGTTTTTTAGCTCACTGCACCATCCCAGCTCAGAACCTGGCTACATGCAAATTAGTCTGTACCTGTCCCAGTGCATGATGGGAACAGGGCAAACCAAACTACCAAGCCAATTCTTATACTGGGAAGGAAACAAGCTTCCGGGGACCGGTTTCTGGCATCACAGCCTTCGTCAGCCCGGCTTGCCTGAATCCTGATGGTGCAATGAGCAAGGGACTCACGTCTGAGCATACCCTCCCACACTGAGTGTGGATAAAATCGATTTGGGAAAAAGGGGGTGGTGATGGACAGAGTTTCTGAATGATGCAGAATACTCTTACCAAGTCAAGAGATCATGGTTTTAATCCATCACCGTTTTTTAGCTCACTGCACCATCCCAGCTCAGAACCTGGCTACATGCAAATTAGTCTGTACCTGTCCCAGTGCATGATGGGAACAGGGCAAACCAAACTACCAAGCCAATTCTTATACTGGGAAGGAAACAAGCTTCCGGGGACCGGTTTCTGGCATCACAGCCTTCGTCAGCCCGGCTTGCCTGAATCCTGATGGTGCAATGAGCAAGGGACTCACGTCTGAGCATACCCTCCCACACTGAGTGTGGATAAAATCGATTTGGGAAAAAGGGGGTGGTGATGGACAGAGTTTCTGAATGATGCAGAATACTCTTACCAAGTCAAGAGATCATGGTTTTAATCCATCACCGTTTTTTAGCTCACTGCACCATCCCAGCTCAGAACCTGGCTACATGCAAATTAGTCTGTACCTGTCCCAGTGCATGATGGGAACAGGGCAAACCAAACTACCAAGCCAATTCTTATACTGGGAAGGAAACAAGCTTCCGGGGACCGGTTTCTGGCATCACAGCCTTCGTCAGCCCGGCTTGCCTGAATCCTGATGGTGCAATGAGCAAGGGACTCACGTCTGAGCATACCCTCCCACACTGAGTGTGGATAAAATCGATTTGGGAAAAAGGGGGTGGTGATGGACAGAGTTTCTGAATGATGCAGAATACTCTTACCAAGTCAAGAGATCATGGTTTTAATCCATCACCGTTTTTTAGCTCACTGCACCATCCCAGCTCAGAACCTGGCTACATGCAAATTAGTCTGTACCTGTCCCAGTGCATGATGGGAACAGGGCAAACCAAACTACCAAGCCAATTCTTATACTGGGAAGGAAACAAGCTTCCGGGGACCGGTTTCTGGCATCACAGCCTTCGTCAGCCCGGCTTGCCTGAATCCTGATGGTGCAATGAGCAAGGGACTCACGTCTGAGCATACCCTCCCACACTGAGTGTGGATAAAATCGATTTGGGAAAAAGGGGGTGGTGATGGACAGAGTTTCTGAATGATGCAGAATACTCTTACCAAGTCAAGAGATCATGGTTTTAATCCATCACCGTTTTTTAGCTCACTGCACCATCCCAGCTCAGAACCTGGCTACATGCAAATTAGTCTGTACCTGTCCCAGTGCATGATGGGAACAGGGCAAACCAAACTACCAAGCCAATTCTTATACTGGGAAGGAAACAAGCTTCCGGGGACCGGTTTCTGGCATCACAGCCTTCGTCAGCCCGGCTTGCCTGAATCCTGATGGTGCAATGAGCAAGGGACTCACGTCTGAGCATACCCTCCCACACTGAGTGTGGATAAAATCGATTTGGGAAAAAGGGGGTGGTGATGGACAGAGTTTCTGAATGATGCAGAATACTCTTACCAAGTCAAGAGATCATGGTTTTAATCCATCACCGTTTTTTAGCTCACTGCACCATCCCAGCTCAGAACCTGGCTACATGCAAATTAGTCTGTACCTGTCCCAGTGCATGATGGGAACAGGGCAAACCAAACTACCAAGCCAATTCTTATACTGGGAAGGAAACAAGCTTCCGGGGACCGGTTTCTGGCATCACAGCCTTCGTCAGCCCGGCTTGCCTGAATCCTGATGGTGCAATGAGCAAGGGACTCACGTCTGAGCATACCCTCCCACACTGAGTGTGGATAAAATCGATTTGGGAAAAAGGGGGTGGTGATGGACAGAGTTTCTGAATGATGCAGAATACTCTTACCAAGTCAAGAGATCATGGTTTTAATCCATCACCGTTTTTTAGCTCACTGCACCATCCCAGCTCAGAACCTGGCTACATGCAAATTAGTCTGTACCTGTCCCAGTGCATGATGGGAACAGGGCAAACCAAACTACCAAGCCAATTCTTATACTGGGAAGGAAACAAGCTTCCGGGGACCGGTTTCTGGCATCACAGCCTTCGTCAGCCCGGCTTGCCTGAATCCTGATGGTGCAATGAGCAAGGGACTCACGTCTGAGCATACCCTCCCACACTGAGTGTGGATAAAATCGATTTGGGAAAAAGGGGGTGGTGATGGACAGAGTTTCTGAATGATGCAGAATACTCTTACCAAGTCAAGAGATCATGGTTTTAATCCATCACCGTTTTTTAGCTCACTGCACCATCCCAGCTCAGAACCTGGCTACATGCAAATTAGTCTGTACCTGTCCCAGTGCATGATGGGAACAGGGCAAACCAAACTACCAAGCCAATTCTTATACTGGGAAGGAAACAAGCTTCCGGGGACCGGTTTCTGGCATCACAGCCTTCGTCAGCCCGGCTTGCCTGAATCCTGATGGTGCAATGAGCAAGGGACTCACGTCTGAGCATACCCTCCCACACTGAGTGTGGATAAAATCGATTTGGGAAAAAGGGGGTGGTGATGGACAGAGTTTCTGAATGATGCAGAATACTCTTACCAAGTCAAGAGATCATGGTTTTAATCCATCACCGTTTTTTATCCACACTCAGTGTGGGAGGGTATGCTCAGACGTGAGTCCCTTGCTCATTGCACCATCAGGATTCAGGCAAGCCGGGCTGACGAAGGCTGTGATGCCAGAAACCGGTCCCCGGAAGCTTGTTTCCTTCCCAGTATAAGAATTGGCTTGGTAGTTTGGTTTGCCCTGTTCCCATCATGCACTGGGACAGGTACAGACTAATTTGCATGTAGCCTGGTTCTGAGCTGGGATGGTGCAGTGAGCTAAAAAACGGTGATGGATTAAAACCATGATCTCTTGACTTGGTAAGAGTATTCTGCATCATTCAGAAACTCTGTCCATCACCACCCCCCTTTTTCCCAAATCGAGTTGCAAACTTTCCCTCAAAACAATATGTTGGAAAAATACCTCCAGATGTGGCGATTCATTAAAGAAACAATTTGGCAGCTTGGGAAGTAGAGTTCTGTCTCAGTTTGAAGCTTATCATCCCTGGATTTATGGTAAACCACTTAATGTCTCTATGCAAACAACATTCACAGATGCCGCTCACAACAATGATTCAAATCTTCACCAACAGCTGTCTCCTTTCTTAACTCATTTACATACCACTTTACCATTTCTCGCCCCTCCAGACTTTGTGTCTGTGATTTGTAGTTGTTCGCTGGAGGGGGGAGGGGGGGGGGGGGAGGGCAGGGAGATGTTGCGGCAGGTGGATTAAAAAGTCACATTTATTTTTTCTACATTTTTACGCTGCCTTTAGGCTACCTTCAGCATGTAAGGTTATTTTAGTGAGATCACACTTTCCTTATTTTCAAAGCGAGTAGGGTGCGTGAACAAGTCTGAAGGCACAAAGAGTTTCTTTAGCTCCAAAACGGAGTGCATTGGTACATTGTTTTATCAACAACACCTCGTCTGCAGTCCCTCCTTACCTTGGTCACAAATTGAAGTGCTGTTACTGCATTTTTACAATTTATTTATAGAAGTAACCCTTTGGGTGTGCTCCTTTTGTTATTATATAGGCAGCGTGGCCTTTTATGTTTTTAGTTTGAATTAAAAGTGTTTTTTTATTTTCAAATTGTAGCGCGTGGAAATGGAACTTTACAGACAAATTAATCAATGTCTATGCGTCAATAAAAAACATATATCCATGTTGCCGTTCAGTGAGCAACTTTTTTAAAAGCGCTGGTCCTGGGAGTCACTGTGTGATATGCTTCAAATTATGCGAATATTTAAATATACAATATAGTTACAATATGTTTTAAGTGACCCATTTCACACGTAATATAAAAACACTGTAACAATTGCACACTTATTTAGGTGTACACATGTACAACTTAAAGTTCCCATTTCCGAACATAAAAGCAAAATCAGAACTAAAAACCACCACTTCCAGCCTTGCTAATCATTGGGATAGTGCCCAACATACTATAGCTCAGTTACGTTTTCAAATTATTGAAAAACTTGTAGTCAGACCAGGCATAGAAATCACTAAACGGTTGCTTCAAAGAGAGATCTATTGGATCAAAACTTTGCAAACCATGTTTCCATTGGGGCTTAATGATCGTTACGATATGAGTTGTTTCTTGTAATTCACCCCATTGTTTGTATGTTATTTACCTGACAGTTGCTTTTCAAATATCCATACTCTTTTTGGTGGCGGGTCCTTTCTTTTGCACCATCTGTCATATTACCACACCTCTAAGCTACCCATATTGTACTCTTTAAACCCACCACACATGCTTCTTGTTCTCTTTCTGTTGGTCGACCCACTTAATTTTTCTTACAATCAGTTTGTCGTTTTCCTTATGCATTTGGTCATCTCTTCTTAACAGTGTTACATTGTCATTGTCTCCACATCTTGTTGCACTTTACATCTGTTTTCACATTATTATATCACATTTTATTTACATCAACACTTATTAGCACTACATGTGGTCCCATCTTATCTCGTATATTATCACCCTGCATCTTGATGCGTTTTCTTAGTACAATTTTCATCTATTTTCGTCTTCTTGGTTCCCCGCACTTCCAAGCTTTTTTTAGTCCTGTTTTTCCGGTGATTCTTGTTTTTTCGGCAGTTCATCTATACATATAGTGTGCCATCTCTCTTTACACCAGTCTAAGATGGCCAACATGGGACATTATGTTCCAATCCTCTTTCTGTTTTTAATCTCGCCGCGCTTTAATAGAACTGCCCGGTTCATTTGCAGCTGAAGCACTGTTAGCGGTAATGCCGTAGCTTTCGGCTTTATACTTCGAAATCATAAGGTAAGCGGCTTCTCTCATGCTTCTATGTTTGCTACTATTCCTTAATACCTCCAGCGTTGCACGTTCAAGGGCCCTGTAGTCATTGGTGTCCCTTTGTTCCTTCACAGAACGTTTTACTTTCGACACCAGTTTCTCTTATCAACACGGTCATTATTTCCTATGCCGGTGAGAATTCGTCGTTTTGTAGTTTATTTAATTGAGTCAGTTCCCTTTCTTGAAAGTACTTAAAGACGTGACTGTGATTGCATATTTTATTTTCTCCCACAGTTTCTATTCATTTTTCAATGAGAAGGTTATCATTCCTCATCCACACGATCGGTGAGCTCATACTCTGTGCTCCACTTCAATTATATGTGCCTTCACAGTTTTTTTTACCTCTATCTTCTTTCACCAGTATGCCTTTCAGCTCACCCTACTGACCGCTTGAGATTCATAATCACCTTGGAGATACTTGATTAACAATCACCAGATTTGACTGCATCTAATATATAATTTTCATCGTATGTCCTCAATGGGTTTCACATTTTGCAATTCCAACACTTGTTTATAAATCACATTTGATGGCTTTGTGCTGATCACTGGATATTCATGCAACTTTAACTGGTAAAACACTATCACATGTCATCCTGACTTTGACACATTGACACTTAGGTGCTCTCTTGGTGTCTGCTAGACATTTACACACATGTTCCAGTAAATTTGATATCTTTATTTCACAGGCTTCCCCTGACGAAGGGGCGCGTCAGTCCCAAAATGCATCGGGCATGATTTTTAAACCTTCAACTGTGACTTCAAGTGTTGATCATGACGCAATGACCACTTGTTATGCTATGTTAAGACTGTATCACTGATATCTGTATAAACCATGCGTTCATCCACATTGAATCATTACATATGTTTAAATATGTTAATGCTACTAAAATGCTATGTTTGAATTATAATTCTGTGCCTTAAATTTTTTTGACGAGAGAATTTGCATGTTTATGTACATTGTCAAAGGGTTGTCAACAGTGCGTAGTGTACATGAACCCGTTGGTTGTGCTATTTTCATTTCTAATAAATGAGGTAAACCATAAACCAAGATATTTAATTTTTGCTGAATTCCAATGAAATTGAGAACAGATGACATCAGCATGAACGCATAATTTGTTTAAAGGAAGAATTTCACATTTGTCTGGATTTAACCTATAGCCCGAGACTGATGCAAAAAGTTCTACCTTTGATAAAAAGGCAGGTAATGAGAGTTGTGGATGAGACATAAATAATAAAATGTCATTGGCATAAGCAGAAAGTTTTAGTAGATTATTACCATAATGAAAACCTTTAATTTGGGAATTTGAACACATTTTTATCAAAAAGGGTTCAAGAGCAAGAAGAAAAAGAAGAGGAGGAAGAGGGCAACCTTGTCGAACTCCTCAATAGAGAGAAAAATAATTAGAGAGAAGACCATTCACTAAAATAGCAGATGTAGGGGAGGAATATAGCAATGAAACATAATAAATGTAGACCCAAAGCCAAACCAAGACAAGGTAGAGAAAATAAAAGGCCAGCTAACTCGGTCAAAAGCTTTTTATTTACTAAAAGTAGATTTGCTAAGTACATTAAAAAATAAGCGAGTGTTATTGGAAATATGTCTCCCCTTTATAAACCCACATTGCTCATGACCAATCAAATGGGGTAACAAGGGTTCTAGACGAAGAGCAAGAATTATAGCAAATATTTTATAGTCTATGTTGACTAAGGAGATGGGCCTAAATTATTTTCATAATGTATGGTCTTTATTTTCTTTGGGAATAAGACATATGAGAGCATCTTGAAATGAACCACTAGACTTCTGAGAAGAGATAAAGAAGAGAACAAGCTGATGTAATTTGGGAAGAACAAGTTTGGAGAAATATGAATAAAATTCTATTGTAAATCCATCAGGGCCTGGTGCTTTACCGTGTCTAATAATACTTATGGCATTTCAGACATCCTGAAGTTGAATATCGTCATCTAATGCTGCAAAATCTAAATCAGAGTGAGAAGGAGGAGTAATTGAAGATAAAAAATGAAGAATATCTCTTTGACAAGTGAGGGATTCCAGGGTATTAAGATTCTAAAAAAAATGAGTAAATTCTTTTAAAATTTCTTCATTTTTATAAACCATAATATTAGAAGAATTGAGAATAGATCCAATCTTAATACGATCTTTTTTAACTTTAAGATAATTTGCTGCCAGTTTCCCGGCTTTATTTTGACCACCGTAATATTTAGCGGAGGATGTAAGTAAAAATGAATTAGCAATTTCCGTGGATAACTTATTAAAGGTGAATTCAGATTTAACAAGTTCTTCTAGACAAGTTTTAGAATTAATTTGTAAATATGTTTTTTCTAATTGCTTGATACGAACTGTAAGCGATCTCAATTGATCAAAAGATGCTTTTCTTTTACGAGATACAAAAGAGATGATGACATTTCTAGAGGCAGCTTTAAAAATGTCCCAAAGGATTTGAGGAGAAATTGTTGGGTTCTCATTTTCAAGAAAGAAGGTATTAGCAAAAGATTCCAAGCTTTGAGTGAAGTTGTGATACAATAAGAGGGAGTTCCTAAATCTCCATCTTCTGGTCTCATGAGATGGTGGCAAAAGATCCAAATCCAGGGTGACTGGCGCGTGATCTGAGATTAATATGGATCCTATACTAGAGTTAATGATGTGTTGCAAAAGAGATTTGTAAAGAAATAGATAGTCTAGGCGAGATTGGGAATGATGTACAGGTGAGAAAAGCGCGTATTCTAGTGTAGGGTTACACAGTCTTGAAGCATCTACTAACGACCTCTGTTTGATAGCGGATGTATATTGAGAATGCATACGGGAAGGAAGGATTTTTGATTTAGAGTTTCGATCAATAATGGGATCAAAGACCATATTACAGTCCCCACCAACTACTAAACAGTCATCTTTGTAAGACATAAAAGTTGATAGGATGTCAGTCCAAAAGGTGTTGTCTGGGGAAGTGGGAGCATAAAGATTAAAAATTGTTAGGGGAACGTTATTTATTAGTAAAGAGATAGATACCCATCTACACATTGTATCAGTATCTTGAGTGGTCACTTGTACATTCAACCATTTATGACATAGGATGGTAACATCACCACAATTTCCATTGCCAGAGTAAGCAAAAACATGGCCAACCCATTGCCGTTTAAGTTTAGATACTTCTTTGTCCAGAATATGAATTTCCTGCAGCAAAGCAATAGTACATTTTAAATGAGAAAGATGCGTTGAAACTCTCTGATGTTTTATAGGAGAGCCCAAACCTTTAACATTTCATGAAATAAATCTTAAAGCCATATCTACTGTAGTAATATAAAATATACCTGTGAAGAAAAAAAATAACAATAGTGGTTGATATACTTCAAAATCGTATATGTAAAACCAAATATCAAATGGATATTTACAATAAATCAACAAAACTGGATGATGTATAAAGAGCGACATATGAAAAAGAATATGAAATGAAAGAAGAGCAAAAATAGGAATAAGCATAGAGAGAAAAAACATGTAAGAAATACAAAAGAAGCTAAACTGATAGAATAATAAATATAGATTGCCAGCGAAAGAAAGAAAAAAAGAAAAGAGAAAGGAGGAAGATAAAGATAAAACAGAGAGCGTGAAGAAGAAGGACCATATAAATAACAAAAATATTGACATACGAGAAAAGACAGGGATGGAATGGGGGTGGTGACACCACATGAGGAATATACAACCAAACACGTGCTTATAACAAACCAATATTTATTTATTTACAGTTTTATAGAGTGCGAACGTGACCCGTTAGGGTATCAGAGTGCTTTACAGGATAACATGTTGTATACAAGTATGAAATAGTCAAAGGAAAAAATACCATAAGTAGGAGTAGAAGGAGGTGAAGCATTTGGGGAATAACAAGGTGTATACAATGTTCAGATCATAATGCAGAGAAATCCCGCAAATACATTTGTGGGAGTACAAGGTCAGTACAAGATAGATAGCAGCCAGTCAGTCCAAACTCTAGCAGCAACAAAAATAAGCAAAGCCACTGAGCGGTGTGTGCAATGCATGATTTACGGGAGAAGCGTGCCCATTAGGAAGGTTTTGGCTTCCTTTTTAAATATTGACAGAGAGGGAATTTTTCTGGTGAAAGACAGCAGCAAGTTCCAGATTATTAGTGTGGCCCCAGAGAAAGCACGATTTTTAATTTTCTTTCCTTTCATAAGCGGGGTGGCTGGAGCACAAAGTCTCTGGCGGACCTGGAGTTTCTGGCTCCTCCAGAGACCATGATTTTCTGGGCGAGATATGCTGGGGATTTCGTGTGTAGTGCTTTTTGGGTGATACATGCCAGTTTGAGTTGGATTCTGCCTTCAAGAGGAAGCCAGTTCAGCACCTTCAGATGCAGTGAGATGTGGTCGAATTCTTTGAGCCTGTTAAGAGTCTAGCGGTGGTATAAAGGCAAGCTTTTAGCGGGCTGTGGAGATCTTGGGCAGGCCTGAAAGGGTTGAGCATCCATATTCGTTTCTGGAGATAACTAATGCCTGGACTGCACCCTACACCTTAGTTCTGGTAGGGGTCCCGGAATTAAAATCCTCAACATTCGAATCCACTACCTCTCTTAGGAATAAAGTCATCAACTGGCTCTCAATTAATAGACCCCTTCCGAGAGGAACAACCAGTGATATCTCCATGGCCAGGAGGGCAACGTGGGTGGGTTACACCAGGAAATCTATTAATGGGGACTGCATTCTGGTCACCTTTAGAGACCCGAATACAGTCGCATATATCTGCACGTGGGTTTCTGACGAGGACTTTGGCAGTAACATTCAATCACTTCCTCTTTCATTTTTCTACCCTTCGAGCCCCTATAATTCAGAGGACCAGAGATGGGGGCACCATCAAGAGTTGCTGGAGGATTGGGAAAACTGCCCCAGGGAGAGCAATGTGCCCCAATACCATAGGGGAAGACCTATACATCATTTCCACCAGTATGGGGGGGAGGCTGGTTGGGAAACTGTTACACAGAGGAGGGGCGGGGGTGGAGGATATAGGAGAGGAATCCCAGGGCCACATAGAACACATTATCCAGCCTATTTACCCACCCACAATAGATACAGCAGTCTGGAAATGGTAGACTGACAGGTGGATGAAGTGGGGAGTTCTCTAATAGTATCTCCCAGGATGGAGATCAGCATACCCCCAGTCCTGGATATACATACTAGGGCAATTGACATAGTCGAACACAAG
This sequence comes from Triturus cristatus, assembly GCF_964204655.1. Classification (NCBI taxonomy): domain Eukaryota; kingdom Metazoa; phylum Chordata; class Amphibia; order Caudata; family Salamandridae; genus Triturus; species Triturus cristatus. The sequence goes on from NC_140590.1 coordinate 1,547,442,977, forward strand.
CCGGCTCTCGTATTAGGCATGACGGATTTCATCCTGTCTCCCATTAATATAACCTCTGTCACAAATTATTCCCCCACTAGCCAAATGGCGCCCACTGAGCTTAACTCTAATAACTTTGTCTCCGCTGGCCTAGACACCACCCAATCGGCGCATATAACTGTGATCTCTTGGAACGTGGCAGGCCTAGCTAATAAAATAGACTCCATAGAGTGGGGCTCGTACATTAGCTCCAAAAATATACTTCTTTTCCAGGAGACTTGGGCACGTGAGGAAATATTATTTCCGGGCTTTGCCTCCTTCTCTAAACCCGCAAAGTGGGGGGGAAGGGGCAGGCCGTCGGGGGGACTTACGACCTGGGTAGCAACTGACCTAGGTTGTCACGCCACTTGCCTAGAGACCGCCTCGGATGACATATTGGCTGTCTTACTCGAGTGGTCAGACTCCACTAAGCTGTTAGTCATTAACATATATTCAAGGCTTGTTCCTATGCTAAAAGAATCTTGCACTATAGATGAATTATCCGGGGTCCTAGAAGGCATTCCTTGCGAACTTGCCTGCTTGGTGGGAGGTGACTTTAATTCACAGTACGAACCACTTTCTGGACTACGTGACGGCCCTTCCTATGAGGAAGATTCATGTTGGATTGTTCCAGAAACTGTGGCCCCACCACTTAGGGCCTGGACTCCCTTGGCCTTGCAAATAACTGCCCTCACTCTTAATCAAGGCCTAAGGGCTTGCAATGGCCGCTGCAAATCGGACATCCCTAGCATGTATACCTATAACAAAACAGATAGCGAATCCAGACTGGACTATATTTTGGTCAAATTGTTCATGTGGCCATTAATAGTCGATTTCAAAGTCACTGAAAGAATGGACAGTGACCATAACGCTTTGGAATTGACTTATTCCCTGCCAGGGGAAGAGGACACATCCTACGGATCGGATAAAGATAAAGCAGGGCTCTTACTTGAAAACAATCGGCGGAGAGTCAAGTGGGAGAAATTGGTCAATAGTCCAGATAGAATACCGCAGTTATATGCAAGGATCATCCCATTGCTGGAGAGGGCCTTTCAGATTGGAAAGGAGGTGCAAGATGATCCCAATAGAGGAAAGCTTGCACAAATTCATGCAGACATAATCATCACCTTAGAGCAGGATCTGTTTTCATCCTCAGGGAAAAGGAAAGGCCCCCTGTCCCAAACATCCTGGTATAACGCCACTTGCAGGGAATCCAAGGCCCATTTGTTACTTGCTATAAAAGGACGCTATGGCAAGGAAGAAATCCAAGCTAGGAGAAGATCCTACAAAAGGCTCCTGGAAAATGCGCGGGCGGAATGGGACCAGGATTATTGGGAAAACCTTGTTAAAACACTAACTAACAGAGACTCGCGCAAATTTTGGCGCATAGTCGCCAATGGTACTGAGGATTTATCCTCGGCAATAGAGCCCAACATAGCGCCCACGATATGGCAGCGCTACTTTGAGACGTTTTATGCTGAGGAAGGGGGGGAACAAAATACAGTTGGTGGCATAAAGACATCTAGTCATATGGGAGCTCCCTTTACTGAAAAAGAGGTGAGGGAAGCCATCAAGGGTCTAGCTGCGGGAAAAGCCCCGGGACTCGATGGGGTGCCTGGGGACTTGTTCAAACAGGAACCAGGGATATGGGTCCCATATCTTACACTAATACTTAATGCCATTCTGGGGGGAATGGAGGTCCCTGATACTTGGCTGAGAGCAGAGGTGGTTCCAATTTTCAAAAAGGGTTCCCCTCTGCTCCCAGCCAACTATCGTCCTATCAGTCTCATCGACATCTCCCAAAAACTTTTTGGAAGACTGATTTTGGACAGGCTTCTGGCCTGGATAGAGGAGATGGACATCCTGTCCCCCTATCAGGCGGGCTTCAGACAGGGTGTATCGACAGTAGATCAAATTTTCCGGCTGAATCTCCTTTACTGGAGAACAGCCGTAATCAAGGGCGGTACTTTGTATACTATTTTTGTAGACTTACGTGCCGCCTTCGATTTGGTACCTAGGGCACGGCTGTGGAGAGTCATGGAAGAGCTAAACGTCCCTGGTGATATTCTGGCAATCCTGATGAGACTTCATTATAACAACTACGCCCGCGTAAGGTGCGGCAAAGGTGGCAAGTTAACCGATAGTTTCCCCGTTCGCAGAGGGGTTAGACAGGGTTGTGTCCTTGCACCGACCCTGTTTTGCCTCTTTGTGAACGGGGTAGTTGCCCACCTGAACAGGATTGCCAACACCGATGCCCCCAAGTTGACAGGCAGCAGGGTGCCTGCAATCATGTTTGCAGATGACACCCTGCTGTTGTCTAAATCCCCTACGGGGATCCAACGCATCCTAGACGGTTTTTTAGAGTTCTGCTCTGAGCGTGGATTGGAAATTAATCCTCAAAAAACTAAATTTATGATTTTGAATCCCAATACCCAAAACCGAGCTCCACCTAGGTTAGGCACAGTCCAATTAGAACGTGTGCATAATATCGAATACTTGGGGATTACTATTAACGAACATCTAACGTGGACGTCACACCAGACTAAAGTGACTATCAAACTGGCTCAGTTGGCGGGTGGCACTATGCGTCTGGCGAACAAATTTTTCTATCGCCCACTAACCCCAATCATTCATATTTACAAAACTCAAGCCCGCGCGGGTGTCACATACGGGGGTGAGCTGTGGGGACACACTAACCTGTCTAAACTACAGTCAACGGAAAATAAATTTCTGAGACAGATTGTTGCCCTACCGCAGAGCACTCCACTACTGCCCCTAAGATTGGACATGGGAATTCGATCGATAACCGAGGAGCTAGGTCTTAAACCCTTGACATTTTGGAGACGCTTGTGGTGCAGCCCAGATCTCATAAACTACAGAGAGGAGTTACCGGATTTCCTGCACCTACGGAATGCCAAGAGAATTCCATGGATGATTTATGTTAAGGGAATGCTAGAGGAGATTGGTTATCCGGAACTATGGACGGATCCTACAAACGCCTGTTTAAAGACTCCAAAAAAGGTTCTTGTGAGAGCATACCAAGAACTAATGCTCACCAGAGCTATCGATGCCAGACGAGAAGGATCTTTGACCTATTTGTTCCTAAAAGTAAAAGATTCTTACCATCTTGAAAGTACTCTAGATGCCATGTCTCCTGTACTAACGAGGAAATTATTCTTACAATGGAGATACGGAACACTTCCCTTAGCATCGTTCACAGCGTCCTGGACATGCCGCTCCTCCATAGAAACTTGCCCAGTGTGCGCACATCCAAAGGAGAATGACGTTCACGTTGTTTTCTTCTGCAAGGGCTATGAGAGGAGCAGGAAATATTGGTTAGTCCCCCTACTTAAGAACTTGGGTTTTAGATCTTTTCAACTTGCTTATAGAGTTCTAAAGACAGACCTCTCCCCCACTGTAGTCCTTGCCCTCTCGAAATTTTTAACTTCCATGTGCTACACCCGAAGCCGATGGGTAAAAAGACTCGTATAAAAAGACTCCTTGATAGCTACAGACTGAACTTCATGCACCCTCTTTTAATACTGTTTTAACTATTGGATCACACCGTTGTTTAATTCGTTTTTAAAATTTTTTGTATTAATGTTATGCATCTTTTATGATCTGTAATCGAAATAAAGATTTCTGAAATGAAATGAAATGAATGCCTGGACTGCCATTGTTAGGTCTGAGGCATCAAGGAAAGGTTTTAGTTTCCTCAGGTAGCTCAGATGAAACCTGGCAGTTTTAGCCATCGAGTTGATGTGGTCTCGCATATTCAGGTTGCTGTCTAGGATTATTCCGAGAGATTTGGCAGATTCCACTATGGTCGGTGTGTAGTTTAGTGCTGTGATCGACTTAGTCCATTCCCGGATGTCAGTGTTACTTTTAGGGGGCGAGATTAGAAGGAACTCCATTTTTTGTGCCTTTAGTTTGAGCTGGTGGCAGGCAAGCCATTGAATAGTCATCTTTAGGGCCTCATTCAAAGAGTAGCTCTCATCTAGAGATGAGATTTTGATGTAGATCTGGGTATCATCTACATTCATGTCGAAGGAGATGTTGGCGGTACGTAGTAATTCAGCTAACGGTTGAAGGTAGAGATTGAAGAGGGTTGGGGAAAGAGTTGATCCTTGGGAGACTTCGATCATTATCGGGGAAGGAACAGATAGATTACTGTTGACTAAGAATCTCTGGGTGCGGTTAAACCATTTGAGAATGGTTCCCCTTTCTCCCATCCTGAATTCGAGGCGTTCAAGTAGTTTCTCGTGGTTGACTGTGTCGAATTAGGAGACATGTTTTGCCTTGGTCTAGGGCTTGAAGAGCATCATCCACAATATCGACAATAGTAGTTTTGTGTTGTGTCCAAGCCTGAACCCGGATTGGAGTCCGTCTAGCAGATGAAAGTTGGTGATATGTTGGCTCAGTTGAAGTTGCACACATTTCTCCAGAGCTTTTGCTAGAAGTGGGATATTGGATATTGGTCTGAAATTGTCTGGAGTAGCAGGATTCAAGGTGTTTTTTTTAAAGATTGGGACGACTTGACCGGCTTTTATAGAGTCAGGTATGGAACGTTGTAGTAGGGAAGTGTTGATTATTGTAGTCCAAATCGGAATGATAAATTGGGAAGTCGCGGCTACGTAGCCGGTGGGGAGTGGGTCATTAAAGTGGGTATTCGGATTTAAGGAGGATAGAATTTTTGAGATGGAATGGTCATCATATAACTTGAAGTTGGACCAGTGCGCTTGGTTCTTGGGTGTTGTCTGGGGGGAAGAGAGGAGAGATGGGACCTGGAAGGAAGAGGTCGGATGTTGCTGGCAGAATTAAGTTCTTTTCCTATGGAGGTAATTTTGGCTGTAAAGAATGAGGAGAACTCCTCACAGGTTAGTAGGCTTTTTGAGGTTTCTTTGGAAGTTTAAGCCAGTTTGTTAGATTGGTGTTTGACCATTTCAAAGAGTTTACGAGGTCTGTTCTTAGCGTTTTCCAGTTCCGATCTATAGAACTTTTTTTTGATTTGAGGATGTTCCTGTTGTAAGCATTTCTGGTGTGTCGGAGAAGTTTTATTTGGGAGGCTGAGGGGTGCTGTCTCCAGGTTCTTTCTGTTAGCCGGAGGGTTCTCCTTTCATTGTTGAGGGATTCGTTGATCCAGGGTTTTTTGTCTTTGACACTGGATCCTTTTAGCTTTAACGGGGCAAGATCATCAATTATGTTAGACATAGTCGAGTAGGTAGTAATGAGCAATATTAAACAACAACAGAATCTAGACATTTAAAAGTCTGGATATATCTATTTCTTCTTCCCTGCAAGTTACCAACAACTGTTGTAACATCGAAGGATCCTCAAAAGTAGTAGTCTTGTTTTTATAAGTCACTTTAAACAAACAGGGATGAAAGAGGTCAAAATGAGCATTCAGATTACGAAGAGCTGGTCTCATGTCCAAAAACGTCTTCCTCCTATCTGTTATTTCTTTAGCATAATCTTGGGAGAAGAAAAGAGTGGAGCCTTGCCGAGAGATTCTACCTTTGGGTTTGGCTGCTTGAATAACTTTCAATAGGTCAGTATAATCCAAAAAGTAGATGATGACTCCTCTCGGTTTGGAAGGTGAAGATGAGGTGCGTGGTTCATGACCCAAACGATGAGCTCTTTGAATGCTCAGAATTGGAGAAGCCGGTAGACCAAGAATCTTTGGACGACAAGATTTGAAGAATTCAATCGGATACGGACCCTCCAATCCTTCTGCCAAACCATAAATATGCAAGTTGTTAGGTCTGTTGCGATTTTCAAGATTTTCTATTTGCTTTTTGAGATGTGTAATTTCCGATTGTATAGGAGGAACCTTAACTGCTATTGCTTGGAATGAGTCCATACATTCTTCCATTTGCGCCATTTTATTTTCCATGCATACCCACTTATCCTCTATATTTTGAAGATGTTTATTAGTTTCTTCCATATATGGTCTAAGCGCTCAGATCTCCTCAAGGAGTAAATCCATAGAGTTAGGAGGAGGAGAAGTGACTGGTTAAGGAGGATCTTTTTTAACTCATTTGCCAGCTACAAGTGAAGAGGAACTATTCACTTTGGATGTAGGTTTGGTGGTTGCTATTGAAATATTTGATGTTGGTAGCATAGTTCCTATAGAGGGAGGAATAGCATTGCATTCAGTGTCATCCATGTCTGAGCGAAGGTTATTAAAGGGCTTATAATCATCTAACAACACTGGTGAGGAAGTAGCAATAGATGTGTGACGCACAGATTTTTTTTTCTCCCCATAAAAGTAATGTCGACCTCTGTTAGAACACAGGTAGAACATCCAGAGAAGGCAAAACAATCCAAAGCTCATGAGCAGTAAGGCAACATAGTCAATATGTTCTTTCTAACCATTGTTTGAACGATTTGTTAAAACCAGCAAGATTGTGAAGAAGTGGTCCCTGCGGGCTCTGAGAAGAGAAAGACCTGCACTGTGAAGGAGAGCAATATATGGGATGATATAACTATGTTGGTGTTGACCAGGTGATAGCTATGGTCTACATCTTGGTTGCAGCATTGCTACTAATGCAGCGTCTAAGTGATATTCAGTGGATGAGTGACATTTCCTCTATCAAGTGACACACAGTATATTCTATTCCAAGGGTTATGAGTATGGCACTGAGAACCATGAAGGACCTTGAATTAACCCCACACTCACGATGTTAGGGAAGTGCCATGACCTTTTTTTTACTATGCTACCACTTTATAAAGAGTTCGTTTTTTGACTTGCCATTTCACAGCCTCAGCAACCTCTGCCCTCTTCTTGGATTACTTTATGCAAATATCAGGTGATGGCACTTAATAATATAGTTAATGAACAAATTCCATTGTTTGCCACTTCACAGTATCAGCAACCTCTGCCCCCCCCCCCCTGGTTTACTTTATGTAAAAATTAGGTTCTGGCACTCAATATTATTCAATTGAATGAATGTCATTGTTGAAACCAGAAACTAAAAGTGGTCACCGCTATAATTCAGGAATTAAATTTGTTGGAGGTGAATTGGCTACATTAGGAGGTGCGTGGGAAACCAATAAAAACGCCGCTCCGTGTGACAAGAACAGCAGAGCAGCAGTTGAAGCAAAATGGCGGGCGCAAGTTCAAAGGAAAAAATGCGCCCGCTGTAACAGTAATTACCCGCATCTTCTTTAAAAACAAAGGCTGTTCCCAGTGCTGGACGACATCATGCCTTCACCGACCCCGAAAAAAGTGAAGTGCGATAAGGGTGCGGCTGGGGAGTCCACGACCCTCCTAAGCCGCCACAGAGCTCCGCTAACAGGCGACCATCCTCAACGGCACCTAAGCCACGCCCCAGATATAAAATGTGTTTCTTAACACGTTTAAACCGATTTGTTTAATATCCTTTTTAAAATTATTTTCTAGGGTGAAATAATCCTTGGCCTGAAGGTGCTTCCTTTATAATTTATATAGTGCATTGTTTTAGAGGTAGCTGAGAGCATTGAATAAATGTGACCTCTTCCACTGGTGCTACGCAAAGGTTCTTTTGGTCCTTATAAGGGTTATTTTTATTTTTCACACCAGGCGCTTTATCATTTTGAAGGTGCTGTAGACAGGGGGCTTTGGTTAGGTGAAGCTTTGAAGGCGCTATGACTGTGCAGCTTTAGTGACAGTTGTTTGTCACCAGTTACTAATACCCACTTCATTGTCCCATTTGCAGACACATAAAAGTACTCTAAATACACTCCCTTGAAGTCCTGGGTCATAACATTATGAGTCAAACATTACGGAATGTTTGAGCAGCCATAAACTTTGGCCTGACAGTGATTGTTTTATAGTGTATACTCTGCATTATTTTAGAGATAGCTGCAAGTATTGAATAAATGTGACAGCTCCTACTGGTGCTGATCGATCATAGTTTTGGTCCCTATATAGTTTATTGTTTATTTTTTATACCAGGTGCTTTTATTAAAGTTTTGAAGGTGCCATAAATGAGCAGCTTTGGTGACGGTGAAGCTTTGTAGGTGCTAGATATTGTCTGCATTTGGTGCCAGTCGCTCGTCACCAGTTACTAATACCCACTTCCTTTATAACACTCTAACCTACATTTCCCGCGACTTATTTACACTGCACATATATCCACTCAATTACAAAATACATAATTACACTCAACAACAAAAATTCCACTTCACAACATGCCACATAATTCCACACCATAAAATACAACTGTACACCATGCCACATAATACCACTACGAACCATGCCACATAATTCAATGCCACACAGTTCTGCACCACACAACATAATTGCACTTCACATACCACTAAGCACCACAAAATTACACTACACATAATTACACTCTACTAAATACAGTATGAATACACCACACATGAAAAACACTCTATGCCACATACCAGCAATCCACATGAACACCCTCCACACCATGACACATAATTCAAATAAGCATAATTTTGCTCAACGACACTCAATTCAATGCCTCACAATTCAACTCCACACATTTCCAATACACACCACATGAATTCCACACCAAACCAGATATTTCAAATGCACTACACAATTCCACAACACACCACATGCCTCCAATACACACCACAGATTTCCGCATCATGCCACAAATGAAGACAGCAAAAAAAGGAGGATTGAAGGCAAAATGCAGGGAAAAATCCCAAATCAATTTAGAACGATAGAGTAAATTTAACTAAATAAAACAACACCGAAATGACAATAATCCAATAAGTAGAATAAGAGATGTGAGTTTATTAAAGTTTGAATTAAAGATAGCTCAAAAAGCACAAAGCCCCAACCGCGGTTATCTAGTTGTGCAAATTCAAAAGTTAAGGCTGACTGCTATGGATTGCCAGTTGGATACTTGGACAAGGTTAGAAAGTTTTATGGAGGAAAAGTGGTTGTCAATGAGTTGTGTAAGCTGCAAGCTAGATCCAAAGCAGGGCTTGATGCTGACAAGATGCCTGAAGAGCGGGGTCCAGATGGAGTCATCAACAATAGCGGGAAAGCGCTGAGCGGGCGAAGTCAGTGTTTGGGAAGGTCTCAACGTCGATTGGATGCTTCTTGGCATTTGTCCAGATGGAATCCTCTCCCTTTGGACTTAGAAACATTTCTGGAAGTCGGATCTCCTTCAGCAGGGCAAACCAGAAAGCTGAGGCCAACCGGTTTCGATTATGGTCCTGGTCTCCATTGGTTCTTCAGGCAAAAAGCTGGCAAAACGTTTCTAAATCCCACTTCTTGTAAATTTGGGGATAATAGAACTAACATGAGCCAAAGATCCAGGACCTGCGAAGCACCACTTGGAGTTAGGCCTCACTCCTACCGAGATCAGCTGCAGGGTAGAAGGCAGGTCCAATTGGACGCTTGCTCTGACCTTGTAACTCAAACAGGTGGTCAGCCAACTGACCCTTGGAGTCACTTCAGGGATCCTGGTTTCAATTTAAGCAGGCCATGTCTTCTAGCAGGTTTCATACAACAGGGCAGTTCTTTTGATCCTCACAGCTCCAGGAGTGTTCTGGGAAGAGGTCTGTGGGGTCCACTTTTATGCCCAGTTACAGCTTGTGGGTGGAGGACAAGCCTTTGTCCACCCCTAAACCAGTTATTTTCAGTTCCTCTACCCCTAACTCGGATGGTGCCAGCCTGACTAGAGAGACAAAGGCTAGGCAGGCTTAGTTGTGAGCTTGATCTGCCAGTGATGAGGTGTGCATCCTTTTAAGCTCAGGAAGGGAATGGACACAGCCCCCAGGCCATCCTGTGAAGGGAGGAATCCCTCACAAAACACCCAGAGCCATTTCTTCCCAGTCTGTGAGCAATACACATCTCACCACAGGGTTGCCATCAAGGGTCAGATGACAGCTTGACCCCAGCAGGAATGCCTCTGGTTTTATGGAGTAAAATGGCAAATTTCTAAAAGTGTAATTTCCTAAATATTAATATAAAATCCAATATGACCATTAAGTGGGTTTTAACTTAGTTTTAAAATTAGTCCTTGAGCCATTTTTGTAGATACACCCAATATGAATTTAGCATATATTAACGGTTATAGTGAAAGTCATTATAAACCTAAGGAGTGCCAGCCTCACCACTGTGAAAAAAGACTTTGAAGGTTTTTCACTGCCTGGACATGTAAAACCTTAAATATACAAGTCCTACATTTTAAATACTATGCAAGCAGCAATAAAGGCATTTATGCCTACCTTAGGGGTGACTTATAAAGTAATAAAAAGGCCTAAAAAAAAGTTGAAATGAAAGTTTTAAATTGCACACCCAGGCTGCAATTACAGGCCTCAAGATACATTTTAAAGTGCTACTTTAGTGAGCGCCACACCGAATGCTGCATCCCACTAGTAGCATTTCATTTACAGGCCCTGGGTACATGTGGTACCATATACTTGAGACTTATAAGTAAACTAAAGGTGCCAATTAGGGGTATGCAAATTCTAACATGTTTAGGGAGGAGAGCACAAGCAATTTCCTACAGGTTAGCAGGAGTAAAGTGTGCAGAGTCCCGTGGCCAGCAGAAGTACCACACAACAGATGGTAATTTCCAACAAGGGACAGATATCTCTAAAGGGGTTTTCAAATATACAGCCTGGTCATGCTGACCTCAGGCATCCCTCTGTTGCTCTCCATGACTCAAAGCACATCTTTGGGGCTGTTACATGCATGTGATATCTTATTCACATTGGAATCTCTAGGAGTTCCATTGCCAACCCTGCAACCAGGTACCAGCAAGGGACTCCCAAAGTACTTTTGTGTGGTACAGTGAACAGTTGAGTGAACAGTTCTGGCAACCACTGAACATGGCAACTGTGTTCCCTCAGGAACCGTGTTGACAGATTTCAAACTTTCGCTCAGTCTCTCGCGCTTTCTTTAGCTCAGAGAAATATACAAAGAATACACAGAGGAGCATTTTCACTATTTATTAAACTAGAGAGATTCTTGTATAAAATATGTGGGCTGCGATGATTAATAGACAGAAGCAGATAAAAGTTACAATGAGTGTCAGCACATCTTGTTGATACAGGTTGTTTGTGCATACATATAAGTGTAAACATCGTTTACCATGAATCCTTTTCCCCGCAGGCAAACACAACGCGGTCGTTACAACGACCGCGTTGTAACCACGCATACCTTTACTCCGCAAGTCGGAACAACGACTCGTGGAGGGGGCAGAAGGTGTAGGATTTAAAATCCAACACCTTTTCTACTGTTGCACATACTGGAGTTGGAATAGTAAATTATACTATTCCAACATCCAGCGCCCCCCTAGAGCAAGTCGTTGCTATGACTTGCGATGTAATGTTCTGCGTTGTTACAACGCGGTCATTATAACCACCGTGTTGTAATTGCATGCGGGACAAAAGCATGCGGAATGAAGTGGCATATTCCATATAAGAGATTGTAAACTACAGAGCATATCCCTACATGCTTACCCTAACTGATCTGTCGAGGGTGAGAATATATGGTTTGCCAAGAAATCCCCTGTCCGTATGATCTAACCAATTTACCTGGTGGGTAAGAGTGTACGACCCCGTCTTGGTCACAAAGATGGCAGTCAGCTGCTAGGTGAAAGCTCCAGCATGCAGGGACCCCTCGAGATCAGCAGGAGTGTCCCCACAGAATATGTTAGGAAACAAAAGGCTATATATAGAAAATGGCTTCATTGCCTTGGGTCGAGATTGTAATCGGGTAGTCATTGTTTGTGTTCTGCAGATAGCTGTCTCACCCTACGGATGTAATAAATAAAACACATTTGTATTATGCATGTGAGAGGCCTTGCACCAAATGCCAATGTAGTGTGATAGGATTCTTAACTGTTCTGTGTCAGCAAGGTCAGTGTTTCTGCTAAACCAATCTAAGCATCACGAATCTGTGTCAAAAGTTGATGTAGCAAAGAGAAGGCAGCTATAGGAAGAAGGATTTGTGTATATGCATGAATGATACTAATTCCTACCAGACCTAACACGAGCACATGACAACAGGACTTTTTTTCAGTGAATTTTTAGGATTTAAAAAACATATTCAGCCAACACCATCACTGCACACAGCCTTTTGCCTTTCACAATTAGGGGGTTGGCAAGGCCCACCCCCTGCTAATAGCTAACCCACCACAGCCGTCCCTTTGTGGTCAGCTTGCTGCCCCTGCTCCCCTGCTGCTTGACTTCTGTTCTCCATCTTTGTGCCCATGCCCCGCCTCCTGCCCTCTGTCACCAGCTTGCTGCCTCTGCCCCATCCCATTCGTTGTCCCTGCCACTGCCCTCTCTCTCCATTGAGCAGCCTATGCCACTCCTGCCTGCCCTGTAAAGTCTGTTGTGTTGCCACTGCCCCTCTCGGCTGCCATGTGTAGTCAGCCTGTAGTCCCTGTTCCCTTTCCTCTGTCCTCCCTTATCTCAATCTGTGTCCCTAACCCCCTCCCCCCTGGCCTCCTTGCTCTGATGTGTTGCCACTGCCACTCCCTCCCATCTTTCCTGGTCTGCTGTGCTGCCACTCCATGTTCTACTTCTCCTGCAAGGTGTGTTGTGCTGCCATTACCCCTCCTACCCACCCTGCGTGATCAGCTTGCCATATGAATCCTTCTCACAATGCCCTAGAATCTGTTCCAAAACCGTTGAAATTCATTAATTTTGTGGTGTGTGCTGCCCCCCACTGCTCAGTTCTACACTATGAACCTGATAGCTAGTTGTACAGTACTTCCTGGGAGAAAGTTCTGTGTCTGTAAATAGTGCTACTATTCAGTAACACCCTGCCTTTAACATATAATTACCGGTTAGGATGAGATGGGGAATAACTGTGCCAACCTGGAATTACCGGGCCCTTCTGCGCACATATTCCCTTTTCTGAGTGGTCTAACACACACATTTACCACTTTGTCTGAGTTCCAGTGTGGGACAGGGTGGGAAAGGAGGTGGCGGGGAAGGAAAGGCTTATGCCTGGCAATAGTGATTGCTACCAGACGAGAGTGGTGGGGTTGGGAAGAGGGGGATGGGGGGGTGTGAAAAAACTGACCTTGCCAAGGCCAGACCCTGCCTCTTCTCCGTCCTCTTCATCTCCAGCCTGCTGCCGCCTCTCCTCCATCCTCTTCATCTCGAGTCCGGCAACAGGAAGTACCTGGGCTCCCAGTCTCCCTCCAACTAATGCTGCAGAACATGCAAAGTGTGCATGACGCTTTGGTCGGACCGAGACGGCTGACCAAAGTGGAATGCGCACTTACAGAGTGTGCCATCACTCCTCCCCCCCTGCGGTGCTCTGGCATCACGGAGCCCAGCTTCGCCTGCACATAACCAACGGAACCCCTGAAGTAGGAAAAATAAAATGATGATAACGCTGCATTATTGACATTTTATTTTTCCTTCTTGAACTGCTCAGAGAGCAGTGGGGTGACGCTCCTCCACCTTAGTGGAGGAGCCGCCGCTCTGGCCTGGCGTGGGGAAACATATGGCAGAGTGGGATTCCACATACTTGGAGACTATGCCAGCCCACATCGGCAAGTAATCCCAAACATTTCCTAACATTTGCAGTGCAATTTGTGTTTTTTCAATGAGTTGTAATCAGCCATATATCTGCTCCATCCTGCGACCAGTAACGCTGTTGAACACCCCGCCTCCCTCCACGATCAGCTGCCCTCTAATAGAAGATGTTTACTTAATAGATGTTTACTCTGTCTGCTGTGCATGCTCAGAATCATCACAGCTTCATCAGCGATGTCATCTGGCTCTGTCGAGCAAAACAGTTCCAGATGAATCTTACACGAAGGAAGCGTGCAGCATGCAGGAACGTCTGGACCAGATCCTGATCACGCACAGTGCTTTCTCCACCTTGTCTGCAAGAGCTCCATCTAGAGGTGGCTCGTAGGCAGTGCACAAAGTAAACTCCTCCATTAAGTATATGTCTTTCATTCTGGATTATAGCCCTGCTAGTGGTTTAGGTCTATTTGAGCAACCAATCAAGGTTCAGAATTTCTGATTGGCTATCTCTCTAATGGTCAACACCCTTTTCTACGGAACGGCTTTTAATCGGTTCCATAGAAGTAATTTTAAGAAGAGCGTGAGCTTGTGATACAACTGCTGTATTAATCTGTATGACGCAGAGTGTTCTATGTAGCAAGCAGTGTTATATTGTCCGGTGTTTTGCATTTATTATACTATGCTCAGTTGTGTTACACCTTTTGTCTCATTGGTAGTAAATGCATCAGACTTTGGGCGGGTCGATGAAGATGTGTTAAAATTAACGCATAGTGGGGCAGATTTATAAGAGGCTTATTTACAAGCCGCTGGTCTGTCACTTTTAATATGGGAAAAAGGGACGCACTGGTGGCGCGAAGGGCTTGCAAATAAGCCCCTGTGGGTCTCATTTACAAAAAAATGATGCAGCGCAGCACAAGCCATTTTTCTGCGCCGAGCTGCGTCATTTGACAAGCACAGGGATGCATCATATTAACAACAATACAACACACCCGTATACTTTCACCTGCACTGGTGCACAATTGGCCACCATGTCAAATGCAGGCTCCCTTGCGTCATGTTGCAAGGGTGCCTGTGTTACGGGGATGATTGTTTTTGTGCAGGAAGGGACACCTTCTTGCACAAAAATCATAAGTGATGGCATTTTCCTCTTTCTTTGCGTGCTGCAGAATGCAGACGCAAAAACGGCGTGCAATCTTTGTAAATCTTCCTCACAGTTACGGAATAACCACAGTATGAGAACAGCTGACTTATAGCATTTAGCGGTTCTGTTCTGCGATCCCGGGAAGGAGCAATACCAACTTGATCATTCAAACCGAAGTAAAACAGCAGGAGTAAGGTAAGACTCTTAACTCTGGAAGTTAAACGATATGTAAAAGTGTGTGGTAGATTGCTGGTTAATGAACCTCCAAAGACACCTGTAGCCCAAATTCAGATTACAACGTCAGAATGCAGCAACTGACCCCGGATGATCATACACACAGCAGCAAAAGATGAAAAAACCTTGGAATATAGTCAAGGCAACAAGTCAAGAATAAGTTCTCCATAGCAACAAATCGAAGGAATGAACAAACAGACTCGGTGTATGAACAGTTATCCTATTCATGCAGCAAATTATGCGGTGAGGTTTGCAGAGGAAATTGGTAAACAGGCCTTAACTGAGAGCCTGGAATCAGCGTCAGCAGTAATCCCAAGCAGCCGAGATCGTAGTGTTAATTAGGGAAACAAGTTGAGTGAGGGCAGCATGGCATGTAATGCAGCAAGCTGAAGAAGTCAAGATTTGCAGGTAATTGGAGAATAGGAAATGCGAAAATTACTTAATGTATGCAGTGGTTCTATCCATGAAGATTTGTGTGTTCAGTTGAAAGCAGCCTCCCAGAACGCAACATAAACCCAGATGGAGCAGAAATTCGATGCAGAAAACGCTATCCCATTTCCAGGAGGGGTGTTTATTTTATGGATTCCCTGGTGCAATTTGTAAACCTGGCAGGTACCAACTCGGCAGCATTTGATATTTACCAGGGGCCAGATTTACCAAGATTTTAAGCAAAGCAACACAGCAAGTGAACTTGCTGCACTTTCGTCAAATAGAGAGAGCAGAAATATGCTGTATTTACTAATATATGGCACATTGCTACTTTCTCACTGCTCTGGTGCACTATGTGCTGACTAGTGCCAAAGCGGGGATCCTTGCGCCATGGTGCTTGGGGCCTCTTTTGGAGGCAGGATTGTTTTTGTACAGGAAGGGACACCCTTCGCCACAAAAAGAATCCTTAGCGGTGTTTACCTCTTTCTAAGTGTGCTGCAGAATGCAGAACCCTCAGAAAAAGGAAAAACGAGGAGAAATGAAAATGTTTCTTCTGGTTGCACTCCTGTTGGGAAGGCGTACAATTTTGATGCATTCCCAGGTTTACTTGTCTAGGTAAATCTGGGAATCGCCCACTCTCTGCTCATGTAACGCCTTCCTGCCTCAGAGCAACGCAAGGCAGTGACATGCGCTTGCTTGCTTTACTCCAAATTTACCATGCTACACACGGCCATGCAAGGTGGCATTGCGTGGCTTGGTAAATCTGACATAAGGATGTCTTGTGCTCTTGCATCACGCTTTTGCATCACCCTGCGTGATGCAGTGCACAATTTGCAACTCATTCTTCTTTATGTACCTCAGAATAGGGAATCACAAGTTACAAGCTCGCGTTATTCCAACACTGCAAGGTTGGCAAGCAGCACAGTTTTGCTTCACTGAGCAATCTGCACAAGGTATGACCTGGCAAAAACCATCTGGCAAAAACCGGTGGGAGGCAAAATTTACACTAGGATTGTAATATAGAGTCAGACGCAAACTGTAGTGTATTCCTGATTCAATATTTGCACACCAACCAGGATTAGGCCTGTGGAGGGAATAGCAATCCAGAAGTATTGCAGCATGGGAGACTTGCAACTGATGATGTGTAGCTAGAATAGATACATAGATCAGGAACCACTGTGTAGGAAAAGGGTCTGACTTTAGTGTTGGGACTGCCCAATACAACAATCTTTGTTGGTAATACAGAGCAATGTTTTAATACCTCTGGGTACGAATATAGTTGTCAAACAGATTGTGTCACTGGCTGTATGGACCTTTAGATATCAGCTGAATGTGTATTCTGGGAACTAACATCAATACAACAATTTCAAATTACAGTGAAACCCATTTGTTAGCACTAGAACCACAGAGAGGATGGTGTCCAAACCATAAAGGTTTATTAGCAAATTATTCAAAGTTACAGGCTATATGCATTCAGTAAATCAGTTGACATTCAATATAATCAATCCAACAGGTAATATGAGGCATATGGAAATACAAATCATCTAAAGAGTACCAAATGCAAAACTGAGAAAGTATTAGTTTCATAAAGACATTTCCCCAATCTAAACAAATTATCTAAGTACAAAATGTGAAATCTTTAGTAGAAGCTGTCAGCCTTTTTGGGGAACCAAATAAAGTTTCAGGGCAAAAGAAGCATAGGAGTTCAACACTCTTGCTCAAAAACTAGGAATATGGGAAATCAGCAGAGTTTTGGAAAGGTCTTCCCTCAGCAAAGTCAGAACAGGATCTCCTAAAATACTCTAAAACACACAGTTAAATACATTGCATTCTCCTCAGAACATCTTCCCACAAACTCTTCCGAGCTGTGACCAATCAGGTTGTGCAATCTTCTTGCAATAAATAAAACTCCCCTTTTACCATCATCAAACAAAAGTGCACATTGGATTTATCATCAGTCTAGACCGAATTCATCATCGATTTGGACTGCATGGTGCAGGAGGACAAAATAAGTTCCTCTTGTAAGCTTGCTATCTTGCTCCTGCAATGGGAAAGAAAACGTGAAAGCACATTTCGAAATAAACATTATGTTTAACAGAGATGACCTTTGAGCAGCCAAGGCCTACTCGCAGATAGGCCAACATTAAGAATGTACTTTTGGGTAAACATGAATATACTATAAACTAATGATAATACTGTAGTTGGACAAAGTGTGGCTTCTTTATACGCATATAGCAGCACTTTAACACATGGAATAATATAAGATTAGTAAAGATTATAGAACATTACAATTTTGCTGCTCCAATCCCTCCTCTGATAGCTAGAATTGCCATCATACAAGACATTTGGGGGCATATTATCAAGGGCTGGAGATAACATTATCGCCACTTTAGCGTCCGTTTTCGGGCGATAAGCGGCGATAATTTTTTCGCTTTATTAACAAGGACCCGCTAGCGCGTGTTTCCTTGCCTTAGTGCCCGGTTTCTTTCCGCCTCGCCTCGCATCACTAATGAGATGCAAAGTAGGCGTGCCTCGTAAAACTTCAGTGTAAAATATTGGTATCGGGACTTTGCGATATTTACAACGAGGCCCCGACCGGTGATGCGCTGATCTTTTTTACGCTAACTCGGCCTTAACGCAGGAATTTAACGTCTGTTAAATTCCTGTCTAAGGCATACCTAACATGGGAGGTGGATTCTGGAGCTAAGACCTCAGGGCCCTAACATCAACCATATCGCTGTTTTCCACGGAACATCACTGGAAAACCAACATTGTTCGTTGGAAAACGGCGATATCCCCGCTATCGCTGGAATTTTTATCGCCTCGGTGATACGCGTTAATAACGCACTAACCGGGCGATAAATTCCAGCGATAGACGGCGATAAATAAAAAAGAGCTGTCTATTGATAATATGCCCCTTGAACATCCGATGACTACATTAGAACCTTTGGTACCTATCGCAATTTCCAGTCTCCTCAAATCATCATAAATTTGTCCTCATCAATATAAATCCCTGGCAAATAAGCAAATCACACAGACATTCAATCATTAAAATGGGATTCAATATGGAACCCAGAAATCCATTGTTAATATTGCTAAGCAAATTACCCACATCAGAAAATTCCTTTCCTATGCACCTCTCTCTGCCAATATGCTTCAATTTGTTTGATACTCTTCTAAGTCTCAGTCGTAGTTAACAGACAAGTTAAAGTGTGTCTTTGGACATTAGCAGTGTCAAGCATAACTTGGGATCTGAAGAAGTGCCAGTCAGTATTTATGCTCTCTGCGTTAGAATGAGGATTCAAATGTTAATATATAGGCACTTCAGTCAGAACCAAACCATAATTTGAAAAATGGGCATTCAAGATGACCTTGATGATACAGTAAACTAAATATTATACTACATGAAATGTCATAGGTAAGGAGCATATGGTGGTAGGTCATTCCTTCCCGACACAGATGTAGGTAAATGGGTACAAACATAACAGTCCTAAGCCTGCATTAAACTAGTATACTCGTGTAACAGGTTGAAAAAGACATTACAGGTATATTTCCCTTTTAAGCACCCCTACGCAGAACGTTCAGATCAAAACTATGCTGCTCTACGAGGTGTGAGGCAGTGGGAATGGGTGAGGGGTTAGAGTTGATAAGACTAGTTTCTTATCAACACTAGAGGTAAGGTATCCAGCCACTTACGGCATGTAGACGCACACACTTTGGCGAGATTAGATTTTAGTGTGCCATTAATCTGTTCAACGATCTCAAATGCTTCAGGCTGAAACCTACAATGCAGTTGGAATCAATCACCCTAAAGCGTGGTTTAAGGCAGTTCTGATTTACAAAAGTGCATAATGGCATCCCTTATTAAATGTGCTGGACCATGCAAATGTCTTACAATAGGTGACAGCAAATTGCCTGGTAGAACAGGCCTTCAATCTCCAGAAACCCAAATCTCATCATCATTCTTAACCCACCCAGCTCTGACCCACCACTGCTGCTCATTCTCTGATGCCTCTTCCTGCAATTTTTGTAACTTCGTCCCACGTATCAGCAATGGTTAACATGCTCATGATATTCTCACTTTCAGATTCAGCTGAGTATTTCACATTTCATCTGAGTATTTCACATTGAAGGCACAGGCACCATTGCCACAATATTGGGCAATTTAGTCAGCATACCAATTTCCGACAGAAACATAATAATTTCCACTCCTATGTGCTGTGCACTTCACAACACCTATTTTGAGAGGCATTTGTGGTGCATGAAGCACTCATTACATACTTCCCATTTCCAGATCCTAATCCAGAGTATGCCATAAACCCTCTTAGTGACCACAACTGAGTGAAGTTGTGGACCACACCAAAACCATACCGACTATCAGTGTAGATGGTAACTCTCAATTGGTCTGAAACACAGCAGGCTCTGATAAGAGCAACCAATTCACCACCTGGGCAGAGGTTACCTCATACAACCAGGAAGCTTACACTACACACTCTAAGGTGAAAACAGGATAAGCAGCTCTCAAATTCCCCAAATCATCCCTTAAACAAGAGTCGTTCGCAAACATTACATAATGTGGCTCAGCAAGAGGGTCATCTCTGTTGTCAGGCCTTGGTTTGCTGCACAACTCAGTTACATCAAGGTCTGTCACGGTCAGCTTCTCCACCCATTCAATTCAGCTTCAGGCAATGATCATAATGTGTGTCAGGTTTAAGGCACAAACACCCCTTCAAATAAATATTTTCCGCTGCCAGTATGACTTTTTCATATCTTGTGAGGTGACTATTAGTCATATGCTGTGTCTTAGTATCTGTTAAAAGGACCTCCATAGAGTGAGGTACAATTACAGTGAGAGGGTATACCATAACAATACCTTCACTTTGCTGAATGCCGACACCAACTGCTGCCACCACCTTTAGACCACCTGGCATCCCTGTGATATTGGGTAAGAGTGGAAGAGAAATAAGTTACAGGTCTCTTTGAATCACCATGCATTTATGTAAGCACTGAGAAAGTGCACCCTTCTATCTTACTGCAATACAAATTGAACTCTTTACTGTAATCTGGCATACCTATAACCCGGGGCACAACAGAAACTTTCTCGCAGCTCGAGGAATGCGTTCATGCTTTTGTTGCCCAAGGTTGTGTATAAGACACATCTTTGCATTTAAACCATTGTAAATGCTTTGCCACTAGGAAGAAATTGTTGGGTAACCACTGGCAAAGGTAGCCCACCATTCCAAAAAACATCCTGACTTCTTTTTGCAAAGTTGGAGGGTTCATTTTCAGAATGGCAGATATTCTTTCCTGCCACACCTTCCTTACTCCTTTCTCAATATGATTTCCTAAATACTGGCTGTATTGCATCTTGCTTGGGGACAGTTTTTTGTCCATTCTTGGCCAAATGATTCAGCAATGCAATAGCATCTTGCTTACATGCTTCGCATGACATCAACGCCATTAACTGGTTATCAATGTGTTGAACCAAGACTGAATTGCATATAACTTCAGGGCTTCTAGTTTATTTTTCAAGATCTGGTTGAAGAAGATTAAAGTGCTTCCCACATACCCTTGAAGAATTCAGCACCATGCCAGAATTCTATTTTGGAGCTGGTACTCTTTGTGCAATATGATGGAAAATAATCCTCGACACAAATCAATCACCGTGAACCACGCAGTTTCACAATGTATCTAAAACAGTATTACGGCAGGATTCTGTACCATGGGACAAGATGGGACAACAAATTTAGATTTTCCTTAGGTCTTGAACTATTCTATGCTTGTTGTTAGGTTTCTGCATACCCAAGATCGGGGAATTACGTGGGCTCCCCAAGATCTCTTTCAAAATCCCTTGTTCTAGCATGGACTCAACCACTGGGTTAATTTCAGCCACCGTCTCCGCTGAGAGATTGTACTTGGGCAAACGGGGATACTCTGCATTAAGTTTGACTGTTATTCACACTAGCTCTTTACCCCTTATTAGTCAATATCTTTACCACAGAAGTTCCAGATTTAGGGTCTAACAGAATCTTACAGATCAAGGGGCACATCATCTGTGATCATCATGGGAAACAAACCAACTGTTGTTCCCTGTTTGGTCAGTTTAAAGTCTACATCTACATCAAGTGTCAGAAGCTCAACACCCTCTGGTGTACAGTAGATTACACAATTTAGTTTGCAGAGTAAATCACTGCTGGACTTGAATCACACATTACAAAATCATGGCCCTTCTCAAAGGGACCTATCTTTACAGGAATTTCAGCTGGCACAGGATTTGAAATCTGTTTATTGGCAACACCTACAATTTGTTCATGTTTTCCTGAGAGAGGTAGGTTTGGAACTTCCACTGTCCATAGAACAGATACTGCCAGTGTCAATGAAAAATGACACTTGGTTGCCATTCTGCTCACCATCTACAAATGGATCACTCTGGTCTACCCCCAAGACTGCGCCAAGCACACAATCTTCCTTCCCTCTCACTCAATGTGATTGATTAGACCCTGAAGCTGCCATGATTTTTAAAGGAATTAGGATTAGCTCTAGGTGCTGGGTTAGTATTGAACCTCAATTTTTCTATGCTTTGAGTGCCATCAGGACCTGGGGCATCTGCATCGTCCAGGCTTGGGACATGCTAGGGTTCTGTGGTCTCTGCATGTACATATTTTCCACTGGCATTGAATTTACAGTTTGCATTTGACCATCACCAAACATTTTGGTGGGATTAAGGAAACACTCCCTTTTCCAATGGCCGAATTTGTTACAATAGTGACACAGGTTACACCTCTTGAGCGTCGCCCCACCTATTCCGGTATTGAGATAGATAGGTAGACCACAACCTCTACCTTACGGAAAACCTGTCTCATTTTGTTTAAATTTGTTTATTGTTGTTTCTCATTTTATAGTACACATCCGTTCAGTAGTTACATAACAATGTAAGGGTTCTTGCCCCTCTTTAGTTTCTTTTTTCCCTAGTTACATCAATAGGTAGTCTGAGGGGTCGTACATAACAGCATGTTACTATGAAAACAATTTAAAAAAAAAACACTTTGCAGCATAACATTGATGCAACAGGGTGACTAATACATTTCTCTCCTCTCATGTAAAGAATTGATGGTATTTATAATGGGGCGTTGTTTCGGAACTATGCTTCCTTAACTGCCTTGCTGTTGGTCTACGCGAATGTGCATTGGACATAGCTGTGCTGGTGCATACATGCATGCCTCTGCCAAACTGCCCACTATCTGATGATTGAGTGTTCTGCATCATATTGTTGGACGTGGGTGTATGTCGACAGTGTTATTATTTAAGAGTGCAAGAGGCCACGGAAAACCTGTCTCATTATGTAACACCTGTCCTCTACCTTGAAGTATGACTTCCTGCATTCCTCCATAAACAAAACTGTAACCTACATTCTGGAACCCTTGCTGTGCTTACTTTGTCTGCGCCAGCATAAACATTTCCTAATCCTTTTCTGTTTCATCTCTAATTCATCACTGCAATATTTCTCATAATGAAGTATTTCATACAAAGGTTTACTCTGCTAACAGATAACATTCTGCTGAATATGGGAACTAATCTCCGGACAAAATTAAAAAACAAACTGCAATACAAAATTACTGTTGGGATTTTCAACACCACTGTTATATTGGAACACCTGCATTTAACATTCTTAGTAGGCATGCACTCAATCCTTAGCTTCTTGTGTGGTTCAGTTTATCTTCAACCAATCAATCTCCTTCTGTGGAACTTTAGCTTTCAGAAATGTATTACTTATTAATTTTACCATCACCTCAGGAGATGGAGCATTGGCTTGAGGCACCCTTGGGGGTTCTGCATTTTACCACTGTACTGAAACTTGCATTCAGCCCATGGATCACTAGGGACAACAATATCAAAAAAAGTATTGAAATCTTACTACAACACTTTTTAAATCTTCATGAACCGTTTAATTTATGTGTACCACAAATCAGGAATCTCTCTCAATTTTGGAAGTTGAGTTGTAAATGTAGCAAGATCACCACAGCTCCAGGGAACATGCACCTCTTTCAGGGAAGAAGTGCCAATTTTAGAGTGAATGTGGTTATCTTTTTTCAGTCCCCCCCCCGAATCCCCTTTTTCCTATTTTCTCTTCGCACCCTGAGCCCACTCATCCTTGATTTTCTTAAGATTACTCTATTTCTGTATACTCATCGCTAATTCTCCTGAATGTAACTTCATCCCAGGAGTTCTCATGCTGTTTAGCATGTCGTCTTTTATGTTCATCCTGAAATTCTGCTGCAGATTGTAACTATTAGATAAATCAATGTTAAACTCAGCAATGGCCCCTTCTAAAATGGCATACACTTCAATAGTGTGTTGGGTAACTTCTTTACATAGGAACAGAACTTCCTCCTCATGGTACCCATCTACATATCTCACATCCAGGTTTCCTTTGATAGACTCATTAAATTCTACATTTAACCTAACAATATAGGGGCATTGGACTGGCTTGCGCTATAGGACTATCACAAATCTCTTCTGTGGATGCACTCCCACGTGGTGTCACTTTTGACCTGTGTCATACTCCCAATTCTAGAAACCAAGTAAGATTTGATGTATTAGGCACTGAGAACACTACGAAAGTATCTGGTGCAGTAGCACCTCCTTGTACACTTGGAACCCGAACAATTGCTTGTGAACCTATGGCTATGGTGACAGTAGTGATAACTGGTGTTACTGCTGTCATGACTGGGACAACAGGAGGTACTCCTCATGTTTGAGTTTGAACCTGGTTAGTAGGTGCAGTCACATTATTGTCAATAGCTGGTTAACTCTGTCCTGGTGGCTAAACTACATTATTTGGAGGTGGTCAGCAAGCCAGCAATTCCTCCAAAACCTCATTGCTGGAGTCAACGTCAAAGATTTATTTTATTTTGGTCATCAATGACCATGAAATCACATGCATTATCAATGAAAAAATCATCAGATAAAAAGAAGAAAATAAGACAGAGCCACATCTCTAAAATTGTAGCATACATGCATAGTCTGGATTCTAAAAAAGTACAAACACTGGAAGATAACCGTTGAAAAGATAAAATATGGCCAAACAATCCAAAGTCCATAATACTCATATAAAAAGAATTACTAGCCAAATGCAGAAATAGGTTCAGAACATATACATTTGATTGTGTCACTTCAAGTCCCAACCTTCAATGCAGCTGCACAAAGAGCCCAGGCCCATTTAAGGTATCTTGATAGGGCAAATATGATTACTTTATTTGTATCAGCTTTCAGTGTAGAGGTACTGCACATTGATTAATTCTCATTTTAAGACAAAGAGGGCAAATCCACCTTGCACTTTATACTTATCCAGCACGAACCCTATAAATTGATCAGGGATGAATATTCAATAACATCACATACTTGGCCCATACACATTCACCCAAATCCCTGATGCACTGGGGTCAAGTTTAATTTCTTTACTTTCTCTTGTCACTCTAATATAAACATCTGGTGCTTCTAATTTATTTAATTAATGATAATAGACTGTTCACCTATTTGGTCGATGGACCAACTAGTTGAAGAGTTGATGATAATGGAAATTCTTAGACATCAATCATAGGAAAACTATCTAAATAACCACAGACTCTCGGTAAGATTTAATACTTTATCTAGTAATAATAAATGCTCACAGCGACATTCACAGAAATTCAAATACCGATAACCTCACAAGAGAGAGCAATAATCTAATCATAACAATAATGAATATATCAATTCAACTATACTTTGCAATGAGTAGATAGATGAAAAGACATAAGATGCAAGTAAATATATAGTTGCTTCTACCAACAAATCAGAGGGATAGATGAAGAGACAAAAGGTACAAAGACAAGAATATAACTGCAAAATATTTTCTGCAACGCTAAGTTAGATCAAATACAAACCCAAAGGATCTGCAAAGGAAAAACCACCACCCAGGCCTAGGTAGCAGTGGGGGGACCCCCGAACCAAGAGTCAGGGATCAAAGACTCAAGAGCCCAAGAGCCAGGACAGAGATAGGACAGGAACAGCTAGGCCTCTCAGCAAACTGACTAACAGCGACGCGCCCCTCTCTCTCAAACACCTTCAGCCTAAGCGACCCAAACCACACCACTAAAGCACCTATTCATATACAGTAAAAGTACATCGACCATCCCACAAAAGTTGCAAACCCATAATTTCTAGCTAAGGGATTGGTTAAATTCTAGGGGTGGGATGTCACCTCATCATGATTTCATTTGCTTTTGACTACACTATTGTTCTAAATAATTTTTTTATACATTCATCAATACGGCTTCTCTCTCATGAGTACATATGTTACAATATTTTGTACAGTTTATTAAATTCAGCGACTGGGGGATCCGTTCCAATGATGACACTGGCTTTGAGTGGTTGTCAACGGGTTTGTCCTTCACCAGGTCAACCTTTCTCCGTTGCGCTCAGCAGTTCAGTCTCGCGGTCACATGATTCTTGCTCGCATGCAATTCAACACGCCGTGTTGGACAACTTAAAAATATCGAAGACTCGTCCATTACTAAAAGAACGTGAAATAGACAATTATTAAAGATGTGACAACGTAGTTCTTACTGTTTACCACTTTAGCTCTAAATCATTATTAATGATTTACCTAGCACCGCACAAGCTAGAAAACTGCATCATCATTAGGTAAAAGCAAGACACGCCATGCATTTTACAGAATTCACAAGCGACCATGCCATGCAGACCATCATAATTCTTTCACATCACATCGTTATCACATTTACGGTTATTTACACATTAATTTGGGTTAGTTCATGCATAAAATTGAAGCAAGCATCCCACGTGTATTGTTTTGTGCACATTAGTAGGACTATTACTACTTATTATTAGTACATATTATAGGGGTACTCGATTGAGCAGGTCAAGACCTTAGTTGCAATGTGCTAATTCGGAAGCGAATATACAGAGACTTGGCCTCTGATGGAACAATCTTATCAAGGGATAGTTCAAATTGTGGGGTCATTTGTGACTCAAGAAGTTATTCACCAGCCGTTCTGACCTCATTTCATTTCAAATTCTTTGAAGGGCAAATTCCCATTCTCTAGCGGGAGCTGTATTAAATCATGATAAATGCTGGTTGTTTGATTCAATCGCCGGCAGAATCAATTTATGTCTGATGTGGACAACGTGCCCCCATATCAATTCTTGCTCCCGTACATGTAGGTAAAGGGCACCAGATATTAAGTTTACCGCTTGATGGGTGTCTACAGGTGGAGTAATTTTGATACATATTTTAGTGACATTATGTGAGGGGACTCTAAGTTCCAGAGCAATTAACCCTTCATTTATATTGTTGTTAGTTAATCTTATACCAATGTAATCAAATCCTTTATGGATGTCGCCATAACGTCTAACTGCTACAATGTTGTTCTGATTACTGACCAACAGTTACAGACTTTACAAACCCAATGGATGACATTATTAGTCAAAGATTCACAGTTCTCTCTGTTTCCTGTGGGTGTTTTGGGGACATTTATCAGAAAGATCACCTCGCCCTGGTGTACGCTGGACCCTCTGTCCCACATACAGAGAGACCAGATGTCTGCCCCTTTATGCTTCATTGACTGCACACCTCAGCCCTTCTGAACTATCCTCCATGTATCAGCTAGCAGGGGATCATGAGGCCTGTATTGACTTTGTGGTAGATTAAAAAGGTTGATTTTAACCATTCTTCTATTCTCACTGCCCATTTGCCTTATGATCCTGTCGTGCCTTGAATGAGTGGCATTTACAATGCTGAATATATTCTGGTTAGTTAGTGGACTAGTGGCACTAGGTGCTTCTATCGAGTTAATCCGCAAGCTACTCATCCTAGAATTACTTGTGGTTGTGATGGCTTTGAGAGCTAGGCCAGACCTCTCCTCCCTTAGGTCATGCCTAACACATCAGTTACATTGTTCACACTCAGTTCTCAGTTGTGAAGCTATCCTTAATTCAGCTATTTTCTCCCTCACAACAGCAGAACTGTTCAACAGCAGAATTGCCCTCGACAGAGGGATTTATGCTTGAAGTCCTAGGTACAGGAACTTTGTCACCCTCCAGTTCTACCATCTCTCCTGGCTGGAGTCACTATCAATGATTGCTTGGGACTTCTGTCTTTTTCTTCTTGTGATTTATTTTTCCCCGTTTTGTTACTCGTTAAAACAGGAAACTTCCTAACTCCATCAATTATTTCTCTCCTCCATGCCTGTTGTTCGGCATCCCACTTTGCAACCATCCAACTATGAACTGTCCTTTTAGTCCTATACTCGCCTCAAATTTCCTATTATATTCAAATGAAAGTTACCATTTTAAGAGAATTGCAAGAACACTTTCTATTTAGTGATCTTGTTCCATTGTTTAAGCAAATTAATGTGTGGAGCCTGACATTTATCGCTATCTAATACCAGGCATACCTTCAGGAGGAGCTTCCTCACTCCCATGGACAGGTACTCTTACATCACTTCTGTAGAAATCTCTTAACCTCTTAAAATATTAAATTTTTACTTCCAGTTCGGTGTATCAAAATCAAGAATTTTAATTTTAGCAAGTAGCAGTTCTCAATGAATCATAATGTAATACACAGTAATCTCACTGTCCAATTTCAGCGTGGCACATTCTATTCTGACCTTGCACCTTATGATGGCATTTGCAGCACCTCTCAGCAGTGTCCCTCCTTCGCAACTAGCTCTGCATTTGTAATATTTTACAAACACAAAAACAAATAACTCCTGTCTGGTCCTCTAGGGTGGCATGGCCAAGTCTATGATGGCGGACATGTCCGGCTGAGGTTCTGTAACCCGGCACGAACCTCGCCCAATATCCCGTATTGGGGGAGTCTCGATCGAGCCCACCAAGACCGGTAACACCAAGGAAGACACCTAAGCATCTAGCACTCACCCAAGAGACACTGGGTGACGAGTCGCGGAGCCCAGGCTGACAGTGGCTTGGATCCAGCATGGCGGCATCCATAAAGGGAAGGCAGGCCCAGTAGCTGCGAGAGCGGACACTCTAGTAGGCGCACCTCACTGTGGCCACATCACTTCCAGTGGAAGCAGCAGTGAACCCGAATAGGGAGCGTGGTGGGAACGCCCAACGGAATGTGGTGCAGATCGACCGATTCCGCCCCTCCTCCTCTGAGAGCGACACGACTGAACATGTGGCCCGGCCAGAGCCACGAGGCAACGCAGTGGAACACGGGAGAGGAATGCAGCAGAGCGGAACACCGGAGAGAAAGACTCCCGAACCACCCGAGACGACCGCTGCAAAAGAAGACACCGGTGAGTGAAGCAGGGGCCCCCAATGCACACCCAGTTACTGCTAAAGCTAAAGCCCCAGAGACAACAGGCACAGGAGGCGGGGCCCCCAAACGGCCTCGCCAGGTTGTACATGGCTCCCAATGGCAGAGCATGATCACTGCCCCATGAGTACCAAAATATAGACAAACTAAAGTAACACCACAACCAATCGGAGGGGCTCCCATAAACAGCGTGCGAAGACACCCACCCTGGGCTGCTCAAAGGGATCTCTCCACCAAGCTTACACAGACTGTGGAAACGTACCCAGGATTAATCAACCTGCACTATTGCTCGAAAGGGGTCCACAATAAACCTAGAGAGAGCCCGCAGGGAACAGTAGCAAGGAAGAAGCCTCCCCACTACCAGCGTGGTATTGCATTCCAAAACGTGGGCTACTGACTACACTAAGCGGCGACAGCAAGCAGATATTGCGCCAACACACGAGGAACTGCAGTGGTATTTCATTGCGAAACAGGGGGTAAAGCAAAATACTGTGGAATCAATGCCTCACAAGGACTAGTGACTGCCCTACAGAACTGGCAGCATAGCACCACACGCCGATCCACGGCAAACTATATAACCGCACAAGGCACTGTATGGTCACTACCAATCGGAGTAAGATATTACATCTTCTTGATGCTCCTAGCAACAAGCAGAAGTCACTGTATAACCCACTCCTACAAGCAGGGGCGCACACAGTTACCACCTAGGAAGACCAATTAAACAAGACACACAAATACATTTCCCCTATCAACTTATAGCTGCACTGTGAAAAGGACAGTCACTACAAAGGAGATCCGCACATCACTCGCAGCAACACACACCCAGATTAATACAGGGAAGCAGGCTGTTCTTCACCTGCATTCAGGTGCGACATTGGATCGGGAAGACAGCAGAGAAGGGAAGAAAAACCTCCCACTCCTTAGCTATTGGGGTCCAACCAAAGTACGAAGGACAACAAAATTTCAGGCCAAGGCAGTGAGTTAGTGGATCTGCTGTGAAACACAACTAACTGTGGACAGAATAGGGAAACTTCATTCCCACACTAGCTCCCTGGCGCCCGTCACAGCACAAAACAACTACGCAGGTACCAAACCTCAACAAGAGGACACGGTGGTTCCCCCTGAACTGACTGTCTGAGAAACTGGATAAGGTCCTGGAAGCTATTGAGCATTCCAGAGTTTCAATGGAAGAATGATTTGGCACTTTAGCTACAGAACTCAATCCCCTCTGTGACGACCACCGCAAACTTGGGGATAAAGTGGCAGACAGGCAGAAGACAATCGCAACCATACAACCATCAATCAAAACACAACAAGAAACATTGAAGACCCTGCTAGGCCAGAGGACAACCCTGATGGAAAGCATAGATGACCTAGAAGGGCGGTCAACAAGATGTAATATCTTCGTCCTAGGCCTTCCAGAGGGCATTGAGGGGACTAACCCCATTGAATATATGTAGGCTGTCCGGTTTTAGGTTTAAACCTATAATAACTGATAAAACCCCACCGAAAGGGAAATAGCCCTCACCAGTATAAACATATAAACACTGAAAAAACACCTGCACAATCACAAAATAAATGCTATTCAAAGAAAGGAAAAGAAGAGTGAATGAGTCATTTTTTTTCTTCTTGAAGGGGCCAGTACAGTATAACTTTGTAATACAAGCTAGCAGCAAGAAAGACTGGGCGAACAATTTTCTGCTTGAGTTTTTTTTTCACTAAAATATTGTTTCTTCTTCCTTTTGCTTTTTTCGGTTTTGTGGTCTTTGCTCTAAAGATGCCGGGTTAAGAACCATGTTTTAGGTCTTGTTTAATTATTTTATAAACTGTAGAGAATCAGGAAATATCAAAATCTTATTTGATATTTTGGCTGCTTTTGAGTCTTTCACCGATAGGTAAAATAGCTGGTTTCATAAGAATCTTTCCTAATATGTGTGACATCACATTTATCCACAGAAAATGGATAAAAACCCTTGATACATCAGCCCCCAGTTTCTAGTGAGTCAGTATTGATAGTAGGTGAACTGCCAACACCACAGGTTTAAACATTCAGTGCAAGGTATAGTGACAAATAAATGTGAAAAGAGTGCTATCACCAAGCATATGGGATAGTGGTGAAAACATGATACCAGACTTTTGGAAAACATGGAATGCAGTGTCACTTGGAATACTGCTGCTATAAGGTTCTTTCTAAGTTCAACAAAGATTGGAGTGATATTGTTTGTATTTGCAGTGATTTAGCTACGTATATATGAAAAAGTTGTGTCGTGATCTGACAAAATCGATATCTGAGCTGGAGTGCTTCCCTGTTACAGATCCTTGCCACTTGTTAGATGGTATGCTGAAAGCATCATTAAAATCTTCAGATTCAATGAAGAATTCTATTAACTTTTTAGACCCTTCTGGTGCACTGTTTTGTTATGCGCGGGAACTACAAAGCAAACATTTCTCTTTTTGTGCTTTGTGTGGCATCAAAGAAAGAGTCATCCCAACTGTGTCACTTAGCTGGTGGTTCTCAGTCCTAGAGGCCATGAATGCTATATTATCCATGTGGCAACTGTTTACAGAAATTTTGCTGAGTGATAATGCCAAAGGCAAGTATTGTGATGATCTATGGTCTCATATTGATAGAGATGGGAAAAAAGTACACTGTACTGCATTCTTAGATTTTTACAGGAAATAAAAAACTGGAGTCTGAAAACAAACTTGTCTACCAAGTGTTCAGTATAATTGGTGTATATGTGAAACATCTCCTTGAGAGTAGGCTAGGCGACAAGCTTAGTGACTTGGAACTGCAAAGTATTACATGTTAAGTACTTGCCACTTGGTCAGCAAAGCAATGTTGAAGAGCAATTCAGGAACTTTTATTTTACAATGTATGAGAAATGGCTTGCAATGATGCATAGAAATGTCCCTTCACCAACCATGGTATTTGAAGTCAATGAAACCTCACTGTGGTACTCTTACAAATTTTAGATCCCTTCCATAAAGGGGAATTTTCTCTGTAGTTTCAAAAGTGCTGCTTCATTTTTGACCGCTTCAATAACTTTGAGGGCATTAGTGCCCAGTTCAATACAAATGTTGCAGAACCTGCCCAGAGAATCGCAATCTTCAAGTGCACCAGTATTGGCATGGAAAGCTATGTCAGCGTCCAGAGATAGCAAATTGTGTACTGGCTGTTTTGGCGTTGCCCGTCTCAAGTCCCAATGTTGAGAGGACCTTTTCATAGAAAAAGGTTTACATGGGAAGGAAAGAGGGAGCGCACATGACCAAAGAGTCACTGAAGAAGTATTGTATGGTGTACTGCAATATGTTTGATTTGCAAAAATGTATTTGGACCTCATATACACTGTACGGACACTGTCTATATACCATGCACAATAAGTGTAGAAAGCAAGCAATAGTTAAAGCAAAACCTTCCATAAACACCGGAAAAACACTGTTTCTTTTTTTTTTAAATCTTTTTATTAGAAACTTTATATACCATATATTACAATACAGCACAGCATAGGATACATCCATTGATAGCTATACAGAAACAAAAAAAATAAATAATAATATCTATCAATTATCTTGTATGATAACTTGTATGATAACTCATAAATCTTTCTATCAAATAGGGTAATGTAGACAACATGACTGATATTTTACTCCATTTGCTCTTTCCATCTCCGTACTGGATCCCAGATTCTCAGCCCCAGCTACCTCCCCTTTCTACCTTTACGCTCATAAATCCCTTTTTCTAGATTATAGGCTGCCAAAAGATTGGACAGCCATTGATTCCTTATGGGAGGTGATTTATCTAGCCATGCTCTCGCTATAACAAGTCAAAATACTGCCATGGCAACAAAAATAAACTCTTGGTTGATAACATCGCTATCTAAAATTATTCCCAATAGAATTGCGGTTGGTGTGATTGTAGTTTGAATTCCTAGGTGCATCCCCAGGAATACCTCCACCTCCCTAATCAGCGTAGTGAGTTGGGGGCAAGTAGCAAAAATGTGGACTAAATCCGCCTGTGATTGATTACAGCGTGGGCATTGAGTCCCTGAGGTACCACCCCATTGTGCTATTCTAGCTGGTGTATGATACAGACAATATAGGGTTTTATAATGCTGTGATTGTAATGGTGCCGAGCAGAGCACTGTTCGTCCCAAATCCAGCGATTCCTGAAAACAGGCGGTCGCAATACCCAATTTCATAGCCCATTTATCGCCATATTTAGCGAGATCGAGTGCGAATACAAAGAGGGACTAGACAGGGGTGCCCATCTTCCCCCCTCTTGTTTGCGCTCTATATGGATCTATTTTTGCGTAAATTAGAGACAAATGCTAACATCCCCCCAATAACAATTAACAATATGGAAATTAAGACACAGGCATACGCGGACGACGTGGCAATTATTACATCTAACCCCACTCTTGCCATTAGCGAAATAGAATCAGAAGCACAACAGTTTGGTCAGGTGGCGGGCTATAGCCTTAAAAAGACAATAACACAGATTGTCAGGAACTCACATGTGATATGTAACGATAGTAGGGTAGTTAGTTGGGCAGCATACCTGGGAATAGAAATATCAGCAGATCTAGAGAGAGTGGTCGAGCGGAACATGGCTCCCCTAATGGCAAAAGTAAAACTAGATTTAGACAGAATGAATAATCTCCATCTCTCTTTAGTGGGCTGTACGAATGTCATCAAAATGGTAATACTGCCCAAATTTCTTTACTTATTTAGAGCAATACCATTATATTGTGGGGTTAAATGGTTCCAGGCGTTAGAGCTGTTGCTAAATAGATTCATTTGGGCCCATGGAAAAACCAGGAGGGCGTATAGATTCATTTCCCTTCCAAGGGAAAGAGGGGGGTGGGGGGCTCCTGACTTTAGGTTATATTATTTGGCTACAACACTACAATATATGCAGGGTTTGATTGGCGGAGGGGGGGCACATCCTAGAATTACCAGAATGTCTACGGCGGTGTATGTAATAGTTTTGGGGGTGGATGCCGAGAATTGCTTCTTAAACTGTACGGATTTTTCCTACTTCAAAAGAACAAGGTTTAAGACAGTCATTGCCGCTGTTAATATCTGGACGACCTTCCTGAAAAAATCTGGACTGGGCAGGTACAATAGGTATACCCGAATGTTTAAGAATAAGTCCTTACCAGGGGAGATATTTGCAGATTCGGTCTTTGCAACCTGGGAGCTTAAAGGGATTAGGAGGATAGGGGACATCATTGGACCGGAAGGGATTGTGCAGTTTGCTGATTTAGTAACTAAATACCAAATAGACAGTAGGAGCTTCTTTAAATATCTACAGGTTAGAAGTTTTTTAAATATTAATCGAGGAGGGACCATAGGGTTTAATAACAACCAAAGTTTGGATAAGATTGAGAAGGGGGGAGACTGCAAGATTCGCAGTTTTTATGCATGTTTAGTAGCAGGCAAAGCAGACGAAAAACACTGTTTCTGTTGTTTTTAATGGCTCGAAAATGTGTAACCACTGATAACTACTGTTTTTTAAGGAATTGAAATCACTTGAAAACACTGAAAATACCCCACCAGAATTTACCAAAAGTAGAAACTGAAAACAGGAAAGCCTAAATATATGGAAACTTAGACCCGGTCATTTACTCCAGATGCAAACCTCACAGCATTCTTCTCAATAGAAAAAGCTCACAGAGTACCAGCTCGGAGGCCTCCACTGAGCTCCCCACCTCGCCAGCTACTCGCAAAATTCCTTCACTATAGAGACAGGGTTACTGTGTTCCGGGCCGCCAGGCAACATGGTCCTATTCAAGTTGAAAATAAACACATAATGCTCTTTCTGGACTATTCTCGAGCAGTACAACGTCAGCGATCTTCATTTCTGGAAGTGAAACACCGTCTTCATCAAGATGGAATCCAATACTCACTGCTTTTTCCAGCAAGACTCAAAATTATGCAAGATGGATCCACTATATTCTTCACAGACCACGAGGCAGCATACGACAGGGTGGCCCATAACGGAAACAAACATCCAAGCTCGAACTTTAAAAACACTAAGCTTCCTCCAACACTGCGAGGCAACTGACGTCGTCCCAAAAGACAAAGTAACCACCACAAGTCTGAGCTCCTCACCCAGTCCAAAAGATCCCCGGACTTGGAGCAAATCATTGCAGAACGAAGGAAGCCCTACAGGCCACAGCAGAAATAAGGCCCACCTCCCCAACAACGGACGTTGACAAGGGCCCTCATCTCTTCACATCAGAAGAAAAAGACAACAATGAAACTTTATCTCAAGCAGGCTTAATGACCCCACCACTAGTGACGCCACAAGCAGCTGATACGTTGATATAACCTGTAGCCACTGCTGACCATGTATCTCAATGTAGATCAGCTAATAATGTTGTTATACCGTACATGATTCAACACTGCATGTGGCAAATGATAGACCACCGATAGACTCCCCCATTCACAAAAATCCTGTAAATGCCCCCCATGGAGCTGACTTAGATGCAGTCCCCACACTACATTTTAGTTTTTCGTAACATGCTACGTTTGGATGTACCGCCTGTTGCGGTAGTTCCCCTGTATTGGGAATACCTACCACTCCAGTTGACATCCTCTTGCCCACTACCCACCACCACACTGAAGATATGCCTGCAGGTGGATGAGGAAATTAAACTAACGGCAACATACTCTGTGTTTGCGCGGGGAACACTCATTTGGCTGTGACCATTAGTTCCGTGCCGGGAACTGTCCAGAGCGATGGATATGGAAGGGCATTATGCCCTATTGCAGGGGCTCCTAGAAAGTCAACCAAACCTGCTGGGAAGTATTTATGCACCAAACACAGAGTAGGGGAAATTCTGGGACTCCCTTTCCCACACACTGGCCCAACATACCTTGATGCCCTGGATACTGGGGGAAGAGTATAATTGCACACAAAACATCCTCTTAGACAGATCATACCCACCACATCCAGCCTCCCGGGCAATAACACAAACAAAATGCTTTAACACATGGATGGAGCACTGGGCACTAGTGGAAGCATGGCGCGCTAAATATCCCAAAATAAGACTATATTCATTTCACTCTATACTACATGACCTCAGGGTCTGTCTGGACCGCTTCCTATGCTCCCCTCCCATCATATGGTCCAGGAATCGGAGTATCTGGGCCGGGTCCTATCGGATCATGACACATACGCGCTTACCCTGGCATGGCAACCGCCCCTACCACCGATCCCCACCTGGTGTCTGCCACGTGAATGCCTGGAAGATCAAATGTTTAAACAAGAGCAAAAACCACACATCCTAAACTATTTCTGCGAAAATACCAATACAGTGTCAACCAGGGCAGTAGAGTGGGACACATTCAAAGTGGTGATAAGGGGAACGTCTATCCAGCACATTGACCAAGTGCTCAAAACTCTAGAGTGGCGTATAGTAGAAGAGGAACAAAAACTAGCAACATTGACACAGGCGGCAGATAGAAATGAAGCCACGCTAGCACTGGTAGCAAATGCTAAAACTACATACACGGAGGTGCTCGCAGACCTCTGAAGATATAACTTTAGAGCACACGAAGCCAGAGCACACAGGGAAGGAGACAGAGCTGGCACACTGCTGGCATGGCTAGTGAAACAGGACACTACCCCACAACCGATTACCGTATAAGTGCACACCATCACAGGCACACCAGTCCACTCCCAGGCATCCATAATGTATGCATTTCGTGAATACTACACAGCCCTATATACAGCTCCTAGCCCGGTAATCTGAGAAATACTGGAAAGATTCTTAGATGCTCACCCCCTACCATGTATAGCGGAAACTGATAAAAGCACCCTACATGAGCACATCACCACAACAGAAGTGACGCAAGCTATACAAACCCTGGCCACACACAAAGCACCAGGTCTCGATGGCCTACCATTAGAATTCTTCCGTACTTTTTCAGCCCTACTACTACCCCAACTGGTGGAACTATATAAAGCAGCATTGGAAGAGGGCGCACTACCACAATCTATGCAGGAATCAATAATAGTCTCATTTCTAAACCAGCCCGGGACCCCTACCACCTGGGCTCTTACTGGCCCATAGTCCTGCTGTCCACAGACTATAAAATTGATGGCAAAATACTACCAGAATGGTACTCCTTAATTCTCCCAACACTAATACACCCGGACCAATACGGATTTGTACCAGGGAGAAATACTTCTCACACCATTTGGCGACTGTTCCGCGTGCAGTATCAGGTTCAAGATCATTTCCCCCGTGCCGTGTGCCTGGTTCTGGACCTGGAGAAGGCCTTAGATACCCTATCATAGCCATATCTCTTTGAGGTTCTCCGCAAGATAGGAGTGGGTCCCCGTTTACGAGCCTACACTAAACTCATATACACTAGACCGATCTCCAGGGTCAGGCTTGAACGCCATGTATCACACTAGTTTCCAGTGTTGAGAGGTACGTGTCTTGGCTGCCCGCTCTCCCCACTATTATTTGCCCTAGCAATGAAGCTGTTAGCATTCCGGCTCCAAAAAGAGGGCGAGCAGTGGGGAATCCCATTAGCGGGAACCATACATAGTGTATCACTGCATGCAGATGATCTGCTCCTCTATGTCCAAGACATTACCACAGATCTCACCTCAATCTTTACCACTTTGACGGACTTTGAGACTGTAGCGGGCCTAAAAGTCAACTGGGCCAAATGCACAATATACCCCTTATCAGCCGATCTCCCCCCAACAGGTGCGTACTGGAGGAATTGACCATATGTGGAATACTCAAGCAACACGATACCTAGGTGTGCGCTTATATCACACCCCACAAGACATTTACGAAGGTAACCACCGAAAAGCACTAGCAGGCATTAGTTCCTCGGTCAGTTTCTGGAAAACTCTCCCCTTAGCACCCATCAGGAAAATAGCAGTGGCCAAAATGATCATCCTCCCACGACTGCTCTATTACTTTGCTGATCTCCCAGTAGTCCCTCCCTGCTCCTTCTTCCAGGACCTAGACACTCTTCTCAGCACTTTAATATGGCCGTAGACAGGTAGCCCTGGCCAAACTGCAACTACCGGTGGGCCAGGGTGGACTGGGGGCCCCCTCATTTGAAGCATTCTTCCCACACAAGCACATGACCAATTTCAGCCCCATTGACTCGATGCATGCTGCTACCAGGGGCCAAACTTACACTGAATTGTCCATTACAATTGACAGCGGCGTAAACATGCATGAAACGCATACATTGGATATCGCGAACACCACCACTTTATTCCCCCTGCTTCCGCTAGTGGTCCTTCCCAGAGGTCGTGATCATTACACAATACAAAACTTACCCACATGGACAGAGCATTCACTTACAGAACAAGCTCACTGTTTGCAAACGTTCACCTGCTTTCATTTGCAGAGCTAATATCCGATACCGAGCTTCCAAGAGGACAGTTTCTCATACATGGACAATTGGTGGCAGATTGCCGCCGCACCTGGCACATGACCGACACCGAGCTGACTACACACTAGGCCTGGGCTAAAATTTCGTTCCGTTCGCGGAAATTGCGATAATTTAACATTTTCGCGTTCCGCGGAAAGCGCGAAAATGTCAAAATTTCCGCATTCCGCAGATTGGCGATAATTTGTTTCTTGCTCGCGCTGTAAAATAATACATTCTCGCGCGCGCGCGATCGCCTTACCTGAATCCCTGCGTTCACCGACAAGTTTTCTTGATCCGGTCGCGTTCTCCATGAGATGTTATATTGTTTTAAGCCATTTGCGCTGTCTCGCGACAGTTCGCGCCCGCAGGGACGTCATGCGTCGCGCGATCACGTTTTTCTTCTCGCAATCATGCACCGCGAGACAACTGAAAACAAGATGGCCGCGCCCGCGAGCAACCACATGGGTAAGTTGGCGAGCCGCAACCATGCAGAAAATCTCGCGAACATGCGGGGAAAAAACTTCCTCATCTTTGCGATATTTCCGCGTGTTTGCGATAATTTTTAACATTTTCGCGATAATTTGCGAAAGTGGATTTCGCAAATTCTGCCCACCCCTACTACACACCCCGTACTTCATGATATCCTGCAGATGAGCCCTGGGCGTCATATAGTGACCTGGTTATATAATCTGAGAACTTAATGCCATTACACTCGCCTCCTTCAGGAAAATTGGGAGAAGGAATTTCAGAGACCACTCCTTGATAAAGAATGGGAGCAAGCATTGGAATTCCCACAAAAAGTATCCCGTAATCACTGATTCAAAAACATACAATACTTCATCTTACATCGGGCATATTTTACACCAGAAAATCTTCAACGATATTACCCGAGCACACAATTCTTATGCCCAAGATGCCAAGAACCTAGCGCGACCTTTCTCCACATGTTCTGGAGATGTTCGACACTACAATCCTACTGGAACATGATACATGCCACACTGCGCGAGGTGACAGGACTCATGGACATTACAACATGGGGAATGTATGACGTTACAACACATACATTCACAACGCATGCCTTAACAATGCAGTTTTTACATCGCAACACCCTATACAATGCATTCCATTACATCGCGTGCCACTACATCGCATTTTTAGAAACTACCTTTACAACGCAATCCAATACATCGCATAATACCTTTACAACGCATACCATTACATTGCATCTAAGGTAAGTATTGGATAGTATAGGGGTAAAAATGACTATTCTAACTCCTGGGGGTGCAACAGTAGGGTAAGTGTTGGATAGTGTATGGGTAAAAATTACTATTCTAACTCCAGGGGGTGCAACAGTAGGGTAAGTGTTGGATAGTGTAGGGGTACTATGCATTGTAATAGTATGCGTTGTAATGACATGCGTTGTAATGACTGCGTTGTAGTGACATGCGTTGTAATGACAGGCGTTGTAGTGACATGCAATGTAATGACTGCGTTGTAGTGACATGCGTTGTAAAGGATGTTGCGATGTAATGACTGCATTGTAGGGGTTGTTTCCCCAATATAGGAAGCCAGTGCATTAGGCATATTCAAGCATCGGAAACACCACAAAGTAGAAACGTGATTTGCATACCTGACCCTCTTGCTAGCCAAACGAAGCATCGCCATGTACTGGAGGACCCTGGCGGGACCTCCACTGGCTGCTTGGATGGGAGAAGTTACTAAATGGGGAGCATCAAAGGAAGACGCGCTAAGACATGAAGAAGTCCGCGGCATTCGGAAGCATCAAATCTCCATGCAGTGGGCGACAATGTTATACACCCTCAAACATACTATGCCACAAGCAATATCCCCACAGTTAACACCAAATTCCCCTCAAGCCCTTCAGGAAGAATCTCACTCAAGAAGCGAGCAGGGTAACCCCCACATCACACCTAACATGCAGGGCAAGGACACAGGACAAATATGAGCACTAGAGCTCACACCCGGCTAATGCAAACTGTCTTGAGACCTGATTCAAAGTGACCATAAACTAAAACTCACAGCAATACCCATCTATGTTAAGCAACATACATTTCCTCATACACAGTGTACCCCAGTTGGTTTCACCTTCAGCTCTAGTTATGTTCCCCATTGCAGCACAATGTCTCACATGTATTAAAACCAATGACAGGTGACAAATACCGCTATGATATATACAACAACGCTATATCCTTTATTATAGTCTGAACCAAGAACAACATATAAGAGTAATATGGCAAACTATAACAGTGTCTACAGCAGAAATGATAATGTACTAAATTGCATGTACAAAGTCTTACATAAGATTTAATAACTAACAATGTTGTCTATTACATGTGTGCAATGAAAACCAAATAAAAAAGAATATACAAAAAAAACCTCCTGTCTGTTCCACTAAAGAAATTCAAACTGATCACTCACTCAAGGAGATAAGGGGGAATAATGCTTTTGAGCCGTTATCACATATGACACTCACAAGTGAAATCTCGACCACCAGGAAATCACCATGGGCAGTGTAGTTTTTCCTCTGCGCAAAAGGATTTACCAACAAGAACCAATATTAGCATACTCTCACCACAGCAGTTCAATAGTTCCCTATCTCAATTGTGTTTCCAATGGTACCTTACAGACCAACACCCTAAAGCTTAACAGGCAAGTTAAACCACAATATACCTAATATCTATTCAGGTATCTTGAGACTACAACTAGTGTAATAACGAATTTCACCTTCTCAACAAGAAGGACATATGCATTTATATAAACAAGCTGCATACAGGGAGCATCACATTAATCCTCACTTCCATCTTCACAGCCTTCTCAGACTCAAAGTGGACACCACACTATGAGACACACAACATCAGCAAAAACACCTTAAAGCTCGACAGCACACAATTAGCTAGGACACCACCACTGCTTTCAGAAATGCCAGACCACTGCCCTTACTCCGAACTGGACCATGGACTTCAGGAACATGGGTTGGGTTTGGGCAAGTCCTAGGTATTTCTTGGGTATTTCTAGGTCCTTACACTTCAGTGATAAACCATCCTTGTTCGCTACCAATTGATATCCGGGGTCAGGTATACTCGTCAAACAGATTGTGCCTCTGGTAGTGTGGACCTTTAGATATCAGCTAACCTCAGTACAACAATTTCTAATTATAGTAAAATCCATTTGGTTCCACAAGAACAACAGCGAGGATGGCCTCCAATCTATGAAAGTTTGTTAGCAAAATAGTCAAAGTTACAGGCTACAACCATTTGGTAAATCAGTTGTAAGTTCAAGCTCACATTAAATATAGAAAATGAATCCAACAGAGTAATATCAGGCAGATGGAAGCATGCATCATTTAAACAGTATAAAATGTACAGCAGAGAAAGTCCGTAAAGAGACTTCAATAAAGTAAAAAAGCACCTAAGGGGCAGATGTATCATTTTTGCAGTTTGCGAGCCCTTAATAGCGAATTTTAGCGATTCTCTGTTAAGGACTCACAAAATGCAATGTATGTAGGGTTCGCAATAATAATTGCGATTCCTACATATTCCTTATTTGCGAATCGCAAATTGCGATTCTCAATTAAGGAATACCTTCCCATTCATTCCTATTGGCCTAGAGGCCCATAGGAATGAATAGGAAGACATTCGCAATTTGCGAGTACCCAATAGGTACTCGCAAATTGCGAATGCAATTTCAAGGGTGCAAGGATGCCAAAAGGACACCCTGTTGCACCCCTGAAATATGCATGTGTGCACATGTGGCGCTCATACATGTATGCGCACCACATGGCACTTTGAAAAATGCTAAAAAGTGCATTTTTCAAGGAAATCGCAAATTACCACCAACTTGAAGTT
Organism: Triturus cristatus; assembly: GCF_964204655.1. Lineage (NCBI taxonomy): Eukaryota > Metazoa > Chordata > Amphibia > Caudata > Salamandridae > Triturus > Triturus cristatus. Next base: position 1,547,484,888 of record NC_140590.1, read on the forward strand.
GGTGGTAATTTGCGATTTCTTAAGGCAAAATCGCACAACTTGGGTGCTTCCAGAATTGCAGTTAAGGAATCGCAATTTGCTATTCCTTAAATGCATCTGCAAAATAGGGAATCGCAAATTTTGCGATAGTTATTTTGTGATGGTCTTTTGAGATGATACATCCCAAAAAGCCTTTTCCCTTCACAAACAGGCAGATTCTGAGAACTGTCCCATTTGCGAATGGGAAAAACGCCTCATACATCTGCCCTGAGGACCATCAGGTTTGATTCTGAAAAGAAGGTGTCTTTTACTGAATCAAATAAAGGTTCTGGGAAAAAGAAGTATAGGTGTTCAAGAGTCGTGCTCGAGAACCAATAATGTGGGAAATCAGCACAATTAAGAACGTGCCATATGTGATGTTAAATATCGCGCATTCCTGCCCTTTCACGCAGCGCAGCACAGCACAGCACAGCAAGGTGTCTTGATGGGTTGCGTGAAATATTGATAAATCTGCCCCTGAGTGTCAATTAAAATTACCTTACTCTAACTTTCTCTAAATAAAATGTCCTCTCCTAACTAAGCTAGTTATTGTGCACCTGCAACGAGAAGAAAAACGTGAAAGCACATTTCGAAATCAACATTATGTTTAACAATGAAAGACTTTTGAGCAGCTGAGGCCTACTGTCAGTTAGGAATGCAGATTTGGTTATTAACTAATAAAAACACTTCAGTTACACAAAGCACGGCTTCTTTATAAGTATATAGCCGCACATTAACACACGGATTAATTTATCATTAGTAAAGATTGTAAAACACTAGATTTTTGCTGCTCGATTGGCGCCCCCAATGCCCTAATTTTCAATGGATTCCTTCACTACCACCCTCCAACAGTGCACCTACTATCTCCTTAATCCCACTCTCACATTTATTTAATTTCTTTTGTGGCACTACTCATCCCAGTGTAGGATGTCAGAGCACTTTATATCACATACACATATTATACAGAGACAATAAATCATACAATTGAGTAAAGCAATGCATAGGAAATGTTAAATAAGACACTCTGGGCTACAAGGTGTAGGAGTCCCATGTCCTCCTCATGGGTAAGCCGTAAATGTTACAAGTGCTTGGTCGCATCAACTAGTGCTAATCGGTGGTGACATGAGGACAAAAAAAAAGTGCTTGGTCTGGAGAAGCACAAACTCGGAATTTAAAACATAACACAGGTTGGGTTTGTCTATGCTAATAAAAATATATTGCGTCCCAAACTAGGCCTTTCAAGCAACCCTAGAATGAAGTAAAAATGAGAAAAAAAATAAGGTTCTATAACTTTGTCTTGCAGTTTGCCTTCAGATGTTTGATGCCGATTCATAGCTCACTGTGCTATATTAGAAGGATTGTACCCCCAGAATGCAAGTAATGAATACATCTCTGTGACAAAAGAAGTAACTCACTGAGCTATCTACATAAAATATAAATCTGTGCTCTGCATATTTCATGTTGAGGCTTGCAGCAGCAGTCACATTAACTCTCTGTGCTACTTTGTGGTTTTCAAAACTTTGACCAGACAAAACAAAGATCTCCACAGTAAGTTAACTATCCACTAGAGCTACTGTTTCTTATAACTCTTCTACCACAAAGAGGAGCAATATTTTGCCCAAGCCAAGGCAGCAATTTTGTGTTATGAAGATAATTTACCCAAAAGCCATACATCTAAAATCCTTTAATGAATGTTAATGATAGATAAGCATGTACTGGTGTAGTCTGTCGTTCATTCCTAATAATCATCATTAAAGGAAAGACATTGCAAGTTAATTTCTCATATTCTGCGACTGACTCCTGATTAGAAAGTAGGGATTATCATCCAATTTGGTGGGGTAAAGCTGGGGACATCTAAAGCTTACACACCAATTTATTTTCTTCATATGTAGCAACACTGGAGACATGTAGATTCAACCCATAGCAGATGTCATTGCCCCGACTTGACAGACCTTAATAGTAGTTCATACTGGTGTTATCTCTATCCTGTCAGATAAAGTGCCTATGCAGGATCAGGAATGGTGTTACATCAAGAATAAATGATGTAATGTGTCCCTAAATAGCACATCCAAAACCAAAATTAATGAATTAGCATTTCAAGGAAATAAATCTTCTGGAATCAGTAGAAAAATTAACACCATGAAGGTTTATTAAAATAATTCAGGATGCAAAACAGAGAGCAAAAGTAGATTCATAAAAAATCAATAAAAGGATTTAGCATATGGATGAATCAAATGCAGCAGTACATTCTTAACAAAATATTCTAAGTCAAAAGCAGAAGACGAACCTACAAGGATTCTGTCTCTTAAGTCAGGGTGGCAGAAGCCCCGATAACCTCAAGATTTCTTGATTTATATGAGAAAATTCACCATAGAAGTAAATGGAAATTACAAGGTCAACATAAAGTGATCAAATGTATCAATGAATTCACAAATCACAATACAGAATTATACAACGTCTTTTAATATCACCATTCTAACACTAGCCCCAACTGCATATTAAGCAGTTGTGGCCGGTGCTGGTAAGCGCGGTGGGGCGGGGGTGGGGTAGTCGACTTAATAGAGAAAATTAAATAAAAAAGTTAATAAAACCACTTCCCTTGCAATCGATGCAGCGAGCGCAAGGTAAGTGTTTTTTAATTTGACATTTTTTTAATTTTCCCTATCCCATCGTCTGTCAACTTCCCACCCTGCTGCCTAGCCCCACCGTGCTTACCTGCGCCGGCCGCAACTGATATTAAAGTACCCTGTTTAACCTAGTCTTCCGATGTGACAGTACAGACTAGTTACAAGACACTGGAAGTCACACAAGTAAATAGCTGCTTTCAGGAATAGCTTTGAATTTTGCAGAGTCTTCCACTGTATTTCTTCAAGAACAGCATGTCAATATAAAGCATTACACGTGCAAATTCTGGTTATATACGATGAACAGAAAAATGAAAACACATGTATTACCATAGCTGCATTTAAAGAAAAATAGAGTCAATGCCTAGTTCAGGCCTTGTGTGTCAAGCACAGGAAAATGCAGTTCCATGAAGTACATTATTGTCGTTTCAGTGGAGAAGTGTTCACAATGTTCAAAATATCAAACACACATTCTATTAAATCAAAATCAGCTCTAGCACTGGTTTACACCCTTAAGCAGTGCTAAACTTAAAAATATGACCATCAGTTTGAGCCATGGGTTTGCAGCTTTTTAAATTCAAAGGCCTTTCTACGGAAGTCTTTAATTGAGTTCCAATATGACAGAAAAACAGTATTTGTGTTTTGTAAGAAACTAATCCATCTCTCTAGCTATCTATTTCCATAGTTAGTTATGTGTATGTCTGTCTACCTAAATAATCCTTAAAAACCTAATGGTGGATTTTCTAAGATTTGCACATCAGAAGGTTGCACTAAAACCAGCTGGGTTGTGTTGCACAGCACTATGGGCCAGATGTACGACCCTTTTTTGCGGCCGCAAACAGGAAATCCTCCAATTTGCAGCTGCAAAAAAGGGTAATAGGATTTGCGACTCTCGCTATTAGGAAGGGCCGTCCCTTCCTAATAGTGAGTCAACATGCTATGTACTAATGTTTTGCGACGGCATTTGCTACCGCAAAACGCTCGCAGTTGACCACCTACTTCAAGTAGGTGGTAAACCACTCGTAAAGGGAAAGGAGTATGTGGGAAAATATTTTTTAAGAGCAGGCAGTGGTCCCAGAGACCACTGCCTGCCCTTAAAAAAATGAAACTGAAAAGTTTTCTTTTTCTTAAATGCATCCCGTTTTTCTTCAAGGAAAAAGTGCTGCATTAAAAAAAACTGCTTTATTAAAAAAGCAGTCACAGACATGGTGGTCTGCTGATGCCAGCAGGCCACCATCCCTGTGAGTACTAGCCATACCTAATGGGGTCGCAAATTGCGCCTGCCTCATTAATATTAATGAGGCATGCAATATGCAACCCCATTAGGAATTGCAAACAGTGTTTGAGACACTGTTGTGCATTCCAATTAGCGAGTCGCAAATTGCAAATCGAAAATGCGACCCAATTTGCGACTCGCTAATTGCCGAGTCGTACATCTAGCCCATAGTGTGTGACTGACAAGCTTAGATCAGCAAAATAATTACTGCACGTCATGCAGTGCAATTGAATTCTTGCATATTTTTTACGAAATGTGTCTTATGTTTTCACACAGTTTCTAGGCAGCAGGAAGTAGCATCTCAGCCCCTGTTCTATAACTGTGAGGAGTGGAGTTCAGAATGGAGCGCGTGCTCTACAAGCTGCGGCATGGGCGTCTCTGTCCGGGTGTCAAACACGAACCCTCACTGCAGACTGGAGACCCAGAGCCGTCTGTGCATGGTCCGGCCCTGCCACGGATATGTAAGTGCCACGCCATTTCTAAATGGTTCTATTAATTTGCAAATATATAAAACAGAGAGAGACCCCTTGAAATGCTCAAGGGAATGGGGTACTCTTCACAAGTATGAAATAACAATCCCTTGATTGAACCAACACTCAAATGATCCTACATCACAATGTCTCAAAATTCAGTAAAACACTTTTACATTAAAATCTTTCTACATTTATTGTATACAAAACATACATTCTGTCATATTAAAAACATATCACATTAGAGTCCCTTACCTGGACTATTAAAAAAACATATAATCTACAAAATGAAAATAAAAAGGGGGATAAATTGTCACACAATGAATGACACAATGAATGACACACCGTTATGAACCCGCATAACAGAGAAAACAACATGAAAGACAATACACTTTGTCATGGGTTGCACATCAAATCGGACCAACAATCTTGATAGTACAGCTTGTGATATATCTGGCACATTTATATCTACAAATCTGTATTAATCCTTTTGATTGTGCTTTCAAATGCGTTGACGCGTTTCGATGGACTTTCTTTATATTACCATCTTTATCAAGACAACTAATAGACGTTTTCTCAATTGTGATGTATAATTTTTCAATCCTGTTCAAAATAAATATATATAGTCACCCAATTTCATACTTAATTAGCATTGTAACCTAATCTATTCTGATACTAAATTCTGGAACATTGCTATGACATGCCCCATCATCTATCAGTTATCATTCTATTTATTCCTACATCCTGTATCATTGTTTTATTGTTTTTTATTTCTTCATTCTTATATCTTGTCTCAAGCCATTCGTATTTATATATGCTATGATGTCTTACTGAGTTTGCGGATCTGAACCTTGTCTCTTCCGATATCATAGTTGTACTCAGTTCCCTCATCATATTTTATCAATATTTATTCCTCCTAATCATTTCAAATCACCCCCCATCATATATGCATTGATCATGGTATCCGTTGACTCATAACCATATATCATCTTTTTCCTATACAAGCAATCTATATAGGCCCCTGCAAACATTGATATTGGCTGGTGTTGTATACTATTCCATATTCCTCTATTCAAATTTGTGCGGCTTTTAATATTGTTAAAGAAGTTCTCACCTGCGTATAATAGTTTACCCTTCCTCAACCTCGCACGATTTTAGTCTGTCCCAAATCCCTCTACTGTTTTAGACAGTATCCAATATCTCTGCACGTCTTTCCAATCTGTAATGAATAGACATAAGGTTGCCAACTTCCATACGTGTCGATGTTAGCTGTACATCCCTATTAGTGGTGTATACTCCTGGATGCCTACCTTATGGTTAATGCAGTCCCCGCGTGTGCATAGTTCACTTAATTTCCATCGCGGGAAAATTACGCCTTGCCAACCAAGTATTCACAACACGGCAGTAGCATGCGATAGTCACCAGATAACGCGTCAAATGGCCGCGCAAAATTAAATGCCATGCCACAAAAATGTAAAACGCAAACGCAAAAAATCATGCGATGAGGCCAATCGCGGAACAAAAAGTAGCGAAAACCAGCCACAGGCCTGCAAATCCCACGAGTCTGGCGGGAAAATGCACCATAAAAACCGCAGAAACAACACACCAGAAACAAGCCAAAGCACGTAGCAACATGGATGCACCCTGACCCAGCACAGAGGCCAACGCGAACCCCACAACCCCTACAGACCACCAACACGGAACAATGGGGTCGGGGTAGGCCAAGGAGAAGAGGGAGAGGAAGACGGGGTGCAGACCGCAGGAAAACAAGACCAGCATCACGGAGGTGACAGAACACTACCAGCAACTGACCCACAAGCAGACCACCAGGAATGCAGTCGGAGTGCCGAGGAGGCCAATCGAGGAAGCCAAGAGGCACGGGCATGAGGGGACAACCTAAACCAGGAACAAACCTGCTACCAATAGGAAGGCAGCATTGGCAACAGGAGGTGGCAGTCAAGCGCCACAGGAGGAGCTGGAGGAAACCGAGGCCACATTCATCAGTGTGGAGACGGTGCAAGGAGTAGGGAGTACGGATACAGCTCAAGAGGACTTGACACAACATCAACAGGGAGAGTAACGAACAGGGACTGGGGAGACGGGGGAGATGGGCACAATGGCACACATGCACAGCGAGCTGTAGCACACTGCACACCCACAATTACCCAGGATCATGTCCCTGATCCCCTTGGCACACTGCAGCACACGCACATAGCAAGAACAGCACACCCACATTGACGACAACGTGGTACAATGCGCATAGCCGACACTGCAGAACAGAGGAAACAACTGGTTCCGCACATGCACAGAAACATGCCTACTACATCTGACAGAGCTGGAAACTGTGAAATGGAATTGTACGCGTACGACCTCACATCCGTCATGTAGTCCAAATGTACACTGTCCCGCAGAAGAATCCAGCACCACCCAAACAGTCACAATGTACATTGCTATACAGTCTGCATGTAAACCAGAACAATGTGCCAACATACATGTCAATACAATGTCAACATACATCTCCCCTTCACATTGCAGAGGGGCCCACAACACCTCCAGCAGAGCACAGAAGACACCACATCTGTGATGCCGGAGAGGACCACCACACCGTTGTCACTGACGCCCTACAACAGCCTATGGATATCCCACGCAACCCACCACCAGGACCCGTGCAGCTAAGCTACTCAGAGGAGAACACAGAGCCTGCAACAGACCACACAGCAGGAAGCACCCGCATGCACAGCTGGTTCACAACACTTCACCCACCCACACATGGCACCCTAATGCCATGTGTCAGCACGCCAAAGGGAGGTGGCCCAACAGGTGTTGGTGGGGGCCGAACCCATGGAAGGTGAACTAGAACACATACATTGGTGTCTATCACCCTTCAGGGACCACCCACACCCCACAAAGGAGACCCACACTGCCATAGAGACACATGCAGATGCACATTCACAGTACAGAACCACGCCAAGGGGCGCGCAAATAGCAGTCACACACCCACGTTGGCTCTGCGTACAACCGCCCTGGCCACTACCCTTATGAATTGAGTGGGTGACGACAAAGCTACATGTCCAAGCTACAACCCGCTGCCTGCGGTGACATGTCTGCATCCGATGTACTCTGCACAATGTAATGTTGTAGGGCCCAGGGCCCTCATGCATTCAACAAGACCACAGGGACACTCGTAGACATTATGTTGTACTGGCTACGGGCACGTGCGCCCGGCCCCTTTATTGGCAGTGCCACATGTAGAGTGACGCTTGTGCTGGATGTGTGTGGGGTGAGTGCAAGCCAGCCCACACAGAGTGCTTGGTGCTGGCAACCACTTGAACAGTGGACACCAGTGCAACGGAAGCAGAAAAACTGCTGAGCAACATGAAGGGAGCTGGAGAAAGTCCAAGCAGACACACAAAATGCAAACAGAAGTGTCCGTGAGTTGCAGTGCATTGAGGTAGGGGCACTACAGCTGAGCGCGCCCATGTGAAGAAAAAGTCTCGGATTGTGTCCCTTCGAGACATTGCTGATGCAGATGCAGTGGGGTGTGTTAGACCTGCGTCCTCTTCCTCATCAGTGTCCCAGGTCTCCCACACTGCTTGAGGTGACATTGCTGCGCAACCTCTCAACAACACAAAACTCAATCAGTAATGGACAATGGCTTGCGGTGCACTGAGTCAGTGGCACCTGGAGTGCCGAGCAGGGTATCCGAATCATTATGGCATCCACAACAGGTGTGAGCAACTCCGTAATTCCGTCAGGACCACTGTTTCAACTCTGGCAGATGGCGGTTGGAGGTGGTCCTGGCGGTGGTGGCGTGTGCCTCCTGCGGTGATGCGATGTCTGGGCCGGTCAGGACTCGATTTGATGTGTGAGCCCTGGTGGACCGCAGTTGAGGCCGGAGGCAGCGGACAGCGCAGGGCCACAGACACATGGCGTTGATGATCCTAAGGCCATCGCCTCAGAGGCCATCCAATATCCCGGGCCAGACCAGCACAGAGTTAGTGGCCCTGGATGCACAGCAGCCGGCACAAGCACCCTGCCATGGGACGGTGACTTGTGGTGCACTAATGTAGGTCCACGCGCAGTGAGCGGGTCGTCATCGATGTCCAAAGTGAATGTGGAGGAGGCTTGCTGGGGCAGAGGAAGGTGTCCTCCAGGGCATGATGCGGAAGGTCTGATGTTATCAGGAAGCAGCAAATAGAGGAGTGGAAAGCGCCAGCCTCGTTTTCACCACCAATTCGGTATCAGCTACACAAGGTTGAAAACTAGGCCCTAGTCCATAGACTAAGACGCCACCAATGTACGACCAGAGAGTGTCCATTAATGTCGGGTAACAGACTTAGTGGCACCGGTGCTGAGAGGGGATGCAGTCTGCGATGATGCCGGCACACTGATATGAACTCCGCCATCGCTAAATCAAGACTCTGTGACCTACTGGACCGCAGTGTAGGCTGGAGGCAGCGGTCAGTAGTGGCCCACATCCACCTGTCGTTGGCTCGCGATGCACAGAGTTAGGGACACCAGGGAAGTTGTCGGTAGTGTTCAATCACCTCCGTAACGATGAACCTGGTCCCTCCGGACTGCAACACGTCATCCTCTTCCGCCTCTCCTTGTGCGCGATGATATGTATTCTGCCTTTGAATGATCGATGTTCAGTTCCATTTCTGTGACCTACTCATGACCAGCGTAGGCCGAGGGCAGTAGTCCGCGTAGGCCCACAGACATGTTTGGTTGTAATGCTATGCACAGACTTGGTGGCACCACATCGAAGGAAGTATAGTGACATGAACTCTGCCTTAAATAATGTTCACTGCCATGGTGTAATCAAGACTCAGTTCCAAGTGTGTGACATACTTGACCGTGGTGTAGGCTGGAGGCGGCCGTAGAGTACGTCAACGAGAAAGGACTAAAGCGGGCCTGTGTCGTGGAAGCTGTGATGGTCTGAGGAGGCTGCCAAGGTCGCGGGCCTCGAGCTTGGAGCTTGCGCCTGCACGTGGTGGGCCCTCCGAGACACACGCCGGTGTTGGCAGGTGATCAGTGTGGCCTGGCTGCGCAGGGACAGGCCTGACTGGTTCAGGGTCCAGCAGGCAGGGGTTCAGCATGCGCACAGGATCGCAGGTAACTTCGCTCACGAGGACGGCGTTGGCCTCATGGCGTGGTGAGCGGTGCCATCCTGGCAGAGACCTTGGTCTTTCCGGAAGAGGACCACCCCCAGGGCTACGTGCTTTTTATTCACACCCCAGGCGTACGTCTGGCCATCTCACTCGGCTCACGCTTACAGGGGGGACGTAACAGGCAACATTTCCACACAATCTCCCACTGGCCGGAGTGACATGGTTGCGTCCACTGTCCTATACACTCCATACACCAGAGGTGTGTGTTGCCATGGATATGGGTGTGTTCTGCATACTGCGGTCTGTCCTGCACATCTCCGCCACTCTTGGCATTGTGTACTTTCACAAGCATGGTTCTCCTGCCTCCTTCACACATGCCTGCTTGCCACCTCTACCCACATTCCGCTAGTGTGTGGCTGAGATGCCATGCCGTTTATGGCTCATGTTCACGGCTTGCCCAGGTTACTATTGTGAGTTGTCCTGTCATGTTTGGTGGGTTGGCATGTTGTTTTGTATGTTGGTTTTGATTTTGTGACGTGTGCTTAGCCAGAGTTGGCAGTTGCATGGTTGTGGAGTTGAGGTGAGCGGGGTGTTCATTTGGAAATTGCCAAGGGGCCTTGCATTTCCCTTGGTGCCATCCTGGGAATGCTGGTTGCTGATGGACTGTCGGAGGATGGAGGAATCATGCACACTGGCTGGGTATTTGGAGGCGACATTGGTGAAGGTTCCAAGGTCTTCGGTTGTTGCCTGCACATTGAAGTGAGATGTGTACTTTCTGTTTTGGTGAATGTGTGCTTTGTCGGCAGGGGGCACAGGTATGACATGTGTGCTGTGGATTGCCCCCAACACGTGAGTGCATCCAGCTATGGTGTATGGTCCTTGCTTGGTGTCCAGCGCATTGTGTTGGACGTATAGGGACTGGGGTACCAGGCTGATGAGGATGTCCAGGACAGGTGTGAGGGACATGGATGTGGCTGGCTGTGTGACTCCTCCGACTCTGGCGGGTTTTGGTTGGGGGGTACCAGGGGCCAACAGGTGCAGCACAGCCAGCAGCTTTGTGTGGGGTGGGATGTTGGTTGTCCGCTGTGTTGGTGCCGTCAGCCTGTTGGGCGATGATGGTCAAGATGCTTAGGATGGTTGTCCTTTTGAGCCTGTAGTGGGCAATGACATTGTCAGGTGTTGGGTCTGTGTGGCTGGTGCGTTTCCTGGGGGTCCGCTGTCTTTGTCTGCGCTGCCTCTGTGGTGGTCCGGGGGGATGTTCTTGGTGGGGGTTGTGGTTCTGGGGTGGTGGCGGTGGGTGTTGTGGCCCTCTTGTGTGTCCGGGCTGTATGACCAGTAGCTCCATGGCATCTGTTGCCCTTCCGATGTGGCTGTGGGCTGTGCTCCCTTTTGTGGTGCAGGCTGTGGCCCGACTTTGCACCAGATCAGGGCAGGTGTTATTTTCCTGCTGCTAACGCGCCTTATCGCCTGTTTTGTGTTCTTATGGCTGTTCTGTCTGGTCATTGTGAATGTTGTGGAGTGGTGTTTTCGCGGCTTTTGGCACGGGAACACCTACTCTGCATCTCATCAGCGATAGTTACGGGGGTCTTCTGTGGCGATGTTTTTTGCGGCTGCTATCGCAGGTAAACTGGTGCTGTGGGCTGTTTACACTGGCTTGTGAAAGGGGAGGTAATGTTATCACGACTTTGGATGCGTTAAAGTGCCATTAAATCGGAGATAGCTCCTTGTGATTATGGCCCCCACTCCATGCACTCAACACCGTTCTTCTAATCACTCATATCTAAAAAACAGAACATTCAATCTAAATAGTATTATAGCAATATGGAGAACCTCCAGATATTTTTTAATAATGTATTTGATATGCACCGTGTAAAGTTACAGGTAGTTTCAATCACAATGTTCACAAAGATATAATGATCAGATATCACCAGCATGCAATTTAAAAACATTTTTATACAATAAAACGTCTTCAATGCGGGGCAAAAATTGATGAACAGCAGCCACACCTCTGTACAACATGGCTAAATGACATCAGCAAAGCCAATAACTCTCTGAGACCCACTGCCTCTGCCAATGCTTTTTTACTGATGGTAGAATTTGTTTGGCCCAAATGGACGTGGGACTGTAGGAGACCCTTTGTTTACAGTTTTCCATGAGGCCACTTTGAAAGTCTGCCTGTTGAGTAACTGCCCTTTCTTTGGTTCCATAACGTTGTAAATGGTAGCTTACAAAAAACTACATATAAAGTGACGAAATGGACAAATTCGAAACTATATAGAGAAGTTGCCACCACACTTCATAGATTTAGGAAACAGGAATACAGAAAGCGTGGAGCTAAAATCAATGGATAAGTCTTAAAGGGAATTGTGCATGAACGCGTTCTATACAAGATTCTGTGAATCTGTGCTGTGGGGTTTATTTTCCGACAGTTGATTACACTAAATAACAATACTTAATTACTTCTTATGTTTATAGTATTTATTTCATTCTCAAGATGTGAAGTGCAAAAAAGAAAGGCTGTTTGTCATATATGGGGTCCATGAAAACTTTTCAAAATCAAGGTATAAATCATTATTATAGAAAACGTATATTTAACATTGTTTGAGGTAAAACAATTCTAAACATTGTATATTAAAATTTTCCAAATGCAATGAAATTCTTACTGTAAAGACATTATTGTAGTAAACTGAGACACAAAGACAAAAAAACACACATATATCCTGGTCATTTGAGTATTATATATTATCCTTAGCCATAGTTTAAAACGTTTTAAATGACAGAGGCTATAACAAATGTGGAATATTAGGTTTGGGGGACATTTTTAATGGAGAACTGGGAGACTGCTCACTGGAGAGAACTCAGTTCAGTTCAGTTCATTTAGTCTTTATTTCGATTGTAACAATCATAAAAGACAAATATAACTACAATATTTAAAAAAGTCTTGTTAAAATTTGATGATATCAAAAAATATATACAAAATCCATGACCAACAATTAGCAGTATAAGGTCCACAATAGAGTGAAACACATTGACATTTAAACACATGATAAAAAATAATAAATATATAGAGATAACAGTAGCCATAAAACAACCAGGAAACATGGTGACCAAATACTTTACACACTGAGAAATCACACGTTTTAAATACAAAAACATGTGTTTTGAAAACCGTGGTGCTACTTAACAAATCTTGAATCTAAAATGTTAATAAGATCTAACCAGATTAGTGGACCCTCATCTTGTTAGCGCGGATAACCCACATCCAACTCAGAAATGTAGCAACTGCAATTACTATTGATTCCTGCATGTTAGTCTTCAGAATCCTTAGTGCCTCCACACCTGATCTTGTGCCCATATTGAGGCAAACAGGTTTAAGCCATTCTTTCCTAGGATGCTTATAGGCGGGGCATACAAACAATATATGTGCTATTGTTTCAATCTGAGAGATAACTCACTCAGCCTGGCCGGTTGCAATGGTTGAGATTTCTTTGATCCTGGTGGGGCACACCTATGGGCCAGACCTCAGGTTCCATGAGTCAGTGCACCACAAGAGACATTTAAAAAAAAAATATTGTATTGTTTTATTACACAATATAACAGAAGCACACAACAAGTGTAGATGCAAAAGCAATGCAGTTGTCATTGAGGCCGTTATTGAATATGGAGATGGTACACAAACATAGTAAACAAAATTGCTGGCAGTGGAGTCCTTAATTTCCGCCTATCATGTTCCAATAGGAAAGGGGTAACCATCAATGTAGTGAACGGGGGTGGGGGGGGGGGGTCAACTACAGCATGGTCATACCAGAACAGCTAGGATACAACACACATGGGTGGAAGCATAAGGTGTGTAACAGTATCTGCACCCCTCACCCCATCCGCATATTCTCCATGGTGAGCAGTGTTGTGTATCACGGGGACAAGGGGGGGAGTCAGCAGGGTACTCTCAGGGCATACAGGGGTCTCAGGCCTCGAAGCCTGGGTATCGCTTGTGTAATCACATGGCTGTCCCCACATCAAGTGCAGGAGTCCCGGGGGAAACAGGGCATTCAGATAGTCCCTCATCTTTTTCACCAGGCCCGCTCAGGAGCACCAGTCAGTGCTAGGAGACCAGCAAAGGAGGTTTAGGCAGTATTCAGTGTGGTCAGTGGTCGTTCTTTGCTTCTATATTCCTGAAATATATCTCCTAGCAATGCCTGTCTGCTGTGTCGCCCCCCCCCCCGAAGCGCACTCCTGCAAGCACATCTGATTCCGCACATGCCCACTTTAGTAGTGTCCACAATCATCACCAGATACCCGGAGCTATGGGAGCCTTACACATCATGGCAATTAGGTATGAAGGCTGGGTCAATGAGTCTGCGCAAGTATTTGTCTCCTTGTGTTATGGGTCATATTCACAAGAGGCAGGATTCAGGTTTAGAGGAGAGCGCGAGGTCCACAACCACCGCTGTTATCTCTGTTACCTCCCCCCATGCTTGGTGTAGTCCTGCACACTCCCACACCATGTGATAGAAGCTAGCATCCAATGTCCAGCACCTGGGCCACTAGAGGAGGCCAAGGGGAACATACACTTGATACGTTGTGGGGTAAGGTATGTTTGATGTACAAAATTAAATTGAGTGAACTAAAAGCGTGGGTTACAGGACACTCCCTTAACCTGTTGGAGTACCTGATCCCTTTGTTTGTCTGTAAGTTGATGTGGCAAGAATGTGTTTTATCTGTTCTTAGCTTTCACACTCGTCCCTTGTTCAGAGAAATTCAATGCGTTATAGAGAACATTAATGACCCGTCGTGTGCCATCATATGACAGTAGTATATGAAGAGACGACGATTAGGGTGGCTCTACTCCTTCATCGCTCCATGTGTTGTGTATCATGTGTTGAATTGCATGATATGCTATGAATTGACCTGATGCCACCCCATAAGAGTCCTCCCTATCTGAATGGACAAGAAGGCTCTCTCCTAGTAGAAGTTCCCCATGATTATCTATCTCCTCCGTCTTCCAAGGTGTTAAGTAATAATTTCAGGTCACTTCCTGCAGGGTTAGTAGTTGCCACACCAGAATGAGTAAGTAGTAGGGCGGCACAGGGTCTATGCCTCTCACATACCGGTGCCAACATAGGCATGGCTGCTTTGATCTGTGTGCGACACCATACCGAACCACCACATCTGCCATTGCAGCTGCACTCCCGTATAGTATAGCTCATAATTGTGGGCACCCAGTCCACCCTCAGCTTGTGGTCATCAGAGCACTGAAAACGCTACTCGTCTCCTGCCTGAACCCCAGATGAGCTCCACCAGGACACTATGCAATTCCCTAATAAAGATTATTGAGTAGGTCGAGTGGTTAGGCCGCAAAGAAGTATAACAAACAAGGCTTGTATTTACATTTTTCAAATTGCCACACAGCCCAGTGGGGACAGCGGCAGGTATGTTCAAAAGGATAGGGATTTACAGACCGAGGCCAATACTCTATCAACATTGCCCTCTTTGAGGTCAGTAGTGGCATGATAAATCTGGACGTCCAGATACCTGAATGTGAAAGAACACCACTGCAACTGATGCCCCGGCACGAGCTTCCATTCAGGCTCAGGGATCGGGGGCAATGGGAACAGGCAAGACTTAGCCCAGTTCACCTTGATACCAGATACTTCCCCAAATTACTCCAGGAACAACATCAGGGCCAGTAGCGAAGTTGTCTTATATCGCAAGTATATCAGTGCGTCATCTGCATACAGGGATATAATGCTGTGTACCCCAAGTGCAGGTATTACCATTGGTGTGCATGCAGCCACAATACACACGCCAAAGGTAAACACACGCCAAAGGTTAAATGGCTAGAGAATTACCAATGGAGATAGGGGACACCCCTGTCTGGTACCCCTCTTAATTTCAGTACTATCAGATATGATCAACCCCATGCACCCTCGCGCTGTCAGACTGTGATATAGAGTGCAAATCCAGCCAGGGTAGTTTGGTCCTATACCTATGCCTTCCATGACAGTCATGAAGTAGTCCCATCCGAAGGTATCAAATTCTTTCACGATACCTAAAAATACCTCAACATGTCCCTTAGTGCCAGAAGGGCTAACCTCCATCATATGCAGCAGCCTATGGATATTCAGGAAGATGCTGCATCCAGGTATGAACCAGGATTGGTCATCATGGACCAGAGCACTGATGACTGGGAGTAGCATGTTTTCAAACACCTTCCCCAATATTTTGTCATCAAGGTTCAGAAGTGACGTTGGTCAGCAGGAACGAACATCCAGGTAGTCACAACTGGGCTTGAGAAGAATTACTATCAGCGCCTTTCAACAGGGAGGCCGGCAATCGCCCCAGTTGTGGAAAGAGGAGCAGGCCAAAAGTGGGATAGTATTCAATTGGGAGCTCATCTGCTCCCGGGTATTTATTGAGGGCTAACAGGGTGACAGCGGTTTGAAGCTCCTCCAGTTGGAGGGGTGCATCAAGATCAGCCCTCTGCAGTCAGCGTCAGATTGGGAAGGTGGGCAGTCGGGCATTGGCCGGTGGGCCGACCCCTAAGTGCCACCTGCGGACTGGTTTTTTTAAGCCTTGTGTTACCAGGCCCACAGAGATGTGGGCCAGTTGTTCCTCTGGCTGTAGGGTTATTTTCACCTCACCCCCTTGGGTTCGACCCAGCCCAAAATCACTGTCTTTCCCCTGGCCCCTTCCCCACCAGGCAATCACAGCACATTCAGGCCTTGGTGGACGGGGAGGGAGAGAGTATTCAGGGGCTTTATCGGGGGCCAGGTATTGTCATCTCAGCCCCAGTGTCTTTCTCCGCTGAGTGTAAGGTGGTGGGTGTGTGTGTGTGTGTTTGTGAGGGGGGTGTTTGCATAGGCCTAGCTGTGAGGCTACCTTGACCAGAGCTGCCAACTTCGGAACTATTTGAATACCGTCTTTAGCTCAACATCCTGTGATTCTAGGCAAATCACTTCTTGTCCTGAGGTTGAAAAATAAAAACAAATTTGATCTCCTCTGGCGGTTTTCGAATGTTGCAAATGCCAGAGCTTGATAATTAAAGACAAATCTTTATATAGAATAAAAACCTTCTTCTTTTTTAACATGGCTTTTCTGCTTTTGTTAATTTGACGATCAGTCACAGGTCATTAAGGCAGCTTTAGAAATCAATATAAAGTGTATTTGCCTTACGTTTACTGTTTAAAATAAATACTGATTAGGGGAAAAAATACCGGATTCTGGTTATTTTTGTCATTTTTGTACAGGCAAGGATATTAAAATACCCATCAGAGCAGGTGTTGTGGCCCTTGGACCATTATATTTCACCTTGCCCGGCTGGCCAAAACTCAGTGCTCCTAGTTTTTACCCACGCTATTGGCTCTATAAGCTATAAAATGTTGAAATTACCAAACATTTCTATAAACATGTTCCCAATGAGACTACTCAATTGATGTTTAAGGAAAAGGCACGATCCGGGAATGTGGGCCACTTGTTAGATTGAGGCTATAGCGGCAGCGTGCATGCGCTGCTCGCTCTACAAGGCATGCAGTAATAGAGTATGGAGTGGAAGCTCCACCCACTTCCCCACCCATCTTTTTCATAGGCTTGTGTCTTTGTCCTTTCTAAATGCTGCCTTCCGAATAGTTTATAGGCTGTTAGTCCCTCCTTATGACGGCCATGTCTTCATTTGTATCCTTCCATGGCTACTGGCCCCTTTACTTTGAGTGTTGCATGGTATGTGTTTTTTAGATTGTGAGCACCATTTTCTTCCCATGCTGCCCGCACCCCCACCCACCCGCACTCCCGTTTGCAATGCAATAGCTCTTGCGTAAATTCGAGTCCTATTGCGTTGCAAATGCTTGTTTTCTGAGTGTCCGGGCCTAATTGTGATCCCAATCCGACCCTGTCTGCAGTGGTGTCAGTAGGGATAGTGGTATTTTTCACAAGAAACCCTGTGTATGGGCGCGAAATGGGGCACCCACTGTCACATAAAAGGAGCAGTTATATATCAGAAAAGCTGCATTAATGGCAGTTTGAATGTTCACCAACGTGCCGTCCTCCAAATGAATGGCCCCTATCACTTGGCGGTGTTGGTCTACTCTCACCAGCCAAGCCAATAGTCTGCCGGCGTGATTTCCCTCCACATGCAGCATGTGTTTATAGTCATATTTCCCCAAACGTGATTCTGTTTCTCTATGTTCATTATGTAACGAATGGAGCTGATCCAGAGGGGCGGGTCGTTGAGCTACCTCAGTTTCTAGCACGTGCATCTCCCGCTCTAAGGTGAGCACTAGGGGTGGGCGGAATTTGCGTAGTCGTGCTATGGAAAGCTCCGCAAAACGGTAAAAAATCTCCGCGGGCACACAGAGTTTTGCGAACACGCAGAATTGCTTGTTCTGCCAGTTCAAGATGCTTTTTTCCTGTTTGAGAACGCTGTTTGCGTGCTCGGGGGGAAATATCTTGCAAACAAGCATTTTGAAAGCACGAACAAGGAAAATATTGCGCGCAGCCGCGGATCGTGGAATTTTTGGCAATTCCGCTTTCTCTGCGGAACGCAAAATTACCCAAATTCCGCAAGCGGAACGGAATTTACTGCCCAGGTCTAGTGAGCACCTGTCAGGAATCATAAAACTAATCAGAACTCCGCTTCCCAGGTTGTGAGTGCAGTACTAAAAAAACACATTGAATTAGTTAAGCAGCTTGAAACTGAAGACAAAAAGACATCTAGGATATCTTTATCGCGTAAAAGGTCTCTTAAGATGGAGTCTACCCTTGACCGCAGGGTTACCGATCTTCCGGTTTCCAGTAGTGGCTCGAGAGCTATAGAACAGTGTGAAGTGGGTACGCAGCCTCTCTAGTGGCGCACTTCATTGAAGATTCTTCATGAAGTAATGGCTTTTTCCTCAGCACGGGCGTGGGTTAGATTGGTGTTCAGGGATAGTCTTTGTTGCACATACCCGGTGGGTTGGTGTTAGGAATTTTGTCTCTAAAAGCAGTCTAGCCATCGCATTAATTTTCTCTAGAGTTATTTAGGAAAAGAAGAAATACGCATTGAAGAGTACCTCTGAGGAAGTTTGCCAGAAGCTTACAGTATTTTTTTCAACTCTCATTGTAATCTCTACCAGTAAAAACAT
Organism: Triturus cristatus; assembly: GCF_964204655.1. Classification (NCBI taxonomy): domain Eukaryota; kingdom Metazoa; phylum Chordata; class Amphibia; order Caudata; family Salamandridae; genus Triturus; species Triturus cristatus. The sequence continues at coordinate 1,547,503,503 of NC_140590.1, forward strand.
TCTACTGAATTCAGCCGTAAGAACAACATAAGACCTTACCTGAGCAATCCTGTGACATCTTGTTGTTCTGGTCATGCACGTTTTCTGAAAAATAAAATAAAAGAGACTTGTGATGTAGTGATATTCTAAAGTATTGATTTAATGCTTAGAAAAATAAGACTTTACTAGAGACTCACTAAAATTAAAGAATAGTGACATTCGTCTGTCAATTTTCTTCACATTAGAATGAATGTAAATTTAGCCACTTGGATAAGTATGCACATAAACATTTCTGTGAGTACAGAAAAGATCTTAAGAAGAGAATCAAAGGCCAGTCTAAAAGGTGTATGCAAGTATATAAGTTAGAAAAAGAATGTAGTAGAAGTAGAATTCATAATAAAACCAAGTTAGATGTGTGTCAATGGTTTGCTTGCTTTGCATTGTACAAATCCTTCCACTCAAGGCTGTTCCACAAGGAGCCCAACCAGGTGGTTTATTGCAATCCTAAGAAAAAGACGAGACAGTCTCTTCTTTATCTCCCCATTCCCTTCCCCCCTGAAGACCCTTTTAATCTCTTTTGGTCATAATTTGAGGTTGATTGGGGTTCGAGAGGGGCATTGGCTTCAAGCATCATTCTGCTCCTGTGAAGACTGGGAGCTTGAAGGTATTGACTCTTGACAGCACCTCTGCGGTCAAGACTCACTGAACACCCCTTACTGCCTCCATTCAGTGTCCCACCCAACCACCTTATGGGCGTGTCACTCAACAGCTTTACTTGGGATTGTGTCTCTGCTCAGGTCACAATAAGTGCTATTTTGCACCGTTAGGGTTTCCCAAAAGGGAGTATCCAGCACGGCCTTGGTCTGGAGTAGCCAGTTGGGTGTCCTGGGGCGCGGGCCCCCCAATTAAAGTGTGACCAGCAATGGGAAGTGATCATATAGCTAGATACTCTGTCCCCGCGATGCGCTCGTCCAGCGGTTCACTAAAGTATAAGGTCCAGTCTGGAGAGTAGAAGTAATACTCGCTATCATTGGGTTGTCCCAGCCTCCACACATTGTGGAGGAAGTTACGAGCTATCCACTCCCAGAGATATTGTGATGTGCGGACAAAATCGTCCATTTGGAGTTGAGGGACAGATCGGTCCCCATCTACATCTGGTACACAATTATAATCCCTGGCCCAGGTGCCTGTGAGTCCCAGAGGATCTCCGGAGTAAGCGTGTTGAGGAAAGCCAATTGATTACAGTTGGGGGGATAAATGGCCAGCATAGTAAGGGGTGATGCAGGTAGGTGGTCCTCTAACATCACAAAGCTACTCTTCTCATATATCCTGTGGAAGTCTGCCATAAACAGGACTCCGGGGGCTTTTCCAAATCAGCACCCCCGTGCATAGGCAGAGGATATGGTCCTGTACACTAGCCACCTCCACTTAGCGCGTACCTTGTGTGAGGTTAGGGGTGGGAGGAATATGCAGAGTTTTTACTCTGTGGAGCTACCTAAAAATTCTGCCAGAATTCAAGTTCTGTGAGCGGCGGAATAATAGTCTGTCACGCTACTCACGCAGATTTTTTTAAACAACTTGTATTTGGTTATGCCATTGAAATTTGGGCCGCAGCCCTACAAAGACCTGTAGGATAAAATACAGCAGGAGTTCTGACATTTTGAATATTTTTCAGGGCCTGCAAAACATGCAGGTTACAAAACTTAAACAAAATGCAGACTGTACTAGATCTCGACAATTGTGCATACGATAAATTAGTAGAGTAGCAGGTTATCATACAATATGGAATTGTCCAATCAATAAACATTGGAATAGGGGAGTCGTCTATCAGGGGTCTGTGGATGGTAGTGGGGGAAGATCTATTTCATGATATGTCCTCATTGGGTCCAGATTTTCCTATGTTTTTTGGGGCAGCCATGGGCTAGAAATATATCAATTTCTGCCCCATACTTCTGTCAAGTTCAGTTTTCCATTTGCCTATAGTCGGGGGGAGAGGTCCCTTTCCACATTTGGGCAATATCGCGCTTGGTGATACTGAGGGCTTAAAACAATAAATGTTGCTTATACTTATTTCCCCCAATGTTGTCTGTACTGTATAAGAGGAAGAGTTGTGGGTCAAATGGGAGTTCCCATGATATTACTTCGTGTAGGCCGAACAGTATTCCAGGGTTGCAACGCAGTGCAGCTCCAAACTGTATGTAAGAAAGTCTCACCCTCCCTCCCACATCGTAAACATATAGGGGACTGGATAACCCCCATGCGCGGTGGAGATACTTGAACTGTATCAAGCGTTACAGTGTGGACACCGCAGTGATTCGGGAGCTGGCGATGGCCTCGGCCCAGTTGTCTATCAGGTCAGGGATATCAGCTTGCCATGTGCTTCGTGTCTTATCTAGCGTTGTCTATATGTGGGTCGTCAATGTCTGGTATATTTGTTTGATTTTATGTAGGCCCAGATCTCCCATAAGTAGACATTCAGGCAGACTTTTAGCTCTGGAAGTTTCTCCTGTGTTGTAAAATCAGCACAATGGCAGCATTCAGCTTAGGGTGAGTCATGGAGCAAGTAATAGTTGTTAACCTAAAGAATGAAAAAGATCCTGAGAGCATCACAGGCGGCCTTCCGGCAGTCTGGGCATCAGTGCCAGGTCCCTTGGTGTTTCCTCTGATGTAGTCCCTGATTCGCCCGTGTCTGAGATGATGTCCCATTTCTGATCAAGTCAGAGAGTTTCAAATGGATTTGTGCCAAGTTGAAGAGCTTCTGCTACCGCCTGTGCCTGCTCCTTAGCAACCTGCTCCAGGGTGAGGTGATTGCTGAGTCTCTGTCGGTTTCTGCTCCGGTGACGGGGCACTAGCCATTCGATAGACGGTTGGTTAGCACTGGGGTTCTGTCCCAGCCCTTTGACATGTAGCCAAGTCAATACATCGTCAGGAGAGTAGAAAAACTGAATGCAGTCTTCATCAACAACTCTCAATCTTGCTGGGTAAAGGGGCGCATATTTCAAAGACAGTTCAGGCAGGTGCTATTTGGCTACAGTATAGGAGTTACATTGCTGTTGCAATTCAGCTGTAAAGTCTAGATAGGCTGTTAGGATGCTATTCTCAAATTTACATGGGTCCTTTAATCTAAACATGTGTGATATCTGGTCTCTGTGTCATTCAAAAATCTGGCAATAACAGGCCATGGGAGGGGCACCCGGAAGTGACGGCCTACATGGTGTTTGATGTGCCCATTCCACTAAGAAAAATGTTGGTGTCTTACCCTCCATCACTGTGGTCGTTAGCCAATCTTCCTAAAACAGTTCAATGTATTGTCCCTCCCAGCGTTCAGGAAACCCAAAGAAGTGGATGTTATTCTGCTGTGAGTGACCCTCTGCGTCTTCCGCTCGCCGGTGGAGAGACGCGACTTCCGTCTGTAATTCATTCAACTGGGTCTGTAGTATCTGGAGTGATGGTCACATGGAATTCAGAGAGGATTGAGCATCATCCATTGCTCTGACAGCTTGCAATGAACTGTTCTGAACAGATTAACCTCCAGGGAGACAATGTCAATTTTGTTCTCCAATGTGGTCTTCCTAAGTAGGATGGCCTGTAGTACCCCCAAATTATGATCAGAGGGAGGTGCCTGGTTCATAATGCCCCCTGGGTCTGAGGTCGCTCCCTCTGTGTATTTGTACTTCCCCATTACTCTCTACCTAATGGCCAGGGGCATCAGGAGGTCCCCGACACTCCTCCCAACAATTACAGTGTCCACTAAAGTGGTCCAAATAGGCACTCGGCGGGTTCTCCCTAGAAGCAGAGCAGTTGGGGTGCTCGGAGATATTCCACCAGGATGAACAGCCACCCCTACAGGACTATGTGTGCAATGCAATTAGTCTCCAAGACATGAAAGAGAAGGAGATGGACACTCAAAGCACCATGATATTCACAGCATGTGGAATTAGTTCTCCTTGGTGGGGCCGCTGCAGTTCCTGGGCCACACCTACCTTGGCGACAGCCCGTGTGCTCAGAAATCAGGGGGGGTGCCATCCAACATACAGTCCTCACCTCCAGCTGATTCCTATACAGGCCCTTATGTACTCCTCTCCATGCTTCCATCAGCACACTGTCTTCCCCCCTGTTGTCCTCCATATCGGCCCCACCAGTGTAAAGGGAGTGAGGGTTGGCTGGTCTCTTTAGAGTTGGAGTGCGGGCCTCCCAACTCCAGCCTCCTTTAGGAACTGGCATCAACACTAACCAGCTTCCTGATGCTCTGCCACTGTCCTGATTGATGCTGCAGAGTGCGGTCCACAGCTCTCCTCAGATGCGCAGGCCACAACTGAGCAAGCGGGTCCCTGGTAGCACCCAGGGGAACTCCAGCAAACTCCAGACTTGTAGCTACATGTCCGATTAGAGCCTGTCTTCCCTATGGCTCTGCAACGGGCAGCCCCGGACTCACAGCGATCCCGGCTGCCACAGTAGTGCGGGCCAGGATTCAGGGGCAGTGGGGACAGTAGAACAAGGCGTCTTGTGGCAATTGCAGGTGCCTCAAAGTGGGGGGTATCCGCAGCTGTGGCTCCTGCCCAGGGCCGGACTGGGAACCAAAACCGGCCCTGGCAAAGTGCTCGGCAGGCCCCCCCAGGGGGTTGGGGGTGCCGCCAAGCTCTTTGCCAGGGCCGGTTTTCGGCCGATTTTGTTACAGGGCCGATTCGGCCCTATAAGAAAAACGGCCCCCAGGGGCCCAAAACCGGCCCCACCCGGGCGGTGCACCGGGAGATTGCCCGGTGCCCACTACGGCCAGTCCGGCCCTGCTCTTGCCCGGTTCAGTGTGGTCCCGGACCGGAAAGTATGATGGCAAGCAGGATATCTGGCAGGCCAGAGATGGAGCTCAGCAGAGCATGTCCAATGCGGCCGCTATCTTGGCCATGCACCCTCACCACAAGAGACATATGGTGATGCTTTGCTGCTCCGGTGCTTAATTTGTAAAATATTAAGTAATGGTGCCCAATGATTTTCTCTGAATCCTGCAGCCACTTCTTCAAATGTTTGGCGTGCCAAATACCAGGGCTGCATTGTCTTGATTCCACCTCATGCCTCTTTAATCCACCACGAGACACTCCCTGCCCTTTTATTTTACTCTTGCAGGTTCATTTTCATCCCTGCATTGTCCCTAATTACCTAATAAAACAAAAATGAAAAGTGGCAGCGCCAAATTATGCGCCAAGGTGTCACAAAGTTTCATAGTACAGGATTTCAAGTTGCTCAAAAGGATAATGAGAAATGGCCACCCAACGTTTCAGGATTTGGAGACAACGCCCCCAAATGTCATTACAAACAAGGTTTTATCCTGAGCAAGTGTCCAATTCAAAGCAAGTCCACAAGTTCATTTGTGGTTTGGACTGGCTATAATATTGCTGACCTTGGAATGCAACACTGAAAATAAACTGAAGAAGTTCCTACGACAGTATACTGGTGGACTTGCTTTGAATAGGACACTTGCTCAGGATAAAACCTTGTTTGTAGTCACTAATTACCTGTCTCTTCCTCCTTCCTTCTCCTTTTTGTGTTTTTTCCCTCTCTTGCTTTGGGTGATAATCATAAGAGAAAAAATATGTGCTGGTCCCCAAAAATGAGTGCCAGGGGTCCCAACCCACAACCACCGGCTCAAATTAAGTCATTAAGTACTGTGCACTCTTCCCACCATTTAAAAATCTGGAATTCTTTTGAGGAATTCCCCTTTAGAGGTGAATGTATTGCGGTGTATTGACCGTAGCAGACATTGCCTTCTACTGCAACTGCAGATCCCCATAATCATTGGGCCACCTATGCTTGTAGAGGTTTTTTAGCTACGTCACCAGCAGTTCAAAATACAACACATCTCTGGACACTGCACATATACAGACAACAGGCAGCATGGAAAATGCTCTCTGCTCCCCTAGGAGAGATGCTATTTCATTATTAGCCTGGCAACTTCCCTTTAACTTCCTGTCATATGTTTAAAAAGTTATATTATTGTATCGACATTAATCTCGAGGTGGCGTTGCCTTATTTGGATGGGGGCGTGGCATCAAACCTCAGATCCGCCTTTTACTTATGTGCTGGTCCCAGCGCAGGCACAGGGTTGCACCTGAACAGAAAACATTGCCTTTTCTGTTATACTAAGCACTGTCTAGGTGTGTTCATGGCACTGGTGTCTTCTTGTGCTGCTGTAATGGTGTCTGGAAATTGTAAAGCTCTTATCTCTTCTTTCCATTATCCATAGGATGACAAGATAACGTTCCTCTCTGAGACACGGCTTGGTCTATTGAGGCTCAGGTCCAAGCAGGCAGTGAGAATAAAAAGATATTTTGGCCTTTGGAATTGAGTCAATAAAACTTCTATTAGGTATTACAGGTCATGTTGCATTGCAAAAGATGTGTCTTCTGTACTCAGTAGGAGATAACATTTCCCTTAGTACAGTATTAGGTATGCAGTCCCTAATTAGTCATGTCATTCATGAAGCATTGCATTCATTAAACTATTCATATGGGTAATAGGGGTCTCGCTCCTGTCTTTGATTGTATGCAAGTACTGACACTATGTCATGGCAACCCTTAATTGGTGAGTGTTCCATTTTTCATTTCACAAGCACCTTTAGCTTTGGGTATAGTGACAAAACTTGCACATCCATGTCATTGCTACAGAAACGATGAGGGGCATTCTTATGGTCCAACTATTGTCACATTTTATGCCAAAACACAATTTTGTCCTGTGTGTGCTCAGTTGTATGCTGATCTTGGATGAATATTGCCTAAGCCTTAGCACAATGTTTGCAGATACTCAGTGGATCTCAGATTTCATTAAAACTACTGCAAGGACACTATGGTATGCATAAGCCAAATGGGGCACATGAGAGGCAGCACAATCTTCTATTACCACTAAAGTTAAGTTCAGAAGAAAATGGTCCTCGGAAGGTTGGGACTTACATATCACAGTCCTACAAATGCCTGCCAAATCTTGCAAGACCACCAGAAGTCTCTGCAGAAGTCTGCAAAGCTCTAAAGTTTACTCAAGTACACCACAGCCTAAGGATGGTCTCTAGGAGTACTGCAGATCAATAGGAGTTCCCAAGGCAACCAGAACCCACTTGAAGTCCAAAGGCTCCACTATAGTTTAGAAAGGCAGGCATTCACCTCTTGTGACACTCAGCATACCACCAAGTTAGACCAGGATCCCCCACAATGTATGGGTTTAAGAAATATGGGCCGTCAAGCGGTTGCCATGACTCGACTTCCGCTAGCCTGCACCTAGCAGGGAGGCAGAGATGGATTGTTTATGACTAAAATGGCTTGAGTTTTTGGAATTAATTGCTTTGTGCGTAAAGCAGCAGGATCACAGTGGACACACTCTGGTGGGAAGCAAGGGCAGTTTCTTCAGAAATGCAGGGCCAGGATTGCTATGCACTTGCATTGTGCTTGCGCCCTGTAAGAAAAGCAATGCAAGTACTGAAGTGACTGACAAAACACCGCAAGATCGGGATGTTTATGTAAAACGTTATGCACAATCTCCACACCAGACAGATGCATGTTCATTACTTTTCTTGTACCCCTTAAACAAGTCCAATTAATTTGGTTTGGAACATAATATATACAAACTGATTGCAACATCATTGTGTTTGCACACCTGTTCTTTTATTTGTTTGTTTTTTGGTTCTGTCTTTATAATAGTCCATTTTGATTTATTCTCACAGATTTATTTGGTGTGTTTTATCAATAGATGTATAAATATCATTTATTAAGTTGAATATGTACTGTAAATGAACCCCTTGTTGGCCATTTACTTCAATTGGTATGAACACAAGCCAGCAGTCAACTGAGTGAGCCCACATGTACCTCTGCAACCTGCAGTGAGACCTTCCCTGGGCAATTGGAAAGTGTGCATTGAGCTTTGTGCATCTTTTGAGATTTTTTCCTCCTGAAATAACCAGACTCAAAGACATAGCATTAGTCACTTGATCTCCTTAAATGAGCTGGACATACTCAGTAAAAATGCCCAGAATTAGGTGCCACTACTTTATTAAATTTTAAAAGTACGTTTATTATGACTGAACAAAAATATAATTAGAAAATGCATTAAAATCTATAACAAGAATACAGCTGAAAATAGGATATGAAAGATACTGGAAAAAAAAGCGTTAATACATATGAATAGGAATTACATATAGAAATTGATAACGTTATAAAGGTGAAGTCAGGGAGGCCGACAAACTTCTTCTTAACAGGTTGACATGTGAAAGATGATTTTGCTGATATTTCCAAAAAGGAAGCAACTGGAGACAATAAATCAATTTGTTTTAAAACAAGTGAGATAGGGTGCACATATGCAGTATCTAATCTATGATTGTGACATGCTGAATACCACCGTGCTTGAAATGATAGTTGGGTGAAATCTTTCCAGTTCTTAGTTATTTGCTGGAAACCTAAAGTCAATAACGGATCCACTATCTGTAGATCTTTTGAAACATTCAGCCAGACCTCTGATAAACATCAGAAGAAAATATTAGTAATAGAGAAAGGAACATGTGAGTAGAAGATTGAGTTATTTTTATTTAAGATCTGTGACCAAAAACTATGAACATAAGTACATGTGAAAAGTAAAGCTTGAGATTGGTATGTTGTTAGGTAGAAGACCAACAAGCATCACCGAGGTCTGGGTACATTTTGTGTAATATCGAAGAAGGTAATAAAAGCCAGTTATATATATGAAAAAGTGTTTGTGTTGTGTTTGCGGCCCGCGAAGATTTCCTAATTTTTATCCATATTTCCCTCCATAATAGAACAGACCATTAACCCCTAAATCGTGTTCCCAAGACATTTCTGTATCAGTTTTATTTCTGTCCACTGAATTGTGGTGTAGAAGGGAGTAAATATTAGAGGCCTTTGGAAGTGTAGGTAGAAGATCTCTCAGATGGTTTTCATGGGGTGATATTGATTGAGTTTTAGATTGAAAACGAGTGAAAGCAGCAGAAATGGTATCACGTAGAGCTCTAAATTTATTTTGAAACAAAGAAGGGAACCCAAAATAGTTTGTGCGTGTGGAAAAGTTAACAAATTGTTGTTTGATAAAAGTTGTTTAATCCAAATTAGACCTTATCCTCTCCATGGTTTCCAATAAATAGGTCTATTATTAAGTTATATAAAAGTATTGGGCAATACGGTAAAGTTAGGAAATGTAGGAGTTTCTTTGGGAAAATATTTTTCTAGATCAACCTGTAATGGACAGCACTATGGAGAATTTGAAACCCAATACGCAGACTGTTTCAAAAGGAAGGTCACATGATATTTAGAAAAGTCCAGAAAATATACACCTCCATCGCATTTAGGACTTTTAGTTTCAGTTAAGATATACAAGGCTTTTTACTATCCCAAAGAAAACAAAAAAGGATAGAATTAATCTTAGTGGAATATTAGAAATACTATAAAGAATAATTGGTATTAACATCATCTTGATAGTGCCAAGATGTCCCCACGATGAGAGATGTAAAGGGTGCCATCAGCTAAATAATGAAGTTATCTTTTGTATACATTGTTCCATGTTTAAGGAAATTGATGTTTTAATGGATTGAGTGAACTGTAGACCAAGGTATTTAATTGGGTAAGACTTCCATGTAAAGTTGGAGGATCAAAAATCTTGCCTGAAAGTGAATTTGTTTAAAAGTAATATCTCACACTTCTCAACCCTTAATTTATAATCAGACAACAACATCGGAAGCAATTTTATCTCAGAAAGCTTGGCGGGATGATTGAGGTTGTGAAAGGAATAATAAAATGTCATCTGCATAAGTCAATAATGTAACCTGTTGAATGTTATAAGTGAAATGATGGAGGTCTTGTTTGTGTCCTAATCTAGATATAAAAGGTAATACTGCCAAATTAAAAAGAAAGATTGAAACGGGGCAGCCTTGCCGAACTCCCCTACCTAAAGTTCAATAGGAGGAAGTAAGTTCATTTGCAAAGATAACTGCTTGGGGAGATGAATAAAGAAGAGGATAAGATGAAAGATGTTTGGACTAAAACTCAGCCGCTTGAGAGTATGAAAAATGAAAGGCCAAAATACTCTATCAAATGCTTTTTCTGCATCCAAAGTTAATGCTGCAAGAGATTTTGATAAGTGAATTGACTTAGATAAAACTTCGAAGAAGAGGCGGATGTCTGATAAATATCTTCCTTTGGCAAAGCCTGATTGTTCCTTACCAAGAAGGTTAGTAATAAAAGATTCTAGTCTTAAGGCTAATGATTTTGCAAAAATCTTGTAATCAATGTTAACAAGAGAAATTGACCTATAATTTTGTTCAATACTGGAGGTCTTTTCCATCTTTGGGGATAAGGCAAATAAAGGCATCAAAGAAGGAGCAAGATGAATTTCTTATATGGGAGAAAGAGATTATGAGGTTATGGAGTTTAGGGAGAAGTTATGTATGAACGAGCAAATAAAACTCAGATGTGAAACCATCAGGACCAGGAGCTTTATCTTTCTTAAGTTCTGTTTGGGTGATGTTGAATTGCAGTGACGAAAGATCAGGTTGAGTATCCAAATGTTTTTGAGTATTGGATAAATACAAAATGTCATCATCAGAGGGAGAGTATTCTGGTTTATATAGGTTGTAATGAAACAGAACACATTTATGCAAATTTTGGGAATCTTTATGTTGCAAGATTTGATGATTATCTATCATGGATTCAATCTTTAGTTTATTGTGTTTGATTTTAAGGTAATTAGCTAATAATTTGCCAGATTTATTTTGGCCGCCATAAAATTTGGCACTAGATTTAAGAAGGTAAGTTGGTACCTGTTAAGTAGATAATTTGTTATAGTGAAGTTGAAATTTAATAATGTCCTGCAAGCAATCTTTTGCTCTAGACGTGTAATAGGAATGCTTTAGCTTTTTAATGTTTTTCAAACACTTCTTTAGTTTGAGTATATGACATTTTTCCTTTCTTTGATTCATAATTCATTATGAAATTGTGAGCTGAAGCTTTGTAGGCATCCCAAATAGTGTGAGAGGCAATATCATCTGTTTGATTAAGATGAAAGTATTCATGAGAAAAAGCGGTAAAAGAAGTATTGAAGGATTTGTCTAGTAAAAGTGAATTATTAACTTTTGGTGAGTTGGATTTTGGAAGGATGTCCATTTGTATAGAGACAGAAGCATGATCAGAAATTAAAACAGAAGCTAAATCGGCAGAATGTGTGGTCTGGGTTAACACAGGTGAGATGCAAATGTGATATATTCTTGATTAAGTGTGATGAATTGGGGAAAAGTATGTTTATTCTCATAGGGTGGGATTAAATCAATGTTATGCATCAATTCAATGTCTCTGTTTAAGGGCCTGGAGAAATAATTTTTGTGATTTGATTTTGAAGGTACTTAGATGTGGAGTGTCTGTCTTTAAACTGATCTGCAATCTGGTTACAATCACCAGCAAAAATAAAATTATCATGTGTACATTTCACAAGTTTTTTTGCAACATCAGACCAACATTGACAATCAGTTGCAGTGGATCCATAAGTATTGAAAAGAGACAGTGGAACTTTATCAATCAATAATTTTAAGACCAAACATCTTCCATCCATATCAATTTCTTTGGAGTCTAAATGATTAGGAAAGGCACAAAGTTATAACGCATTCTTTTTGCCATTTCCTGGAGCAAAGTAACCTTTACCAACCCATCCCCTTTTCTATTTTATAGATTTATCCTTATTAAGGTGTGATTCTTGAATGAGTGCGATATCTGCACAGAGCTTTGAGAGATGAGTCAAAACGTGTTGCTGTTTAATCAGAGAGTTAAGCCCTCTGACGTTCCAAGATACAATTTTCAAAGACATAAAAATGGAATGAAATGAAGAGATGTGTGAGACAAGATATTGAAAGAATTTAACAAGAGCCATGTAATAACCAAAGTATATAATAATGCAAGAAAGAAACATTGAAGAAATATATATGAGAGAAGAGTAATAAAATAAGAAGGTAGAATAGAGAATGAAATGAAAAGAGGAGAGGAGAGGAGAGATAGAGGTTCGGAACAAGAATGCATGAGGAAAGATAGAAGAAACTAAAATGAGAGAAAAATATAACTGCAAATATTTCAAAAAGGATTGGGGGAGCCACATGGAAGGAATGAGACGTCCGGACTCTGAGGGAGAGGCGCAAGGGGATGTGCAGAACATGAAACGTAGGACAAGCTCAAGCAGAAACATGATAACAATACCTGTAAGAGAAAAGAAAAATAGTAGAAAAGAGTGTTGGATTAAAGAACAGATAAATGGTAAATCCAACAATACTACGTTGCAACTATAACAACTTATATTATAATATAATTAATTAAAAATGTTGAATGGAATCCCTATGTAGACAAGCATAACATACACTGAGAACAAATGATAAATGATGCACTAGGAGATCTTGAAATTATCCATGTTATCAACTCTACAAGACTCTAGAAAAGTCTTCAGTTGTTATATTTTGTAGGTCACTTTAAATTGTCACGGGTGAAATAAACCAAAACAAGCACCAAGTGAGCGAAGCATTGGCCGCCTATTTAGGAATTATTTGCGCCTGTCTGCAGTAGTCTTAACATAGTCTTGTGAAAAGTAGATAGCGTTACCTAACCAGGTAATTCATCTAATCATTTTAACTGCATTGAGGACTTTGAGCAAGTCTGTATATTCAAGGAAATAAAGAACAAGTCTTCTGGGGTTTTTGAAAGTAGAAGCCACATTCGGTAGGTGAACTAATCAATGTGCTTGCTGGATATTGAGTGAGGTTCTTGTTGGAATATGCAATGATTTAGGAAGAAAGGACTTGAAGAAGGTTACAGGATGGGTACCTTCAGTACCCTTGGGCAGACCACATATGTGTAGATTATTCCTCCGATTTCTATTTTCTAAATCTTCTACTTGACTTTGTATGATAGAAACCTGTGACTGGAGAGTGTCTACCTTACTGGTAGTTATCACAAAGACTGCGAAATGATGTTCAGCTGATGAGAGTCACTCTTCCATGTGAAACCACGTGTCACTGAGGGATTGTCGTTTGACATCTGTCTCCTCCATCTAAAGATGCAAGGCCCTGATTTCTTCCAATAACATATCCATTGAAGCAGTAGGATGAGATTTTGAGGGTGAGGATGGGTCTTTTTTTATCTCATTTGGTTGATGATTTTCCCGTAACTAGTGACGATGAAGCCACAGTAACAGATGAATCGGATGAGGAAGCAGCGCCTCAAATTAAAGGGGCACATGCAGCATCCATCTTTGGAATCTGAAAAGCCACTGTGGAAGGTCTAGTATGTCTATGAGTCTTGAAAGGAAATGTGACAGTTTCCAATCTACCCCTAAATAAGGAGAGGGGTAGAGATGGTAGATATTCAATGAGGAGTAAAAAGAAAAATTGAATTGCTAAAAATATATGTCCAGCTATAGTGTAGAGGTCATCCCCGGGTCACAAATTGAGGTTTGAAATATTGGCAACGTGGTTGTCAATGGTGTTTGGTTAAATATAGTGGTCAGTGAGAGGAAAAAGTAAATTACTATGTTATAAAAATTGTTGAGGAGTTAACAAATTTAAATATGCTGTAGAGAGCCCCCTGCATACATGAGGGCCTGTGCAAGGCTTCAGGTAACTGTTCAAATACATACTCATGTGGACTAATAGTGCAATGAGCAAAGTCCTCTAAAGAATCAAACCTGGAATCTACTGCAGGCCAAACGTGCTGTTGTTCAAAGAGACTGTCAGTGCATGATCGCTCTCTCAAACTGTGCCAACATTTTTAGATGGTGAGTGCCACTGAGGTGAGAGGAGCACATCGCTGTCAGGAAACATAGAGTGGGTCATCTCCTGATTTTGAGCTACCTGGAGTAACACGCCACCAGCAAGACAAGTTTTGTGCTCTTCAGGAAATGAGCTGCCGATGGGGGAAACCACTGAAAAACAGCACTCTCCTCACTGCATCCTGAGGAGAGTCACACGGGAACTGCTATCTTCCTCGGGTGCCTAGCCAAGCCCCCGAGCTGCCACTACTTTATGAACAAGTCAATCAAGTCTCATCAGCCTACACCCTAGGTAAGAAGAAGTGCAAGTCTAGAGCAGGTACTGCTCAGATTAAACAGAGTGGGACATAATATATGATGGGCAATGTATTGCTGGTCAGCACTTCTGATGCTACCAAAAGTGGCACAGCAATGTACTTTGGGTAAGGATGGGTTTTTTTTAAAGTGTATTTTCTGATTAGCAATTAACTATGAAATAGATCATTTTAAACACAATCCTATCATTCACCAATGAGTTCTCTAATCTTGATACCTTATTTTCTTTTCCAAGCACCAGATGAACTGTGCATTTTGAGCCACATGAAGTTTGCAAAGAGAGGGCATGAAGAAACCCTGCATAGAGATAGTTCCTGTAATTCAAGAGTTGACTGCAGGGTTCAGTCACAATGTAGCCAGGCAACCATTGGTTCACGTGAAGCCTTTGTATCCAGCTCCAGGGACTGCACTGCTCATCACTGTAACCACCCCCACCTCTGTGTAGGATATAGAGAATGGTGAGCGAACAAATGAACAGGGCGAGTAAGGTTAAGCTGATCCAAGGACTAGCTCCGGCTCAAAAGCCCTGGTCAATCCTTGAAAATATGTGGAAAATGGGCTTGTTTTTGGGCTCAATGGTCTGGAAGGATATCAAACTGAGGCAGAGCCAGACATCTAGCTCCTGTACCTATAGTGGGCTATCCATACCTAACGTAAAATCTCTTATCCGTGCTGGAAATACTTTCAAAGTTCTATGCCTATCCAATTCAGGTCCACTTGTTTGCATGACTGGAAGATGCATACTTCTCAGGTTGGGTGCTATAAGTGCCACAATTATAAGACCAAATATCATAAATCCTAACTTAATACCTGCCACTTTGGGCCAACCATGGTGATTATTACCCCCTACAATTGAGTAGGAAGTGCACCAGAGCTCACTCAGTGTGGGGACTTCTTCCACATTGCCTCCACTTAAATGGGCTTTTCTATGTTTGGTTTTATGCAGATACATATATTTTGGAAAAACACAGTCAATCATAGTCAAGAGAAGGGGCTGGACAGCAGACGCTATTCTTCAGTTATATATTCCTCCAACATCTGTAGAAAGTATAACTATGGTCATGAGCAAAGGGGAAACGCCGAACTGGGTTGACCTGCGTGTTCTACTGATGTCAGATGAATAAGTAATTGAAGAACACCAGCTGATATGTGGCCCCTTCTGTTGACTACTATTGACGTTTTTTTGCAAAGCATTGAGGAGAGGCATGTTATAGACTCTGGGACGATGCACCCCATATACCTCTATGTTGCAGAGCTCGAGGCCCTTTGGTGGTGGGTTTTTCTTTAGTAATTTCAAAATTGATAATAAGAGAACATGGGTCAAAGAGAGTGGACTTCCCTTGCAGTATGGTTGATTGGGATCACATTGTGCACACTAGAAGGCAAAAAACAGCAAGCTGTTTCTAATCTCTTCTGCAGTGAAATCATCTTTTCCAGAGATATAAATAAACACACCATGGCACATGAAGATAAAACTAGCCACAAAACAGGAACATGCTGTGCTATTGGACAGACAAAGCAGCCTGGGCTCACGGATGTGTCACGGCACTAGTAGATAATAGGCACACCACAAATAAACACACCCTGAGCACACCAACATAACATGCCACTTGTATCAGTCAGTGGCACATTGCGGACAAACATATTCTGGGAACATGGCTTTTCATTGACACATGAGAAATACATCCCAGGTTCAGGAACATGCCATAGAACATGATGGATAAACAAACCCCAGGCAAGAGTACACCATAGCACATGATGGATAAACACCTTCAAGACGTTGTATGGTTAAAAATGCACTTGAAAGTTAGGAACACACCTTAGCTCAATGGAACCCTTCATTGCAGAAGTATTTCCCTGCAATGCTATTTTTGGCAGTCTCTCTTTGCACCCCATCAAAGCCAAGAGCAGGACCCTTATTGCTGCCCCACCCACCAACTCAGGAATGAGGTCCAGGCCTCTCCCGAAGCAGCATCTAGTTCTAAGCCTGCAGCAAAGAGCCAAAGTTTTTTGTGAGATGAGTGATCTTAGTTAAGCTGAAAACAAGGGGGCAATGAGGTTCGAACTACAAATAACACTGTGCCACCTTCCACACAGGGCACGTGAAGACCTGTGTAGAAAGAGATCATACAAAAAAAAAGACAACCCCATTCCCATCCCTAGATATGTAACCGACACTTAGACACTCAGATCATAAAACTACCCCGCGACTAAAATAAAAATGAGGAATCAACACTCCTGTTGTTCAGAGCCCCTCTCCCTGAAATATAGCCCACCACATATGACACAGCCTGCACCCCAACAAGAGTACAAAGTTCAATTGTACTCTGTGAGAAATTGGTTTGCTCGTTGAGGGTGGTGTGAGCCTTTCTCAAGCAACAGCCGCAATCCTTGTCCGGGTGAACTACAAAAAGTCATAAAATTAACCTGTACTTAAACCTCTGATAGCTTGGCACAAAAGCAGTCAGGCTTAACTTTGAGGCAATGTGAAAAGTATTTATGCATCACTTAACCAGTAATAAAGTGCAAACACAACACAAGAAAAATCCCAAACCAATTTAGACAAATAGAATACATTTCAATAAATTATTTAACACCAGAACGACACACATACAATCAGAGGTAAGAGAGTTGTAAATCTTGGAAGTTTTACATGTAAAATAGTGCCATTAATGATCGAATCCCCACCACAGACATCTAGTCCCCCAAGACTAGGACAAAGTCGAAAGTTATGACAGGCCACGAAGGAGCACCGGTCAGATACACAAAGTGTATTGGGCCAGGTCTCCGCTTACCTTCAGACCTAGAAGGAATTTTGAAGAAAATGTCTGAGAATTCAGCTAGAGGTGTCTGAGGAGGGGGTGTAATTGTCAGGGAGCCATTGGAAAAAGTCACAGTCAAGATTCCTACGTTCTGAATTAGTCTCTTTGTTGGAAGATGATACTTTCCAGTGGGATGAAGCTGCAGGCTGTAGCTGATGAGGGCTCCACAAGGCCTGATACCCCTGGCGCGAGGAGATGCTGAACAGGATTTGCTGCTACAGAAAAGAACATAGTGGGAGCTGCCGTGAAGTCAGGCTGACCGCCGATGCATCTTGGGTGGATCGGCGAGCAGGTAGGTCCCAGTCTCTTCTCGCTTCTCAAAGCACTTTTTGGTCAAAAATGTTAAAAATCCCAAGTTTTGGATTTTGGTTATCGGGGCACCTTTAACACCACTGCCAAGGCTCCAGGACTTGAGGGGCACTGCTTGGATGGTCAGGACTTACTTAGGCTTAGTCCAGGGGTGGGTTCAAGATGGATGGACCCTTTTCTGTCCCTGAAGCTCTGATTAGGAGGCCAGCCAACTAGTCCTTGGAGTCACTCTGGAAGTCCTGGGTACAAGTAGAAAAGCTGCACTCAGCATCAAGGCAGTCTTTCAAGGATTCACAGTAGGCTTCAGGCAGCAGGGCAGTTTTTCTTCAGTACAGCAAGGCAGTCCACTGAAGTACACAGCGAGCCACAGCATTAGGCAGTCTTCTGGTGTCCTTCTGCAGGTCCAGAAGTGAACTGAATTGTGGGTCTGAGGGTCCTTTTTTAAACTTGGTGCCCCTTTTGAAGTAGGAGCAGCGTCTGGACGGTTCCCCCTACATATGTGTGTGGAATCTTTTGCTTTCCTGCCCTTGTACCAGTCTGTCCGCAAGCACATAAGGCTTGTGTGAAGTTCTTTGTGTGAGAGCTGAAGCACATTCTTTTGAAGTGCAAGTGGGGCTGTGCACAGTTCTGCTCCCTGTCTGAGATGCTCATCCAGGCACACCTAGTCCCTCTATTGTGTGGGGGTCTTGGAGGAATACACAAAGGCCAACTGCACCTAATCATGTGACCCAGGAACAGGCTGCAGACACCGAATGGTTAGGATACGAAAATGCCAATTTTCAGTGCCATTTTCAGAATTGTGACTTACAATCATTAAAGAGGATTACAAACTACAATTCCTCAGACACCAAACATGACTTGCCTACCTGCTCCCAATCAATGGTTACCACTTGTTAAATGTGATCTATGGGAGGAGGAGGCCTCACGTTTGGGAGAAATTAATTTGTGAGTTTTTCACTATCCAGACATGTAAAACTTAAATGTACATGTCTAACTATTTAAGTTCCATGCACCCTGCCCTATGGGCTGCCTAAGGCGTACATTAGGGGTAATATATGTGTAATAAAAAGGGAGTTGTCAAGGAGGTTATTTTGCTAAGTCAAATTGGCAGTTTAGAACTGCAGTTTAGAACTGCTAACGGGCTGCAATGGCAAACCTGGGACAAGTTTTAAGGGCTACTTAAGTGGGTTGCACAATAAGTGCTGGAGGTCCACTATTATAATTTAATTTACCAGCCCTGGGTATATGCTATACCACTTTACTAGGGAACTATAAGTAAAATAAATATGCTAATCAGGTGTAAGCCAATTTTATCATGTGTTCTGCTGTACATCAAAAGTGGTTGGGCAAACAATTGAGATATTGTGCATTCAGTGTTGAGAGAGGGGGGTACAAAGGAGTCCCTTCTTTATGGCAAGAGGGAGGCTCCCTAATAGTGACCAATGAGGTTCCATAAGCTCTTTCACTTTCCCATCTCTCTCCTCTACAACCCACGGTTTGACAGCACTGGGTTTGACATTTGTGCTTTCTAATATTATGATGTAGCTACTGAAATGATGAAGGACCATTTTATGCGAGTGGAAGGGGAAGCACTAGATTGCAAGTCTGTCACGGAAAGAACTACAAGGAAGAACATTAGAGAGACAAAATTGTCAATATCAAAAAGAACTAACCAACACTAACCATCTCCTACATGACTGTGAGTCTGGCTTGAGATCATGGTGTGGTATAGACAGGCTACCTTGCACATCATAGGCAACACCTACCTGACTTCCGATTAAGATGACCACTGCAAGTTGATGTGCTGGGTCTTTGAGCCACCTTCAGTTCCTGCAGTCTTTAATGGGATTCACAGGCAATGTTCTGTACTGGTTTTCCAGCTACCTTTCTATCAACAAAAATGTGTTCACATGGGCACCTCCTGGTCCTGGAAGACCCCTTTCACCTGTGGAATCTCCCGGGGTTCCTTGTCATCTTCAACATCTACATCTACATGGATTCTCTTGGGCTCAACTTACTGATAAGAGTAATGAATTAAAAAATATTGTTACAAAATATCAAGTTGCATGAATATCATGTCAAAAATATTGGTCATACAAAGATATTGAATACAGAAGTTAAGAAAATCAGTTTTTATGTATATAATATAGTTTATTCATAAATATTGTTGTATACATAGTATTATTAATACAATTGTTTTAGATTTTGCTTAGTATAGCATGTGATTTGTAATGTGCAATCAAGTTTTTTTTACATTTAATTAGACATTTATACTTAAGTAATGGGTTGTTGGGTTTGTAGGGAATAGGTGGGAAGTTACTTGAATTATAACATTTTGATTCTATTTTTTTATGTTAACTAAATATTTAATTGATCATTAATTATATAAATTATTTAATTAATATTTAAAGATCTAAGTGTATTTTGTGATTTTTTATGTGTCATTTTATTTTTCTACAGTTTATTTACTAATTTATAATTTATTAGTGAGTTGTAGTATTTGTAGGGAATTCGAGTGGAACATTATTTAAATTGCAATTTAAAAAAAAATCTTTTTATATTTTGTATATTAAATAATTATGCATTTTGTAATTAAATATATATATTGTTCAGTTTGTTAATTGCTATTTTAATATTGTAGGTGTATTTTGTGATTTTATTATATATTTTTCTTTTTCTCTAGTTTAATTATTAATTTAAAATGTAGGAGTGGATTGCTGGGTTCATAGGGGAATAGTTTGGGAAGAGATTACAATTATAAATGTTTCTTTACAAATACATGTTTTATGATATGTTAATTAAATATTTATTTGGTAATTTATTATGCAAAATATTTAATTGAGTATTTGTTATGTGCATTATTTGTTGTATTTTAATTGTCAGTTCATTGGCAAGTGTGTTTAATAATAAACCTTGTTAAATGCACTTTATATTTATTTATTTATTTATTTATTTTTTTTTGTGAAACCGTTTATTGCAGTTTGAAAAAGTTACAGGTATGGGCCTACAACCACTCGGCCGGCCGCTAGAGTGACAAAAGCATATTGCATACATACAGTAAGAGTCTCTTGGCAGTGCAGCTTAGCAAAACAGGAGAAATCAATGTTGCAGGCCGCATAGCTCCATGCCCACAGTATGGTTCCCTTTTATCAAAACAACACAAAAAACCACACCCGCAAGGCAACCCGCGATCCAAAGTGACAGCACGTGCTCCATAAGTGGGGGATCCCAACCAGCAGCAGAACTCTGGAGAGGGGAATGGGAATAGATCAGGGACTGGGGGACCGCGTGCCCAAGGCCAAGGGAGGGGGGCCATCTAGGGAGACGGAGCAGGCGAGGCAGCCGGTAGCTGTGGCGGCTCACAAATACCCCCGCGGTAGGCGTTCCAGGGGCCCCAGATTTTCACCCACGCCCCAGGCTTACCCCTCGCCACATACACCACCTTTTCACGAAACATACACCAATCCATATGTTCTTTCCAGGCCAACACCGCAGGGGGCCTCTGGGATCCCCACAATTGAGCAATGTCACGCTTAGCTATCATGTATCCCAGAGTCACCCACCGCGTCTGCGGGACGGAATAGTCATTTGGTTCCCACACATTCAGCAAGCATCTCCTCGCTTCAGGCAACAGCACGACGCGCGTAACCACACGCAGGACCTCATGCACACCACGCCAAAATCGCTCCACCTTTGGGCACTCCCACAGTATATGCATGAAAGTTGCCAACGCGCCACAGCCACGCTTACACATTCCGTCACCAGCAAAGCCCATACGTAGAAGCCTTGGCCCCGTCACGTAAACCCGGTGAAGGATCTTAAGCTGGACGAAACGAAGGCGAGCCGGGATGGCCACTTCTTTTGGAGAGGCCACCGCGGAAATCCAATCCTCGTCGTCCAGCTCTAGCCCATCGGCAACCCAGGCCTCGCGGAGACTAGTCAGCAGGCACGATCTGTCGTTGATCAGTTTTTTATATATGAGGGAGATCGTGCTGTCTGGGACATGGCCATCCAGCACTCTGTCCTCCAGGGGGGAAGACTCCGGAATGGACGCGACATCCGGGAAGACGGAGCCCAGCGCATGGCGGACTTGTAGGTACCGAAAGTACTCACTGCCCTGCAGCTGAAACTCCGTCTGCAGCGTCGCAAAAGTCTTGAATCCCCCCCTCGTCCAGAGATCTCCCACAGTGCTGAGTCCGATCGTGTCCCACTTCTCAAAGCCCCTCGATGTCCACAGGGAGCCCAACCTCTCTGACGCATATAGCGGTGACGCCCGGGTCAAACGGTCCTTCCACCCCATAGCTGCATTAGCCGCGTGCCAGACACGCACCATGACACGCGTCGGTCCCGTCAGACGGGGGCTGGGCGCGGCAGAGTAAAGCGCTCGATTGTAGTCGCCACCGGGCAGGAGCATCTTGTCCATCTCAAACGCCGGGTTCAAGGCGGGCCCGTAAAGGCCATGATTAATTGCAGCCAGTTGGGTGGCCCAGTAATACCGTTTAATGTCCGGGAGGGCGACCCCCCCATCGTACCACGGGAGCGTCAGTTTAGCCAGAGCAATGCGCGGCCTCCCGTCCCAGAACAGGCGCCGCTGGAGGCCCTCCACCTCACGGAAGTAGCGTGCCGGAACCAAGTCCATAGTATTCTGGAGGGCGTAGAGGAAGCGCGGCAAGGACATCATTTTAAACAAGGCCGCTCGGCCGAGCGGCGAAAGCGGCAGACGCCGCCAGCGCACCACGTCCTCCTTCAAGCGCTGGAGGGGGGGCAGCAAATTCCGCTCATAACGGGCCTCCGGGTCAAGAGTGATATATATCCCCAGGTACCGAAACCCCTGGGAGGCAATCTGGATCGGACAGTCCCGTGGTAGGACCGGAGCCTCCCCGGAAAGCACATATACACAGGATTTCGCCCAGTTGATGACAAGGCCTGAGTTGCGACCGAATGAGCGCAAAACATCAACCAGGACGATCAGTGATTTACGCGGGGAGGCGAGATAGAGGAGGATATCATCAGCATAGAGGGACACACGGTCCTCATGCTCGGGGGTCCAGCGGAGACCACGGATGGAAGGGTGCCACCGCAGCCACTCCGCCAGGGGCTCCAGGGCCAGTGCAAACAGGAGAGGTGACAAGGGGCAACCCTGTCGCGTGCCCCGCCCCAGCGCGAACGGGGCCGAGACTCGCCCATTCACCACCACCTGCGCCAAGGGTCCCGAGTACAACAATTTGACCCAGCTAATAAAGCCCGGTCCAAATCCAAATTTCGCCAGCATCGCCCAGATGTATGACCACTCAAGCGTGTCAAACGCCATGGTGGCGTCCAAGGACGCCAAGATGGCCGGCTCCCGCACAAATGGGACACGCGCGAGCACACCGTGCAAGCGCCGTAGATTGAGCGCCGTGTTGCGGTGTGGTATAAAGCCAGATTGGTCTTGGTGGACCAAGTCGCCCACCACGCCAACCAACCGGTTGGCCAACACCTTGGCGAGGATTTTGGGCTCCGCGTTCAAGAGCGAGATCGGCCTATAGGATGCGACCCGTTCACGGGGCTTCCCCTCCTTGTGGATCACCACGATTGTAGCCAGACGCTGGTCCGGCGGGAGGGAACCCTGCGAGTGTGCCGCCAGGAACATCGCACGCAGGTGGGGCGCCAACACATCCGGGCGTAGCTTGTATAGTTCGATGGGGATACCATTGGGGCCCATGGCCTTGCCGGATGCAACCGAGCGAATAGCCAAGGCAATTTCGTCCGAGGTGGGAGGAGCGTCCAGCGAATCCCTGTCCTCCACCGTAAGGGAGGGCAGTGCGATGTCCCGAAGCAGGACATGGTAATCTTCCTCCGAGCAGGGGGAAACCGGGGAGTAGACTTCGCGGAAATAATCCGCAAAGCAGGAGACAATGGCTTCCGGCTCGGTGACACACGCACCATCCGCACTCTCAATCAACGGAACCACGCGACTCGCTCTCTCCCTCTTGTCCAACCACGCAATCAATTTGCCAGCCTTATCACCCACATCATACAATCGCCCCTGCTGCTCTCGACTGAGGCCCCTGGCCGCCTCCGCGACGAGGGCCCGATAGGCCGCCTGCTTTAGGTGTAGAACATGCAGCTTGGCATCTGTTACCCCGCTCCCCAGGTCACCCTCCAGCTCTGCAATCTCGGCCTCTACCCGGGTCACCTCCTCCCGCTCGCGCCGCCGGGCATGGGAGATAAAGGAGAGGGCCTCCCCTCTAAGAACTACCTTAAAAGCCTCCCACAGGGAGATGGCCGAAGGGACCGACCCCACATTCTCGTCGAAATAACGCTGTAAGGATTTGATCAAATCGACACGAATGGTGGGGTCGCGCAAATACCATGCATTGATTGGAGCCACCCTGCCATCCCCTCTCGGGAAGACATCGAAATGTAACAGCAATGGGGAGTGGTCTGAGATACCCCGCGCCAGATGGCGCACCTCCCCCACCCTCCCTGCATGGGCCGCCGGGACAAGGATGTAATCAAGCCGCGAGAGGCTACCATGGGCACCCGAGTGGAAGGTGTATTGCCGCTGTGCGGGATGCTTTAGTCGCCAGCAATCCACCAGGCCCAACGTGTCTAAAAGGCCGGGCAGCCACGCCTGTGCCCGGGGGAGGTCCCTGGGGGGATGGCGATCCATAGACCCAGAAGCTACCGCATTAAAGTCCCCTCCAACCACCAGCAGGCCACTCGGAAGGTCCAGGAGGAGGTGCCCCAGGTCCGCAAATGTGGTGGCTTGTAGCCCGGGCGGGACGTACACTGATATCAAAATAAACACTCTACCCTCCATTCTTCCCACCAGGACAGTGTAGCGTCCCCTCTCATCATGGCGCACCTCATCGATCTCCAACGGGAGTGAGTTCTTGATCATAATACCCACCCCCCGCGAGCCCGAAGTGAAGCCAGAATGGGCCGCCAAACGATAGCCCCGCCGATTCATTGCCTGAAAGGAGTTACCTATAAGGTGTGTCTCCTGCAGGAAGACAACATCTGGTGAAATACGTTTCAAGTACTGCAGGACCACACCACGCTTAATCCTATCCCCCAGGCCGTTAACATTCCATGACAACACAGTCAAATCCCTACCCCCCATCATACGTCGAAACAATCGGTCGTCCCCCACAGAGCATCTTAAAAACAACAATATAGTAGCGGGTTTGCCTTGCGGTGCAAACAAACAACACACCCCCCCACCCCCCCATCCCAACAGAACTCCCCCCTCCCTGCACCCCTGCATGAGCCCAGACAGCCCCCCCAAAGTGCAGTGTGCCTGTCGCCCCATAGCTAAAAACTAACTAGTCCCCCAGAGGAGGAGGGAAGCCCCCAACAGACCCCGCACGACCTCCATAGGAGGGGAACATATGCAATCAAGAAATGGAGAAGGAACATCGTCCAGAGCAAGGCCTATTCAGTCACCCCTCAATTCTGATCCGGCGGGCCCTCCTCGCCAGCCGCGCCCCCCCCGCCCCCCCGGCCCCGATCTCCAGGCAGAGTGTCCAACCAGTCCCCAGCCGCCTCTGGCCGGTCAAAGAAGTGCGTGCGACCATCCACCTCCACCCTCAGCTTAGCTGGAAAAAGCATTGAGTACTTAAGGTTCAGGTCCCGTAGGCGACGTTTAACACCAAGAAAGCTCTGTCTCTGCTTCTGAACCGCCGGAGTAAAGTCTGGGTAGAAATGCACATCCATGTTGTCAAGCTTGACCGGTCCCTGTTGCCTGGAGGTCTGGAGGATAGCATCTCTGTCCCGAAAGTTAAAAATCCGGGCAATGAGAGGCCGCGGCGGGGCACCGGCCTTAGGTCTGCCCCCAGGGACCCGGTGAGCACGCTCCACCGCAAAAAGCTTACTCAGCCCCCGGGGCTGGAGATGGGTAAGGATCAATTCTTCCACAAAAAGATCCGCCGCCTCCGCCTCTCGTCCCTCCGGCACCCCCACAATACGGACATTATTCCTCCGGGCCCGACCCTCGGAATCCTCCAGTCGCCGGTCCATCAGGGCGCTCGCCTGGCCAAGCCGGCGCACCTCCTTCTGGAGGGCCACCACATCCGTCGTGAGGCTCGTTGCGGTGTGGGCCAGGGAATCAACCCGGTCGTTCGTTTTGGACAAGTCTGCCCTCACAAGGCTCACATCCACCAGGACCGAGTCTATTTTTTGCGCTAGGGTGTCGAAACGCTGGTCCACCGAGGCCTTCATCTCTGCGATGGCGCCCATGACGTCCCGGAGGGTCAGATCCACAGGCTGAGCAGATGCCTCCGTCGGGCCCGCCGGGGATGTGCGCGATGTCTCC
Source organism: Triturus cristatus (assembly GCF_964204655.1). Taxonomy (NCBI): domain Eukaryota; kingdom Metazoa; phylum Chordata; class Amphibia; order Caudata; family Salamandridae; genus Triturus; species Triturus cristatus. Next base: position 1,547,529,012 of record NC_140590.1, read on the forward strand.
GGAGAACCCTTCTGGAGAGTGTAGCGGTCCATACTGTTAGCTTGGTGCGCCGTGCCACGGCGGGTTGTCTTCATCTTCGCCCGGTCGCCATCTTGTTTGGTGGACATGCTTGCTCTCCCACCGTCGTGCCAATCTCCTCGAACGGGCCGCTATACCAATTCACGGGCGCCGGGGGGAGGCGGGGGCGACCACAGAGCCGCAGGTCGACCCACAGCCGGCGGGTCAGCCGGGCACTTAGACAAGACCACACCACCGCACCCCGCTCCGCAACCCTACCTCGCTTGAGGGCAAGGAGGGCGCAAAAGCGAAAGTGAAAGTGCGGGGTACGCGAGTCGCCCAGCCTTGCCCGCCGCTGTTGTTCACTTTGTCCCCGGATCGCCCCACTACTCCAATCCGGGGGGCCGGCGAGGAGAAGGCCGCAACCTTCGATCGGTGCTCCCACCGGTGTCCGGGGTCCAATTCGAGCCCGAAAAACGGGTGGCGCCTCAGCTCGGGTTCCCCGACACAGTCCCCTCAACAAGGACAGGATATCGCCAGGATTAATTCAGGAGGTCGCGGAGGTCCTCGGGAGCCTCGCACCTACGCGGCCATCTTGGTTGCGCGCTAGGCTCCTCCCCCACTTTATATTTATTATTTGTTTTAATTTCATTATCTATTTAAATAACTATTTTAATGTTATTATTGTTTTATTTATCATTTTTGTTAGTGTTTTGGGATAGTAGGTGTATCAATTTTAAATGAATCTATATTGTTTTTTTTGTTAAATACATTTTGTATTTTTTTTTTCAAATACATTAAATGTTACTTATTTATAAATCACATATTTTTATTTTGAATGTGTTTCGATAATTTTTGTTGTTAAGTATTGAAAAAATGTTTTTGAAATGACTTGGAATTGGAATGGCATATCTATTTTGCGTATGTTGGAGTGGGAATGGTAAAAAGAGAGGACAGGCCTATTTTTTTATGTGCGGAATTCTCTGCCGTGACTGTGGAGATCTCGCACTCATAAACCTATTAAAAAGCAGTTTTTTTCGATACTGAAAAAGCATACATTTAGGGGTGGGTGGAACCCGTGGAGTTTTACTCCATGGAATCCCACAAAGTTACATAAAAACTCATCGAGATTTCGCGGAGTTCCGCAAGCCGCAGAATTTTAGCAGGTTGTGATGATCTTTAGCACTGACAGCTTGTTCCGCACTGTAAAATTAATGTGAACGGCAACGCACGCCGCACCAGAAGGAGCTGCTCCTTTCTGCCACTCAAGTAGATTTTCTACTTGAGCTGCAACTTTCTCAACGTGAATGGTAGCGACCTGCCGTGACCGCCTATGTTGAGAAATCTTGCCGGACTCATCCTAGCGCTCAATTTTTAGTGCTTGTGCTCACCAACTTAACATTGGTGAGCCACATGCGAGAAAAACTCTGCCATGCTGCAGTTCCTGGAGTTTTACCACCCACCCCTAGTAAACTTACACAAACATGTAAGTTTACCTTTGTAAATCAGTCCCTCTATGTATTATGGTATAAATACAAATTATTTAAATAGCAAGCAAATTGTATGCCAAAATACCTATCAGACCCACACTATTTCGGCCATTAATTCCCACCAAATTGATTTCCAGTATCAACTTTTGCTTGCTTACTATTTAATTATTTTTCCTCTACAAATTTGATATCTCATTATTATTTGGTATTTGTGCATCATTCCTGTATGTTTCTCTATGTTTATGCTTAACTCTATGTTTTCGGTAGCCTGGGCTAGTCTCTTGGCAACAATATGTAATTGCTATTGGGCTACACTTCTGATGATCATGTTTGGCTTCATAAACCAATACAAATATTTGTTTTAAATGTATGAATTATTTTAATATACTTACCCTTTTTTTGACTGAATATTTTGGTACTTTACGTGTAAAACATATTTTTGTAAATTATATTTTTGACACAACATTCTAGTATGTTGAAATGTTGCTATTGTTGTTCTCGATATTCTGTCATACAACCGATAACAGCAAAAAATGTACCTGTATGCTGACAACATACATCTTTATTTGAAACTCATCTCTGCCTCATACATCCGACACCTCAAATATTGCCTGCATCTCATTCAGACCAAGATGTCCCTTTCATGTAGATTTGTGAAGGCCATCAATTGGCCTGGAAGAACCACTGTGTCATGGTGCTGGATTTTTGCTCATGTTGCATTGTGTGTGGTTAGTAGAGATTTAAAATTGATTCTGTGTATTAGTGTGAAAGTATTGCGCCTTGATCTAAAATTATGTCTGCAGTATTTTATATATGCTTGGATGAGTGTTAATAATGACTTTCAGTTATCCCTCAATTTATGTGGGATCTTTTGTCCTTTGCTCTGCCTTAGAGTAGTACTTTAAATTAGGATTATGTGAAATTATAATTATGTTGACAACATTTGAGGAATTTTTGACAGTTCTCAAATTTTCACATTATGGTCCTCATTATGATGTCGGTCGGACGAGTGTCCAACCGCCATCGCTATGGCATTGGGACCGTCTGGCAAGTAGTCAGCGGTCCCACTCGTCAGATTATGATGCGACTTCCATGTAGGTGGTCGGAAACATCCCTTTTTCTATTGCAGCTTGTGCTGCGGTCTGGAAAATGACTGCAGCACAAGCCACAATAGAAAAAGGGATGTTTTTAAACATCCATGCACCGTGTGCCAGGCTCCAGGTGGTGCCTGGCACAGGGTGCATGGATGTTTGGTGGGGCACCACATGTGCTCTCCTAGCCACATAACGGAGGCCCACGGGGGACGGGGGACCTGCTAAGGGCCCCCAAAGTCCCTTCCTGACATCCTTTTCATGGCAGTGGAACTTCCATGGAAAGCCTGTGGGAAATGAATATTGTAATCCCTATGGGGGTGCCTGTGCAGGCACCGCCCCATTGCAGGTATCACGGGGTCCGACTACCGTCCAGACGGACTCCTTGAGCCTGTTAGAGGTGGTGGTCTTTCCCCTCGGCCTCTGCACTCCTACTGGCAGCATCGTAATACGGCAGTCAGGCCACTGCCCTAGGCAGACCGCCCTAGGTGGACCGCCACTGACAGCCTGTCGGTAGGGGACCACCCGACATTGTAATGAGGGCCTATAAGTTTCTGTCTCAGTTTTATCCAAGCACACACGTCATGTACAAAAAAGGACTTCTGAGTTACAAGCTGGATGCTGGTTCACACAAAAAAGGGTGCAGTAAGAGACATTTTCTGTTTGGACCACTCACCTGCCAGTATCTTGTGAAACTTTTATACATCAGGTGAGCACTTATTTAAAAAGTTAGGGTAGATACAGCCAATTACATTTTAGTTTGAGAGCCTAAATATGTGAACTTTTTCTTGAATTTCATGAGATTACTAAAATAAATGTAGAAGATTTCACACCCCCTTATTTTGTATACTTGCATCACAAGGCAGGCCGGTGTCTTATGATGAGATGATGTGGGTGGATGTTTGCAAGAAATGTTTATCCTAATACTATAAGCGTGTTTCTAGTGTGCAAGTTAGTTTGTTGCATGGCAATACCATTGATTGGCAGAGCCGTGCCCTCTATATGACCTGGGTATCAAGCTGTGCGCATGATGGTGTTGAGCTCTTCTAATAAGGGGCCGATTCCGATCCAGGTCGGAAGGGCACTGAACGCGATCCGGCCGGAAAAACTACGAGCCGTACGCGTGTTTTCCAGCCAACTCGTACAGCTGTACGAGCGAGCAGGTACGATGCGAGCTACGTGAGATTCACCGACCGAGTCGTTTCCGGGTCTGAACCGCTCCTTACGTCTCGGTCGGAAGCTAACCGTGGCATGCAATGGATGTGATTTACAACCGAGCCAGTACGATGCACGCGTGGGACAGCCTGTGTGAGCCGGAGTGTCCGGCTCGCAAAAGCTCCCGGAGTCGGACTTCGGGGGTCCGCGTCAGACCCCCTGACACCTGCAGCCCTACGACTCGGACACAGGGGGAGACCTATAGGTCTCCCCAACACAGGCATGTACGGTGCGGATGGCACCGACGCGTACCCACTGTCGGGGCGCACTTGTTCGAGACGTACCCATTCAGTCAATGGGAGCGCATGTACGCATCATTCAACTGGCTCCCATTGACTTCTATGTGAGTCCGACCGAACCGAGTCCGACGGCATACGTGCGCATCGTACTCGCTCGGTCAGACTGTAGGGGTCAGGCTCAGTCGGAAAACACTCCAGATCCGGCTCGGTCGGAGTGCTTTCCGACCCGGATCGGAATCGGCCCCTAACTGTTATTTCTAGGTGAGATTAGGAAGATGAAGTGTGCTGTTATAGTTAGAGAGGGGGTGCTGTCGGACACCCCAAAAAAGCCCAAATATTGGTTGGCACAGTTGTGTTGGTTGAGTGTAGTAAGGACAGTCTATAATATTTTGAATGTGGTTTGTGTGTACATTTTGCATTTGGACTAGAGAGTTATCCTGTTAAAGCTGGTTATTCTGATATTCTCTAAAACCAGAGTCAATTTCATGCATTACACTGGGTTAGGTTGTACTTTCAAATAATTTTTGTGAGACATGGTTGTCCTGGGGGTGAAACGCACAAGAAACTACAGTCACGACGCAGTTTAAACTTTGTATTATATTTTCTACATATGCATCTGAAAGATTCTGCATGCACATTCCCCATTTAAGTTTGCACTGTTCAACCAAATTTGCCATTTCTCTCCAATATGGCTGTAACCGACACTCTTGCGCTCACAATGTTGTTTAGTACCATTGAGATAATTCTCCATTATTCATGTACTTAATTACAAGTAATACTTCATTATGCTGAGGGCTCACTCTTTCATTACCTCTGATCTTCCCTAACGTTTTCTTTCCCTCTCTCTACTTGTTGGTTAACATTTTAGGCCCCTCTTTTTTCCTTTGCACATCTTCAGTACAAATCTTTCCATGTATTCTGCTCCTTACATGATATATTTGCTCTCCAAGTTTAAAGTTTATTTTTAATCTTCTCCAATCGACTGTCTCTAACCCCTTCCCTTTGTGCTTATTATGGGCCCCATATGGTGCCTTTAAAGTGCAAATATATGATTGTTTCTGCTCACACCTCTTCATATATATGCTTTTTAATAATAATTTCATGTTCAATCATAATGTTACACTCAGATTAGTCAAATCGGTTCAGTTATGTTTATTTTCTGTTACGCTTTTTCTGTTTCTTTTAAAAGCAACTTCAGTTTACAAGGTGTCTTGAATTCTGTGCTCAATAACAAAATAGCTAAAATATGAACCACTTACAATTAAGATTTATTAACACAGGAAATTCTTTAAAATTGTTTGTGGAAAAAAATCAAACATAAATAAAATATCAACTAAAAGAAATGACACCCCCACGCTTAATAAATATACATTTTATCCATTAAACTGAAATACTTATAGTCAAAAACTTTAGCCCTTCGAAAAATATCAAAAATGGTGTCAAATTGTATATTTTGTGTGTGTTTTTTTTTTAAGAGGACACATGGTAAAGATCATAAAATGTTTGTCTAATTTCAGAGAACATCGAGATGCAAGCCGATGATAAAAGCCTCGACGCGGATCCGGCTTGAGTTTCAAGATTGTGTCAGCATCCAAGCTTATCAGCCCACGTTCTGTGGCTTCTGTGGTGGCAGGCCTTGCCTCCCACACCAAACCACAGATGATATGGTTGGCTTCCGCTGCCATGGAGGAAGGCACATGAGGGAAAAGATGATGTTTGTTGTCTCCTGCGCCTGCCATTGACTCTTTTAAAGCCCTATAGCTTTTAGCAGGTAATATCTTCAGGGAGAATCGACTTTGCACTATAAATCCGTAATGGTAAGGCGGCTATCTTTACTCCATAATGTCACCGCCTTGTTAAACATTATGCATTAAAGAAAATGAAAATATAGTTCTATAACCCCCTTGCCCGGCTTTTCACGCTGACATACAACTGTCTGTCAATTTGGAATTTGCCACTCTTAACCCTCAAGGAGCGAGCCTGGCCGCCATTGGTGTCTCTCAGCATTTAAATGAAAATGTTAAAAAAAAATATGATAGTTGTTTATTTTAAATGAATTATTCAAATGCAGTTTTCTGAAATTATTGTAAATTTTTCGGAATTTATTTCAGGTTGTGGTACAGGTAGACAACTGTGATATGAAAAAATATACACTCTTTAAGGTCGAAATAATTCATTTTTCTTTTCCTGCAAATCACGATTGAGTATGCAAATGTGATTCTTTTCTCTGTGCATCTTCTATGCTCAGCAAGGAAGTACCTGATTGGCCTCGTATGATGGTGGATATTATTTAACCTTGGTTTGCGCAACACCGCACCCTGCCACTCCACCCACCAATCAGCAGAGACCCGGCAGTCAGTGTCAGAATCTCACTTATTGTAGAGATAGAAGGACTGTTCTTTTTCCAGTCTCAGAGTTTCTCTCCCTTGCCCTTACTGGCAGCTGATCATACCAAAGAGGAATACAGGATTCCAGATGGCTGTAGAGGCAAATGGGGTTGTGCAAGCTTTCTACATCCACTTGTGGGGGGAGGTGAAGTGTGTAGCCACAAAGGCTGAAGTATTTCGGTGTAATTATAAGCACTAGGACCCAGCGGCCACTTATTGCACTTGGTTGCTTTTCTCATGCACATGTGCAATTGACAGAGACTGCCCCTCATGCGTTTTGGGAGGCTGACGGACCACACAGATTCATCGAGGTCAGTGCTTAATTTGCATCGAGGTTCACTAACAACCTTAAGAACATGTAGAGATATTCATTATAAATGGAAACTACTGGCATGTACAGTTGAAGTAAATTGGCCCACATGACAATTTCAGTTGGTGTTGTAAAGAAGTACTGGGAATGAAAGGTTCAGGAGGACAGCTTGGAATTAAACCAGGCCCTGCATTAGTTCCTGTATCTGCTGTGTGTAAATCAGAGATCCTATAAATCTCCCTTGCTTCTTCTTAACCTTCGTCGATTCCACCTCATCTGTCAGCTTGCAGGAGCTACTGAGAGCAAATTTGTCAGCTAAAAGAGTGTTCTTTTGACCTGCTGAAGTGAGGATGTTATTACTTGCAGAAGTAAGGACTTTGCAGAAGTGAGGGTTGTCTTTCCCTGTTGTCTCTTCTAATAGAATGTTTAAAGGTAGAGAGAGAAAACTATGTATCAGAAACAGTGGGACCTATAAATGTACGTACACATTAGGATGTTTACCTTCCAAATGAAAGACAGTGGGTCCCATATGGAGAAAGCTCATCAATTTTGATATTATGCAGATATGTATATGTTGGTAACTAGGATATACAAGATCTTTCAGTAAAAAGATTGAGTAGTGCATCTGTCCACTCACGGATTTAAATAGATGAATGTCTCTGTCTTTACCCACCTGGGAATGAAAGAGAGTTGAGGAGAGAAACTGAGACACAATCAGAAGAAAGAAACCAACCTTTCTTGTAACACAAACAGGATCACCTCCCTCTGAATCAGAGGGCAGTACGGTTGAAAATATGCACAGTAAATTGTGAACAATAAATCATGCACCTAGGCTCACAATGTGAAATCCAGGTTCCAGTAACATAATCAAAATCCACTATACAACACCTACATGTCTAAAATCAATGCAAACAATCAGACTGGACACTATAAAGATTAAGGGCCTCATTTCTGAAAAGTGTTGCATTGCTGCGTGGGAACAGTAATGCAACACTTTTCAGTGCACCCTCCTTGCGACACCATGGATGCCCCGTATTTACTGTACGACGCTCCATGTCACAATGATTTACAGATACTCAGTATTTCTGACATATCTGTAGGTGCAGTAATGACTCATTGCTGAAGTGTGCGGCAAAAGTGACGCAACTCCAGCAATGGGTCATTACACATGGGCAAGTCCCATGTTAAATGCGCCTGTGTCAGTCTTATGCCTGCTTTGAGGCAGGCATAACATTTTGATGCAGTGGCGACCTAGAAATGGTGCAGTGAAATCTGATAGGCGTTTTGAGGGGAAACGCCCACCCTCAATACATTATACCTGATGTGGGTATAATGTAGCGCAGGGCTTTACAAAGTGATGCATCTACCTAGATGTATCACTTAGTGTATAGGGTGCAACGTGGTGCATTTTTTACGCGCCAGTGCGTCACAAAAAGTGACACAACGGCGGCACATAGGGCTCATAAATGAATCCCCCAATCCTTTCTTCAGAGTTCTAGGAGTTGATAGTCTAGTCAAAATGCAGGAACTGGCGTTTAACTACCATCCAAGTAGAATCCCATAAAGTCTGTGAACAGCAGAGTCAGACTGAGACAAAAAATAGTCCTGGGCACCAAAATAAAAGTGATCCCCGTTAGCGAATTAGATAGCTAAAAATTTAGCCCATGTTCGCAAATTGGGGAAGTTTTGAAATTGTAAAGACCTGCTCCATATGTGTTTTGAAAGGTATGGAAGTTTGCGAGGATCTGTGCTTGGTGTAGGCAGTGTTTGTTATAATATCAGGAAATTCAACCAGCAGACTATAAAACAGGCCACAAACGGCTTAAAAAATCGGCCCACACACTGACCTTTCAGACCAGCCCTCCGGGTACTGCTTGGCTGTCCTATAAGCCAGTCTGGCCCTAGTGAACAGTTTCAGACACACCTCTTTAAGAGGCGATCTGGAAACTATCTGTTGTCCAATCTCACTGTAGGAAATATGGCAAAGTGGGAAGCAGCTATTGGCTTTCTCCTAAGTCATGCAGATTGAACAGACTATAATTGTAATAAGCAGTGGCAAATACAATATGTCTGTCCTTTGCGACCAGGTGCATGTTTTCATTTTTTTATTGCAAGCTTGTGCGATACAAAAAATACACAAAAACATGCTGCCTTCTAAGTGTGACTGCCATTTTTTTGCATACAAATTTTAAATAAAAAAATCACTGCTGTTCCTATTTTACTAGGTATTTTCTTTTAATAGAGAGCATTTTACTATTAATATTTGTGAAAGACACATGAATAAATCACCCCTTTACCAAGGGTTCAAATCTCAGGCAGCTGCAATATTACAATGTTACTTGAACACTTTATAACAGCCACTTGAAAAAAAAGACAATAAATCACCACCTATCTGGGCGCCCGAACTGCAAGCAAAATAGATAGATGGTAATTAAAGTTAATATAAAAATAAAATAAAAAAGCGCAGTTGAACCACGTTTTTCACTGAAACTAAAGGAGCTATTTTTAGGCAGAGGTGAAGAACGTGTACAAATTTTGTGCAGTAACTCAAAGTGAAGGGAGAAAATGAGAAATGTGGGTTGAGCCAATGCCTCATGCAGTATATGTGGTGGACAGAAGCAACATGTGAATGATAATTCCATTGCCCAAAAGCCCCACTTTCCATGTACAATATGTATGAGTTTTTTTGAAAAAACAAGGATCTGACGTGACGAGCTAAAGCTGTCTCAAAGGCCAAACTTAAAAATTCAATTTCCCAAAAAGAGCTATATTGCAGGCTGATAATTTCTCTATCACAAAGGATAACCGTATCAAGCGAAACGTGCAATTAACTTTTTTGATAATGGGATGCTAATGATTCAAGCTAAGAATGTCTTTGTCTGCAGGTGTAAACCTTCCATCTTCAATGAAGGAGAAACCCATTACCAACAGACCATCCATTCACACCCACATTGATTCTAACTGCTAATTTAGAACAACCAAATTGCATACAAGAGGAGGCAAATATAAGCAGGAGGTCCGATAGAGAACACTTTGTCTGAGGCGTGTGTCCAGTTGACTTCATCAGCACCAGACAACGCCTTCCTATATGTCAATATTGAATGAAGAACAGACGTACATGAACCAATAAAAATAGGAAAACTAATGAAACTGTGAGAAATTGGGTTAGTGGTTGAGACGGGTGAAATCCTACTCAAGCAGCAACCACAATTCTTGACAGGGTGAAACAAGGGTGAAAGCAAACCCCAAATTAACATGTGCATAACCCTCTCGGTAGCTTGGTGCAAAAGCAGTCAGGCTTATTTAACTTAGAGGCAATATGTAAAGTATTTATGCACCACACAAACTGTAATAAAGTGAAAACACAACATTAGAAAAATTCCACACCAATTAATCATTTGATTGAAGTCGACCTTATTATACCTTTAAAGAAACCTTTTCACTACAATTGTGTTGACTTTGCAACAATTGACCAAAGGGTCATGAAATCTCACCAGCCTCATTTATGTCCTGAAGATGGTGTCAGTGACATAATGCAACAGAGACTGAAACGTCAATGTATAACCCATTCTTCCTTTTAGTCTCTGTTAAATTCAATTATTGTGGAGTCTCTGATTCCTATGTCTAGGATAAACGTAATTTTTGATTTTGTGAAGATGGGTGTTGATACGTTGATGACTAGTAAATAATATCCATCTTCAATCTATTTTTGACTTCTGTTATCAATGTATGTGAGAACTGTTCATTAGGAACCCCGGTTTATTGTACTTTTTGCATGTTTTGAATACAAATCAAACTACTTTTTACCAGACCCCGTTAATGTAATTTATCTACTGAATTAATCGTTCAAGGTATATTTCAAATGATTTGAGGGGACATAAGTGGTCACATGACTGAAGACATATTGGATTATTTGAAACATGTTTTTGAGAATAAAACCCATGTAGGCAGCTCTACCTAAGCCCGAAAGGGTGTACTGGGTCGCCCAGAGCTTTTATAGAAGTTTCTAAAAGTGGCATTTTCAGAATTGTGACTTAAAATCCCATTGTATTATAAAAGAGGGTTTTAAATTACAATTCTTTAGAGATCAAACTTGACTTTTTAACATGTTCCCAATTGAAAGTTATCACTTAATAAATGTATTAAGGTAACCCAATGTTATCCTATGGGAGAGATAGGCCTAGTAGTAGTGAAAAATGAATTTAAGAGTTCTTCCCTACCAGGACATGTAAAAGTTAGAAGTACATGTTCAACTTTTTAAATACAGTGCCTGCGCTAGGGGTGACATGTATTATAAAGGAAGGTTAAGGCCTGGCAAAAGGTTTATTTTGCCAGGTCAAAATGGCAGTTTACAACTGCACACACAGGCTGCAATGGCAGGCCTGAGATATGTTTAAAGGGCTACTTAGGTGGGTGGCAGTCATGCTCCTTGGAGGACAGAAGGTCAGGGAGAGGTGCACTCCCCTCTTCCACCTCATTTTCTGTCACCAGGAGCACGGTAATCTCAGACCTCTCAAAGTGTGGTTGAGCTGATTGGTATGGAGAACACCTAGGGGGTTTCTAGGGGTTTTGAGGTCTACTAGGTAGGTGGTCTCCCCCTTGTGCTCCTTCACCTCATAGACCGTGTATGAAAAAACAGGGGACATCCTACTCACATGGAACCAGGGAACTTTACAGTTTTACAGACAACTATGGTTCCTGTGGACAATCAACAAATGATACTTAGTACATAAAAGCACAATCGCAATAATCGAAGGAAAAGAGATGTCTGAAAGAGAAGTGGCATATAACACAAATTTTGTATGAAAATACATTGTTTTATATGATATAATCGAATTATTTTAAATCAAGTGCATGGTGTCCCAAGTGATTGTGAAACCCATATTTCAAGGTTGTGGCTTTTTGTGACATAAAAACAAGGTTTGATCAAAGATGTACAAGACCGTCCATTAAATCAATACGTAATATGTGCTTGCAGCCTTCTTATACAGTAATAGTGGCTGACAATAGTTCGCTTCACTTAGTCGACGATGTTTCAACCCACTTAACAATGTGGGGTCTCCTTAGGACCTAGCAATGAAGGGGCACCTGGGCATGACTGTCAGATAATGTGGTGTGCACCGTGTTGGGGTGAAAAAGGAAGAAGAGTACTCACATAGAGCCCAGCTGGGCACCTATATTGGGGAGGGTACTGACAGTCAGGAAGGCTCAAGGTTGAAAGCCTTAATAATTACAAGAAAGGCAAAAAGCTGTTGTCAGGAATTTCCATGGTAATTGGCTGAACTCTAAATTGGCCTCAAAGCAAATGACGACAATCCGGCTTTTGGTTACCCGGTTTGGAGAGGATAATGGAATGAAAAGGGGCTGCCAAGGTCAGCTGCGTTAATTAATCACGCCCGCCTCGTGGAGAGAACTGCACCTGTCTGTCTCTCCTCGTGAAATTATATTTTGTGAAATTACATTTCACGAAGAGAGACAGACAGGTGCAGTTCTTTTCAAGTGATAATCGTGGTTAATTACCGGGGGGACCGCACCACTAGATGTGGCCATGTGTTTCCTTGCAACAGCAGATACCCTTTGATGTACTACGGCTCTGCTTTTCCCTATCTGAGGGGCCCAGGATAAATTGTCGGCTTATCTGACACCAAAGTAATCAAAGTTTTTCACTTGTTCCAGGGGCGCCTCTCCACCACCATCCTGCCTCTAAAGGAATGGTGGGGGTTCAGTGCCATAAATTTAGATTTTGTGGAATTTATCTAACAGCACCAAGACATACAAAAAGAGGTGAAGTGGTTGAAAAGGGAATGGAGGGCCATCGGGGTTCTAGAAAGAAGGAGTGTGAGATCAGCAAACACGAGAATTGGAGTGCTAATAGCTGCAGACTTTGATGCATCATGCTTGCAGTCTCCCAGCAACTCAACTAGGCAATTTATACATAGACTATATACATTTCACAATGGAGACTTCCGAAATGAATCAGTCTTTTGTCAATTAACTCATATAGGCCCAATGTTTTCACAAATAAATGGTAGATTTGGGACAGAGTTATAGTGTTTTCTGTGATTGAGGCCCATTTGACATTCCTTCTAGTGTTAGTTGTGAGAACCGCTTTTAGGGGAATATTACAGGGTGAGAGTGTAGTCATGAGAGGACTAGCTTGAATTTGAGCACAAAGCCCATCATGGTCGCTGTCCATTCTGGGGACCACCTCCATACCGATCAAATAAGGCCAAAGTTTGATGTCTAAGAAAATATAATTAATATTACTTCTACTCTGACCTCATTTGAAGGTTGGACTAAGAGGAGAATCTGCAAGAGTACAGCCATTCAGTGGCCTCAACCCATGTGTGACCATCAGGTCGGCGATCTGTTTTGCAACCTTTGGTTGCATCTGGCCTGTGTCTGTGACAGCAAAAGACACCACCCGGAGTTTGTGCTCTTCTTTAATCGAGGCTAGAGATAAAATCCCTGCCTGCACTTTAGTGTTACAGCCGCTTACAATTATTTTAGGCCAATCATGAGGCAGCTGATCAATCAAATAAGAGAGTCGTTCAACAATAGCTGATTGTGAATGAGCAAAGAGCTAACGTATATATATGTGTATGTATATGTATATATATATATTCACTGAAAAAACCATGGGTTTCACACACGTTATAGTTAGGAATTAGCATTTAAAAAACCTTGCTAATTCAATGAAAAAACCATAGGTTTCACACACGTTATAGTTAGGAATTAGCATTTAAAAAACCTTAGAAATTCAATGAAAAAACCAAAGGTTTCACACACGTTATAGTTAGCTGGACATTTTACTCGTAAAAAACCATTGAAATTCCCCCGTTATAGTTAGTTAAGCTAACTATAACTCGCGCGCCCGCAATGCACTGCTGATGACGTCACATATTACATCACTCATGACATGGTCAGTGACATCACTCATGACATCACTGATGACATCTCAAATGACATCACTGATGACATCACTGATGACATCATCCCGTGAATGTGTGTTTTTCTGAAAATTAAATATGTTTTATATATGTATATCTCAAGGTCGATGGAAGAATAAATGGGTATATAAGTGTCTAAATGGATGATTTGTTTTTGAAAAATTGATTGTGTAACTGACTGATTAAGTGTATCTTAGTGAATACATGGCTTAGTGAGTAATGTTTAAATATGTAAATATCTGTATCAGTCTCTCACTTTGTGTATAAGTGGCTGCATGGGTTGGTGAGTAGCTACTTGAGTGTCTATATAGGTTATTAGTTGGTTTTTTGAGTATCAGTATAAGTGTCTGATGTCTGTATGGTTCGATGGGGGGTATTACGTAGTGCATAGGTGCATGAATGAGTGACTCACTGTTTGTATGTGTTGAAGATAGTATGTGTGCAGGACTGCATGGGTGGATGAGTGTGTGTATGGGTGTGTTAGTGAATGAATGACTGTCTCTACAGTGTCTTTATGAGTAACTACATATGTTTTTAACTAGTATATGTGACTATTGGTGTATATAAGTGAGTATATGTGAGAGTGAGAGATTGAAAGAGTTCCTGTGTGAATAAGTATGTGTTTCTATAAGTGATTGTTTAAAAGACTAAGTATGTGCAAGTTTCTGTAGAAGTAAGTGTGGTGGTGTGTGTATAACTGTATATGCAAGTAAATGGATGTTTGATTCTTTATTAGCATGAGTGACTATGTGTGTGAGTAACTCTACGGATGAGTGGCATTGTGTAACAGGATGTATAGGTGTATGAGTACATATGATGAGTGAGTACATGTATGAGTGACTGTATAGGACTGTTGGTGAATGAGTGGATGTGTATGTGGATCTTAGAATTACTGAAGAGGTTGTTGTAACTGGTATTGGTATGTCCATTGTTTTGAAAAGTTTAGTCTCTATTTATGAATGTGTGTATCAAAGGTTATATTAGGGTGAGAGGAGGTCTGCCACTCTATCACAAGGATGATGTCATCAGTGATGTCATCAGTGATGTCATTTGAGATGTCATCAGTGATGTCATGAGTGATGTCACTGACCATGTCATGAGTGATGTAATATGTGACGTCATCAGCAGTGCATTGCGGGCGCACGAGTTATAGTTAGCTTAACTAACTATAACGGGGGAATTTCAATGGTTTTTTACGAGTAAAATGTCCAGCTAACTATAACGTGTGTGAAACCTTTGGTTTTTTCATTGAATTTCTAAGGTTTTTTAAATGCTAATTCCTAACTATAACGTGTGTGAAACCTATGGTTTTTTCATTGAATTAGCAAGGTTTTTTAAATGCTAATTCCTAACTATAACGTGTGTGAAACCCATGGTTTTTTCAGTGAATTTGCAAGGTTTTTTAAATGCTAATTTTTTTTTTTTCTTCTATTTTTTTAAACATATTTTTAATTTAATGTTCTAACCTTTTAAAAAGACTATGATTAAATTTTTAAAATTCTTTAATATGTTTTTTTAAATATATTTCATAAAATAAACATGTTATAATTTTTTCCAGTACATTTTTTCCTTTTTTTTTTAGTACGCGTACCGTAAGCTTACGGTAAGCGTACGGTTTACGCAACGCCCGCAATTTATGTACGCTGTTTGCGTATAGTTACGCAATTTGCGTAGCCGCGCGTACTCCGCGTAGGACGCGTACACGTGTACGCTACACGCGCACGTTACGCGGAAGTGTCGGGTAGTGACTGTTATGCGCATGCGCGCAAGCGCGTGTCTTTTTTACGCGCATGCGCACTTTTGCCGTAAGCGCACCGTAAGCGTACCGTAAGCGTACGGTAGGTCATGTGATCATGAAACACAACTTTTGATTGGATGAAACTACTTTCAGTTCTAGAACTCTCCTACACCACACCCATTCCCCTCATTTCTGCTTGTGATCCCTTAGGAGAAGGAGCTGGGTTGTCTTTGTGATACGATGGCAGAACAGCAGAGCCCTTCTGAGAGTGAGGCTAGCACTAGCAGCACTACCTTGAGGCAGAGAGCAAGGAAACAAAAGACCTCTTATGTATGGGATTATTTTACTTTTCCTGAAGGCCAGCTAAAGGTAAATGCACCCTTAGTGACTTGCAAGCTGTGTCAGCGTGTACTTTCAAGAGGTAATCCTGACAGGAAGTATTCCTTTGGGAATCATACCATGATGAGGCACCTCAAGGATGTACACAAAAGGACACATGCTCGACTTTTTGGAGGTAACCCTTCAGAAAGTCAACCAAGCACATCCACAGCAGCTCAGCCTGGACCATCATCTGCAGGGCTGACTCCTTCTTCTGCAGGTCAGGTGAGCCCTTCATCTGTGGGGGGAGCATCTCCTTTTGCTGGCCCTCTGGAAATCGAGGGTTGATATTCGATGTGCCTCTTGTCATGATCTAATTTGTCATAGGGAGACCAGTGTTTCCCTAGTGAACTTCAAAATAGATCAGCACACTTGTCACAGAGACTTATTTTCCCATTCTTTCTTTCCTCTCTCCCTGCATGAACACAACGGCTCTTTTAAGAGCCAACCTTATCTTTCATCTTTTTTTAATATATTTTTTTAAAAACTTTTTTTTTTTTTTTTACCGTACGCGTACGGTGCGCGTAATTTTTTTTTTTTTTTTTTAAAAACCACTAAAAATCAATAATCACATTACAAGGACTTTGAAACACTACAATTATTATTATTGACTTACCATACCCACTCAAAAAAATATTTATTCATTTGTTTTTTTTTTTTAAAAATTGCTTTAAAAATGGTTCTAGTTTTCGAAAATTTTCTATATCAATCTGAAAAAAAAGAAAAAAGTATTAATATTTTTTAAACATTTTAAAATACAGTACACGTATTTACATATTTACCAAAAAATATTTTTGCCTTATTTTTGCTGTTTTCAGAATATATTGCATTTCACTTTAAATTGTGAAAGCAATTGCATTCATCATTTAACAGCGGGCAAAAAAAAAATAACAATCTCAAAGATTGTATTAAAAAACCCAGAATCTCTTCTCACTTAAACTTAACATTACAGAAATGCATAATATTCTAAAAAAATATCATCAAAAAACAATACTTATTTCTTTAAAATACCGTCTGATATTTTTGTTTCAGAAGTATAATCACAATATTATATCTCAAATAACTCCACAATACTTCTGCACCAAAAAATCGCTCCCCCTTTTTCCTACTAATGCAACTGTGAAATCACCAGAGCAAAACGCAATAAATCTCTGCCTGTAATTCCTATTTGCACACAGAGTCATGGTTTGATATTAGGCAAAAAACGAAATTTCTTTGCCAATTTGAAAGCACACTTACTGCTCTTTTTTTTGGGCAAGTGAAAATCACTTTTACAGACTGACACATTATGAAACCACTTTTCAGTTTTTTTAAAAAGCCCATGTCCAGACTGCTTTTTCAGACCACCACCATGTGTATCCTCGGTGACTGCCTACACTCCAGCAAGGGCAACCAGCCTTAGTGATGCTGAATGTATTTGCATTACAGACTGAAACCTCAAAACCCCACTTGCTTGTAAATACTGTGCATGATTATACATGGAAAGGAGCTGGGTGTGTGCTAAGAGTCTGCTTCTTCCCCCAAAAAATCGCTCCCCCTTTTTCCTACTAATGCAACTGTGAAATCACCACAGCAAAACGCAATAAATCTCTGCCTGTAAATCCTATTTGCACACAGAGTCATGTTTTCACATTAGTCACAAAACGAAATTTCTTTGCCAATTTGAATGCACACTTACTGCTCTTTTTTTTTGGCAAGTGAAAATCACTTTTACAGACTGACACATTATGAAACCACTTTTCAGATTTTTTTAAAAAAGCCCATGTCCAGACTGCTTTTTCAGACCACCACCATGTGTATCCTCGGTGACTGCCTACACTCCAGCAAGGGCAACCAGCCTTAGTGATGCTGAATGTATTTGCATTACAGACTGAAACCTCAAAACCCCACTCGCTTCTAAATACTGTGCATAATTCCACATGGTAAGCAGCTGGGTGTGTGCTAAGAGTCTGCTTCTTCCCCCAAAAAATCGCTCCCCCTTTTTCCTACTAATGCAACTGTGAAATCACCAGAACACAACGCAATAAATCTCTGCCTGTAATTCCTATTTGCACACAGAGTCATGTTTTCACATTAGTCCCAAAACGAAATTTCTTTGCCAATTTGAATGCACACTTACTGCTCTTTTTTTTTGGCAAGTGAAAATCACTTTTACAGACTGACACATTATGAAACCACTTTTCAGATTTTTTTTAAAAAGCCCATGTCCAGACTGCTTTTTCAGACCACCACCATGTGTATCCTCGGTAACTGCCTACAATCCAGCAAGGGCAACCAGCCTTAGTGATGCTGAATGTATTTGCATTACAGACTGAAACCTGAAAACCCCACTCGCTTGTAAATACTGTGCATGATTATACATGGAAAGGAGCTGGGTGTGTGCTAAGAGTCTGCTTCTTCCCCCAAAAAATCGCTCCCCCTTTTTCCTACTAATGCAACTGTGAAATCACCAGAGCAAAACGCAATAAATCTCTGCCTGTAAATCCTATTTGCACACAGAGTCATGTTTTCACATTAGTCACAAAACGAAATTTCTTTGCCAATTTGAATGCACACTTACTGCTCTTTTTTTTTGGCAAGTGAAAATCACTTTTACAGACTGACACATTATGAAACCACTTTTCAGTTTTTTTAAAAAGCCCATGTCCAGACTGCTTTTTCAGACCACCACCATGTGTATCCTCGGTGACTGCCTACACTCCAGCAAGGGCAACCAGCCTTAGTGATGCTGAATGTATTTGCATTACAGACTGAAACCTCAAAACCCCACTTGCTTGTAAATACTGTGCATGATTATACATGGAAAGGAGCTGGGTGTGTGCTAAGAGTCTGCTTCTTCCCCCAAAAAATCGCTCCCCCTTTTTCCTACTAATGCAACTGTGAAATCACCACGGCAAAACGCAATAAATCTCTGCCTGTAAATCCTATTTGCACACAGAGTCATGTTTTCACATTAGTCACAAAACAAAATTTCTTTGCCAATTTGAATGCACACTTACTGCTCTTTTTTTTTGGCAAGTGAAAATCACTTTTACAGACTGACACATTATGAAACCACTTTTCAGATTTTTTTTAAAAAGCCCATGTCCAGACTGCTTTTTCAGACCACCACCATGTGTATCCTCGGTGACTGCCTACACTCCAGCAAGGGCAACCAGCCTTAGTGATGCTGAATGTATTTGCATTACAGACTGAAACCTCAAAACCCCACTCGCTTCTAAATACTGTGCATAATTCCACATGGTAAGCAGCTGGGTGTGTGCTAAGAGTCTGCTTCTTCCCCCAAAAAATCGCTCCCCCTTTTTCCTACTAATGCAACTGTGAAATCACCAGAACAAAACGCAATAAATCTCTGCCTGTAATTCCTATTTGCACACAGAGTCATGTTTTCACATTAGTCCCAAAACGAAATTTCTTTGCCAATTTGAATGCACACTTACTGCTCTTTTTTTTTGGCAAGTGAAAATCACTTTTACAGACTGACACATTATGAAACCACTTTTCAGATTTTTTTTAAAAAGCCCATGTCCAGACTGCTTTTTCAGACCACCACCATGTGTATCCTCGGTAACTGCCTACACTCCAGCAAGGGCAACCAGCCTTAGTGATGCTGAATGTATTTGCATTACAGACTGAAACCTGAAAACCCCACTCGCTTGTAAATACTGTGCATGATTATACATGGAAAGGAGCTGGGTGTGTGCTAAGAGTCTGCTTCTTCCCCCAAAAAATCGCACCCCCTTTTTCCTACTAATGCAACTGTGAAATCACCAGAGCAAAACGCAATAAATCTCTGCCTGTAAATCCTATTTGCACACAGAGTCATGTTTTCACATTAGTCACAAAACGAAATTTCTTTGCCAATTTGAATGCACACTTACTGCTCTTTTTTTTTGGCAAGTGAAAATCACTTTTACAGACTGACACATTATGAAACCACTTTTCAGTTTTTTTAAAAAGCCCATGTCCAGACTGCTTTTTCAGACCACCACCATGTGTATCCTCGGTGACTGCCTACACTCCAGCAAGGGCAACCAGCCTTAGTGATGCTGAATGTATTTGCATTACAGACTGAAACCCCAAAACCCCACTCGCTTCTAAATACTGTGCATGATTCCACATGGTAAGCAGCTGGGTGTGTGCTAAGAGTCTGCTTCTTCCCCCAAAAAATCGCTCCCCCTTTTACCTACTAATGCAACTGTGAAATCACCAGAGCAAAACGCAATAAATCTCTGCCTGTAATTCCTATTTGCACACAGAGTCATGTTTTCACATTAGTCCCAAAACGAAATTTCTTTGCCAATTTAAATGCACACTTACTGCTCTTTTTTTTTGGCAAGTGAAAATCACTTTTACAGACTGACACATTATGAAACCACTTTTCAGATTTTTTTTAAAAAGCCCATGTCCAGACTGCTTTTTCAGACCACCACCATGTGTATCCTCGGTGACTGCCTTCACTCCAGCAAGGGCAACCAGCCTTAGTGATGCTGAATGTATTTGCATTACAGACTGAAACCTCAAAACCCCACTCGCTTCTAAATACTGTGCATGATTATACATAGAAAGGAGCTGGGTGTGTGCTAAGAGTCTGCTTCTTCCCCCAAAAAATCGCTCCCCCTTTTTCCTACTAATGCAACTGTGAAATCCCCAGAGCAAAACGCAATAAATCTCTGCCTGTAATTCCTATTTGCACACAGAGTCATGTTTTCACATTAGTCCCAAAACGAAATTTCTTTGCCAATTTAAATGCACACTTACTGCTCTTTTTTTTTGGCAAGTGAAAATCACTTTTACAGACTGACACATTATGAATCCACTTTTTAGATTTTTTTAATTGCACATGTCCAGACTGCTTTTTCAGACCACCACCATGTGTATCCTCGGTGACTGCCTACACTCCAGCAAGGGCAACGAGCCTTAGTGATGCTGAATGTATTTGCATTACAGACTGAAACCTCAAAACCCCACTCGCTTCTAAATACTGTGCATGATTATACATGGAAAGGAGCTGGGTGTGTGCTAAGAGTCTGCTTCTGCACCAAAAAATCGCTCCCCCTTTTTCCTACTAATGCAACTGTGAAATCACCAGAACAAAACGCAATAAATCTCTGCCTGTAATTCCTATTTGCACACAGAGTCATGTTTTCACATTAGTCCCAAAACAAAATTTCTTTGCCAATTTAAATGCACACTTACTGCTCTTTTTTTTTGGCAAGTGAAAATCACTTTTACAGACTGACACATTATGAATCCACTTTTTAGATTTTTTTAAAAAGCCCATGTCCAAACTGCTTTTTCAGACCACCACCATGTGTATCCTCGGTGACTGCCTACACTCCAGCAAGGGCAACCAGCCTTAGTGATGCTGAATGTATTTGCATTACTGACTGCAACCTCAAACCCTTAAAGTATTCCTTATTTTTACCAGTACACCTTAATTTATCATGAAAAAATAGTCCATATTATTTTACATGTTCCTCACATTTAAATTTCTCCCAAAACAGAAAATAATAAACACAACTTCTACAAAAGGAATTCCAATTCTATTATTCATTTCTTAATTTACCATATACATCCCCTCTCAAACTCATAACTCACCTTTTAAATTAGTTAGTTGTGAAAGAAATGTGGCACTCAAACAGCAGATTATCAGAGCCAGGATCTCTGTTCTCTACACCTCTCTCCTCTCAGCAGAACTAGAAAATGGCAAAGTTTCCCTCTATTTTTCCACACATATACATGTAAGTTTCAAATCTCAGTGCTTCCCCCTTTTTTTCAAATGTAATCACACATTTCTATTGGTTGAAAACCAACCCTTTTCTTAAAGTACCCTTCCCCCAACTTGACTTCTGCCTGCTACCATAGCAACACCTCATGGAACACTGCTGTGTGGAGTTAGGTCAGAAGTTCGCCCAACAATGTTTCAATTCCACAGAGCAAGAGTGCTTGACTTTTCAAACCTTACAGCAAATCCATAGTACTGTTCTATGGTAACACATTTTTCTGTACCAATACAAAACATACTTCTATCAATTTACACATACAGCCTAGTTTTTAGTGTAGAATGGTATGAAACAGCCAATCAGTTCTTTTAAAAAAAAAAAATATGTATGCCTCCATTTCCAAACTGTTTTTCATTTCTTTTTCCCATTCTACTGAATTACACCTCCTGAGTGCATCCAGATCTCCTTTGAAGATGTTCACAGTGTGGATTGTAGGGCACAGCTATGTCTTCTGGAGTGAAAAGTTTGCAGAGAAAACAGGTATGGTGAGAGACCTTGCTTTGCCAAATGTAGACATTAAATGGATTGGTCAGAGAGGGTTAAAGTGGCACCAATTGATGCCATTGGTGAAATCCTTCATGCAAATCCAACACCCTGACCTCATAATAGTGCACTGTGGTGGCAATGACCTAGGCACTTTAACTGGGGTAGGTCTGGAAATGCTTATGAAGGACACCTTTGCACAACTGTTTTCTCTTTTCCCTAAAACTGCCTTTGTGTTTTCCAACATATGCCAAAGGCAAAAATGGAACTGGTCCAATCATTTCTGTCCGCAAATTGACAAAGCAAGGAAGCACGTCAACTAATCTGTTTCTGCTTTCCTCCGTGACTATGGTATGGGTGCCATTTACCACAACAACTTGCGTTATGACATGCAAGACATTTATAGAGGAGATGGTGTGCACTTCAATGATGAAGGGAACAGAGTCTTCCTCTTGAACCTTAGACTCTGCATCGGTACTTACTTGTAGGTACCACTTAAAAAATCACTTCAAAAACACAACGGCTCTTTTTAGAGCCCCCTAATATCTAAACTCTTAAATCTGCATTTCATTTCTTTTTTTATTTTTTTTTTCTTCCGTACGCTTACCGTAAGCTTACCGTACGCGTACCCCGTGATTTTTTTAAAAATCAATAAATGTTTTCTTTGTACTTTTCTGTCCTTCTTTGACCCCCTCACAAATGTAAGGGGGTCTGTAACTCTCCTCCTTGCCCCCTTTTCTTGTTTTCACTCTTTTTATTCTGAGTGAAACACACAAAATGGCGGCCGCCGCTTCCTGGTTTCGACCGATTCGAATGTTTACTAAGATCTAACAACCAATCAGAATCGCGCTCGCGCACGCCACCGTACGCGTACGGTAAGCTTACGGTAAGCGTACCGTAAGCTGGCTCAGATATATATATTGATTTAAAGGCTATTTTCTCAGAATCTACTGAACAGATTTACACCAAACCTACAAAAGGCACTTCCTTGACCTAGGGACTACCTCTCTGCCAAATTTCTAGTAATTCTGTTCAGCCGTTCGGGCTGTAGCCCTGTCTAAAGGTCCTATGGAAAAATGCATGGGAAAAACGCGTTTTGGGACCCCCCTTTTATCTCAACCCC
This sequence comes from Triturus cristatus, assembly GCF_964204655.1. NCBI lineage: Eukaryota > Metazoa > Chordata > Amphibia > Caudata > Salamandridae > Triturus > Triturus cristatus. Next base: position 1,547,552,199 of record NC_140590.1, read on the forward strand.
CGCTTGACGAATCCCCCCGAGACTTTCAGGGTAGGAGCGGAGCGTAGCGCCCCACCTATTTTGAGAAATTCGCGAGGATTCGTCGACCGGCGCCAAAGTTATTCAAAATAGAATGTTGCGGATTTCCTATGGAAAAGGGGTCCTAACTATAACTACCTACTGGCGACCGCCAGTAGGTAATATATATATATATATATATATATATATTACCTACTGGCGGTCGCCAGTAGGTAGTTATAGTTAGGACCCCTTTTCCATAGGAAATCCGCAACATTCTATTTTGAATAACTTTGGCGCCGGTCGATGAATCCTCGCGAATTTCTCAAAATAGGTGGGGCGCTACGCTCCGCTCCTACCCTGAAAGTCTCGGGGGGATATGTCAAGCGGGGGCTGAGATAAAAGGGGGGTCCCAAATATATATATACATATATATATATATATATATATATATATATATATATATATATATATATATATTATCTACTGGCGGTCGCCAGTAGATAGTTATAGTTAGGACCCTGTTTCCATAGGAAATCCGCAACATTCTATTTGGAATAACTTTGGCGCCGGTCGATGAATCCTCGCGAAATTTTCAAAATAGGTGGGGCGCTACGCTCCGCTCCTACCCTGAAAGTCTCGGGGGGATTCGTCAAGCGGGGGCTGAGAAAAAAGGGGGGTCCCAAAACGCGTTTTTCCCATGCATTTTTCCATAGGACCTTTAGACACAGCTACAGCCCGAACGGCTGAACAGAGTTACTTGAAATTTGGCAGAGAGGTAGTCCTCAGGTCAAGGAAGTGCCTTTTGTAGGTCTGGTGTAAATCTGTTCAGTAGTTCCTGAGAAAATAGCATTTAAATCAATATATATATGTGGGCGGAGCCTAACCACACATCTCATCCTGAGATCTGATTGGCTGTCAGCACTTCATCCAAGAAGTGTTGGCAGCCATCTTGGGACCAATATACATGATAGCATCTCATTAAAAAGCATTGCAGTTAATAGAAGATTTTAAGACTTTAGTTACATTATAAATCATTTGTTGATGGTACCATACTCATTTTAGGAATTGTGGTATGTTCTAAGGTGATTTCACCATGTGAAAAAGCCTTCTGCTGGGATATCATGATTGAGAGAAAAATATTTTCTCATGCTTTTACCACAGAGGTTTGGAAGGTGATCTATAAGCTAAACTGAGAGCTTATTTTCTGTAAATTCACATTATCTTTCTCAGTCATGTGAGAATGAAGTCTGACATTCTCAGTAAAACATGTACATCCAACAAGGGCAGAGACTGTCAGTTGATTCCTTTGTGTTCTACTGCAGCTTTCCAGAGTGTTCCAAAGAACTACTAGAGCGCTAACCGTCCTACTTATGATAAATGTATGGCACACCTGAAGCCATCTTGCTTGGATTAAAGTGGTAACTCTTAAAACATTTAATTTAAAAAGGAACAAAATGAGGTGGTTCATTTTTCCATAAAAAGTATGATTAGTGCTGCATAAAGAAAAATTAGGGCACATTTTGAGTGACTTCTCAAATCCTGGCATGCAGACTGAAACATGCACTTTCAATACCAGCAGCAGTTTTCCCTGGTGAGCAGTAGCTTTACTACAGTGATCTAATGAGCAAAAAGAGTGCTAACATTCTGATTTTATGGCAAATGTGTGACACATTTGAATGCCTTCTTGATGGAATCAAAGTAAAAAACTGAAAGTATTTCCTACTGAGGAGACTGCAGTAAATGAGGAAATTAGGAAACTTCATAACAAATAAGTCTCCCAAGATGGCCACCAGAGACAAAAGAGCCCAAATGTAGCCCAAATATCACCCAGATGTAGCCCAAGTATAGCCCAATGACAGAATGTCCAAGAATGTTCTTAAAAACAACTAGAGCACTTACTGTCTTCATTATGACAAAAGTATGGCACACCTGAAGCCATCTTGATTGGAAAAAACTGGTAACACTTAAAACATTTAATATAAAAAGGAACACAATGAGGGGGTTCATTTTGCCATAGAAATTATGATTAATGCTGAAGAAAGAAAATGAGGGCACATTTTGAGTGACTTCTCAAATCCTCTTCTATTTCATTAAAAAATTCTGACATGCAGACTGAAACATGCACTTTTAATACCAGGAGCAGACTTCCATGGTGAGCAGTAGTTTTACTACAGTGATCTAACGAGCAACTAGAGTGCTAACATTCAGAATTCATGGCAAATGTGTGACATATCTGAATACCTTCATGATGGAATCAAAGTAAAAAACTGAAAGCATTTCCGACTGAGGAGACTGCAGTACATGAGGAAATTAGGAAACTTCATAACAAATAAATCTCCCAAGATGGCCACCGGAGACAAAAGAGCCCAAATGTAGCCCAAAATCACCCAGATATAGCCCAAATATAGCCCAATGACAGAAGTGTGCAAAACACTTATTATTTTGTGTTTTTGCAGTGTTATATAGTGCAGACTTGTCAGGTATTGGAGTGCTTTACATGAGCATTGGTTACATCACACAAGAACAAATTCATTTTGGTTGTAGACATGGGGAGACTAAGTGATTTGACCAGAATCACAGAATGTCGAGCTGAAGCAGAAACTTCAACCTGGTTCCCCAGTTGCAAAGTCTGCAGTTCTGGAAGTAACACCACATCCTCTCCCCTAAGTGCAACATTTAATCAAGTTGTCAACTAGATAAAAAAACATAAAGATAACAAATAATTTAAAAGTGCTTTGTCGCTATTTGAAAACTCAGAAAATATGTCCTTATTTTAGTCTTTTAGAGCACTAACCATAATTTTGATGCCAATAAGACCCTCTCATATATGTAATTTCTAAAGGAATGCTCTAGGTATTACAGTTTTGATTACATCAAGATGATGTCAGGCGCTCCACACTTTTGTAATAAATATAGAATGTTAGCAATCTAGTTGTTCATTAGGATACTGTTGAGAGGCAGAGGCCAGGGGCACGGACTCTGAAAATTGAAGGCAGGTAGGAGGGTGCAAAGGCAACAATTTAACCACACTGAGCAGGCAGGAAGGGCCGTGGAAGCACAACAGACTATGGAGGGCAGTGGAAAGGGGGGCAGGGGCAACAAACCAACAATACAGGACTTGCAAGAGAGGCTGTTGGAGGGAAGATCTATTACGGGTCAAGGAAGCTAGGGGCGGTCCCCAGAGCCCCGGGAGCCACCACAGAACTGAGCAGGAGAGTGAGTCAGGGACAAAAGGGGCACCTTAATTTGAGCCGGGGTGCCTAGGAACGCTTGCTCCAAAAATGAAGAAAACAGACATATGAGACATGGAATTGGAGGCAGAATACAATGGCAGTTTAATGAGAAGATGCAACTTCAAAGAAACCGCAGAATAGAGACCTAAAGTACAAAATACAGAATCCAGATAATCATACAGCTGTCATGATATTCTCTGTATCTCAATTAATGGACTGACAGAGAGAGAGAGAAAACACAACTATAAATGCATCATGAGAAACAAGTTACACCAAGGAAAATGTTACCTAGGGACACTCACATTTACTCTTAGAGCAAGCATTCCTGCAATTACAATACAACATCTTTTAAATGCAAAAGTAAAGAGAACAATGGTTAAACATAACATGACATTTCATATAGGTAAAATAGAATAAGATACTTCAAGCAAAGCCGAGCAAGACATTTTAAGCAAAGGAAGACAAGAGCTCCCAGTTCTTGGGGAAAACCTGCACAGCCTGTTAACCTACATACAGACGGCGAGGTTGTCCGTCGATATCTGTGGGTGCTCCCTTTTTATATCATTTTGTGGGCTCCTTTGCACGCTACATCTACCTACGTATGCTACCCAAAAGCTTCGTCTGCAGATTTTACCAGACATTTCGTCATTTACCCACTTAATGCTGACAATGGACTGGGTGAAAAGGTCAGTCTCTCAGGCCAATCGCTTATCGTAAGTTCCATAGAGCAAGCAGAAAATAATGGGTATTGTACAGGAATTCAATATATTCATGTATAAAATCTCCTCAGTTCTCCTAACTTGACGCTCTGCGGTTGCCACTTCCTTAAAAGCGGGAAACCTGCCCAGGAAGCAAGTACCAGTCCAGGATGCAGCCTACTGTATGTCGACAGCTTCAGGGGGATGTTGAACTTTGATACCGAGCACGGAGCACTCGGGTAGGGTGGGGGCTACTAGTTTGGAGCAGAAGGCCTCGCAGACCTGCCTTCAGACTGCTATACACTAAAATTGCAGAGCTATGGTCAATTTAACAAAGAGGCCTACATATTGAACAGAAGGGCCTACACAGGGGTTTTATGCTGGCTGAGTGGTAAGGATGTCTCAGGATAATTATATAGCAACACAGGACCCGCTGGTCAATTTAATACAGCCTACAAATGCGGCTGGCAGGGCAAGGACAAGGGTCTCATACTTCAGGTGTGGACAGAACGGGCCAGGGGCCCCCTGTGATACAAAATCTACCCTCCTTCAAGGCTGTGGCAATGTAATAGACCATTGTGGGCAGAAGGAAGAGGCAATGGTAGTACAACCATACATGCCAACAGACCCGATTCAGCCAGGAAACGTCCAATGTTTTTAAGCTCAAATGGGATTTATTTGATCTGTCTCCTGTCTACAATATCCTCTTTTTCAATGTAACTCAAAGGGGAAAATCAATACCCCAGTTTTTTTTCAAAATCTCCCTCTTACCAAGTTCAAAATGTTCGCAAGTATGGTACATTGGATCATGGAAGGAAATGTGATAGGGACATGGACTTGGATAACAGAGGACAGGAGAGACATGGAGAGGTGCACCAAACTGACCCTGCAGGGCAGGCATCAGGGTTTGCAGCAGCACAATACACCACACAGGGCATGCAGGACGGGAGTGCAGCACAACAATCCATAGAAAGCAAGAGGGAGGGGACAGGACCATGCACATGGACAACAGAGAACAGAGGGGCAAGAGGCAATGGTAGCTAGCTGACCATAATGGACAGACAGGAGAGAAGGCTGCAGCATAACAGACCATAAAGGGCAGGAGGGACGGATCAGGGGCATTACAATGGAACAGACAAGCCAGGAGGGAGGGAGTAGGGGTCTGCACATGTAAACAGAGGGCTGGGGGCAAGGGGGCAGGGCAGGAGCAGCAAGATGGCCATGGAGGTCAGGCAGGATGGGCACTAGAAGCAAGACACAACATGAAGAGCAACAGTGAGACTGTGATGGCATACACACAGACCATGGAGGGAAGGTGGGAGGGGGTCAGGGGCAGCTAACTGACCACACAGGGAAGGTGGGAGGGGCCATGGCAGCACAGAAGACCATGCATGGCAAGTGGGAGGGCTAGTGGCAGCACAATGGCTATGATGGGCAAGAAGGAGGGTGCAGGGGCATGCACAAAGGACGATGGAGGATAGAAGGGAGGGTCAGGACCTGTGCACAGACAAGAAAGTTCAGGGGAAGGGGCCTCACAACAGACCACACGGGGCAGGCAGGAGGAGCAGTTGCAGCACAACAGACCAGGGAGGGCAGAAGGGTGTGGCAGTACAATGGACCATGTAGGACAGGAGGAAGAGGATAGAGGCATGGCATGTGGACAGGCAGGGTGGAGGTGGCAGGGACAGGTTACAGTCATCTGACAATGCTAGGCAGGTGGGAGGGGAGTGGCAGCTCAACAGAACACTCAGAGTAGATAGGAGTGGCAGGTCCATGGGACATGGTGGGCAAAAAGGATGGAGCAGGGGCATGCACAAAGACATCGGAGGGCAGGGGGAAGGAGAATAGGGGCAGCAAGCTAAGCACAGAGTTTAAGCAGGAGGTCAATGATGGGGCATAGAATTGGGCAATGGAGGGCAGGAGGAGTGGACTGGTACATCATACTAAATTGAGGGCAGTGGCAGCACATCAGACCATGCATGGCAGGAGGGAGGAGGCTAGTCCATGGATTCACACAACAGAGGATAGGGAGGAGGGGATGGGGCAGCAAGCTAACTGTTCAGAGAAGGCGGGTATTAGAAACTTTATTGTTTTTAAAACATTTTGTCTGTGCAAACTACTTAAAATATGAACAAGTATGCAGCATAATCTCACTTTTATTCAGGAAGAAGAAGACGTTAGTGACTGTGACTCCGGGCTCACTTGGCAAAACACCCCCTGACCCTCCACCCCCTATCGCAAAATGTAATGCCCGTGAAAAGGGTAGGTGAACACAGTGTTATATAGAACAGAGTCCTGAGAGCACGATTGAAAATGAAAACTAGATATAGTGTATGGTATAAACTATGCACCAAAAAGTGTGATATAAGATGAACCAGGCGTGAAATATAATATGCAATACATTGTGCGCAATGACAGATTCATTGGAGAGCGCGAGATAGCACAGGCACTAGCGTGTGCTATGCGATATGCGCCTTGGAGTGTAATATGCACAGGGCAGTGTTGTGTAACCTAACTAGTCTCTAAAGTTGTAATATAAAATATGTGCTGGGGAGTGTAACGTTGCATATGCACTGTGACAAAGATATGGATCCCAAATTGTAATATGTATGGCATAGCACTGTGCGTTATAACATAGGCATCGAGGAAGGCACGTTAGATGGGGCAATATAACCCGTGCGAAGACAAGTGTGGCATGACATTTTCACGGGGTGGTGTTACAGTGCACATGGGCTAGAGAGTGTCATAGCATATGCACTAGCTAGTGGAATACAATACAGAGGTGTGTGGCACTCGGCAGGCAATGGTGGGTGTAACACAGCATTGGGCTCTGTCAGGAGCGCGCTGTGACTCGCAAGTGATGTTCGTCCCCTTTCCAGTGAGTAAAATAAAAAGTATTACACATCCGGCAGTGGATGTGTGTTTTATTAACTGTGAGGGGGGTTTCTTGCATAGTTTTGGTCGAATTTTTGTCGAATCCCCTTTGAATGGCTTGGTGTGCATGTGTATTAAATGTGCCCGTCAATAGCTACCCATGTTTGTATAAATAAACGACAAGGGTGTCTACCGGGATTAGGCACGGTAGAGCATCAGACATGTCAGAGCTTCACTAGTGGTGTAAATACATTCCACGTGGATTAATTGCATGCATAGTCGCCTTTTAATGAATATCACGCAAATCGTCATGGTGATAGGTACGTACGGTTTGTCCAGCATGTCCTAGGTGTGTCTATAAATATATATTTTTTAAAAATAATAAAAAACAGTGGCCGGCCCTGGGGATTGGGGTCAAAAAAATATAATTAGGAGACAGGCCCTGGGGGATGGGGTCATCAGGGCCAATAAATTAGAATAAGAAGGGGAACCACACAGCCCCCCTTCTTAAAAAAATAAAATAAATAAAAGACTGGCATCGTGCCGGAGGCCATGCCCCCTCCATGCAGCACTCTGCAAACGCGCCCCCAACAGGCATCTCCAGTATGCGCCAGGGAGCTGCGCTGCAGACAGGTGTTCTGAGGCCAAGCCCCTTTTTACACCTCTCTGCAACGCAGCTCTGTGGCGCTTACTGGAGGTACCTAGTGGTCTAGTGTGACCCTAGGGACCCTTAGGATTCAAGGGGACTTAATCTCTCAACTTAGAACAGCCACAGGGCGCGTTTACACAGTGGTGAAGGGAGGGGACGGGGCCTGAGGTGACGTGTGCAAACACGCACCATGGCACGTTTTAAATTGGGGATATAATTTCCCTTCAATACTGAGGGCCCCTGGGGGCTAACTAGCCCACCAAGTGCTTCCAGTAAGCGCCACTGAGCTGCATTGCAGAGAGGTGGTCCAGGCCGTGCCACTTTTTACACCTCTCTGCAACGCAGCTCTGTGGCACTTACTGGAGGTACCTAGTGGGCTAGTTGGACCCTAGGGACCCTCAGGACTCAAATGAACTTAATCTCCCAACTAAAAACGGACACAGGGCGTGTTTACACAATGGTGAAAGGAGGGGACGGGGCCTGAGTTAACGTGTGCAAAAACGCCCTGTGGCCTGTTTTAAGAGGTAGTTTTAATCCCCATGCCCTATTATATACTAGGGGCTTATAGAGGAGGTAAGGCTAATCACAGGGGGACCCCAACGCATAATGTTCCCTAGTGTATGTAGGTGTTTTCACTGTATTCTAAGTGTCTTTTAACATAGCACTGGCTCTAGGACTGGTTAGTCAGACTCAGTTACCACCAGTATCCGTCTGAAAAAGTTGAGGGTACAGGATGATTTTGCAACAAGGCTTCTTTCTGCTCTTCTTTTTGTTCTTTCTGCACGTTATCCTTCTTCCTGCACTTATCTTCGTATTTGAGGACTTCTGTTGCTTCTTTCTGCACTTCTTTTGTTTCTTTCTGTGCATTTTTTCTTCTTTCTTCACATGTCCTATCTCTGTAGGCATAGTTAGAAATTAGCATTTAAAAAACCTTTGAAATTAACAGAAAAAACCATAGGTTTCAGGCACGTTATAGTTAGGAATTAGCATTTAAAAAACCTCAGAAATTCACTGAAAAAAACATAGGTTTCAGGGGTGTTATAGTTAGCTGGACTTTTCACTTGTACAAAACCATTGAAATTCCCCCGTTATAGTTAGTTCAGCTAACTATAACTCGCGCGCCCGCAATGCACTGCTGATGACGTCACATATTACATCACTCATGACATGGTCAGTGACATCACTCATGACATCACTGATGACATCTCAAATGACATCACTGATGACATCACTGATGACATCATCCTTGTGATAGAGTGGCAGACCTCCTCTCACCCTAATATAACCTTTGATACACACATTCAAAAATAGAGACTAAAATTTTCAAAACAATGGACATACCAATACCAGTTACAACAACCTCTTCAGTAATTCTAAGATCCACATACACATCCACCCATTCACCAACAGTCCAATACAGTCACTCATACATGTACTCACTCATCATATGTACTCATACACCTATACATCCTGTTACACAATGCCACTCATCCATAGTTACTCACACACATAGTCACTCATGCTAATAAAGAATCAAACATACATTTACTTGCATATACAGTTATACACACACCACCACACTTACTTCTACGGAAACTTACACATACTTAGTCTTTTAAACAATCACTTATAGAAACACATACTTATTCATACAGGAACTCTTTCAATCTCTCACTCTCACATATACTCACATATATACACCAATAGTCACATATACTAGTTTAAAACATATGTAGTTACTCATAAAGACACTATTGAGACAGTCATTCACTCACTAACACACCCATACACACACTCATCCACCCATACAGTCCTGCACACATACTGTGTTCAACCCATACAAATAGTGAGTCACTCATTCATGCACCTATGCACTACGTAATACCCCCACCGAACCATGCAGACACTCAGACTGATACTCAAAAAACCAACTAATAACCTATATAGACACCCATGTAGCTACTCACCAACCCATGCAGCCACTTATACACAAAGTGAGAGACTGATACAGATATTTACATATTTAAACATTACTCACTAAGCCATGTATTCACTATGATACACTTAATCAGTCAGTTACACAATCAATTTTTCAAAAACAAATCATCCATTTAGACACTTATATACCCATTTATTCTTCCATCGACCTTGAGATATACATATATAAAACATATTTAATTTTCAGAATAACACACATTCACTGGATGATGTCATCAGTGATGTCATCAGTGATGTCATTTGAGATGTCATCAGTGATGTCATGAGTGATGTCACTGACCATGTCATGAGTGATGTAATATGTGACGTCATCAGCAGTGCATTGCGGGCGCGCGAGTTATAGTTAGCTGAACTAACTATAACGGGGGAATTTCAATGGTTTTGTACAAGTGAAAAGTCCAGCTAACTATAACACCCCTGAAACCTATGGTTTTTTCATATATATATATATATATAATCTACTGGCGGTCGCTAGTAGATAGTTATAGTTAGGATCATGTTTCCATAGGAAATCCGCAACATTCTATTTGGAATAACTTTGGCGCCGATTGACGAATCCTCGCGAAATTTTCAAAATAGGTGGGGCGCTCCGCTCTGCTCCTTCCCTGAAAGTCTCGGGGGGATTCGTCAAGCGGGGGCTGAGAAAAAGGGGGGTCCCAAAACACGTTTTCCCCATGCATTTTTCCATAGGACATTTAGTCCCAGCTACAGCCCGAACGGCTGAACAGAATTACTTGAAATTTGGCAGAGAGGTAGTCCTCAGGTCAGGGATGTGCCTTTTGCAGGTCTGGTGTAAATCTGTTCAGTATTTCCTGAGAAAATAGCATTTAAAAGCATATATATATCTATAAGCGCGCACCGTGCGCGTACGGTAAAACTTACCGAACGCGCACGCTGCCGTGCGCGAGCGCGATTCTGATTGGTTGTTAGATCTTAGTAAACATTCGAATCGGTCGAAACCAGGAAGTGTCAGCCGCCATTTTGTCTCTCGCAGTCTGAGGGGGTGAAAAACAAAGGTGGAGAACGTGAAAAGGGGGCAGGGTGGACAGTTCCTGACCCCCTAGCCTTTGTCAGGGGGTCCCAGAAGGACCACCAAGGGCCAAAATTTCCTTTAATTGTTTTGCGAAAAATCGCGGAGTACGCGTAGCGTGCGCGTACGGTAGAAACGGAAAAATTCCGCGAACTGCGTAACGTGGGCACGCTGTGCGCGAAGCGCACCGCGCGCCCACAGCGCGCGCACGGTGCGTATAACTCACGCGACCACAATCCTCTGCTAATGACGTCAGATATTACATCACTGATGACATATGTGTCTTTCTGAAAAAAAAATATTTGTAATATATGTATAGCTAAAAATTAATGGAAGAAGACATGGGTAAATAAGTGTCTAAATACAGTGATGTAATATCTGACGTCATCAGCAGAGGATTGCGGTCGCGTGAGTTATAGTTGCCTGCACTAACTATAACGGGGGAATTTCAATGGTTTTTCACGAGTGAAATGTCCAGCTAACTATAACATGTGTGAAACCTATGGTTTTTTAAGTGAATATATATATATATATTACCTACTGGCGGTCGCCAGTAGGTAGTTATAGTTAGGACCCTCTTTCCATAGGAAAACCGCAACATTCTATTTGGAATAACTTTGGCGCCGGTCGACGAATCCTCGCGAAATTTTCAAAACTAATGGGGCGCTACGCTCCGCTCCTACCCTGAAAGTCTTGGGGGGATTCGTCAAGCGGGGGCTGAGAAAAAAGGGGGGTCCCAAAACGCGTTTTCCCCATGCATTTTTCCATAGGACCTTTAGACACAGCTACAGCCCAAACGGCTGAACAGAATTACTTGAAATTTGGCAGAGAGGTAGTCCTCAGGTCAAGGAAGTGCCTTTTGTAGGTCTGGTGTAAATCTGTTCAGTATTTCCTGAGAAAATAGCATTTAAATCAATATATATATCTGTAAGCACGCTCCGAGCGCGCACCGTAAGCTTACCGTACGCGTACGGTGCCGTGCGCGAGCGCGATTCTGATTGGCTGTTAGATCTTAGTAAACATTCAAATCGGTCGAAACCAGGAAGTGTCGGCCGCCATTTTCTCTCTCGCACTCTGAGGGTGGGGAGGAAAAACTAAGTTGGATAACAACGAAAAGGGGCAGACTAGACAGCTCCTGACCCCCTTGCCTTGGTCAGGGTGTCCCAGAAGGACCCCCCAGGCCAAAAATTAATTTTTTTTTTTTTTAAAAAAAACGGCGAATACGCGTACGGTAAAAAAAAAAAAAAGAAAAAAAAATTCCACATATATCCCCCCCCCCGTGTGCAAAAGGTGCCCGCAGGGCACCTTTTGTGCTTGGCATATGGCTATTTGAAGAACATGTAATAGCTACCCTTTCACATCGATGCGCATAATATGTCCTCCGTGTGCGGACGGTGCGCGAAGCACATCGTGCGTACATGGCCCATCCAGCGTAACGTGGGCACGCGGTGCGCGTAGCGCACCGTGTGCCCACCGTGCGTGCACGGCACTAACTGCGTAAAGTGGGTGCGCGGTGCGCGAAGCGTACCGCGTGCTCACTGTGCGCGCACGGTGCGCAATCCTCTGCAATCCTCTGCTGATGACATATGTGTCTTTATGAAAAAAAAATATTTGTAATATATGGATAGCTAAAATTTAATGGAAGAAGACATGGGCAAATAAGTGTCTAAATACAGTATTAGCATCAGCAGAGGATTGCGGTCGCGTGAGTTATAGTTGCCTGCACTAACTATAACGTGGAATTTCATTGGTTTTTTACGAGTGAAATGTACAGCTAACTATAACTTGTGTGAAACCTATGGTTTTTTCAGTGAATATATATATATATATATATATATATATATATATCTATATTAAATATGGCAATGTGTCTGACCTCGCATGGGAAGCCTGTAGAGATACCTATGCCCAATACTTCTCTTCTATCAGTTGTAATTCTTTTAATTTTAACAGACAGCTCATCCTTATCCAAATCATCAAGCCACCAGAGGCTCTACCTGCTGCTGATGGTATAGCGTTAGATGAAAAGGAGATGTACCCTGACCTAAATACCAGCTCTGTTGCCCATGTCTCCCGGAGTAGGACAATATGATGCTGGTTTATGAAAGAGCCCCATTCAGGATCAGTTAACTTAGCTCTTACCCCTGCTACAGTCCTAGATAGTATTTTATTTTTTGATAAACACATTTTTATTGTTTTATTAGCAGTTTAACAGGTCACATGTAAAACTGAAAAGAGGCCCTAGTCAGTGGGCCATACAATAAAAAGTACATCCATAGCAACATTCAGTGTCTCGTACAAAAGGAATAATGTCACTACAGCCGCAGTAATTTTACAGCGGGTCAACACCTGCGGGCCCAAACATATTTTAACATGCTTATCAGGACATCCCTGTGCCTCGTACACCAGCTTCTCCTGCTGGGCACACAAGTCTACCCCACGCCTCCATTGTGACAGTCTTGGAGGTTTGGAAGCCTTTAACTAAGCCGCAATATCTCGCTTACCTACCATAAGGGCTGTACCCAGCAAGGCCCGATCAGCGTGTGTACCTCCCACACCATCAATCACACCCAACATGATCAATAGCAGGGAAAGTTCTATATCTAGGTCCAGGGCATCAGAGAGTTCGGCGACCACAGTCGCCCAGTATCATACTGTAGTGGGCAGAGCCATACCATTTGAAGGAAATCTGCTAGGACTTAGGAGCAGCACTAGCATGTGGGGCTAGCAAGAAAGCCTGCTCTAAACAACCTGTTTGAGGTGAGGCATGCACAGTGTAAATAATATGTGTGCACTAGCCGGAGCCTTGAAGACATTGTAAGGACTCTAGGAGCTATCAGCCCATCACACTAGGCTTTATCCTTCAGTGGTCCAAGCCAACTCTCCCAGAGAGCATAGTAAGTATGCTTGGGGCATTGATATTCAGTGTGCGATGAATCTTGGAGACACCCCCTTTTCCCAATGCTCCCATAATGAGCTGTTCAAGGTCCCGCTGCTTGGGACTAGTAAAGCAGGGCAGAGGTACCTCATTGATGAGAGGGGCAGCTAATTCAGCCATCGGGCATGGGGATGCAGTATAAAGTGATGAGCAGTAATTCGCAAAAGCCTGAGTAATGGTGTGAGAGGTACTGAGAAGATGTCTTTTGTGGTCTGTTATCTAAGGTATAATCCTGCCAGCCAGGGGCCGGGATGCCAGCCAATGCAACAATTTTTAATTTTTATCTCCCCACCCACACACCCATGCCAGGTCTGCTTTCCCGCCTTAAGCGAGTGGATTCTAATCTCCTCCCAGAGCAGCGTCAATTGCCCTGTGATATCGTTATGTGTGGCTGGGGGACATGCATTTCCAGGCGGAAGGGGCAAACCTCAAGTTACTTAACGCGTTATTGTCTTGCTTCTTCTCATTTACTAAGTATGCTCTTAGCATACCCCCTGGCAGTGGCCTTCCAACCACCAAGAGAGTACTTGCCAATCGCACCGACCCAGTATTGGCTTGGAAGTATTGCGCGATTTCTCCCCCCACCTCATGGGTGTAAGCCTGTTGGCTCCATGTGCAAAGTACATCTCATGCTGTGGGAAGAGTTGTGGTAGGTTTTGTAATGCCCTCCTGGCGCTAATTGGTTCACACTGCATGATCAGCTTCTGCTGCTCAATAAAGTTCCCCAGGGCCTGTTGACTCTTTGTGCAAAGTACGTCCAGCCAGTACTAGTGTTCTTATGTACAAACACTTTCTTCTGGTTAGAGTGAGGCTGGGTCCCTTTCCTCTGAGAACTAGCTTGTAGGCCTTGAAAGAACTCCTTCCCAGTTTTCTCTCCCCCTTTTTCTTCTGATGGGATCCCTGACCACTTTTGGGAGTCCCCCCACCAGATACTGTTTTGGACACTCCGGTACTGATCCAGAGGTCCGCCTCTTTTTCAAGCCCTCTGGTGTCAATGATCTTACTATCCACTAGGTGCTGGTGCAAACAGGCATTGAGCATTTGCTCCCTCAAGATTAAGTTCATCACCCAACATAAGTGTCAACTTTGCAGCCCTTCATCCAGCCATTCAGTGACTTGCTGGAATAGTCCAAGAAATTCACCCAAGACTTCCTTCAGAGTTTGTGGGTATCCAAGAACCTCTGACTGTACTTCTCAGGGGTCAATCCAAATTTCAAGACAAGTAAGGCTTTCACAGGGATGTACTTTGTCTGTTCACCCACCTCAAGTGTATGAAGTGTATCCCTCCCCAGTGTAGGCATATGCTTCCATAAGCTAGCCCCCATAATACTCCTCTTGGACCCTGTGAATTCTTAGGGTGACGTTATAGGCAGCAAACCATTTGTCTATATTATCTTTCACCATATAACTGGGCACCAGGTTTTGTGGTATGCGGACCCTCACTTCTCCCATAAACACTGAAGTTATGCTGCCATCATTACGGCTGGATGCTGAAGTTTGCCTGGCCTTGAGCTCCAGGTCCTACATGCTTTTCTCAATAACCAGCAGTAGTTTCCTCTCAGCCTCAACTTTTTCATTGGCCAGGGCTCTCTTTTCCACAGCATTTCTCTCCTCTGCTTCTAGCTCAATCTTGGCCAGCTGTAGTTTGAGCTGCCACTCCGTCATTCTGTCCTCCAGCTCATTTGGGTCAGGTACTGAGCAGACACACTGCTGCCTGTCCCCTCATGGGCCTCCTCTGGAGGTGAGTTGTGTTGCTTCTGCAGCTCAGGACTTATATTGGGGCTCTCCTCCTTATCATCATCCAAATATGTTCCATCGTCCTCATGGTTGTCCTCCTCTGGTGTGGCCTGCAACCTCTTGACATCCTCATAGGCTCTGAGGGCTACCTGGATCCAATCCAACTTTGTGGGCTTCTTGCCGGATTCAACTCCCTTTACTTGCAAACCTCTGCAGTTCTGCCTGGTGAGGTTGCCAGTGCTGAGCAGATCCATCTCCACGGTACAAAAAAGGGAGGCAGGGTACTTACATTTAGAAAAAGGAGAAACCAGAAAATGGAAAACTAAGAAAAATGTAAAAAGAGGTCAACTCTGCTGTCAAATTATATATACGGGATATTTTGTTACACAAATCACTGTACGGCACTGCACTAACACAAGTACTGGATCCCACGCTTTCCACCAATGTGAGAAATTGGGTTGTTGGTTGAGTAGGGTGTTAACCCTGCTCAGGCAATAGCCACAGTTCCTGTCAGGGTGAACCACAAAAGTCACAAAATTAGCCTATGCTTAACCCTCTGGTATTGTGGCAAAAAGCAGTCAGGTTTAACTTAGAGGCAATGTGTAAAGTATTTATGCAACACACTAACAGTAATAAAGTGAAAACACAACACACACAATATGCCACACATACATGGAATAGAATCTAATCAATTATTTCACACCCAAAATGACAAAAATCGAATCAATGTTACTGGAGTTATGAATTCTTACATTTTAAACTAAAAACTAGTACCTAGAAGATCAAAGTTCCAACCGCAGACATATAGTTGAGCAAGACCAGGTGAAAGTCAAAAAATATGGCTGGCCCTAATGGAGCACAGGCCGGGTATATAAAGTGGGCCCGCTCTGAACTTTCTTCCGAACTCAGAAAAGGTTTGTGGAAAAATGTCTGAGAAGGTAAAGTCCAGTATGGCAAGGCTTGAGGTGATGTCTGAGGAAGAGGCGTTGTCGTCGTTGGGAAGCCACTGGACGACGCCACAGTGAAGATTTCTATGTTCAGAGTCAGCCTCTATTTTTGAAAATCAAAAACCTCCAGCGCAACTGAGCTGCAAGCGGTCGGCGACGAGGGCTCAAAGAGGCCAGATACCCCTTCTGCAAAGGACCACTGAACAGGATTTGCTGCTGAGGAAAAGAACAAAGCGGTAGCTGCCACAAAGTTTGCAATGCACCTTGGATGGTTGGCGCAGCAACACATTCTTCTGAAGTACAGAGCAAGCCACAGTAGCAGGCAGTCCTCTGAAAGTCCGTCCGCAGGTTCAGAAAGTGAACTGAAGAGTGTGTCTGAGGGTACTTTTATACCTGGTGCCTTTTTTGTAGTAGGAGAAGTTTCTAGAGAATTCCTTTTGAAGTACTTTTCCAGCCTAATCTGCCCTGGCTCCAGCCTAACTGCATAAACAATAAGGTAGTGTGAATTCCTTTGTGTGAACGCAAGGCACAGTCTATTGACTTGTAAGTGGGGCTGTGTTTAGCTCCTTCTGCATCCTGGAAGTAATGGCCCATCCAGGCACACCTAATCCTGTTATTGTGCGGCTGTCTCAGAAGAATAAACAATATCCAATGCCAGGTACACCCAGTCATGTGACAACAGGCTGCAGGCACAGAATAGCTAGGGCAGAAAAATACCAACTTTCAAAAAGTGGTATTTTCAATCCTATGGGAGAGGTAGGCCTCACAGTAGCGAAAAACTAATTTAGGAGGTTTTCACTACCAGGACATGTAAATCCTAAAAGTTCATGACCAACCTTTTAATTACACTGTGTCCTATGGGCTACCTGGGGCCTACTTTAGGGGTGACTTATATGCAATAAAAGGAAAGTTTAAGGCTTGGCAAGGAGGCTTTTTTGCCAAGTTGAATTGGCAATTTAAAAATGCATTCAGGCTACAATGGCAGACCTGGGGCATGTTTTAAGGGGCTACTTAAGTGGGTGGCACAATAAGTGCTGCATGCCCACTAGTAGCATTTACATTACACACCCTGGGTATATGGTATACCCCGTTACTAGGAACTTATAAGTAAATTTAATATGCCAATCAGGTGTGAGCCAACTTTACCATGTTTTAGGTAGGGAGCATAAGCACTGGTTAGCAGTGGGAAAGTGCACAGAGCCTTAAGGTCAGCAAAAACAAATTGGGAATAATAGGAAGGTGAAGGTAAAAAGATTGGGGTAAGGACCCCTCAAGTCGGACAGGTCCTACACTGGTCCTCTGTTGTTGCCAGCAACTGGTGAGCCTCTGATCAGTCTCTCAGAGCCTTTTGGAGCTCCAGATATATGGTTCTCTTCTTGGTTGGAAGCCCCCTCCCCTTACATAAATCCTTGATCTCAGCCACAGTGTAGCTCTCTAGATGGATGAGTTCAAATTCCATTCTTGCAGACACAGAGAGTCACATGGAATGAGAGTGATTTTGGAGCAAAAGTGCTAATCAAGGAAACATTTTAAAATTGAATTGGTATCAAATTATTTATTTGGGATTTTTATGTACCACAAATCACTGTACGGCACTGCACAAACACCACTGAACACCAATGTGAGAAATTAGGTTACTGGCTGAGGAGTGTGAAACCCCGCTCAAGCAACAACCACCATTCTTGTCAGGGTGAAACAAAAGCAAACCCCAAATTAACTTGTGCTTGGCCCTCTGGCAGCTGTGCACAAAAGCAATCAGGCTTAACTTAGAAGCAATGTGTAAAGTATTGATACAGCACACAAAGTATAACAAAGTGAAAACAGCACTAGAAAAATACCACAACAATTTAAAAAAAATAGATTATGATTTAATAAATTATTTGCCACTAAAATGACAAAATTTCAATCAGTAGAATTATTGGAGATATGCAATTTTAAATGCTTTGAGGAAATCAAGTGCTAAGAAGAAAAAAGTGTGAACCACGGATATCTGGTTGTGGTGGACCAGGTCCAAGTCACAATTTCAGGCTTCCGTGATGGAGCGCAGACCGGATACAGGACTGAATTCAGTCTGCTAATAAAGTACCTTGTGGCTGGGCATCCAGATGCGGAGGCCATGCATCAAGCCCTGTGAGCCAGCGTTGAGGAGTCACGGGTTAGGAGCTGTAATGTGAGTCTCGGCATTTGGGATGCGTTGCGTAGCGTAGCGGTGGAGTTGATGAAGCCATCAATGGGAGCTTGCAGGGACTTATGCTGTGCTGCATTGGCACTGAGGACAAGATGTGTTGCGGCGTCAAGTTGCGTCATTGTCGAAGAAGCTTCCTTGGCTTGTGGAGCTTTGTGCTGTGATGCATTGTTGCTGTAGGCGAAATGCATCATGCTGGGCCAGTGATGAGCTGCCTTGCACTGCGTTGAGATGCAAGGAGTTGCATTGATGTTAAAAAAGCCTGTTATGTTCCTGTGGCTTTGAACAGGTGGTCAGTCGACTGACACTTGGAAATTACCTGGAATTCTGGGTCCCCAAAGGTGGGCCTGAATTGAGCAGGGCAGCTCACAGGAGCAGAGGAGTCCTGTGCAGTAACAGCTGGAATTGGGCAGCAAAGCAGTCCTTGGTCAGCAAAGCAGAATTTGGGCGGCAGGGAAGACTTCACAGCTTGGCAGTCCTTCTTTCTGGCAGAGACTACAGGTGCAAAAGTGAACCGAAGTGTTGGGTCTGACAGCCCCCTATTTATCCCTGGTGCCCACTTTGACGTGAGAGAAGCTTCTAGAGTCTTCCCCTTACAGAAGTGTTATGAGGTTTGTGGCTTCCTGCCCTGGCCCCAGTTTGTCTGGGCACACTAAAGACTAGCGAAGCCCTTTGTAACTGGGTTGTGGTAGAATCTTTGTGATATGCAAGTGTGTCTGGGAGTAATACACAAAGGTCAGCTGCCAGCTACACCTAGTCATGTGAGCAAGGATGCAAGCTGCAGGTAGCAGATGGTTAGGACAAGAAAATACCAATCTTCTAAAAGTAGCATTTTCAGAAATGTAACTTAAAATCCAACATAACCATTAAAGAGGGTTTTAAATTACATTTTTTTAGAGACCAAACTCAACCTTTCTACCTGCCCCCAATTGAAAGTTATCACGTATTTAATGTGATGTGGTAATCCAAAGTTATCTTATGGGAGAGATAGGCCTTGCAGTAGTGAAAAATGAATTTAACAGTTTTTCACACCAGTTATAAGTAAATGTGCAACTTTTTAAATACACAGCACTCTGCCCTATGGACTATTTAGGACTTATCCTAGTAGCATTTAATGTATAGGCCCTTGGCACATGTAATACCATTTTACTAGGGACTTACAAGTACATTAAATGTGGCAATTGGATTTAAGCCAATTTCACCATGCCTAAAGTAGAGCACGCAAACAATTAGCACTGGTTAGCAGTGGTAAAGTCTGAAGAGTCTTAAGGCCATCAAAAACAAATTTGGTAAAAACAGGAGGAGGAAGTCAAAAAGTGTGCAGGGACACTACACTAAGGCTGACAGATCTCACAAGAACCTATTGCAGCTAACAAGGACCCTTATAGAGCACTGTAGCAATGTTTGCCCCAGCGATCATATCTTACACTTTAATATTATGATTAGAATAAGTGTATGGGAGACTAAAGGTCCATTAATTTGAAGAGCTAAAAACACATTTGTCATAGCTTACATTCTCAACAATGCATGAAGAATAATCACACTGAACAGGGGAACAAATCAAGTATTTTCTAGATTGTCTTACAATGATTGCAACATTTTTCCATCATCCCCTGCTGACGCTGCCAGTGCGGCATGTCACAAACGGCTGAATGAGCCACAAACAAGTAACACGTAGAATTGTTCTTTTGGGTGAAATCCTACATAAAAGACCAGCTGGAATCAGCAAGCAGGTGTGAAACCAAAACAAGGACTGAAATTAAAATTTCACTCTTCCCACAAACTCCAAATACCCATCAACACCCCAGCTCACCACATCTCACTACAGCACTCTCAGCTCCAGTAAAAAGCTTCAGCCATCAATAGAAGTTGCATAACAGAACATGCTCACCACTAGGCCTGGGCAGTAAATTCCGTTCCGCTCGCAAAATTTGCGGAATTTGGGTAATATCGCGTTCCGCGGAGAACGCGAAATTGCCCAAAATTCTGTGTTCCGCAACTTCGTGACATTTTTTGCTTGTTTGAGTTCTCAAAATGCGTGTTCGCAAGATATTTCTCCCCGAGCACGCAAACAGCAATTGTGAACAGGAAAAAAGCATCGCGAACAAGCAATTCCGCGTGTTCGCGGAATTTCTGCATGTTCGCGGAGATTTTTTACCGTTTCGCGGAGATTTGCGTAACGCGATTATGCAAATTCCGCCCACCCCTACTCACCACCATCCTCTAGGTCGTTAGACCTTCTTAACCCTAGCCAGGGAGTCCAGGAATAAAATAGGCTTTGAGACCTCCCTGAGCTAGATTTAACAATAATTACTGCACTTATTATACACATGACCCCTACTATCCTTTGTGTTTGTTTTGTCTCCCCCACCCTTTTGCTCCACCCCAGGCATTGGCCTGCAGAGGGGTGTTTTAGCAGCCCTATGATGAAGCATGCCACATTCGTGTGGGTGAGGGTAGTTTTTTAAACATGTTGACTTTGTCTATTATAACTCTTTAAGGGTTTCTCTTTTCACTCCCTACTTCCTTCTGTGTGAAGGCACCAACCACTGCCAGGAAGCAGCATTACTCCTGATGTGCCACTTTGTGTGCAACACGTTCACTTTGTTGACATTTCTTGGACACTTTCACATTTCTGATGGGCGGAGTCTTTTGGAATTTGGACTTGAGACAATGTGGCTCCTACAATTATGGATTCATACACCAACACTGACTACTACACTCTTGTCTTTTCACTAAATGTACATTAATCCTTTTTTTGTTCACTCACTATGTGCACTGCAATGAAGTCACAGCTTACAATCTTTTTAGCTCCTGTATCAGCATTCACATCTAGCAAGGTTTGAAGTAATTCACATGTGAATAATCAAATGCAAATATGACCAACTTGTGTAAGCATCAACATGTGGATTGTCCACAACGTGCACATGACTATGACAACCATTTCATTCCAACACAGACATTCAAGTGTATAGTACATGCAAACTTTATTTCAGAGTTCCAACTTTGTCTGCCATTATGTCAGAACAAGAGTTAAATAATACAACAATGAAATGCTCAGTGTCAGTTACCACAAATGTCATGTGCAGACCTGAACAAGATAGCCGGAGGTGATACATCTGACAATGCCAAAATGTTTAGGGAAAAACCAATTTGTTCATGTCAACGGATTGTGCCCTATCATCTAACTCACAATAGGAATTCAACATCATTAAAAATTAGAATTTAAAGATTCACAGTACAACAGTTTCTCTGCACAAGTCCTTTAAAATCCTGTGTAGCTTCCACTGGTGGAAGTCACATACAGGTGTCAGTGGTGTGCCGCATGCACTGTGGATCACAATGATGGGACACATCAACCGCTACATCCAGTTCATACACAATGAGGACTTAGCTAATGTGTAGGGTGACTAGCATAATTTGGCCCAACAACAACATTGTGTTGGAACACATGATGGCACACATATGACTATAGGACCCCCACATGATAGGAAAAAAGTCAAATGGATTCATTGCAACTTCCATCCTATCACAGAGCAAGCAGGCTTGGTACTGTAGTTGTATAGCTAAAGTCTGAGCCAGACATCTCCAGGAACAATCCATTTCCAGTTCGTACTTTGTAACAGCATCACATGCTTGCTGATGTCACAACTCTAAAATGCCCAATTGAAGATGACATGGTGAAGGTACCTACAACAGACCAATACAAATAATGAAGGAGCCATACCTATGACACCAAACACAGTTAAATTCTGGAGCACACAGTACATGTCTAAATGTCACCTTCACAAAACAACAACTAGTACATGAACATGTGCAAGAGCTCCTCCAGACACAAATGTGCACAGAGTTTTAAACAGCTGTACATACAAAAGTGGTATCCAGGTAAAACCTCCTCATATCATCACAACTGCAGTCACAGCAGCAGGATAAGTAAGGACAGCGCACATCATACTTAGACTCATGAGACGAAGTTGTTGATGAGCTCTTGACTCATGTCAACTCCTTCCTCTCCACCACTATCATCTTCAATTGCAATTTCAGGATCCTCACCCTGTGGTCCTTGCTAGTCTTCATCATCTGCAATGAGAGGGATGTTCCATCGCCGTGCGAGGTTGTGGAGCATACAACATGCAACGGTAATCTTGCACACCTTCTTGGGTGAGTAGAGTAGGGCTACCCCAGTCTTGTCCGGACGTCTAAATCTGGCCTTCAGGAGCCCCAAAGCCCACCCCACTGGCTGCTGTGTACTTCCATGGGCCTCACTGAAGTGGACTCCCCCGGGCGTTGTTGGATTCCTCAGCGGTGTCAGCAACTATGGACGACTGGGATACTCTGGGTCTCCCAAATGGAAGACAGACAGAAGTACTAAAAATTGTGACAACGACCTGCCATCACACGCACAAAGGTTGGATACCTCATACTCACCAACAAGCCAGGCCCTCTCCGATAGTCGCTGTGTCGCCAGCTGGGGAATGTTGCTGTTTCACAGTATGAAGGAGTCATGGGCTGAACCGGAGAATGTGATGTGTGAGATGTTTAAATCTGCTAAACAAACCACTTACGCCTTGATAGAAGGGAAGTGCTTCCTGTTCCTATAGACCTGTTCACAGTTTTGTGATGGAATCAAGGCAATATGTGTGCCATCAATAAATCCAATAACATGTGGGATGCGACCAAATCCATAGAAGTCACCCTTCACATTAACCAAATCAGCATGCCTAGGGAACTGAATATAGCTACCCATGTGTCTCGTCATAGCTGAAAGTACATCACGCAGTACACCACTAAACATAGGTTATGACATTCAAATAGATATGGCCATTGTGTACTGAAAGGAACCTGTGGCCAAGAAATGCAGTGCTGACATTACTTTCACCGTTAGTGTCAGAGCTGTGGGATAGTGTCTTTGAGGATGTAAATAAGGCTCCAACTGGCCACATAAATCTTGTATTCTCTGCCTATTAAGACAAAATGTCCAGATGATGTTGCTTTCTTCCATAGTTAGGAGGTTTGGGAATGGCCGGTATACTGGAGGCTGTTGTCTCCTCCCTCTGGCAAGGTACCCGTGTGTAGTAGACACACATATGGGTATTGGTCAAAGTGTCCACACTAACATATACGAAAACACAGCAAAAAGTGATGTGAAAATACATTAATGCATATGTGAGCAGTACACAGCAGTTCACTTCACTTCATGTACCGAAGAATAATTTCATACATGGGAACCTCTTGTATGACAAAAGTGAATGAGATGCATGACGCATAGCTGGATGCTACTTTTCCCCCATTAGCCACTGTTGTGGGAGAGCCCATTCCAGGTGGGAGACAGCCAAAAGATTCACATAGACATTCCATCTATATATACAGGAGTCACCCAGATGATTAGGATGCACTGCCTTCATTACAACTTCCACCCATCATCACCAGTCTGGATTCCACATGTGTCTGTAACAGCACTGTGCACATCATAAACATGGTGGACAACATCATGTTGTGGAGTCTGCACTGCACAAATTACTACTGTTACTGCTGGCGTCCACTGCACTGCAGTAATCGTGTGTACATGCACAGTCATGTTCAACACAGACGTCTAAGCAAAGGTATAGGCAGGGAAATGTTGTTATACATCATGTGAGTTATTCCTTCATTCATATATTGGTGAATACGTATTTAGAATACCGTCTCATAATGTATATTACTACACTGACGTGGTGGAGCCCTAGACTCTCCAATGGGACATGCATAATAGCCGGCAGCCGGCAGCGGGCTAAGGTGAACAGCAGAGTAGACAGATTCTACCACGGCAGTACAGCCATTCACTAATGTTGTCAAATGCAACCACCGCTGTCCAATACCCATGGCCATCTACATAGAAGGCCACCTATGTGTTGTACTTAAAGGTTGTGGTTTGGGGAAAAAATCACTTGCCTCCAGACACTGCGCTTACCACACCTCCTCATCTTCAGCTGCTGTCTACCACCTCTGGGTGCTGCCATGTCACGCTGTACAGGGTTCACAACCCCTCCCTTCACTCCAGAGAAGCTCAAGACCCTGGTTGATGGCGTCCTTCCCCTGTACCACCAGTTGTATGGCTCACTAGAGGAGCAGGTGAGTACTGCTGATACAATGTGTACTCTTTAAGATTTATCCCATCCAAGCCCATGACTCACATTGTCCAAACTGGGGTGGCATAGTGAACAAAAGAACGAAGGATTAAACTCAGATCTGTGACTGGGGGTGAGTGGTTGAAAAGTTTCAGCACTCCGTCCATCATCTTGTTGTGTTGGTATGTTTGCCCTAAGTGGCTAATGGTATGCCCAGACATGGGTCTCCTGCTCACTGTGCCACTGGATTCAAGCTACCCTGGATGATGAGGGGTGAACCCCGAAATCCGTCCTAGGATGCTTGTTTCTAGTCCAGGGAGGACCTGGCCCATCAGTTGAGGCTGGACTGTTCCCATGAGGAACAAGGTCAAGACTGATTTCCATATGACTGGGTCCAAACTGGGGTAGCACAGTGAGCAAAAGAACAATGGATTAAACCCAGATCTGTGACTGTGGGTGAGTGGTTAAAAAGTTTCACCACTCCATCGATCATCTTGTTTTGTTTGCTGCATGACAATGTAAAACAATGATGGGTATACAGAGTAGGTGTAATCACATACTGTGGTAATTAGACATGGGTGGGTGAGTCACACATAGCCAATGACATTGATGGATGTCATCAACCAGGTTAATTGTTGAGGCAATGCCACACATGGTGGGGACACTTCCAGTACTTTCTGGCAATGTTCCATTGCATACTATTGTAAAGTGTGTATTCAGTCAGGAAAGGATGCACATGTGCATCTGTGTAGGGTCATTCTGTGGCTGGTGATTTACATCAGGGAGTGATATGCTGGCATGTTGGGATCATATGTGTATGTCACCACTCAGAACTGCATAGGTATTTGTGATAGAAAAACATGAAATGTACAGTGAATTCACTTCCCTTGTGGACATGAGTAAGACCTCCTCATGGACTGGATCCTATACCTCATGTACTTTCAATGTTTTTCTGATGGAATTGAGATTTTCTATTTGAAAAAAGTGTGCTCACATGAGACAATCTAGACAGGGGATGTTTCAAGACAGAGTCATGTACAATGATCATTTGTCCTGCATTGTACCGCAAATTGGAGCCACATTGTCTTCATTCTTCTCTTCTGTACTGCTTGTGCAACCTAGCAAGGCTACTCATTTGGATCTATCAACTGCGTCATCTGGCTGTGGACATAAGTATAAGTGTCACTTGTGAAGTGTGAACATTGTGGGTTGGGCACTTCTATGTCAACTAATTAGTGTTAGTCACAATATACTGCTACTTCTCTGTAGAAGGTGCCCATCAGTTCTACATGTAGTGTGTTTGGGAAACCTGACCATTTGTGGATTGCAGGACCTTGAGTGGATGGGTAGATATGTATTCCATGTGGACATGCCATTTGATGACATCAGGTAACTATGGTATGATCCAAGGACCTAGGTTGACAGGCTGATGACATCACCTGATCCACACATGAGGTTGGAATTGGGATATAGTCACAAATGCAGTTGGAACAGAGTGTTGTAATGACACCATTATGTGTGACTGTGCACAGGTCATGTACCAATCATGTTATCATGTCAATGTTGGAGGCAATTTAGTTATCCTTGATCACTGTGGGTTCAGTGCTATTGTGTTGTGTTTTGATATACTTGCCTAGTGTGTTTAGGCAATTGCAATTAATATATTACTCATCTTATTTCAACATCTACTCAGGGCAGCAAAGGAGACAGGGCTGAGACTGTTGAGGACGCAGCTGGCCACGGTGGGTCCCTTCACCGGAGTGACAGTTTAACCCAGCGGCCCAGGGGCTGGTGGGAATGCCACGGAGGAGCAACATGATGAGTCTTGATCATCAGCACTGTCAAGCTCCAGTGGACACTCCCTAATGGTGGTGGGCTCACCTTTACCTGAGTCCCCTACATCCATGTCTGCCACCCCCTTCCATCTCCACCATACCCGCTGCTCCTGAATCAGCTGTCCTGGCCTGCTTCGCTAAGCAGGGGAGAGTCTCTTTCCCACCAGGCACCTCACCCCCTGCCACTGTTTCCCCTGCTGCCCCGAGTGTGGAGGCTATTGACCTCCTACAGCAGATCTCTGTGGGTCAGACAGCAGTGCTGAATTCCCTCCAGGTGCAAACACTGCAACTGAATGTGATGGTGTTGTGCCTGGAAAGGCAATCACAATGACATGTCTGGCCTACAGAGATCTTTTTAGGCTCTGGCTTGCACACTCACACCAGACTTCAAACATTTCCAGCTTTGCACCCTACTCCTGCCTCTTCCCCTTCTACTGTCTCTATCCCCCTTCCTGCCCAAAGCATATGCACACATCATCACACATCCACCTCAACAGACACATGCAAAGACAAATATAAGAAGCAAAAAGGCAGCACATCCACTCACCAGGCAGTCACCACCCTGACCACCATATACACTGACATACACACATACACACAGAGACCACTACATCAGAGCCTGCCACATCTACTTCCAAATTCACAATCAAACACCACACCCACACCACCAGCCACAGGTACTACTGCTGTAACCCCACCAGACACCACACCCACACCACCAGCCACAGACACTACTGCCATCACACAGCCAGACATCACACACTTCCAAGCACCACAGACATTATACAGTCATACTGACATCAGACACATAGAGACATGCACGCACAGCACGCACAACACACACAGCCACACCTCAGACCTCACATCCCTCCAACACCCAACATTTGCCATTCATTCGCCCTAGTCTCACAGAACACTTACCCTGGGTACCCTTGATCTTTTCCTTGCCACAGCTGCCCCCCCTCCCAACCCAAAAGGTTTGGTTTCCCAACCCTACACTACCCACACTACCCTTCCACATCAACCCCTAAAAAACCTGCCCCTTACAAAAAAATCCTTACCACCAAAGGGGGTAAGAAACGCCAACCCACCTGTCCTGATACTGGCCCACCCCTACCAAAACCCAAAGGATATCTTCCCCAACCAAACCCAGACCTTCTAAGCAGAAGGTTGCTAAACCTGGTTCCACCCTCCCTCTACCCATCACTACCCCAAAAGGCTACAAGTTACTCGGCATGATCCGACCCAGCCCTCAATCAATGAATCAATCAGTGTTCCTGTAAAGCGTGACTACTCACCCATCATGGTCTCAAGGCGCTGAGAGGGGTAAACTGCTGTTCAGTCAAAGAGCCAGGTCTTGAGGTCCTTCCTGAATTGAGGCAGAGATGGAGATTGCCTGAAATGCAGAGGTAGGGAGTTCCAGGTCTTTGCAGCGAGGAAGGAGAAGGATCTTCCTCCAGCAGTGGTCCTGCGGATCCAGGGCCTTATGGGAGGAGTGGTCATGTCTGGTAGGAGTGTGGAATGAGAGGCAGTGGTTGAGGTATGCATGTCCTGCGTTGTGGAGAGCTTTGTAGGCATGTGTGAGGAGTTTGTAGGTGATCCCTTTGTTGACCGGGAGCCAGTGAAGGCCTCTTATGTGGGCCAGGATGTGGCTGCAGCGGGAGATGTTCAGGATGAGTGTGGCAGAGGTGTTTTGGATATTTTGCAGCTTCTTTTGGAGTTTTTGCATGATGCCGGCATAGGAGGCATTGCTGTAGTTGATTCTGCCTCTGACGAGTGCGTCGGTGACCATTTTCATGGACTCAATGGGGATCCACTTGAAGATTTTCCAAAGCAGGCGGAGCATGCCGAAGAAGGAGGACGAGTCGGTGTTGATCTGGCAGTTCATTGAGAGTGAGGAGTCCAAGATGGTGCTGAGGTTTTGTGTGTGGTCTGTGGATGTGAGCACTGCGGACCACCAGGAGTCATCCCACGTGGAGGGGGTGGGGCCCATGCTCAGGACTTCGGTCTTGTCTGAGTTGAAATTGAGGCAGCTGTCCTTCATCCAGGTGGCTACTGCCTTCATTCCGCTCTCAAAGTTGTTCTTGGTGACTGTGGGTTCGTCGAAGAGGGAGAGAATCAGCTGAGTGTCTTTGGCGTAGGAGACGATGTTGAATCTGTGGTTTCTGACGATGGTTGTAAGCTGGGCCATATAGATGTTGAAGTGGGCGGGACTCAGTGAGGAGCCCTGTGGCACTCCACTGCTGATTTCTGTGGGTTCTGAGAGAAAAGGTGGAAGTCTGACTCTGTGTTCGGCTGGTGAGGAATGAGCGGGTCCAGTCAAGGTCTTTGTTGCAGATGCTGGCGTTGTGAAGTATAGTGCAGAGGGTGTCATAGGATACTCCCAACCCTAATCCCAGCCCTCCAACACCACAACCAGACCTCCCGTTCCCAAGGCCATACCTCCAACTGACCTACCCACCCCGAATCCTCAACCCAGCCCTCCCAAGTACCAACCTAGCTAGTACTACTTCAGAGTTTACTATTTCCACACCCTGAGGGTAGGAGCTGATAAGGAGACTCTGCATCAGATTTTACAACATTCCGGTTATGACCACCTACAGACCCCGGAACACTTCAAACTTTGTTCCACAAATGCCAATCCTCGCTCCTTCCAAACTCCCCCAGGGCCCCCTCATGTCCAGCTTCTCTTGGAATTTGTACTGGTTATATGTCCCAGTGTTCTGACTTGGGAACATGTTACGCACCCCCACCATTCATACAGACAAAGGTACGGCCTAGTTCTTTCATGGCCGAGTCATCAATGTGGTGGGGACCCTATGTAGACGGGTAGGGGTGTAACTCACTGGTGATTCCGTCCACAACGGTTTTGATTTTCGTCATCAGCGAACAAGCACAGTAGTGGCAGGACATGTATGATAGGCTCAATGTCAGTGCAGGAAGTGAGAAGCTGTGTAGAGGTGTGTGTCGGCCTTATATCCTTCCCTTTCCACCAGCTCAGATGAGGTGGTTGGACTAGCACATTCTGCTCATCTGAAAGGCGCATTGTAATAGGGTGGGCGGTCTGTAGCGTTGTCCTCTCTCTGGCACACTCCATGGATCATTTCCAACGCAACCATGGTCGGAATTTCCTGTTGGAGTCGCAAGGCCCACGGCGGTCGAATTTCTCTGCATATGCATGCATTGCAATCCAGTGATAGGAGCGACTACTTCCGACCTGACCGCGTCGGTCCAACTGCATCCAACAGGACCGCGGAAGGCAGTCCGACCGGCATCATAATCAGCCCCTTAGTACTGATTGTTGGAGGTATCTCCATATGCTTTGATTGAAATGGTAGTGACAGCCTACCACAGGTGTGTGGGGATATATTTCTTAAATGGTTTGAATCATGGCTTGTTCAAAGTCTATGATTATTTTTTGTGGGTAGTAGTTATTTGTTTTATGTTTAATTTTGTTTAATATTTTTTAGTATGTGTTATTTTGTTTATTTAGTAATAGGGCATATATAAAAGGTATATTTGTGCTTTGATATTCACCATATATGGTGCAGATCTGAGTGAATGGTTTGGGACACATTTTGAAGATCTTGTCAATCTTCCATATTTGACAATGGTTTAGTTCTTGTAAGTTATTTACTGTAGAAAATATTAGGATTCATCTATCTTTGTTTAGATTGTCATATAACAGGAAGGGTTCCTCTTTTTGTGTAATTTGTATTTATTCTGTTATTTCTATGTCTCAGGATCTTCTAGGGGCAGGAGGAATATCGCTGGTGGCTTTTTTAGTTCGTCTAATTAAACATTTTAAAGTGGGTTAAGGCAGTAGTTTGCCTGTGATGTGTTCAGGGACTTTATGGAGTATATCTTTTAGGATTTTAGTTGTGGGCTCCTTGAAGCCAGTGCTTGCCTCTCTCATATTATGTAATACCTCTCTTATTTCTGTCGCATTTGGGGGGTGGTTGGGTTCCCTTACATTAATCACAACATCACCTTTTGTAGTGGCCCTCCCATAGCAGGCCGTAGAATAATATTTGGTACATTTCTAATTCAAGTTTTCCATCAATGTTGTAGGTGACGCCCATGTGACTCAGTAATTGCTTTTCTCTCTGGGATAGTGTGTGTCTTGCAGTTTCTGTTATTGTGTCTGACAGTAGTGTAATAGTATAAATAATTACAATTTTAAAATGTTTCTCAATTTGTTTTTACATATAAAATGTTACAACTACTTGTATTATTTATACTTACATGCATGTTCTTCTTAGATGTTTTATACCTTTTTGAAGCTTTTCCGTTGCGGGTGTAATGTGGAGAAGGTGCTTTCTTTTCGGTAGGAAGAAAAAAAGAGTGTCAGTTTAATTTTCAATATTTGTTGGTAGCTTTTAGAGGTTGAGGTTGTTAGGTTTTATTTTAGTCAGTGTGTGTTCGACCTGTCCCTTTTTGCAGGGTTATCCCCAAACATTTTGCCTTCTTCCTCCTGTTTTATGACCATATTTTTGTTGGATGTAGGACTCTGGACCCTTTATCACTGCTGATCAGTGCTAAAGTGCATATGCTCACTGTCTAAATTGTATTGATGATTGTTTTATCCATGATTGGCATATTTGATTTACTAGTAAGTCCCTAGTAAAGTGCACCAGAGGTGCCCAAGCCTGTAAATCAAATGCTACTAGTGGGCCTGCAGCACTGATTGTGCCACCCACATGAGGAGCCCTGCAAACATGTCTCAGATCTGCCACTGTAGTGTATGTTTGTGTAGTATCAAACTGCCACGTTGCCCTAGTAAGTGCACCCACTTTGCAATGTAACAAGGCTTGCCAGGCACAAACCTTCCCTTTTACTACAAGTAAGGCAACCCTGAGGTAGGCCCAAAGCAGCCCCATTGGCAGGGTGCAGTGTATTTAATAGGTTGAAACAGAGTTTTGGAGTTTGGGATCTCTGAACTCACAATTTAAAAATACATATATTTTTGTGAGGTTGGTTTTTGAATTGTAAGTTTGAAAATGCCACTTTTAGAAAGTGGGCATTTTCATGTTTTAACTATTCTGTGCCTCTGGCTGTCTGTAGAATACACATCTGGGTTGGCTGTCAGTTGGGCTCTTGTGCATTCACTCTAGACAGTCACACAAAGGGAGCTGAGGTGTGCCCTGCATATCCTGATTGCCCATCACCAGGCTGATAGGCCTTCCTGAGCTAGAGTGGCGGGAGGAGTTTTCATAGACACCTGAATGGGGCTACACCTGTCCTCACACAAAGCTGTCTCCACCCCCTGTAGTGTGTCTGGAGCCAGGTCAGGGAAATTCAGGGTCTTGTGCACTACAAAGACTTCCCTTTGAAGTTTGCATACTACAAAGGCAGAAAGGGGTACAGGTATTGGACCTCTGACACTCCAAAATCAGAACACTTCTGGACTGAGGAAATTCTGCCTGGAAGACAATCGGGATGCTGTAGGAGGGACTGTCACTCTGCCTGTT
This sequence comes from Triturus cristatus, assembly GCF_964204655.1. Taxonomy (NCBI): domain Eukaryota; kingdom Metazoa; phylum Chordata; class Amphibia; order Caudata; family Salamandridae; genus Triturus; species Triturus cristatus. The sequence continues at coordinate 1,547,583,901 of NC_140590.1, forward strand.
GCTTTGTTGTGCTGACCTGCTGCTTGCTGCTTCTGTCCTGGGAGAAAATTAAAGGATCTTTGTTTTCTTTATCCTGCTTCCAAGGTTCTCCAATGTCTTGTGTGTGCTTGCCTTCTGTTAAGAAGTCTCAGGGCCATCAAAGACTTCACCTTCCAGTGCCTGGACTCTTCTGCTAAGAGTCCTGACTTGCCAAGTGGTGCCAAGTCCAGTTTCTCAGTCCTTGGAAGTGCACATGGTGACTTTAAGAAGAAAACCCACACATCGACTCCCAGCTCTTGTTTTATCAATGCATCACTGCAAAAGATTGACACATCACCACTGCCTCCCACAAAGCATGGTTATAGCTGTGCGCATCAACCACGGCTTTGACCACAGGCCCCAGCTCACTGTCACATGACACCCCCTCCAACTCTGACGTAGCACCTGCTTCGTGACTTTGGAATCAACGCAATGCTTGCTTTGCTGCTGTTACATCGATGCAGCGCATCTGGATTTTTAACGCATCGACATCGCAGTAAGGAAACGAGTTGGGAAACCGTTGCATCACCTCCCCTGCCAGTAAGGAACCGACGCATCACCTCCCCTGCCAGTAAGGAAATGATGCATTTCCTCCTCTGCCTGACAGTAAGGAACCAAGACATCACCTTTCATGCCATTAAGGAACCAAGTTATCACATCCTCTACATAGTATGGAACTGGAGGACCGCTTTTCTTTTCTGGCATCTCACCACCCATGCATCTTACTTCATCTTTGATTTTTGACACATCTAAGGTACTTTGTGCTAAAGTGAACGCATCCATTGATTACCATGGACTAAACTTGCATAATCTTTTTAAAGTGATATTTTGACTTGTGTATGTATCATTTTTGTCGTTAAGGTCTTGTTTTATTCAAATAAATATTGGCTATTTTTCGAAACTGGTGTGGACTCTTTTTGTAATGTTTTCAATGTGTTACTGTGTGTGTAAAAATCCTTTACACATTGCCTCTTAGATAAGCCTGTCTGCTCGTGCCAAGCTACCAAGGGGGTGACCAGGGGTTATCTTAGCTGTGTGACTACAGTATCCTGACTCAAGGGAGGATCCGTACTTGGCAGAGTGCAAACCACCGCCAACTAGAGACATCATTTCTAACAGTGTGTTTCTATTTTGTAATAATTTACATTTACCTACGTTTTATGTCTTTTTCTGGTTCGTCATTGGTGTTGTTTTAAGGCAGGTTATAAAAAAACAGGGAAATGATTCTGTTCAGGAGTACAGAGGTGGGAATCTAAATGTGTATACAAAAACATGAAACCTCCGACACCATAAATTCAAATTTTAGTTATAGTCCAGGTGAATTTATTATTTTTCCCTGGATTGTAACTTAATACATTCAAACACTTACTGGAAACAGTTTAACTCCAAGACATATGAGTCTTATGTGGGTCTAGATAGACAATACCTTTCTTGTCTTAATTCTTCTATAGATTGTGTACCAAAAACATAGTCAATACATAAATAGCAGATTTACAATAGACACACATATGTACAATTTACAGACATAATTTACAAACATGAAGCATATTCGTGCTATTTACAAACATAGCCTATTCAATTCAGAAAAAAGTCAAAGCCACACTCCTATCTAAGTAGACATTACAGGGACTTCTATCATTGATGTCCTCACAAAGTGTTCATATTATAAGCCAAAAAGGGAGAGGGTCGCACTTATAAAAAAGAACCTAGTACAGAGCTGGTCTGCGTGGGCTCTAAACTGTCTAAATCCGGGACCAACTTTACTGCTAGGTTCTTTTTGCGATCCTCTATGGGGGGTATTACCAACACGTTTCGACCTTCTAATTGGCAACTCTTGTGAACAAGGTCTTCATCAGGGTAGTATTTTATCAAGAGGGATCTTTAGAAAAGGAGCACTTGTGGTACCTATGTGATTAAAGGAGGGGAAAGAACAGGAAAAAAGAAAGAAAGAGAGAAAGACTAGTGAGACTCTCTAGTGTAATGTACTGTTTACAAACTCATGTTCCTCATAAAGAACGTGTTACATACCAAGTCTGGAGTTTTCTAGTCAGCTTTCACCTTCTTTATGCCACGATTGGACCGACACATAGCCTAAAACATGATGTATGTGTCTTATTACTAAGGATTATATCTTAATGTTAAATATGTGTATCAGCACCCATGTGATGAAATAATGGCGCGGTGAGTAGTAGCCTTTTTCAAAACAACGGAGGGAAGGAGATGCAGGGTGCTAATGGTGACGCCAAGATAGTTTAACAAGTAACATTGGTCAAGATACCAAGCAACATCATTATCCAGATGGAACCCGTAGCTGATTACACAGCCTGCATGCTCATAGCGTGTGCTCGCTCAAAGTGTGAAAGGCGGAAAAGAAAATCAATCGCGTGATTCAGAAACCGCACAAGCACCCAACAAGAGAAGTAAACTCCCATATACCTGTGAGCGCCAGCAGCCTGTGCGTATAAACACTTCCTAGGATCCTCTCGGGTCGGGGTGAAGAGCAATGCTTCTGAAACTTTGTTAAAGAGCAGACGCGGTGCTACTTGTATAGGCACTCGCGGTTGCGAACAAAGACACTGATAGTCAATGCGCGCGGGAGCCATTATTACTATGCAATATTCAAACGGCACACTCAATTTCTTGAAATGTGATTTTCCATACCTTTCCGGTCATGGGAATTAATTGGCAGCAAACCGTGTCCGCACCATGATTAAAATATTTAATGTGAAATGCTGGCGTGGGTGGACCTACTTCCTGTCATGTGGGCGGAAGTGATTCTGCCTGACGTGTCCTTGATTGAGGTTTGTGGGTTTTCTTAAAGTGAAAGTGCTTACAGTATTTCATGGACCTCAAAGAGAAACAAAAATTGTGGTGTAGCTGTCTAGTCATCCACGCGTTATGCGTGTGACGTAGGCGGAAGTTCGGCGGCAGCCATTATCGCGGAGTTGGCGTCCGGATTCCGATCGAAACAGAGCACCGCTCCGGCGCTCCCGAGTGAACACAAATAAATAATTAAGTTGGCAACCTACATGGTGTGAAGAGCTTCTTTGGTGTCCACCACTAACCCCAAACCCACCAACATTATAATGGCAACGAGGTGGTGAAGTGCCACCCAGCACCCATTTGGAACCCACGTGGGAGCTCACAAGACCAGATTGCCACCCAGAGAACAGGACACCGGGAGCGCGGCAGAGTAGCGGTGAGTGCACCACAGCGCCGGCGCCAAGCACCTCTTGCTCAGGCTCAGGGATCTCAGTCCACTTCGCCAGTAGCCAGCCACCCTGTATGCAGAGGTCCCACGCCCAATTTTACATGCCGTCCACGGGAGAGTAAGGGTCCACCGGCCAGTCCACCCCAGTAGGGGCATCCTGACCCTGGCGCAGCCGAGCGAAGGCCACGCGGAGAGTGGGAATTCCAGCCAGGAGGACGAAGAGCATCCACGGGACGCCCAGGGTGCAGGACTCCAAGACAGCCCTGCCACTACCGGGAAACGCGCTGTTACCGGGGAGAACATGAGTGCCCAGACGTTCTCGTTGACGAACCCGGTGCCGTTCTTGGCAAAAGGGGGAGAACCCGAGATGCCGTGGGAGGACTGGAAACAGTACTTCTTGAATTACCCCTCGGCGCTAGAAGAGGAGGGGGAAGCGGAGTTCTCGAATGCCAGGCGGAAGAAAATTCTACTCCACAATTTGGGCCCGGCGGGACAAAGAGTATACCAAAACATGGTAAAAGAGGAAAGAGCAGCAACGGATGATGACGTGTTCAAGCACGCGTTAGAAGACCTAGATGCACACTATCGCCCGGTAGTGTGCACGGCTATAGACAGGTATACCTTCTACCACAGGAAGCAAGAAAAAGGGGAATCAGTTCATGAATATGTGGCGGCCCTACAAAAACTAGCCATAACGTGCAAATTTGGAGCCTTGCAAGAAGAATTGATAAGGGATCAAATCATCATGCACACGGTAATTTCCTCAATACAAAAGAAGCTATGGGTCAACGGCGATGCACCTTTGAAAGAAGTGGTGGCGTTAGTAAAAAAGGCAGAGTTGTCCAAGAGGTGTGCAGAAGCGGCTAAGCAAGAGAGCAGCCATGGACAAGCAGTATGCAAGGTAGCGAACAGGAGGACATGCGACAATAAACAATTCCCAGGACAACAAGGAGCACGGAACTACAAAAAGTTCAATACTAGAACACCAAGACCACAAGGACAATGGAATTAGAGTAGGAATGCCTGCTACAGATGCGGCAGCACCACTCATGCCACCAACGACAAGGGTTGCCCCGCATTCAGTGCCAAATGCTCGTACTGCGGACTCTTAGGACATTACGAGAAAGTGTGCAGGAGGAAGTCCCCTAGAAGTGAAGTGAAGTATGTGGCACAAGAGTGGCACAAGGAGAATGAAGAAGAGGGTGAGGAAGATGAAGACGAAATCCTAATAGTGGAGGAGCAGGTCCTAGGCATAGAGTGTACTACCGACAAGAAGCCAAAATGCGAGATGACGAGTACAGGTGACCATGGTAGCTGACTCAGGATCACCCTACACGATAATCCAGAGGAAAGTATGGGAGAAGGAGTTTGTCCCAAGAACAGATTATCACCTACAGCCCACAGACATCCACCCGGTGACATTCACTGGAGAGCCTATTCCAGTGGTGGGGTTTTGTCCCTTGTCCTTCGAGTTCAGGGGAGAACGTGCGATGGGAAATTGTATGTGGTTGAAATGGGACCGTCGGTACTGGGCTGGAAGGATCAAGGAGCCCCGGGAATGAAGTTGAACCCAGGAGGACACACGCAAGTCCTCATGACAGAAGAGGGACCAGAGTATGCAGCACAGCGATGGAAGGAAGAGTTTCCGGAGGTCTTCAGAGAGTCCATAGGACGCATGGCAAAGTTCACGCATAGAATCCAATTGAGAGAAGGGGCCCAACCGGTGCCGCACAAAGCACGTAACATACCATTCAGGACCAGGACGGCCGTACAGGAAGAGTTGCAGACTAGAAGATAACGGCGTGATAGAGGCTATCGACAACGCGGAATGGCTGGCGCCCTTGGTGGTGGCGCAGAAGCCAAATGGTAAAGTGAGGTTGTGCGTCGACTTAAGAGAACTGAACAAAAACATTGTGGTGGATAAGTTGCCCCTTCCCAGGATCAACGAAATGCTGGCAAAAACCCAGGGAGCAAAATGGTTCTCCACGATCGATCTGACATCAGCTTACCACCAGATTGCTTTGCATCGCTCCTGCAACCACCTGACGTCATTTATCACGCCATTCGGATGCTACAAATTCTTAAGGATGCCCTTTGGACTAGCCTCCGCGGCAGCTGTGTTTCAAAAATTGATGCACCGGTTGTTCCACAAGAAAGAAGGCATCCAATATTTCCAGGACGACATATTGGTGATGGGAACATCCAGGGAGGACCATAATGTGAAATTAAAGGAGGTGCTCACCATACTGATGCATAACGGACTCACCGCCCAATGGGACAAATGTAAGTTTGGAGTGAGCAAAGTCACGTATTTGGGGCACGAGATAAGTCAACATGGTATCGAACCCAAAGCATCCAATGTCACAGCAATCAGAGATGCTCCCACACCCAAGAACAGGGAAGACATCAGGACTTTCTTGGGGATGGCGGAGTTTTATAGTAAGTTTGTTCCACACTTTGCGTCCAAGACCCATAACATGCGTTTACTTCTGAAGGACAAATCTGCATTCCAGTGGACGGAAAGGGAACAACAGGAGTTCGAGGACATGAAACACAACATCAGCGACGCAGTGCCTATACACAGGTTCAACCCCGACGCGCAGACCATACTAACCACTGATGCCAGCGATTGAGGTCTGGGGGCAGTACTCACGCAACAATCCACAGCGGGAGTGATCACCACAATCAGCTTTGCCTCCAGAGCATTGGCCCCCAATGAACAAAAATTCAGTGTCATTGAAAAAGAAATGCTAGCAGCAGTGTGGGCAATGGAGAGATTCCGGCAGTTCCTGTGGGGAGGAAAGTTCCTTCTGCGTACGGACCACAAACCCTTGGTGAAGGTCCTCACGTCAAGCTGGCATGAACATGCCACTCCACGGATTGCTAAAATGACCCTGAGACTCCTCGACTATGTGTATACTGTGGAGTACCCACCGGGACACAAGAACAAGGTAGCGGACTTCTTGAGTAGGGCTGCATCCAAAGAGAGAGCGGAAGACCAAGGAGAAGGAGGATGGGAGGAGTACGCAGTTGCCCTCACGGGGGACCCGGAAAGAGCCATAAGCGCCCTGGAATGGGAAAATGAATATGACAAAGACGTGAAACTAAGCGCAGTAAAAGCATATGTGACGAATGGATGGCCGGACAAGAGATTGTTGGAGGAAGAATTGAAACAGTACTGGGAAATCCGTGAAGAACTGTCGATAGGGGACAAACCCTGGTTCTTGTTAAGGGGTGCCAAAGTAATCCATCCCTCCTCCCTGAGTAATCACATCGTATCCATCACACATGAAGGACACTTGGGTATCGTAAAAACCAAATGGAGGGCAAAGGAAGACTACTGGTGGCCCGGGATGGACGGGATGATAGAGAGGCATGTAAGGGCGTGCGAGCTGTGTTGCAATGCGGACAAGACCCAGAAGTTATTACGGCCGCCCCTAGGTAGATACGATGTTCCGGAAAACCCATGGGAGGAGATTTCCATAGACATTCTGGGACCCATACAAGATACACAAGGCACTCAAAAATATATCACGGTTGTCATAGACCGGTACTCCAAGTGGCCGGAGATCGACGTGACTGAAAACACAGAAACGGAAACAATATTGGCCTTCTTAACAGACACCTTTATAAGAGAGGGAATCCCCAAAGGAATTTTGAGTGACAATGGCCTGCAGTTTACATCAGCTAAATGGGAAGCCTTCATGGAAAGGAATGGCATTGCTGTGCGACATACTCCAATATATCACCCGGCGGGAAGTGGATTAGCGGAGAGATTTAACCGGGTGATCATGGGATCGGTCCAGGCGGTGATCAGCCAAGGCATGAACTGGGAGAAAGAACTGAAAAGACTGATGTGGGCGTATCGGATTACGCCTACCACCACAGGATACAGTCCATTCAGAATACTGCGAGGAAAAGAACCTTTCACGAAGGAAAATGTGGCATGGAAACGTCTCACGGTGCAAAGCCACTGGTCTCCGGCAGTAGTGCGCAAGAACTTAGAGAGAGCTCAGGCAGTGTACACAGAGCACTACGACGCCCAACATAACACCAAAGAGGTCACATTAGAGAAGGGCGAATGGGTGAGAATCAGGCTGCCCACCCAGAAGAAGAAAGGAGATAGTAAATTCACACCCCCGCTTCAGGTGATGGAACCATATTCCAGGTCAGCGCTCCTCAGCGATGGGAAAATATGGTCTCAAGATCGCATGGCAAGATGTAACTCAGCAGGTTTGAGTAGCACCATAGAGGATACAGATAACACCGCACAGAGGAGAGGTAACCCGGAGAGTCCCAAGGAGGAGGGGAGCAGCCCACCACCGAGAACAGTGCAAGGGGAGAGAGAGGAGATGAGAGAACAGGCGACCAGCACCCAAGAGGGAACAGATCCGGAGAGCAGAAGGAAAGCAGGACGCATGGACGGTGGGGAAGCACCCAAGCAGGGACATACTGAGGCCACTCCAAGCAATGGAGGTTTCAGTGGTCGTACACGGTGTGGCAGAAGAGTCAATCTGCCCAGGAGGTTTGGAGAGTTCGTTATGGACAGCAAGTAAGACTGTACATTTTCTTTGGGTTGTTGTAAAGGGGGGGAGATGTGGTGTAGCTGTCTAGTCGTCCACGCGTTATGCGTGTGACGTAGGCGGAAGTCCGGCGGCGGCCATTATCGCGGAGTTGGCGCCCGGATTCTGATCGAAACAGAAAACCGCTTCAGCGCTCCCGAGTGAACACAAAGAAATAATTAAGTTGGCAACCTACATGGTGTGAAGAGCTTCTTTGGTGTCCAACACTAACCCCAAACCCACCAACATTATAAAAATGTAAATAACTAAACCTGAACGGATTCTTGACCCATTTCCTATATGATGGAGAGTCTACTCTGCATAAAGCATAGAGCGGGGCCACCTAGGGTTCATTTTTTAAAAGAATAAGTGCAGGGATCTACATTAGTAGAAACGTCTGTCTAAATCTGCAGGCTGGGCGCGGGGGAGGAAAGAAAAACGTTATCCTGATTTAGTCAAACCCAGTGGTTTAATTCGCTCATTTTGTTCAACCCGTTTTCAATGGTATTTAGATACGTAATGGTTATAGCTTCAAATTTAGACAGTAAGTTATCAATGTTCATTCCTGACACTTTTTTTAGTATTGTCCACTTAATATCATTTGGGCCATGCTGATATTCTATACAATGAGGTACCATTGGGGCTTCTTGAACGATGTTGTGTGATTCGCTTTTTGATTGCTTGAGTCGTTTTGCCGACGTATGATTTCTGGCAAGGACATAGAACGCAATATATTAAGTTGTGCGTATTGCAGTTTGTGAAAGCTTCGTGTTTCACAAACTTGTTGCCATAGGTAAACATCGATCCTTCCATTGTACTCTCACATACGGAGCAGTTGCCGCATTTTATGTGACCTTTAATAGGTGGCAAGGAGAGTAAATTGCGTAGTGGCTGTGTCATCTTTCTCATAGACGTGTCAGCATGTACCAACTTATCCTTTATGCTTCTGTTTTTCTTCAGTGCGAATATGGGAAGCTCCTTCAGGGGTTCTAATGAATTCACCGTAGCCCAATTCTTTCGCACTATCTTCTTCACCTGGTTGGTGCATCCTGAAAATGTGGTGACGCACACTATAGGAGTGTGATCATTTCGTACTTTGGGTGTAAGAAGCGTTTCTCGAGGACTATACCAGGCTCTTTTCATGGCCCTCTTCAAGAGTTTTCTGGGAAAGTTGCGTGCCAAGAGTTTTGCCATGAGTGCTTTCGCATTTTCAAAGTAGTCCTCTTTTTTCATGCAGTTGCGTCGTGTTCTTAACAACTGGCTAAAAGGCAGTTTCTCACGCAGGTTGCGTTGGTGGAAACTTGAGAAGTGAAGGATAGTGTTTCTATCTGTTTCTTTTTTGCAAAGAGTAGTGTACAGGCAGCCTTCCTCATGTTTTATCAAAAGATCTAGAAAGTTCATCTCGTTTTTGTCGTACTTGATTGTAAACTGAATGTCTCTATTTCTACTATTGACCCAAGTGTGGAATTCCATCAATACATCTAGTGAGCCTCTCCATAACATAAAGACATCATCAATATAATGATGCCACATTTTTATGTGGCCATCGTAGGGGTTGTTGCTATAGATCCATCTGTCCTCGAATAGTGCCATAAACATTATGGCCATCTCAGGCGCGAATGGACAACCCATCGCTGCTCCTTTTATTTGTACAAATTGCAAACCATTACAATTTAAAAAGTTGTATTTTAAACAGATCTCGGCCATTTGTCGTAAGAAAATTGTAGGCACATTATGGGGACGTTCTCGTTTATCCAAGAAGAATTCAATGACTTCAAGCCCAGCTTCTTGAGGGATGTTAGTATATAAGCTAACAATATCTAGTGTAACTAGATATTCTTCCTTCTCTTCAAATGGGTACCCTTCCAATAAAGTAATGGCCTGCATTGTATCTTTAATGTAGCTGGTGGTATCTCCTACTAGAGGTTTTAGGAACGTGTCCACATATTTTGCTGGCCTTTCTAGGATGGAATTCACTCCTGAGATAATTGGTCTTCCGGGAGGATTATTGATGTCTTTATGAACTTTTGGAAGGACGTCCTAGGATTGTCATTAATCAAGTATTGTGCTTCTTTTTTAGAAAGCCAGCCTTCCATTTCTCCAGTACTTATTAGATGGATGAGTTTATATTTTATCAGGTTTGAAAAGTCTTCATCCGAACGTTTATAATGTTCTTCCTGAGATAGTTGGCGTTCGACTTCAGAGTTGTTTTAAGGCAGGTTAGCACTTTTTAAAGTTGAAGTATTTTCTTTTAGCAAGCACGTGTTATTAGATAGAAATAAGAGAGTGTTTTGCTAAGTATTTGCTATTTTAACTTTTTGATTTTAATTACAAGTAAGTTTCAGTTTAAATATAAGTTTTAATTAATTTGCAAGGTCGTTGTCGAGATGTACGTATTTCGTTTTTGAAGGTCTGGTCAGAGAATCTGGCAGAGTTTTCCCGTCTTCCAGCTTTTGTTATTTTAGATATAGTTTTAAGTTGATAAAATGTTTTTTCAATTGTGTGTGTGATTTTATTGGTTAAGTTTGGTTAAGTTTGTTCATAGCTTGATTTTATTGGTTAGTTTAGTTTTAGTTTGATTTCTTATGGTCAGATATGTTCTTCTATGGTAAACACTAGTTTAAGTGTTATTTGTAATGTTTAATATGTAGTTAGATAGTTTTGATAATTATTTTATATCTACATAGAATACTTTGCACAAATAACAATCAAACATAAGGAAAGAAATCTCTGTAATCTCAACTAAAGTTATAGTTCACATTAGGTCCCTAACAAATCTGGAAGCAGAAGGAACAACTGAACAAAGACATGTGGATGAGCTTTCAGATCTGAAAGTTTGCGCATACATGGGGATCGCAACCAATGTGACAATGGGGAGTAAGTGTAAATTGAAATCTAGATTTTTTCTGTAACTTCCAGCTGGGAGCAAGTTAGACCTATTTCAGGAGATTATCACTGAAGAACTGAATAGAATATATCACAAGGGACAACAAAGCAAAAGAGAATTTACATGGGGAAATATGACCAGAGAAGATTGGGTGGCCCTAAATTATCTTCAACAGGATCAAAAGATCATAATAAAAGCCTCGAACAAAGGAGGAAACATTACAATTATGGATCGAGAAAAATATATTATGGGAGCGATAAGGCATCTGAACAAGTGAGACCACTATGAAAGCTACCAAACGATCCGACCAATGAATTCAGGCATACTTTTCACCATAAATTGCAAAATTGGTATGAAAAGGGTCTTTTGAATGATAATGAATATGTTTATCTAAAACAGACCACCCAACAATGCCCACTATCTGCTTCCTTCCAAAGGTGCTTAAGGATATTAAAAATTTCCCTGGCAGGCCAATTGTGATCTCCATTGACTCAATATTAGAAAATACCTCAAGATGGATTGATATTTTTCTCTTCCCATTTGTGGCACCTCTTCCATCATATCTGAGAGATTCTATGGATTTCCTATATCAAATTAATGGCATCCCATGGAAATCCAATTATTTGATGCCCACCGTAGATGCTGCATTGTTATACACATCTATTCTGCACTCAGATGGCCTAAGGCTTGTGAATATTTCTTGATATCTCCCTCAATCAGCTTGATGGAGCACTCAGATATGTTAATAGAAATTATGAACTATTGTCTTACCTACAATCTTTTCCTGTTTGGTAAGAACTATTTCCTACAAAAACAAGGTACAGCTTAAGGGACATCATTTGCACCCACCTACGTGAATCTGTAAGGATGGAACAGAATATGGAAAAGACAAAACATGTCATATTGTGGGTCAGCTTCATCAGCAATCTCTTTTTGATATGAGAAGGCAACACAGAGGACTTTGAGAGTTGTTCAAAATCCTTAAACGAAAATCCACAAAAACTGAAAGTTACATATGAGATCAGCAATAAAGAGATTAATTTTTGGGACATTGGAGTATATATATCATTGATGAAAGAATCTGCACAAAGGTCCACAGAAAGCCTACAAGTGCAGAGTTTATTACATGCTAACAGAGGGCACCCTCAGACATTAAAACGGAGCATCCCCTTGGGGAATTTCTTAAGGCCAGGCATAATTGTTCTGAAAACATTGAATGTGATCGTCAAGCTGCAGAAATGTATACTAGGTTTACACACAGAGATATCCCAAAAGAAAGGAGAAGGATAGTCTGCTAGTAGCAAAGGAGAAAACTCCAAGAAGTTCTACAGATCTTGAAAATTTAAGATACATTGTGGAATATAACACATCAAACCATGAAATAAAAGAACTCCTTAGACAAAATTGGAGAATTCTAAAGATGTACGACACCCTCAACAATTTGTTACCTGAACATCCCAGAGTAACCTATAGTAAGGCAGCATCTTTGGGGGACCGTTTAACAAGGCCACATTGACGGCTTACAAATCTGAAAAAATAAACTGTCTGTCAAGAGGAAAGTATTGTGGAAATGCCAGAAATGTAATGCTAGTATGTATGGTCAACACAAAACCAGCTTTGAACCCGAATATGGAAAAACAAAAGAAATAAAGGAGTAGATCAATTGCAAAACAGCACATGTTGTGTATGTGCTTGAGTATGGATGCAGGAAGAAGTATGTATTAAAGCACTGTGAACAAACTCAAGTTACGAATCCTGCAGCATCTACATGCCATAAAAATAAAACTACATTTACATAGTAGCCAAGTACACATGGTAAACCCCCAGCGGTAACTTAAGGGACCTAAAGTTCTATGGTATTTAACATGTTGCGGGGAAACCGAGAGGGGGTAATAGAGAGCTAGCCCTGAGAAAGAGTGAAATATAATGGATTGCAACAATGGGAACAGAGCACCCATGGGCACCAAATGCAGAGGCAGAACTTCATGTTGATTTATCGTACCCATTTGTGGCATAGGAAGGTGAACATGTAACTTCATGAGATCCCTATTTTCATACATGAAAGTATCTAATTGTGCAGCATCTTAAAGCAAAGATAGCACATTTGAAGCAAAAGTATGATCATTCAAATAATGAAAAATGTAAAAACAGAAGAAAATAACAAGTTTTCTTAAAATGTTGCTTTCCCTTGTTTGTTTGGAAATGCTTTGTTAAAACTGTATTATCATGGTGACTGGATTTGGGGTGGGTTACTCCCTGAGTAATGGATTATAGATAATGTTCATTATAGAAACCACAGTTTCACCACTATATTGGCAATACTTATACAATATAATAGAGTGCAATAGGCTGATGCAGGATATACTTTATATGGTGTGACATGTGTACTCTAAAAGGAGAACTGCATCTTGAGTATGACATACTTTAGGAGTACATCATGCAGTTAGAACTTATATATGATACAAAACAAATGTGTTGCACGCATATGACATGTTGCACTGCATGGGGAGCTTGGATATTCAGCACTTGCACTTTAGAATATATATGTTGTACTTTACAAAGTTCTGTGTGCAAATAATTCTCTTATGTTCTTCAACCTTGCACTTTACGAAGCATGATGCACTTTATGAGGTATCAAAATGTGACATTGGCACACCGTGATGATTGTTTAATATGCTATGCACATCAGGTGGAATTGCTATAAGAGCAACATATGCATCATGATAGAATTATTCTCCTCATTGAGAATATTAGATTTTATGAGTCACAAAACATTTTATGAGACATCGGAAGATGAGTGTTTGGTACGTCTATGATGATTGTCAGCATTTTGAGAAAATCTATGACACATTTATATATATGTAAGGCACTTCACAGATGAGGCTGCATTTTAGAGGCATGATGCACTTCAATAGGAACCAGAATGTCAGCATTGATAACCTCATTACGATTGTGGAGTACTTTATGGAGATCTAAGTGGGGTTGATATAAGGTAATCCATCTTAATAATAACCATGGGCGTAGTGGGCGTATTGGGGCTACGTGGAGCATCGTGTAGTGTGGCCAAATATACGCACACTCGCGCACTCCGCGTAGCCCCACTACGCGCTGCCCGCCTCCCGCCCGCCCTCATTTTAAAATAAGTTAAAGTATTTTAAGAGTAAATAAAATGCCTTACCTGCGGTGCGGCGTCCCGGGGCTCCCTCTTCCTGTTTGACGGCAACTTCTTCTCACGAATGCGCATGCACGGACGCCCACGCATGTGCATTTCTCACAAGAAATGCGCATGTGCGGGCATCCGCGCATGCGCATTTGTGTGAAGAAGTTGCCGTCAAGCAGGAAGAGGGAGCCCCGGGACGCCGCACCGCAGGTAAGGCATTTTATTTACTTTTAAAATACTTTAACTTATTTTAAAATGAGGGCGGGCGGGAGGCGGGCAGCTCTGCTTTGCCGCAGCATGTGCGTAGCACTGCCTGCTACGCCTACTTCGTAAACCGCGAAGCAGGCAGTGCTACGTATACTCTGTGGGCGGAGCGGAGCACTACGCCCGGGCTTACTTAATAATTCATGTACAACATTGGAGTATTATATGAATCCCAAAAGGATGATGTATTCCATAAAGTGGATTGAACACTAGAAAGTACAATGCATTTTAGAGGGTTCCATGATTGAGAATGTTTGCACTTGTAGGGAGAATGCAGTAAATATTATTACTTTGAAAGGAATATCCACACCAAATAGGAAAGATTTATACCAAAAATGTTTATACTGTACCTTGGAGAATGAAAGAACTACACTTCAAATACCAAATGGTAATAAACATTTGAACTCTAGGTGCAAGGGATCACACTTGGCATTGTAAAATAATGTAGTGGTACTTGAAAAAAATGTTGTGGAATCCCAAGATTACACTTGACCAGCATTTAAGCACTTTTTGGACAGCGTATTATCTACACATTGTATTTTTTGCACATTGCACATATATTTTGTAAATAATTAATGATCTTATGGATGACTTATCCAGTCCGCATCTACTATAGAGAATATAGGAGACATGTCATTTCGAATCACTAAGATTGTTCACATTAAGACTGTTCGGAACTGTATCTACAAATCTGTATGTCAAGAAATTATTTTTTGAACTATATATTGTAATGTCTATCATGATACTATACCATAGAAACACACATTTGTACATATTTTTAACCTGCCAATGCTAATATTTGCCCCACAGCTTGTGGACTGTAATGTCTGATTACGTAAGGAACACTGAAATGGAGAAAGCTGTGGGACCCAATAAGTTAGCATTGAGCAATTTAGTTTGTTGTTCTTTTAATTGTGATTCTTAATAGGCGTGGTTCCCTTTAAATGGATACTTTGCACATCAACTCTTTGACCCAGTTACTGCTAAAACGCATTGGTCACTTTTTCGCACTGATGCACTTTGAAAAATAATAATAATGGTCTCTGCAATGAATCGCTGTACCGCGTACTTCCTTTCCTTTGGCAGATGAGATTTTTCCTCTGAATGACTGTGGAGATGTTGGGAAATATTGGTTCACTGAAAAAACCATAGGTTTTTGCAGACGTTATAGTTAGGAATCAGCATTTAAAAAACCTTGGAAATTCACTAAAAAAAACATAGGTTTGAGGGACGTTATAGTTAGTTGAACATTTGACTCACATAAAACCAGAGAAATTTGCCTGTTATAATTAGTTGAGCTAACTATAACTCGCGCGCCTGCAATGCGCTGCTGATGATGTCACATATTACATCACTCATGACATGGTCAGTGACATCACTGATGACATCTCAAATCTTCCCCAAAAAATAGGTATATATTTTTGTTTTGGAGAGAAAACTGCACTCCCATACCAGTAGCATACCAAGCTCCATCACCACACGAATCCTATCCGCCATATTGCTAAACTCGTAAATGATGCACATTTCGTATCCAATGAGTTCGTGGCACTGCGTCCCTCGTAACATCATATACGCATGAAGTCACCCCAGGTACTACTTAGGGATCCGACGGGTACGCAGTACCAAGCCACGCGTTACGTCATGTACATATGGGGTCGCACCTGTTGCGCGTTGCGTATTCGATGAGTACATGCTGCCAGGCCCTGTGTTACTTCACAGACGTACAGTATCGCGCCGGGTACGCCATTCCCTTTTTTTTTTGTCTCAAAAGTATACCTAAGTAACTTTAAACAGTATATGAGAGCACACGAAAATCTAAATTATTTTAAACATTTATATATTTCTAACTGGAATAAACTCGCGTCGGGTACTGCCTCCTTGCGCCCACAGTGCACGATTGCCATGTGACCTTAAAAAAAAGCATTTGATTGGTTCATAACATTTTCCATTGTAACAGTTGTACTACCCCACCCATTTTACTCATTCTCTCTACAGCGTTTGATGAGAGACATCTCTTCTGCTTAGAAAGATTTTTTGAAAAGTGTTTTCCTGTATACACATATCTTATACTACACACAACATGCAACGATCATCTTGATCAATATTCATGCTCTGTTCATTAGCCTTCCACGTGTGATTGCCATGCATCTCAAACGTTCCATCAAAAAACAAATATGTGTTACACGATGCCCCTGGTGTGTGTGTCTCCACATTACTGTGCTGCCTTTTGACCTGGCTATTGCTGGCTCTAAGGAGCATCATCAGCCACGGGCAGACTGCGCATCCTAGATCACATGCCATCTCATTAACGATAGTTTCCGCCCTCCCGACACATGCTACACTAATCTAAATTGCACACTCTGCGAGGTCAAAACTACAATAGAAACACACATAAGTACACTTCCTGGCCAGGCAGCAACTGAACAACGCCCAAGTCCCCGGAATAATTATTCACACCCCTACGCTGGCTTGGGGGATGCAAGCCCAGCCCACTTTGCGTACGTATAAATAGGATAACCACAACGCCACACGTCCCTTTTCTTCCACACTACCTCAAATGATTTGCCGAATCCACCTCGCATAGCACAATGCGCAATAAAAAAACCGAAATGGATCCATGAGGTGTACTCCATCCTGGCAATCAACACGGGCTCTAAATTGTGAGCCCTACTGCCCATCGTCTACGAAAGGGATCCATGAGGTGTACACTCTCCTGCAATCAACACTCCATCTGAATTGTGAGCACTGCTGCCCGTAGTGTTTGTTAACACAACAATGACAGCAGGTAAGCAGAGCGGCCTCCAATTGAGCGCACTGCGGCGAGAGAGCCTAGCTGTGCAGGTCCAAACAAACGATATTGCCATTTGTTATGATGTGATCTTTGACCTCATTCAGTCACATCTCTGTCTCATTTTAAAGACCTGCTGGACTGCACTGTAGGCCTGAGCCAGCGGACAGCGCTGCCCAACAGACACCTCTTCAGTGCATTGCTGCGAGAGGAATGGGATGCATCAGCCAGACTGCGCACGTGCGAATAACGATATTGCCATGTGGTATGATGTGATCTTTGACCTCATTCAGTCACATCTCTGTCTCATTTTAAAGACCTGCTATACCATAAGGTAGGCCTGAACCTACGGGCAGCACTGCCCCACAGACACTTGTTGATGGCGGTTCTGCGAGAGGGTTGGGGTGCATCACCCTGAGTGCGCACATGCGAAAAAGCGATCTTGCCATTCGTAATGATGTGATCTCTGACCTCATTCAGTCACATCGGTCTAATTTTAAGGACCTGCTGGACCATACTGTAGGCCTGAGCCAGCGGGCAGCGCTGCCCTACAGACATGTGGTAGTGTCTTTTAGGACACTGTAGTGAGCTCCTTACTAAGCGTACATGCACACATGCTCCCGCCACTGCATTACACGCGCACATGATGCTTCTAGCATGCGCTCTGTTCCTTTGTATGTGAACGTTGGCACAACATATTATTATTTAACCTTGTGTATCCTCGTGCACTCCAACTCCTCTTTGAACCACGATTACCACTAACAGTTGGTAGATCGTACTTCAAAAACGAAGGATGCACTCAACTCCTATTTTCTATCAAGCTTGAAATAAACCTTCATTTACGTCCAGACGTTTCCGCCATTAAATTATTTCTCCCTTTTCAGACATTCCATTGATTGCCACAAGAAGAGCGGAGCGGGACCTGACTCCGCAATGATGCCCTGGCATTCTGACACCCGACCGGAGACCTGGTCTATCGGACAAACATACCCCGGACTAGGAGCTTGCACCAACATGTCGTGGGACACACCAGTGGTGGCAGGTGAGCAGTGAAGCCTCGGTGTGCAAGACCTACAATTGAGTACAGTGCGGGGGAAGGGGTTGGGGTGCAGCACCCTGGGTGCACAGATGCATGCAAGCGGTTTTCCCGTAGCTAATAATTTAGAACTATATTATCAAACAACGGCGATAACATTATCATCACTTTAGCGACAGGAAACTGCAGCTAAAGCGACGATAAGGGGTTGATAATATGCCCTTGTAAATTCCCATAGAAGCCCAGGTTCACACCATGTTATCGCCCTTCCTTCATAATATGGCCCATAATCTCTGGCCTCAAGTATTTAATTTTAAGGACTTGCTGAACCACACTCTTTCTCGCAGACCCCAGCGTCCTAGACAAACGGGTGACGGAGGGTAAACACTAAGGGCTGTGTGCAATAGGCCGACACTCTGTCTCCTCCTCCCTCTCTTCTTTTGACCCTCCCTCCTCTTCTCCCTTCCACCCACTCCCCCTCCCTTCCATTCTCACTATGGTCCTTTCATTCGGACTACCTTTCTTTACCTCTTCCACATAGCACACATACTTATGTTTCATTTTCGTCTTGCAGGTTTCGTACGCTGCATCCACTGGAGTCCAACCCACGTTTTTTTTTATTATACTGTTCTTTTAAAGTTACATTTGTATTTATTTCTGTTTTAATAAAAGTTACTTATTTTTTTCAAATAAATTACTGAGTGTATAGGTCTTCTTTTTCTGACGACACTTGTCTATTGTTTATTGTGAAAATCATCTGTTTATAGGAGATTTTAAGGACAACATTATTTAATATTAGAGTGCACCTACCAAACATAATCTAACTGACTATTAGACAAATGAAGCCTAGGTAATTGTACAACTGCAAGAGTTCTATGAGTGTATCACTTTAGAACACCATAAGGACTGCCCGTGTGATTACAGAACAAATAAGGCACTACCTAGGACCACCGAGGCTTCAGGGACTGCCGATGCCCACCCTGCATATTTAAATAAAGACCCGGAGTGTGGCGATCCCCGGACTTCAGTTGGCCTCGAACCCCCCGAACAATTAGTAAACAATACCCAGGAAGGTGGCTCTCCCCTAGGCTGCAAAACGTCTCTGTGCCCTTCCGCGCCTAATTTACATGTGACATTAAGATCCCCAGTCCTACAGAGACCCCGCAATATAATAATTGGATTGGCCATGGAACATTGCCCACCCACCAGGGGCCTCATTTAAAACAACGGGTGAGACCCCGCTTTTTTTTGTTTTTGTTCTTTTCTCTCCATTTTTACCATCCGCATCCCCTCTATTACAGAGATACGAGGTTTTCCTCCTCTCGCTTCAAGTAGTCGATCAAGTATTTGCTATCACAGTGTGGAAGCCATGCACCACCATCTAATAGCAAACACAAATGTCCAGCGAATACACACCCCGGGACATTGTATGAGCTGCGCCTGAGAGGTCGCCCTCCCTACTACCATGATGCATTTGTTACTATAAATGCATACTAACACTACTTACACACATGTAGTACAGCGACCAGAATATAGTGAAGAAGCCGAGGAAGCGCAAAATCTAAAAATATAAATCCTACCTGAAGTTGGATGACAGTTCAATGAGCCGACGACCCCGGCATGAGTAGAAACAGCTACACGAACAAAACTGGTCTTCAGCACAACACAAGCAATTTTGAAATATTGCTGACTGGTGCCTTCATTTGCCTTCTCCCACTCGTCGACAAATTTATGTAATGAAGAGGCAGACAGCAGTGAATCCAATAAGTAGATTTATTACAAGAAAACAAGACACCTGAAACAACCACCAACAGGAGCAGACAGCAAAGCAACCGTCTAATCCTGCACCGTGTACAAAGTCCACAAGGTTCCCCTCATGACAGCCCTACATTCTAACATTACGTACTGAGGGCCATATTATCAAGGAACGGCGTTAAAATTATCGCCGTTTTAGTGGCAGGAAACTGCCTCTAAAACGGCGATAATGGGCTTCATAATATGAAGTATGGGCTTCTATTGGAATTCTCGACGGCATATTATCAAGCCCATTATCGCCATTTTAGCGGCAGTTTCCTGCCGCTAAAGCGGCCATACTTTTAGCACCGTTCCTTGATAATATGCCCCTTAAATTCTAGTAGAATTACATACTAATATTCTGCTATGACTTACAATGGAATACTACACAGAGCACATGACTTTACAGCAATGACCTCATAGTTTCATCCATGAGTTTTGACACAGGTAGGAGTAAGACTTTCGCTTCCCACTCCCTATATTGTCTAAACTTGAACTAACACTTCTTCCACAAGTCTGCTACAGCGCCCAGAGCACATCACTTTACAGGAATGAGCTCACAATTTAGGCTCACGGTTTAATCCCTGAGTCTTCACACCAGTAGGGATGAGTTGTTCGCTTTCCACTCCCTATATATTATAAACGCATACTAACACTACTTACACACTTATACTACAGCGGCTAGTATCCTACACTGCCCAGAGACCATCACTTTACAGCAATCAGCTCGGTTTCATCCCCAAGTCTTCACACCGGTGGGCGTAACTACTTCGCAACCCGCTTCCGGTATACTATCAACACACAGTAGCGGTCAGTAGTTCGCTTCCCACTCCCTGTATGGTATAAACGCCTACTAACAATACTTGCACACGTATGTTACAAACACCAGACCACATCACTTTACAGCAATGACCTCACAGTTTAGACTCTCGGTTTCATACCTGAGTGTAGCACCATATCATATCACCACCATGCCACTCTGAGCAACACCACACTTTCAGACCGTTAACAGTGATAACTACCCACTGTCGACCGCCGGTAGGTAATCAAGAACAAATTACAATAGTTCCTTGATTCTTTTAGCTTTGAAAAATTCTCTCTATTACTGTCTTTCTGCTTTTCCATATAACTAGTTGTTTTAATATTCAAGTACACATCAAAGTCAGAAATGCAACGTATTCTATCAACACACTTTCTAGAACATTCTACAACACGTGGAGGTTAAGAGTTCATCAATTTTTTAAATCCTAACGATATTTTTTTGCAACATTTTCTCAAACATTTAACTACACTTGCAGGTTAAAAGTTCATGATTGTTGTAGGTTCGAACAGTGCCTTCCAAATGCAAGTAGCAGGTGTGGTTGAGTTGAGCAAATGTTATCCTATAATATGTACTATAATATGCACATGCAAACTGCTTTTTCTTAACCAATCACAAACCTACTTTTGCACAAAACGAATGTGCACCCTACTTTTAAAAAACAATGCTTTTCATCTCCCAATCAGGTACCCTTTTGTATGCGAAAAGAAACTTGTTCCCCATCTTTAAACATATCTCTTAT
Source organism: Triturus cristatus (assembly GCF_964204655.1). NCBI lineage: Eukaryota > Metazoa > Chordata > Amphibia > Caudata > Salamandridae > Triturus > Triturus cristatus. The sequence goes on from NC_140590.1 coordinate 1,547,605,183, forward strand.
TCTACGAAGGAACTGCATGAGCTACAGACATCTTTCCATACATTCCATCCTCCATACCTTCAAAATGCTAGTGTGGATCATAGGACATAGCTATGTTTTCTGGTGCAAGAGGTATGCAGAACAGAGACGTATTGACTTAGACCTAGGTTTACAAAATGTGGACATTAAATGGTTTGGACAGAGAGGATTGAAGTGGCACCAATTGTTGCCTTTGGTTAAAACCTGTTTGCATCTCCCACAGCCTGACCTCATGATTGTGCACTGTGGTGTAAATGACGTAGGCACATTGGGGTAGATTTGGAAATGCTTATGAAGGACACCTTTGGACAATTGATGTTACTTTTGCCTCAAACTGTCTTTGTATATTCCAATATATGCCAAAGACAGAAGTAGAAAAGGTCCAAACAATTTGGTCCTCAGATTGAAAAATCTCGGAAAAAAGTCAACAAAGCTGTCTCTGCATACCTCAGAGACCACAAAATGGGGTCCATTTACAACAACAACATACGTTTTGATATGGCGGATATATACAGAAGTGATGGAGTACACTTCACAGATCAGGGAAACCGATTTCTCCTGAATAACTGGAAGCTGTGCATCCGCACTTATATGTAGCTCCAACTAATGAGCACAAGGGCTCTTTTTAGAGCTACCCTATAACTTACAACTTAGGACCCCTATTTTAGGGCCATATAAAGCCAACTCCTGCACCCTCGCCAAAATGTATTCTCCACACAGCTGTGGCGCAGCGGCCAGACCATCTCACTTTGAAGCACAGACCTTTTGCTTTGATCCCCAGCTCTACTCACCCATAGGGGTGAGTAGCTTGCGCTCTACAAATACCATAATGATTTTACTTCGCACTCCCTATACACCACCACCTAACCACCATACACAAGCTCCAATGTTCTAAACAAAAGTTCATCCAAGTACCTATAAGTACATGCTGACACTACTTGCACAGATGTGGCACAGTGGCCAGAGCACATGACTTCACAGCATATGACACACAGTTTGGGCTCACGCTTTAATCCCCGACTCCGGCAGCAGCTCAGCTTAGCAACATGAGACACTAGACAATACCTCACATATATTCCATACCCCAGGACTTTCATACCAGTACGGGTCAGTAGCCAACACTTCCTAGTTGCAATCGCTCGCAGCCAATCAGCAACAAGCTCGTGTTCGTAACGCCTCCGCCAATCAGATGGCAGAATTCCCAAATATCGATATCTGTAAATTTAGATATTTCTCAAAAACTACTGAACGCATTTACACCAAATAAACGAAAGCGTGCTTTTTAGACCAAGACCCTTCTCCCTGCTAAATTTAGGGTAATTCCGTTCACCCGTTCGACCTGTAGCCTTGCTTAAAGCTTCCTAAGGAAATTAACATTGAAAAAACACATTTTGGGACTCCCTTTTTTCTCGGCCTCCGCTTCATGAATCACTCCCAAACTTTGAACATAGGAGCTGATCTCAACAAAGAATTAGTTTTGAAAAATTCGCGAAGATTCGTCAATCGCGCCAAAGTTATTGGGACTAGAATGTTGCCATTTTCCTATGGTAACTGGGTCCTAACCATAACTACCATACATAACTCCATGTATGGTGCATTAATTTCTGTCACCAATGAAAAGCCCATAGATGGGCCACTGTCCGCTGTATCAGCTCTCATCCCAGGTCTGATCACAGACATGGATTTATTACGGGACTCTGAGTACCATGATGCCTTGGGCCAACTGACCCGCCCATCTTGGGGCGTATACAGGCTTTAATGGACCGAGACCGGAGCACGTATTCACAAACACGACTGCCTTTGAGAAAGAGGGATGATCCTCGAAACGCGTCAGGCGTATCGCGTGCATGACTGTCTGATTGCAACTGCCTGCTATGTCTTGCTCATACCCTGAATTAAAAGGCTTGCCACCTTGGTCTGTTTTTGAGTGCTCTCAAGCGAGGGGAAACGGCAAAAGGAGCACACATATCTGGCGGCGATCCGGCCGTCGAGCAGCACCACCCCGCGAAGTGAGGGGGCCACATGGCGGGCGATATGCCTGGAGCCGACAAGTGGATCACAGACCTGGGATGAGAGCTGATACAGCGGACAGTGGCCCATCTATGGGCTTTTCATTGGTGACAGAAATTAGTGCACCATACATGGATTTATTACGGGACTCTGAGTACCATGATGCCTTGGGCCAACTGACCCGCCCATCTGGGGGCGTATACAGGCTTTAATGGACCGAGACCAGAGCACGTATTCACAAACGCGACTGCCTTTGAGAAAGAGGGATGATCCTCGAAACGCGTCAGGCGTATCGCGTGCATGACTGTCTGATTGCAACTGCCTGCTATGTCTTGCTCATACCCTGAATTAAAAGGCTTGCCACCTTGGTCTGTTTTTGAGTGCTCTCAATCGAGGGGAAACGGCAAAAGGAGCACACATATCTGGCGGCGATCCGGCCGTTGAGCAGCACCACCCCGCGAAGTGAGGGGGCCACATGGCGGGCGATATGCCTGGAGCCGACAAGTGGATCACAGACCTGGGATGAGAGCTGATACAGCGGACAGTGGCCCATCTATGGGCTTTTCATTGGTGACAGAAATTAGTGCACCATACATGGATTTATTACGGGAGTCTGAGTACCATGATGCCTTGGGCCAACTGACCCGCCCATCTGGGGGCGTATACAGGCTTTAATGGACCGAGACCGGAGCACGTATTCACAAACGCGACTGCCTTTGAGAAAGAGGGATGATCCTCGAAACGCGTCAGGCGTATCGCGTGCATGACTGTCTGATTGCAACTGCCTGCTATGTCTTGCTCATACCCTGAATTAAAAGGCTTGCCACCTTGGTCTGTTTTTGAGTGCTCTCAATCGAGGGGAAACGGCAAAAGGAGCACACATATATATATATATATATATATATATATATATATATATGTATATATATATATATATATTCACTTAAAAAACCATAGGTTTCACACAGGTTATAGTTAGGTGGATATTTCACTCGTAAAAAACCAATGAAATTCCCCTATTATAGTTACTTCAGATAACTATAACTCGCACGCCCACAATCCACTGCTCATGACGTCACATATTACATCACTCATGACATGGTCAGTCGCATCACTCATGACATCACTGATGACATCATCCTTGTGATAGAGTGGCGGTCGCGCGAGTTATAGTTATCTGAAGTAACTATAACGGGGGAATTTCATTGGTTTTTTACGAGTGAAATATCCACCTAACTATAACCTGTGTGAAATCTATGGTTTTTTAAGTGAATTTGCAAGGTTTTTAAATGCTAATTCCTAACTATAACGTGTGTGAAACCTATGGTTTCTTAAGTGAATTTGTACGGTTTTTTAAATGCTAAGTTATGTATTTATAAAAAAAAAAATTTTTCATGGTTTTTCAACGTGCGCGCACCGTGCGCGCATGGTGCACGCGCTTTGGGCGCACGGTGCGCTGCGCGCACCATGAGCACACCCCGCGAATTTATTTAAAAAAAATAAAATGTTTTTTTTCCCCTTGGGGGTCCTTCTGTGACCCCCTGACAAAGGCTAGGGGGTCAGGAACTCTCTTCTCTGCCCACTTTTCACGTTTTCCACCTTTTTTCCCCCTTTCCTTTTCAGTGCGAGAGACAAAATGGCCGCCGACACTTCATGATTTCGACCGATTCGAATGTTTGCCGACATCTAACAACCAATCAGAATTTCGCTCGCGCACGGCACCGTGCACGCACAGTGCACGCACTGTGCGCGCGTATAGATATTTATATGCATTTAAATGCTATTTTCTCAGGAAATACTGAACAGATTGACACCAGACCTACAAAAGGCACTTCCCTGACCTAAGGACTACCTCTCTGCCAAATTTCAAGTAATTATGTTCAGCCGTTCGGTCTGTACCTTCGACTAAAGGTCCTATGGAAAAATGCATGGGGAAAACGCTTTTTGGGACCCCCCTTTTTTCTCGGCCCCCGCTTGACGAATCACCCCGAGACTTTCAGGGTAGGAGCTGAGTGGAGCACCCCATTTGTTTTGAACATTTCACGAGGATTCGTCAACCGGCGCCAAAGTTATTCAAAATAGAATTTTGAGATTTCCAATGGAAACACGATCCTAACTATAACTATCTACTGGCAACCGCCAGTAGATGATATATATATATATATATATATATATATATATTCACTGAAAAAACCATAGGTTTCACACATGTTATAGTTAGCGGAAATTTTACTGATAAAAAACCAATGAAATTCCCCCGTTATAGTTAGTGCAGGCAACTATAACTCGCGCGACCGCAATCCTCTGCTGATGCTAATACTGTATTTAGACACTTATTTGCCCATGTCTTCTTCCATACATTTTTAGCTATACATATATTACAAATATTTTTTTTTCATAAAGACACATATGTCATCAGCAGAAGATTGCGGTCGCGTGAGTTATAGTTGCCTGCACTAACTATAACGGGGGAATTTCATTGGTTTTTTATCAGTAAAATTTCCGCTAACTATAACATGTGTGAAACCTATGGTTTTTTCAGTGAATTTGCAAGGTTTTTTAAATGCTAATTCCTAACTATAACGTGTGTGAAACCTATGGTTTTTTCAGTGAATTTGTACGGTTTTTTAAATGCTAAGTTACTTTACGCCATTCGTGGCGTGCGCGCCCACTTAACGCAGTTCGTTCCGGCTCTTTTTAGAGCCCCCTAATATCTAAACACTTAAATCTGATTTTCATTTTTTTTTTTTTTTTTCTACCGTACGCTTACCGTAAGCTTACCGTACGCGTACCCCGTGATTTTTTTTAAAATCAATAAATGTTTTCTTTGTACTTTACAGTCCTTCTTTGACCCCCTCACAAATGTAAGGGGGTCTGTAACTCTCCTCATTGCCCCCTTTTCTTGTTTTCACTCTTTTTTTTCTGAGTGAAATACACAAAATGGCGGCCACCGCTTCCTCGTTTCGGCCGATTCGAATGTTTACTAAGATCTAAGAGCCAATCAGAATCGCGCTCGCGCACGCCACCGTACGCTTACGGTAAGCGTACGGTATGCGTACCGTAAGCGGGCTCAGATATATATATTGATTTAAAGGCTATTTTCTCAGAATCTACTGAACAGATTTACACCAAACCTACAAAAGGCACTTCCTTGACCTAGGGACTACCTCTCTGCCAAATTTCGAGTAATTCTGTTCAGCCGTTCGGGCTGTAGCTCGTTCTAAAGGTCCTATGGAAAAATGCATGGGGAAAACGCGTTTTGGGACCCCCCTTTTATCTCAGCCCCCGCTTGACGGATCCCCCCGAGACTTTCAGGGTAGGAGCGGAGCGTAGCGCCCCACCTATTTTGAGAAATTCGCGAGGATTCATCGACCGGCGCCAAAGTTATTCAAAATAGAATGTTGAGGTTTTCCTATGGAAAAGGGGTCCTAACTATAACTACCTACTGGCGACCGCCAGTAGGTAATATATATATATATATATATATATTCACTGAAAAAACCATAGGTTTCACACATGTTATAGTTAGCGCAAATTTTACTGATAAAAAAACAGTGAAATTCCCCCGTTATCGTTAGTGCAGGCAACTATAACTCACGCGACCGCAATCCTCTGCTGATGCTACTACTGTATTTAGACACTTATTTGCCCATGTCTTCTTCCATACATTTTTAGCTATACATATATTACAAATATTTTTTTTTCATAAAGACACATATGTCATCAGCAGAGGATTGCAGAGGATTGCGCACCGTGCGCGCACAGTGAGCACGCGGTACGCTTCGCGCACCGCGCACCCACTTTACGCAGTTATAACATGTGTGAAACCTATGGTTTTTTCAGTGAATTTGCAAAGTTTTTTAAATGCTAATTCCTAACTATAACGTGTGTGAAACCTATGGTTTTTTCAGTGAATTTGTACGGTTTTTTAAATGCTAAGTTACTTTACGCCATTCGTGGCGTGTGCGCGCACAGTAAGCACGCGGTGCTTACTGTGCTTACGGTGCTTATAAGCCATGCACAAATGGTGCCCTTCGGGCACCATTTGCACACGGGGTGGAGAGAGTGTGGATAATTTTTTCTTTTATTATTTTTGTAAAAAATATTGTGGTTTTTCAGATCACTGATAAGCCCTGCACATTTGGTGGCCTGCGGCCATCAAAAGCACAGGGGGTGGGGAGAGTGTGGATAGTGTTTTTTTTTTTACATTTTTTACCGTACGCGTACGGTAAGCGTAATCGGCGAAATTAGCGAAAAAATAAAAATGGTATTTTTGGCCTTGGGGGGTCTTGGGGGACTCCCTCATCATGGCTATGTGTGTGTGAGCTGTCAAAACAGCTCCTTTACATGTGTATTGGTTTTATTTAACAACCTAACTCTCAGTGCGAGAGAGAAAATGGCGGCCGCCGCTTCCTGGTTTCGGCCGATTCGAATGTTTACTAAGATCTAAGAGCCAATCAGAATCGCGCTCGCGCACGCCACCGTACGCGTACGGTAAGCTTACGGTAAGCGTACCGTAAGCTGGCTCAGATATATATATTGATTTAAAGGCTATTTTCTAAGAATCTACTGAACAGATTTACACCAAACCTACAAAAGGCACTTCCTTGACCTGAGGACTACCTCTCTGCCAAATTTCAAGTAATTCTGTTCAGCCGTTCGGGCTGTAGCCCTGTCTAAAGGTCCTATGGAAAAATGCATGGGAAAAACGCGTTTTGGGACCCCCCTTTTATCTCAGCCCCCGCTTGACGAATCCTCCCGAGACTTTCAGGGTAGGAGCGGAGCGTTGCGCCCCACCTATTTTGAGAAATTCGCGAGGATTCGTCGACCGGCGCCAAAGTTATTCAAAATAGAATGTTGCGGATTTCCTATGGAAAAGGGGTCCTAACTATAACTACCTACTGGCGACCGCCAGTAGGTAATATATATATATATATATATATATATATTCACAGTAAAAAACATAGGTTTCAGGGGTGTTTTAGTTAGATGGCCATTTCAATCGTACAAAACCATAGAAATTCCTCCGTTATAGTTAGTTCTGCTAACTATAACTCGCGCGCCCGCAATGCAGTGCTGATGATGTAACATATTGCATCATTCATGAAATGGTCAGTGGCATCACTGATGACATCTCAAATGACATCACTGATGACATCACTGATGACATCATCCAGTGAATGTAGTTTAGTTGGAAATTTAAATATGTATTATATAGATATATATACCAATTTGTGTTGAAGATTGAGTGGATATATAACTGTCTGGATTGAGGATTTAGTAGCTGTCTGACTGTCTGTTTAAGTGAGTAATTAAAAGTGTCTCACTTAATACATGGATTAGTATCTAAACTATGTGAATGTGTGCATCACTGTCTCTGTTGTTGTATAACATGCTGCATCAGTTGGTCACTAACTACATGAGTGTGTATATTAGTTATTGATTAGTTGGGTGAGTATTTGTATGGGACACTGAGTTTGTGTGTGGTTGGATGGGGTGTGTGTAACTCTATGCATAGATGTGTGAATGGTTGATTGACTAGGTGTATAGGTTTAAGAGTGCATGTGGAAACAGTTGTTTGGGTGACTGGGTGTATTTATTTGTGTGTTGGTGAGTGAATATATGTTTTAGTTGTACATCTTCAACAAAGTAAAAAAATAAAAGGCATTGTATGTGAGAGTTGGTGTATATAAATAAGTATGTGTAAGAGTCAGTGATTGTGAGAGTAACTATATAAAGGAGTGTATAATTGTAATGGTGATTTTTTTAACATATTATCTATGAGTTACTATGTGTTTGAATAAATGAGGTGTTGTTGGATAATTGTGTAAGTGAGTAAATGTAAGTGTGATTAATTTTTTCATTAGTGAGTAGGATGACTGCATAACCGACTAAGATGACTGCTGATGTGTCAATCTCTATATATGTGAATAAGTGCATTTGATAGTGTTCTACTAATTAGTGACTGCTTGTATAAATGATTCTGTAGTTGAATAGGTAGTTGTGTGTAGACTTAGGAATCAGTGAGTGGGTATTTAGTAACTGGTATTGGTGTGTCAATGGTTTCAAATATGGTACTCTGTATTTTACAGTGAGTGATGAAAGGTTATACTAGTGTATGATGAGGTGTATCAGATTGTCACGTGGATGATGGCATCATTGATGTCATTTGAGATGTCGTCAGTGATTTCACTGACCATGTCATGAATGATGCAATATCTGACATCATCAGCAGTGCATTGCAGGCGCGCGAGTTATAGTTAGCAGAACTAACTATAACGGAGGAATTTCTATGGTTTTGTATGAGTGAAATGGCCAGCTAACTATAACACCCCTGAAACCTATGTTTTTTCTGTGAATTTCTAAGGTTTTTTAAATGCTAATTTCTAACTATAACGTCTCTGAAACCTATGTTTTTTTCAGTGAATTTCAAAGCTTTTTTAAATGCTAATTTCTATCTATAACGTCTCTGAAACCTATGGTTTTTTTCAGTGAATTTCAAAGATTTTTTAAATGCTAATTTTTAAGTGTGATAGTAGTTATACCTATTTTTTTGTACTGATTTTCTACAGTTTTTTAACTGTTCATTTATAAATATTGTATTCATTAAATAACATCATATATTTTTCTAAAAATTGCAAAAAACACATTAAAAACAAATTCAAACTGAAATATTGATTAATTTTTTTGTTTTCATTTTTTATTTTAATATATTTATATTATTTTCTTTAAAAAAAATGTTTTTTCCCCAAAAAATTTGGAGTCGCGCACTCAAAGCGTACACATCACGGTGGGTGCGCGGATTCTAGCCGCTATTTTAGAAAAGTCGTGAAGGATCCGCATACGGTGTGCGACGGTGGCGTGTTTTTCAGTTACATCAGATACATTTAATATTACGTGATGTGCGCGATTGGTATGCGACCAGTCCGCGACTCCTGTGCATTCGTGACACATGAGCATTACGGTACGAGATGCTTGCACGGTGGTGGGTCACGCATGATGTCATATACGTGCTGGGGCGTGCTGGGTGCGCAACTCCCGCAAAAAAATGTTATGTTCCAAAATGATATGTATGTGTCTTTAATATACATATTAGGGCAAGAGATTATCTAAGATAGTCATGAAAATAACATATTTGTACTTATAATAAACTTATATTATTTTTAAATATATTTTCGCGAAGTTGGGTGCGTGCATCGTGAGTGCAGAGAACCAGGTCAGCAGAGATGCTGTAGAGCCAGAGAAACCAGGTCAGCAGAGCCGTTGTAGAGCCAGAGAATCAGGTCAGCAGAGCTGCTTTAGAGGGAGAGAACCAGGTCAGCAGAACTGCTTTAGAGCCAGAGAACCAGGTCAGCAGAGCTGCTCTAGAGCCATAGAACCAGGTCAGCAGAGCTGCTCTAGAGGTAGAGAACCAGGTCAGCAGAACTGCTTTAGAGCCAGCGAACCAGGTCAGCAGAGCTCTTTAGAGGGAGAGAACCAGGTCAGCAGAACTGCTTTAGAGCCAGCGAACCAGGTCAGCAGAGCTCTTTAGAGGGAGAGAACCAGGTCAGCAGAGCTGCTTTAGAGCCAGAGAACCAGATCAGCAGAGCTGCTCTAGAGCCAGAGAACCAGGAAGCAGAGCTGCTTTAGAGCCATAGAACCAGGTCAGCAGAGCTGCTTTAGAGCCAGAGAACCAGGTCAGCAGAGCTGCTCTAGAGGCAGAGAACCAGGTCAGCAGAGCTGCTCTAGAGCCAGAGAACCAGGTCAGCAGAGCTGCTCTAGAGGCAGAGAACCAGGTCAGCAGAGCTGCTCTAGAGCCAGAGAACCAGATCAGCAGAGCTGATTTAGAGGGAGAGAGCCAGGTCAGCAGAGCTGCTTTAGAGCCAGAGAACCAGGTCAGCAGAGCTGATCTAGAGCCAGAGACCCAGGCCAGCAGAGCTGCTTTAGAGCCAGAGACCCAGGTCAGCGGAGCTGCTCTAGAGGCCGAGAACCAGGGCAGCAGAGCTGCTGTAGAGCCAGAGAAACAAGATCAGCAGAGCTGCTTTAGAGCCAGAGAACCAGGTTAGCAGAGCTGCTGTAGAGCCAGAGAAACCAGGTCAGTAGAGCTGCTTTTGAGCGAGATAACCAGGTCAGGAGAGCTGCTTTAGAGCCAAGGGATCAGGTCAGCAGAGCTGCTCTAGAGCCAGAGAACCAGGTCAGCAGAACTGCTTTAGAGCCATAGAGCCGGGTCAGCAGAGCTGCTTTAGAGCCAGAGAACCAGGTCAGCAGAGCTGCTGTAGAGCCAGAGAAACCAGGTCAGTAGAGCTGGTTTAGAGCGAGAGAACCAGGTCAGCAGAGCTGCTCTAGAGCCAGGGAACCAGGAAGCAGAGCTGCTTTAGAGCCATAGAACCAGGTCAGCAGAGCTGCTTTAGAGCCAGAGACCCAGGTCAGCAGAACTGCTTTAGAGCCATAGAACCGGGTCAGCAGAACTGCTTTAGAGCCAGAGAACCAGGTCAGCAGAGCTGTTGTAGAGCCAGAGAACCAGGTCAGCAGAGCTGCTCTAGAGCCTAAGAACTAGGTCAGTAGAGCTGCTCTAGAGCCAGAGAACCAGGTCAGCAGAGCTGCTTTAGAGCCATAGAACCAGGTCAGCAGAGCTGCTTTAGAGCCAGAGACCCAGGTCAGCAGAACTGCTTTAGAGCCATAGAACCAGGTCAGCAGAGCTGCTTTAGAGCCAGAGAACCAGGTCAGCAGAGCTGTTGTAGAGCCAGAGAACCAGGTCAGCAGAGCTGCTCTAGAGCCTAAGAACTAGGTCAGTAGAGCTGCTCTAGAGCCAGAGAACCAGATCAGCAGAGCTGCTGTAGAGCCAGAGAAACCAGGTCAGCAGAGATGCTTTAGAGGGAGAGAACCAGGTCAGCAGAGCTGCTTTAGAGCCAGAGAACTAGGCCAGCAGAGCTGCTTTAGAGCCAGAGAACCAGGTCGGCAGAGCTGCTTTAGAGCCAGAGAACCAGGTCAGCAGAGCTGCACTAGAGCCAGAGAACCAAGTCAGCAGATCTACTTTAGAGCCATAGAACCAGGTCAGCAGAGCTGCTTTAGAGCCAGAGAACCAGGTCAGCAGAGCTGCTCTAGAGCCTAAGAACCAGGTCAGCAGAGCTGCTCTAGAGCCAAAGAACCAGGTCAACAGAGCCGCTGTTGAGCCAGAGAAACCAGGTCAGTAGAGCTGCTTTAGAGGGAGAGAACCAGGTCTGCAGAGCTGCTCCAGAGGGAGAGAACCGGGTCAGCAGAGCTGCTTTAGAGCCAGAGAACCAGGTCAGCAGAGCTGTTGTAGAGTCAGAGAACCAGATCAGCAGAGCTGCTCTGTAGCCTAAGACCTAGGTCAGCAGAGCTGCTCTAGATCCAGAGAACCAGGTCAGCAGACCTGCTGTAGAGCCAGAGAAACCAGGTCAGCAGAGCTGCTTTAGAGGGAGAGAACAAGGTCAGCAGAGCTGCTTTAGAGGGAGAGAACAAGGTCAGCAGAGCTGCTTTAGAGCCAGAGAACCAGGACAGCAGATCTGCTCTAGCTGACACTGACTGACTGACACTGACTGACTGACACTGACAGATTGACACTGACTGACACTGACTGACACTGATTGACTGACACTGACACTGACTGACACTGACAGTGACACTGATTGACTGACACTGACTGACTGACAATGACTGACACTGATTGACCGACACTGACTGACTGACACTGACTGACTGACTGACTGACACTGACTGACTACTCTCTACTACTCTACTACTCACTCTCTACTACTCTCTCCTACTCACTCTCTCCTACTCACTCTCTACTACTCTCTACTATTCACTCTCTACTACTCACTCTCTACTACTCTCTACTACTCTCTCTACTACTCACTCTCTACTACTCACTTGCTACTACTCTCTACTACTCACTCCCTACTACTCACTACTACTCTCTATTATTACTCTCTACTACTCACTCTCTACTACTCACTCTCTAATATTCTCTACTACTCACTCTACTTCTCTCTTATACTCTCTACCACTCACTCTACTACTGTACTACTCACTCTCTACTACTCTCCACTACTCTCTCTCTACTACTCACTTTCTACTACTCACTCTACTACTCTCTACTACTCACTCTACTAATCACTCTCTATGATTCACACTCTACTACTCACTCTACTACTCACTCTCTACTACTCGCTCTCTACTACTCTCTACTACTCTCTCTCTACTACTCACTCTCTACTACTCACTCTTCTACTCTCTACTACTCACTCTCTACTACTCACTCTCTACTATTCACTCTCTACTACTCACTCTCTACTACTCACTCTCTGCCACTCGCTCTCTACTACTCTCTACTGCTCACTCTCTACTACTCACTTTCTACTACTCTACTACTCTCTACTACTCTTTCTACTACTCACTCTCTACTACTTTCTACTACTCACTCTACTACTCTCTATTACTCTTTACCACTCACTCTCTACTACTCTCTCTACTACTCACTCTCTACTACTCACTCTCTACTACTCACTCTCTACTACTCGCACTCTAGTACTCTCTACTTCTCACTCTCCACTACTCACTCTCTACTACTCGCTCTCAACTACTCTCTACTACTCACTCTATTACTCACTCTCTACTACTCTACTACTCTTTACTACTCTCTCTACTTCTCACTCTACTACTCTCTCTACTACTCACTCTCTACTACTCTCTACTACTCACTATCTACTACACACTCTCTACAACTTGCTCTCTACTTCTCTCTACTACTCACTCTACTATTCCACTACTCTCTACTACTCACTCTCTACTACTCTACTACTCTCTCTCTACTACTCACTCTCTACTACTCTCTACTACTCACTATCTACTACTCTCTCTCTACTACTCACTCTCTACTTCTCACTCTCTACTACTCTCTACTACTCACTCTCTACTACTCTCTCTACTACTACTCTCTACCACTCCCTCTCTACTACTCACCCTACTACTCACTCTACTACTCACTCTCTACTACTCCCTCTCTACTACTCTCTACTACTCACTCTTTACTACTCTCTCTCTACTACTCTCTACTACTCACTCTACTACTCACTCTCTACTACTCTCTACTACTCTCTCTCTGCTACTCACTCTCTACCACTCACTCTCTACTACTCTCTACTACTCACTCTCTACCACTCTCTACTACTCACTCTACTACTCTCTACTACTCTCTACTACTCAGTCTCTACTACTCACTCTCTTCTACTCACTCTACTACTCACTCTCTGCTACTCTCTCTACTACTCTCTACTACTCACTCTCTACTCTCTATTACTCACTCTCCACTCTCTACCTCTCTACCTCATTCTACCTCTCTCTCTACTACTCTCTACCTCTCTACCTCTCTACCTCTACCTCTCTACCTCTACCTCTATACCTCTACACCTCTACCTCTACACCTCTACCTCTCTACCTCTCTCTACACGCAAACATATGCACATATATATGCATATATAGGCATATGCATTTATATATGTATGTGTATATTATCTACTGGCGGTCGCCAGTAGATAGTTATAGTTAGGACCTATTTTCCATAGGAAATCCGCAACATTCTATTCCCAATAAGTCTGGCGCCGGTTGATGAATCTTCACGAAATTTTCCAAACTTTTGGCCAGCTCCTCTCCGCTCCTACCCTGAAAGTGTTGTGGTGATTCGTCAAGCGGGGGCCGAGAAAAGAGGGGGGTCCCAAAACGCGTTTTCCCTATGCAATTTCCCATAGGATCTGTTGTCGCAGCTACAGCCCGAACCGCTGAACGGAATGACACCAATTTGGCAAAGAGGTAGTCCTCAGTTCAGACTCGTGCCTTTTGCATAAATGGTGTGAATCTGTTCAGTAGTTCCTGAGAAAATTAGAGTTAAAAGTACATAAATATCTATGGCCGGGGAGGATCCGCGGACCCTACCCGCACCATATGCGCACCCTCCACGAACCAAGCATGCACCCTCCCGATCGCGCGCTGAATGCTAATTGGCTGTCGAGTGTCTCTCTACATTCGAAACCAGGAACTGTTGGCGGCCATTTTCTGCCTCCGTAGAAGCGAGGCTGAAGAAGCAAGGGGAATAAGTGTGTAAAACATATAAAGGGGGCAGAGTGGAAATACTCTGACCCTTTAGAGGTGCTTAGGGGGTCCCATAAGGACCACCTGGGGCCCCCTTTTAAAAAAATAAAAAAATGGCGAATACGCGCACCCGCGCATCCTATCGCGTTGGGTGCTCGGATTCTTTCGCGTTGGGTGCGTGGATCCACGGAAATTTTTTTGAAAAAAGACAAGAAATCATTGGTTGTATGACTACTTTCTACACTGAAAGGTAGGGTGTATATTTCTGTTTTTTAAAGGTATGATTCTTATTGGTTAACAAAAACAGATTGTAAGGAACATTATATATGATAAGCTGATATGTTGAAAAGTCAAGCACACTTGCTGTCTTGTTTAGTAACATTGTATGCTGAACTTGTGACCTGTGTGCTCAGTGCAGTGTTCCATGACCTGTTTCCATGGTAACAGGCAGAAGGCAGATTGGGGGAAGGGTTGAAATGTATTTCAGTTGGAAAGGGTTGAATGTTTAACCAATCGAAATGTGTGTTTGCTTTTGAGTTTATGTGTGAAGGATTGTGATTTGATGTTTACATGTATATGTGTGGAAAATGAAAGGGAAACTTTTCCATTCTTTGTTTTTGCTGAGAGGTGCACAGTGCAGAGATTCTGTAAAAGAAAATCTGGTGTGTGACTGATATACTTCTTAATCTACAAAACAACTTGAAAGGTGAGTTATTTAATTGTGAGGGGATGTATGTAGACTATTTTGATTTTAATCAGACTAATGTATTTTTCCTGCTAAAGTGTAGGGAGTACCTTCTTTCTCTACAATCTTATTGATAGTGTGTGTGCATGTAGAAACCATTCTGTGATAAGCATTTGTGTTTTTCATGTGTTTGCAGACAGATAACCGCGCTGTTTTTATATTTTGGTAGAATTAGAAACCAGTCATTGTTTATGAATTTGTGAAATGAGTTATGTTTCTATATTAAAATGTAGTAGTCCTTCTAGATGAAGAAATGTGTTTTGGTATAGTGCAAGGGATAGTGTTGTTTGTCTAGAATCACACAGTGAGTATGTGTGCATTTGGTAACCACTGTGAGAGAAGCATTTGGTAACATTGTGTATTTGCTGACAGATAACTCTTTTAAAACCTGTCATGTTGTCAAGTTTTAGTAGCATTAGAAGCCAGTCTTTGGTTATGCATTGATAAAATGATTCATGCTTTGACACTAAAGTGCAGTACTGAAATATGTAGATTGTGCGCATTCCCCTTACCCCTTCCACAGTAGTGAATGAGTTTTGGTAAGCTGCTAGGGATAGTGTTGCTTGTCTAGAATCACACTGTGAGTCTGTGTTCATTTGGGAACCATTTTGAGAGAAGCATTTGGTAACATAGTGTATTTGCTGACAGATAACTGTTTAAAATCAGTCATGTTGTCAAGTTTTAGTAGCTTTAGAAGCTATTCTTTGCTTATGCATTGATAAAATGAGTCAGAGTTTGAAACTAAAGTGCAGTACCATGTACTATTCTCTTCACTGTGCCAGAACTGAACATTTAAAAGTTTTACCCAGGCACTAACCTAGCAGTAGTCTGATGATTTAGTCAGTTTCCAAGTACTCATGTTGTGAACCATACATTACCACATAGACTGCTTCAAATGTCTATGCAGCATGCATGCAGTCTTCTAACATACTATACACTTGTCTTTCACATTTTCCATTCCCTAGTCGGTATCCATACACTTCCAGGAAACACTCTGTAACTCCCTTTGCAGTCCTCTAGTGACCCATTCAGCACCATGTACTAATCCATTCACTGTGCCAAAACCCAAACACTTATAAATTCACCAAGACACTCTCTTTGCAGTACTCTAATCATTCAGTCAGTGCCTAAGTATTCATGCACTGAGCCAGGCCTCAGCACATGGACTGCTTCAAACCCCTATCCACTATGCATGCAGTCTTCTAACCACCTAGACACCTGTCTTTCACACTTTCAATTCCCTAGTCAGTATCCATACAGTCCAGCAAACATTCTGTCACTCTCTTTGCACTCCTCTAGTGACCCATTTAGTACCAAGTACCAATCCATTCCCTGCGCCAAAAGTCTACCACTTATAAATTCACGCAGGCACTCTCCTTGCTGTACTCTAATCATTCAGTCAGTACCCAAGTACTCATGCAGTGAGCCAGGCCTTAGCACATGGACTGCTTTAAATGCCTATGCAGTATGCATGCAGTCCTCTAATCACCTACACAGTTGTCTTTCACACCTTCAATTCCCTAGTTAGTATTCATACACTTCTAGCAAACACCCTGTCACTTACCCAGTGTTTCCTTATAGTACTGTAATCATTTAGTCAGTTGGCATGTAGTCTTTTAGTGAGGTAGGCTTTAGGGCATGAACTGCTTCAAAGTAGTATGCACTATGCATGTAGTGTTTTAACAATCGTCACACTTGTGGTTCAGGGCTATAGTTTCTTAGTCAGTTTTTATATAAAATGTGTTTGTACAGTAATGGAATAGTATAAATTTGAAAGTTATTAATATACATTTATTTGTGATTCTTTTTTACAGATACAGAACAGGAGTGTTTCTCATCTGTTTGCACTCTTCTCGTGCAAGATTGTTTGGATGAAGGGTCCTTCGGTGTTTCATCATACTTGCCGTGCCGTACGAGTATTTCTTGTTAGGATCCCCTTGCAACAGAACTCTTTTGCAAATCTTGCACGTGATCAAGGTGGCATTGATCTTTGTTTGCCCCTCGGGAGAAGTACAAAATTTCCACACCACTGAAGGAAAACGTTGTGGGCGTGGTGCGTCCTCCATAAATTCATCCTTGGATTCGGCGAATATTTTAAAGCGACAACATTTACAGTTTTTGTAAGTTAAACTTATAAAATTTTGTTAGCTGTAAGCATTTTATATATCTGTGATTTGTATCTTGTGGTATTTTGTTGAGAATAGCATGTTGGTTTTTGTTTCACAATCTTTTTGATTGTTTTTTTTGTTGCCCGCTGTTAAGTGATGAGTACGATTGAAATCACTATTTTAGTGAAATTTAATATATTCTGAGAACAGCGAAAAAGGCAAACAAATTAATTTGTGGAAGAACAGCAAAAAAGGCAAACAAATTAATTTGTGGAAATTATGCTGTGTTGTAAAAAATTTATTATTACATGTTATATATTTTTTTTCCTTTTCTTTCACAGATCCTAATTTTAAAATAAGCAATTTATATGAATTTAGATTGGAATGAAAATCTGAAAAAAATGTATACCATTTTTTATTGTAAACACTAAGAACCCTGAGGTCTGAAATTACCAGAAAGGCAAAAAGAAGAGTGAAAAGGTGGTGTGTGAAATGAGAAACAAAAGCCCAATTCACGTAGTGAAAGGGCAATCCCTTTTAAGGACGTTATCCCTCACTCACCCTGGGTGACATGCTTCATCATATGGGATTCTCCTCCCAGAGAAAAATCCTAGTTTCTCTGGGGGCTACAACCCCCTCTATGAGAGGGAGGAGCTCAGGGATGTTTTAATTGTGCACTAAAGGATAGACTAAATCCACATATGAAGAGCTAAGTGTGAGTGAGGGGTGCAGTGCTAGCAAAATAATAGTGCAGTGAGGGTATATAAAACTAGTCACGGGACGGCAAGGAGGATTCACTTGACAACACCGTACCGAAGCTAGATTAAAAAAAAGTGAACACCACTAGTCAAATGTAGGCAATGGTGCTATACAATAAACAAAGGTCGACATGTTTTAGCCACAACGCCTAAATAGGCTCGGCTTTCATCAGGACCGCTATAGCTACTGCGAAATGAAAAAGAACTGTGTGAGAACTACACAAGAAAAAGGATACCGTGAACACCCAATGATTGCTTGAAGGGTGTACGTCACCTTATCATCTCAAACATCACATAAACAAAAGAAATTCAGTGTGAGAACAAGTTGGTTCCAAATGCTGAGTAATATAAATGTAAGAATATAATAACTAAAGGCATTGGCCACTCACCCGTAAAAACTGGGTGGGATATTAACCTCCACCTGGCAACCGCTCAGGAAGGGAACACCGCTCTGAAAAAAGATGTAAGACTTCTCAGGAATTAGGTATTTACATCTCATGAGCGAATGTTGTGAACATGTGAACTAATAATCTAAAAACAAGGGAGACTGATATCTTCACTAAATGCACAGAGTGCTGGTTAATAGAAGAACCGGGTTCTTCAACATGTATATATGGTGAACAAAACTCGCTATGATAGTCAATGTGGACAAAACAAGACACCCACTGTTAATATAAGACTCTGTAAGATGAGTCTATGCTTGTAAACATAGAGCGAATGAGCTCAAAGTACCTGGCACTCGTGTGCGTGATATTCACAACGAGTAGCCAAACATACCAAAAATAAATTGACCGCCTTTAAAATAACTAGGTACAAACTGAGAAAAGAGTAGGCGGTATACACGCAACAACACATAACAGAGCGCTTCTCCAGACGCCTACCTCTCCGTCGGGGAACCGGGCCGAAATGAGCCTGCAGCCGGAGGTCCCGCGGGACTGGACAACGTCTGATAAGAAGCGTTAGTGTCATCAGAAACCGGCCAATAGGAAGACCCGTTAAAAGAAACCAAATTGAAGGAACCAATAAATGCTGCACTACCGCCTGTGTGCTTATTGTCACGGTAACGGGTAATGCAGCCGAAGATGTGGTTAAGCTGAAAAAGAACTGCGCGCCAGAAATAAATAAGTAAATAAGTAAAGGTGCTTGTTTATATTGTGCGGCTGAAGAAAAAAGTTTAACAACCGAAATGTGGAGGGATACTAGTTACGTAACACTAGCTCCGTGGGAAAATGCACAAAATAGAAGAACAGATGCTAGCTCATGCTGTTCAGCTTATGCACCGGCTTACTTCAATCAAAACGGAGGAATCCTAGTTAATAAAAGCACTAGCTCCGTAAAAGACCTGCGAGTGCTAGTCTTAAAAGATGGGTGTGCAGAACAGAAATAAAGCGTGCTACAATACCAAAAACAATGGATGTCCTGAAATACCGAGACAACATCGGACTGCTGAGAGAAGTTGGAAAATGTCAGTCTTGACAAGCAGTCTGATTAGAGTGGTTCAAAAAGGCAAGTACTGGGTGGCACGTCAAGGAAGCCACAGAAAAGGAGAAGCAGCAGTGAGTTAGACCTACGTGCAGCATACTCTATTGGCTCATCCCATTTACAGAATGTGAAAGAGTGCGGGACCAAAAAATAGACTCATTGTATGAAATTCACAGTGACAACCATGGAATATCGTCATTTAGTCCTTTGACGTGCGTGTTAAGTTTATAAACCCACCTTTGCTCTTGTTTAAACAGAAAAGAAGAGCAATCTGTCAGATGGGGTGGTATGAAAGGTTTGTCAAGGACTGTCCAGTGCAGGTCATTGGGAACATGGTTGACCGCTAGGAAATGATTGGTGAGTTTGGTAGAAGAACGGCCACACCGTATGGTGCTTTTGTGTTCCAAAATACGGGTTTTTACCCGACGGGTGGTCATTCCAACATATCGTAACCCACAAGGACATGTTATAAGGTAGATCAAATTTGAGCTGTTACAGTTACTGTGACTTCTAAGAGTCCACGGTCTGCCTGTGCCAATGTCGATCTCTTTTGTCACAGAAGTGTGGCTGCATTTTTTATTCCTATTA
Organism: Triturus cristatus; assembly: GCF_964204655.1. Taxonomy (NCBI): domain Eukaryota; kingdom Metazoa; phylum Chordata; class Amphibia; order Caudata; family Salamandridae; genus Triturus; species Triturus cristatus. The sequence goes on from NC_140590.1 coordinate 1,547,624,982, forward strand.
CTGTGAAGATAAGTTTAACTAAGTCTCAATATGCAGAATGAGGAGGTTTGCAAGAAGCTTCAAACTTGAAACACATTTCTAAAAACACTCTGTTTATACCTATGTAGGTTTGAAATCTGACCATAATCAGATATCATGTGACCTGCAAACAAAGAGATTTGAGGGGTTCATAATATTTCCCATTTTAGCTCTTGAAGGACCGCAATAATTTCAATCATTCTTCTTTGAACATCTTTGCAGACAAAACTCTGTGCTTACCTTCTATCATTTGCAAGAAATTTTTAAACTGGAAATATGTCACTTTTTGTAACATAGTTATTGCGCAAGACACTCTTTTATATTTACAAAGAGAGGAAAAGGCACTCTGTGTACTTTTTCTACTTCATGTAAATACAACCTCATTATGCACACCACTTTGCGTTGAAAGGGTGTTCTATAAGTGTTGTTGTGCATGATTGCACTTAATACTCATAGAACAAGACACATGTCTAGATTTATCAGAAATCATAAATCTCGATATGTGCGTGAATGCTGCACCATTCTAAAATTGGTGTAGGAAAGCACAACAAGGAGAATTGTTTTAATTTCTCCACATTTTTATATCTTCAATGCATGCTGAAATGTTCAGCATACATTGAAGGAGAAAAATGCATTTTCTCATTGTTTTTGTGGAGGAAGGTGTGTCTTCCTGTCGAAAAACAAAGAGCACATGACAGAGATATCCTTGCACTATGGTGCAAGGGTGCCTGTGTCACCACATGACTGCAGTTTAAGCAGCCGTGCAGAGAGAAGCATAGATTTGCAACATATTTATGTAAATATGTTGCATGCCTGTGCTTCGGAAGTACTACAGCACACTGCAGTTAAAGAGGTTACTGTGTGATGCTGCAGCACATCCTCATAGTTCTGCACTTATACATTCACAATATGCTACTAATGCATTCATTCACTCAATTACGTACTACACATACATTCATCTAAACTTTCACACACTAACAAAGAAATGTAGCTCTTTTTTTAAACCAGGAAAGTTAGTTCTTACAAGAACTTTTTTTTTTCTTATTTCTTCTTTTATATTTGTTTTTTGGTTTTTCTAACAATTTTGGGATTTTTTTGGTTCAGATCGATCGACTGCTCACCGTAGCACAAAGTCGTATTGCACTTAGTGCAGAGCACTTTTAAATATTGAAATTGAGGACGGATGTCCAAATTTTGGGCTGATGGATGCACTCTTGATGTGCTCGGCTGCGATGAGGTGGAAGGCGCAGGAGCAGGAGTGTTTCTCATCTGTTTGCACTCTTGTTGTGCAAGATTGTTTGGATGAAGGGTCCTCAGGTGCTTCATCATTCTTGCCGTGCCGCACGAGTATTTCTTGATAGGATCCCCTCTCGACAGCACTCTTTTGCAAATCTTGCACGTGACCAAGGTGGCATTGGTCTTATTCTGCCCCTCTGGAAAATTAAAAAATGTCCACACCACTGAAGAAAAACATTCTTTGGGTGGGGCCTCCACCAAAAATTCATCCTCAGATGAGTGAGGAGATGCAGGTGATGCCTGCTGCCCTGAAGCCATTTTTAGTTGAAAAAAGTTAGAGCTAAGTGTATACTTAGTCTAAAAAATCTTCTTCTCTGCAAAGAGATGCTCCTCCAAAGAAGGTGAAAGAAGAATGATTGAATTGGGTGGGGTCTTTCAATAGTTAGAACAGGAAGTGTAATGAACCAATCAAATCTCTTTTTTTGCAGGTCACATGGGATCCGCGCACCCTGCGCATACGCAGCACGCACCAAGGGGGCATCCGCGAAATTGAATTCGAAGAAATTATAGGATTAGATGTAAAAATATATTAGTTTTAAGACCAGTTTAGAGTTTTTCTTCAATTAATATTCACATGAAATACATATATATGTTTTTTTAAATGTTAAATATTTTGCGGGATTCGCGTACCTACCGCGTCATAGATGCAGATGGCGCATCGCGGAAGCGCGTAAACGTCGCGTTACGTACATTGAACGTGTCGCGCATAGGCGTACCGGTCGCATTGCAATCGCGCACTAAACACGTACCCGACGCATACCGTGCGCGGATGCTAACACGTAGGGATCGAGAACGGTGCGCATAGGGGGCGCGGATCCAAAAACATGGGAAAAAATATATAAAATAAAGTTTTGAACATATAGTTTAAAAAATATTTTGAAAAATATAAAAACTATGTTTGAAAAACCCATTAAATTCAAATAATATTTTTTAATTTTTAAAAGAATTAATTGAAAAAATAAGTTTAAAAAATGGTGATAAAAAGCCACGGTTTTTTACACCGTGAGCGTACCCCACGGTTTAAAAAAAGAAATGTTTTTTCACCCTTCGGGGTCCTTTAGGGACACCCTGACAAAGGCTAGGGGGTCAGGAACTCTCTACCCTGCCCCCTTTTCACGTTCGCCACCTCTCATTTTTCACTCTCGCACCCACAACAAACAAAATGGTGGCCGACACTTCCTGATTTCGACCGATTCGAACGTTGACTGACATGTAACCACCAATCAGAATTACGCTCGCGCACGTTAGGGTGCGCGCACCGTGCGCACACGGTGCGCGGCTATAGATATGTATGTGCTTTTAAATGCAATTTTCTCAGGAACTACTGAACAGATTGACTCCATATATGCAAAAGACACTTCCCTGACCTGAGGACTACCTCTCTGCCAAATTTCAAGTAATTCTGTTCAGCCGTTTGGGCTGTACCTTCGACTAAAGGTCCTATGGGAAAATGCATGGGGAAAACGCGTTTTGGGACCCCCTTTTTTTCTCGGCCCCCGCTTGACGAATCACCCCGAGACTTTCAGGATAGGAGCTGAGCGGAGCGCCCCATTAGTTTTGAAAATTTCACGAGGATTCGTCAACCGCGCCAAAGTTATTCAAAATAGAATTTTCAGATTTCCTATGGAAACACGGTCCTAACTATAACTATCTACTGGCGACCGCCAGTAGATAATATATATATATATATTATCTACTGGCGGTCGCCAGTAGATAGTTATAGTTAGGACCCTGTTTCCATAGGAAATCCGCAACATTCTATTTGGAATAACTTTGGCGCCGGTCGACGAATCCTCGCGAAACTTTCAAAATAGGTGGGGCGCTACGCTCCGCTCCTACCCTGAAAGTCTCGGGGGGATTCGTCAAGCGGGGGCTGAGAAAAAAGGGGGGTCCCAAAACGCGTTTTTCCCATGCATTTTTCCATTGGACCTTTAGACACAGCTACAGCCCGAACGGCTGAACAGAGTTACTTGAAATTTGGCAGAGAGGTAGTCCTCAGGTCAAGGAAGTGCCTTTTGTAGGTTTGGTGTAAATCTGTTCAGTAGATCCTGAGAAAATAGCATTTAAATCAATATATATATCTGAGCCAGCTTACGGTGCGCTTACCGTGCGCTTACGGTAAGCTTACCGTACGCGTACGGTGCCGTGCGCGAGCGCGATTCTGATTGGCTGTTAGATCTAAGTAAACATTCGAATCGGTCGAAACCAGGAAGCGGCGGCCGCCATTTTCTCTCTCGCACTCTGAGTGGGGCAGCAAAAACAAAGGCAAAAAACATCTAAAGGGGCAGTGTATTCAGTTCCTAACCACCTAGCATTGATGTAGGCGTCCCCAAAGAACCCCCAATGCCCAAAAATCAATTTTAATATTTTTTGAAAAGTCGCCGATTACGCTTACCGTACGCGTACGGTAAAAAAAAAAAAAAAAACCACTCTCCCCACCGCGTGTGCAAATGGTGCCCGCCGGGCACCATTTGCGCATGGCGTAATGTCTTTCTGAGCCATAATTCGAAAATTAAAAGCTTACCTTTCACAACGAAGCGCATAATATGTCCTCCATGTGCGCACGGTGCGCGAAGCGCATCGTGCGTACATGGCCCATCCACGGCACTAACTGCGTAAACTGGGCGCGCACGGTGCGCGAAGCGCACCGTGCGCGCACGGAACGAACTGCGTTAAGTGGGCGCGCACGCCACGAATGGCGTAAAGTAACTTAGCATTTAAAAAAACGTACAAATTCACTGAAAAAACCATAGGTTTCACACACGTTATAGTTAGGAATGAGCATTTAAAAAACCTTGCAAATTCACTGAAAAAACCATAGGTTTCACACATGTTATAGTTAGCTGGACATTTTACTGATAAAAAACCAATGAAATTCCCCCGTTATAGTTAGTGCAGGCAACTATAACTCACGCGACCGCAATCCTCTGCTGATGACATATGTGTCTTTATGAAAAAAAAATATTTGTAATATATGTATAGCTAAAATTTAATGGAAGAAGACATGGGCAAATAAGTGTCTAAATACAGTATTAGCATCAGCAGAGGATTGCGGTCGCGTGAGTTATAGTTGCCTGCACTAACTATAACGGGGGAATTTCATTGGTTTTTTATCAGTAAAATGTCCAGCTAACTATAACATGTGTGAAACCTATGGTTTTTTCAGTGAATTTGCAAGTTTTTTTATATGCTAATTCCTAACTATAACGTGTGTGAAACCTATGGTTTTTTCAGTGAATATATATATATATATATATATATTCACTGAAAATGATTATTATTACTATTGTTGGTACCACAAGACAAGTTGTTAAGTTCTAAATCACGATATTTAAATCTGTTGTCTATGTTCATGATTTGGTTGTCACGTTATCATGCACTTGCACTTTAAATACTCGGGCTTCCTCTGTCAGCGTCATGTGACCAAGGCCTCCAGTAGGTCGAAACGCGTCATGGCGGTGGTGCAGGTTACGGAGTAAAATAAAGAACTAATAGCACCTATTTCTGGGTCCGTGTTCGTCTTTGGCGTTCCAATACAGCGCATTCTGTGAGACGATTCCTTGTGGCGTCTATCGTTCTCCGTTCAGCTTTCTACGGAGTGTCACGGACCCCTTCTTTGTCTGGGCTCAACAACAGGAAGCACCCTTCTGGTTCCCCGGAAGTTCTACATGCTCCTAGTCGGAGAGGTTGCGACAGCCCCCGGTCAGCAGCTACGACCCCCACCGTGCGCCAGAGGCCAGCCAGCCTGAGTTGTGGGCGACCGTGAATACTGCTAAGGTAGGCGGAACTGCATTTGTGACCGGTGAAGGAGTTGTGCTGATTTACTTTCACGAGTATCGACATTGTGCGGTGCCGTCTGAGTGAATATATTACGAATTCAAATTTCCGTAACCTGAGCATCATGGCCGCCAGCGCTGTGAGAAGCCGTGAGGAGGCGGCAATGGAAATGTTCAACGATTCTCCGGTTGTGGAGTCCGAACCTGTTGTTTCCGCGGAGGTTCCCAGGGTGGGCACTAACGATCTGAAAGAGCTTTTTAAGAAATTGGAAAAGGCTATGCGAGTGGAGACCTCGAAATGGTGGGAACACCGTTCATTATCACGATACTTGGAAGTTGGACGCATACCCCGTGGTTTGCGTATCATGCTGGCACCCAGCTACGAGAATCCGGACCCCCAGATGCTAGTAGACTGGGCGGAATGCAATTTACAATCTTCTGCCAACTTGTTGAAAATTCTGGTGAAGTACGCAGAGAGTGATCGCCTAAAAATCCAAACAACCATCGAGGAGTTAAATGAACAAATTAACAAACTAGGCCCCTCGGATTTGGAGAAAAAATACCGTGATGAAATGCACACCCGTCTAGCCAAAGAGGAAGAGGCCATTAAGAAACGCAAGGCCTTCAAATTCCAGAGGGACAAGACTGATTACCAAAATGGTCAAATCTTTACATTTGCCAGGAAATTTGTCACTCTTAAACAGAAGGTTTGTCAATCTACTATTACATCGAAGTTGCCGGGTAACACTATCGGGGCTCAATCATCATCTTCTGTCTCTGATCTCAGCTCCATTCCAGGCAGTGAGTCTGAAACTGAACAACCGTCTACGAGCAAAGATTTGGGGTTTACAAGGCTCACCCCGGCACAAGAGGTGGACTGCCTGCGTCACGACAGACGCCAAACTTTAAGGCCCCGTACACAGAATACAAGATTGGCAGCAGAATCAACATTAAGCGAAGGGAACGCAGAAAACATCACAAGATCAAACAGCGGTCAAAGATCGCAGAACAGCAACAAGAGAGGCCAGAAACGTTGGACTCGCAAACACTAAATAACTCTTCCAACCCACTCACCGTCATGAACCTCACCAACATGCAACTCAGTGCCAATGAAGAAAAGATCCTTGCCCTTGGTCTCTCCTTCTGTCCAGCTGACAACTTTAACTATGCACAAACTCGCATAGATACTTACAAATTTATACGTAAGTTAAAGCTTCGAAAGTTTTTTGAACTAAACAAAGATAAAGTCATCAGAACACAAGGCGTAACATCAGCCATTCCCTCCAGTCCTCCAATAGGTACGGTGGGTGACTATAATCTTCTTTGTGATCTACAGTTATTACAGGCTGAGGGCCGTGTGGACAACCTGTCTCAAATTGAAGTTGCTCCCACCATAGTTACCAACAAACCAGGTGTCACTCCATTCAAACCAAAGTCCACTTTCAGTCCAATCATGGTCCATGACAACATAGAAACATATCATGAAATGGTTACCTGCCAACTAAAAACTTTACACAAATCAATCAAAGGTGTTCGGCATACCCAACAGCATTGGAACCATGGTTATGGACAACTAATGAAGAGGATCCAAGGTGACGATAACATCATTGTCCGCCAATCGGACAAGGGAGGCAACGTCGTCCTATGGCCAAGAAAGTTGTATGTTGATGAGGCCCTTTTGCATCTTAATGACAGATCATGCTACAAGAGAAGCGAATGGAAGGTGGTTAAGGCCACATGGGGCGATTTTTACAGCAAACTTCTGGCATGGAAAAGTTCTGGACTTCTCAGTATGGAGGAATTCAAATTTCTGAAGGTCAACCATCCTATCATGCCGGTTTTCTATCTTATTCCAAAGATACACAAGAATACAGCCAAACCCCCCGGAAGGCCCATCATCTCGGCCAGGGGTAGTATCTTGGAGAATACGTCACTCTACGTCGATTTCTTCCTACAGAAGCATGTGAAGGGACTAACATCCTATATACAGGACACTAATGACTTTTTGAGGAAGATCAATGATATTGAGTGGCAAGATGAATACTGGTTAATTACGCTGGATGTCACCGCCTTATACACCAGTATTCACCATCATGATGGGATTAAAGCGGTTGAACACTTTTTGAGATCTGAGCCAATGTACATGATGGACCATTGTAAGATGATTCTGGATATGATTAACATCTGTCTGAACAACAACTTTTTCTTATTCCAAAATCCAGTGTTCCAACAATTGAGGGGCGTGGCCATGGGGGCTTACTTTTCCCCGAGCTACGCATGTCTACACATGGGCTTTTGGGAGGAGCAAGTCCTCAGGGTGGAGTATAGCGAAGTCCTGTCCAATAACATCATTGCTTGGCTTCGCTATATAGACGACCTTTTTGTGGTCTGGAAGGGGTCTAGAACTGCGGCCTTGGAATTCATTCAGGCCATCAATGTCAACCGACTAAATCTACAATTTACAGCTCAGATTAGTCAAACCCAAGTCAGCTTCCTGGATGTGGAGGTTTTTGTTTTTGAGGGTAATTTACATACCAAATTGTTCCGCAAAGCAACCGCGGGCAATACCGTGCTGCATGCCCTTAGCCATCATCCTGAACATCTTATACGTAGCATCCCATATGGTGAGATGCTGCGTATTAGACGGATTTGCAGCACGGATGAGCATTGTACCCTAGCCCAGGAGCAAAGCAAACTGAGGTTTTTAGCAAGGGGTTATTCACTCGCAGTGATTGACAAAGCAGTGGCACGCACTAAGTCTAAACCCAGAGACCTCACCCCAATTACCAGACACAATAATTCCACCTCCAGAATGGCCTCTGTACTGCTCGATTTTCCCGGCCTTCTTGTGTTGTAGAGCGATTAATATGACTTCAGTCTCTTTCCATCCAAGTCTAAGGATTAGAGTAGTGAATAGAGCCTATTTATTAGACACTTTGACACGATCCTGTGCTCCTCCCCATAGATCAGGGCTTACATACATAGCCTAGGGGATAGATTCGTTAGTATTAAGGATAACCTGCCCTATAGTGAGGGTATTTCATGGAGTCGTGCTGAATTCAGGCCTGGTAGGCCTCAGACAGGAGAGACTCCATCTTTCTTTCTGCCCCGGCAGCTTGGGACATTTCTAGGTGAAGGGTGATATTTTAGTTATGAGGTGTTATTCGCTCGGAGAGAACCGGTTCAGGCCGGCCCTTATCGAAGGAGTGTATTCTTCCCCTGCCGAAGACACTACATCAGGCCGGCCGGCTGGGAACGTGTCCTTGGCACGGGGAGGTACAGGAATTTGGTGGGCGGCAGGTTTCGAGCTGGAATTTTCCATGAGAGAATGCACCTCTATATTAGTGAAAGTCTGAGTTAGATATTGGCACTTGCTTCTAGTCCATAGGCGGCACCTGGCCGTTAGCAGAAAAGCTACTACTTATTTCAGGGAAGACAGATGATGAACTTGAATCTAAAGAGGAGAGAGTAGCCGATGAGGAAGAGGTTCCAGTGACTCGGAGAGGGAGAAGGGAGTAGATCCGCGACTGCGGAGGTGTGACTTCCAGGCGAAGCCGAGGCACAGACGAGAAGGGAACCTAGATGACCATTGAGCACAGGCTACATACGACTAAGGTGATGTCGACCCTTTTTTATTGAAGTGTATAGCTTAACCTTTTACTTTCCTTGCAGGTTGTATATATGATGTATTCTGTGAGTGTGCATGTAGCAATTAAATAAAGTATTTAGCTTGTTGTGAGTCAGCATGTGTTGTGTATCCTTGTATAGGAGGATAGCCTATTCTTCTAGTCAGATTCAACTTGACATGAACAGATGTTAATCCTGATCAGGTAAGTGGTAACTGAATGAGGGAGAAAAGAGCCCCTCGAACTAAAGAACAGGTTGTGCTCAACTAATAGTCTTTGTGTGATCTGATACATAGTAACCCCGATTCCCCTATCGTGTGCTACGGTGATAATAGGATGAGCTCGTGCTAAGGCTGCCGTCTGGGTAGGAAGTACTGGGTCCGTTCGAGACCGCGAGGCTAAGGCTGCCGTCTGGGTAGGAAGTTCTGGGTCTGTCTGAGACCGCGAGACTGTGGCTGCCGTATGGGTAGGAAGTTCTGGGTCTGTCTGAGACCGCGAGACTGTGGCTGCCGTCTGGGTAGGAAGTTCTGGGTCTGTCTGAGACCGCGAGGCTGTGAGGTCTGAGACTGCGAGACTGTGGCTGCCGTTTGGGTAGGAAGTTCTGGGTCTGTCTGAGACCGCGAGACTGTGGCTGCCATCTGGGTAGGAAGTTCTGGGTCTGTCTGAGACCGCAAGACTGTGGCTGCCGTCTGGGTAGGAAGTTCTGGGTCTGTCTGAGACCGCGAGACTGTGGCTGCCGTCTGGGTAGGAAGTTCTGGGTCTGTCTGAGACCGCGAGACTGTGGCTGCCGTTTGGGTAGGAAGTTCTGGGTCTGTCTGAGACCGCGAGACTGTGGCTGCCGTCTGGGTAGGAGGTTCTGGGTCTGTCTGAGACCGCGAGACTGTGGCTGCCGTCTGGGTAGGAAGTTCTGGGTCTGTCTGAGATCGCGAGGCTGTGAGGTCTTGATATATATATATATATATATATATAATAGGAATTCCCTGTCCCTAGGTGGTACATATATATGTGGTTATTTAGGTGTAAAAAGGCCCTAGGGAGGGGGTAACGTTCTGGTTTGGGTTAGAAAGGTTCTGTTGAGCAGGTTCCACCTGATCCGAAAACCCAAGCAGAACATTTGGCGTCACGAACTGTTTACGAAACCTGTGTGCGTTTTGTTTGTCTTATGTTTGCTTTCGGTGTGTGCGTGGTTTTCTTTGCATTCTTTTTTATATATTTGCGTGTATAGTTTTTTTTCCTCTCTCTCTTTCTCTCTTCCTTTCTTTTCTCTGCGTTTCTTTTTCTTTCTTTTTTCGCGATGTTTTCTAAGAAATCTAAATCTACTCTTAAATTGTCCGTTGATATTCCCGGATGGGATTCAACGCCTTATGGAGCCTTAGCCCGTGAGTGGGCTGACTCTACTGGTCTGAGTGAAAATTGGAACTCTTCTTTGGAGTCGGCGGAACCGGCTGACGTGATTACTTGTTTGCAGACGGCACCTGTATTGAAGGGTGAGGAGGTTCCCGCTTTGGGGCGCAGAGGTTGGGTTATTCTGTCTGCGTATCGGATTCTGCATGAGAGATTGTTGAAATTACAGATCTCTCTTAAGGATGTGGAGGCACACTTTGTTGAGATTCAGAATTCTAATACTCTACTGCGATGTCAAAATAAGTTGCTTTCTGACAAACTTGACACTTACCAAACGGTTGCCGAAAGGGCGGCTGTGCGGATTGCTCGTTATAAGTACAAGAACAGGCGTGGTCGAGTTTCGACGCGTAAGGTGCGTCTGGTCGTGGCGAAAGCTGGACTAGATTGGAATCCTGATGAATGGGATGGTAATATCTGGGACTCGAGTACCTCTTGTTCCTCGGGTGAGGAGTCTGTTACGCACGAGTTTTCTCGTTCCCGTCATGAATGTAAGTCTGCTTCTCGCACCTCTGATGGTGCACCCCGTGATTATGCTCGTTCTTCGGGCGGGATCGATGCTTCTTACACTGATTGTCCCTCTACTAGTACTGCTCGGGCTCCTTGTGATGCTCGTCCCGTGGTCTCTGCGCATCCGGTTTTTCGTCGGAAGTTGCAGCAATCTCCTAATGCTCCGCAGGGTGTTTCTTTGGACTGTTTAGAAGATTTTACTCAACAAGAAATTAGTGATATTTTGCAGCGCTTTCGGCAGCGGACTGGTGAGGCCTTGCTCACATGGATGGTGCGCCTTTATGAACTGGGCGCTGCCGGTATTATGCTGGATACTGGCGACTGTTTGAAATTTTGTTCTTTGAGTTTGGATTCTACTGTGCAAGATCATTTTCGTAACTATAATGGTGGTGGTCAAATTTCTTTGCTCCAATTGGCAACTGAGGGTTGTAATTTGAAGTATCCTACTGAATCTGACTGGCCTGTCAATGACAAGCCGTGGTATACCTTGCGTGATGCTGCGCAACGTCTTAAGGAGGAAGTGATGAAAACGGCTATTTTTCTGGGCACTGCTGACAGGTTGCTTGATGGGATGTTGACTTCTTCTGTGCGGAATCGTATCATTCGCTCTTCTCCTGTCGCCTACAAGCAGGTCATGATGACTTTGTTGATTAACCAGACTGGTAATGTGCTATCTACGGTGTTGGAATCGGTGCGCCAACTCGGTGAGTTGGGTGAGTGGTTTAAACCTGAACGTCAGCCCCGGTCTGACACTCGTACTCCTGGTGAATATAAATTTACTAGACGTGATATCTTTACTGGTCTTTTGGCTGATGGTGTACGTCGGGAGGACATTGATGGTGAGACTACTGCTCATTTGTGGGAGTTGTTTCGCAAACGGGGCTTGGATCGGAAGGAGGGTGCCCGGCGTGTTCGAACGACTGAGTGTGATCGTGGTTGTTCTGATGGTAGCGGTGATGACGATCGCCGTGGGCGTTCTGGTCGTCGTGATGATCGGTGTCCTGTACGTGATCTGTCCCCCCGTCGAGAGCGGGATAGGGAGAGAGAGGGGGAAAAGGAAAGGGGGAGAAATGATCATGCTTACAGCAGGCGTAGAGATGATAGGGATCAATCTCCTGAGTTGAGGAGGAGAGAGAATCGTCACAGCTTGGTTGATCGTAACCCACGGTATAATACTGAAGACTTGAATCCGTTCCGTACGGGGAATGGATATGAACAGGAGGTACCGATACCTAAGAAACGTGAGAGTCTTTATCCTGATTTGTCCTGGTACACAGAATGCAGTAAGAATGACTAGGAAATAGGTCAAGCTCCGGTACACGGATGGGCTCATAGAGATAATAGACCCTATGTAGATATTGATATTTATTGGAGACATCGTAATATCCAAAGGGCCCGAGCATTAGTTGATACAGGAGCGGAGGCCACTCTTATTCATGGAAAATCAAAGAAGTTTACAGGGCAGCCTTTTACTATTACCGGATTAGGAGGAAAAGAAACCCCTGCAGTTCAAACTTTGCTTGAAATAAGAATAGGTAGAATCCCTAGAAAGGAATATTCTGTATTAGTGGTGCCACTCTTAGAATTCATAATTGGAATTGAAATTTTGAAGGGAATGACGTTGCATCTTGATGATGGGTGTTACCAATTTGGAACGACGCATTATATCTCTTCCAGACCTATACGGGTTGGTCGTCTAAGGATGCCCCCCATACAAGTTCCCCAGGCGACCAAAGTGGTTTGTCAGAAGCAGTATCGTATTCCGGGTGGTCATGAAGAGATTAGTACCACCATTCAGGAGTTGGTTGATGCAGGTGTTATAACTCCAGTTACTTCTGCTTGGAATAATCCTGTTTGGCCGGTGCGTAAGAGTGATAATTCTTGGCGCATGACTGTTGATTATCGAGAATTGAACAAACACACGCCCTCTTTGACTGTTGCAGTACCGGATGTTATTACCCTGATTGAAAGAATCCAAACACATCCAGGTACATGGTATGCGTCCATCGATATTGCTAATGCTTTCTTTTCTATTCCAATTGCCCCTGAGTGTCAGGAACAGTTCAGTTTTACGTGGAACGGGCGTCAGATGACGTTTAGAAGTCTTCCTCAGGGCTATGTGCATAGTCCTACGATTTGTCACCGGCTGGTGGCAGAACATTTGGCTGAGGTACCAGTTCATCCCAAAATTCAGATATGTCATTATATTGATGATGTTTTGATCCAAGGCGAAACACAAGAGGATGTTCAGACACAATTAGATAGAGTTATTGAGTGTCTGCGTGAGAAAGGTTGGGAGATCAATCCGGATAAATTACAAGGTCCGTCCCAAGCTGTAAAATTTTTAGGTATTAATTGGCATGAGGGACTCCGCGAGGTGATCCCTCAAGTTAAACAGAAGATTCTTGATTTTTCGGTTCCGAGGAATAGGAAGGAAGCCCAGAGCTTCATTGGCTTATTTGGTTTTTGGCGCCAGCATATTCCTCATTTGAGTCAAATATTGGCCCCTTTGTACCGAATTACACGTAAAAAGAATGCATTTGAATGGGATAAGCAACAGCAAGATGCATTTAGTCTGGCGAAAGAGGCAATTCAACATGCTATGGATCTATGGCCTGTACGTGATGGTGATGTGGATTTGAATGTGTCTGTGCAAGGCCCTTATGCAAATTGGAGTTTGTGGCAGAAACAAGGCAGGAGTAAGGTACCGTTAGGTTTTTGGACCAAAAAGCTACCTGATGCTGGTGAGCGTTATACACCCTTTGAGAAACAGCTACTTGCTTGTTATTGGGCTTTGGTGGATACCGAGCAATTGACTTTGGGACATGATATATTCTTGCGTCCTGAAATTCCTATTATGCAGTGGGTTTTGAGTTCACCGAAAACTCATCGAATTGGGCATGCTCAAGAGGCGAGCGTGATTAAATGGAAATGGTACATACAAGACAGGGCACGTGTGGGCCCGAAAGGAGTTGCGTCTTTACATGAGCAAGTGGCGCAAGCACCGTCGACTGAGACTGAGAGTGAGTGTTCCGTACCTTTAGAACAGGAGTCTCCTGTTAAGTGGGGTAGACCTTTTGATGATTTGTCCGCTGAGGACAGAAACCATGTTTGGTTCACAGATGGGTCGGCGAAGTTTATTGGGACGACACGGCACTGGAAGGCGGTGTCTTATAATCCGGTCACACAGAAACTGTTGAGCACAACTGGTGAAGGGAAGAGTAGCCAATTTGCCGAGCTTTACGCTGTTTACCAAGTTTTGAAACAAGAATTACCTGGTACATGTCATATTTTTACCGATTCTTGGTCAACTGCCAATGGACTGGCTGTTTGGTTGCCAACTTGGCATTCCCATAATTGGAAGTTACATTCCAAAGAATTGTGGGGAAAAGAGTTATGGCAAGAGATTTGGGAGATGCTCCCACAGAGTACTGTTACAATCTTCCATGTGGATGCTCACACTCCAATAGACTCCCTTGACAAATTTTTTCATAACATTGCAGATGAAAAATCTAAAATTGCTGAGGCAGTGGTGGACAGACAAGATCCTGATATTGCGGGATTGGCGAAATGGGCACACCAGAAGGCAGGACACTTTGGAGAGAAGGCCACTAGCAGGTGGGCTGCTGATAGAGGAATTTATATTCCCCTGGATCTAATCAAAAATGTTATTTTACATTGTCCCGTCTGTCAACATATCAGACAGCGTAAGGTACCCCAAATTGTTAGAGGCCATTTACATCGCGGGAAATTGCCCGCTCAAATTTGGCAGATTGATTACATCGGACCCCTTCCCATGAGTAGGAATTGTCAATATGTTTGCACAATTGTCGATACATATAGTGGCTTGCTGGTAGCTCTTCCATGTAAGCAAGCTACCCAATTGAATACCATAAAAACATTAGAATTAATTATGATGTATTATGGTGTGCCATTCCAAATTCAATCTGATAATGCATCCCATTTTCGTGGAAGATTGGTACAAGAATTCTGTGTGGAAAATAATATTGAATGGATATTTCATATACCCTACTACCCGCAGGCCTCGGGCCTGGTGGAGAGATTGAATGGCCTGTTAAAAGACCAATTACGAAAGTTAACAGATGACAAGTATAAAAACTGGCGAGACTTTTTACCACAAGCACTATTGATTCTGAATAATCGTCCTTTTTTAAATGCTGAATCTCCACTTATGCGTTTGTTTCCCCCAAATGTTGAGACTATGCCTAATGTAATCAGTGAAACTGTGATGTATTGGGAAATTACTCCCGGAGCTCTGACTCCATGCAGAGCTACCCCAGGGTCGGCAGGTTTAGACTTGCACGCCATGGATGACACCGTTCTGGAGAGTAAGAATCGGGTCATCATTGCTACTGGTGTTGGTATTCATATACCACCTGGGAATTTTGGATTGATCGCCCCTAGATCGGGGCTGGCTGTAAAAGGCATCCAGGTACTTGGAGGTGTCATCGACAGTGACTATCAGGGAGAGATTAAGGTACTTCTGCTAAATAGCAGTGAGATTGACTTACTGATACACCGCACTGACCGAGTGGCTCAATTACTCATTATGCCTGTTTTCAGTGGCGAGATATTGAAAGGCACTGCCCCAACTTTGCTAACTGTACGTGGCCAGAGAGGCTTTGGCTCCACGGATAACCCTGGGGCCAGGGTTTGGGTGCAATTGCCTAAGAATCCCCCTGAACAAGCAGAGGTTATTGCCACCGGTCAGGACAATACCATTTTGGTTATGAGGCCAGGGAAAGATAGCTGGGAAGCTGTCCCAGCTGATAAATGTTATTTACGAGAATGATTAATGCCTGTATTTGGTTCTTTTTCAGATCATTCTTTGGATTGTTGCTGCAGGATGTGTCGGAACTGGACTCCTTTTGGATTGGTTCGGCGAGAGAGAAGGGATCCCGTCAACCCGGGATGAACTGAGGACCCGAGTGTTGCGTTCCTTCAATGCGTGGGATTCGTCATCGAACTTTTGGACATTACTGGCCAAGAGAGTGACTGATGCCCCTCCCTTCTGCTTGACACCGATGAGATCTGTGCATGACATTCTAGCGACTTGTCTAGTTGCTGTCCCCGACTCACTGGAGACTTTAATTAGTATCTTTAACGTTTCGAAGGCTCGTCCGAATATTATCCTGGGTGATTTTGCTACCCATGTATATTGTCCTTTGTGCACTGAACTGCCGAATGAGCAACTCCCCATCCAGTCCCAAATAATTACGTATAATATCACACGAGGTGACCTATGCTTCTTTCTTACATGTAATCCTAATGCAATTTCTGAATGCCTACGCCTCAAGTTAAGAGGCGCCACTTCATTCACAACTCACGAACGGACTTTGTGTTTTCAGAGGACACCGACCACATGTGTCTCAGTCCAGAACAATATGACTTGCAATAGTTTGGTAGTTACTCCCAGTCACTATCGTGCGATGTTGCTACCTGCCGGATGGCTTTTCTCATGTGGTAACACTTCCTGGCCATATGTCCCTGCAAACATTTCCGGAGGCCCGTGTGCCATTACCAGACTGAGTTTGCTGATGTTCTCATCACATCCAAATGCCAACTCTCGTGTGCTTCGAGATACTATGATGTTACAGGAGGATTGTGACTCATCTTTGCATTTATATTCCAAGTCTGAATATCTTAGCCTAGCTGTTTCAATTATTGGTGTTCCTGCTTTGGCGGTTTATAATGCCAAATCTATTGGGAAAATGGCTTGCTGGATGGTGAAATCTATTAATCATACTTCTACAGTCTTGTCTGACTTGCTATTGGACACCCAGGGTGAACGTAGGGCCATTTTGCAAAATAGAGCAGCCATTGATTATCTTTTGCTTAAACATGGACATGGTTGCTCGGACTTTGAAGGCCTCTGCTGTTTTAACTTATCTGATCATACACAATCCATTCGTGCACACCTAGATAAGTTGCATGACTTAACGGATGAAGTTAGAAAACACATTGATCAGGGCTGGTTTGACTGGCTCTTTAATTGGTTACCGGACGTGCATATGTTACGACACACATTAGGTGGCATTTTGATTGCTATCGCTGTTTTGATTTCTATCTGTTGCTTTATTCAGTGTATCCCTTCACTGCTTCACTTCTGTACACTCGGTACTAGACATAGATCAGTTAGTTTTGTTTCATATTATTCTTCCACCGATGTTAGTTCTGTTTAATGGATGTATAATAGACTGAAGTC
Organism: Triturus cristatus; assembly: GCF_964204655.1. Lineage (NCBI taxonomy): Eukaryota > Metazoa > Chordata > Amphibia > Caudata > Salamandridae > Triturus > Triturus cristatus. The sequence goes on from NC_140590.1 coordinate 1,547,641,835, forward strand.
AAGGGTGAAATGTACTGCTCGATTTTCCCGGCCTTCTTGTGTTGTAGAGCGATTAATATGACTTCAGTCTCTTTCCATCCAAGTCTAAGGATTAGAGTAGTGAATAGAGCCTATTTATTAGACACTTTGACACGATCCTGTGCTCCTCCCCATAGACCAGGGCTTACATACATAGCCTAGGGGATAGATTCGTTAGTATTAAGGATAACCTGCCCTATAGTGAGGGTATTTCATGGAGTCGTGCTGAATTCAGGCCTGGTAGGCCTCAGACAGGAGAGACTCCATCTTTCTTTCTGCCCCGGCAGCTTGGGACATTTCTAGGTGAAGGGTGATATTTTAGTTATGAGGTGTTATTCGCTCGGAGAGAACCGGTTCAGGCCGGCCCTTATCGAAGGAGTGTATTCTTCCCCTGCCGAAGACACTACATCAGGCCGGCCGGCTGGGAACGTGTCCTTGGCACGGGGAGGTACAGGAATTTGGTGGGCGGCAGGTTTCGAGCTGGAATTTTCCATGAGAGAATGCACCTCTATATTAGTGAAAGTCTGAGTTAGATATTGGCACTTGTTTCTAGTCCATAGGCGGCACCTGGCCGTTAGCAGAAAAGCTACTACTTATTTCAGGGAAGACAGATGATGAACTTGAATCTAAAGAGGAGAGAGTAGCCGATGAGGAAGAGGTTCCAGTGACTCGGAGAGGGAGAAGGGAGTAGATCCGCGACTGCGGAGGTGTGACTTCCAGGCGAAGCCGAGGCACAGACGAGAAGGGAACCTAGATGACCATTGAGCACAGGCTACATACGACTAAGGTGATGTCGACCCTTTTTTATTGAAGTGTATAGCTTAACCTTTTACTTTCCTTGCAGGTTGTATATATGATGTATTCTGTGAGTGTGCATGTAGCCATTAAATAAAGTATTTAGCTTGTTGTGAGTCAGCATGTGTTGTGTATCCTTGTATAGGAGGATAGCCTATTCTTCTAGTCAGATTCAACTTGACATGAACAGATGTTAATCCTGATCAGGTAAGTGGTAACTGAATGAGGGAGAAAAGAGCCCCTCGAACTAAAGAACAGGTTGTGCTCAACTAATAGTCTTTGTGTGATCTGATACATAGTAACCCCGATTCCCCTATCGTGTGCTACGGTGATAATAGGATGAGCTCGTGCTAAGGCTGCCGTCTGGGTAGGAAGTACTGGGTCCGTTCGAGACCGCGAGGCTAAGGCTGCCGTCTGGGTAGGAAGTTCTGGGTCTGTCTGAGACCGCGAGACTGTGGCTGCCGTATGGGTAGGAAGTTCTGGGTCTGTCTGAGACCGCGAGACTGTGGCTGCCGTCTGGGTAGGAAGTTCTGGGTCTGTCTGAGACCGCGAGGCTGTGAGGTCTGAGACTGCGAGACTGTGGCTGCCGTTTGGGTAGGAAGTTCTGGGTCTGTCTGAGACCGCGAGACTGTGGCTGCCGTCTGGGTAGGAAGTTCTGGGTCTGTCTGAGACCGCGAGACTGTGGCTGCCGTCTGGGTAGGAAGTTCTGGGTCTGTCTGAGACCGCGAGACTGTGGCTGCCGTCTGGGTAGGAAGTTCTGGGTCTGTCTGAGACCGCGAGACTGTGGCTGCCGTTTGGGTAGGAAGTTCTGGGTCTGTCTGAGACCGCGAGACTGTGGCTGCCGTCTGGGTAGGAGGTTCTGGGTCTGTCTGAGACCGCGAGACTGTGGCTGCCGTCTGGGTAGGAAGTTCTGGGTCTGTCTGAGATCGCGAGGCTGTGAGGTCTTGATATATATATATATATATATATATAATAGGAATTCCCTGTCCCTAGGTGGTACATATATATGTGGTTATTTAGGTATAAAAAGGCCCTAGGGAGGGGGTAACGTTCTGGTTTGGGTTAGAAAGGCTCTGTTGAGCAGGTTCCACCTGATCCGAAAACCCAAGCAGAACAGCCTCTAACGAGACTTCCATCCAGAATGATGAACCCAGATTGATTTTGACCTATAACCGTCAACATCACAGGTTACGTAGGATTTTCAAGAAACATTGGTCGCTTATCCGCTTTGACCCTGTAATAGGTAGCAATATGCCCAATGCCCCTGCTGTAACATTTCGGAAAGCTCGGTCCATGAGCGACATGCTGGTGAAGAGCAGTCCCGAACTAAGCAGCAACACCGGTAACTGGCTACAAGCCAGCAAGGGGTTCATCAAGTGTTCCTCATGTAAGGCGTGCACATTGGGCAGAAATACCACTACCTATTCATCTCCATTTGCCAGCTCTCCCTGTAAGATCACAAAAAAACTAACATGCAGGACAGATTTTGTGGTTTATGTGCTGGAGTGTACGTGTGGCCTGCAATACATTGGTAGTACCAAGTTGCAGGCACACAAACGTATACTCCAGCACATGAGGGCAATCACGAACCATGACATATCATACCCTGTAGCAAGACATTTCGGTGACAAACACAACAGTAACCTGAAAGACCTCAGCTACTTTGTCATTGATTCTGTGCCTCCTCCAAGACGTGGGGGGGATCGGGAAGCCATCCTTAGAAAACTTGAAACGCGGTACATTTTGGAGTTAGATTCCAAGGTACCCAACGGGTTAAATGCCAGTGAGGACTTCTATACTTGGCTCTAATCGTTGGCTTCAACACATTTGTCCTGATAAATCACCCTGTATAATAGCTCAGAGTATTTAATCCGCGCCTTTGTTCGGATTTCCCCATGACTGTTGCAGTTTCGTTGTTCGTTTTTCCTTGTTGATTTTGTTTTATTCATTTTTTGAACAGTTGTTTTCACTTTTTTCCTGTCTCCTCTTCTTTGTTGTTTTTTTGATAAGAACCTGCTATTGGTTCTATTTCTGATTGCACTATCAACAACTTTTTTTTGAACGTAGTTTTATTTAATAGGTCTCAGGAACATGAGTGGGTGATTTCGCCACCTTCTTTTAGTGGGGCACAGTTTGATACGAGTTGTAATGGATTAAACCAGTTATCAATTTAACTAATTGAATATGAAATTAGTTGTTTACATGTGTAATATGAATAAGAGATATGATGAGTAATTAAGATGAAATAATGCTACGACGCTGTCCTATATGTAGATGGTGCCTTTACACGTGTTGTGGTAGATGAATGAAATAATAATATTATCATTTCATTAGGAAATTGTTTTTTTCTACTTATCATATTCTCTTTTCTGCATGGTGGTGTCCATCCTGTGCCCATGGATTTAGATAAGCATATTCTTTCTTTTTCTATGATTGTTCCCAAAGACTTATCATTGATGAAAAATCTTTTTTTGCCTTGTCGGGGTACATAATGTATTTTACATATATTATTACTATTGTTGGTACCACAAGACAAGTTGTTAAGTTCTAAATCACGATATTTAAATCTGTTGTCTATGTTCATGATTTGGTTGTCACGTTATCATGCACTTGCACTTTAAATACTCGGGCTTCCTCTGTCAGCGTCATGTGACCAAGGCCTCCAGTAGGTCGAAACGCGTCATGGCGGTGGTGCAGGTTACGGAGTAAAATAAAGAACTAATAGCACCTATTTCTGGGTCCGTGTTCGTCTTTGGCGTTCCAATACAGCGCATTCTGTGAGACGATTCCTTGTGGCATATATATATATATATATATATATATATATATATATATATATATATATATATATATATATATATATATATATATATATATATATATATCAATCCAAGTTGCTCCTGTAGCGTCCTCAATCTATGAGGGGCGGCGCGAGACCGGCGGAGAAACCGGTATTCAATATAGCCTTAAAACGAAGTCCCACTCGCGCTCTCAGAGTCTTCTGACACAATAAACCAGGCTTAGTTCACAACCATGTGGGGGTTCATTTCAGTCATAAACCCGCCGTGACACGTTTCGCCACCGTAGTGGCTTGTTCACATATATATATATATTCACTGAAAAAACCATAGGTTTCAAGGGCGTTATAGTTAGGAATTGGCATTTAAAAAACCTTTGAAATTCCCTGAAAAAACCATAGGTTTCAGGGGCGTTATAGTTAGGAATTGGCATTTAAAAAACCTTAGAAATTCACTGAAAAAACCAATGCACTGCTGATGACGTCACATATTACATCACTCATGACATGGTCAGTGACATCACTGATGACATCACTGATGACATCTCAAATGACATCACTGATGACATCACTGATGACATCATCCAGTGACTGTGTGTTTCTGTAAATTTTAAATATGTTTTATATATTTATAGTGAAAGGCCTGTGGAAGAATGAGTGGCTGTACAAGTGTGTGAATGGATGATTTTCTAGGTGCATAACTGACTCTATAAGTGAGTCATTAAATGTGTCTTACTGCAGACTAGTGACTAAACTGTGTGAATGTCTGTATGTGTCTGTATGTTGGTGTATAAGTGGCTGCATGGTTTTGTGAATAGCTATATGAGTGTCTATATGGGTTATTGATTGGTTGTCTGAGTATCTGTATGGGTGCCTGAGTGTTTGTGTGGGTGTGGGTAGGGTGTGTGTGACTCTGTGACTAGATGTGTGAGTGGGTGATTCAGTGGGTGCATGGTTTTAAGAGTGCATCTGAGATGAACTGTATGGTTGAGTGAGTGTATGTATGGGTGTGTTAGGGATTGAATGTATATCTCAGTGGTACATTTGTGACTAACTACATATGTGAAAGGCAGTATATATGCGTGTAAGAGTATATAAGTGGGTATATGTGAGAGTGTGTGATTGTGAGAGTGACTGTATGGATGAGTGTGTGCTTGTATCAATGATTGTATAAGAGCATAAGAATGTGGTACTATTTTTATGAGTAAGTGAACTTGAGTGTGTATAACTGCATAGGTGAGTAAATGGGAGTGTGATTATTTGCATGACTGACTAGGTGTGAGAGTACCTCTATGGATGATAGGTGGTGTGTGAATGTCTATATAGGTGTATAAATGCATATGATAGTCTTGTATGGAGTGACTGTAAGTATGAGTGACTGTACAGGTAAATGAGTGGAGGTGTATGTAGGCCTAAGAGTTAATGAGTGGGTATGTAGATATTAGTTTTGGAGTATCTATGGTTTTGAGAATGGAAGTCTGAAATTTTTAGTTGGTGTATCAAAGGTTATATTAGGGTGTGAGAAGATGCGGTAATTTATCACATGGATGACGTCATCAGTGATGTCATCAGTGATGTCATTTGAGATGTCATCAGTGATGTCATCAGTGATGTCACTGACCATGTCATGAGTGATGTAATATGTGACGTCATCAGCAGTGCATTGCGGGGGCGCGAGTTATAGTTAGCTGAACTTACTATAACAGGGGAATTTCTAGGGTTTTGTATGAGGGAAATGTCCAGCTAACTATAACGCCCCTGAAACCTATGGTTTTTTCAGTGAATTTCTAAGGTTTTTTAAATGCCAATTCCTAACTATAACGCCCCTGAAACCTATGGTTTTTTTAGTGAATTTCAAAGGTTTTTTAAATGCCAATTCCTAACTATAACGCCCCTGAAACCTATGGTTTTTTCAGTGAATTTCAAAGGTTTTTTAAATGCTAATTCCTATCTATAACTTATCTCTAAAGATATCATGAAAAGCATTCTTTTTTAAAAGTAGGGTGCACATTAGTTTTGTGGAAAAGCATCTTTGTGATTGGTTAAGAAAAAGCAGTTTCAACGTGGAGTACATATCATAGGATAAAATTTGCTCAGATCAACCACACCTGCTACTTGCATTTGGAAGGCACTGTTGGAACTTAAAACAATGATCAACTTTTAACCTGCACGTGTCGTTAAATATTCCAGAAAATGTTACAAAAAAATATCGTTAAGTTTTAAAAAATGTATGAACTTTTAACCTGCACGTGTTGTAGAATGTTCTAGAAAGTGTGTTGATAGAATACGTTGCACTTCTGACTTCTATGTGTTGTTGAATATTAACCCTTTCGCTGCGGCGAGAATTCCGCCGCAGCGCTGGGGGGGGTTTGGGGGCAGCACGGTGGCGCGGTGCTCATGACGGAACCACTCCGTCATGAGCCGCGGTCGAGCTGTGCTCATGACGGAGTGGTTCCGTCATGACTCCGCCCACTGTGCTAATCGCCCGCACAGGCGGGGAATTAGCGCCGTGTGGGCGGCGCGGCCGCCAACGGCCGCAGCATGACGGAACCACTCCGTCATGAGCACACGGCGACCGTGGCTCATGACAGAGTGGTTCCGTCATGAGCAGGGGAGGGGTTAAAAAAACGGTTCATATGGAAAATTAAAAAGAAACCAATAGAGAATTTTTCAAACCTAAAAGAATCAAGGAACTATTCTAATTTATTGTTTACATGTATTTATGTGTGCAGCAACAAAACTATAGGCACAACAGCACTAGGAAGTGAAAGAAGCAGGGAGTGGGGGGAGGGGGGGAGATGGGCAGAATGGCACACATGCACAATTAAGTACAACACACATATAGACTAACAATGTCCAAAATGAAACACACCAACAAGGAGCACAAGTCACACAACCCGCCAACATCACACCACTGAACGAACATAGAAGTGAAAACCACGCTGCATTCATGCAGGATGTGTACAAAGGCCAGTCGTTGGTGTTGTGGGATGTCTGTGACCGTGGTAATCATGGATGAGATGCCCAGCATGTGGCACATGGTCGAGTTCACTGCGTGGTATGTTGCCAAACGGCTGCTCCTCCCTCCCACGAGCCCCCACACTTTTGTACGGTGAGCTGTTGTATCTCGTGCACTCGTACGGCACGCCATTGTAATGCCTATTTGCGCATGTCCTGCTACATTCCAACTACAACATCACAGTGCCGTTTGGAGGTGGTGCATGCCACTTTACAACATCGACTGCTGCAGCTCTTGCAACAGGCCACACCAGAACACAGAGACACACTTACCGCACTTCCTGTACACGGACATGTCCGAGACACCCCGTTCCCCTTGCCGGATAGGCACACCCCTGCACTGACCTGTGAACTCCAGACCAGCACACGCCAGTTGTGCATGCAGGAAGATGCGTACGTAGCTCCACATCCAGGCTCACTGCCAACGCTGAGGTGACAGCACACTATGATGTTGCAGGACTCGTGCCTATCATGCTAAGACAATGACCACAGGGACACACTTACTAAGATATGGGTTTGGGGGGCATTGGTGGTCCTGGAGTTGTTGCGATGAGTCTTCTGGCCCTCATGGGTATCCCTGTATCATGCTCATTGACTCTATGGCACCTGTGGGTGTTCTGGTGTGGCTCTTGGCTGTGTTCCCTTTCATGGTGCAGGTAGTTGTCCTGCTTAACACCAGCAGAAAGCAGGTGTAAAATCCCTGGTGCTAACGTGTCTTATCGCCAGAATTTGTTTTGCATTGCAATTGCTGTGAAATGTGATGTGATTTTTTTCGTGTGCAGAACAATATACGAACTGAGCAGTGTATCTCGTCAAGATCCAGCACCTGACGCACTATTCCCAATCCATATAAATACAATGAGATTTCTTAATAGATTTCGTGTGTACACTGTAAGTGCAGCCAATACCTCAGTGCAATACAATAAAGGATTTTAGTATTTAGAATAAATCGCAAACGTGCACCTCATGTCTTTTTGCACGGGAACGGCTACTCTCTATTTCATTATCAGCACTTTAACGGAAGTAAAGTTCAGAAAAATCCAACACACTATTCAGAAATTGGTGCAAACTGCAGATATCACTAGTATTCCAGCGATAAGTGCCCCAAAATTTAACACCATGGTGTACTCCATCAAATAACAGTAATAAGAACAAGAAAGAGTCACACAGCACTTAAGAGAACAACCAAAAACATTATTAATTTTTTTTTCAAACTTTATTTTTTATAATAATAAATATATAAACGTTAAACTATTTTCAAACTTTATATTTTTATTAACATAAATATAAACAATAAACTAATAAACAAAATGTAACAACCATAATACAAAACAACAAAGCGGAACACTCCTGTGGGAACCACGGATGTCGATGACAGACCTGCAAAATCAAAAAGATTGTTAAAAAAACCCAACATGGTATTCTTAACAAAATACCACAAGAAACAAATCACATATATATAAAATGTATACAGCTAACAACATTTTATAAGTTTAACTTACAAAAACTGTAATTGTTGCCGCTTTAAAATATTTACCGAATCTGAGGAATTTTTTTTGCAGAAGGCACCACGCCCACAACGTTTTCCTTTAGTGGTGTGGAAATTTTTTACTTTTCCCGAGGGGCAAACAAAGATCAATGCCACCTTGGTCACGTGCAAGATTTGCAAAAGAGTTCTGTTGCGAGGGGATCCTAACAAGAAATACTCGTACAGCACGGCAAGTATGATGAAACACCGAAGGACCCTTCATCCAAACAATCTTGCACGAGAAGAGTGCAAACGGATGAGAAACACTCCTATTCTGTATCTGTAAAAAAGAATCACAAATAAATGTATATTAATAAATTTCAAATGTATACTATTCCATTACTGTACAAACACATTTTATATAAAAACTGACTAAGAAACTATAGCCCTGAACCACAAGTGTGACGATTGTTAAAACACTACATGCATAGTGCATACTACTTTGAAGCAGTTCATGCCCTAAAGCCTACCTCACTAAAAGACTACATGCTAACTAACTAAATGATTACAGTACTTTAAGGAGACACACTGGGTGAGTGACAGGGTGTTTGCTAGAAGAGTATGAATACTAACTAGGGAATTCAAGGTGTGAAACACAACTGTGTAGGTGATTAGAGGACTGAATCAATACTGCATAGGTATTTAAAGCAGTCCATGTGCTAAGGCCTGGCTCACTGCATGACTACTTGGGTACTGACTGGATGATTAGACTACAACTATGAGAGTGCCTAGGTGAATTTATTAGTGCTAGGCTTTTCGCACAGGGAATGGATTAGTACTTGGTACTGAATGAGTCACTAGAGGAGTGCAAAGGCAGTCACAAGTGCTGGACTGTATGGATACTGACTAGGAAATTGAAAGTGTGAAAGACAAGTATCTAGGTGGTTAGAAGACTGCATGCATAGTGTATAGGGGTTTGAAGTAGTCCATGTGCTAAGGCCTGGCTCAGTGTATGAATACTTAGGCACTGACTGAATGATTAGAGTACTGCAAAGATAGTATCTTGGTGAATTTATAAGTGTTTGGGTTTTAGCACAGTGAATGGATTAGTACATGATGCTGAATGGGTCAGTAGAGAACTGCAAAGGGAGTGACAGGGTATTTCCTGAAAGTGTATGGATACTGACTAGGGAATTGAAGGTGAGAAAGACAATTGTGTAGGTGGTTAGAGGACTGCATGTATAGTGGATAACGGTTTGAAGCAGTCCATATACTAAGGCCTGGGTCACTGAATGAGTACTTGGGTACTGACTGAATGATTAGAGTATAGCAAGGAGAGTGCCTGGGTGAATTTATTAGGGTTTGGCGCAGTGAATGGATTAGTACCTTATGCTGAATGGGTCACTAGAGGAGTGCAAATGGAGTGACAGGGTGTTTGCTGGAAGTGAACGGATACTGACTGGGGAATTGAAGGAGTGAAAGACAAGTGTGTAGGTGCTTAGAGGACTGCATGCATAGTGGATAGGGGTTTGAAGAAGTCCAAATGCAAAGACCTGACTCTGTGCATGAATACTTAGGCAGTGACTGAATCATTAGAGTACTGGAAAGTGAGTGTCTTGGTGAATTTATAAGTGTTTGGGTTTTGGCACAGTGAATGGATTAGTGCATGTTGTTGAATGGGTCTCCAGAGGACTGCAAAGGAAGTGACAGGATGTTTCCTGGAAGTGTATGGATACTGACTAGGGAATTGAAGGTGTAAAAGACAAGTGTATAGTATGTTAGAAAATTACATGCATACTGCATAGACATTTGAAGCAGTCAATTTGGTACTTAGATTCTGACTAAATAATCAGACTACTTCTAGGACAGTGCTTAGGTAAAACTTTTAAATTTTCAGTTCTGCCACAGTGAACAGAATAGTACATGGTACTACACCTTAGTGTCAAACCCTGACTCATTTTATCAATGCATAAGCAAAGTCTAGCTTCTAATGCTACTAAAACTTGACAACATAAGAGGTTTTAAATTAGTTATCTGTCAGCAAATACACGATGTTACCAAATGCCTCTCTCACAGTGGTTCTCAAATGCACACAGACTCACAGTGTGATTCTACACAACAACCACTATACCTAGAAGTTTAGCAAACATCATTCACGACTGTGGAAGTGGTAAGCGAACTGCACACAATCTTCATATTCCAGGACCGCACTTTTATGTCAAAGCCTGACTCATATAATCAAAGCATAAGCAAAGACTGGCTTCTAATTCTACTAAAACTTCACAACATGACCGGTTTTAAAACAGGTATATGTCAGCAAATACACGATGTTACCAAATGCTTCTCTCACAATCCTTACCCAAATGCACACAGACTCACAGTGTGATTTTAGACAAGCAACAATATCCTAGGAGTTTACCAAAACGTATTCACTACTCTGGAAGAGTTAATGGTACTGCACACAATCTACATATTTAAGTACACCACATCAGTGTCAAAGCATGACTGATTTAATCAACGCATAAGCAAAGACTGGATTCTAATCCTACTAAAACTTCACAACAATACAGGTTTTAAAACAGTTATCTGTCAGCAAATACACAATGTTACCAAATGCTTCTCTCACAATCCTTACCCAAATGCACACAGACTCACAGTGTTATTTTAGACAAGCAACACTATCCTAGCACTTTACCAAAACTCATTCACTACTGTGGAAGGGGTAAGGGGACTGCACACAATCTACATATTTAAGTACAGCACATCAGTGTCAAGGCATGACTCATTTAATCAACATATAAGCAAAGAGTGGATTCTAATGCTACTAAAACTTCACAACAGGACAGATTTTAAAACAGTTATCTGTCAACAAATACATGATGTTACCAAATGATTCTCTCACAGTGGTTCACAAATGCACACAGACTCACAGTGTGATTCTAGACAAGCACCACTATCCCTATGAGTTTACTAAAACTAATTCACTACTCTGGAAGAGTTAATGGTACTGCACACAATCTACATATTTAAGTACACCACATCAGTGTCAAAGCATGACTCATTTAATCAACACATGAGCAAAGACTGGATTCTAATCCTACTAAAACTTCACAACATGACAGGTTTTAAAACAGTTATCTGTCAGCAAATACATGATGTTACCAAATGCTTCTTTCACAGTGATCCCAAATACACACTAACTCACAGTGTGATTCTAGACAAGCACCACTATCCCTATGAGTTTACCAAAAATCATTCACTACCATGCAAGTGGTAAGTGAACTGCACACAATCTACATATTTCACAACTGCAATTTACTGTCAATGCCTGACTCATATAATGAAAGCATAAGCCATAACTGTCTTCTAATGCTACTAAAACTTGACAACATGACATGTTTTACAAAACTTATCTGTCAGCAAATACACAATCTTACCAAACACTTCTCTCACAGGGGTTCCCAAATGCACACAGACTCACAGTGTGATTCTAGACAAACAACACTATCCCTAGGAGTTTACCAAAACTCATTACTATGTCAGTAAATACACAATGTTACCAAATGCTTCTCTCACAATCCTTACCCAAATGCACACAGACTCACAGTGTGATTTTAGACAATCAACACTATCCTAGGACTTTACCAAAAATCATTCACTACTGTGGAAGGGGTAAGGGGACTGCACACAATCTACATATTTAAGTACAGCACATCAGTGTCAAGGCATGACTCATTTAATCAACATATAAGCAAAGACTGGATTCTAATGCTACTAAAACTTCACAACATGACAGATTTTAAAACAGTTATCTGTCAGCAAATACATGATTTTACCAAATGATTCTCTCACACTGATCCCAAATACACACTAACTCACAGTGTGATTCTAGACAAGCACCACTATCCCTATCAGTTTACCAAAACTCATCCACTACAGTGCAAGTGGTAAGGGAACTGCACACAATCTACATATTTCAGGACTGCACTTTTATGTCAAAGCCTGACTCATTTAATGAAAGCATAAACCATAACTGTCTTCTAATGCTACTAAAACTTGACAACATAACATGTTTTAAAACAGTTATCTGTCAGCAAATACACAATGTTACCAAATGCTTCTCTCACAGTGGTTCCCAAATGCACACATACTCACTGTGTGATTCTAGACAAACAACACTATCCCTTGCACTATATCAAAACACATTTCTTCATCTAGAAGTAGTACTACATTTTAGTATAGAAATATAACATAACTCATTTCACAAATTCATAAACAATGACTGGTTTCTAATTCTACCAAAATATAAAAATTTCACAGTTATCTGTCTACAAACACATGAAAAACACAAATGCCTATCACAGAATGGTTTCTACATGCTCACACATTGTAGAGAAAAAAAGTACTCCCTACACTTTAGAAGGAAAAATACATTAGTCTGATTAAAATAGTCTACATACATCCCCACACAATTAAATAACTCATCTTTCAAGTTCTTTTGTAGATTAAGGAGTATATCAATCACTCACCATATTTTCTTGTACAGAATCTCTGCACTGTGCACCTCTCAGCAAAAGCAAAGAATGAAAAAGATTTCCTTTCATTTTCCACACATATACATGTAAACATCAAATCACAATCCTTCGCACATAAACTCAAAAGCAAACACACATATCTATTGGTTAAACATTTCAACCCTTTCCAACTGAAATACATTTCAACCCTTCCCCCAATCTGCCTTCTGCCTGTTACCATAGAAACAGGTCATGGAACACTGCACTGAGCTCACAGGTCACAAGTTCAGCACACAATGTTCCTACACAAGACAGGAAGTGTGCTTGACTTTTCAACATATCAGCTTATCATATATAATGTTCCTTACTAGGGGTGGGCGGAATTTGCGGAATTAACCTTCACAAATTATCGCGAGAATGTTTAAAATTATCGCAAACAAGCAGAAATATCGCGAAGATGCGGAAGTTTTTTTCCGGCATGTTCGCGAGATTTTCTGCATGGTTGCGGGTCGCCAACTTACCCATGTGGTTGCTTGCGGGCGCGGCCATCTTGTTTTGAGTTGTTCTCGCGGTGCATGATCGCGAGAAGAAAGACGTGATCGCGCGACGCATGACGTCACTGCGGGCGCGAACTGTCGCGAGACAGCGCAAATGGCTAAAAACAATACAACATCTCATGGAGAACGCGACCGGATCAAGAAAACTTGTCGGCGAACGCAGGGATTCAGGTAAGGCGATCGCGCGCGCGCGAGAATGTATCATTTTACAGCGCGAGCAAGAAACAAATTATCGCCAAGCTGCGGAAACCGGAATTTTTGACATTTTCGCGCTCTCCGCGGAACGCAAAAATGTCAAATAATCGCAATTTCCGCGAACGGAACGAAATTTTTGCCCAGGCCTATTCCTTACAATCTGTTTTTGTTAACCAATAACAATCATACCTTTAAAAAACAAAAATATACACCCTACCTTTCAGTGTAGAAAGTTGTTATACAACCAATGATTTCTTGTCGTTTTTCAAAAAACGTTGCCGTGGATCAGCGCACCCACCGCAAGAGAATCCGTGCATCCAACGCGATAGGATGCGTGCACCGTGCGCGCATTTCGCTGCTTTTTTTCTTTAAAAAGGGGGGCCCCAGGGGGTCCCTTTGGGACCCCCTAAGCACCTCTAGAGGGTCAGAGTATTTCCACTCTGCCCCCTTTATATGTTTTACTCAATTATTCCACTTGCTTCTTCAGCCTCGCTTCTACCGAGGCAGAAAATGACCGCCAACAGTTCCTGGTTTCGAATGTAGAGAGACGCTCGACAGCCAATTAGCATTCAGCGCGCGATCGGGAGGGTGCGCGCTCCGTTCGGGGAGGGTTTGCTTACAGTGCGGGTAGGGTCCGCGGATCCTCCCCGGCCATAGATATCACTAACTTTTTTACCCTAATTTTCTCAGGAACTACTGAACAGATTCACACCAAATATGCAAAAGGCACGAGTCCGAACTGAGGACTACCTCTTTGCCAAATTTGGTGTCATTCCGTTCAGCGGTTCGGGCTGTAGCTGCGACAACAGATCCTATGGGAAATTGCATGGGGAAAACGTGTTTTGGGACCCCCTTTTTTCTTGGCCCCAAAACAAAGGTGGAGAACGTGAAAAGGGGGCAGGGTGGACAGTTCCTGAAATGTGAAATGTCCAGCTAACTATAACATGTGTGAAACCTATGGTTTTTTAAGTGAATATATATATATATATATATATATATTCACTGAAAAAATCATAGGTTTCACACACATTATAGTTACGAATTAGCATTTAAAAAACTTTGCAAATTCACTTAAAAAACCATAGGTTTCACACATGTTATAGTTAGCTGGACATTTCACTCGTAAAAAACCAATGAAATTCCCCCGTTATAGTTAGTGCAGGCAACTATAACTCACGCGACCGCAATCCTCTGCTGATGACGTCAGATATTACATCACTGTATTTAGACACTTATTTACCCATGTCTTCTTCCATTAATCTTTAGCTATACATATATTACAAATATTTATTTTTCATAAAGACACATATGTCATCAGTGATGTAATATCTGACGTCATCAGCAGATGATTGCGGTCGCTTGAGTTATAGTTGCCTGCACTAACTATAACGGGGGAATTTCATTGGTTTTTTACGAGTGAACTGTCCAGCTAACTATAACATGTGTGAAACCTATGGTTTTTTAAGTGAATATATTTATATATATATATATTATCTACTGGCGGTCGCCAGTAGATAGTTATAGTTAGGACCGTGTTTCCATAGAAAATCTGAAAATTCTATTTTGAATAACTTTGGCGCCAGTTGACGAATCCTCGCGAAATTTTCAAAACTAATGGGGCGCTCCGCTCAGCTCCTATCCTGAAAGTCTCGGGGTGATTCGTCAAGGGGGGGCCGAGAAAAAAGGGGGTCCCAAAACGCGTTTTTCCCATGCATTTTTCCATAGGACCTTTAGTCGAAGGTACAGCCCGAACAGCTGAACAGAATTACTTGAAATTTGGCAGAGAGGTAGTCCTCAGGTCAGGGAAGTGCCTTTTGCAGGTCTGGTGTCAATCTGTTCAGTATTTCCTGAGAAAATATCATTTAAAAGCATATAAATATCTATATGCGCGCACCGTGCGCGCACGGTGAAATACCTTGAAAAAAACAAAAAAATTAATAAACACATAACTTAGCATTTAAAAAAACGTACAAATTCACTTAAAAAACCATAGGTTTCACACACGTTATAGTTAGGAATTAGCATTTAAAAAACCTTGCAAATTCACTTAAAAAACCATAGGTTTCACACAGGTTATAGTTAGGTGGACATTTCACTCGTAAAAAACCAATGAAATTCCCCTGTTATAGTTAGTTCAGATAACTATAACTCGCGCGACCGCCACTCTATCACAAGGATGATGTCATCAGTGATGTCATGAGTGATGCCATTGACCATGTCATGAGTGATGTAATGTGTGACGTCATGAGCAGTGGATTGCGGGCGCGCAAGTTATAGTTACCTGATCTAACTATAGCGTGGAATTTCATTGTTTTTTTACGAGTGAAATGTACAGCTAACTATAACATGTGTGAAACCTATGGTTTTTTAAGTGAATTTGCAAGGTTTTGTAAATGATAATTCCTAACTATAACGTGTGTGAAACCTATGGTTTTTTCAGTGAATTTGTACGTTTTTTTAAATGCTAAGTTATGTATTTATTTTTTATTTTTTTTTCTGGTTTTTCGCTGTGCGCACACCCTGCGCCCACGTTGCGCAGTCCATGCCGTGCGCGTCTCACCTCTTTTTACACAGTAACATTTGCTTTTTTCTCCCTTGGGGCTCTTTTAATTTATTTACTAAATGTGATTGTTACTTCTTTATTTTTTTTTATTTTTTTTTTCCCGTGCGCGTACGGTAAGCTTACCGTACGCGCACTCCGCGATTTTTTAAAAAAATTATTAAATGTATTTTTCGTACTTTTGGGTCCTTCTTGGACCCCTTGACAAACACTAGGGGGTCTGCAACTCTCTTCGTTGCCCCCTTTTCACGTTCTCCACCTTTGTTTCTCAGTGCGAGAGACAGAAAATGGCGGCCGACACTTCCTGATTTGGACCGATTCGAATGTTTACAGTCATGTAACCACCAATCAGAATTGAGCTCGCGCACGGCACCGTACGCGTACGGTGAGCTTACGGTAAGCGCACGGAGCGCGCTTACAGATATATATATTGATTTAAATGCTATTTTTTCAGGACTGCCAGTAGATAATATATATATATATATATTATATATATATATATATATATATATATATGTGTGTGTGTGTGCTGCAACTCGCCTTCACTCCTCCTTTATTGAGAACAAACGAGCGTGGACCCAATAGTTCTTGTGCAAATTTTATTCAGCCAACTCCGCCATTACGCATTTCGGGCGATCCCGCCCTTGATCACATGACAACTCTTTGGCTATTTACCTCACTTTTTAAAGTGCAAGTGCAATGACATAATCATGGACATAGTGAAAACACTTCCATACTAGCTGTATCAAATGCCCATTCATAAATACATAAATGTAAAATCATGACCACTGAAGAAAATATATAAATCTAAGCCCTTCCAAATTGCTAAAAGGCTGAAAAAAAGTGTTTTTTGTATTTGTTTGAATAAACAATAAATAATAACAGCATAAATGCATAAATCAATTTAGTTCCTCACTATGCCCCATCAGTGAGACCTAATAAAGTGCTTAACAAAATTAATATAATGCTGTTTTCCTAATTAACCTTATTAAAAGAAAAAAAGATGTAAAAACACTAAACAGTTCCGGACTCCTGTAAGGCGACCCCCTAAAATCTCTACTCCTAGTAAGCTCACATATTTAATCACAAAATACTACAATTATTACTTCAAAGCAGCATATGTGGTGTATCCCATCTCCACTGTGAGCAAAAAGGTTGTGCAAATAGCATAAATTTCTAAAGTGCAAAAGATTCCAGGACAACAATAAATATGATCAATATAATAGGTTGATACAACAAGAAATCACATAGTATATACGGAAGCATAAAAATATACTTTCCAATAATGATTCCTAAAATCAATCCTAAAACATCATAAATATATTTATACTATCCTAAAATTTGCCATCTAAAAATTCATGTATGGTGGAACTTGGTAACAATCATCTTGTCAAAAGGTAGGAAACATAAATGTATATCATCTGTACTAACTCATATCACAAGAGGCTCCATATTCATTGTTATAAAAATCGCTGTCGTCATAAGAAAGTATATAGATCTTCACTGTTATTTAATCCCCTGGGATATTTAGAATCAAATTGTAGGATATAGGTTGTTTCCAACCTCCTCAATTTTGATTCTCTATCACCACCTTTTTTCTGGGGGGTTATAGTCTCTATAACATAGTATCTCAAATGCTTTGGGTCACTATTGTGGTTAATCTTAAAATGCCTTGCAACAGGGTGATTCTCGTCATTGTTGCAAATAGCCCGGATATGTTGAAGGATTCTTTTATGCACAGGCAATTTTGTGCTTCCTACATATTTCAATTTACAACTGCAGGTAAGCACATACACTGCAAAGTCAGATTTGCATGTAAGATGTTGGCTAATTTTGCAAATTTTAGAGCCAAATGCTGTTGTATAGGTTGTGGTGTTCATTTCATACTGTCATGCCTTGCATAATGAGCCTTTGAAGAACCCCTTCCTAGCCATGAGCCATGAGCCCTTTCCTTTCACTTCAAGGTTGCTTTTGACTAGTGACATGCCCATACTATTGGCTTTCCTAAAGGTTACTGATGGATTATTAGGTAATAACCCCCCAATTACTGGGTCATCCTTTACAATGGGCCAGTTCTTCCTCACTATTGTCCTAATTTGTTTTTCCTGGCGCAAAAATCCAAGAATCAATCTTATGGGTTCCTCTCCTCCACCTTGGCCAGCCTGTTTATCCTTGTATTTTAACAGATCTTGTCTAGCCAAAGACTTGGACTTGGCAATTGCTGACTCTATCACATCAGATCTATATCCCCTATCAAGAAACCTAACTCGGCTTTCCTTCTGTTTTATATTACAATCCTCTTCCTCAGTGATATCATCAGTGATGTCACTGACCATGTCATGAGTGATGTAATATGTGACATCTTCAGCAGTGCATTGCGGTTGCGTGAGTTATAGTTAGCTCAACTAACTATAACAGGCGAATTTCTCTGGTTTTATATGAGTCAAATGTTTAACTAACTATAAAGTCCCTGAAACCTATGTTTTTTTTTGTGAATTTCTAAGGTTTTTTAAATGCTAATTCCTAACTATAACGTCTGTAAAACCTATGGTTTTTTTCAGTGAATTTCGAAGGTTTTTTAAATTTTAATTTCATATTTTAATGTTTATAAAACATATATTTTTTCTATTATATTTTTAAATATTTTGGAACTCTATTATACTGCTTGTTTTCAACTTTAAAAATCATGTAATGTTTTATATCTTCCCAAAAAAATAGGTATATTTTTGTTTTTTTGGAGAGAAAACTGCACTCCCATACCGGTAGCGTACCAAGCTCCATCACCACACAAATCCTCTCTGCCATATTGCTAAACTCGTGAATGATGCGCATTTTGTATCTGACGAGTTTGTGGCACCACGTCCCGCGTAACATCATATACGCATGAAGGCACCCCAGGTACTACGCGTTACGTCATGTACATATGGGGTCGCGCCTGCTGCGTGCTGCGTATTCGACGGGTACACGCTGCCAGGCCCTGTGTTACGTCACTGACGTAGGGTATCACGCCGGGTACGCAATTCCCTTTTTTTTTGTCTCAAAATTATATCTAAATAAATTTAAACAGTATTTAAGAGCACACTAAAATCTAAATTATTGTAAACATTTATATATTTCTAACTGTAATAAACTTATATTATGATATATATATTTTGTCAAAATCGCATCGGGTGCGGCCTCCTTACGCGCTCGGTTCGCGATTGCCAAGTGACCTTCAAAAAAAGCATTTGATTGGTTCATAACATTTCCCATTCGAACAGTTGTATGACCCCACCCATTTTACTTATTCTCTCTACAGCTTTGATGAGAGACACCCCTTCTGCTTAGAAAGCTTTTTTGAAAATTGTTTTCCTGTATACACGTCTTATTGATCAATATTCATGCTCTGTTCATTAGCGTTCCACGTGTGATTACACGATGCCCCTGGTGTGTGTGTCTCCACAATATTGTGCAGCCTTTCGGCCTAACTATTGCTGGCTCTAAGGAGCATCATCAGCCACGGACAGACTGCACATCCTCGATCACATGCCATCTCATTAACGATAGTTTCCGCCCTCCCGACACATGCTACACTAATCTAAATTGCACACTCTGCGAGGTCAAAACTACAAAAGAAACACACATAAGTACACTTCTTGGCCAGGCAGGAACTGAACAACGCCCAAGTCCCCAGAATAATTATTCACACCTCTACGCTGGCCTGGCGTACGGAAGCCCAGCCCACTTTGCATACGTATAAATAGGATAACCCCGACGCCACACGTCCCTCTTCTTCCACACTACATAAAATGATTTGCCACATCCACCTCGCATATCACAATGCGCAATAAAAAAAAGAAATGGATCCATGAGGTGTACTCCACCCTGGCAATCAACATGGGCTCTAAATTGTGAGCCCGACTGCCCGTCATCTACTAAAGGGATCCATGAGGTGTACACTCTCCTGCAATCAACGCTCCATCTGAATTGTGAGCACTACTGCCCGCAGTGTTTGCTCACACAACAATGACAGCAGGTAAGCAGAGCGGCCTGGGTGCACAGGGCCTCCAATTGAGCGCGCTGTGGCTAGAGGGCTGGGGTGCTTCAACAAAGCTGCGCAGGTACAAACAAACGATATTGCCATGTGTTATGATGTGATCTTTGACCTCATTTAGTCACATCTCTGTCTCATTTTAAAGACCTGCTGGACTGTATGGTAGGCCTGAGCCAGCGGGCAGCACTGCCCTACAGACACCTCTTCAGCGCAGTGCTGCGAGAGGAATGGGATGCATCAGCCAGACTGCGCACGTGCGAAAAAGCAATATTGCCATGTGTTATGATGTGATCTTTGACCTCATTCAGTCACATCTCTGTCTCATTTTAAAGACCTGCTATACCATAAGCTAGGCCTGAACCTACGGGCAGAGCTGCCCTACAGACACCTGTTGAGGGCGGTTCTGCGGGAGGGGTGTGGTGCATCACCCTGGGTGCGGTCGTGCGAAAAAGCGATGTTGCCGTGCGTAATGATGTGATCTCTGACCTCATTCTGTCACATCTGTCTAATTTTAAGGACCTGCTGGACCGCACTGTAGGCCTGAGCTGCCCTACAGACACGTGGCGTTGTCTTTTAGGACACTGTAGTGAGCTCCTTACTAAGCGTACATGCACACAGGCTCCCGCCACTGCATTACACACGTACATGATGCTTCTAGCATGCGCTTTGTTCCTTTGTATGTGAACGTTGGCATAACATATTATTATTTCACCTTGTGTATCCTCGTGAACTCCAACTCCTTTTTGAACCACGATTACCACTAACAGTTGGTAGATCGTACTTCAAAAATGAAGGATGCACTCAACTCCTATTTTCTATCAAGCTTCAAATAAACCTTCATTTACCTCCAGACGTTTCCACCATTAAATTATTTCTCCCTTTTCAGACATTTCATTGATTGCCACAAGAAGGGCGGAGCGGGAGCTGACCCCGTAATGATGCCCTGGCATTCTGACACCTTCCATCGTGGTATCAAGACACCGTCCCCGACCGGAGATCTGGTCTATCGGACAAACATACCCCGGACTAGGAGCTTGTACCAACACATCGTGGGACACACCAGTGGTGGCAGGTGAGCAGTGAAGCCTCGGGGTGCAAGACCTACAATTGAGCACAGTGCGGGGGAAGGGTTTGGGGTGCAGCACCCTGGGTGCACAGGTGCATGCAAGCGATTTTCCCATAGCTAATAATGTAGGACTATATTATCAAACAACGGCGATAACATTATCACCAGTTTAGCGACAGGAAATGGCCGCTACAGCGACGAGAAGGGGTTGATAATATGCCCTTGTAAATTCCCATAGAAGCCCAGGTTCACACCACTTTGCTACAGCGTCCAGAGCACATCACTTTACAGCAATGAGCTCACAATTTAGGCTCACGGTTTAATCCCTGAGTCTTCACACCAGTAGGGATGAGTAGTTCGCTTCCCACTCCCTATATACTATAAACGCATACTAACACTACTTACACACTTATACTATAGCGGCTAGTATCCTACACTGCCCAGAGCCCATCACTTTACAGCAATCAGCTTGGTTTCATCCCCAAGGCTTCACACCGGTAGGCGTAACTACTTCGCTTCCCGCTTCCGGTATACTATCAACACACAGTAGCGGTCAGTAGTTTGCTTCCCACTCCCTGTATGGTATAAACGCCTACTAACACTACTTGCACACATATGCTACAAACACCAGACCACATCACTTTACAGCAATAACCTCATGGTTTAGACTCTCGGTTTCATCCCCAAGTGTAGCACCATATCATGTCACCACCATGCCACTCTGAGCAACACCGCACTTTCAGACCGTTAACAGTGATAGCTACTTACTGGCGACCGCCAGTAGGTAATCAAGAACAAATTACAATAGTTGCTTGATTCTTTTAGCTTTCAAAAATTCTCTCTATTACTGTCTTTCTACTTTTCCATATAACTAGTTTTTTTAATATTCAAGTGCACATCGAAGTCAGAAATGCAACGTATTCTATCAACACTCTTTCTAGAACATTCTATAACCCGTGGAGGTTAAAAGTTCAAATTCTTTTTTAAACCTAACGATATTTTTTTGCAACATTTTCTCGAACATTTAACGGCACGTGCAGGTTAAAAGTTCACGATCGTTTTAAGTTCGAACAGTGCCTTCCAAATGCAAGTAGCAGGTGTGGTTGAGTTGAGCAAATTTTGTTCTATAATATGTACTATGTACATGCAAACTGCTTTTTCTTAACCAATCACAAACATACTTTTCCAGAAAACTAATGTGCACCCTACTTTTAAAAAACAATGCTTTTCATCTCCCAATCAGGTACCGTTTTGTATGTGAAAAGAAACTTGCTCCCCATCTTTAAACATATCTCTTATTCTACGAAGGAACTGCATGAGCTACAGACATCTTTCCATACCTTCCAGCCATATCTTCACAATGCTTGTGTGGATCGTAGGACATAGCTATGTTTTCTGATGCAAGAGGTATGCAGATCAGAGACGTATTGACTTAGACCTAGATTTACAAAATGTGGACATATACAGAAGTGATGGAGTACACTTCACAGATCAGGGAAACCAAGTTCTCCTGAATAACTGGAAGCTGTGCATTTGCACTTATATGTAGCTCCAACTAATGAACACAGGGGCTCTTTTTAGAGCCACCCTATAACTTACAACTTAGGCCCCCTATTTTAGGGCCATATAACGCCAACTCCCTCACCCTAGCCAAAATGTATTCTCCACACAGCTGTGGCGCAGCGGCCAGACCATCTCACTTTGCAGCACAGACCTCTCAATTTGATCCCCAGCTCTACTCACCCATAGGGGTGAGTAGTTTGTGCTCTATAAATACTAAGCCTGGGCAAAGCACTACGCTACGCTCGCGTAGTTTGTGAAGTTCGCGCTACTTCGCACTACACGAACTGCACGTAGCACAGTGCGAACACGCGTAGCGTAGTGTTGCGTAGTGCTGCGGTAATTTTTTGCTTGCTCGCGGTCCTCAACGTCAAGTTGGCGACCGCGAGCAAGCAAAATGACATCCCGGCGAGACTTTTTCCTTGTTCGCGATCAGCAACATCAAGTTGGCGATCGCGAGCATGGAAAATAAACCTCCCGGCGAGATTCCCAACGCGAGGAGGTCAGGTTTCTCATTGCGAGGGGTCGCGTATGCTCGCGACCGCTCGCGATGAGAAACTACCAGTTCGCGTTGAGAAAGCTGCCGCTCGAGTAAAAATCTACTCGAGCAGCAGAAAACTACAGCTCGCACTGTGCAAGATGCCATTTTCAATGATTGCACAGTGCCGGTTGCTTGTCCGCACTGTGCAATCATTGAAAACAACATCTTGCACAGTGCGAACATGTTACTACGCAGTTCGCGAAGTGCTACGCGTAGCTCGCGTAGTGCGAACTTCACTTTGCGTAGCTTCGCGAAGTGCTACTTCGTGAACTACGCCCACCCTTAATAAATACCATATTGATTTACCTTCGCACTCTCTATACAACACCACCTAACCCCCATACACAAGCTACAATGTTCTAAACAAAAGTTAATCCAAGTACCTATAACTACATGCTGACACTACTTGCACAGATGTGGCACAGCAGCCAGTAAATACTTCGCTTTGCACCCCCTCTATAGCACACCCTAAACACCCCACAGAGGTTACAGTGCTTCCACGATCCTATTTCCCACTTTTTCCCCCTTCTCCCCCCCGTTTTTTCACCTTACTCGCTTCAACGGAATCACAAAATGGTGGCCAACACTTCCTAGTTGCAACCGCTTGCACCGCTCGCAGCCAATCAGCAACAAGCTCGTGCTCGTAACGCCTCAGCCAATCAGATGGCAGAATTCCCAAATATCAATATCTGTAAAATTCAATATTTCTCAAAAACTACTGAACGGATTTACACCAAATAAACAAAAGCGTGCTTTCTAGACCAAGACCCTTCTCCCTGCCAAATATGGGGCAATTCCGTTCTCCCATTCGACCTGTAGCCTTGTCTAAAGTTTCCTATGGAAATTAACATTGAAAAATCATGTTTTGGGACCCCCCTTTTTCTTGGCCCCCCTTCACGAATCACCCCCAAACTTTTAACATAGGAGCTGATCTCAACAAAGAATTAGTTTTGAAAAGTTGGCGAAGATTCGTCAATCGGTGCCAAAGTTATTGGGAATAGAATTTTGCCATTTTCCTATGGAAACTAGGTCCTAACTATAACGGTCGCCAGTAGGTAATACATATATTATCTACTGGCGGTCGCCAGTAGATAGTTATAGTTAGGACCACGTTTCCATAGGAAATCCGCAACATTCTATTTGGAATAACTTTGGCGCCGGTCGACGAATCCTCGCGAAATTTTCAAAATAGGTGGGGCGCTATGCTCCGCTCCTACCCTGAAAGTCTCGGGGGGATTCGTCAAGCGGAGGCTGAGAAAAAAGGGGGGTCCCAAAACGCGTTTTTCCCATGCATTTTTCCATAGGACCTTTAGACACAGCTACAGCCCGAACGGCTGAACAGAATTACTTGAAATTTGGCAGAGAGGTAGCCATAAGGTCAAGGAAGTGCCTTTTGCAGGTCTGGTGTAAATCTGTTCAGTATTTCCTGAGAAAATAGCATTTAAAAGCATATATATATGTGGGCGGAGCCTAACCACACATCTCATCCTGAGATCTGATTGGCTGTCAGCACTTCATCCAAGAAGTGTTGGCAGCCATCTTGGGACCAATACACATGATAGCACCTCATTAAAAAGCATTGCAGTTAATAGAAGGTTTTAAGACTTTAGTTACATTATAAATCATTTGTTGATGGTACCATACTCATTTTAGGAATTGTGGTATGTTCTAAGGTGATTTCATCATGTGAAAAAGCCTTCTGCTGGGATATCATGATTGAGAGAAAAATATTTTCTCATGCTTTTACCACAGAGGTTTGGAAGGTGATCTATAAGCTAAACTGAGAGCTTATTTTCTGTAAATTCACATTATCTTTCTCAGTCATGTGAGAATGAAGTCTGACATTCTCAGTAAAACATGTACATCCAACAAGGGCAGAGACTGTCAGTTGATTCCTTTGTGTTCTACTGCAGCTTCCCAGAGTGTTCCAAAGAACTACTAGAGCGCTAACAGACCTACTTATGATAAACGTATGGCACACCTGAAGCCATCTTGCTTGGATTAAAGTGGTAACTCTTAAAACATTTAATTTAAAAAGGAACAAAATGAGGGGGTTCATTTTTCCATAAAAAGTATGATTAGTGCTGCAGAAAGAAAAATTAGGGCACATTTTGAGTGACTTCTCAAATCCTCTTCTATTTCATTAAACAATTCTGACATGCAGACTGAAACATGCACTTTCAATACCAGCAGCAGTTTTCCCTGGTGAGCAGTAGCTTTACTACAGTGATCTAATGAGCAAAAAGAGTGCTAACATTCTGAATTTATGGCAAATGTGTGACACATCTGAATGCCTTCTTGATGGAATCAAAGTAAAAAACTGAAAGTATTTCCTACTGAGGAGACTGCAGTAAATGAGGAAAGTAGGAAACTTCATAACAAATAAGTCTCCCAAGATGGCCACCAGAGACAAAGAGCCCAAATGTAGCCCAAATATCACCCAGATGTAGCCCAAGTATAGCCCAATGACAGAATGTCCCAGAATGTTCTTAAAAACAACTAGAGCGCTTACTGTCTTCATTATGACAAAAGTATGGCACACCTGAAGCCATCTTGATTGGAATAAACTGGTAACACTTAAAACATTTAATTTAAAAAGGAACACAATGAGGGGGTTCATTTTGCCATAGAAATTATGATTAATGCTGAAGAAAGAAAATGAGGGCACATTTTGAGTGACTTCTCAAATCCTCTTCTATTTCATTAAAAAATTCTGACATGCAGACTGAAACATGCACTTTTAATACCAGGAGCAGACTTCCATGGTGAACAGTAGTTTTACTACAGTGATCTAATGAGCAACTAGAGTGCTAACCTTCAGAATTTATGGCATATGTGTGACATATCTGAATACCTTCATGATGGAATCAAAGTAAAAAACTGAAAGCATTTCCTACTGAGGAGACTGCAGTACATGAGGAAATTAGGAAACTTCATAACAAATAAATCTCCCAAGATGGCCACCGGAGACAAAAGAGCCCAAATGTAGCCCAAAATCACCCAGATGTAGCCCAAATATAGCCCAATGACAGAAGTGTGCAAAACACTTATTATTTTGTGTTTTTGCAGTGTTATATAGTGCAGACTTGTCAGGTATTGGAGTGCTTTACATGAGCATTGGTTACATCACACAAGAACAAATTCATTTTGGTTGTAGACCTGGGGAGACTAAGTGATTTGACCAGAATCACAGAATGTCGAGCTGAAGCAGAAACTTCTACCTGGTTCCCCAGTTGCAAAGTCTGCAGTTCTGGAAGTAACACCACATCCTCTCCCCTAAGTGCAACATTTAATCAAGTGGTCAACTGGATAAAAAAACATAAAGATAACAAATAATTTAAAAGTGCTTTGTCGCTATTTGAAAACTCAGAAAATATGTCCTTATTTTAGTCTTTTAGAGCACTAACCATAATTTTGATGCCAATAAGACCCTCTCATATATGTAATTTCTAAAGGAAATGCTCTAGGTATTACAGTTTTGATTACATCAAGATGATGTCAGGCGTTCCACACTTTTGTAATAAATATAGAATGTTAGCAATCAAGTTGTTCATTAGGTTACTGTTGAGAGGCAGAGGCCAGGGGCACGGACTCTGAAAATTGAAGGCAGGTAGGAGGGTGCAAAGGCAACAATTTAACCACACTAAGCAGGCAGGAAGGGCCGTGGAAGCACAACAGACTATGGAGGGCAGTGGAAAGGGGGGCAGGGGCAACAAACCAACAATACAGGACTTGCAAGAGAGGCTGTTGAAGGGAAGATCTGTTACGGGTCAAGGAAGCTAGGGGCGGTCCCCAGAGCCCCGGGAGCCACCACAGAACTGAGCAGGAGAGTGAGTCAGGGACAAAAGGGGCACCTTAATTTGAGCCGGGGTGCCTAGGAACGCTTGCTCCAAAAATGAAGAAAACAGACATATGAGACATGGAATTGGAGGCAGAATACAATGGCAGTTTAATGAGAAGATGCAACTTCAAAGAAACCGCAGAATAGAGACATAAAGTACAAAATACAGAATCCAGATAATCATACAGCTGTCATGATATTCTCTGTATCTCAATTAATGTACTGACAGAGAGAGAGAGAAAACACATCTATAAATGCATCATGAGAAACAAGTTACACCAAGGAAAATGTTACCTAGGAACACTCACGTTTACTCTTAGAGCAAGCATTCCTGCAATTACAATACAAAATCTTTTAAATGCAAAAGTAAAGAGAACAATGGTTAAACATAACATGACATTTCATATAGGTAAAATAGAATAAGATACTTCAAGCAAAGCAGAGCAAGACATTTTAAGCAAAGGAAGACAAGAGCTCCCAGCTCTTGGGGAAAACCTGCACAGCCTGTTAACCTACATACAGACGGCGAGGTAGTCCGTCGATATCTGTGGGTGCTCCCTTTTTATATCATTTTGTGGGCTCCTTTGCACGCTACATCTACCTACGTATGCTACCCAAAAGCTTCGTCTGCAGATTTTACCTGACATTTCGTCATTTACCCACTTAATGCTGACAATGGACTGGGTGAAAAGGTCAGTCTCTCAGGCCAATCGCTTATCGTAAGTTCCATAGAGCAAGCAGAAAATAATGGGTATTGTACGGGAATTCAATATATTCATGTATAAAATCTCCTCAGTTCTCCTAACTTGACGCTCTGCGGTTGCCACTTCCTTAAAAGAGGGAAACCTGCCCAGGAAGCAAGTACCAGTCCAGGATGCAGCCTACTGTATGTCGACAGCTTCAGGGGGATGTTGAACTTTGATACCGAGCACGGAGCACTCGGGTAGGGTGGGGGCTACTAGTTTGGAGCAGAAGGCCTCGCAGACCTGCCTTCAGACTGCTATACACTAAAATTGCACAGCTATGGTCAATTTAACAAAGAGGCCTACATATTGAACAGAAGGGCCTACACAGGGGTTTTATGCTGGCTGAGTGGTAAGGATGTCTCAGGATAATTATATAGCAACACAGGACCCGCTGGTCAATTTAATACGGCCTACAAATGCGGCTGGCAGGGCAAGGACAAGGGTCTCATACTTCAGGTGTGGACAGAACGGGCCAGGGGCCCCCTGTGATACAAAATCTACCCTCCTTCAAGGCTGTGGCAATGTAATAGACCATTGTGGGCAGAAGGAAGAGGCAATGGTAGTACAACCATACATGCCAACAGACCCGATTCAGCCAGGAAACGTCCAATGTTTTTAAGCTCAAATGGGCTTTATTTAATCTGTCTCCTGTCTACAATATCCTCTTTTTCAATGTAACTCAAAGGGGAAAATCAATACCTCAGTTTTTTTTCAAAATCTCCCTCTTACCAAGTTCAAAATGTTCGCAAGTATGGTACATTGGATCATGGAAGGAAATGGGATAGGGACATGGACTTGGATAACAGAGGACAGGAGGGACATGGAGAGGTGCACCAAACTGACCCTGCAGGGCAGGCATTAGGGTTTGCAGCAGCACAATACACCACACAGGGCATGCAGGACGGGAGTGCAGCACAACAATCCATAGAAAGCAAGAGGGAGGGGACAGGACCATGCACATGGACAACAGAGAACAGAGGGGCAAGAGGCAATGGTAGCTAGCTGACCATAATGGACAGACAGGAGAGAAAGCTGCAGCGTAACAGACCATAAAGGGCAGGAGGGACGGATCAGGGGCATTACAATGGAACAGACAAGCCAGGAGGGAGGGAGTAGGGGTCTGCACATGTAAACAGAGGGCTGGGGGCAAGGGGGCAGGGCAGGAGCAGCAATATAGCCATGGAGGTCAGGCAGGATGGGCACTAGAAGCAAGACACACCATGAAGAGCAACAGTGAGACTGTGATGGCATACACACAGGCCATGGAGGGAAGGTGGGAGGGGGTCAGGGGCAGCTAACTGACCACACAGGGAAGGTGGGAGGGGCCATGGCAGCACAGAAGACCATGCATGGCAAGTGGGAGGGTTAGTGGCAGCACAATGGCTGTGATGGGCAAGAAGGAGGGTGCAAGGGCATGCACAAAGGACGATGGAGGATAGAAGGGAGGGTCAGGACCTGTGCACAGACAAGAAAGTTCAGGGGAAGGGGCCTCACAACAGACCACACGGGGCAGGCAGGAGGAGCAGTTGCAGCACAACAGACCAGGGAGGGCAGAAGGGTGTGGCAGTACAATGGACCATGTAGGACAGGAGGAAGAGGATAGGGGCATGGCATGTGGACAGGCAGGGTGGAGGTGGCAGGGACAGGTTACAGTCATCTGACAATGCTAGGCAGGTGGGAGGGGAGTGGCAGCTCAACAGAACACTCAGAGTAGATAGGAGTGGCAGGTCCATGGAACATGGTGGGCAAAAAGGATGGAGCAGGGGCATGCACAAAGACATCGGAGGGCAGGGGGAGGAGAATAGGGGCAGCAAGCTAAGCACAGAGTTTAAGCAGGAGGTCAATGATGGGGCATAGAGTTGGGCAATGGAGGGCAGGAGGAGTGGACTGGTACATCATACTAAATTGAGGGCAGTGGCAGCACATCAGACCATGCATGGCAGGAGGGAGGAGGCTAGTCCATGGATTCACACAACAGAGGATAGGGAGGAGGGGGATGGGGCAGCAAGCTAACTGTTCAGAGAAGGCGGGTATTAGGAACTTTATTGTTTTTAAAACATTGTGTCTGTGCGAACTACTTAAAATATGAACAAGTATGCAGCATAATCTCACTTTTATTCAGGAAGAAGAGGACGTTTGTGACTGTGACTCCGGGCTCACTTGGCAGAAACACCCCCTGACCCTCCACCCCCTATCGCAAAATGTAATGCCCGTGAAAAGGGTAGGTGAACACAGTGTTATATATAACATAGTCCTGAGAGCACGATTGAAAATGAAAACTAGATATAGTGTATGGTATAAACTATGCACCAAAAAGTGTGATATAAGATGAACCGGGCGTGAAATATAATATGCAATACATTGTGCGCAATGACAGATTCATTGGAGAGCACGAGATAGCACTAGCGCGTGCTATGCGATATCCGCCTTGGAGTGTAAAATGCACAGGGCAGTGTTGTGTAACCTAACTAGTCTCTAAAGTTGTAATATAAAATGTGTGCTGGGGAGTGTAACGTTGCATAGGCACTGTGACAAAGATATGGATCCCAGATTGTAATATGTATGGCATAGCACTGTGCGTTATAACATAGGCATCGAGGAAGGCACGTTAGATGGGGCAATATAACCTGTGCGAAGACAAGTGTGGCATGACATATTCACGGGGTGGTGTTACAGTGCACATGGGCTAGAGAGTGTCATAGCATATGCACTAGCTAGTGGAATACAACACAGAGGTGTGTGGCACTCAGCAGGCAATGGTGGGTGTAACACAGCATTGGGCTCTGCCAGGAGCGCGCTGTGACTCTCAAGTGATGTTCGTCCCCTTTCCAGAGAGGAAAATAAAAAGTATTACACATCCGGCAGTGGATGTGTGTTTTATTAACCGTGAGGGGGGTTTCTTGCATAGTTTTGGTCAAATTTTTGTCGAATCCCCTTTGAATGGCTTGGTGTGCATGTGTATTAAATGTGCCCGTCAATAGCTACCCATATATGTATAAATAAACGACAAGGGTGTCTACTGGGATTAGGCACGGTAGGGCATCAGACATGTCAGAGCTTCACTAGTGGTGTAAATACATTCTACGTGGATTCATTGCATGCATAGTCGCCTTTTAATGAATATCACGCAAATCGTCATGGTGATAGGTACGTACGGTTTGTCCAGCATGTCCTAGGTGTGTCTATAAATATATATTTTTTAAAAATAATAAAAAACAGTGGCCGGCCCTGGGGATTGGGGTCAAAAAAATATAATTAAGAGACATGCCCTGGGGGATGGGGTCAGCAGGGCCAATAAATTAGAATAAGAAGGGGAACCACACAGCCCCCCTTCTTAAAAAATTAAAATAAATAAAAGACTGGCATCGTGCCGGAGGCCATGCCCCCTCCGTGCAGCACTCTGCAAACGCGCCCCCAACAGGCATCTCCAGTATGCGCCAGGGAGCTGCGCTGCAGACAGGTGTTCTGAGGCCAAGCCCCTTTTTACACCTCTCTGCAACGCAGCTCTGTGGCGCTTACTGGAGGTACCTAGTGGTCTAGTTTGACCCTAGGGACCCTTAGGATTCAAGGGGACTTAATCTCTCAACTTGGAACAGCCACAGGGCGCGTTTACACAGTGGTGAAGGGAGGGGACGGGGCCTGAGGTGACGTGTGCAAACACGCACTATGGCACGTTTTAAATTGGGGATATAATTTCCCTTCAATACTGAGGGCCCCTGGGGGCTAACTAGCCCACCAAGTGCTTCCAGTAAGCGCCACTGAGCTGCATTGCAGAGAGGTGGTCCAGGCCGTGCCACTTTTTACACCTCTCTGCAACGCAGCTCTGTGGCACTTACTGGAGGTACCTAGTGGGCTAGTTGGACCCTAGGGACCCTCAGGATTCAAATGAACTTAATCTCCCAACTAAAAACGGACACAGGGCGTGTTTACACAGTGGTGAAGGGAGGGGACGGGGCCTGAGTTAACATGTGCAAAAACGCCCTGTGGCCTGTTTTAAGAGGTAGTTTTAATCCTCATGTCCTATTATATACTAGGGGCTTACAGAGGAGGTCATGCTAATCACAGGGGGACCCCAACGCATAATGTTCCCTAGTGTATGTAGGTGTTTTCACTGTATTCTAAGTGCCTTTTAACATAGCACTGGCTCTAGGACTGGTTAGTCAGACTCAGTTACCACCAGTATCCGTCTGAAAAAGTTGAGGGTACAGGATGATTTTGCAACAAGGCTTCTTTCTGCTCTTCTTTTTGTTCTTTCTGCACGTTATCCTTCTTCCTGCACTTATCTTCGTATTTGAGGACTTCTGTTGCTTCTTTCTGCACTTCTTTTGTTTCTTTCTGTGCATTTTTTCTTCTTTCTTCACATGTCCTATCTCTGTAGGCATAGTTAGAAATTAGCATTTAAAAAACCTTTGAAATTCACAGAAAAAAACATAGGTTTCAGGCACGTTATAGTTAGGAATTAGCATTTAAAAAACCTCAGAAATTCACTGAAAAAACCATAGTTTTCAGGGGTGTTATAGTTAGCTGGACTTTTCACTTGTACAAAACCCTTGAAATTCCCCCGTTATAGTTAGTTCAGCTAACTATAACTCGCGCGCCCGCAATGCACTGCTGATGACGTCACATATTACATCACTCATGACATGGTCAGTGACATCACTGATGACATCTCAAATGACATCACTGATGACATCATCCTTGTGATAGAGTGGCAGACCTCCTCTCACCCTAATATAACCTTTGATACACACATTCAAGAATAGAGACAAAAATTTTCAAAACAATGGACATACCAATACCAGTTACAACAACCTCTTCAGTAATTCTAAGATCCACATACACATCCACTCATTCACCAACAGTCCTATACAGTCACTCATACATGTACTCCCTCATCATATGTACTCATACACCTATACATCCTGTTACACAATACCACTCATCCATAGAGTTACTCACACACATAGTCACTCATGCTAATAAAGAATCAAACATACATTTACTTGAATATACAGTTATACACACACCACCACACTTACTTCTATGGAAACTTACACATACTTAGTCTTTTAAACAATCACTTATAGAAACACATACTTATTCATACAGGAACTCTTTCAATCTCTCACTCTCACATATACTCACATATATACACCATTAGTCACATATACTAGTTTAAAACATATGTAGTTACTCATAAAGACACTATTGAGACAGTCATTCACTCACTAACACACCCATACACACACTCATCCACACATACAGTCCTGCACACATGCTGTGTTCAACACATACAAACAGTGAGTCACTCATTCATGCACCTATGCACTACGTAATACCCCCCCACCGAACCATGCAGACACTCAGACTGATACTCAAAAAAACAACTAATAACCTATATAGACACCCATGTAGCTACTCACCAACCCATGCAGCCACTTATACACAAAGAGAGAGACTGATACAGATATTTACATATTTAAACATTACTCACTAAGCCGTGTAATCACTATGATACACTTAATCAGTCAGTTACACAATCAATTTTTCAAAAACAAATCATCCATTTAGACACTTATATACCCATTTATTCTTCCATCGACCTTGAGATATACATATATAAAACATATTTCATTTTCAGAAAAACACACATTCACTGGATGATGTCATCAGTGATGTCATCAGTGATGTCATTTGAGATGTCATCAGTGATGTCATGAGTGATGTCACTGACCATGTCATGAGTGATGTAATATGTGACATCATCAGCAGTGCATTGCGGGCGCGCGAGTTATAGTTAGCTGAACTAACTATAACGGGGGAATTTCAAGGGTTTTGTACAAGTGAAAAGTCCAGCTAACTATAACACCCCTGAAAACTATGGTTTTTTCAGTGAATATATATATATGTATATATATATATTATCTACTGGCGGTCGCCAGTAGATAGTTATAGTTAGGACCACGTTTCCATAGGAAATCCGCAACATTCTATTTGGAATAACTTTGGCGCCGGTCGACGAATCCTCGCGAAATTTTCAAAATAGGTGGGGCGCTATGCTCCGCTCCTACCCTGAAAGTCTCGGGGGGATTCGTCAAGCGGAGGCTGAGAAAAAAGGGGGGTCCCAAAACGCGTTTTTCCCATGCATTTTTCCATAGGACCTTTAGACACAGCTACAGCCCGAACGGCTGAACAGAATTACTTGAAATTTGGCAGAGAGGTAGCCATAAGGTCAAGGAAGTGCCTTTTGCAGGTCTGGTGTAAATCTGTTCAGTATTTCCTGAGAAAATAGCATTTAAAAGCATATATATATGTGGGCGGAGCCTAACCACACATCTCATCCTGAGATCTGATTGGCTGTCAGCACTTCATCCAAGAAGTGTTGGCAGCCATCTTGGGACCAATACACATGATAGCACCTCATTAAAAAGCATTGCAGTTAATAGAAGGTTTTAAGACTTTAGTTACATTATAAATCATTTGTTGATGGTACCATACTCATTTTAGGAATTGTGGTATGTTCTAAGGTGATTTCATCATGTGAAAAAGCCTTCTGCTGGGATATCATGATTGAGAGAAAAATATTTTCTCATGCTTTTACCACAGAGGTTTGGAAGGTGATCTATAAGCTAAACTGAGAGCTTATTTTCTGTAAATTCACATTATCTTTCTCAGTCATGTGAGAATGAAGTCTGACATTCTCAGTAAAACATGTACATCCAACAAGGGCAGAGACTGTCAGTTGATTCCTTTGTGTTCTACTGCAGCTTCCCAGAGTGTTCCAAAGAACTACTAGAGCGCTAACAGACCTACTTATGATAAACGTATGGCACACCTGAAGCCATCTTGCTTGGATTAAAGTGGTAACTCTTAAAACATTTAATTTAAAAAGGAACAAAATGAGGGGGTTCATTTTTCCATAAAAAGTATGATTAGTGCTGCAGAAAGAAAAATTAGGGCACATTTTGAGTGACTTCTCAAATCCTCTTCTATTTCATTAAACAATTCTGACATGCAGACTGAAACATGCACTTTCAATACCAGCAGCAGTTTTCCCTGGTGAGCAGTAGCTTTACTACAGTGATCTAATGAGCAAAAAGAGTGCTAACATTCTGAATTTATGGCAAATGTGTGACACATCTGAATGCCTTCTTGATGGAATCAAAGTAAAAAACTGAAAGTATTTCCTACTGAGGAGACTGCAGTAAATGAGGAAAGTAGGAAACTTCATAACAAATAAGTCTCCCAAGATGGCCACCAGAGACAAAGAGCCCAAATGTAGCCCAAATATCACCCAGATGTAGCCCAAGTATAGCCCAATGACAGAATGTCCCAGAATGTTCTTAAAAACAACTAGAGCGCTTACTGTCTTCATTATGACAAAAGTATGGCACACCTGAAGCCATCTTGATTGGAATAAACTGGTAACACTTAAAACATTTAATTTAAAAAGGAACACAATGAGGGGGTTCATTTTGCCATAGAAATTATGATTAATGCTGAAGAAAGAAAATGAGGGCACATTTTGAGTGACTTCTCAAATCCTCTTCTATTTCATTAAAAAATTCTGACATGCAGACTGAAACATGCACTTTTAATACCAGGAGCAGACTTCCATGGTGAACAGTAGTTTTACTACAGTGATCTAATGAGCAACTAGAGTGCTAACCTTCAGAATTTATGGCATATGTGTGACATATCTGAATACCTTCATGATGGAATCAAAGTAAAAAACTGAAAGCATTTCCTACTGAGGAGACTGCAGTACATGAGGAAATTAGGAAACTTCATAACAAATAAATCTCCCAAGATGGCCACCGGAGACAAAAGAGCCCAAATGTAGCCCAAAATCACCCAGATGTAGCCCAAATATAGCCCAATGACAGAAGTGTGCAAAACACTTATTATTTTGTGTTTTTGCAGTGTTATATAGTGCAGACTTGTCAGGTATTGGAGTGCTTTACATGAGCATTGGTTACATCACACAAGAACAAATTCATTTTGGTTGTAGACCTGGGGAGACTAAGTGATTTGACCAGAATCACAGAATGTCGAGCTGAAGCAGAAACTTCTACCTGGTTCCCCAGTTGCAAAGTCTGCAGTTCTGGAAGTAACACCACATCCTCTCCCCTAAGTGCAACATTTAATCAAGTGGTCAACTGGATAAAAAAACATAAAGATAACAAATAATTTAAAAGTGCTTTGTCGCTATTTGAAAACTCAGAAAATATGTCCTTATTTTAGTCTTTTAGAGCACTAACCATAATTTTGATGCCAATAAGACCCTCTCATATATGTAATTTCTAAAGGAAATGCTCTAGGTATTACAGTTTTGATTACATCAAGATGATGTCAGGCGTTCCACACTTTTGTAATAAATATAGAATGTTAGCAATCAAGTTGTTCATTAGGTTACTGTTGAGAGGCAGAGGCCAGGGGCACGGACTCTGAAAATTGAAGGCAGGTAGGAGGGTGCAAAGGCAACAATTTAACCACACTAAGCAGGCAGGAAGGGCCGTGGAAGCACAACAGACTATGGAGGGCAGTGGAAAGGGGGGCAGGGGCAACAAACCAACAATACAGGACTTGCAAGAGAGGCTGTTGAAGGGAAGATCTGTTACGGGTCAAGGAAGCTAGGGGCGGTCCCCAGAGCCCCGGGAGCCACCACAGAACTGAGCAGGAGAGTGAGTCAGGGACAAAAGGGGCACCTTAATTTGAGCCGGGGTGCCTAGGAACGCTTGCTCCAAAAATGAAGAAAACAGACATATGAGACATGGAATTGGAGGCAGAATACAATGGCAGTTTAATGAGAAGATGCAACTTCAAAGAAACCGCAGAATAGAGACATAAAGTACAAAATACAGAATCCAGATAATCATACAGCTGTCATGATATTCTCTGTATCTCAATTAATGTACTGACAGAGAGAGAGAGAAAACACATCTATAAATGCATCATGAGAAACAAGTTACACCAAGGAAAATGTTACCTAGGAACACTCACGTTTACTCTTAGAGCAAGCATTCCTGCAATTACAATACAAAATCTTTTAAATGCAAAAGTAAAGAGAACAATGGTTAAACATAACATGACATTTCATATAGGTAAAATAGAATAAGATACTTCAAGCAAAGCAGAGCAAGACATTTTAAGCAAAGGAAGACAAGAGCTCCCAGCTCTTGGGGAAAACCTGCACAGCCTGTTAACCTACATACAGACGGCGAGGTAGTCCGTCGATATCTGTGGGTGCTCCCTTTTTATATCATTTTGTGGGCTCCTTTGCACGCTACATCTACCTACGTATGCTACCCAAAAGCTTCGTCTGCAGATTTTACCTGACATTTCGTCATTTACCCACTTAATGCTGACAATGGACTGGGTGAAAAGGTCAGTCTCTCAGGCCAATCGCTTATCGTAAGTTCCATAGAGCAAGCAGAAAATAATGGGTATTGTACGGGAATTCAATATATTCATGTATAAAATCTCCTCAGTTCTCCTAACTTGACGCTCTGCGGTTGCCACTTCCTTAAAAGAGGGAAACCTGCCCAGGAAGCAAGTACCAGTCCAGGATGCAGCCTACTGTATGTCGACAGCTTCAGGGGGATGTTGAACTTTGATACCGAGCACGGAGCACTCGGGTAGGGTGGGGGCTACTAGTTTGGAGCAGAAGGCCTCGCAGACCTGCCTTCAGACTGCTATACACTAAAATTGCACAGCTATGGTCAATTTAACAAAGAGGCCTACATATTGAACAGAAGGGCCTACACAGGGGTTTTATGCTGGCTGAGTGGTAAGGATGTCTCAGGATAATTATATAGCAACACAGGACCCGCTGGTCAATTTAATACGGCCTACAAATGCGGCTGGCAGGGCAAGGACAAGGGTCTCATACTTCAGGTGTGGACAGAACGGGCCAGGGGCCCCCTGTGATACAAAATCTACCCTCCTTCAAGGCTGTGGCAATGTAATAGACCATTGTGGGCAGAAGGAAGAGGCAATGGTAGTACAACCATACATGCCAACAGACCCGATTCAGCCAGGAAACGTCCAATGTTTTTAAGCTCAAATGGGCTTTATTTAATCTGTCTCCTGTCTACAATATCCTCTTTTTCAATGTAACTCAAAGGGGAAAATCAATACCTCAGTTTTTTTTCAAAATCTCCCTCTTACCAAGTTCAAAATGTTCGCAAGTATGGTACATTGGATCATGGAAGGAAATGGGATAGGGACATGGACTTGGATAACAGAGGACAGGAGGGACATGGAGAGGTGCACCAAACTGACCCTGCAGGGCAGGCATTAGGGTTTGCAGCAGCACAATACACCACACAGGGCATGCAGGACGGGAGTGCAGCACAACAATCCATAGAAAGCAAGAGGGAGGGGACAGGACCATGCACATGGACAACAGAGAACAGAGGGGCAAGAGGCAATGGTAGCTAGCTGACCATAATGGACAGACAGGAGAGAAAGCTGCAGCGTAACAGACCATAAAGGGCAGGAGGGACGGATCAGGGGCATTACAATGGAACAGACAAGCCAGGAGGGAGGGAGTAGGGGTCTGCACATGTAAACAGAGGGCTGGGGGCAAGGGGGCAGGGCAGGAGCAGCAATATAGCCATGGAGGTCAGGCAGGATGGGCACTAGAAGCAAGACACACCATGAAGAGCAACAGTGAGACTGTGATGGCATACACACAGGCCATGGAGGGAAGGTGGGAGGGGGTCAGGGGCAGCTAACTGACCACACAGGGAAGGTGGGAGGGGCCATGGCAGCACAGAAGACCATGCATGGCAAGTGGGAGGGTTAGTGGCAGCACAATGGCTGTGATGGGCAAGAAGGAGGGTGCAAGGGCATGCACAAAGGACGATGGAGGATAGAAGGGAGGGTCAGGACCTGTGCACAGACAAGAAAGTTCAGGGGAAGGGGCCTCACAACAGACCACACGGGGCAGGCAGGAGGAGCAGTTGCAGCACAACAGACCAGGGAGGGCAGAAGGGTGTGGCAGTACAATGGACCATGTAGGACAGGAGGAAGAGGATAGGGGCATGGCATGTGGACAGGCAGGGTGGAGGTGGCAGGGACAGGTTACAGTCATCTGACAATGCTAGGCAGGTGGGAGGGGAGTGGCAGCTCAACAGAACACTCAGAGTAGATAGGAGTGGCAGGTCCATGGAACATGGTGGGCAAAAAGGATGGAGCAGGGGCATGCACAAAGACATCGGAGGGCAGGGGGAGGAGAATAGGGGCAGCAAGCTAAGCACAGAGTTTAAGCAGGAGGTCAATGATGGGGCATAGAGTTGGGCAATGGAGGGCAGGAGGAGTGGACTGGTACATCATACTAAATTGAGGGCAGTGGCAGCACATCAGACCATGCATGGCAGGAGGGAGGAGGCTAGTCCATGGATTCACACAACAGAGGATAGGGAGGAGGGGGATGGGGCAGCAAGCTAACTGTTCAGAGAAGGCGGGTATTAGGAACTTTATTGTTTTTAAAACATTGTGTCTGTGCGAACTACTTAAAATATGAACAAGTATGCAGCATAATCTCACTTTTATTCAGGAAGAAGAGGACGTTTGTGACTGTGACTCCGGGCTCACTTGGCAGAAACACCCCCTGACCCTCCACCCCCTATCGCAAAATGTAATGCCCGTGAAAAGGGTAGGTGAACACAGTGTTATATATAACATAGTCCTGAGAGCACGATTGAAAATGAAAACTAGATATAGTGTATGGTATAAACTATGCACCAAAAAGTGTGATATAAGATGAACCGGGCGTGAAATATAATATGCAATACATTGTGCGCAATGACAGATTCATTGGAGAGCACGAGATAGCACTAGCGCGTGCTATGCGATATCCGCCTTGGAGTGTAAAATGCACAGGGCAGTGTTGTGTAACCTAACTAGTCTCTAAAGTTGTAATATAAAATGTGTGCTGGGGAGTGTAACGTTGCATAGGCACTGTGACAAAGATATGGATCCCAGATTGTAATATGTATGGCATAGCACTGTGCGTTATAACATAGGCATCGAGGAAGGCACGTTAGATGGGGCAATATAACCTGTGCGAAGACAAGTGTGGCATGACATATTCACGGGGTGGTGTTACAGTGCACATGGGCTAGAGAGTGTCATAGCATATGCACTAGCTAGTGGAATACAACACAGAGGTGTGTGGCACTCAGCAGGCAATGGTGGGTGTAACACAGCATTGGGCTCTGCCAGGAGCGCGCTGTGACTCTCAAGTGATGTTCGTCCCCTTTCCAGAGAGGAAAATAAAAAGTATTACACATCCGGCAGTGGATGTGTGTTTTATTAACCGTGAGGGGGGTTTCTTGCATAGTTTTGGTCAAATTTTTGTCGAATCCCCTTTGAATGGCTTGGTGTGCATGTGTATTAAATGTGCCCGTCAATAGCTACCCATATATGTATAAATAAACGACAAGGGTGTCTACTGGGATTAGGCACGGTAGGGCATCAGACATGTCAGAGCTTCACTAGTGGTGTAAATACATTCTACGTGGATTCATTGCATGCATAGTCGCCTTTTAATGAATATCACGCAAATCGTCATGGTGATAGGTACGTACGGTTTGTCCAGCATGTCCTAGGTGTGTCTATAAATATATATTTTTTAAAAATAATAAAAAACAGTGGCCGGCCCTGGGGATTGGGGTCAAAAAAATATAATTAGGAGACATGCCCTGGGGGATGGGGTCAGCAGGGCCAATAAATTAGAATAAGAAGGGGAACCACACAGCCCCCCTTCTTAAAAAATTAAAATAAATAAAAGACTGGCATCGTGCCGGAGGCCATGCCCCCTCCGTGCAGCACTCTGCAAACGCGCCCCCAACAGGCATCTCCAGTATGCGCCAGGGAGCTGCGCTGCAGACAGGTGTTCTGAGGCCAAGCCCCTTTTTACACCTCTCTGCAACGCAGCTCTGTGGCGCTTACTGGAGGTACCTAGTGGTCTAGTTTGACCCTAGGGACCCTTAGGATTCAAGGGGACTTAATCTCTCAACTTGGAACAGCCACAGGGCGCGTTTACACAGTGGTGAAGGGAGGGGACGGGGCCTGAGGTGACGTGTGCAAACACGCACTATGGCACGTTTTAAATTGGGGATATAATTTCCCTTCAATACTGAGGGCCCCTGGGGGCTAACTAGCCCACCAAGTGCTTCCAGTAAGCGCCACTGAGCTGCATTGCAGAGAGGTGGTCCAGGCCGTGCCACTTTTTACACCTCTCTGCAACGCAGCTCTGTGGCACTTACTGGAGGTACCTAGTGGGCTAGTTGGACCCTAGGGACCCTCAGGATTCAAATGAACTTAATCTCCCAACTAAAAACGGACACAGGGCGTGTTTACACAGTGGTGAAGGGAGGGGACGGGGCCTGAGTTAACATGTGCAAAAACGCCCTGTGGCCTGTTTTAAGAGGTAGTTTTAATCCTCATGTCCTATTATATACTAGGGGCTTACAGAGGAGGTCATGCTAATCACAGGGGGACCCCAACGCATAATGTTCCCTAGTGTATGTAGGTGTTTTCACTGTATTCTAAGTGCCTTTTAACATAGCACTGGCTCTAGGACTGGTTAGTCAGACTCAGTTACCACCAGTATCCGTCTGAAAAAGTTGAGGGTACAGGATGATTTTGCAACAAGGCTTCTTTCTGCTCTTCTTTTTGTTCTTTCTGCACGTTATCCTTCTTCCTGCACTTATCTTCGTATTTGAGGACTTCTGTTGCTTCTTTCTGCACTTCTTTTGTTTCTTTCTGTGCATTTTTTCTTCTTTCTTCACATGTCCTATCTCTGTAGGCATAGTTAGAAATTAGCATTTAAAAAACCTTTGAAATTCACAGAAAAAAACATAGGTTTCAGGCACGTTATAGTTAGGAATTAGCATTTAAAAAACCTCAGAAATTCACTGAAAAAACCATAGTTTTCAGGGGTGTTATAGTTAGCTGGACTTTTCACTTGTACAAAACCCTTGAAATTCCCCCGTTATAGTTAGTTCAGCTAACTATAACTCGCGCGCCCGCAATGCACTGCTGATGACGTCACATATCACATCACTCATGACATGGTCAGTGACATCACTGATGACATCTCAAATGACATCACTGATGACATCATCCTTGTGATAGAGTGGCAGACCTCCTCTCACCCTAATATAACCTTTGATACACACATTCAAGAATAGAGACAAAAATTTTCAAAACAATGGACATACCAATACCAGTTACAACAACCTCTTCAGTAATTCTAAGATCCACATACACATCCACTCATTCACCAACAGTCCTATACAGTCACTCATACATGTACTCCCTCATCATATGTACTCATACACCTATACATCCTGTTACACAATACCACTCATCCATAGAGTTACTCACACACATAGTCACTCATGCTAATAAAGAATCAAACATACATTTACTTGAATATACAGTTATACACACACCACCACACTTACTTCTACGGAAACTTACACATACTTAGTCTTTTAAACAATCACTTATAGAAACACATACTTATTCATACAGGAACTCTTTCAATCTCTCACTCTCACATATACTCACATATATACACCATTAGTCACATATACTAGTTTAAAACATATGTAGTTACTCATAAAGACACTATTGAGACAGTCATTCACTCACTAACACACCCATACACACACTCATCCACACATACAGTCCTGCACACATGCTGTGTTCAACACATACAAACAGTGAGTCACTCATTCATGCACCTATGCACTACGTAATACCCCCCCACCGAACCATGCAGACACTCAGACTGATACTCAAAAAAACAACTAATAACCTATATAGACACCCATGTAGCTACTC
The DNA here is from genome assembly GCF_964204655.1 of Triturus cristatus. Classification (NCBI taxonomy): domain Eukaryota; kingdom Metazoa; phylum Chordata; class Amphibia; order Caudata; family Salamandridae; genus Triturus; species Triturus cristatus. The sequence goes on from NC_140590.1 coordinate 1,547,684,406, forward strand.
ACCAACCCATGCAGCCACTTATACACAAAGAGAGAGACTGATACAGATATTTACATATTTAAACATTACTCACTAAGCCGTGTAATCACTATGATACACTTAATCAGTCAGTTACACAATCAATTTTTCAAAAACAAATCATCCATTTAGACACTTATATACCCATTTATTCTTCCATCGACCTTGAGATATACATATATAAAACATATTTCATTTTCAGAAAAACACACATTCACTGGATGATGTCATCAGTGATGTCATCAGTGATGTCATTTGAGATGTCATCAGTGATGTCATGAGTGATGTCACTGACCATGTCATGAGTGATGTAATATGTGACATCATCAGCAGTGCATTGCGGGCGCGCGAGTTATAGTTAGCTGAACTAACTATAACGGGGGAATTTCAAGGGTTTTGTACAAGTGAAAAGTCCAGCTAACTATAACACCCCTGAAAACTATGGTTTTTTCAGTGAATATATATATATATATATATATATATATATATATATATATATATATATATATATATATATATATATATATATATATATCATGAACAAAACCCCGGAAGTCCGATGCTTCTATCACGGCGGTCCTGGACGGGTTCCGGACACCCGCATATCAGCAGCAAACTCTTCAAAAGATGCGAAAAGAAATCCAGGACGCCCAGGAGTGCTATTTAAAGAATTTAATGAGCATGGTGACACCTCACCAACGCTTTTCGCTTTGCAGCTTTTTCACGATGTGGCAATAGCTCAATAGTCCCCTTATTTACATACAACCTTGTTAAGTGACACAAAGGAAGAACTTCAAAATTGTATACAAGTACATGGATAAATATGAGCGCCATTTTAAGAGGTCTCCATTGAGTGGGATTATAACGAATACTACTGAGATCAGTAACATTTTTAGACATACAGGTTAAATATCCATGTCAAATTAATGAAACATGTCACCTTATACAACATATATATATCTCAAACTCTAAAATATACAATATATATACACATGAATATAATGTGCGCGTATATTGTCCAGAGAAAGACTTCTAGAAAGACTTCAAGCCCAAGTGGGCAGTTGTACTGCTAGTAACACGATCAAAAATTAAATATTATTATAACCGGCTTCATGAACAAGACTCATTATTCATATGAATGAATGCATGAACGAAAATACTTAAACACATATGATTCCTCATGCACAATTCAGCCCAAGTGGGCTCGATTCAAGTCACAATAATGAAAATAGTCCTGCCCCAGTGGGCCATTGTGCCTCTGCATTCCGCAAAACAAATAAATAAAGTCCATCTGGTTCCATTGTTGCTGATTTAAATCACACTAAATCTTTTTCAATGATCCTCTTTTGGTTATCTGGCGCTGGCCTTTCCTATTTGTGTACACATTCAAAAAAAGGGGACAAAAAGAGCAAATCTCTAAGACAAAATTACCATAAATAAATCAATAATCATTCAGGATTCTTCATTAAAATTATCTACATCAGAAACCTCAAATTTATTAAAGCTCAAAATGTTACAAATGTACAGCCATCTCCTCACTAGAGTTCAATCCTTCGGGTGTCAGGGTATCGAAATCAATTATAAACCTTGACTCCATACACCTTAACTGGCGTTCTCTGTTGCCGTCCCTCTCCTGTTGTGTGATTGCATATAAAATCACATAAGATAGTAATTTTTCATTTTGACTGTGCATCTTAAAAAAGTGACTGGGTACTAAACATTATGTTGCCTAATTGCAAATAGATGTTCAAGAACTCTTTTCTTGGCTCGATAGACCGTACTGCCTATAGAAAGTTTCCCAAATGGACAGATTAGACAATAAATGCAATAGTCAGTTTCACACGTAAAATCACCCTTAATAACAAACTCTCTTTTTGTATTGGGTAATCTCAATATCTTACAATCAATACTATTAGCGCACGCTTTGCAGTGCTTGCATCTTTTAAAATCTGTATATCACCTGGAACCCCCAATGTCTGAAGCAGATATTGCGTTATTGCATAGATCATCCTTTAACGATCTACTTCTACGAAAAGTTATTTCTGGTGAATCATTTAGATATCTGTTCAAAATCGAATCGCTTTTTAAAATATGCCATTTTTCTGATTTTAAAAGCGCTAGTTGAAAAAGTGGTTATAAATCTTACATGATCAGTTGTTCCACTGTGTGTGTGTGTGTATATATATATATATTCACTGAAAAAACCATAGGTTTCACACATGTTATAGTTAGCTGGACATTTTACTGATAAAAAACCAATGAAATTCCCCCGTTATAGTTACTGTAGGCAACTATAACTCACGCGACCGCAATCCTCTGCTGATGCTAATACTGTATTTAGACACTTATTTGCCCATGTCTTCTTCCATTAAATTTTAGCTATACATATATTACAAATATTTTTTTTTCATAAAGACACATATGTCATCAGCAGAGGATTACGGTCGCGTGAGTTATAGTTGCCTACAGTAACTATAACGGGGGAATTTCATTGGTTTTTTATCAGTAAAATGTCCAGCTAACTATAACATGTGTGAAACCTATGGTTTTTTCAGTGAATTTGTACGGTTTTTTAAATGCTAAGTTACTTTACGCCATTTGTGGCGTGCGCGCCCACTTAACGCATTTCGTTCCATGCGCGCACGGTGCGCGGCGCTTCGCGCACCGCGTGCCCACATTACGCTAGATGGGCCATGAACGCACGATGCGCTTCGCGCACCGTGCGCACATGGAGGACATATGAAGAGCAAACTCTTAAATCTGCTTTTCATTTTTTTTTTTTTTTTTTTTTTACCGTACGCTTACCGTAAGCTTACGGTACGCGTACCCCGTGATTTTTTTTAAAATCAATAAATGTTTTTTTTGTACTTTTCTGTCCTTCTTTGACCCCCTTACAAATGTTAGGGGGTCTGTAACTCTCCTCATTGCCCCCTTTCCTTGTTTTCTCTGTTTTTTTTCTGAGTGAAACACACAAAATGGCGGCCGCCGCTTCCTGGTTTTGGCCGATTCGAATGTTTACTAAGATCTATGGGCCAATCAGAATCTCCTTCGCGCACGCCATGTTTCTTCCGTACGCTTACCGTAAGCTTACCGTACGCGTACCCCGTGATTTTTTTTAAAAATCAATAAATGTTTGTTTTGTACTTTACAGTCCTTCTTTGACCCCCTCACAAATGTAAGGGGGTCTGTAACTCTCCTCATTGCCCCCTTTTCTTGTTTTCACTCTTTTTTTTTCAGAGTGAAACACAGAAAATGGCGGCCGCCGCTTCCTGGTTTCGGCCGATTCGAATGTTTACTAAGATCTAAGAGCCAATCAGAATCGCGCTCGCGCACGCCACCGTACGCTTACCGTAAGCGTACGGTAAGCGTACCGTAAGCGGGCTCAGATATATATATTGATTTAAAGGCTATTTTCTCAGAATCTACTGAACAGATTTACACCAAACCTACAAAAGGCACTTCCTTGACCTAGGGACTACCTCTCTGCCAAATTTTGAGTAATTCTGTTCAGCCGTTCGGGCTGTAGCTCGTTCTAAAGGTCCTATGGAAAAATGCATGGGAAAAACGCGTTTTGGGACCCCCCTTTTATCTCAGCCCCCGCTTGACGGATCCCCCCGAGACTTTCAGGGTAGGAGCGGAGCGTAGCGCCCCACCTATTTTGAGAAATTCGCGAGGATTCGTCGACCGGCGCCAAAGTTATTCAAAATAGAATGTTGAGGTTTTCCTATGGAAACGTGGTCCTAACTATAACTACCTACTGGCGACCGCCAGTAGGTAATATATATATATATCAAGGAAGGCGAGAACTCTGGGTAGTTCCCAAGTTTAGGTGGAAGGCAGCTCCTGTATAGAGCACCCTCAACACCAGCGACACTCTAAATTTGCTCACGTCAAATGTCTGCTTTTCTATCAAAGTTTTTAAGCATAGGATTAGCACAATGCTATCCACGCCGAGATAGAAATGGACAAAGTCTTTTGCCATTTGTACAGCAAAGACTTTAAGCATAGGATTAGCACAGTGCTATCCACCCTGAGCTGTAAAATGACAAAAGCCACTTACCACTCCAGGCACAGCACTATAGCTTTGGATTGGTGAAATACCATCCAAGCCAACCTGAAATGAACAAAATCAACCTCTGACACGTGTTTCGCTGTCATTACAGCTCTTCAGAGAGGCTTAGCTTTGTCCAGACACAAGGGAACACCCAGTATAAGTCAAAACAATACCCTTACAGGCATAGAGTGACGCATAAATTATGCAAAAAGGAAGGAGAGATCTCTGGGTAGTTCCCAAGTTTAGGTGGAAGGCAGCTCCTGTACAGAGAACCCTCAACACCAGCGACACTCTAAATTTGCTCACCTCAAATGTCTGCCTTTCTATCAAAGGTTTTAAGCATAGGATTAGCACAATGCTATCCATGCCGAGATAGAAATGGACAAAGTCTTTTGCCATTTGCACAGCAAAGTTTTTAAGCATAGGATTAGCACAGTGCTGTCCACGCCGAGCTGTAAAATGACAAAAGCCACTTACCACTCCAGGCACAGCACTATAGCTTTGGATTGGTGAAATACCATCCAAGCCACCCTGAAATGAACAAAAGCAACCTCTGTCACGTGTTTCGCTGTCATTACAGCTCTTCAGAGAGGCTTAGCTTTGTCCAGACACTAGGGAGCACCCAGTATAAGTCAAAACAATACCCTTACAGGCATAGAGTGACGCATAAATTATGCAAAAAAGAAGGAGAGAACTCTGGGTAGTTCCCAAGTTTAGGTGGAAGGCAGCTCCTGTACAGAGCACCCTCAACACCAGCAACACTCTAAATTTGCTCACCTCAAATGTCTGCTTTTCTATCAAATTTTTTAAGCATAGGATTAGCACAATGCTATCCACGCCGAGATAGAAATGGACAAAGTCTTTTGCCATTTGTACAGCAAAGTCTTTAAGCATAGGATTAGCACAGCGCTATCCACCCCGAGCTGTAAAATGACAAAAGCCACTTACCACTCCAGGCACAGCACTATAGCTTTGGATTGGTGAAATACCATCCAAGCCAACCTGAAATGAACAAAAGCTATATATAGATATGTTTTTGGTTTTTCACTGATAAAATCAAAGGTTACAGAGATGTTATAGTTTGGAAATAGAATCTATAAAATCCTTACAAATTCACTAAAAAAACAAAGGTTACAGGGACGTTATAGTTAGGCTAAGACTTTCCTTGTACAAAACCAGTGAACTTCAGCAGTTATAGTTATCTGAGCTAACTATAACTTACTCCCCCACAATGCACTGCTTATGACCTCACATATGACATCGTCATGTCATGGTCAGTGAGCTCACTGACAACATCTCAAACATCTCAAATAAAAACAATATTATATCCAATGTGATAATCCACAAATACATATTGGCTTAAGTTCTTGGTTTAAAAAACAATCTTAAAATGTGCACTATCAGTTAGAATATAAGATCTGATCTTGAATATAGACAAGCCACCTCCTTCATATGCTGTTAGCATTCAGCAACAGACAAATTCATGTTTATCACAGCCGCCATCTTGCTGTATGTCAATTTTGCATGGCATATTATACTTAATATATGTAATTTACCATTTTACTTCAGCAAGTGTATTACAGCAGAAAATAAAAATAAAGTGTGTTGTGGCATGCAGTTGTAACCCTTAATCCTGTGTATACTATTAGTAAGCCACTATTATAAAATGTGAGTTGGGTAGGTCCTAAGCAGTCGACAAGGTAGGGTTCATTGTATTTAACAAGTTGGACATGTACTTTTAAGTTTTACATGTCATAGTAGTGAAAAACTTTTCAGTATGGCATAGTATAGCATAACATTGGGTGGGTTACCCTATTACATTTAATAAGTAATAATTTTTCTCTGGGAACAGGTAGAAATGTCATGAATGGAATTGTAATTTAAAATCCTCTTTAATGGTAAAGTCGGATTTTAAGTCACAATTCTGAAAATGCCTGTTTCCTGGGTCATATGACTAGATGTAGTTGGCCTTTGTGTATTCCTCCCAGACAGTCACACAATTTAGTGGGACTTGGTTTTGGCAGAATGAGCCATACTGACAGGATGCAAGAGGAGGAGCTGTGTGCAGCCCCACATACACTTCAAAGATGCTTTGTTATCCCACACACAAAGACCTTCACTCTAGCCTTTTGTGTCCCAGACAACCTGGGACCAGGGAAGGGAGGCAGGAAAGTCCAGACACTTCTGTGCGAGAAAATTCCAGAAATATCTTCCACTTAAAAGCTGGCACCAGGTATAAATTAGGACCCTAAGACCCACTCTTCAGTTTACTTCTAGACCTGAAGAGCACTCTCAAAGGATTGCCCAGCTGCCTGTGGTCTGCAGGGTACGTTATAGGAATGCCTTGCTGGTTCAAGGGAACTGTCCTGCAGCCTGTTCTGTGCCTTCAGAGGACTGCCTTGCTGCTTGAGACCTGTTTTGCTGCTTGAAACCAGGACTTCCAGAGTTACTCCAAGGGCTAGTTGGCTGGACTCTTGATCAGGACCTTAGGGACAGAAATAGCTCCAACCATTTTGAACCCATGCCTGGACACAGCCTGAGTGAGTCCTGACACTCCAAGCAATGCCCCTCTTGTCCTGGACCCTTGGAAATGGTTCTAAAGGTACCCACCCACATAGCCCAAATCTAAACGGTAGACTTAAAATCTTTTCAGCCAAAAGGTGCTCTGAGAAACAAGATGAGACTGGAACATACCTGCTTGCTGATCTGCCTGAAGGGGTATCGGTGGTCAGCCCGAATTTGCAGTATCTCCCTCTATGTTCTTCTCTGCAGCAACAAATCCTGTTCAGTGGCTCCTCGTTGAAGGGGTATCTAGCCAAATAGACCCTCATCGGTTATAGCCTGCAGTTTTGTCTCGCTGAAGATTTTTGATTTCCATAAAAGAAACTAAGTCAGAACGTAGAAATCTTCACCACAAATTTGTCCAGCGGCTCCCCAATGACAATGCCTTCTCCACAAACACCACCGCATACCTTGCCCCGCTGAAATGTATCATCTCTTACATTTTTCTCAAAATTCTTTTAAGTCTGAAGGTAAGCGAAGGCCAAGCCCAATCTACTTAGTGTATCCCCAGTCAGATATAACTTTTAACTTTGCCACTGTCTCAAACAGCTGTCAGCGGTTGATGCTTTGATCTTTTAGGCACTATTTTTCACTTTAAATTTAAATAAATTATAACTCTGGTTCTATTGATTGTCAAGTCAAGTGAAGGTATTATGCTTGATTAATAACATCCATTGCATTTACAAAGCATATAAAATCTGTTTCTACTGATTGGATTTGTGTTGCTTTGGTGTCAACTAATGTTACTCTATATATATAAATTGGTGTGTGATCTGTTTTCTGTTACATTTTTACTTTATCACTGTTTAAGTACTGCATAAATACTTTACAAGTTGCCCCTAAGTTAAGCATGACTGCTTTGGTGCCAAGATACCAGAGGGTTAAGCCAAGTTAATGTAGTTACTTTTTGTTGTTCACCCTGACAAGGATTGTGGCTGTTGCTTGAAAAGAGCTCTTGCCCTATGAAGAGGAGTGATGTGGTTTGGAGGTGGTCCTCTTAAAAAGAGATTGGGGAATATGTTCCATCCTAATAGTGATCATCAAGAATTGCAGTGTATCATTCCAAAAAATGTTGAATGGGAATTTCTGAATTGGCCCAATGTCTTTGTGGTTTATGCACAAGTTCAGAGTAAGAAAAGGTGTGGTCCCAGTTGTTTTGAAGTTAAGGAATGTTTTGATCTGCATAAGTGAGGTCGTAGGAAATAGTTGGAGAGCCTTTCCAAATAGGATAATATAGAAGTGGTGGCTAGTGAATGGGTAATCAAGTAGCCATTGTTTGAAATTCACCAGGAGCAATACAACTGTGTGTAGACTGAAGAGGTTTAAATATAGTAAATGAAAAGCACCTCAAACCAAAGATAGGAGAGATGGTGATGAAGATGAGTAATTCTGACTCTGTCTACAAGTTAAGATTGATTGTTTGTGTACCAGGAAAACAGGCTGAACACTGATTCAAACAAATTATACTTAAAGGGATGTTTTGCTTTTTCAGTGTGGTATTAGGTGTAGTGATGATGGTGACGGTGTTCTAGTGGAAAATTCTTCTCTTGTCTACGGGAGTTTATGGTGTTTTTTTTTCAAAATAATATTTTGCTGGCAGACCATGGAAAGCAAGAGCATGATGCTTTACTGAGGACAATTATGAACCAAAATTGCTGTGCTGCATAAAAGGAAGAGAGAAGTACACAGATGTACATCTGTGAATTGCATTTTATAGTAAGAAAAACTTCTGTGAGATTTCTTTACATAAACAAAATGCAGTTTGTGAATTAGGCCATTTGGGTCTTCTGGAAGGACCATCGCAGAATATGGTGGCACTGCAATCCCATTATTCACAATGAGTTAAAGCAGTTCTGTGTGATACTTAAACCTTTATTGATGGTACAGCGCATAGGACTCACAATGTTTTTGCTAGTAAGCCAACTTCACATCTGAATGTTCTATTATTCCAAGAGCATCATTCCTGGCATAAGTCAAATGCACCAATCAGTGCCCCATGTTATATTACACCACAACTCTGGAAATAAAAAAGTTCAAGGGTGAAACATTCCACCAAAACCAAAGAGCTCATAAGTGCTCAGGAAGAAATATTTGATATTCTTTATCATTTGCGGGTTCACTGCAGTGCATGTTAGAGGCAAGTGACCTGGTGTGGGGATGACTGTGCTGAAAATATATATTTGTTAGGGTTTCGTTCCTTGGAATGGTGGTTCAGACTTTTTAAACATGGTATTTACGGCATGTGAAGTCCATTAAAACTAATGGTGAGATTTTCTATTGATTTGCGTGGTTGCTCATGCAATGCCAAATGGTTCCAAACAATGGAAATCACACAAACAGCAGGGCCAATATACTGTCGTGGGTGCAAAACTTGACTTTAGTGCAGTGCCAAATTCCTTTGTAACTAGAATCCCCAAACCTTAAATTTACACAAATGAGGCATAAGGGGGCAGGAATACATCCCTATGAATCAACTAAGAGGCAGATCTACTAAAGTATGGTAACCTGGAATTCTAGTGCCAAATGAAAACAGACACAAACAATGGACATGGTGTGAAAGGTTGCATGTGTAACCTTTGCAATTTCCACCAAATTACACTTTTTTGTTGCTTATCCTTGGACAGTTTTGTGCATGTTGAAAATTTGTGATAGCGTGCTTGAGTGCAAATTTAATGCAAGGCAGCGCATGCTCACATTTGGTCCATGGTCCAACGTTTAAAGTCATGCTAAAATAGTATTTATGGCTTGAGGGGGCAGATCACATCATTGTCATATAACTCTTTGGACATGTGACCCAGATCAATTGTTTTCAATTTCACACAAGATAGCACTGTGACATTTCATTCAGCTCTACACTGACAGCTTTCTAGTTAATCTGGGCCTAAGGGTGTATTATATACTGAGTGTTATTCTGAGACTGGAAAGGTGCAGAGTGTGATGTGCAGGGTCTTACAAACATGATCCGTACCCCTGCAAATACCTCATTTATTCATTGGAATTCTCTAACTGAGAGATGGGCCATGGGGTTGTGAGAAAGTTGTTTACGGGGAACACCCATTACCATGCAGACATTACCAAGCAATGCCATTACAATGCTGTCTTTACCATGCATATGCCTTTACCACGCATGCCTTTACGGCGCGTGTCTTTACCACGAATGCCTTTATCACGCATAATGGTAAGTATATGTAAGAATTGGTAAGTGTTTGTTTTTTAAATATTCTTAAGGTAATATATTATAAATGTATTTTTCTATATGTATTTTAAATATATTAATGAAAGCATAATGTAAGGAATATAGTGGTAATGGGTGGGGAGGCTTATTAATACTCAGGTATTGATTATGATACCTTAGTATTTAATAAGTATTATATTTAAAATGAATGTAATAGTTTTAAAATAATTAATGCAAAATGTTTTAGAAATGTCAAAATACATTTTTCAGAGGAGGATGGTAGGGATATATAAGTGATGGATGGGGAAGTGTATTAAAACTGAGGTATGAACTATGATACCTGAGTGTGAGAAATAGGGGTGTTGGTGCCTGGTCAAGAAACAGCCACAGTCCCCTGCAGGGGAACCACAAAAAGTAAATAAATTGACAAGTACTTAACCCTGGATAGCTTTGCACAAAAAGCAGTCAGGCTTAACTTAGAGGTAATGTGTAAAGCATTTCTACAGCACACAAACAGTAATAATGTAAAAACACAAAACATGACAAATCCCACACCAATTTAGAAAAATAGATCAAATTGTAATATAGTATTTGACACCAACACAACAAAAATCCAATCAGTAGAATCGGAGTTATAGATTTTTAAGATTTTTAGTAAAAACTAGCGACTAAAAGTTCAAAGTGCCCACAACAGACATCTAGTCTCGCGAGACCTGGTAAAGTTAAAAAAATATGTCAGAATGCGGTTCAGATACAAGAAGAGGATTGGGCACAGTCAGTGTTTACCTTCGGTCTTAGAAGAAAATTTAGAGAAAATGTTTCTGAGAAGGTAAAATTCAGTGGGTCAAGGTTGCCTGCGGTGTCTGAGGAGGGTGCATCGTCATTGGGGAGCCTTGGGGAAACTGCAGCGAAGATTTCTATGTTTCGACTGAGTCTCTTTAGAAGTCGGAAATTTCCAGTGGGACGAGGCAGAAGACTGTAGCTGAATACAGTTCCAGAGGCCTCGGATACCCCTTGGCAAAGGACCACTGAACAGGATGTGCTGTTGCATAGAAGAATGTATTTGGAGAAGCAGAAAAAGGCAATCTGACTGGTGGAGCACCTGGGGCAGAAAGGTGAGCAGCATGGTTCCAGTCTAATTATAGTTCTCAGAACAGTTTTGAGCCAAAAATGTTCTAAGGCCTCAGTTTTGAGATTTGCCCATCAGGGCACCTTTAGCATCACATCCAAGGTTGCAGGACTGGTAGGACACCAACTGGAGGATCAGGACTCACGTAGGCTGGACCCAGGTGCGGGTTCCAGGTGGTGGGATTCTTTTGTGTCCCTGTGGCTCTGAACAAGACGCCAGCAAACTTGCCTTTGGAGTCACTCTGGTGGACCTGGGTTCAGGTGAAGATGAAGGGCTCAACAACCAGACTGGGCTCTCAGGGTTCAAGGCAGGCTCCAGGCAGCAAAACAGCCCTTCCAAGTACAGCACATCAGTATTTCAGAGTGTGCAACAGGTTACAGCAGCAGACAGCCATCTGAGAGTCCTTCTGCAGGTCCAGGAGTACACTGAAGAGTGGGTTAGAGGGTCCTATTTTTATACCTTGGTGCCCTTCCTCTGGCAGGTGGGAGAAGTTTCTAGAAAGATTCTTTGAAGTGCAAGGGATTTCCTGACTACCCGGCAACCAAGCTGGCTGCAGTGACAATGTGGAGGTGAGAAGTCCTTTGTATGAAGGCAGAGTAAAACCTATTTTGTTGCAACTGTGACTGTGGTCAGCTGCACCCCATCCTGCCAGCAGATAGCCTATTTAGGGACATCTAATCCCTCTATTGTGTGACTGTCGGGGAGGAATTCCCAAAGTCTGGTATTTACATTCAGTCATGACAGGCTTCAGGCACAAAAGGGCTGAGAGCAGGACAATGTCATCTTTCCAAAAGTGCAAAAAGACACGAACCTAACGCGCCAATCAGTCGCACTGCGGTGTACGGGAATAGATCCTCACGATAAACAAAATTGTATCATGTACTCCAAAATGTAATCCAAGTTTTAATCTATCAATTATATTTTCACTATGAAGACAGCATATACCACTATTATTTTATATTTTCAAATGTCCTCTGCATGCCCATCCAGGTCTTAACTGTGACAATTAGGAATAAATAGTTCATCCTCAGTAGCCTCATGTAATTCCACCCAATGCATTTCGGGCTATTGTGCTCTTCGTCAGGGGTAACTCAAATAGTAAAAATAAAAAACTTTCTAAAAGTGCAATTTTCAAAATTATAATTGAAAATCCGACTTTACCATTAAAGGGGATTTTTCATTATAACTTCATAGATATCTAACATGAATTAGCTACCTGGTCCCGATCAAAAGTTAGTACTTATTAAATATAATAAGACAACCGTAATGTTATTCTATGGGACAGGTAGGCCTCACTGTAGTGAAAAAATAATTCATGATTTATTCACTACCAGGACATGTAAAATGTAAAAGTACATCTCCAACCTTTTATTTACAATGAACCCTGCCCTATGGGCTATCTAGGGCATGCCTTAGGGATGACATATGAAATAATAGAGGATTTTATGGCTTGGCAAGGGGTTTACATTGCTAAGTCGAATAGGCAGTTTAAAACTGCATTCAGGCTGCAAAGGCATGTCTGGGATATGTTTTAAGGTGCTACTTAAGTAGGTGGCACAATTAGTGCTGCATCCCCACTCTTAGCATTTAGTTGCCAGGCCTTAGGCATATGGTAAACCTCTCTACAAAGGTTCTATAAGTCAATTAAATATGCCAATCAGGTGTAAGCTAATCAATTCATGTTTAGGGGAGTGGGCACAAGCACTTTAGCAATGCTTAGCAGTAGCAAAGTGTGAAGAATCCTAAGGCCAACAAAATTACATTTAGCACAAAGTGGAGGGTGAAAGGCACAATGGTTGGGGTTGACCCTGCAGAGAGGGCCAGATCCAACACTGAGTATTTAATACGTTTTAGTTTTAAAATGAATGTAATATTTTTAAAATACTTTATGCTAAATAATTTAAAAATCTCAAAATAAAGTTTTAGGAGTGGGGTGTAAGGGATATAGGGGTTATGGGTGGGGAAGTGTATTAATATTCAGGTATCAGCTACGATACCTATTAGGAAACAATAGGATTGGCCTACCACCTTTCTCTAGCAGGGAGTGGAAAGAAAAAGCAAATGGAATCAGACATATTCAGGTGGCAGATGGGCATTTTTATCTTTAGGAAGGCCTTTGATGGTGACCTCTTCTCAGCCAATCTGTTTTTTCTCTCAAAAGAAAGGGACTTACCTCAGAACCAGCAAGAATTAGGGTTCAATGAAAGTTCCATCATTTTGATTTTGCGGGCCCAGTGCGGTTATTAAAAGCTGCATTCATCACTAACACTGAGGTCTTGCCATCTTGAAAGGCTCCCCCTGCCCCCAGAGCAAGGTTTCCTAGGATTGTGTACAGTACAACAAGGGAAAGTGTTACAAAAGAAGTTTGGTTTATCTGTGGAAATTTTTCCTAGGGTTAGATGAGGAATTCTCACAAATCACTGGCTAACGGCTCCTTTAAGAATGGCTTCCGAACACCACAGAGCACATCTACACTTGGAAAGGACAGTAAGGAAGAAATTGAATATGTTGTTTGCTTGATGACTTCTGTCTGTCTGGGGAAGGACTGAGACCCTTGATCCTGCATCCATATGTATCCAAACTTTGAAAGTGTTTCTTGAGTTGTTGTGTAGTTCCTATAAACTATACAGGATCTGCACGTTTGGACAGCATACACTGTAGGATTAGTGTCAGACTGATTCTGAACACCCCCGCTGAGTATGTTGGCCTTCTGTATCAGCTAGCTCACAGTGCTACTATAATCTCCTCTTACCAAGGAGAGAATAGTTCTGGCAACCATCGAACATGACAACCCTGATCCCTCAGGACCGTAGAAACAGTGTACTACTTTTCGCTCAGTCACTCGTGCTCACTTAGTCTGTCTTAGAGAGATACGCAGAATAAACAGGCTGGTCGTTTTCAATAGGTATTTATTGAACAGTTGTTATTCTGGTGTAAAATAGATGAGCTGCAACAACCGTTAGACAATGAAAGATATAAATGATTAGAAGCACTGTGAAAGTAAACGGATGGTAAAGCTCTACCATCTTGCAGTAATCACGAATACATACAAGTATATAAAATACATGATAAAAAGATGCATAATCCTACGATGCCTCCCTAACTAGATGTACCTAGGTGTACTTAGCATGTGTGTAGATGTTAAGCCAAGAATCTTTCTAGGATAAAGTCCACCCCATTACCTGAAGTGAGAGAATGTGGGACCCCGTCCTGGTCTCGAGTTGGACACCCCGCAAGGGATGTTAGACCGCTGCGAGCTGGAGTGTCTGCATGCAGGAACCTCAGCGTCTCTGGTCAGTGTGTCGACCAGGAAGTCCTGGTCTCCTCTCTATTATCTTAGCAAGATGTGATGTATATATACCCATAGGTCTCCCCAGGTGTCCTACCTTGCTGTATTACTGTGTCGGACTTAGGATGACATCGGGCATGAACTGTATACATAGATAATATACAGGAGATGGTAGTCCTGCTGCACTTCCAAGAAACCTCATGCAGAATGTATGAGATTTCAAACTAGGGAAAACCAGCGTTCTGAATGCAGTGTCGTATCTAGGTAAAAGGTCAGTCCCTGTAAACCGTTATAAGTGTAATGTAGGGAAAAATATAGGAGAAGTGTTACGAAGTTGCTTTGGCCTATATCAGGGTACCTATATGGAATATAACAAAAAGTAAGAGCACCTGGCCTCCTTTTGCCTTAGGGTGATAAAAGCCTGAAAATCAAATTACAAGAAGGTCCAGCAGAACAATTGGGAGTGGAATCAGTGGTGTAACCCTAGCTGTCGAGGGTGGTTGTGAATGCCTTCACTGCTAACTGAGGCTAGAGAGTATAGAATACTCCACTATCTCTTTTGGTGCTTGCAAGTGACCTAGTGGAAGATATTCAGCAAACTGAGAAGCTTGGAAGCATTTGGGTGTACCAGCCTTGAATTCATTATGTTCATACCCTCCTGATTTCTATAAGGCAAATGTTGATAACTGCCTTTATCTTTTATTGGAAGAGTGGCCTTCGGTGGTCGCTTTTGGTAATGCATGTTGACTAACATTTGCTGTTATACCTCCATGGGCATTTTTTGACATTTTCTTTAAAAGGTCATACATCTTGATCTCTTTATTCAATTTTACTTTGGGATTTCTTTGTTTCGTGGACTTAAGGCTGCTTTGGTGCAGGTTAAATATTTAACACACATTCAATTTTCAGCAGAAAATAACTGGAGATTTGTACCATTGCCATCAAGTTTTAAGCTCAGGTATTCTCATTGAAACAAGGTCCAGGTGAAATTCTATTTATGCTGGCATAATGGTGCATCATTTCTGCCATTTCGAATTATGGGATAAGTATGAGATTATGCTATTTCACCACTATGCGTAATTGAGACTATTCTGGGAAAAATCCAATTGCAGGTGCATAGGAAGAACACAACAAAACCAAATAGAAGGGGCTGTTGTTTGCATCACGCACAATTCTGCACTACGTTTTTCTGCTCAAAATATGTCCCTGTTCCAAAAATGAACAACCAAACGCATTTCATGGAGAAACCATTTCCCCATAAACTCTGTCAACTTTGAAGTTGATTAAAATATAGGCTAACTGTGGTAGGGTCAGAACATATAATGAAGAATGTAAGTCTTGAAAGTAATGAAGAAGAAGAAAGGAAGCACAACTAAAGTAATAAGCTGTGTCTCCTCACCACTTAAAGAAGAAATTATAAATAGACCCTTTTCACTGGCTATAGGTTTGTGTCCAGATCTATTTTGTATTTTGATCAGTCTGTGCTGAATCAATTAGTTCTTGTGTCTACATACATTGTTACTGTAACCAGAGATGGTCTAGCACTCAGTGTGCCTTAATCAGTGCATGGTCCCCTGTCAAACAGTCTGATGAAACCAAGGGCTTTCTGATCGAAAACAAAATTTTATATTCTGTTTATCACTGTATCTTGTTGATTCTGACTTTGATCTCGGTAAGGCTGCCTGGAAGGATGCACAGCGGTGCACCTTCCTCGCCCATTTCGCGGGGTGGTGGGTTAGGGATCCTTTTTAAAGACCATAGGAATTTTTTTTAAAGTTGCCTTTCCAGGCATTGTTCGCTGTTGAACTCTTAGGGTTTTCCTTAAAAATAAAGTTGTTTCCTTTCATTAGCAGGCATAATTGGGTATCGACCACCTGGTCCGGCACTAGACTTTGCTGAGCTACTGGCAGATTTCATAATTTCATTGCTTTTATTGCATTCAGACTTTTTTTACTAGGTGACTAAAGTGACTGAGATGACGTCCCCAATATCACTCATTCACAAGATATAATCATCCCTACTTACCAAAGGATTGGATCAATTCATACTGGCCCAGCACAAAAAGATGGCCATATGCCAGACTTAATTTTTGGTTACTTGGAATCTGTGGACATAGGTGAAATCTCTCAGCAAATATTGACAGATCATTTCTGAATTCAATTCAGTATATCTTTGAACATACCCACTATCTTGCATATCTAAAAGCACCCCAGTCTTGGTTCACATATTTGCCAGACTGGGTTCAAATTTCTTAGCGAAAAGACTAGCACACACAGTATTCATCTCTTCTGGGCATCATAATTGCAAACAGTTATAGTTTATAATTACTGGGTAAAATCAGCCTTTGTTGCTGTTCTTCCCATGAAACATATTCAACCACGTATACGGCCATGAGCACCGTGGTTCCACAAAGCAATAAGAACCACTAAGAGAGGATGGAAAGCGATTGAAAAACGTTGGCAAGCCAAATATGACCTTGAAATTCAACTTGAGCTTAGGGTGGCACAAAACACTACAAAAAAATAATAATTCTACCAAGGCAGATTTTTTAAACTAATGGGATTCGGAGGGCCACCATTCCTAGTGAAATAGAGTTCTCCATCATTCATATATACTCAAATACTTTGTGACCATTTGGCATCATTCTTTGAGGAGGAAATACTTAACATTGTTAGTAGCCTGGAATATATGAGAACCCTCTGTTAATTCACTAATATTTCTCCAGGTGACTCACTTCATTTAATGGTTCTTCTTTGTAAGTCTAGAGACTTTGTCCTGGTGCTCTCTAATTTTGGCCAGATTCACCAGGATGGTTTAAAAATCTGACCTCTTCCAAGTCCTCAGGTTCTCCTCTTGATCTCATTCCTTCTAAAATATGGCCTCAAACAATGGAGGCAGTAGCACTCAATCTGGAATCTGTTCCTGTACACAGGGGCAGTGTCACTCAAGTGAATCGAGCCATGGTGATTCCCTCTTCTAAAAAACAAAAACCACAGCTAACCCATCTATTCTTAGTAAATTCAGATCAATATCTCTACTATCTATGCCTGTGAAACTTCTACGAAAACATGTCGAAAGGATTATTTTAAACCATTTGGAGAATAATCATAGGCAAACAATATATCTTCCACCTTTCAGCTCAGGCTTCACGGCCACCAATTGTGGGATACCGCAGGTCTCATCGCTGATCCTAACATTATTTTAACATCTACGTCAGAGCACTGGCTCAGATGATCTGTAATGAAGGGATCTCATTTGTGAATTACACAGATGACACCCAATTTATAATCTCTGGGGATCACTTTTCTCCGATATATTTCTAAGCATTTCACACCTGTATGCATAACATCACTAACTGGCTCCCTCTGAATTGTTTGAAATTCAATGAAGACAAGACAGAAGTGATGTGTTGCTTTGAGGACAAGATACCATGATCACTGTCGGCTGAGTCCTGCCATATCATGAGGAAGCCCTTCTGCTTCTGTCTCAGTGGTAAGAAACCTTGAGTTCAATTTGACTCTGACCTGTCACTCTCCTCTCAGGTCAATAAACTGTCTTTCTCTTGCTTAGGGCTACTTAGAACTTAGCATAACTTACTATCACCACTGCCACAATGTATATGGCCATTAGTAATTCAATTGACCATCATGAGCAGATTAGACCTTGGCAGTCACTGTTTCTACAGGCTCTGGACTACCTGCCCAGGTGCCTCTATGGAATACAGCTGCTTGTTTGTCTGTGTCCCTCCTGCACATAACCTCCAGGTCTCTGGCCTTGGATAGACTACTCTAGCTACCGGAGCCCCAAAAAGTTATTTTTAAATCCCTTTCCTTGTTGCACAGAACCATTCACTGAACTGTACCAATAAAGCTCTAAGACAATTTCTATATATCTGCCTGCCAGTCCATTGTGTTGTGTGGACTCCAATTTACTGGTTAAACCTAGGTTTAAACATACAGAAATCAGAGACAGATCTTTAAAATTTTTAGTCCTCTCATCTGTGAAACAATTTGGTACCTTCTCTCTGTTCCATCCAACATCTCTTGAGTTTTTCGCAAATCATTAAAGGTCTGGCTTTATAATCTTTATCTGAAGTTAATTCATGTTAATGTCGATGCCAGCCCCAAGGTGCCTTTCATTTAACAGTTGTGCTTAACAAGTAAATTAGTAACTAAATACATCAATAAGTCACAGGAGCTCAAAACCGGGCACCCTGATGCCTTCACTACACATATGCAAACTTATCTGGTGAATATATTTACATCAGAGAATAAGTATGAGAGCATTTTGTCTTTTACAACCTTAGTAAGTGACTGCTCACTGCCAGATCTGTGTGTGCCTGAAACTAATGTTACAATGTATACATTACCAGTCATTGATTGTTTCGGTTAGGCGCAAGTGGAAAACGAATGCTCCTTAAAACTGTGTCAAAACTTAAAGCAATAGAATATTTTGTGAGCTCATTTTCAGCACAGTCTGTAAAACCAATCAATATGGTGCTTTAAAGTGCCTAATGTGGCTCCACATAATAGCACATTTCCTTTGTGGAGAGGGGGAGACTCCACATAAAACCCCACCATACCCAGGGCACATAAACTACCACAACATCCATCTTTAAATATCAACCCACAAAAATATTGTGACCAGAATGTCGACTGCAATAATATTTTGATGATAAGTATATGTGCATAAGTTCAGATTTCCGATATTTGGCTCATATATGTACCTTGACACTTACTCACTCTCTCTTTCTTTCTCTCTCTCTCTATATATATATTTATATGTACACACACACATATATTATCTACTGGCGGTCGCCAGTAGATAGTTATAGTCAGGACCCTGTTTCCATAGGAAATCCGCAACATTCTATTTGGAATAACTTTGGCGCCGGTCGACGAATCCTCGCGAAATTTTCAAAATTCGCTCGGTGTGCGAAGCGCACCGTGTGCCCACAGCGCGCGCACGGTGCGCGAAGCGCACCGGGCGCGCAAAAATTAACAATAAATAGATAACTTAGCATTTAAAAAACCATACAAATTCACTGAAAAAACCATAGGTTTCACACACGTTATAGTTAGGAATTAGCATTTAAAAAACCTTGCAAATTCACTTAAAAAACCATAGGTTTCACACAAGTTATAGTTAGCTGTACATTTCACTCGTAAAAAACCAATGAAATTCCACGTTATAGTTAGATCAGGTAACTATAACTTGCGCGACCGCAATCCACTGCTGATGACGTCACATATTACATCACTCATGACATGGTCAGTGACATCACTCATCACATCAATGATGACATCTCAAATGACACATTGTGGATTGCGGTCGCGCAAGTTATAGTTACCTGATCTAACTATAAAGTGGAATTTCATTGGTTTTTTACGAGTGAAATGTACAGCTAACTATAACTTGTGTGAAACCTATGGTTTTTAGTGAATTATATATATATATATATATATATATATATATATATATATATATATATATATATATATATATATATACTCTACTGGCGGTCGCCAGTAGTAGATAGTTATAGTTACAACCTAGTTTCCATAGGAAATCTCAAAAATCTATTTTGAATAACTTTGGCGCCGGTTGACGAATCCTCGCGAAATTTTCAAAACTAATGAGGCGCTCCGTTCAGCTCCTACCCTGAAAGTCTCGGGGTGATTCGTCAAGCAGGGGCCGAGAAAAAAGGGGGTCCCAAAACGCGTTTTCCCCATGCATTTTTCCATAGGACCTTTAGACACAGCTACAGCCCGAACTGCTGAACAGAATTACTTGAAATTCGGCAGAGAGGTAGCCATAAGGTCAAGGAAGTGCCTTTTGCAGGTCTGGTGTAAATCTGTTCAGTATTTCCTGAGAAAATAGCATTTAAAAGCATATATATATGTGGGCGGAGCCTAACCACACATCTCATCCTGAGATCTGATTGGCTGTCAGCACTTCATCCAAGAAGTGTTGGCAGCCATCTTGGGACCAATATACATGATAGCACCTCATTAAAAAGCATTGCAGTTAATAGAAGGTTTTAAGACTTTAGTTACATTATAAATCATTTGTTGATGGTACCATACTCATTTTAGGAATTGTGGTATGTTCTAAGGTGATTTCACCATGTGAAAAAGCCTTCTGCTGGGATATCATGATTGAGAGAAAAATATTTTCTCATGCTTTTACCACAGAGGTTTGGAAGGTGATCTATAAGCTAAACTGAGAGCTTATTTTCTGTAAATTCACATTATCTTTCTCAGTCATGTGAGAATGAAGTCTGACATTCTCAGTAAAACATGTACATCCAACAAGGGCAGAGACTGTCAGTTGATTCCTTTGTGTTCTACTGCAGATTCCCAGAGTGTTCCAAAGAACTACTAGAGCGCTAACAGTCCTACTTATGATAAACGTATGGCACACCTGAAGCCATCTTGCTTGGATTAAAGTGGTAACTCTTAAAACATTTAATTTAAAAAGGAACAAAATGAGGGGGTTCATTTTTCCATAAAAAGTACGATTAGTGCTGCAGAAAGAAAAATTAGGGCACATTTTGAGTGACTTCTCAAATCCTCTTCTATTTCATTAAAAAATTCTGACATGCAGACTGAAACATGCACTTTCAATACCAGCAGCAGTTTTCCCTGGTGAGCAGTAGCTTTACTACAGTGATCTAATGAGCACAAAGAGTGCTAACATTCTGAATTTATGGCAAATGTGTGACACATCTGAATGCCTTCTTGATGGAATCAAAGTAAAAAACTGAAAGTATTTCCTACTGAGGAGACTGCAGTAAATGAGGAAATTAGGAAACTTCATAACAAATAAGTCTCCCAAGATGGCCACCAGAGACAAAAGAGCCCAAATGTAGCCCAAATATCACCCAGATGTAGCCCAAGTGTAGCCCAATGACAGAATGTCCCAGAATGTTCTTAAAAACAACTAGAGCGCTTACTGTCTTCATTATGACAAAAGTATGGCACACCTGAAGCCATCTTGATTGGAATAAACTGGTAACACTTAAAACATTAAATTTAAAAAGGAACATAATGAGGGGGTTCATTTTGCCATAGTAATTATGATTAATGCTGAAGAAAGAAAATGAGGGTACATTTTAAGTGACTTCTCAAATCCTCTTCTATTTCATTAAAATATTCTGACATGCAGACTGAAACATGCACTTTTAATACCAGGAGCAGACTTCCATGGTGAACAGTAGTTTTACTACAGTGATCTAATGAGCAACTAGAGTGCTAACATTCAGAATTTATGGTAAATGTGTGACATATCTGAATACCTTCATGATGGAATCAAAGTAAAAAACTGAAAGCATTTCCTACTGAGGATACTGCAGTACATGAGGAAATTAGGAAACTTCATAACAAATAAATCTCCCAAGATGGCCACCGGAGACAAAAGAGCCCAAATGTAGCCCAAAATCACCCAGATGTAGCCCAAATATAGCCCAATGACAGAAGTGTGCAAAACACTTATAATTTTGTGTTTTTGCAGTGTTATATAGTGCAGACTTGTCAGGTATTGGAGTGCTTTACATGAGCATTGGTTACATCACACAAGAACAAATTCATTTTGGTTGTAGACATGGGGAGACTAAGTGATTTGACCAGAATCACAGAATGACGAGCTGAAGCAGAAACTTCAACCTGGTTCCCCAGTTGCAAAGTCTGCAGTTCTGGAAGTAACACCACATCCTCTCCCCTAAGTGCAACATTTAATCAAGTGGTCAACTGGATAAAAAAACATCAAGATAACAAATAATTTAAAAGTGCTTTGTCGCTATTTGAAAACTCAGAAAATATGTCCTTATTTTAGTCTTTTAGAGCACTAATCATAATTTTGATGCCAATAAGACCCTCTCATATATGTAATTTCGAAAGGAAATGCTCTAGGTATTACAGTTTTGATTACATCAAGATGATGTCAGGCGTTCCACACTTTTGTAATAAATATAGAATTTTAGTAATCTAGTTCTTCATTAGGATACTGTTGAGAGGCAGAGGCCAGGGGCTCGGACTCTGAAAATTGAAGGCAGGTAGGAGGGTGCAAAGGCAACAATTTAACCACACTGAGCAGGCAGGATGGGCCGTGGAAGCACAACAGACTATGGAGGGCAGTGGAAAGGGGGGCAGGGGCAACAAACCAACAATACAGGACTTGCAAGAGAGGCTGTGGCAATGTAATAGACCATTGTGGGCAGAAGGAAGAGGCAATGGTAGTACAACCATACATGCCAACAGACCCGATTCAGCCAGGAAACGTCCAATGTTTTTAAGCTCAAACGGGCTTTATTTGATCTGTCTCCTGTCTACAATCTCCTCTTTTTCAATGTAACTCAAAGGGGAAAATCAATACCCCAGTTTTTTTTCAAAATCTCCCTCTTACCAAGTTCAAAATGTTCGCAAGTATGGTACATTGGATCATGGAAGGAAATGGGATAGGGACATGGACTTGGATAACAGAGGACAGGAGGGACATGGAGAGGTGCACCAAACTGACCCTGCAGGGCAGGCATCAGGGTTTGCAGCAGCACAATACACCACACAGGGCATGCAGGACGGGAGTGCAGCACAACAATCCATAGAAAGCAAGAGGGAGGGGACAGGACCATGCACATGGACAACAGAGAACAGAGGGGCAAGAGGCAATGGTAGCTAGCTGACCATAATGGACAGCCAGGAGAGAAAGCTGCAGCATAACAGACCATAAAGGGCAGGAGGGATGGATCAGGGGCATTACAATGGAACAGACAAGCCAGGAGGGAGGGAGTAGGGGTCTGCACATGTAAACAGAGGGCTGGGGGAAAGGGGGCAGGGCAGGAGCAGCAAGATAGCCATGGAGGTCAGGCAGGATGGGCACTAGAAGCAAGACACACCATGAAGAGCAACAGTGAGACTTTGATGGCATACACACAGACCATGGAGGGAAGGTGGGAGGGGGTCAGGGCAGCTAACTGACCACACAGGGAAGGTGGGAGGGGCCATGGCAGCACAGAAGACCATGCATGGCAAGTGGGAAGGTTAGTGGCAGCACAATGGCTATGATGGGCAAGAAGGAGGGTGCAGGGGCATGCACAAAGGACGATGGAGGATAGAAGGGAGGGTCAGGACCTGTGCACAGACAAGAAAGTTCAGGGGAAGGGGCCTCACAACAGACCACACGGGGCAGGCAGGAGGAGCAGTTGCAGCACAACAGACCAGGGAGGGCAGAAGGGTGTGGCAGTACAATGGACCATGTAGGACAGGAGGAAGAGGATAGGGGCATGGCATGTGGACAGGCAGGGTGGAGGTGGCAGGGACAGGTTACAGTCATCTGACAATGCTAGGCAGGTGGGAGGGGAGTGGCAGCTCAACAGAACACTCAGAGTAGATAGGAGTGGCAGGTCCATGGGTGGGCAAACAGGATGGAGCAGGGGCATGCACAAAGACATCGGAGGGCAGGGGGAAGGAGAATAGGGGCAGCAAGCTAAGCACAGAGTTTAAGCAGGAGGTCAATGATGGGGCACAGAATTGGGCAATGGAGGGCAGGAGGAGCGGACTGGTACATCATACTAAATTGAGGGCAGTGGCAGAACATCAGACCATGCATGGCAGGAGGGAGGAGGCTAGTCCATGGATTCACACAACAGAGGATAGGGAGGAGGGGGATGGGGCAGCAAGCTAACTGTTCAGAGAAGGCGGGTATTAGGAACTTTATTGTTTTTAAAACATTGTGTCTGTGCGAACTACTTAAAATATGAACAAGTATGCAGCATAATCTCACTTTTATTCAGGAAGAAGAGGATGTTTGTGACTGTGACTCCAGGCTCACTTGGCAGAAACACCCCCTGAACCTCCACCCCTATCGCAAAATGTAATGCCCGTGAAAAGGGTAGGTGAACACAGTGTTATATAGAACATAGTCCTGAGAGCACGATTGAAAATGAAAACTAGATATAGTGTATGTTATAAACTATGCACCAAAAAGTGTGATATAAGATGAACCGGGCGTAAAATATAATATGCAATACATTGTGCGCAATGACAGATTCATTGGAGAGCGCGAGATAGCACAGGCACTAGCGCGTGCTATGCGATATGCGCCTTGGAGTGTAATATGCACAGGGCAGTGTTGTGTAACCTAACTAGTCTCTAAAGTTGTAATATAAAAAATGTGCTGGGGAGTGTAACGTTGCATATGCACTGTGACAAAGATATGGATCCCAGATTGTAATATGTATGGCATAGCACTGTGCGTTATAGCATAGGCATCGAGGAAGGCACGTTAGATGGGGCAATATAACCTGTGCGAAGACAAGTGTGGCATGACATATTCACGGGGTGGTGTTACAGTGCACATGGGCTAGAGAGTCTCATAGCATATGCACTAGCTAGTGGAATACAACCCAGAGGTGTGTGGCACTCGGCAGGCAATGGTGGGTGTAACACAGCATTGGGCTCTGTCAGGAGCGCGCTGTGACTCTCAAGTGATGTTCATCCCCTTTCCAGAGAGTAAAATAAAAAGTATTACACATCCGGCAGTGGATGTGTGTTTTATTAACCGTGAGGGGGGTTTCTGGCATAGTTTTGGTCGAATTTTTGTCGAATCCCCTTTGAATGGCTTGGTGTGCATGTGTATTAAATGTGCCCGTCAATAGCTACCCATGTTTGTATAAATAAACGACAAGGGTGTCTACCGGGATTAGGCACGGTAGGGCATCAGACATGTCAGAGCTTCACTAGTGGTGTAAGTACATTCCACGTGGATTCATTGCATGCATAGTCGCCTTTTAATGAATTTCACGCAAATCGTCATGGTGATAGGTACGTACGGTTTGTCCAGCATGTCCTAGGTGTGTCTATAAATATATATTTTTTTAAAATAATAAAAAACAGTGGCCGGCCCTGGGGATTGGGGTCAAAAAAATATAATTAGGAGACAGGCCCTGGGGGATGGGGTCATCAGGGCCAATAAATTAGAATAAGCCCCCCTTCTTAAAAAATTAAAATAAATAAAAGACTGGCATCGTGCCGGAGGCCATGCCCCCTCCGTGCAGCACTCTGCAAACGCGCCCCCAACAGGCATCTCCAGTATGCGCCAGGGAGCTGCGCTGCAGACAGGTGTTCTGAGGCCAAGCCCCTTTTTACACCTCTCTGCAACGCAGCTCTGTGGCGCTTACTGGAGGTACCTAGTGGTCTAGTTTGATCATAGGGACCCTTAGGATTCAAGGGGACTTAATCTCTCAACTTAGAACAGCCACAGTGGTGAAGGGAGGGGACGGGGCCTGAGGTGACGTCTGCAAACACGCACTATGGCACGTTTTAAATTGGGGATATAATTTCCCTTCAATACTGAGGGCCCCTGGGGGCTAACTAGCCCACCAAGTGCTTCCAGTAAGCGCCACTGAGCTGCATTGCAGACAGGTGGTCCAGGCCGTGCCACTTTTTACACCTCTCTGCAACGCAGCTCTGTGGCACTTACTGGAGGTACCTAGTGGGCTAGTTGGACCCTATGGACCCTCAGGATTCAAATGAACTTAATCTCCCAACTAAAAACGGACACAGGGCGTGTTTACACAGTGGTGAAGGGAGGGGACGGGGCCTGAGTTAACGTGTGCAAAAACGCCCTGTGGCCTGTTTTAAGAGGTAGTTTTAATCCCCATGCCCTATTATATACTAGGGGCTTACAGAGGAGGTCATGCTAATCACAGGGGGACCCCAACGCATAATGTTCCCTAGTGTATGTAGGTGTTTTCACTGTATTCTAAGTGTCTTTTAACATAGCACTGACTCTAGGACTGGTTAGTCAGACTCAGTTACCACCAGTATCCGTCTGAAAAAGTTGAGGGTACAGGATGATTTTGCAACAAGGCTTCTTTCTGCTCTTCTTTTTGTTCTTTCTGCACGTTATCCTTCTTCCTGCACTTATCTTCGTATTTGAGGACTTCTGTTGCTTCTTTCTGCACTTCTTTTGTTTCTTTCTGTGCATTTTTTCTTCTTTCTTCACATGTCCTATCTCTGTAGGCATAGTTAGAAATTAGCATTTAAAAAACCTTTGAAATTCACAGAAAAAACCATAGGTTTCAGGCACGTTATAGTTAGGAATTAGCATTTAAAAAACCTCAGAAATTCACTGAAAAAACCATAGGTTTCAGGGGTGTTATAGTTAGCTGGACTTTTCACTTGTACAAAACCATTGAAATTCTCCCGTTATAGTTAGTTCAGCTAACTATAACTCGCGCGCCCGCAATGCACTGCTGATGACGTCACATATTACATCACTCATGACATGGTCAGTGACATCACTCATGAAATCACTGATGACATCTCAAATGACATCACCTGCAACCCTGGTTGAAGTATTGTCTACAACACGTCGCCCCCCCCGGTGCTACGCATTTCCAATAGGAGGTTATTGGCACATGGGGAGAGAGGAGGCAGAATCTCCTGCCTGAAAAGGGAGACTCAAACGGACTTGTACCCCCCGAGGTAACTGTGCAGGAGTGGGGTTCACCAGCCAACAACGATTGGGACACCACTTGATGTCTGAGAGGCCCCTCACTGGATGGGCACTCACGGAGGACTTCAACTCCCAGCATGCAGCTGCCTGGGGAGTGGAGCGCGAGATGTTCTGCAACCTCAGAAGCAGAGGAGGGGCAAGTAATCACCTGACTGGGAGTGGCCACAGCAACAGCTATATTCCACCAGACCCCCAGAACATTGTTTTAACCTTTGAAACGGGCACTGATGAAGCTAATTAAGCGAAACGCGTCTGCCGGGCGTTTCAAGGTTGTTGTACACTGAGCGCCTAAAATCATTAAAGTAAGATTGAAGCCTATCCCGGAGCTGTCTCGTACTTTGTCCTTACCTGGAGGAAGCCTGGTGAATATATATCTATATATATATATATATATATATTATATATATATATATATATATATATCCAAGAACAAGGTGCGTGTTGTGAAGGAGCCCACACGGGAAAGTTTCATTCTGCCACAAATTTCTTGAAAGAACAGCAAAGTCCATGCAGTTAAAAGGCCTCGCATTCATAAAAGTTCAGCCGACGCGTTTCGTGCATGAAAGCATTTCTACATGGGCTGGTCATCGCTTTCAGCAGACGTCATGGCCCTTTTCTCTCTGCACTAAATATATACATAATTCTCCCGCCTCAGTGGGCGTGGCCACCCAGTGGCCTTCTGGTAATTGTAGTGCTTCATTTCTTCCTCAAGTGAGTGGCTTGACTCTTGCCGATGATAAAGCTAAATTGATCCCAAGTGGGTCGCGGGGCACTTGAGAACCGCTTGCCATGCTTATTACCATCTTCCAAAGGCAATCACACGTCCTTAATGCTGCAGCGTCGGTTGGCGCTGCCGCAGGGCTGCACACGTGCAGCGGGGCCCCCTCGCGAATCAGGCCGGGCCGCTAAAACATCCAAGAACAAGGTGCCTGTTGTGAAGGAGCCCACACGGGTAAGTTTCATTCTGCCACAAATTTATTGAAAGAACAGCAATGTCCATGCAGTTAAAAGGCCTCGCATTCATAAAAGTTCAGCCGAGGCCTTTCGTGCATGAAAGCACTTCTTCATGGGCTGGTCATCGCTTTCAGCAGGAGTCATGGCCCTTTTCTCTCGGCACTAAATATATACATAATTCTGCCGCCTCAGTGGGCGTGGCCACCCAGTGGCCTTCTGGTAATTGTAGTGCTTCGTTTCTTCCTCAAGTGAGTGGCTTGACTCTTGCCGATGATAAAGCTAAATTGATCCCAAGTGGGTCGCGGGGCACTTGAGAACCGCTTGCCATGCTTATTACCATCTTCCAAAGGCAATCACCCGTCCTTAATGCTGCAGCGTCGGTTGGCGCTGCCGCAGGGCTGCACACGTGCAGCGGGGCCCCCTCGCGACTCAGGTCGGGCCGCTAAAACATCCAAGAACAAGGTGCCTGTTGTGAAGGAGCCCACACGAGTAAGTTTCATTCTGCCACAAATTTATTGAAAAAACAGCAATGTCCATGCAGTTAAAAGGCCTCGCATTCATAAAAGTTCAGCTGACGCGTTTCGTGCATGAAAGCACTTCTTCATGGGCTGGTCATCGCTTTCAGCAGGAGTCATGGCCCTTTTCTCTCGGCACTAAATATATACATAATTCTCCCGCCTCAGTGGGCGTGGCCACCCAGTGGCCTTCTGGTAATTGTAGTGCTTCATTTCTTCCTCAAGTGAGTGGCTTGACTCTTGCCGATGATAAAGCTAAATTGATCCCAAGTGGGTCGCGGGGCACTTGAGAACCGCTTGCCATGCTTATTACCATCTTCCAAAGGCAATCACACGTCCTTAATGCTGCAGCGTCGGTTGGCGCTGCCGCAGGGCTGCACACGTGCAGCGGGGCCCCCTCGCGAATCAGGCCGGGCCGCTAAAACATCCAAGAACAAGGTGCCTGTTGTGAAGGAGCCCACACGGGTAAGTTTCATTCTGCCACAAATTTATTGAAAGAACAGCAATGTCCATGCAGTTAAAAGGCCTCGCATTCATATAAGTTCAGCCGAGGCCTTTCGTGCATGAAAGCACTTCTTCATGGGCTGGTCATCGCTTTCAGCAGGAGTCATGGCCCTTTTCTCTCGGCACTAAATATATACATAATTCTCCCGCCTCAGTGGGCGTGGCCACCCAGTGGCCTTCTGGTAATTGTAGTGCTTTGTTTCTTCCTCAAGTGAGTGGCTTGACTCTTGCCGATGATAAAGCTAAATTGATCCCAAGTGGGTCGCGGGGCACTTGAGAACCGCTTGCCATGCTTATTACCATCTTCCAAAGGCAATCACCCGTCCTTAATGCTGCAGCGTCGGTTGGCGCTGCCGCAGGGCTGCACACGTGCAGCGGGGCCCCCTCGCGACTCAGGTCGGGCCGCTAAAACATCCAAGAACAAGGTGCCTGTTGTGAAGGAGCCCACACGAGTAAGTTTCATTCTGCCACAAATTTATTGAAAAAACAGCAATGTCCATGCAGTTAAAAGGCCTCGCATTCATAAAAGTTCAGCTGACGCGTTTCGTGCATGAAAGCACTTCTTCATTGGCTGGTCATCGCTTTCAGCAGGAGTCATGGCCCTTTTCTCTCGGCACTAAATATATACATAATTCTCCCGCCTCAGTGGGCGTGGCCACCCAGTGGCCTTCTGGTAATTGTAGTGCTTCGTTTCTTCCTCAAGTGAGTGGCTTGACTCTTGCCGATGATAAAGCTAAATTGATCCCAAGTGGGTCGCTGGGCACTTAAGAACCGCTTGCCATGCTTATTACCATCTTCCAAAGGCAATCATCCGTCCTTAATGCTGCAGCGTCGGTTGGAGCTGCCGCAGGGCTGCACACGTGCAGCGGGGCCCCCTCGCGACTCAGGCCGGGCCGCTAAAACATCCAAGAACAAGGTGCCTGTTGTGAAGGAGCCCACACGGGTAAGTTTCATTCTGCCACAAATTTATTGAAAGAACAGCAATGTCCATGCAGTTAAAAGGCCTCGCATTCATAAAAGTTCAGCCGACGCGTTTCGTGCATGAAAGCACTTCTTCATGGGCTGGTCATCGCTTTCAGCAGGAGTCATGGCCCTTTTCTCTCGGCACTAAATATATACATAATTCTCCTGCCTCAGTGGGCGTGGCCACCCAGTGGCCTTCTGGTAATTGTAGTGCTTCGTTTCTTCCTCAAGTGAGTGGCTTGACTCTTGCCGATGATAAAGCTAAATTGATCCGGGGCACTTGAGAACCACTTGCCATGCTTATTACCATCTTCCAAAGGCAATAACCCGTCCTGCACGTGTGCAGCCCTGCGGCAGCGCCAACCGACGCTGCAGCATTAAGGACGGGTGATTGCCTTTGGAAGATGGTAATAAGAATGGCAAGCGGTTCTCAAGTGCCCCGCGACCCACTTGGGATCAATTTAGCTTTATCATCGGCAAGAGTCAAGCCACTCACTTGAGGAAGAAACGAAGCACTACAATTACCAGAAAGCCACTGGGTGGCCACGCCCACTGAGGCGGGAGAATTATGTATATATTTAGTGACAAGAGAAAAGGGCCATGACTCCTGCTGAAAGCGATGACCAGCCCATGAAGAAGTGCTTTCATGCACGAAACGCGTCGGCTGAACTTTTATGAATGCGAGGCCTTTTAACTGCATGGACATTGCTGTACTTTCAATAAATTTGTGACAGAATGAAACTTACCCGTGTGGGCTCCTTCACAACAGGCACCTTGTTCTTGGATGTTTTAGCGGCCCGGCCTGAGTCGCGAGGGGGCCCCACTGCACGTGTGCAGCCCTGCGGCAGCGCCAGCCGACGCTGCAGCATTAAGGACGGGTGATTGCCTTTGGAAGATGGTAATAAGCATGGCAAGCGGTTCTCAAGTGGCCCGCGACCCACTTGGGATCAATTTAGCTTTATCATCGGCAAGAGTCAAGCCACTCACTTGAGGAAGAAACGAAGCACTACAATTACCAGAAGGCCACTGGGTGGCCACGCGCACTGAGGCGGGAGAATTATGTATATATTTAGTTCCGAGAGAAAAGGGCCATGACTCCTGCTGAAAGCGATGACCAGCCCATGAAGAAGTGCTTTCATGCACGAAACGCGTCGGCTGAACTTTTATGAATGCGAGGCCTTTTAACTGCATGGACATTGCTGTACTTTCAATAAATTTGTGGCAGAATGAAACTTACCCGTGTGGGCTCCTTCACAACAGGCACCTTGTTCTTGGATGTTTTAGCGGCCCGGCCTGAGTCGCGAGGGGGCCCCGCTGCGTGTGTGCAGCCCTGCGGCAGCGCCAACCGACGCTGCAGCATTAAGGACGGGTGATTGCCTTTGGAAGATGGTAATAAGCATGGCAAGAGGTTCTCAAGTGCCCCGCGACCCACTTGGGATCAATTTAGCTTTATCATCGGCAAGAGTCAAGCCACTCACTTGAGGAAGAAACGAAGCACTACAATTACCAGAAGGCCACTGGGTGGCCACGCCCACTGAGGCGGGAGAATTATGTATATATTTAGTGCAGAGAGAAAAGGGCCATGACTCCTGCTGAAAGCGATGACCAGCCCATGAAGAAGTGCTTTCATGCACGAAACGCATCGGCTGAACTTTTATGAATGCGAGGCCTTTTAACTGCATGGACATTGCTGTTCTTTCAATAAATTTATGGCAGAATGAAACTTACCCGTGTGGGCTCCTTCACAACAGGCACCTTGTTCTTGGATATCTATATATATATATATATATATATATATATATATATATTATCTACTGGCGGTCGCCAGTAGATAGTTATAGTTAGGACCGTGTTTCCATAGGAAATCCGCAACATTCTATTTGGAATAACTTTGGCGCCGGTCGACGAATCCTCGCGAAACTTTCAAAACTAATGGGGCGCTACGCTCCGCTCCTACCCCGAAAGTCTCGGGGGGATTCGTCAAGCGGGGGCTGAGAAAAAAGGTGGGTCCCAAAACGCGTTTTCCCCATGCATTTTCCCATAGGACCTTTAGTCCGAGCTACAGCCCGAACGGCTGAACAGAATTACTTGAAATTTGGCAGAGAGGTAGTCCTCAGGTCAAAGATGTGCCTTTTGTAGGTCTGGTGTAAATCTGTTCAGTAGGTCCTGAGAAAATAGCATTTAAATCAATATATATATCTGTAAGCGCGCTCCGTGCGCTTACCGTAAGCTTACCGTACGCGTATGGTGCCGTGCGCGAGCTCAATTCTGATTGGTGGTTACATGACTGTAAACATTCGAATCGGTCGAAATCAGGAAGTGTTGGCCGCCATTTTCTGTCTCTCGCACTGAGAAACAAAGGTGGGGAACGTGAAAAGGGGGCAACAAAGAGAGTTGCAGACCCCCTAGTGTTTGTCAGGGGGTCCAAGAAGGACCCAAAAGTACGAAAAATACATTTAATAATTTTTAAAAAAAATCGCGGGGTGCGCGTACGGTAAGCTTACCGTACGCACACGGCAAAAAAAAATAAAAAAAAAAATAAAGAAGTAACAATCACATTTATTAAATAAATTAAAGGACCCACAAGGGAGAAAAAAACAAATGTTACTGTATAAACAAAGGCGAGGCGCACATGGCATGGACTGCGCAACGTGGGTGCTCGGTGCGCGAAGTGCACCGAGCGCCCACTGCCCGCGCACGCTGCGCGAAGCGCACCGTGCACGCAGGGTGTGCCCATAGTGAAAAACCAGAAAAAAAAAAAAAAAAAAAATACATAACGGCATTTAAAAAACCGTACAAATTCACTGAAAAAACCATAGGTTTCACACACGTTATAGTTAGGAATTATCATTTACAAAACCTTGCAAATTCACTTAAAAAACCATAGGTTTCACACATGTTATAGTTAGCTGTACATTTCACTCGTAAAAAACCAATGAAATTCCACGTTATAGTTAGATCAGGTAACTATAACTTGCGCGACCGCAATCCACAATGTGTAATTTCAGATGTCATCATTGATGTCATGAGTGATGTCACTGACTATGTCATGAGTGATGTAATATGTGACGTCATTAGCAGTTTATTGTGGGCGCGCAAGTTATAGTTACCTGATCTAACTATAACGTGGAATTTCATTGGTTTTTTACGAGTGAAATGTACAGCTAACTATAACATGTGTGAAGCCTATGGTTTTTTAAGTGAATTTGCAAGGTTTTGTAAATGATAATTCCTAACTATAACGTTTGTGAAACCTATGGTTTTTTCAGTGAATATATATATATATATATATTCACTTAAAAAACCATAGGTTTCACACAAGTTATAGTTAGCTGTACATTTCACTCGTAAAAAACCAATGAAATTCCACGTTATAGTTAGATCAGGTAGCTATAACTTGCGCGACCGCAATCCACAATGTGTAATTTCAGATGTCATCAATGATGTGATGAGTGATGTCACTGACCATGTCATGAGTGATGTAATATGTGACGTCATCAGCAGTGGATTGCGGTCGCGCAAGTTATAGTTACCTGATCTAACTATAACGTGGAATTTCATTGGTTTTTTACGAGTGAAATGTACAGCTAACTATAACTTGTGTGAAACCTATGGTTTTTTAAGTGAATTTGCAAGGTTTTTTAAATGCTAATTCCTAACTATAACGTGTGTGAAACCTATGGTTTTTTCAGTGAATTTGTACGTTTTTTTAAATGCTAAGTTATCTATTTATTGTTAATTTTTGCGCGCGCGGTGCGCTTCGTGCACAGTGCGCGCACTGTGGGCACTCGGTGCGCTTCACGCACCGAGCGCCCACCTTGCGCATTTCGAACCGTGCACGCCACGGCATTTTTTACAAAATATCAATTGTTTTTTCCTCCCTTGGGGGTCCTAAGATTTATATATTAAATGTGATTGTTAATTTTTTTTTTTTTTTATTTTTATTTTTTTTTACCGTACGCGTACGGTAAGCTTACCGTATGCGTACGGTAAGCTTACCGTACGCGCACTCTGCGAATTTTTATTAAAAATTATTAAATTTATTTTTCATACTTTTTGGTCCTTTGTGAACCCCCTGACGAACGCTAGGGGGTCTGCAACTCTCTTCGTTGCCCCCTTTTCATGTTATCAACCTTTGTTTTTCAGTGCGAGAGACAGAAAATGGCGGCCGATACTTCCTGGTTTCGACCGATTCGAATGTTTACTTTGATCTAACAACCAATCAGAATCGCGCTCGCGCACATCACCGTACGCGTACGGTAAGCTTACCGTAAGCGCACGGAGCGCGCTTACAGATATATATATTGATTTAAATGCTATTTTCTCAGAAACTACTGAACAGATTTACACCAGACCTACACTAGGCACTTCCTTGACCTGCGGACTACCTCTCTGCCAAATTACAAGTAATTCTGTTCAGCCGTTCGGGCTGTAGCTGTGTCTAAAGGTCCTATGAAAAAATGCACGGGGAAAACGTGTTTTGGGACCCCCCTTTTTTCTCAGCCCTCGCTTGACGAATCACCCCGAGACTTTCAGGGTAGGAGCGGAGCGTAGCGCCCCATTAGTTTTGAAAATTTCGCGAGGATTCGTCGACCGGCGCCAAAGTTATTCCAAATAGAATGTTGCGGATTTCCTATGGAAACAGGGTCCTAACTATAACTATCTACTGGCGACCGCCAGTAGATAATATATATATATATATATATATATATATATTATCTACTGGCGGTTGCCAGTAGATAGTTATAGTTAGGACCGAGTTCCCATAGGAAATCTGAAAATTCTATTTTGAATACCTTTGGCGCCGGTTGACTTATCTTCGTGAAATTTTCAAAACTAATGGTGCGCTCTGCTCAGCTCCTACCCTGAAAGTCTTGGGGTGATTCATCAAGCGGGGGCCTAGAAAAAAGGGGTTCCCAAAACGCGTTTTCCCCATGCATTTTCCCATAGGACCTTTAGTCGAAGGTACAGCCCGAACGGCTGAACAGAATTACTTGAAATTTGGCAAAGAGGTAGTCCTCAGGTCAGGCATGTGCCTTTTGCATATATTGTGTAAATCCGTTCAGTAGTTCCTGAGAAAATCAAAAGTAAAATCACATAGATATCTGGGCGGAGCCTAACCACATATCTCATCGTGAGATCTGATTGGCTGTCAGCACTTCATCCAAGAAGTGTTGGCAGCCATCTTGGGACCAATATACATGATAGCACCTCATTAAAAAGCATTGCAGTTAATAGAAGGTTTTAAGACTTTAGTTACATTATAAATCATTTGTTGATTGTACCATACTCATTTTAGGAATTGTGGTGTGTTCTAAGGTGATTTTACCATGTGAAAAAGCCTTCTGCTGTGATATCATGAATCATGTTTGAGAGAAAACTATTTTCTCATGCTTTTCCCACAGAGGTTTGGAAGGTGATCTATAAGCTAAACTGAGAGCATATTTTCTGTAAATTCACATTATCTTTCTCAGTCATGTGAGAATGAAGTCTGACATTCTCAGTAAAACTAGTACATCCAACAAGGGCAGAGACTGTCAGTTGATTCCTTTGTGTTCTACTGCAGCTTCCCAGAGTGTTCTAAAGAACAACTAGAGCGCTAACAGTCCTACTTATGACAAACGTATAGCACACCTGAAGCCATCTTGGTTGGCATAAAGTGGTAACTCTTAAAACATTTAATTTAAATAGGAATAACATGAGGGGGTTCATTTTGCCATAGAAAGTATGATTAGTGCTGCAGAAAGAAAAGTTAGGGCACATTTTGAGTGACTTCTCAAATCCTCTTCTATTTCATTAAAAAATTCTGACATGCAGACTGAAACATGCACTTTCAATACCAGCAGCAGACTTCCCTGGTGAGCAGTAGCTTTACTACAGTGATTTAATAAGCAACTAGAGTGCTAACATTCTGAATTTATGGCAAATGTGTTACACATCTGAATGCCTTCTTGATGGAATCAAAGTAAAAAACTGAAAGTATTTCCTACTGAGGAGACTGTAGTAAATGAGGAAATTAGGAAACATCATAACAAATAAGTCTCCCAAAATGGCCACCAGAGACAAAAGAGCCCAAATGTAGCCCATATATCACCCAGATGTAGCCCAAGTATAGCCCAATGACAGAATGTCCCAGAGTGTTCTAACGAACAACTAGAGCGCTAACAGTCTTACTTATGACAAAAGTATAGCACACCTGAAGCCATCTTGATTGGAATAAAGTGGTAACACTTAAAACATTTAATTTACAAAGGAACAAAATGAGGGGGTTCATTTTGCCATAGAAATTATGATTAGTTCTGCAGAAAGAAAAATATGGGCACATTGTGACTTCTCAAATCCTCTTCTATTTCTTAAAAAAATTCTGACATGCAGACTGAAACATGCACTTTGAATACCAGCAGCAGACTTCCCTGGTGAGCAGTAGTTTTACTACAGTGCTCTAATGAGCAACTAGAGTGCTAACATTCAGAATTTATGGCAAATGTGTGACACATCAGAATGCCTTCTTGATTGAACCAAAATAAAAAACTGAAAGTATTCCCACTGAAGAGACTGCAGTAAATGAGGACATTAGGAAACTTCATAACAAATAAATCTCCCAAGATGGCCACCAGAGACAAAAGAGCCCAAATGTAGCCCAAATATCACCCAGATGTAGCCCAAGTATAGCCCAATGACAGAATGTCCTAGAGTGTTCTTAAGATCAACTAGAGCGCTTACTGTCTTGCTTATGACAAAAGTATGGCACACCTGAAGCCATCTTGATTGGAAAAAACTGGTAACACTTAAAACATTTAATTTAAAAAGGAACACAATGAGGGGGTTCATTTTGCCATAGAAATTATGATTACTGCTGAAGTAAGAAAAAATAAGGCAAATTTTGAGTGACTTCACAAATCCGCCTCTATTTCATTAAAAACTTCTGATATGCAGACTGAAACATGCACTTTTAATACCAGCAGCACACTTCCGTGGTGAGCAGTAGCTTTACTACAGTGATCTAATGAGCAACTAGAGTGCTAACATTCAGAATTTATGGCAAATGTGTGACATATCTGAATACCTTCTTGATGGAATCAAAGTAAAAAACTGAAAGCATTTCCTACTGAGGAGACTGCAGTAAATGAGGAAATTAGGAAACTTCATAACAAATAAATCTCCCAAGATGGCCACCAGAGACAAAAGAGCCCAAATGCAGCACAAATATCACCCAGATGTAGTCCACATGTTGCCCAATGACAGAAGTGTGCAAAACACTTATTTTTTTAGTATTTGCAGTTTTATATAGTGCAGACTTGTCATGTATTGGAGTGCTTTACATGAGCATTGGTTACATCACACAAGACCAAATTCATTTTGGTTGTAGACATGGGAGATTAAGTGATTTGACCAGAATCACAGAATGTTGAGCTGAAGCAGAAACTCCAACCTGGTTCCCCAGTTGCAAAGTCTGCAGCTCTGGAAGTAACACCACATCCTCTCCCCTAGGTGCAACATTTAATCAAGTGGTCAACTGGATAAAAAAACATAAAGAATACAAATAATGTAAAAGTTCTTTGTCGCTATTTGAAAACTCAGAAAATTGTTTTTTAGAGCACTAACCATAATTTTGATGCAAATAAGACCCTCTCATATATGTAATTTCTAAGGGAAATACTCTAGGTATTACAGTTTTGATTACATCAAGATGACGTCAGGCGTTCCACACTTTTATAATAAATATAGAATGTTAGCAATCTAGTTGTTCATTGGGATACTGTTGAGAGGCAGACGCCAGGGGCACGGACTCTGAAAATTGAAGGCAGGTAGGAGAGTGCAGATGCAACAATTTGACCACACTGGGCAGGCAGGAAGGGCAGTGGCAGCACAACAGACTATGGAGGGCAGTGGAAAGGGGGGCAGGGGCAACAAACCAACAATACAGGACTGGCAAGAGAGGCTGTGGCAATATAATACACCATTGTGGGCAGAAGGAAGAGGCAGTGGTAGTACAACCATACATGCCAACACACCCGTTTCAGCCAGGAAATGTCCAATGTTTTTAAGCTAAAATGGGCTTTATTTGATCTCTCTCCTGTCTACAATCTCTTTTTCAAAGGGGAAATTCAATACCCCAGTTTTTTTTCAAAATCTCCCTCTTTCCAAGTTCAAAATGTTCGCAAGTATGGTACATTGGATCATGGTAGGCAGGAGGAATTGGGGTAGGGACATGGACTCGGATAACAGAGGACAGGAGGGACATGGAGAGGTGCACCAAACTGACCCTGCAGGGCAGGCATCAGGGTTTGCAGCAGCACAATACACCACACAGCGCATGCGGGACAGGAGTGCAGCACAACAATCCATAGAAAGCAATAGGGAGGGGACAGGACCATGCACATGGACAACAGAGAACAGAGGGGAAAGAGGCAATGGTAGCTAGCTGACCATAATGGGCAGACAGGAGAGAAAGCTGCAGCATAACAGACCATAAAGGGCAGGAGGGACGGATCAGTGGCATTACAATGGAACAGACAAGCCAGGAGGGAGGGAATAGGGGTCTGCACATGGAAACAGAGGGCTGGGGGCAAGGGGGCAAGGCAGGAGCAGCAAGATGACCATGGAGGTCAGGCAGGTTGGGGACTAGAAACAAAACACACCATGGAGAGTAACAATGAGACTATGATGGCATACACACAGACCATGGAGGGAAGGTGGGAGGGGGTCAGGGGCAGCTAGCTGACCACACAGGGAAGGTGGGAGGGGCCATGGCAGCACAGAAGACCATGCATGGCAAGCGGGAGGGTTAGTGGCAGCACAATGGTTATGATGGGCAAGAAGGAGGGTGCAGGGGCATGCACAAAGGACCATGGAGGATAGAGGGGAGGGTCAGAACCTGGGCACAGACAAGAGAGTTCAGGGGAAGGGGCCTCACAACAGACCGCACGGGCAGGCAGGAGGAGCAGTTGCAGCACAACAGACCAGGGAGGGCAGAAGGGTGTGGCAGTAAAATGGACCATGGAGGACAGGAGGAAGGGGATAGGGGCATTGCATGTGGGCAGGCAGGGTGGAGGTGGCAGGGACAGGTTACAGTCATCTGACAATGCTAGGCAGGTGGGAGGGGAGTGGCAGCTCAACAGAACACTCAGAGTAGATAGGAGTGGCAGGTCCATGGAACATGGTGGGCAAAAAGGATGGAGCAGGGGCATGCACAAAGACATCGGAGGGCAGGGGGAAGGAGAATAGGGGTAGCAAGCTAAGCACAGAGGCTAATCAGGAGGTCAATGATGGGCCATAGAATTGGGCAATGGAGGGCAGGAGGAGTGGACTGGTACATCATGCTAAATGGAGGGCAGTGGCAGTGCTCCAGCGCGGAGTGCAAAATCCCTCCCTACCGTTGCGGACCAAAAGATCTTACACACGCACACTATCCATACATTCGCTGGTGGGGCCCATAACACCAACACACATTCACCATCAGTCCGTACGAGAGGCGATTATCCTTCCAAGTGCTGGATAATGAGGGAGGAAGATACCACTTTACCCTAATGAGCAACAAACCTACAAACCCTTCTTATACTCATTAGGCCCTAGATTCTACATTTGGTATTCCCCTCATGACCGGGATGGATCTGTTAGTTGTAGATTTAAGTGAATTTCTAATACTCTAATTAACCTTTTCATTAACACATTTCAATGAATAAACAACCCAACTCATTTCTGTAGATGTTCAAATCCAAATTTATATTAATATTGCTGATTAAATCATTCATTTGATCAAGTTGCCATTCATATTTACCTATTCTGGCTAAAGTCGCCCTCTATGTCAAATCTGACAATCCCGCAAATCTATGCCCATCAATTTAGCAGGTTAAGTTCATCAGGATTTTGGGCATTAATTCAGTCCGTCAAAGATTCAGGCTAACAGCTGTCCTGCAGTGTCACCGTCCTCTTCGTCAGCATATCATCAGGAAATCGAAGGAGCGACCCTCCAACCTCTCTATTCTATGGGTTTTATAATAATTTCAATAGCAAAATGTAACAATATTGAGTTTTAAACTGTTCTGATTGGCTGATCAGGGGTCAACCTCTCCGTTCCCATAAGGTTTAGTCCATGTTGTCAGCATACTTGCTGGTTCCGGTTCTTTAATAAAGCCTTTTGTCTGTAGTGCTGGCACCTTTCCCAGTGGCCTTGATAAGTACAGCTTGCCTGGGGTCAAGACAGGGCCATTGTTACTCATCTTTTAGCACAGGCGCACTTCACCCAAGCCTGGTTCAGCGTCGGCAGTTGGGTTAGGCGCCAAAAGCAGCCATCATTTGATAGGCCAGAATAGTCAACTTAAGCAAAGAAACACAAAAACGTAATTAATACATAGAAATGACTAATTAAATGTTATTCCCTCGCTAATACCCATATGTGTGTGTATTTATCTAGCCAAAAGCAACACTCAATGCGGTTTATACTTACTAAATAAAGCACGAATCACAATTTCATCACCAAAGCGACATATATCATGCAATGTTCTAATTATCTATCATTAATATGCGTACAAAATTTAGTTCACGTCATTAATTAGGCCATGCAGATGCAAATCCCACGTGTATTTCGGTCATTAATAAGGTTGATTAGTTATTTCCATATCACTCCAAACCATTAGTACGATTATGATTAATTAACTAATCTAATTAATAAAACGACATGCAAAATGGGATGGGTATACAAAAATTTTGCATAACCCGCTCCAGCAGCAGCACATCAGACCATGCATGGCAGGAGGGAGGAGACTAGTCCATGGATTCAGACAACAGAGGATAGGGAGGAGGTGGATGGGCAGCAAGCTAACTGTTCAGAGAAGGTGGGTATTAGGAACTTTATTGTTTTTAAAATGTGTGTCTGTGCAAACTACTTAAAATATGAACAAGTATGCAGCATAATCTCACTTTTATTCAGGAAGAAGAGGACGTTTGTGACTGTGACTCCGGGCTCACTTGGCAGAAACACCCCCTGACCCTCCACCCCCATCGCAAAATGTAATGCCCGTGAAAAGGGTAGGTGGACGCAGTGTTACATAGAACATAGTCCTGAGAGCAAGATTGAAAATTAATACTAGATATAGTATATGGTATAAACTATGCACCAAAAAGTGTGATATAAGATGAACCGGGGCGTGAAATATAATATGCAATACATTGTGCGCAATGACAGATTCATTGGAGAGCGCGAGATAGCACAGGCACTAGCGCGTGCTACGCGCTATGCACCTTGGAGTGTAATATGCACAGGACAGTGTTGTGTAACCTAACTAGTCTCTAAAGTTGTAATATAAAATATGTGCTGGGGAGTGTAACGTTGCATATGCACTGTGACAAAGATATGTATCCCAGATTGTAATATGTATGGCATAGCGCTGTTCGTTATAACATAGGCATCGAGGAAGGCACGTTAGATGGGGCAATATAACCCGTGCGAAGGCAAGTGTGGCATGACATATTCACGGGGTGGTGTTACAGTGCACATGGGCTAGAGAGTGTCATAGCATTCGCACTAGCTGGTGGAATACAACACAGAGGTGTGAGGCACTCAGCGGGCACTGGTGGGTGTAACATAGCATTGGGCTCAGCCAGGAGCACGCTGTGACTCTCAAGTGAGGTTCGTCTCCTTTCAAGAGAGTAAAATAAAAAGTATTATACATCCGGCTGTTGATGTGTGTTTTATTAACCGTGAGGGGGATTTCTTGCATAGTTTGGTCGAATTTTTGTCGATTCCCCTTTGAATGGCTTGGTGTGCGTGTATATTAAATGTGCCTGTCAAGAGCTACCCATGTTTGTATAAATAAACAACAAGGGTGTCTACTTGGAGAGTACCCACCGGCGGGGGTGCCGAGATTAGGCACGGTAGGGCGTCAGACACGTCAGAGCTTCACTAGCGGTGTAAATACATTCCATGTGGATTCATTCTATGCATAGTCGCCTTATAATGAATATCACGCAAATCGTCAGGGTGATAGGTACATACGGTTTGTCCAGCATGTCCTAGGTGTTTCTATAAATATATATTTTTTTTAAATAATAAAAACAAAGGCCGGCCCCGGGGGATGGGGTCCCCGGGGCCATAAGTGGCCTGAGGAGGGGGGCAACGCAGCCCCCACCTAAAGAATTTTTTTTAAAAAAGGTCATGACCCAGGGTTTGGGGTCCCCGGGGCCGATTAAGGCCTTGAGAGGGCCAAATTAATTTTTTTCAACAAAACAAATTAGGTTGCAGGCCCTGGGGGATGGGGTCCCCAGGGCCAGTAAATTAGAAAAAGAAGGGGGGGCCACACAGCCCTCCTTCTTAAAAAAATAAAATAAATAAAAGACCGGCATCGCACCGGAGGCCACGCCCCCTCCTTGCAGCACTCTGCAAACGCGCCCCCTGGCCTGTTGTAAGTTGGGGAATTAATTCCCCTTCAATACTGAGGGTCCCTGAGGGCCAACTAGCCCAACAGGTATCTCCAGTATGTGCCAGGGAGCTGCGTTGCAGACAGGTGTTCTGAGGCCACGCCCCTTTTTACAGCTCTATGCAACGCAGCTCTGTGGCGCTTACTGGAGGTACCTAGTGGGCTAGTTTGACCCTAGGAAACCTTAGGGTTCAAGGGGACTTAATCTCTCAACTTAGAACAGCCACAGGGCACATTTACACAGTGGTAAAGGGAGGGGATGGGGCCTGAGGTGACATGTGCAAACACGCCCTGTGGCGCGTTTTAAGTTGGGGAAATAATTCCCTTTCAATCCTGAGGGACCCTGGGGGCCAACTAGCCCACCAGGTGCTTCCAGTAAGCGCCACTGCTCTGCGTTGCAGAGAGGTGGTGCAGGCCGTGCCCCTTTTTACACCTCTCTGCAATGGCGCTTACTGGACGTACCTAGTGGGCTATTTTGCCCCTAGGGATCCTCAGGATTCAAGGGCACTTAATCTTCCAACTTAAAAAATGGCCACGGGGCGTGTTTACACAGTGGGGAAGGGAGGGGACGGGGCCTGAGGTGACGTGTGCAAACATGCCCTATGGCGCGTTTTAAGTTGGGGAAATAATTCCCCTTCAATCCTGAGGGCCCCTGGGGGCTAACTAGCCCACCAGGTGCTTCCAGTAAGAGCCACTGAGCTGCGTTGCAGAGAGGTGGTCCAGGCCGTGCCACTTTTTACACCTCTCTGCAACGCAGCTCTGTGGCGCTTACTGGAGGTACCTAGTGGGCTAGTTGGACCCTAGGGACCCTCAGGATTCAAATGAACTTAATCTCCCAACTAAAAACGGCCACAGGGCGTGTTTGCACAGTGGTGAAGGGAGGGGACGGGGCCTGAGTTAACATGTGCAAACAAGCCCTGTGGCGCGTTTTAAGTTGGGGAAATAATTCCCCTTCAATCCTGAGGGACCCTGGGTGCCAACTAGCCCACCAGGTGCTTCCAGTAAGCGCCACTGTGCTGCGTTGCAGAGAGGTGGTCTAGGCTGTGCCCCTTTTTACATCTCTCTGCAACGCAGCTCTGTGGCGCTTACTGGAGGTACCCAGTGGTCTAGTTGGACCCTAGGGACCCTCAGGATTCAAGGGGACTTAATCTCCCAACTTAAAACGGCCACAGGGCGTGTTTACACAGTGGGGAAGTGAGGGGACGGGGCCTGAGGTGACGTGTGCAAACATGCCCTGTGGCGCGTTTTAAGAGGTAGTTTTAATCCTCTGCCCTATTATATACTAGGGGCTTACAGAGGAGGTCATGCTGATCACAGGGGGACCCCAACGCATAGTGTTCCCTAGTGTATGTAGGTGTTTTCACTGTATTCTGAGTGTCTTTTAACATAGCACTGGCTCTAGGACTGGTTAGTCAGACTCAGTTACCACCAGTATCCGTCTGAAAAAGTTGAGGGTACAGGATGATTTTGCAACAAGGCTTCTTTCTGCTCTTCTATTTGTTCTTTCTGCACGTTATCCTTCTTCCTGCACTTTTCTTCGTCTTTGAGGACTTCTGTTGCTTCTTTCTGCATTTCTTTTTTTTCTTTCTGTGCGTTTTTTCTTCTTTCTTCACATGTCCTATCTCTGTAGGCATAGTTAGAAATTAGCATTTAAAAAACCTTTGAAATTCACTAAAAAAACCATAGGTTTCAGGCATGTTATAGTTAGGAATTAGCATTTAAAAAACCTTAGAAATTCACTGAAAAAACCATAGGTTTCAGGGGCGTTATAGTTAGCTGGACTTTTCACTCGTACAAAACCATTGAAATTCCCCCGTTATAGTTAGTTCAGCTAACTATAACTCGCGCGCCCGCAATGCACTGCTGATGACGTCACATATTACATCACTCATGACATGATCAGTGACATCACTCATGACATCACTGATGACATCTCAAATGACATCAGTGATGACATCATCCTTGTGATAGAGTGGCAGACCTCCTCTCCCCCTAATATAACCTTTGATACACACATTCAAAAATAGAAACTAAAATTTTCAAAACAAT
Organism: Triturus cristatus; assembly: GCF_964204655.1. NCBI lineage: Eukaryota > Metazoa > Chordata > Amphibia > Caudata > Salamandridae > Triturus > Triturus cristatus. Next base: position 1,547,728,553 of record NC_140590.1, read on the forward strand.
GGACATACCAATATCAGTTACAACAACCTATTCAGTAATTCTAAGATCCACATACACATCCACTCATTCACCAACAGTCCTATACAGTCACTCATACATGTACTCACTCATCATATTTACTCATACACCTATACATCCTGTTACACAATGCCACTCATCCATAGAGTTACTCACACACATAGTCACTCATGCTAATAAAGAATCAAACATCCATTTACTTGCATATACAGTTATACACACACCACCACACTTACTTCTACAGAAACTTACACATACTTAGTCTTTTAAACAATCACTTATAGAAACACATACTTATTCATACAGGAACTCTTTCAATCTCTCACTCTCACATATACTCACTTATATACACCAATAGTCACATATACTAGTTTAAAACATATGTAGTTACTCATAAAGACACTATTGAGACAGTCATTCACTCACTAACACACCCATGCACACACTCATCCACCCATACAGTCCTGCACACATGCTGTCTTCAACACATACAGTGAGTCACTCATTCATGCACCTATGCACTACGTAATACCCCCATCGAACCATACAGACACTCAGACACTCATACTGATACTCAAAAAAACAACTAATAACCTATATAGACACTCATGTAGCTACTCACCAACCCATGCAGCCACTTATACACAAAGTGAGAGACTGATACAGATATTTACATATTTAAACATTACTCACTAAGCCATGTATTCACTAAGATACACTTAATCAGTCAGTTATACAATCAATTTTTAAAAAACAAATCATCCATTTAGACACTTATATACCCATTTATTCTTCCATCGACCTTGAGATATACATATATAAAACATATATAATTTTCAGAAAAACACACATTCACTGGATGATGTCATCAGTGATGTCATGAGTGATGTCACTGATCATGTCATGAGTGATGTAATATGTGACGTCATCAGCAGTGCATTGCGGGCGCGCGAGTTATAGTTAGCTGAACTAACTATAACGGGGGAATTTCAATGGTTTTGTACGAGTGAAAAGTCCAGCTAACTATAACGCCCCTGAAACCTATGGTTTTTTCAGTGAATTTCTAAGGTTTTTTAAATGCTAATTGCTAACTATAACATGCCTGAAACCTATGGTTTTTTCAGTGAATATATATTACCTACTGGCGGTCGCCAGTAGGTAGTTATAGTTAGGACCACGTTTCCATAGGAAAACCTCAACATTCTATTTTGAATAACTTTGGCGCCGGTCGACGAATCCTCGCGAATTTCTCAAAATAGGTGGGGCGCTACGCTCCGCTCCTACCCTGAAAGTCTCGGGGGGATCCGTCAAGCGGGGGCTGAGATAAAAGGGGGGTCCCAAAACGCGTTTTTCCCATGCATTTTTCCATAGGACCTTTAGAACGAGCTACAGCCCGAACGGCTGAACAGAATTACTCAAAATTTGGCAGAGAGGTAGTCCCTAGGTCAAGGAAGTGCCTTTTGTAGGTTTGGTGTAAATCTGTTCAGTAGATTCTGAGAAAATAGCCTTTAAATCAATATATATATCTGAGCCCGCTTACGGTACGCTTACCGTACGCTTATGGTAAGCGTACGGTGGCGTGCGCGAGCGCGATTCTGATTGGCTCTTAGATCTTAGTAAACATTCGAATCGGCCGAAACCAGGAAGCGGCGGCCGCCATTTTGTGTATTTCACTCTGAAAAAAAAGAGTGAAAACAAGGAAAGGGGGCAATGAGGAGAGTTACAGACCCCCTAACATTTGTAAGGGGGTCAAAGAAGGACAGAAAAGTACAAAAAAAACATTTATTGATTTTTAAAAAAATCACGGGGTACGCGTACGGTAAGCTTACGGTAAGCGTACGGTAGAAAAAAAAAAAAAAAAAATGAAAATCAGATTTAAGTGTTTAGATATTAGGGGGCTCTAAAAAGAGCCGTTGTGTTTATGAAATGATTTTTTAGTGGTACCTACAAGTAAGTACCGATGCAGAGTCTAAGGTTCAAGAGGAAGACTCTGTTCCCTTCATCATTGAAGTGCACACCATCTCCTCTATAAATGTCTTGCATGTCATAACGCAAGTTGTTGTGGTAAATGGCACCCATACCATAGTCACGGAGGAAAGCAGAAACAGATTTGTTGACGTGCTTTCTTGCTTTGTCATCGCACCGCGTGCCCACCGTGCGTGCACGGCACTAACTGCGTAAAGTGGGCGCGCGGTGCGCGAAGCGCACCGCGTGCTCACTGTGCGCGCACGGTGCGCGAAGCGCACCGTGCGCGCACGGAACGAACTGCGTTAAGTGGGCGCGCACGCCACGAATGGCGTAAAGTAACTTAGCATTTAAAAAACCGTACAAATTCACTGAAAAAACCATAGGTTTCACACACGTTATAGTTAGGAATTAGCATTTAAAAAACCTTGCAAATTCACTGAAAAAACCATAGGTTTCACACATGTTATAGTTAGCGGAAATTTTACTGATAAAAAACCAATGAAATTCCCCCGTTATAGTTAGTGCAGGAAACTATAACTCACGCGACCGCAATCTTCTGCTGATGACATATGTGTCTTTATGAAAAAAAAATATTTGTAATATATGTATAGCTAAAAATGTATGGAAGAAGACATGGGCAAATAAGTGTCTAAATACAGTATTAGCATCAGCAGAGGATTGCGGTCGCGTGAGTTATAGTTTCCTGCACTAACTATAACGGGGGAATTTCATTGGTTTTTTATCAGTAAAATTTCCGCTAACTATAACATGTGTGAAACCTATGGTTTTTTCAGTGAATATATATATATATATATATTACCTACTGGCGGTCGCCAGTAGGTAGTTATAGTTAGGACCCCTTTTCCATAGGAAATCCGCAACATTCTATTTTGAATAACTTTGGCGCCGGTCGACGAATCCTCGCGAATTTCTCAAAATAGGTGGGGCGCTACAATCCGCTCCTACCCTGAAAGTCTCGGGAGGATTCGTCAAGCGGGGGCTGAGATAAAAGGGGGGTCCCAAAACGCGTTTTTCCCATGCATTTTTCCATAGGACCTTTAGACAGGGCTACAGCCCGAACGGCTGAACAGAATTACTTGAAATTTGGCAGAGAGGTAGTCCTCAGGTCAAGGAAGTGCCTTTTGTAGGTTTGGTGTAAATCTGTTCAGTAGATTCTTAGAAAATAGCCTTTAAATCAATATATATATCTGAGCCAGCTTACGGTACGCTTACCGTAAGCTTACCGTACGCGTACGGTGGCGTGCGCGAGCGCGATTCTGATTGGCTCTTAGATCTTAGTAAACATTCGAATCGGCCGAAACCAGGAAGCGGCGGCCGCCATTTTCTCTCTCGCACTGAGAGTTAGGTTGTTAAATAAAACCAATACACATGTAAAGGAGCTGTTTTGACAGCTCACACACACATAGCCATGATGAGGGAGTCCCCCAAGACCCCCCAAGGCCAAAAATACCATTTTTATTTTTTCGCTAATTTCGCCGATTACGCTTACCGTACGCGTACGGTAAAAAATGTAAAAAAAAAACCACTATCCACACTCTCCCCACCCCCTGTGCATTTGGTGACCGCAGGCCACCAAATGTGCAGGGCTCATCATTGATCTGAAAAACCACAATATTTTTTACAAAAATAATAAAAGAAAAAATTATCCACACTCTCTCCACACCGTGTGCAAATGGTGCCCGAAGGGCACCATTTGTGCATGGCTTATAAGCACCATAAGCACAGTAAGCACCGCGTGCTTACTGTGCGCGCACGGTGCGCGAAGCGCACCGTGCGCGCACGGAACGAACTGCGTTAAGTGGGCGCGCACGCCACGAATGGCGTAAAGTAACTTAGCATTTAAAAAACCGTACAAATTCACTGAAAACACCATAGGTTTCACACACGTTATAGTTAGGAATTAGCATTTAAAAAACCTTGCAAATTCACTGAAAAAACCATAGGTTTCACACATGTTATAGTTAGCGGAAATTTTACTGATAAAAAACCAGTGAAATACCCCCGTTATAGTTAGTGCAGGCAACTATAACTCACGCGACCGCAATCTTCTGCTGATGACATATGTGTCTTTATGAAAAAAAAATATTTGTAATATATGTATAGCTAAAAATGTATGGAAGAAGACATGGGCAAATAAGTGTCTAAATACAGTATTAGCATCAGCAGAGGATTGCGGTCGCGTGAGTTATAGTTGCCTGCACTAACTATAACGGGGGAATTTCACTGGTTTTTTATCAGTAAAATTTCCGCTAACTATAACATGTGTGAAACCTATGGTTTTTTCAGTGATATATATATATATATATATATATATATATATATATATATATATATATATATATATATATATATATATATATATATATATCATCTACTGGCGGTTGCCAGTAGATAGTTATAGTTAGGATCGTGTTTCCATTGGAAATCTCAAAATTCTATTTTGAATAACTTTGGCGCCGGTTGACGAATCCTCGTGAAATGTTCAAAACAAATGGGGTGCTCCACTCAGCTCCTACCCTGAAAGTCTCGGGGTGATTCGTCAAGCGGGGGCCGAGAAAAAAGGGGGGTCCCAAAAAGCGTTTTCCCCATGCATTTTTCCATAGGACCTTTAGTCGAAGGTACAGACCGAACGGCTGAACAGAATTACTTGAAATTTGGCAGAGAGGTAGTCCTTACGTCAGGGAAGTGCCTTTTGTAGGTCTGGTGTCAATCTGTTCAGTATTTCCTGAGAAAATAGCATTTAAATGCATATAAATATCTATACGCGCGCACAGTGCGTGCACTGTGCGTGCACGGTGCCGTGCGCGAGCGAAATTCTGATTGGTTGTTAGATGTCGGCAAACATTCGAATCGGTCGAAATCATGAAGTGTCGACCGCCATTTTGTCTCTCGCACTGAAAAGGAAAGGGGGAAAAAAGGTGGAAAACGTGAAAAGTGGGCAGAGAAGAGAGTTCCTGACCCCCTAGCCTTTGTCAGGGGGTCACAGAAGGACCCCCAAGGGGAAAAAAAACATTTTATTTTTTTTAAATAAATTCGCGGGGTGTGCTCATGGTGCGCGCAGCGCACCGTGCGCCCAAAGCGCGTGCACCATGCGCGCACGTTGAAAAACCATGAAAATTTTTTTTTTTTATAAATACATAACTTAGCATTTAAAAAAACGTACAAATTCACTTAAGAAACCATAGGTTTCACACACGTTATAGTTAGGAATTAGCATTTAAAAAACCTTGCAAATTCACTTAAAAAAACATAGATTTCACACAGGTTATAGTTAGGTGGATATTTCACTCGTAAAAAACCAATGAAATTCCCCCGTTATAGTTACTTCAGATAACTATAACTCGCGCGACCGCCACTCTATCACAAGGATGATGTCATCAGTGATGTCATGAGTGATGCCACTGACCATGTCATGAGTGATGTAATATGTGACGTCATGAGCAGTGGATTGTGGGCGTGCGAGTTATAGTTATCTGAAGTAACTATAATAGGGGAATTTCATTGGTTTTTTACGAGTGAAATATCCACCTAACTATAACCTGTGTGAAACCTATGGTTTTTTAAGTGAATATATATATATATATATATATATATATATATATATATATATATATATATATATATATATATATATATATATGTGTGCTCCTTTTGCCGTTTCCCCTCGATTGAGAGCACTCAAAAACAGACCAAGGTGGCAAGCCTTTTCATTCAGGGTATGAGCAAGACATAGCAGGCAGTTGCAATCAGACAGTCATGCATGCGATACGCCTGACGCGTTTCGAGGATCATCCCTCTTTCTCAAAGGCAGTCGCGTTTGTGAATACGTGCTCCGGTCTCGGTCCATTAAAGCCTGTATACGCCCCCAGATGGGCGGGTCAGTTGGCCCAAGGCATCATGGTACTCAGAGTCCCGTAATAAATCCATGTATGGTGCACTAATTTCTGTCACCAATGAAAAGCCCATAGATGGGCCACTGTCCGCTGTATCAGCTCTCATCCCAGGTCTGTGATCCACTTGTCGGCTCCAGGCATATCGCCCGCCATGTGGCCCCCTCACTTCGCGGGGTGGTGCTGCTCGACGGCCGGATCGCCGCCAGATATGTGTGCTCCTTTTGCCATTTCCCCTCGCTTGAGAGCACTCAAAAACAGACCAAGGTGGCAAGCCTTTTAATTCAGGGTATGAGCAAGACATAGCAGGCAGTTGCAATCAGACAGTCATGCACGCGATACGCCTGACGCGTTTCGAGGATCATCCCTCTTTCTCAAAGGCAGTCGCGTTTGTGAATACGTGCTCCGGTCTCGGTCCATTAAAGCCTGTATACGCCCCAAGATGGGCGGGTCAGTTGGCCCAAGGCATCATGGTACTCAGAGTCCCGTAATAAATCCATGTCTGTGATCAGACCTGGGATGAGAGCTGATACAGCGGACAGTGGCCCATCTATGGGCTTTTCATTGGTGACAGAAATTAATGCACCATACATGGAGTTATGTATGGTAGTTATGGTTAGGACCCAGTTACCATAGGAAAATGGCAACATTCTAGTCCCAATAACTTTGGCGCGATTGACGAATCTTCGCGAATTTTTCAAAACTAATTCTTTGTTGAGATCAGCTCCTATGTTCAAAGTTTGGGAGTGATTCATGAAGCGGAGGCCGAGAAAAAAGGGAGTCCCAAAATGTGTTTTTTCAATGTTAATTTCCTTAGGAAGCTTTAAGCAAGGCTACAGGTCGAACGGGTGAACGGAATTACCCTAAATTTAGCAGGGAGAAGGGTCTTGGTCTAAAAAGCACGCTTTCGTTTATTTGGTGTAAATGCGTTCAGTAGTTTTTGAGAAATATCTAAATTTACAGATATCGATATTTGGGAATTCTGCCATCTGATTGGCGGAGGCGTTACGAACACGAGCTTGTTGCTGATTGGCTGCGAGCGATTGCAACTAGGAAGTGTTGGCTACTGACCCGTACTGGTATGAAAGTCCTGGGGTATGGAATATATGTGAGGTATTGTCTAGTGTCTCATGTTGCTAAGCTGAGCTGCTGCCGGAGTCGGGGATTAAAGCGTGAGCCCAAACTGTGTGTCATATGCTGTGAAGTCATGTGCTCTGGCCACTGTGCCACATCTGTGCAAGTAGTGTCAGCATGTACTTATAGGTACTTGGATGAACTTTTGTTTAGAACATTGGAGCTTGTGTATGGTGGTTAGGTGGTGGTGTATAGGGAGTGCGAAGTAAAATCATTATGGTATTTGTAGAGCGCAAGCTACTCACCCCTATGGGTGAGTAGAGCTGGGGATCAAAGCAAGAGGTCTGTGCTTCAAAGTGAGATGGTCTGGCCGCTGCGCCACAGCTGTGTGGAGAATACATTTTGGCGAGGGTGCAGGAGTTGGCTTTATATGGCCCTAAAATAGGGGTCCTAAGTTGTAAGTTATAGGGTAGCTCTAAAAAGAGCCCTTGTGCTCATTAGTTGGAGCTACATATAAGTGCGGATGCACAGCTTCCAGTTATTCAGGAGAAATCGGTTTCCCTGATCTGTGAAGTGTACTCCATCACTTCTGTATATATCCGCCATATCAAAATGTATGTTGTTGTTGTAAATGGACCCCATTTTGTGGACTCTGAGGTATGCAGAGACAGCTTTGTTGACTTTTTTCCGAGATTTTTCAATCTGAGGACCAAATTGTTTGGACCTTTTCTACTTCTGTCTTTGGCATATATTGGAATATACAAAGACAGTTTGAGGCAAAAGTAACATCAATTGTCCAAAGGTGTCCTTCATAAGCATTTCCAAATCTACCCCAATGTGCCTACGTCATTTACACCACAGTGCACAATCATGAGGTCAGGCTGTGGGAGATGCAAACAGGTTTTAACCAAAGGCAACAATTGGTGCCACTTCAATCCTCTCTGTCCAAACCATTTAATGTCCACATTTTGTAAACCTAGGTCTAAGTCAATACGTCTCTGTTCTGCATACCTCTTGCACCAGAAAACATAGCTATGTCCTATGATCCACACTAGCATTTTGAAGGTATGGAGGATGGAATGTATGGAAAGATGTCTGTAGCTCATGCAGTTCCTTCGTAGAATAAGAGATATGTTTAAAGATGGGGAACAAGTTTCTTTTCGCATACAAAAGGGTACCTGATTGGGAGATGAAAAGCATTGTTTTTTAAAAGTAGGGTGCACATTCGTTTTGTGCAAAAGTAGGTTTGTGATTGGTTAAGAAAAAGCAGTTTGCATGTGCATATTATAGTACATATTATAGGATAACATTTGCTCAACTCAACCACACCTGCTACTTGCATTTGGAAGGCACTGTTCGAACCTACAACAATCATGAACTTTTAACCTGCAAGTGTAGTTAAATGTTTGAGAAAATGTTGCAAAAAAATATCGTTAGGATTTAAAAAATTGATGAACTCTTAACCTCCACGTGTTGTAGAATGTTCTAGAAAGTGTGTTGATAGAATACGTTGCATTTCTGACTTTGATGTGTACTTGAATATTAAAACAACTAGTTATATGGAAAAGCAGAAAGACAGTAAAAGAGAGAATTTTTCAAAGCTAAAAGAATCAAGGAACTATTGTAATTTGTTCTTGATTACCTACCGGCGGTCGACAGTGGGTAGTTATCACTGTTAACGGTCTGAAAGTGTGGTGTTGCTCAGAGTGGCATGGTGGTGATATGATATGGTGCTACACTCAGGTATGAAACCGAGAGTCTAAACTGTGAGGTCATTGCTGTAAAGTGATGTGGTCTGGTGTTTGTAACATACGTGTGCAAGTATTGTTAGTAGGCGTTTATACCATACAGGGAGTGGGAAGCGAACTACTGACCGCTACTGTGTGTTGATAGTATACCGGAAGCGGGTTGCGAAGTAGTTACGCCCACCGGTGTGAAGACTTGGGGATGAAACCGAGCTGATTGCTGTAAAGTGATGGTCTCTGGGCAGTGTAGGATACTAGCCGCTGTAGTATAAGTGTGTAAGTAGTGTTAGTATGCGTTTATAATCTATAGGGAGTGGAAAGCGAACAACTCATCCCTACTGGTGTGAAGACTCAGGGATTAAACCGTGAGCCTAAATTGTGAGCTCATTCCTGTAAAGTGATGTGCTCTGGGCGCTGTAGCAGACTTGTGGAAGAAGTGTTAGTTCAAGTTTAGACAATATAGGGAGTGGGAAGCGAAAGTCTTACTCCTACCTGTGTCAAAACTCATGGATGAAACTATGAGGTCATTGCTGTAAAGTCATGTGCTCTGTGTAGTATTCCATTGTAAGTCATAGCAGAATATTAGTATGTAATTCTACTAGAATTTAAGGGGCATAATATCAAGGAACGGTGCTAAAAGTATGGCCGCTTTAGCGGCAGGAAACTGCCGCTAAAATGGCGATAATGGGCTTGATAATATGCCGTCGAGAATTCCAATAGAAGCCCATACGGCATATTATGAAGCCCATTATCGCCGTTTTAGAGGCAGTTTCCGTCAAGTGCCGACAAGTGCCGTCAGAAAAAGAAGACCTATACACTCAGTAATTTATTTGAAAAAATAAGTAACTTTTATTAAAACAGAAATAAATAGAAATGTAACTTTAAAAGAACAGTATAATAAAAAAAAACGTGGGTTGGACTCCAGTGGATGCAGCGTACGAAACCTGCAAGACGAAAATGAAACATAAGTATGTGTGCTATGTGGAAGAGGTAAAGAAAGGTAGTCCGAATGAAAGGACCATAGTGAGAATGGAAGGGAGGGGGAGTGGGTGGAAGGGAGAAGAGGAGGGAGGGTCAAAAGAAGAGAGGGAGGAGGAGACAGAGTGTCGGCCTATTGCACACAGCCCTTAGTGTTTACCCTCAGTCACCCGTTTGTCTAGGACGCTGGGGTCTGCGAGAAAGAGTGTGGTTCAGCAAGTCCTTAAAATTAAATACTTGAGGCCAGAGATTATGGGCCATATTATGAAGGAAGGGCGATAACATGGTGTGAACCTGGGCTTCTATGGGAATTTACAAGGGCATATTATCAACCCCTTATCGTCGCTTTAGCTGCAGTTTCCTGTCGCTAAAGTGATGATAATGTTATCGCCGTTGTTTGATAATATAATTCTAAATTATTAGCTACGGGAAAACCGCTTGCATGCATCTGTGCACCCAGGGTGCTGCACCCCAACCCCTTTCCCTTCACTGTACTCAATTGTAGGTCTTGCACACCGAGGCTTCACTGCTCACCTGCCACCACTGGTGTGTCCCACGACATGTTGGTGCAAGCTCCTAGTCCGGGGTATGTTTGTCCGATAGACCAGGTCTCCGGTCGGGTGTCAGAATGCCAGGGCATCATTGCGGAGTCAGGTCCCGCTCCGCTCTTCTTGTGGCAATCAATGGAATGTCTGAAAAGGGAGAAATAATTTAATGGCGGAAACGTCTGGAGGTAAATGAAGGTTTATTTCAAGCTTGATAGAAAATAGGAGTTGAGTGCATCCTTCGTTTTTGAAGTACGATCTACCAACTGTTAGTGGTAATCGTGGTTCAAAGAGGAGTTGGAGTGCACGAGGATACACAAGGTTAAATAATAATATGTTGTGCCAACGTTCACATACAAAGGAACAGAGCGCATGCTAGAAGCATCATGTGCGCGTGTAATGCAGTGGCGGGAGCATGTGTGCATGTACGCTTAGTAAGGAGCTCACTACAGTGTCCTAAAAGACACTACCACATGTCTGTAGGGCAGCGCTGCCCGCTGGCTCAGGCCTACAGTATGGTCCAGCAGGTCCTTAAAATTAGACCGATGTGACTGAATGAGGTCAGAGATCACATCATTACGAATGGCAAGATCGCTTTTTCGCATGTGCGCACTCAGGGTGATGCACCCCAACCCTCTCGCAGAACCGCCATCAACAAGTGTCTGTGGGGCAGTGCTGCCCGTAGGTTCAGGCCTACCTTATGGTATAGCAGGTCTTTAAAATGAGACAGAGATGTGACTGAATGAGGTCAAAGATCACATCATACCACATGGCAATATCGTTATTCGCACGTGCGCAGTCTGGCTGATGCATCCCATTCCTCTCGCAGCAATGCACTGAAGAGGTGTCTGTTGGGCAGCGCTGTCCGCTGGCTCAGGCCTACAGTGCAGTCCAGCAGGTCTTTAAAATGAGACAGAGATGTGACTGAATGAGGTCAAAGATCACATCATAACAAATGGCAATATCGTTTGTTTGGACCGGCACAGCTAGGCTCTCTCGCCGCAGTGCGCTCAATTGGAGGCCGCTCTGCTTACCTGCTGTCATTGTTGTGTTAACAAACACTACGGGCAGCAGTGCTCACAATTCAGATGGAGTGTTGATTGCAGGAGAGTGTACACCTCATGGATCCCTTTCGTAGACGATGGGCAGTAGGGCTCACAATTTAGAGCCCGTGTTGATTGCCAGGATGGAGTACACCTCATGGATCCATTTCGTTTTTTTTATTGCGCATTGTGCTATGCGAGGTGGATTCGGCAAATCATTTGAGGTAGTGTGGAAGAAAAGGGACGTGTGGCGTTGTGGTTATCCTATTTATACGTACGCAAAGTGGGCTGGGCTTGCATCCCCCAAGCCAGCGTAGGGGTGTGAATAATTATTCCGGGGACTTGGGCGTTGTTCAGTTGCTGCCTGGCCAGGAAGTGTACTTATGTGTGTTTCTATTGTAGTTTTGACCTCGCAGAGTGTGCAATTTAGATTAGTGTAGCATGTGTCGGGAGGGCGGAAACTATCGTAAATGAGATGGCATGTGATCTAGGATGCGCAGTCTGCCCGTGGCTGATGATGCTCCTTAGAGCCAGCAATAGCCAGGTCAAAAGGCAGCACAGTAATGTGGAGACACACACACCAGGGGCATCGTGTAACACATATTTGTTTTTTGATGGAACGTTTGAGATGCATGGCAATCACACGTGGAAGGCTAATGAACAGAGCATGAATATTGATCAAGATGATCGTTGCATGTTGTGTGTAGTATAAGATATGTGTATACAGGAAAACACTTTTCAAAAAATCTTTCTAAGCAGAAGAGATGTCTCTCATCAAACGCTGTAGAGAGAATGAGTAAAATGGGTGGGGTAGTACAACTGTTACAATGGAAAATGTTATGAACCAATCAATTGCTTTTTTTTAAGGTCACATGGCAATCGTGCACTGTGCGCGCAAGGAGGCAGTACCCGACGCGAGTTTATTCCAGTTAGAAATATATAAATGTTTAAAATAATTTAGATTTTCGTGTGCTCTCATATACTGTTTAAAGTTACTTAGATATACTTTTGAGACAAAAAAAAAAAGGGAATGGCGTACCCGGCGCGATACTGTACGTCTGTGAAGTAACACAGGGCCTGGCAGCATGTACTCATCGAATACGCAACGCGCAACAGGTGCGACCCCATATGTACATGACGTAACGCGTGGCTTGGTACTGCGTACCCGTCGGATCCCTAAGTAGTACCTGGGGTGACTTCATGCGTATGTGATGTTACGAGGGACGCGGTGCCACGAACTCATTGGATACGAAATGTGCATCATTTACGAGTTTAGCAATATGGCGGATAGGATTCGTGTGGTGATGGAGCTTGGTATGCTACTGGTATGGGAGTGCAGTTTTCTCTCGAAAACAAAAATATATACCTATTTTTTGGGGAAGATTTGAGATGTCATCAGTGATGTCACTGACCATGTCATGAGTGATGTAATATGTGACATCATCAGCAGCGCATTGCAGGCGCGCGAGTTATAGTTAGCTCAACTAATTATAACAGGCAAATTTCTCTGGTTTTATGTGAGTCAAATGTTCAACTAACTATAACGTCCCTCAAACCTATGTTTTTTTTAGTGATATATATATATATATATATATATATATATATATATATATATATATATATATATATATATATACTCTTCTGTAACGTTCTCCATCTGTAGAACACCGCTCTCCTTGCAGCGGGTGCCACAGTGCGTGAAGATGGTCCTGCGCCTCACATTCAGAATACGGTCAAAAAGACAATACCGGGCACTCTCGAGCTAGTTAAATTCGATAATGTATTGCTGTATCTCATGCAACCACATAAAACACACATGCGTTCCGGCCTCCTGGCCTTTGTCAGTGTCAGTGTCAGTATCCCTGAGTAAAAAATCACCTTTTAACAAATTACAACTTGATTTGTTGGCAATTCATTCAGCTAAATCGAAAACAGACTTCAGCAGCATTAGTTGAAAATGAATGAGCTCATGTTGGCGGCCATCTTAAAATATTGAGATTCCGGTTAGAATACATTGGTACAAGCTGAAAAGACAATACTTAAACCGTCAGGTCAGTCCCTAATATGGAGGAATAGACGGATATCTACGGTCAAATTTTAGTCATGAAAATTAAGAAGTCAATGATTAAAAATGAATAATGAAAAAAAATATTGAATATAGACATAACTCAGAGAATCATGGACTTTGCATAAAAATTTTCACACTCTCTGAAACATTCATGTGCAACTCATGTCATCGTATTGTATGCCGCATCTATGTAGAATAATTAAACAACATGTGTGTCATTAGCAATCGTTTTCCATTGCCAACATCTGGCATTCTTGGAAGACTCATAATTGCGCCCCGAATGGGCCTTCATTCACCATTTATATATTCACTGAAAAAAACAAAGGTTATAAGGACATTATACTTAGGCTAAGATTTCACTCATACAAAACCAGTGAAATTCAGCAGTTCTAGTTAGCTGAGCTAACTATAACTTGCGCCCCTGCAAAGCACTGCTTAGGACCTCACATATTACATCACTTATGACATGGTCAGTGACATCACTGATGACATCGCTGATGACATCTCAAAGGCTTAAAAACTTCAGGAGTCTCCTACCTGAATCGGGTCTGTTGTCATGTATGGTTGTACTGCCGCTGCCTCTTCCTTCTGCTCTCAATGGTCTTCTATATTGTTACAGCCTCTCTTGCCTATACTGCATGGTTGGTTTGTTGCCCCTGCCCCCTATTCCCTACCCTTCATGGTCAGTTGTTCTGCCACTGCCCCTCCCGCCTGCACAGCGTGGTCAACTCCTCCATGAGCGGGTCTTATTCCTATAGAAATGGTTAGTGCTATAAACAACTAAAATGAGGACACATTTTTTGAGTTCTCAAACAGCAACAAAGCACTTTAAAAAAAATTGCTATCTTTAAGTTTTTGTGTCCAGTTGATCACTTGATTATATGTTACACTAAAGAGAGAGGGTGTGGCATTACAGCCAGCTGCAGACCTTGCAAATTGGGAACCAGTTTTGAGTTTCGGTTAAACATGCCAACATTTTAGGGATGTGGGAGATTTTAAAATAGAAATGTAATTTCCCCATTGACTTCTGTTGCAGAAAATGCAATTTCAGGCGGGAGACAGCTAAAATAAATATATATAATGGACGTGCATTTATGTATACAAGATACGTAGAGGTTGCTTCATTTCACTTTTTATTTACACACCCAATGCATACATTCGTAAATTCGCTCTGCCACCGGAAAATCTGATACAGGATTACACTGTATGCATTTTCTCAATCAAGATTGCCATGCGTGAAGCACTTCTGGAGAGAACAGGGCAAGCGACCATGTTAGGACCCAGGGGGGAGGAGGGAAGGCAGAACATTGACTGAAAGGAAGACTAAAGACAGATAAAGTGACATTTGAAGTTTTTGGCTTTGCGCGGCGCCGTGTTTACCGAAGTTGTGATGGTGTGATATTAATGTATAGAGTTCTCAAAGCTAAACTAAAGAGCTGGAGAACAGTACCAACAGAAACGACGACAAGGAGCAGGCACTGAATATTTCAGCAACTTGTTTTCATTCGCTATAAAGACGACGTTTTGCACGGGACATTTTCATGCTGTGGATGAATCATGTTTGGAAGCAAGCGACTTGTTGCAAAGGAATAGAACATCCGAGCACTGCACCAGGGATCGGATCCTCGTGTCCCTTTCAGCAGGGCTGCATTTAGGTTGAATCCACGGATGATGAATGCTGGGAATTCGACGGAATCGTATACCACCTCTCTTATCTCGAATCTGAGCTCTCCAAAATGCCAGATGAACAAGTATTTCCATCCATACCTGGCTGCTGTTTACCTGACTGTCTTCCTGGTTGGTGTCCTAGGCAATGGGCTTGGTTTGTGGAACCTGTGTAGGAACTGGAGGAAGTGGAACACATTGAACGTCTTTGTGTGCAACCTTGGTGTCGCGGATCTGTTGTACGTCATCACTCTACCTTTCTTCGCCTCCTACTGCATCGAAAAAGGAACCTGGCTCTTTGGCTTGACCTTCTGCAGGGTCACTCGTTGCCTCTTCCACGTCAACCTCTACGCCAGCATTGGCTTTCTCACCTGCATCAGCATCCAACGCTACATAGGGATTGTCCATCCAATGAAAATGCTGGGCCGGTTCCAGAAGCTGAGTCATTCTTTCATTGTCAGCGCTATTGTATGGGTTTGGGTGATCATGCAGATTTTACCTGACTTACTGTTCATGAAAACAGACGACAATACCTCCCGCTGCTACGATTCCACTGTCGATGAGAGCCTGAGCGAGTACTTGCCCTACAGCTTGACCGTGACCGTAATAGGCTTTTTAATTCCTTTTTTGGTAATTATTTGTTGTTATTCCCATGTGCTTGTAGTTTTGCGGAAAAATAAGAATTTAGACCCCGCTTTGAAAGAAAGAAGCATACAATTGGTGATTATTGTAATGGTTTTATTTTCAATCTGCTTCTTCCCATACCACTTGTTTCGAAATCTAAATTTGGTGAGCAGGTTGTGGCGGCTTGAAGGAAGATGCACTCAGACTTTGAAGAACATCTACGTCACCTACCAGGTGACCCGCGGCCTGGCCTGCATGAACAGTGCCATCAATCCCCTGGTGTACCGAGTAACCAACGAGAACTTTGTGTCCAAAGTTGGAAAATTCAGACGAAGGTCTGGCAAACGTGTTTTTTATGAAGGTGGGAAAGGTGAATTATTTTTCAGAAATAATTAAAATGAAGACATTCGCTGTTGAGGAACAATTTGATATTTTGCAGAAGGAGTCATTTGGCAGGAAATATTCATCTACTTGGCTTCCACTCAAAGAGTGCCTTGGTTTAGAAATTGAGCTCACCTCAACTTCTTGCCCATGCTTCCACAAAAGAGCATTCTGAATCACCAAAGAGGTTAAGGAAATTTCTCAAAATGAACAGTCACAAGTAATGCAGATCATGGATTTTGAGTCTCAAATTTGTGCAGTCACAACAAAGTATATCCACCTCCTTCCCTTGGTCATCCCGCACTCCTATCGCTAATACTAGTGTCCTGCTAATCAGCACAGTTGGCGTACTACTTATTGCTTACTGCATATTATTGGGGCAGGATGTATAGCATCATTACCAATGTCCACAGGTAACATGTATGTACGCAAGCACATACAATGTTACCACATCCTATTGTACGCATGGCGCTCCTCGAAGTGCCAGAAGAGAGCTAGCTGGTGAGATATAAAGCAAGTTTGCAGGGAAACTTGTTCTTTATATCATGAAATTTAAGACAGTAAATGAAAACTGCATTGCTGATGTTCTTACTTCTGAATCACCCAAATATATTTAAAAAAACTGCTGAATGGGAAGCAAATACCTAAACTTTATGTATACGTTTAATCTGTGTAATATGTCTTTTGTGATTGCCTTCTCCAACTATTCATTATAGTCAGATTTTTTCTAAACGTTTTATTACCTTAGGCAAATTTTGTAAGTTTAATCGAGTTTCAAGGAGACAGGAAGTCAGCCAAAGACATACCTTTTACGTCATCTTACCCTGTGGATCTACAACCATGCTAAGATTATGAAAAGTGGGCACACTGGTATTTATAGATTAAACAAAATACTAAACTGTTTTGTCAAGTGGCTGAAGCAAAACACCATCACATTTGTGGTTATATGTTAATCCAGGGTAACTTTATTTGGATATCTTGCCTCACTAAAGTGAGTTTGCAATGTTATTGGTTTGAGTGTGGTTGTTGATGTGTTTATTGTGGTTGTGTGATTGGCGGTCTTGTTCGACTGCTCTGAGAGTGATCTATATTGATATATTGCATGCAGGGACAACTAGACCCGAACTTCAGGGAGGGCTATCAGGTCAACCATTGGGGGCAGGGGTTACACTTCAAACAATGACGGGGAGCAAATCTTAGAACCAATGCCATAATAACCAAGCGATAAATTACACATTTTAAACATATTGGACATACCTGATAGGATAACAATAAACATGTTAGAATGCATTTGACAATGTGTATAGTCTACTGACAAAGATCTTTATAGAAGGCAAGGAGTCATTTGACAACTAAAAAGTAGTTTCTACAGATTTCTGTACAAATCACTTTAAGCTAATTGTCACCGAGTTATTACAAATCAATAACCCTTTTTTGCCAACTCTCCGAAAATTCCTTCTGTGAAATGACTGTGAGCTCATGAAATAATTTTAAATCCATTCTCAAAAAGGCCATCCTTTCGGACTGTAACCCAAAGGCACGTTTGCAATCTGCTCATCGGGACGTTGAAACATATGCTCATTTGAGACCCAAACATGCACAAATCTTAGAATATTCACTTTAGTCGGTTAAGGTACCTGATTTTGGGATGTGTGACTGGCAAGTTTCATGTTTCATTCCAAATGCATCTTCCATTCTTCATGAGATTGAATAAGTGAATGCCAATATGATGGGCAATATTACCACCCGTTCATTACTCTGCCAGGAAACTGTAGTATTCTAAATTAAAATAAAATAGTTATTCTTAGGACCGCACATTGGGCAGGTCTCATATGAGATGACATTGCCACTTCCACCAGTTCTAAAGAAAAATAAATAAAGGCAGCTGCCTTGAAATAACTTTGCAACTAATGGTGCTCCTGCGTACAAAGGATAGAAGTATTCCTTCAGGCTCTTGAACACATAGATGTGTGGCTGAAGGACAATATCCTGCAAAGAGGTCACTGCAACAGCAATCATGCCTCTTAATAGCAAATACAATAACAAGAGCTACACTTTCAATTCTGTTCTGAATCCTGCAGTACATAAAGTGTTACATTTGCTGTATGTGTTGGCTTTAAATTCTGCAGGTGCAATGTGCATTATAAAAAGCAACATTTGTTATGAAATTCTCCAAAATTCCATTGAGAAGAATGACCATATTCTCCTAATCTTCCATACTATTTACAGCAAATACCCGGGCCTGGGTATCGGAAGGGATAACCTTAAATGGGGCAGACATCAGGCAGGCAACATGGTTTGTCATTGTAACACTGGGACGAGTAGTGCACACTGTAGTGCATTTGCACTGGTAGCCAATTATACACATGCTTTTGACAGACCAAGGCTTAGTTTGACAGCAGAATAAGATTTTACAGGCATTTTGCTGCCAAACCACACAAGTTTGAAAAGACAGGACACAGTGCGCAATGCTTTCACAAGGGGAGTGCTGGTGAACTTCCTCTTCTTAGACACCATTCCAGAGAAGGTCCACACAGGCCGTACATCAATCAATCAGGGGATTTTCAGAGCACACTACTCACCCGTAAAGGTCTCAAGCATACATTAAAGCAAATTGTACACCTTCCTTATTATGCATTCTGAGACACAGATCATACAGGTGTTTTTTTAGGCAACAGAGGTGTGGCTCTGGTTAGACATACGTTTTATGATTAAACGTCACCTAGCTCAGCTATCTCTCGGTCTACCCATGGGTCAGGTGGTTTTTCCTCACGTAACAATGCTCCACCATCATAATTTCTGCTTGATTTCTTCTAAAATTGCTACCACCCTGTTGTTCATGCTTGAGGGTATCCACTAAATATACTGAAAACTATACATGCTGCCAGTGTCCTTGGTCACATGGATTGAGATGTTACTTAGTAACAAGGCTCCTAGTTTTCCATTTTTACTGATATTTACAGAAAAATACAGATAGAAAACATTGTGTTTCCTGACTGTATTTATTTGTAAATGTGGAAAAATACAGAAAATGCCGCTTCTTGTGAGTGATTTTCCATGTTGTCTTTCATGTACAACAAGCTAATTTCTGAGCAGATACACAACATGGATGAGATTTCCTTAAATACAGGCATCTTATACCATATATAGTATACTACAAATATTTACCTGTGGGTGTAGTGTTTTGTCATATTTGGCTGCTTAATTTGCTAAAATATGGACAGAATAAAGTATAAATGCATGTTTATCATTTGAATAAATGTGGAAATACAGAATTTTACAACTTTCATTTATTCTCAAAATACAAAATAAATATGGCTAAATACCAATAAGATGATCCAAAAATAAATATGGATAAATGCATTCGGAAATACATCAAAACCAGTAGCCCTACTTATAAAGTGCGACTAATGCCCTAAGGCTGAACTGACTAAAACATCAAAAAACATATGAAATAATCACTAAAATAGATTAATTTTAAGAGCCTTCCTAAACATAGAATGGTTCTCTGTTTTGCACAGACCAAGAAGAGTCCATTCCAAATAGAGGAAGCAACAAAAGAGAAGGAATAAACCCTCTCTACACCACCATTTCCCCCACCCCATCAAGCCTTTCTAAATTGGGCCACTTTATGTAGCCCACCATTGCCCTGATTACAATTTGTCCAGAACTGGTGAAGTGCAAACTCCACACTAGTAATTACCAGTACTGTGCGGTAACAATCCGCTAGTGCTATGACCCAAGGAATGGGGGAATTACTGTGCTGACCAATATTTACCAGGTGGTATTCCTTTTTTGTGGGGGGTTTAACACACACATTTACCACCTGCTCTTAGCACGTGTTAAAAGTGTACAGGGGCTTTGGCAAAACAGTGTTGTAAGGAGGGGTCATCGGAAGTCGTGAGGGGGGTGAAGGAAGGAGTGGAGAATGTTGGCGGGGGGGCCTTGTGCTTTATCTGAGGTTTCAGCAGAGGTCATGGAAAGTGTCTGGGCTACAATGGAGGCTTTTCCTGCAGTGATTTTACCTGCTAGATTTTCTGGCCAGTCAAATCGGGTTTGTTCTTCCCACAACCAGTCAATCCAGGTACAGGAACACTGGACCTCTTATAACTGTGTGGAACAGAATTCCATACTGGCATTTTGCTCCACACAGTTTCCAATCAGGGCCCATGTCTTTCATGGGCACCTTGCACATTGTCGTGTAGTTCCTATAAACCTATATACTGGACTCCAATCTACTGGTTATACCTAGGTCTAAACTGACGCACATCAGAGGCAGATTTTTACCATGTGCAGTGTAAGGTGGAATGAAAGAGCTTTTCAACAGGTTGAGATGCTCACTCCATTCAATGTTTGTTTCTGTCAGGTGCTGTGGAGTTGTGTCAGAGCTTGAAGCAATAGAATATACTGTGAGCTCATTATCGGTACAGTCTGTAACAAATCAATATGATGCCTTTAAATTTCCTTTGTGGGGAGGGGGTGTTCCACATAAACCCTCATCATACCCTGGGCAGTAACACATTTTATATATTGTCCATACAAAAATATTGTGATCAGAATACCGAACGAAATAATATCGTAACAGTAAGTATATGTAGGTAAGTTTAGAATGACTATTCTTGACTCCACATATATGTACCATGACTCATTCTCTCTCGCTCCATATATATAGGTAGGTAAATATGTCAGTGGCAACATTAACAATCTGAATTTAAAAAAAGCACAAAAATCCACAAGTTATAGTTGCAAGACCTAAGTATAACTTGCACCCCCGCCATGCACTGCTAATGACCTCACATATTACATCACTCATGGCATGTTCTATGACATCATTTATGACACCACTGATGACATTGTCTAATGAGTGTGTTAGTTTGTTTTATAGTTATTATCATAGTGGTGTATAACTACTGTATTACTTCTCTACCAAATTGTGTATAGCCTGTGTCCAGCTAATGGGTGTAAGTGTTTACAAAACGCATGTGCTCCTAATACATCATAGCTGTGTAGAGGTGATGAACATTTTATAAATCTTTGCTTTGGCGAGTAACCCTGTGTGTATGTGACAGATGATGACTTGTGTTCAGCATGTTCCACACAAGTGTTTTGGCTCTGTAGGAAAAATTTGCAACAGGGAAAGATTATCCCTACTGCATACTAGCATCACAACATGATAATTTCTACATTAAATAGAATACTGTGTGCACCAGGTATTAACCTATGTACATATGCTTCTTTTTGGTTCAGAAGATAGGCAATCTGTAACGTTTTCACCATAATATGAAGGCTGCAGGCAATATGACCTTTATCACCTTTAGGCCCTGGTTATTGTAAGCGCATAGTGTCTGTATGGACACGTTTTCACAGCGTATTTTGTTCTTAGTTGCTACTTTATAATAGTCTTTGGTGTATTTCTCATGAGAGTTTAACTGCATGCACACAGTGCGGTGCAGTCATAATCCCAAGCAGGATCATTTTAAATGCATTTTTACTTATGATAATGAGTTTTCCTATGCATATTTGTTTGTTCAACGGCCACCGGGCCATTTTATTGTTCCTGCTTTTGTAATCCAGCAATCTTGTTAGTGTCAATGTCCATGAGTTGAGTTGTTTTATTGCACTGTATAGCACTTGCAGAGCGTACTTCTGATTGACATACATGTAACCACTCCTCCTCTTGACGTAGTCTGGACACCGATGGTGTGTTTCCTTTCCGGAACAGGGAACGTTAACTTAATTTAGCTACATGTGGGATTACGACTATATTTTCACATATATTACAAATGTTTTATATATAAATTCAATTCTTTGTTTACCCAGACTCATACATTGTTCTCAGTTTGTTGTTTATGGTGACATAGAGTTTATAAAGAGCACATCTAATGTTTTTTTTAAAAGATGGCTTGTGAGCAAGACCATGAAGGTCTAAAGGCGTTAGCCTTGGATTAAATCTTTTTGATGACTACAGCTCTCCGAGTTTCTTTCTGTGTGGGATGATATAGACAGAAGACGGCGATGCAATTAAAGTGAGTCTTGCTCCCACTACTCTGCACCGGCTCCATTGGGTGGATGAGGCCAGAGGTTAGCAAGACAGCGGCAGGCTATATATCTATATATTCACTTAAAAAACCATAGGTTTCACACATGTTATAGTTAGCTGGGCATTTCACTCGTGAAAAACCATTGAAATGTCCACGTTATAGTTAGTGCAGGCAACTATAACTCACGCGACCGCAATCCTCTGCTGATGACGTCAGATATTACATCACTGATGACATATGTGTTTTTCTGAAAAAAAAATATTTGTAATATATGTATAGCTAAAAATTAATGGAAGAAGACATGGGTAAATAAGTGTCTAAATACAGTATTAGCATCAACAGAGGATTGCGGTCGCGTGAGTTATAGTTGCCTGCACCGTGCGCCCACGTTACGTAGTTCGCAGAATTTTTCCGTTTCTACCGTGCGCGTACGCTACGCGCACTCCGCGATTTTTCGTAAAAAACATGTAAATACATTTTTGCCCTTGGGGGTCCTTCTGGGACCCCCTGACCAAGGCTAGGGGGTCAGGAACTGTCCAGCTTGCCCCCTTTTCACGTTATCCACCTTTGTTTTTCACCCCCTCAGACTGCGAGAGACAAAATGGCGGCCGACACTTCCTGGTTTCGACCGATTCGAATGTTTACTAAGATCTAACAACCAATCAGAATCGCGCTCGCGCACGGCAGCGTGCGCGTACGGTAAGCTTACGGTACGCGCTCGGAGTGCGCCTATAGATATATATATTGATTTAAATGCTATTTTCTCAGGAAATACTGAACAGATTTACACCAGACCTGCAAAAGGCACATCCCTGACCTGAGGACTACCTCTCAAATTTCAAGTAATTCTGTTCAGCCGTTCGGGCTGCAGCTTGGACTAAAGGTCCTATGGAAAAATGCATGGGGAAAACGTGTTTTGGGACCCCCCCTTTTTCTCAGCCCCCGCTTCACGAATCCCTCCGAGACTTTCAGGGAAGGAGCAGAGCAGAGCGCCCCACCTATTTTGAAAATTTCACGAGGATTCGTCAATCGGCGCCAAAGTTATTCAAAATAGAATGTTGCGGATTTCCTATGGAAACACGGTCCTAACTATAACTATCTACTGGCGACCGCCAGTAGATAATATATATAATATCAATAGATAGATATTAAAAGGGGAGATGGGCAGTGCAGCTCCCTTCCTCATGCCTATTATGGCCCTGGGATCCCATCCTCCACAGCCAAATATATTTTAAAGAGAAGGTGGGCTGATGGGCCCCCCTCCCTGAGCCACTTTAGGCCCTTAGTACCCTATCCCCCAGGGCAGTTTTTTGTTAAAAAAAGGGGAGTGGGACTACTACATGTAACTGTGTGTATCAGCATGTGAGTGGGTGTCTGAGCAACTGTTAGGATGTGTAAGTGTATGGCTACGTTAGTGGCTGTGAGAGTAGTGTGTATTGGTGAGTGAGTGGGTGTGTGAGTGGCTGTATGGGTGATTGAGTAGCTGTGTGAGTGGCTGTATGGGTGAGTGACTGCATGTCTAAGTGGCTGTATGGGTGAGTCAGATGGTGTGTGCATCTCTATGAATGAGTGAGCGGGCATGTCAGTGGCTGTATGGGTGAGTGAGTGAGTATGAGAGTACTTGTATGGGTGGGTGTGCACTTGTGTCAGTGACTGTTTAGGTGGGCAAGTACATGTGTTACTATCTGTATGAGTAAGTGACTGGATGTGTGAGTATCTATTTGGATTAGTGAGAGGTTGTGTTAGTGCTTGCATGGGTGTGTGAGTAGGTGTGAGTAGCTATATGGGTGAGAGACTCACTATCTTAGTGGCTGTATGTCTGTATGATTGGGTGTGTGAGTGGCTGGATTGGTGAGTGAGTGGGTGTATGAGTGGGTGTATGGGTGTGTGAGTGGCTCTGCCAGTGGCTGTATGGGAGAATAAGTGAGGGTATGAATAGCTATATGGGTGTGTGAGTGGTTGTGTAAGGGGCTGTAAGAGTGAGTGAATGGATGTACGAGTGCTTCTATGAATGAGTGAGTTGGTGTGTGAGTACTTGTATGAGTCCGTGAATGTGTATGTGAGCAGTTGTGTGGGTGTGTGAGTGGTTGTATGGGAGGTTGTATGTGACTTTGAGTGGGGATGTGAGTGGTTTTGTGGATGATGTCATCAGTGATGTCATTTGAGATGTCATCAGTAATGTCATGAGTGATTTCACTGACCATGTCATCAGTGATGAATTATGTGAGGTCATAAGCAGTGCATTGCCGAAAGGTATAGTTAACTCAGGAACCATTAACTGCTGAATTTCACTGGTTTTCTACATGTGAAACCTGAGCCTAACTGTAACGTCCACATAACACTTGTTACACATTCATCAAACAGGATTACAGTATGGCTATTTTATCAAAGTTGCCAGGTCAGAATGAGTGAAGAACTTCAATGGCAGAGCTAGATTGGAAAGAAAACAGCACGTGACAATGTTAGGAACCAGGGGGAACAGGGAAGGCAGAAGATTGAGCATAATGAAAAGAAAATTGGCACAAGAGACTTCATTTGAAGCTTATGGCTTTGTGCAAAGCTGTCTTTACTGTTCACGTAACTTGCTGACATGTTGTGACATTATTGTAAAGAGTTCTAAAAGCTAAAGAGCTGGAAAGGAAGCAGTACCAACAGAAAGAATGATAAGCTATCAGCAACTTTTTTTCATTCCCTGAAAGACTTAACATTTTACACGGCACATTTTTATGCTGTGGATAAATCATGTTTTTAAAGTAAGCGGCCTGCAAAGGAATGGAAAATATGAGCACTGTACCAAGGATCGGATCGAAACCCTTTCCCTCACATCTACATTGAGGTTTAAACAAAAAACTATGAATGCTGGGAATTCGACAGAATCACATTCCATGTCTGTCATTTTGAATCTAAGGGCCTCATTTACTTGCAGCTTGCGCCACGGAGTGTCACTTTTATTGATATTCCAGCAGCAAAAGCCTCTCAATCATATCTATGAGGCCACGTAAGCCACTCTGCATGGCTTTGCATGGCCTAATAGATATGGAGTAAGACAAAGCAGTGCAAGTCACTGCGCTGCCTTACTCTTCATCATGGAGGCATTCCATGAGCATTGCGGTGAGTTTTTCCATGCAACACCCATTGACTTTGACCCTGTCCCAGATTTACAAGAGCATGTAACCCTGGGTTAGCGTCAAAACCTGACACCTCCCCAGAGCATACGTAACAAGCCTGCTTTTTTCCCTTTTTCCATGTGTGATGCATTCTGCAGCACACATAGACAGAGAAAAACACCTCTCTGGGTTGTTTTGTGCAGGAAGGTGTTCCTTCCTGCACAAAACAATCCTGCATGCAAAGCAGACACATTTACACCATGGAGCACGGTTGCCTGAATTGGTGCTAAGCAGCAAATTGTACACCTGTGTCAGGGGAAAGGACAGGAATGCATCATAGTTCATAAATATTGTGCATTCCTGCCCTTTCACATTGGCGTAGGGCAGCGCTGCAAGAAGACTTGTAGCACTGCCCTATGCTAATTCCTTGATAAAGAGCCCCTAAGTTCTCTGCCTACCTTTTATCTGATCAGCTTCCTCATCAGAATCCTAGGCAACTAGTTGAGTTTGTGGAACCGATGCAGAACGTCTTCATGGGCAACCTTGGTGTTGCGGATCATTTGTATGTGATCACTCTACTTTTCTTTGCCTCCTACTACATTGAAGAAGAACCTGGCTATTTAGCATGACCTTCTGCAGGTCACTCGTTGCATCTTCCAGCTTAACCTCTACCAGCATTGGCTTTCTCACCTGCATCAGCGTGCAACGCTACATAGGGAATTTCCATCTAAAGAAAATGTTGGGCCAGTTCCAGAAGCTGAGTCACTCTTTCACTGACAGGGGATGTGGCCTGCCAAGATGACTAACTAGACTACTTTTTTGACTGCTCCTGCAGCTGAGCTATAAATCCTTAATGATCCTTCAATTTCCTGTGTAAACTGCAGGTTTTACCTATTGTTGAGCCGCCCTCAATTGCCAGTGATTTTCTGGGGGCACTGGAGGTATCTCGCAGAGACTGCTGGGCACCAAAATGCAGCTGGCCTGGATGCTTGTGCTGGGTGTGGAGTTCCGGCTTGGCTCTGCATCGGTCTGTGCCGGCATCTGGAGCCTCTATAGCCTGAGGAGACAGGAGAGCAAGGTGGAGGGAGTCTGGCAGGGTGGCTGCCAGTGCCGGACTGGCCATAGTGGACACTGGGCATTTCCCCGGTGGGCCACCAGGGTGGGGGCCAGTTTTGGGCCCCTGGGCTGCCATTTTTGTTACAAGGCCATTTTTCCAGCATAGCTGCAATATCGGCACCTGTAACAAAATCGTTCGAAACCGCCCCAGGCATATAGTTCGGCTGCAGACACCCCCCCTCCGGGGGGCCGGCCGAGCACTTTGCCAAAGCCGGTTGTGGTCCCCAGTCCAGCCATGGTGGCTGCTCACGTCACCCAAAAGCAGACTCAGCGGACTTCTCCGAGGGCCCGTCCACGAGCACTTCTGCCAGAGATTCACCAGTAACGCGGTGTGCAGGCCACAGAACTGTGGATTACTGCGGGTTGGCATATCTGAGGCCTCCCCCATTGGGACCCATCACCAGCACTGTGCAGACTGGTGCGACTGCAGTGATCGAGTGGCCTACTCCTGGGGATACAAATATCTTTTACTGATAGGCACGGGTGTGAGAAGCCGCGACTGAGGCCTGCCCTGTACCCGCAGTCTATGAGAGGCTGCAACATTGAGGAGCCCGTAGCCAATCACCATGAAATAATGTACCCCCCTGCAGCATCACTGAGACACTGGCGGCCTGAGCTACATGTGGGATTATGACTATATTTTCACATATATTATGAATGTTTTACAGGTATGAAATGTTCTATATATAAATTCAATTATTTGTATACCCAGACTCATATATTGTTCTCAGTTTGTTGTTTATGTTTATGGTGACAAAGAGTTTAAAAAGAGCACATCTAATGTTTTTTTTAAAACATGGCTTGTAAGCAAGACCATGAAGGTTGAAAGGCTTCAGCCTTGGATTAAATCTTTTTAATGACTACAATGCCTCAAGTTTCTTTCTGTGTGGGATGATATACACACAAGACGGCAATTCATTTAAAGTGGGTCTTGCTCCCACTACTCTGCACTGGCTCGATTGGGTGGATGAGACCAGAGGTTAGCAAGACAGTGGCATGCTATGTATCTATATATATATATATAATATCGATAGATAGATATTAAAAGGGGAAATGGGCAATGCAGCCCCTTTCCTCATGCCTATTATCGCCCTGGGATCCCATCCTCCACGGCCAAATATATTTTAAAGGGAAGGTGGGCTGATGGGCCCCCCTCCCTGAGCCACTTTAGGCCCTGAGTACCCTATCCCCCAGGACAGTTTTTTTATTAAAAAAGGGGGAGTGGGACTACTACATGTAACTGTGTGTATCAGTATGTGAGTGGGTGTCTGAGCAACTGTTAAGATGTGTAAGTGTATGGCTACGTTAGTGGCTGTGAGAGTAGCTGTATTGGTGAGTGAGTGGGTGTGTGAGCGGCTGTATGGGTGACTGAGTAGCTGTGTGAGTGGCTGTATGGGTGAGTAACTGCATGTCTAAGTGGCTGTATGGGTGAGTGAGAGGGTGTGTGAGTCTCTATGGATGAGTGAGTGGGCATTTCAGTGGCTGTATGGGTGAGTGAGTATGAGAGTACTTGTATGGGTGAGTGTGCACTTGTGTCAGTGACTGTTTAGGTGGGCGAGTACATATGTTACTATCTGTATGAGTAATTGACTGAATGTGTGAGTATCTATATGGGTTAGTGAGAGGTTGTGTTAGTGCTTGCATGGGTGTGTGAGTAGATGTGTGTAGCTCTATGGATGACAGACTCACTATCTGAGTGGCTGTATGTCTGTATGACTGGGTGTGTGAGTGGCTGGATTGGTGAGTGAGTGGGTGTATGAGTGGGTGTATGGGTGTGTGAGTGGCCCTGCCAGTGGCTGTATGGGAGAATAAGTGAGGGTATGAATAGCTATATGGGTGTGTGAGTGGTTGTGTAAGAGGCTGTAAGAGTGAGTGAATGGATGTATGAGTGCCTCTATGAATGAGTGAGCTGGTGTGTGAGTACTTGTATGAGTCTGTGAATGTGTAGGTGAGCAGTTGTGTGGGTGTGTGAGTGGTTGTATGAGAGGTTGTATGTGGTTTTGAGTGGGGATGTGAGTGGTTTTGTGGATGATGTCATCAGTGATGTCATTTGAGATGTCATCAGTAATGTCACGAGTGAGGTCACTGACCATGTCATCAGTGATGTGATATGTGAGGTCATAAGCAGTGCATTGCCGAAAGGTATAGCTAACTCAGGAAACCATGACTGCTGAATTTCACTGGTTTTCTACATGTGAAACCTGAGCCTAACTATAACGTCCACGTAACACGTGTTACACATTCATCAAACAGGATTACTGTATGGCTATTTTTTCGAAGTTGCCAGGTCAGAATGTGTGAAGCACTTCAATGGCAGAGCTAGATTGGGAAGAACACAACATGTGACAATGTTAGGACCCAGGGAGAACAGGGAAGGCAGAAGATTGAGCATAATGAAAAGAAAATTGGCACGAGAGACTTCATTTGAAGCTTATGGCTTTGTGCAAAGCTGTCTTTACTGTTCACGTAACTTGCTGACATGTTGTGACATTAATGTAAAGAGTTCTAAAAGCTAAACTAAAGAGTTGGAAAGGAAGCAGTACCAACATAAAGAATGATAAGCTATCAGCAACTTTTTTTCATTCCTTGAAAGACTCAACATTTTACACGGCACATTTTTATGCTGTGGATAAATCATGTATTTAAAGTAAGCGGCTTGCAAAGGAATGGAAAATAAGAGCACTGTACCAAGGATCGGATCAAAACCCTTTCTTTCACATCTACATTTAGGTTTGAATGAAAAATTATGAATGCTGGGAATTCGACAGAATCACATTCCATGTCTGTCATTTTGAATCTAAGGGCCTCATTTACTTGCAGCTTGCGCCACCAGTGTGTCACTTCTATTGATATTCCAGCAGAGAAAGCCTCTCAAATATATCTATGAGGCCACGCAAGCCACTCTGCATGGCTTTGCATGGCCTAACAGATATGGAGTACGACAAAGCAGTGTAAGTCACTGCGCTGCCTTACTCTTCATCATGGAGGCATTCCATGAGCATTGCGGTGGGTTATTGCATGCAACACCCATTGACTTTTACCCTGCCCCAGATTTACAAGAGCATGTAAGCCTGGGGCAGCGCCAAAACCTTACGCCACTCCAGAGCATACATAACAAGCCTGCTTTTTTCCCTTTTTACATGTGTGATGCATTCTGCAGCACACATAGACAGAGGAAAACACCTCTCTGGGTTGTTTTTGTGCAGGAAGCTGTTCCTTCCTGCACAAAAACAATCCTGCATGCAAAGCAGACACATTTGCACCATGGAGCAAGGTTGCCTGAATTGGTGCTAGGCAACAAATTGTGCACCTGTGCCGGGGGAAAGGACAGGAATGCATCATAGTTCATAAATACTGTGCATTCCTGCCCTTTCACATTGGTGTAGGGCTGTGCTGCAAGAAGACTTGTAGCACTGCCCTATTCTAATTCTTTGATAAAGAGCCCCTAAGTTCTCTGCCTCCTGTTTATCTGATCAGCTTCCTCCTCAGAATCCTAGGCAACTTGTTGAGTTTGTGGAACCGATGCAGAACGTCTTCATGTGCAACCTTGGTATTGTGGATCATTTGATTGTGATCACTCTGCTTTTCTCTGCCTACTACTACATTGAAGAAGAACCTTGCTATTTAGTATGACATTCTGCAGGTCACTCGTAGCATTTTGCAGCTCAACCTCTACCAGCATTGGCTTTCTCACCTGCATCAGCGTGCAATGCCACATAGGGAATTTCCATCTAATGAAAATGTTGGGCCAGTTCCAGAAGCTGAGTCACTCTTTCACTGACAGGGGTCGGTGCCTGCCAAGATGACTGACTAGACTGAGGTTTGGGGAACTGCTAGTTGTTCCGACTTAACTGCCGAGGAACATAGATTTGTAGGAAACTTCTCTGTATTCCCATCACTTCCCCACATTTTATATGTGATAGGGAATTGGGGTTGCATTTTATAGGGGATTTTATTCGTGCACGTCCAGCCCTTTTTTGGCTGGCGATTTGGAAAAACCCCGCCGCCATTCTGACTAAGGATATCATCGAGGATTGTCTACGCTGCGACAGGGGCTCGGCCATCCCCTGGTTATCAGGGGTGTCTAGCGTATTTCGCAGCGTGAACCTTGAAGATACCTTCCTAAAACCAACTACCACTGTGCTCCCCACTAAATGTGAACTTAAAAAAGCACTTTATATGTCATTTGATGCTGAAAGGGTAGTAAGGGAGTCTTTGAATCCTAGTGTCTGTGGATACCTAGCCCGTAATCTCACAATTTTTCCGACACCCAGTTATTTAACCCTCCCGCTGAGCCATTGGGAGCGTGGCCTTATATTTCGCCTTAGGGCAGGCACTATTAAATATGCACTTAGCTTTCCTTTATGGAATTTTAACGACCAATGTGTTGAGCCATGCCCTTGTGACTCCCAGAGCAGGCAAACAATTTTACATTTCTTATTTTTTTGTAAATTTTACATGAAGTACATTAAATGGTTTTTAACTCCATATTTTAAAAAACTAAAACCACTTAGCCTGGAACTTGCATTTTCAATGATTTTGTCCCTGGATGACGATGAACTTGTCTTTCGCGTGAGCTCTTTCCTAAAAACTGTGGTTCGTGCCCGGTTAACAATGTCCTAAAGTAATATGGTTTACTCCTCATGTGCAAAACAGTATTTTAGTGTCTAATTGCATGATTTTATAAATGTTTTGTCTTTTTTCTGTACTTTTATGGATTGTAATGATCCGAATAAAGTTTTCATTGATTGATTGATTGACTGAGTAGACTACTTTTTTGACTGCTCCCGCAGCGGAGCTATAAATCGTCAATGATCCTTCAATTTCCTGTGTAATCCGCAGGTTTTACCTATTGTTGAGCCACCCCCAATTGCCTGTGATTTTCTGGGGGCCCTGGAGGTATCTCGCAAAGACTGCTGGTGAAGCTGCAGGGCACCAAAATACAGCTGGCCTGGATGCTTGTGCTGGGTGTGGAGCTGCGGCTTGGCTCTGCTGTGGGTCTGTGCCGGCATCTGGAGCCTCTGTAGCCCGAGGACACAGGAGAGCAAGGTGGAGGGAGTCTGACAGGGTGGCTGCCAGCGCCGGACTGGCCATAGAGGACACTGGGCATTTCCCCGGTGGGCCGCAAGGTGGGGGCCAGTTTTGGGTCCCTGGGCAGCTGTTTTGTTACAAGCTGTTTTTGCAGCATAGCTGCAATATCGGCACCTGTAACAAAATCGGCAGAAACCAGCCCAGGCATAGAGTTCGGCCACACCCACAACCCCACCAGGGGGCCGGCCGAGCACTTTGCCAGGGCCGGTGGTTCCCAGTCTGGCCCTGGTGGCTGCTTACGGCACCCGAAAGCAGACTCAGCGGACTTCTCCGAGGGCCTGCCCACGAGCGCTTCTGCCTGAGATTCACCAATGACGCGGTATGTAGGCCACAGAACTGCAGATTACTGCAGAATGGCATATCGGAGGCCTCCCCCATTGGGACCCATCACCGGCACTGTGCAGACTGTGTGGCTTAATCCTGGGGATACAAATATCTTTTACCGATGGGCACGGGTGTGAGAAGCCGCAACTGAGGCCTGCCCTGCACCCGCAGTCTATGAGAGGCTGCAACATTGAGGAGCCCGTAGCCAATCACCATGAAATAATGTAACCCCCTGCAGCATCACTGAGAGACTGGCGGCCTGGGGGTCATGTTACTAACTTAAGCTGAGAGATAGTAGCAGTCCTGGGGGCACTGGCGAGATCGCTACCTCTAATGAGCCTTTGTTCATTAGCCCTGTGACAGCTATGCTGTACTTACAGATGTTGTCAATCAATCAAAGAGGATTTGTAGATTGCTACTTGTCATCCGTGAGGGTATCCAGGCTCTAGGGGGGGGGGGTGCTGCTGTTTTGGGCTATCCCATTGAAAAGCCATGTTTCAGTTTCTTTCTGAACTTCTGGAGGGTTTGGGCTGTTCAGAGTTGAAAAGGGAGGTTGTTCCAGTGTTTTGTAGTCAAGAGGGAGAAGGCGAGGCCACCGCTTCTGCTTCTGAGGAAGCAAGGAGTGTAGGCTACGTAGAGAGAAGAGGAGCTAGTTGTCTTGGGGGCTGATGGAAGTTTACTCAGTGAATGAAATATGCTGGGCCAGCATTGTGGAGGGCTTTGTTGGTGTGGGTGAGGAGTTTGAACCAGCACGGTTTGTTAACGGGGAACCAGTGCGGCGCTTTGAGGAGGGGGTTATGTGGGTTCTCCTCGGGAGGTAGAGGACGAGCCTTGCTGCTGCTGGGTGATGATCCCATTGTAGAGGGTGTTGCCTTAGTCTAGGTGACGTGAGCTTGGGCGATGGTGCTTCGGATATTGGTGTGGAGAAACTTGAAGATTTTCTTCAGAATGCAGAGGATGTGAAAGCATGCTGATGAGATGGAATTTACCTCTTTTCTGATTGAGAGCTTGCTGTCAAGTAAGATGTCCAGGTTTTTAGCATGTTTTGTTGGTGAGGGAGGGGGACAGAGTTTAGTTGGCCACCAGGTGTCATTCCAGGGGGAGGTGGTGCTTCTGAAGATGAGTACCTCTATTTTGTTGGTCTTGAGCTTGAGGTGCTTGCTCTGCATCCAACTAGCGATGTTGGTCATGCATCTGTGGAATTTAGCTTTGATGTTGTTGGGGTGTGAGGACAGGGATAGGATGAGCTGAGTGTCATTCGCATAGGATATGATGTTCATGTTATGTTATCTGACCAGGGTGGGTAATGTGCTCTGACGAGGGTGGCTAGCAGGGCCATGTAGGTGTTGAAGAGAGTTGGGCTTAAAGATAGTCCTTGCGGGACACCGCAGGCAATGTTCTTGGATGCCAAGGAGAATGGTGGAGGCAGATGCTCCGGGTTCTTCCTGTGAGAAAGGAAGTGATCCACTGGAGGGCTTTCAATTGGATACCCATCTGGTGGAGATCATGTAAGAGGGTGTAGTGAGACACTGTGTTGAAAGCTGCGGAGAGGTTGAGGAGGATATGGGCAGTGGTCTCTCCTTTGTCCATGAGGGCTCTGATGTCGTCTTTGATGGCTATAAGGGCTGTTTCCATGCTGTAGTTGGCGCAGAATCCTAACTGAGAGAGGTCAAGGAGTTTGTTGTTTTCCAGATGGTTGGTAAGTTGGATGTTTATTGCTTTTACCAGGACTTTGGCTGGGAAGAGGAGAATGGAGATTGGTCGGTAGTTTTTGAGATCTTCCGGGTCCGCAGAGTTTTTTTCTAGGAGAGGTCTGTCCGCCACCTGCTTCCAGACTGCTGGGAAGTATGCGGAGGTGATGGAGGCATTGAGGATAGTGGTGAGCCTTTGCTGATAGAGTTGATTCCCTTTTTGACCATATGAAGGGGGCAGGGGTCTCCCGGTGCTCCTGAGTGTATGGAGCTCATGATCATGGCAGTAGTCTGCATTGGGAGAGTCTTCCATGGAGTGATTGTTGTAGGGATGTGGTCTCTGTTAGTGGGGAGTATGCTAATGCTGTCTCGGGGTTGTTGGGGTCAAAGTGTTCATAGATGATTGTGATTTTGTTTTGTAATAAATCTGAGAGGGAGTCGCTGAGGTCCTGGAAGGGTGTGATGATGTTTTCTGTCACTGTGGTGTTGAAGAACTTGATGATGCAGAAAAGTTCCATGCTGTAGTTAGAGCTGGCTTCAAGGCAGGTTTTGAGGGCATCTTTTGTGGTGTTTTTTTAGTTGAGAGTCATAGTTGTTTCATGCTAGTTTGAATTTTTCTCTGTTGGAGGGAGGTCTTGCTGGTGCGCCAGATCCTTTCCAATTATTTGCAGTTGCGTTTTGAGTTTAGGAGTTCGTCTGTGAACCAGTTAGAGTGGTGGTGGGACTGTCATGTTTGGAAGGTTTGAAGGGGGCAACTTTGTGGCTGCAATTGGTAATCCAAGTGTTGAAGCTTCATCTGGGTTGGGAGAGGAGTGCAGTAGAGACATGTTGAGGGTGTGAGTCCAGAGGTCCTCTGTTACCTTACTCCAGCTCCTGTAAGGGATACTGGAGGGGCTATTAGGAGGATTTATTGTGGAGGAGATGTAGAAGTGTACTATTGAATGGTCAGACCAGGTGACCTTGCTGGCGTGGCAGTACCTGACCCTGCTGCTGGCAGAGATTAAGGGGTCCAGTGTGTGTCCGGCGATGTGTGTGGGGTCGGAGACTAGCTGGGAGAGACAGAGGATGTCCATGATTTCAAGGAGGTTGAAAGAATTGTCGTCTAGGTGGAAGTTAAGGTTCCCTAGGATGAGAAAGTCTTTAGAGTGGATGGCTAGGTGAGTGATAAAGTCTGAGATGGACTCGCAGAAGGTGGGGAGGGGTCCGGGGGGTCTGTAGGTGAGGGTATCTCCGAATGTGGTTTTGCGATTTGTTTTGATCTGGAAATTGAAGTGTTCCATGTATGCTGTGTTGCCTGTGAGTCTGGGCTGCGGGGACCCTTGGAGGTCAGAGGGCATCCTGTCATCTGGACGATCTGGAGGAAGCGTTGAAAGTGGAGAGCTTGCAAGAGTCACAAAAGGTGACGGATTTCCCTTGTTGACCATGAACCGATGGCAGAATCAAATTGTGAGGTGCTGTCAAGGCTGACTGATGTTGGACTGCATTTGAACAAATGAGATGGGGCTGAATAGTTATGGACGGGTGAGACTGTGTGGGAGACGACACAAGTCCACCCGCGATCACTCCTAGCCACCAGGTGACACTAGGCCCTGGAGACTGGCACAGTGATTGAGGGAGGGATAAGCTGATTGAATGTGTCAGCACATATGGGGGTACTGGCTACTGTCTGAGACCCCTGTGCACTGTTGACCTGGGGAAAGGACAAAGGGGTGAAACCTGCTTCAACCAATAGAATTGGCCAGTATAGGGTGTCAACACCAGAGACACAC
Organism: Triturus cristatus; assembly: GCF_964204655.1. Lineage (NCBI taxonomy): Eukaryota > Metazoa > Chordata > Amphibia > Caudata > Salamandridae > Triturus > Triturus cristatus. Next base: position 1,547,763,712 of record NC_140590.1, read on the forward strand.
CTGATAAGCTTGGATGGAGAGCAATCCACAGATGTGACAATTCAGGGACTCACGGCTGTGGAACTCCTGGCAGCAATGCAGGGCTTTTGTGTTATGCTCGAGGGAAAGATGGACACAGGGGCTAAGGAAATAAACCACATGCAACTGGATCTGCGAATGTTGTGGACCGAAGCAAGGTGGTAGAAGATGATATGAATTCTCTCAAAAAGGATGTCAGGGCACTGAGAGCTGCAGTGGAGGGCTGAAATGGAGTGCCTGGTTTCCATGGAAGGCTGGTCACGGCAAAATAATCTCTACTTGGCAGGCTTTCCAGAGCAGGCAGAGGGCCCCTGGGTCAGAGCTCTTTTTTCACTGATGCATAACCAAGACTCTTTAACCTCCGAAACTGTCCAATTTCTTTACGGGGCAAGGTACCACAGAGCATTGCTTCCAGCATGCGCCAACTAGCCCTGATTGCTTATCTTTTCAGCTACAGTGACCACAATGCTATCCTGCAATATGTGCACACATGCAGTACCCCCAGGTAGAAGGACAAGCACATTTTCATCTACCCTGATTACACTTGCAGAGTTCAGGCTATGTGCAATAACCTTTTGGCAGTGAAAAGGAGACTGGAAGACCTTGATATTAAATGCAGCTTGCTGTTACCTGCTAAGCTGCGAGTCCAATACAATGGCCATGTGCACTTTTACGGATCTCCACAAGGGGTGACATACTGGTTAGAGATGCTGGGTTGGAACAATACTGCTGATACCTGGAGGAGACATGAGTCACAGGTGGATGCAGTTTGGCACTTGGCCCGTACTAGAAGGACACCGTTGGAGTCCTTGGAGGGGAGCGGTGGCCCTAGCTGTGAATTGCATCCTTGTTTGCCCAGAGTGCACCTTGAGGTCCGAAGTGCTGAGATCACTGGATCAGACTACTTTCTTGCAGATTCGACTGGTACAAGACACACTGATGCTGGCTACATTGCCGGCCAGCTGAGAGACACCTGATGTGACACCCGTGGGAGGGGTGCATCTTGATCCCCCATGGATGAAGACTTTGAGACGGGGGAAACTCCCCTGTATGGATTGTTTCTACCACCATCCTGATGAATGAAGGGCTGTGGAGACCAGTGGCGCCATAGTACAGATGGTGCTACAATCACAAAACTGTAATGTTAACTCTTTATAATATGTTGCTCTCTGTACTTTGAGGGGCCACCAGGAGGTGGTCTGACTGCCTGATACTATTTCTGGGAAACACGTGAGACTTGTTGGGTTTGACTACTCTGTAACGGAAGGCGACTGGGTGCCTGTCATCTTCTGGGCCTGCTGAGCGCCTGTTTGAGGCTTGCAGATTGGAGGTGTCACGGCTGTTCGGCCTGTATAACACTTAGTACCTACTACTTGTCTCTGTGGATTAAAAAGAGGAAGGGGAGAGGGGCTGTTGGGCGCTGATTAGCGTCCTTCTGGCTGTTAGTTGATCTGGAGGGAGTTCTGTATATTCTGTCTGTGGGATGGAGGTGGATGGGGATGAATTGGGTGTTGTTGAATACAGATTTTGTTGTTTTTGTTTGCTTGGGGAAAACTGCTCTTTATGCTCCTGTCCCTCAGGTTCTACCATTAGTGCTGTCACGGTCCAATGGGAGGGTCATGTGTTTGGGTTCGGTGAATCATGCTGGGTCTTGGAATTGACTACACGTTCCTTATGTGGAACGTCAGGGAGATGAACAGTCCTGCAAAATGCCATAAGATTCTGGCTTAACTTAAGCGATATAGGATATCAATCTCTTTCCTGCAGGAAATCCACCTGTAGGGGGACTGTATTACTGTTCTACCCTGGAGATGGAGGGGGTCAAATGTATGCAATCTCGTATTCTGGCTTTGCCCAAGGGACCCTTATTTAGAGGGCTCCTGGTGCCCCGTTCCAAAAACTGTGTGTGTGTGTGTCTGGACCCCGACGGGGGATATGTCATCCTGTATGTCACACTGGATGCCTACCCCTTCTGCCTAGTCAATGTGTACGCCCCGAATGTAGATAGTGGTATCTTCTTTGGGGGGTTTTGACAGTGATGCTGGGATTTCTGCCGGTAGAATGGATGGTTCCTGGGGACTGTAACTGTGTTCTGGACAGGGATATGGCTAGATCCCCCTCGCATCAGGGCACTAAACCTACCTAACTGATGCCCTGAAACAAATAATGAGGGGTATGGGGTTTGTGGATGTTTGGAGGGCTCAGCACCCGCAGGCTCACACATATTCCTGTTATATGCTCACGGAAGATACCCAAAGTAGACTGTACTATTTCTTTACACAGTCAGAGGCCACAAAGAGTGTATCAGATATGACGTACTTGGACAGATATTTTGGATCACTCACCCTTACTTTTGACTTATTCTCTAACCAGACAAGCACCCCGGGTCCCACTGTGGAGAATGCGGGCAAAGTCCCACACTGACCCGGTCTATAGGGGAGCGATAGTAGATGCCCTGACTGACTTTTTTATCCTTCACTCAGAGAGCAACCAGTATACACCGACAGAGTGGGATACTCTGAAATTGGTGCTAAGGGGAGTGGGCATAGCACCTCCAATGGTATCCGTCACACACTGGAGAGGGACGTAACACTGCAGGAGACTAAGCTAGCGACCCTGGAGAGGGTGCTGCCACATGACCTAGTGGTGTTTTGGCATTGAGTTATACTAAGAAGCAGGTGCCCTTCTTATGTAACAGCCTTGAAAAACATACACAGCTTACCTATTGACAGCGTCTCCATATGGAAGGAGATTAGGTGGGCAGGGTATTAGCAAAAAGAGTACAACAGGAATGTCACACTGACCCTATACTAACCCTGGGCGGAAAACTACGCTATGCTCACGGAGTGTGCGTAGCGAGCACAACAACGCGCTACGCGCATCGCACATAGCACAGTGCAAAAACGCGTAGCGTAGCGGGCATTTTTTGCTCGCTCGCGGTCCTCAACGGCAAGTTGGCAACCGCAAGCGAGCAAATCAACATCCCGGTGAGACTTTTTCCTCATTCGCGATGGGCAACATCAAGTTGCCGATCGCGAGCGTGGAAAATAAACCTCCCGGCGAGATTCTCAACGTGGGGAGGTCAGGTTTATCATTGCGAGTGGTCGCGTATGCTTGCGACCGCTCGCGATGAGAAACTACCAGTCCGCATTGAGAAAGCTGCTGCTCGAGTACAAATCTATTTGAGCGGCAGAAAACGACCGCTTGCACTGTGCATGATGCCTTTCGCAATGATTGCACAGTGCGGACAAGCATCCGGCACTGTGCAATCATTGCGAACAGCATTTCCCTTCTGCACTACGCAGTTCGCGTAGCTAAGCGTAGTGCAAAGGGCACTTTGCGTAGCATAGCGTACCACGACTAAGCGAGCTACGCCAAGGGTTACCCTATACTATGTATCAGGGGCCCTACGGGATGGGAGGTTTACAAACAACAAGGCATCAATGCGACCCTGGTGCACCATCTCCAGGAGGTGTATGAGTCACCGGGTGCTACTCCAGTTTCTGAGGTGGTGGCCTATCATGACCTATTGCCATTGCAGTGGCTAGAGGAACCTGAATGGGCAGAGCTAGAGGTCCTCTCCCAAGCAAGAGATATTGCTGGTTATAGACTCCCTCAAAATGGCTAAGGCACTGGATGGGGATGGATTGCCTGCAGAACTCTACTGGATACTACCAGAGACAATTGCAGATAGACTACTTCTGATATATCAGGAGGCCCAGGAGCGGGGGGTGCTCCCTGCGTCCATGCGAGAGTGCCTAAGTGTGCTTCTACCCAAACCGGGGGAAGGACCCATTAGACGCGGCCTCCTACAGCCCTCTGTCCCTTCTGAATGTGTTCCAAAAAATACAAGGGCACATCTTGGTGAGATGTTTACTTTGCCACCTGCCAAAGTTGGTTCATCCCGACCAGTCTAGATTTGTACCACGCAGAAACACTCTGTACAACCGGCAGGGGCTAGTGCATGTCCTCCATGCTCACTGTCTATATCAAGACCAATATGCTGTTGCCTTTCTTGATATAGAGAAGGCATTTTGATTCAATCACCTGGGAATATGTATGGTAAGTTCTTGACATAATGGGACTGGGTCCCAAATACATAGCATGCTCTACACTCAGCCAATAGCACTGGTGCGCGACGGCCGCCTAGTGTTGGATGTGAGAAGATTACAGAGGAGAACCAGACAGGGCTGTCTTCTGTCCACCTTGCTATTTGCCTTAGCAATGGAGCCGGTGGCGTGCAGGCAACGTCAAGTGTTACACAGATGGGGAATACAAGTGGGATGCATGATCCATGATTTGTCCCAGTATGCAGACAACACCATGATATGCTTGGCCCAACCAGTCATTTGGGCACAGATCCTCCTTAATGTGATGAGGGAATTTGAAGAACTCTCTGGCCTCCATGTTAACCAATTGGAGTATGCATTGTCCCCGCTGGGAGAGCTGAAAGGGCTTGAGGCTACCCGACTACCTGAGGTGGGGATCCCTTGGAGTATGGACAAGGTATTCTACACTGCCATGTACATAGTGCATGGGGTACAACAGGCCAATGCATTAAATATGGGGTGCATGCTTGGCAGGCTTCAGCTAGCCATTAAATTCTGGAATACTCTTAAGTTCTCCTTGATGGGCAATATTGCCTTAACCAAAATAGGCATATTGCCCTGGTGCCTTTATGTCCTACAGGGAATTATGTATTAAATCCCCTGGAGCATTTTCCAGGAGATGGTCAAACTCCAAGTGGACTTACTGTGGGCTGGGAAGTGGTGCCGGGTTGGATTGGCCACACTGAGGTCGGAATGGGCTAGAGGGCGGAAGGAGGTGCCTGATCTTAAACTCTACTACCTTGGATCCCATTTTCAACATGCTGTACATTGGTTCGACGAGGAATCCAACTGGGAGAAATCCCTACCGGAAGGTACCACTGGGGCTAAAGAACTGGGGTCCCTACTCCTGTGTGGAAGCAGAATGCCTGCATCAATGCTGCATATCTTGAGACTGGTGTGCAAACTATGGGAGCAGATGGTGCGAGTGGTACATATGTAGGGTACCCCATGTGCCAGAACCAAAGGCAGGGCACATACAGCCATTCGCACAAATAGCTCATACCATATCCAGCTGGCGAGAGTGGGGGCTGTATCACTTTACATGTTCTATACCTATTGAGCCTATTCATTACATTACAGGAGGAAGCTGATGCTTTTAATTTGGGCCTTGGTCAGTATTTCCAACATGCTAAAATTGCAGCTATGGCTGGGGTGATATGGCCTGGGTTCCCAGTAAGGGTGGGCTTAAGAGTACTTCTACGTGGAATTCCAAGAAGTTTTCCACAATTCCAATGGACTCCCAATTAAACAGAAACCTCATATACTTTTGGTAAAATAACAAGTATCTCTGTCTTTACATGCTAAAATGCATATAGCCATTTCACAAAAGTGAAAATAAAAATTTAACAAGCAGTGAGAGAGGTGAGGATTTTGGGATACTCCCTAACCTAGGGAGAGAACCAAGCAGATGCCTTGAAAACACAGCTCGCATCTTGCTTAACGATTCGGTGGTGGTCCCATCCTCTTAGGACCACCCTAAGAACAGTTATGGGCAAAAATACAATTCCAACCAAAGGCCCTGCAAAGCATTATGGGATGAGATTAGCAGTGGGCAGTGAATATTATAGTATCCAATTTCAAAATAATTCTACAAAGAGCTGTAGTTCAACTAGTCCTTACTAGGTGTCCCTCATGAGTCAAATGCAAAAGCATTGAAATTATTACATCAAGCTGCAGTTCCACTAGCCGTTAATAGGTGTCCCTCATGAGTCAAATGCAAAAGCAAGTGAGCCATGATTCATGACCTTACTGGTGGACCTTCCTCTGCCCCCTCGAACGTGGAGAGTAATGGAGAGAGAAACTCTACTCAGACTTAGTCACTCTGATATAATGAAGATCCTGTTAAATGGTTACGTACTGGCATTGGGATCTAGACTCACACTAGATTGTGTAAAGAGTGGGGCACGGGAGGAGGGGTGCTCAGTGTAATTTTTGCTTATTGGACTTGAGCGACAGTTGTAGTTCTGCATTCTGTAAGATTTGGTTTAAAAATCTGTGATGTTGCCTCTGAGGTGGCATTGTATGATGTTTAAATGTCAACATATATATTAAAAATAAACTCTCACCGTCAGCGCTGTTGTATGGATTTGGGTGATCATGCAGATTTTATTTGACTTGCTGTTCATTAAAACGGGCAATGCCTCTCACTGATACGATTCCACTAACAACAAAAACCTGAGCGGCTATGACTAGATGGTTATGGTAATAGGCATTCTAATTCCTTTTTTGGTAATTATTGTTGGTTGTTATTCCCATGTGCTTGTAGTTTTGCAGAAAAATGAGAATTTAAACTCTGTGTTATAAGAAAGAAGCATACAATTGGTGATCATTGTCATGGTTTTATTTTCGAAATCTTGTTCGTTCAGCAGGTTGTTGCAACTTTAAGGAACATGCACTCATACTTTGAAGAACATCTACGCCACATACTAAGTGACCTGCGATCTGGCCAGTATGAACAGTGCCATTAATCCCCTAGTGTGCCTAGAGACCAGTGAGGACTCTGGGCCTCATTTACAAGGCCATTGTGCCACCAGTGCGTTACTTTTTTTGATGCACTGGTGGCGCAGTGTTCCTGCCCATATTTACAAGGCCACGTAAAGTCACTCTGCGTGACTTTCTATGACCTTGTAAATATGGATCCCTTTCACACGTTCCATAGGTGATGCTTTGGGCGTTCCCACGCAACATCCATGGAACCTGACACATTCCCAGATTTACAAAGTTTTGGAAAGCTGGGAATGCATCACAAGGAAGAGCCGCAACGAGAATACATATCTTTTCTGCTTCCTATGTGTGCTGCTTTTTCTGCATAGAAAGAGGAAAATGCCATCCATGATTGTTTCTGCACCTTCCTAGGCAAAAACAACAATTCCCGTAATGCAGGCACCCTTGCAATATGATGCAAGGGTGCCTGCACTGGCGCATGGCAGCCAAGTGTGCACCAGCACAGGGGAAAGCACATGGACGCATCACGTTGTTAATACAATGCATCCCTGTGCTTTTAAAATGAGGCAGCTCAGTGCAGCAAAATGGCTTGAGGCGCCACACTGCGTCATTTTTTTGTAAAGGAGGCACACATTTCCCAAACTCGAAAAGTTCAGATGAGATCCTGGCAAACATGTCTCTTTCTCAAAATGAGATAGGTGAAATATTTTTCAGAAAGGATTACAATGAAGGCATTTGCTGTTGATAAACAACTTGATATTTTGTATAAGGAATAATTTGTCAGGAAATTTGTATAACTTAGCTGCCCTTTTCTGTAACAATACTTGAAGAGTACCTTGGATTGGATATAGAGCACACCAAACTCTTTTTTCCCATGCTTCCACAAAAGAGCATTCTGAATTACCAAGGAGGTGAAGGACATTTCTGAAAATGAACAGTTCAGAAATCATGTGATGGAAACCAAAGACAGCCACAAGTAATGCAGACCATGGATTTTGAGTATCAAATTTGTGCAGTCACAACAAAGTATATCCACCTCCTTCCCTTGGTCATCCCTCACTCCTATCGCTAATACCAGTGTTCTGTTAATCAGCACAGTTGGCGTGCAACTCATTGTTTATTGCATATTATTGGGGCAGGATGTATAGCATCCTTACCAATGTCCACAGGTAACATATATGTACGCAAGCACATACAATGTTACCATATCCTATTGTACGCATGGCGCTCCTCGAAGTGCAATGCTGGTCAGATAAAAACAACTAAATGATTTCAGGGACAGTTATTCTTTAAATCATGACATTTAAGACAGTAAATGAAAACTGTATTGCTAATGTTCTTACTTCTGAATCACCCAAATATATTTAAAAAAAAACAGCTGGATGTGAAGCAAATACCTAAATCTCATGTAGATTTTTTATCTGTGTAATGTGCCTTTTGTGATTGCCTTCTCAAACTATTCATACAAACATGCATATTTCTAAACGTTTTATTACCATAGGCAAATTTTGAAAGTTGAAATTGACTTTCGAGGAGATGAGAAGTAGGCCAAAAACATGACCTGGCTGTAGGGGATCTCTTAGAAGCCTGTTCAGCGGGTCGAGGAAGTTGGGGTGCGTAGAGAAGTGATGGGAATTTAACTTGTTATTGCGGTTATTGCACGTCTCCCTTAACAGAAAACTATATAATGCGCTCCATGTTGCTGCTCCCTCCCCCAGTAACTTCCCATTTTTGTTCGCCTTGTACGTAACGATAACTTTGCTGTGTGTCTATGGCCCTAACACTGACGTTTTCCTCTCCCTGTGACATCAGCTGCTGGGACTAAGCTGTTATACGGTAATATGGGGAGGAGACTTCTATATGTTACTGCAATCTCAATCTGACTGTAGACCCTATCCGCTTGCTGCTGCACAGTTACATATCATTGTGTCAGATCACAATCTGGTTGACATATGTCGGGAGAGACACCCAGGGAGACTCGAGAGCAGGACTGGACTGGCCGTATGGGCACCTGGCGTTTCCCCGATGGGCTGGCACGGTGGGGGCCAGTTTTGAACCCCAGGTTGGCAATTCTTGGTACCGTGGGCCAGTTTTGCAGCATAGCTCTAATATTGGCCCGCTGTAACAAAAGCTGCAACGGTGAGAAGGGAGGGGTGCTTCCAACTAGCGAGCTGTTTCCCTGGGTCAGTTTCGGTTCCCAGTCTGGCCGTGCTCGAGAGCATATGCTTCACGATCTCACATAATGCATGGTTACAATAATTATTGATTGATAGCTAAGTATGTCACTGCCTTGACTCATCATACTGAACACTTGCCTTGAACACTTTTAGATCACTCTCAGATAGTGCTTTCTCTGAGTGCTTGCTCTGAATTTGGCAGGAAGTCATGCCTTACCATGGAGACTTCCTCTGAATGCTCTAAGAGATCCTATCTTCAACTCTGAAACAAAAACTGCCAATACAGAATATTTCTTTCACAATGTGCACTCAATTTGCGGGTGTGCTATCAATGGTATTTATAGCCTATCTTTGCAGAATCTACATGCCCGAAAAGCTGGGAGCCCTCCGTCCCCTGTGATCTCAGGGCCTGTCTTTTTCCAGAGGTTGAGTTTTAGAAGTAGCTTCCCAAACTATTTGTTTGCAGGAGTTAGATACCAATGCTTGCCCTCTTACATAGGGGTTTCAGCTTTTCACTCAACATTCTGCTCTTAAAAATCTGATATATACAGGAGAAATAAAACAGGGGTGAAAGAGCAGCTCTACTCCACTCCCAACAATGTGGTTTGAAGGGGATTTGGTTTCACACCACTTGAACCTAGAGGCACACTGCATGAAGAATCTTCCTAGAGCCTTGACGCGCACCGATTGAAGTATCTTGCTATATCCTAGACACACAGTTATCTTCCTATACCCTAGATGCACACTGCATGAAGTATCATCCTATACCTTAGACGCACACTGCATGAAGTAACGTCCTAGAACCTAATGCACTCTGCATGAAATAATTTCCTAGAGCCTAGGCACACACTGCATAAAGTATCTTCCTACATTAGTTTAGTCAGAGCCAAGAGACCTTCACCCAAACCCACAATGACCAACTGTATCCATGTTATTGACCTCTTTACAGAATCTAAATCAAGAGCAAAGCCGAAGAGGCAATGAACCCTCCTCAATGATTAAATTGTACATATTTTTCAATCAGTGTTTTTAAAATTAGGCACTTACCAAATGTAGACCAACAGTTTAAAAAACATACATTCAATAGAACTATATTCAGCACCCTCATAGACAGTTGATATAGCCATAAAAATCATGGATATTTATAAGCAAGAGTGCAGTATTGACTACACATTGCCAATCTCGTAAATGAAAGAAATACAAAATCCAATTCTTTCTCCAAGCTTTTCACTGTTGTATATTCTGTATACTGACACTTCCAGCAAAGATCAGCCAACACGTGTTTTGTTTATAGAGACTTTTTCACGGCAGTTCTGTTTTCCAGACCCCGGTGATCTTCAGGTGTTGTTGTAAAGGGTTCCGAAAGGCAGTGTATAGTGGCTGGAACTATTTTGCTAGTCCAAGTGGTTCAGAATAATTAAAGCATATCATTGATGATTCCAATTTCAAGTCATGTATAGTGCTGGAACTATTTTGTTAATTCAAGTGTCCAATAAAAAATTCTATTCTCAAGTCACTGGTGCACTGCTACAACAAGCCACAGTATTAAAGAAGCGTTGAACAAGTCCATGGGAAGCTCCCTCGCCGATGTCACCGCAAAAGTAGCCCAATACACAAGTCCCTACAGGGCACAATGAAAAAAAACATACTTGCTCATGATGTGGTCTTTGCTAATTCCTTGATGCTGCCCAGGACCACATAGTAAATGTTTTACCAGAAATGTCAAATAGGGTAATTATCACCACCCCATTAACTGCTTCAAAAGTTGCATGATAATTTAATTTTCTCTAGGAACGTGGCACTTTTGCTCCAAGATTATGGGTTCAGCTTGACACACCATTAAAGAGAGAGTCTAAAGAAATTAGATTTGACCATGCTCTCTTTCCATGTTTCAGACAGCTCAATCACTTGAAAAACCTTACTTTAGCACTCAAATCAACGCCCAGATTTGCAAAGATTTTGCATTGTTTCGGATTACTTTTTTAAAGCAAACAGGACACAAAGGGCCCGATTCCGATCTCGCTCGGAAGTGCTCCTAACGGTATCCATCATGAGCAAGTCAGAGTCGCGAGTGCGATTTGCGAGCAACTCATCCTGCCATACGAGTGAGTGAGTACGATGTGAATATCGCCTTGTGCTCCGATCGACTCTTACCTGTCAGCAAGGCACTCTGGACGACTACAACATGGCCGACTTGTGCAGCGCAATGGGTCCAAATTCTGAGCGACCAAGTACGAGGAGCACGTCGAGCAGCTGCATCGACTCGGGACCTCAGACTCAAAAAATCTCAGAGAAGCGGACTTCAGGGGGCCGTAGAGGGCCCCCCTTCACCCATAGCCCTACGACTCTTCCCCCCTACACATGCATGTACGTGCAGGAGGCACCAACACGTCACAATGGAAACCTATGTACGCAACGTTCAACAGGCTCCCATTGACTTCAATGGGGCTCCAAGTGACCCGAGTCCGTCAGCGCATACTTGCATCGTACTCGGGCGCTCGGAGCCCAGGAGCACGAGTCGGTCGGAAAGCTCTACAGGACAGAGTCAGCCGTAGGGCTTTCCGAGCGAGATCAGAAGCAGGCCCAAAGTGTTGAGTTTGTACTCACAATTCAACACAAATCACGATTTGCACTGTATGGTAACCCAAAGTAAGCCAAAGAGCGCAATTCGCTGCATTGTGTTACTTTCCTTCATGGGGGCATTCCGTGGGTGGTGCATGGACGTTCCCATGAAACCAAACATGGAATTTGAAGCAAATCCTTATCTACAAAGAATTGTACTCAGGAATTTGTGCCAATATCCTGCACCTCCCTGAGACAAGCATAACAAAGAGATTTTTTTAAATTTCTCCAGGTTTTTTAGATTTTGTCTGCAGACTGTGCTTGTGCATTTGCTTGCTAAATCGCTTGTAGTCTAAAAGCTTAAAGGAGGCTTAGAGCCTGCCCATTGCTTACCATTACATGCCATTGGTTTGCTTTGATGTCACTCTTGTTACATTGCTTATTACTGGTAAGCGCCTCCTGCTTCCTCCTGGGACTTCAAGTGTTTGTCCCTGCTGTAGAGCATGGACCGAAATAGCTTCCTGTCTGCAGCAAGTGTTCTTGCAGATATTTTTTTACTTTTTTACTTTTCGTCATGCACTCTATAAGAATGTCGTGCTTTTGCTGTCTTCTCTCCGTCACTGTCTGTGATTTGGTTTGGTCCCTCCAATCTGCCTTCCTCTTCAGCACCTTGCCATAACCTCCTTCTCCTGCCCCTCCCTTGTGTTGCATGCCCTCCTGTCTTCCTACCACTGTCCGTCATGTTGCTGACCCCACCATCCCAATTCCTACTGCCCTTCCAACCCGCCGGTTTGACACAAATAAAAACAGTAACAAAGTCAAATAGCATTCCCATATGTGAGAGATATATGTCATTGTTAATGTTTTTTAGACTTATTGCAAAGCAGCGGGGCTGCTGTGCAACATGCTTTAAAGTAAAGAAAAAAAAGCACTATGATGTGGTCAACTCTAGACGCGACATATTGGTTTTTTTTTGTTTAATTTAACCTATGTTGTACAACAGCCCATGCTGCTATGCAACATATCTATAAAAACATTGACAAAGCCAATAGATCTTGCATAGGCGAAACCTAAGGGCTTTGCAATGCTTGTTTTTCTTTGCAGTGTGTTTCATTGTACATCACACATACAAAGAGGAAAAAGCCTTAAAGCATAGTTTTTGTAATCTATGCTGACCGCAACACAGACTTCCTTGCACTATGGCACAACTGTGTCTGTGTTGACGTATGGCAGCCAAAGGTGTGTCAGCGAAGGGAGAGACCATAACAGCACTACATCTTAATATTCATGGCGCTTTTCTGCTCTCTCTCTTAGATGCAACTCAGTAAAGCAATTTTACACACGCCACTAGTTTGCCTTATTTCTTTGTAAATCTGGCCTGCACTTTTCAGACTACAAATTTACTTCACACCAGAAAGTTAATGGTCACTACTGTTAGCACCTCTTTGCATTGTGGAAAGCTGCTCAGTGTCACACGAGAGCCCGCAATAAATAACAGTAAATCTGGAACTTTTTCTAGTATGGCTGTTAAAGCCAGCTTACATATCACTGTGAACTAGGGGGCACATTTACTCAACTTCCACACAATGCAGGGCAGCAAGCATTGCATGAAAGAGAGAGAGAGAGAAATGCTCCATATTTACAAAGATGTAGAGCATTTCTGCTATCTCCTTGCCCTGGCACACTGTGGGCAGCCTACCACCAAAACAGGCACTCTTGTAGCACAGTGCAAGAGTGCCTGCATTACAGGCGGAGTTGTTTTTGAGCAGGAATGGATGCCTTCCTTGGCTTTGTGTGCAGAATGCAGCCAAAGTGGAAAGAGGAAATAATGAGGAGAAATATAGATATTTCTTCTCGTTATGTCTCACTTGGAAAGTCATAGCATTGTGGCACATTTTCAGGTTTAGAAACCTGAGAATGCACCAAAATCCATATGTAGATGCATGGGAATCCCCATGTCCCACCCATGGAACAACTCCCAAGTTGAAATATTATGCAATGCAGTGCAAGCAGCTGACTTGCTTTGCATTACTTTACAAAGCCAGGCAAGGCCTTCAAATATGGCCTTGCATGGCTTTGTAAATATCACTGAAGCCTTTGAGTTGTCCTTGCATCACATTGTGTGATGCAAGGACAACACAAAGATGTCATATCTGTGGGCCTTGATGCCTCTTACCACTGGAAGTATGGTCTGTTTAGAAACTTGCCTTTTAGGGCAGTGTGGTTGAGAAGCCATAACTGGACTTTCTATAGTCTGCTTGGGAGCAGCCGAGAAATATTCACTTGCATACCAACAGTCTGAGTAAACAAACAATTAGGCAGAACAGCCAATTTATTTATAAACTAAATAAATACTTTATTACAACCAGATGTAACTTCACAGCATGCCAAGAAAAAACATGAGGCACATCGGTGAAATGCCCATTCACTTACCAGTCTAATGTTGCATCAAGTGTAGATGTTAGAAAATGTTAGGCAAGATTTAAAAAAGTATTAACATTGGGTGAGTGTCAGTTAGTCGGTTTTATGTCAGAATATCGGCAACAAAAGTATTGGCTAAATAGCTATTAGAAAACTATCATTCAATTGGATGTACATTTTCTGTTATTATCTCCGATGGTGTGATTTTTTTAAAGTGATAGACAATACAAGAAACTCTGTGCTTGCGTGCCTCTTTCTGTCTGTGTGTGTGTGTGCATGGGTATGCACACCTGTCTTTTGTCTGTGTGCATTTTTTCCAGGCAATATTTGGGACCAATAGATTCTACAGTCCTTTATCCCGGGGTGGTCACTGGATTCCCAGGGTCCTTCACATTTGGCCATTCGGTGGCTGAAGCATATGGAACCGGGTAGAAGGGAAGTTCTCAACAACATTTACCCAACTTAGAGGCACGATTAGGAGACCCTTTGCGTCTCTTTTTCTATGTAATGTGGTGCAAGAGCGTTGCAAATTAAAAATGAGATTTATGAAGCCACGCAAGTCCACCTTGCATGGCTCCGAGTGGCTTCATTAATCTTGAGTAATGCAAAGAAGCGCAATTTGCTGCGTTGCATTACTCTGTGCCAGGGAGGCATTTCCGTGGGCATTGCGTGGGTGTTCCCATGGATTTTGATGCATTCCCAGCTTTACCAGAAGTGGTAGTACTGGGAATGCGCCAAAAACCTATGCCTCCCCAGGTGAGGCATAACAAGGAGAAATATGTTTATTTCTCCTTGTTTTTTCCTCTTTCTGTGTGTGCTGCATTCTAGGGAGACATCTTAGCAGGATTCTAGGAAGGTACATGGAAGTAGAGATGAACAGCATGGCTTTGCCAGTGTTGGTACTAATGTTATTTTTCTGGTTATTATGCTCCAGAGAGGCATTGCCCCCTCGCCTCGCTGATCCTCACCACTTTGTATCTACATAGTGCAGTATACCAGTTGTAGGTTCCTTGTCCAGTAGTAAGATTAGACCAGCTAAAACTGCACATGTATTTCTTTTCAGTGTTATTTTGTAGTCTTTATGTTAGCTTGGCCCTCATGTAAAAACATTCAATTTAAGAAATCGTAAACTGCAACAAACAGTTGCAATTTACAGATGTATTGAACTAAAATGCATTTGATAGAAGTAGCAATTTGTGCACCAACTTCTACCTAGTTTTGTCACTCCGTGTTCCGATAAGATAAGATAAGTTTATAAAGTGCTCGAATGCCACAGCGTCTTGACGCCGAGAGTGTGAAGAGGGACTGCACTGATTGCAAACCTGCGACTTCAGTTAGGGGGAAACAGCCAGGATTTTAGGAGTTTCCTAAAAAGCTGCCTGTTGGATGTAGTCTCATAGCAATAGGCATTCGATTCCATAATTTGGCTGCGCAGTGTGATAGACTCCTCCCTCCCCATCTTGCTCTGTGAATTTTGGAGATGCGAATGAGACCCGCATTTGTGGATCTCAGGTTTCTCTTAGGAGTGTACCATGGAAACAATTTCTGAATGTCATCTGAGCCACCTCCATATCGTGCCTTATGAACCAAGCATAGGGCCTTGAATTCTACTCGTTGCTGGATAGGGAGCCAGTGTAGTGATCTTATGCCCGCAGAGGTAAAATGGCCTTTGGAAATATTTAATAACAGTCGTGCAGCAGCATTTTGTAGTGATTGTAGTTTGGTCCTCTGCGCTTTGTCAATGCCGATAAAGAGTGCATTGCAGTAGTCCAATTTCGAGAGAATGAGAGTTACTACCACAGTTTTCCTAAGTTCCTGAGGGATGAAAGGGAAAATCTTCCGTAAGATCTTCAATACAAAGAAGCAGGAGGAAGTTAAACGGTTGATCTGAGCTGCAAAGTTAAGCTGATCATCAAAGATCATTCCCAAGTTCTTGGCCTTAGCTGTTGGGCGGGGACACTCAACAGCCTTAGCGGGCCACCACGTCAGACTCCACAGGAAATTACCCTTGCCAAACTCCACTACCTCCGTTTTTTCGGTATTGATCTTAAAAAAGTTTTGACTCATCCAGCTCATGTAGAGTACGGAGTTCAGCAAAATCTCTGCCCACTGCCGCGTGGTGGAGTTTACTGGCGCCCACCCTATGAGTAAGACAAGCATGAATTCCAAGCCTCATTTTCACACTCTGAGAGAGCCCCTTAAGTCTTCTATTGAAACCAGCCAATAGGAGATCGCAACCAGAGAGTGAAGTTATAGAGGCTGGGTGAAAAGGTTTTTGGGAAAAGGTGTGTTAAGGGGCCCTGTCTGTGTTACCGTTGCACTTACGACGTCCCAGTGTCCGGGGAATGCTGGGTCTTTCAAAGGTAATGTCTTCTATGTGTGGTACCTTGAAGGGTAGTGCGCCCTTGGACTATCCTACTGGTGCATCACACAGAAAATACTCCTCCTCACCCATGACTTATAGTCGGTGCAGCATGAAATAGACACCCCCTTCATTCTACGAATACCTCTGTGTGCAGCACATGGGAGTGAGTTGAAACTCTGATGCTGTGCAGGACTTTGGAGAGTATACACGGCTGCTCTTTTATGGTCATGCTTGCAGTACTGTCTTGAGCAGGAGGCAAGCTTTTGGTGTCCTCTGGGTCTGCGGAACACCTGTGGAGGATGCCGAGGAGGGAAACATCTCTGGCTGTCCCCAACATTTCCCCAGAGGGCTGCTGAGCAGCTGTAGGGGACGCAGACGCAAGCTCCAAACACAGGTATGAGCGTATTTTTGTACATATGAGAAGAATAATTGCAGCCAGGAGCTGTATGTATGCCACTAGTGCTGTCGCTTGCCACAAAGACGCCTTCAGGGCAAGAGTTCAAGTCCTGACAATGGGAGATCAGTGTGAATTTAAATGATGAAATTGGGGAGTGTCGTTTATTTTATTAGTTGTGACACGCTGCTTGTCACTGAAGATACAGCTCCAGTGCTTTAAATGGGAAAAAAATAGTGCAGGTACTCATTTTAATGGGGCGAGTGGGCGGGGCTAGGGGCGGGGCTAAGAACAAGACATGCTGATACCGATTGACTTCAATAATAGTTGCAGCACATACCAAAAAAATGCGTTTCTATAAATAAAACAGGTTAATTCATTAGACAAAACGACAGCCAAACGCTGTGATGTTTTAACATTTCCTTGTTATATAATATTTGCAGCTTCCATACTCTTATTTGCTGTTGCTTGGCACAACACAATATATTCTCGAGCATGTGCACACACACGCACAAGCACACACAAAGCATTCCACACATTTCCTTTAATAAACCTCCCAACAGTGTATCGAATCTCTCTCTTTCTCTCGCTTTTTTCCTCACACAAAAAAGCACTGGGGAACAGACAAACAAAAGCCACTCACGCAAAAGAATTAAAGGATTAAAGCCATTTTAACATCGTTACCTTCCTTTGCTTTCTTAATTGCGCTGTCACCGGGATGCCTCGATCCTGTGTTTGCAACACAGCAGGATGGTGAACACCGGACGTTATGCAAATGAGCCCCCGCTGAATAGTTCAGCAGGGGCTCAGCTCACCAGTCACGGCTACAGAGGTGCCTTGGCTGTCAGTCCGGTCACCAGCACAAGCAGCCAATGCGCCTGCCTACCGTTTATGAGTACCGGTACTCTCCTTGGCAGCAGAGAAGTGCCGGTACTCAGAGTGATAAAAATAGGAAGTGCCGATACTCAGTACCGGTGAGTACCGGCCCATTTAAAGCACTGAGCTCTCGGGTAGATATACAAGGGAAGACGTGCACCGTAAAGCATGCTGTGCATGCAGAGTACGCAGATCAGCCCTGCAGACATACACGCAGCTAAAATAGAAACAGTCATTTGAATTGGCGAGTGTCTCAGATTTAGGAGTCAAGCCAGCTTCCACTGCCAAAGTACACCCCATTGCATGTTGCGGAGGTCTTAGAACTGTGGATGATTTTAAGCACCTGGGCACGTGACACAATTTTTGGCCGCAGTAGGGAGGGATATGAGTAAAGCATGCAATTTTCTTTCAACAGTGGAACTTTCTGGGTTCACATATTACAATTCAAATATAATTGCTGTATTATATGTACTGCTCTTCAATCACCTGTGATGTTACTGGTGGCAAGAGAACGTCTGACTGGAGATACATTTTTAACAAGTTTTTGGCCGAGCAGCTCCCTACTTAATGGTGGGCGGAACTCTGCGGAATCTCGTGGATTTTTTAAGTAAAACTCTGTGAGTTCTGCCCACCCTTATTTATGACCTCACATATTACATCACTCTTGATATGTTGTACGACATCATGTATGACATCAATGACAACATCTCAAAGGACAGCTCAGATGACATCACTGATGACATCATCCAAGCTACGTTTGAACTCATTACTGTAGAAAGGAATATGGCATTAGTGGTATGAAAGTAAGTTTGAAATAGCTCAGAATAATATAAATCATCATTAATGCTATCCCACGTACAACCCCATTAGGTGAAGCAAGCTTGTGTTATGTTTAACCACACGTACATGGATAACCCCTACAGCACACAATGTTTAATCTGAAAGCAGCTGTTCAGAGAAAACCATGTTCCTCCTGATACTCAAATTCTGTTACATAACTAGTGCCCTACTATGGAGAGCTTTTAACTGTATCAAACCCTTCACAGTTACCGAACCTACAGTGAGAATATATATGGCAAGGTTGCCAATAATGGTCATATCAATCAGAATTTGAAATGGTAAGTATGTCTCCAGGATTAGCAACAATAAACTAATGAGTTAGGGGTTGTCCAATGACCAAGTCCGTAATAAGTTGCAGAACGTTGTCATGTGGATTAAGTAAAAAATTGCAGATAGTGCAAGTTTGAGAGCTCTTAAATGGGTCAAATGATGCTTGACAGGCTTCTGAACAGGTGGGCGGAAGTGCTCTCAGTTGTTCTGCTGAGAATGTTGTTAAGCCTGACCCAGACGGAGCAGGGTCCCTGGTCCCTGGCCTCTGGGCCTGTCCCGGGGCAGATTGGTGCAGACAGGCTTGCCTTTGGCGTGCCTTTGGTGGCCCGGTGGCATGTGCATGCTATGGCCATTTGTACAAGCGGGCCACTTAAACAGTTGAAAACTATTTCAGATAAAAAATAGGAGGCCCCACGTTCACCCTGCAGATTATAACCCACTTTCAGATTTCAAAAACATTTAAGAACAATTTACACAAAAAAAGTAGAGATGCGGAGAGACGTGTTATGGCCATTTCAAAATAGAGGCATGTACACCAAAGACTAGCCTGCAAACCGAGCGGCACATGCGTTCCCAAAATGGAGGCTGATGAAAAACTTATGAATGGGGCACATATACTTATACTAAAGCCCACCAAATGCCCACCAAATGCAGGCCCCCATGCATACAACCTTCCACATGCCAACTGCCATTATACCCACACACACTCTACATGCAGCCTCAACATAGAGATCCTTGTACATACTGTCACAGACCCTTAACAAAATTCAGAACCATAATACATAAATAGAGCTCTCGTGGACATATACTCCTTCAGACTGAGAGACCCCAAGTACAGATTCCCTGGAATAGATGGACCCACAAACCTCACATATACACAGCAAGACCATCAAATGCCAACTACAGACATATATTAGAAAACACAGACACAAAGAAACACATTTCAGTCATTCCTGCTTCTCAAGCCACACTCTCCAGTCATACTGCTCACGGTTCTAGGTTCCAAGAAGAGTTAGAGACTCTCTTAACCAGGTCCTGCTGTGGGTCTACCTTCTGACCCAAGATTGATGGCAAGGCAAAAGTAAAGATGAAAATAGGGCTGGCGGTGACAGTTGTGTCTGGAGAGTGGAGACACCAAGATGTGCGATTGTGGCATCCTGTGGTGGGGAGGAGTGGAAGCAAGGAAGAGGACTTAATTAATGGGATTGTTGGAATCTGGATGGGGTTTCACTTTGTGATCCAGAAGACTAATTAGTAGTATTCAGGTGTCTCAACGGAGAGGGAGTCGTGCATAGAATCCAGGCTGGAAGGAGGTCAGGGAGATCAGTGCTGGCGTGGGGCTGAGGGAGAGTGGAACAGTGTCTAATTAACACAGGGGCGTAATTGACACCACGCAACTACTCCAGTCTTCTCTACATGAGGTGCCCCCTCAGTATGTCTGTGCAGCATGTCTTGCTAAAGCAGCTACAGTGTGCAGAATACTCTGAGCTAGCATAATCTGAGCTGATACAGCGCAGACCCAAGACTGAAAATAAACAACATAATGTATTTGTTTCTCTTCAGTTCGAGCCTGCAAGGCACCTGACAAGCAGGGTTGGATTGGGATTCAAAATCGGCCCGGGCAAGCTAAAAAAAAAGTGTCCCACATTTGCATATTGCCTTTCCTCAAAACACTGCTTCAGCGAAATTTTATAAATAAAAAGGGGGGTATACAAAAAAATTCACAGATCCGTTTACTCTGGTGACTGAAAACAAGTGAGGCCACTTCTGCTCATGCCCCCTGCCCCCCTAGGTTGCATACATTAATGGGCCGGCCCTGCCTGAGAAATAAAATGACACCTCTGCCTGTTGCTAAACGTGAGGTAATGAATGTCCATCTGCCTCCAGAAAGGCCACTCAGACACCCACTGGGCCGCTGGCTGTATCAGAACAACAGCGACACCGGCCAAATCTGCCCCCCAGACTGCTCCAAAAAGCAGCTCATGGTTGGAACTCGGCACCAGCCCCTCGGGCATTGCGTTACCAATCCGACACTGCCGACAAGAGTGGGTGAGGTCCCCTGAAGGGGAGCATCCTTGACAGAGTGATGCTCCTCTTGGAGGGGTAGAGGCGGCACATAAATGACTGGAGCAGAGGTAGGGTTGCAACCTTTCCTAGAGAAGAATGCCAGCTCTCTTTTTTCATGTTTTAAGATTTTGTAAAGGCCTGCAAATGATTCTTAAGTAGAACTGTATATGAAATAATGTGTATTCATTTTATCATGGCCTTTCTGTCTTTGTTTACTTAAACTATCAGTCAAGGGCCTTTAGCCTTTTTTAGCCAAGACATTAAATGCTATTCATTGCAAGTGATTTCCTAATGATTCTATTGAAGTATCTGAATAGAACCCCAGAGTTCCCTTGGGCATGCGTTGAATGAGGTTTTTATCTTGCCTGCTGCTGAAATCTGTTAGTGGTCCCGAAAAGTATCTCCCTACAGTCAAGCACCCCACGGATAGATCTTTACCTACAAAATTTCGTTTGGGCACTACCCATACGATGATTTGCTTCCCTCAGGGTCAGTTTGACCCCCATGCCCTTTTAATCTGCCCTTGGGATGACTGTTCCCCCCAGACCTTAACACATTTGGTCTTATTTTGTAAATACTATGAATTTCTTCACAGAAGATATCGATTACCACTTTTAAAAGAGAGGGGCTTCATTCAATTTCGACCTGCTTTTCTATTCTTACAGCTATTACAGGATCAGGTGGTGATGACGGCAGTTATCGGATACCTAAAAGGCGCTTTACACTGGAACAAAATAATGTGTGCCTATTAACAATTCTGTATATGACAGGCCGGGGGTTTGATCTTAAATGAATTTTATATGCTTATGAACTTCCTCAATCGGATGAATTGATCTGGTTTGTGTCTAATAATGGCTTTTAACGTTTTATGTGCTCCTTTTTAATATGTGTTTTTATCTTTTATGATTACAATGTATAATCGAATAAAGATTAACATCAATCAATCAATCAATAAGGTGTAAGGCAAAAGTTAAAAGCAACATGCAATACCTATAGATTGAAAAGAATTGACAAATACATACCAATAAAAATAAAACATTGTAAAAGGAAAGTAGCCAGCTTTACTTAAATATTTACAAGTGACTTGTACATTTTATTTCAAACCAAAGTAATCTACAAAGCAGATTGCTGTTGTGATCCATAACAATATTCAGTGAATTTAATATTTAAATAGCCATTTTAAGTTGCAGAATTGTAATGCAGATATCTCCATCTCTCTCTTGTCAGATATATCTTTTCTTGCAATCTGGTGCTTGTTATTTTGCTTTTGCCGGTATAGACAGGCAGGACTACAAGTACCAGAATGCAATGTATCAACTACTCACACCTGAAATGCAAAATGTGAGGTCAGTATGTAGGGTACATATATGCAGCATGACAGCCTTTTCCTTCATTGTTCCACAAAGTATATTTGTGTTTTCATAGTGAAATAACAGGAATATGCAGCAGCATTACAATTTTAATTTTCTTAGGTTTCCAAACTAAAATTCTTGTTGAAGCAGAGCACAGGATTCATCGAACCACAGAAATGAATTAAGCTGAAAATAAGAGGGCATTCAGCAAAGCTTTGGCTCTAAAGGTTTTACCAGCACGTGCCACGGAAGGGAGTCAGGGAAACAGGACGCTTGAGAGCAGAGTTGTGGCTGACTCCTGCTTCGAAAGAGGATGAAGGCTCATAGGAACAGGGTCTTCATGGTAGTGCCTCAACATGATTGAAGGATGACGGGCTGCTGATACAAGTGTCTGTTTTTGTTGTCTACTAATTCCTGCCAGTTCATGGGAATTGTAGCTTTGTATGTGCAAAGTTGAAATGGCTGCTGTTAAAATAAAGAAGAAAGTGAAGGCATAATCCTCGTTTCCTAGCCCACGACAGTAGCCAGCACATTCTTTGCCGCGAGGTTTCCCCGCCGCCTCCAACCACCCGAGGCCGCAGTTGGGGGAAACTACAGGCCCCAGCATCCCTCGCCGCCACGCCCACATCTGCCGGACAAGGCGCCCGGAGGCGCTACATAGATCGAGGCTCCCTCCGCGTCGCGGGACGCGCGCGGGCGGCGCCGGGCTGAGCCCGGGCAGAGGGCGGGCCGTCTGTGGCCGTCCGGGGCCAGAGGAGGCCGTAACGGGCCATACCACTTACATCCAGCATTAACCTTCCCATACGAAGGTTACAAGGTACTGTGGGGAACTATTATCGTGTTGTCCAAGTGATTGGCGGGCTTGGGTGCCACACGATACACAATGCCACCTAAACCTACATTACAAAAGCGTGTTCAAGGGGCACGTGCATGTGCTCCTAAACAACAAGCCACTCCAAGAGACTCTGGGGCTAAACTTCCAACTGCTATTGACTTAATGCTCCAGAAAGCAATTGGCGTGGTCACCTCGGAAATTGAATTAACTGAGCGTCGCCTCTCACTAACACCTGACCTTCCAGTTCTGGGGTCGCCTGTCCACCATACTGCTCAAGATTTGACTGATACATACATTAGCCAGGCTTGTTCCCCATTGATCGTAACTGAACAAGACCCAATAATTTCACCTATGGTTAGTGATGGCTCTATATCTATACCCCCGAAGACCAAAGGAAAAAGGAAAGCTATTAATGCTGGAAAAAAGCCTAGGAAGACCAAGGGGAGCTCCTGTAAGGAAACAACATGTTCCACCACCCAAATTCCTGCCACTACCACTACATCACCACTCTCTCAGGATATACTATACCCTGCTTGGGTGCATCTAGCGGTGACTAACATTATTGATCAATGTAGGACTATTATAAAGGAAGAGATGACCCCTATCTTAAAACTAGTACAAAGCCTTTCGAAAGTACATATCGACCCTCTCTGTAATCCCAAGCCAAGTACTTCTACTGTGCAAAATACCAGTCCACTTACACCCCAGCATCTATCACTAGTCCCAGTGGTTGTTCAACGTAAGACTGGGCAACTAAAGGCAACCCAACTCTGCTCATCAACAGAAGGACCCCCCACATCTACTGGTACTAGAAAATCTCCTTCCCTTCCCAATAACCAAAACCTTTCAATTCAGACTACTAATATCAATGAGTCCCTAGCCACTGCTACTATAATTCGCAAAAAACTTGAGGTAAAGAAGACTGGAACCATTGCTACTAACCCTCTAACGATCAATCTTCCTCCAGCCGCATCCCCTTATGTGACCGTATTGACTGGTGTCCCCGAACTAAGAGAAGGTTCCAAAGAAAACCACCTTGATTTGCGTAATAAAGTCCTTTTCTGGCTGGCAAGATAAAACAGTTTCCCTACAAGATGGCAAATGAGATTTTGATGGTGAGAAGGGTTGCATGGATAGGACCAACGGAAAAAAATCTTAGGGGGGATTGCGTGGTCATTAATTTCAGATGTCCGCAGACTAATCAAAAGATTCTTGACCACCCAACACTATCATTTGGACATCACACTTCAATTAATGCATCCCCCCTCGAATCTTTCTATCCTCAGGCTCCCAGGAATTCAGCCCCCTATCGAATTGACTCTATTTTTTCAGATATCGGGTTTTACCAAAATGTACCACATAGCACTAACTTGAATAATCAACAATTTGGAGTCCCCGTACACAATCGATTTGCTCCATTAGAGGACGTTGATTGACTGGAAGATTTAACTGATACTGATATAATTAACAGGGGTTCCTCCAGCCCCTCTACAAGTGACATTAATGCTCATCCCACCCCTCAAAATAGTATTGTTCCTATTGAATATATCCCCTCTAGACCCACATTAAGTGAGGAGACAACCCACTCCTCTCTTTCCTCGCCTATTGTCTCACGATCTGAAAGAAATAATCCCCACTCAAATAACCAATTAAAAGTACTATCTTGGAACGTCGCGGGCACTGTAAATAAACTTCTCTGCCCCGACTGGAACTCTTTCATTAACCAGCATGACGTTTGTCTGCTGCAGGAGACCTGGGCAAAAGAAGAACTTAGAATAAAGGGCTTTTTTACAACTAATATTCTAGCACTTTCGGGTCCTAGAGGAAGACCATCTGGTGGGTTGTCCATTTTTATAGGGTCACATTTGGGTTGTGTAACCTCTGAAATTGCCACGCAAACACTTGATCTCCAATGCCTCCAGCTTACGTTTCCCTCAGGTTCTGTCATTATTTTAGTTAATGTCTACTCCCGTCCTACTAAGTCAGGCAGCGAATCGCCTACACTAGATTTATTGGACAAATTTATCCAATAAGTAAAAGATAAGGGCACTTTGATTGTTGCGGGCGATTTCAATTGTCAATTTGAGCCCCTACCGGGGCTCATTGACCCAATTACTAGGGAGGAAGATGAGCAATGGTCCATACCGGCCCTTCAAATTCCACCTGTCAAGGCTTGGACATCACTAGCCCTGCAAATTAACTCCCTAACATTATCTAACTCACTTAGAGCCTGCAATGGGCGCTCTTTGTCGGATCTTGAGGGTAAACATACTTTTAATCGCCCAGGCCAGACTTCGCGTATTGATTATATTATGGTTGAGGCCAAAATGTGGACGAGGGTTATGGATTTTATGATCCACCCCCGCCATGACAGTGACCACAATGCGCTGACCCTTGACCTGATTGTATTGAGGGAAAATAGTCCCACGCAAAATAGTGGTACGCCCCGACCCTTACATCTCTCTGGCGACAGAAGACGCCTTAAGTGGACGCTGATTCTTAAATCCCCTGATAAAATCAGCCTTATCTACTCGGCCACATGTAATGCCCTTGCACAAATGTGCCAAATCTTAGACCAGGACAATGATACCAGGAAAAATCACGTGTCCGATATCCATACTGGGCTAGTTAACATATTGGGAAATTACCTAAATCCCTTGACTTCCAGGAAAAAGAGAACCGTAATGGCACTCTCCTGGTTTAACCATGAATGTAGAAAGGCAAAATTAGCCCTATTGGCCACATTAAAATCTGGCGATAGGAAAGCGGTCGCTATGAGTAGAATTAAATACAAGCAGACCGTAAAAGTGGCAAAGCAGAATTGGGAATACGATAAATGGGAGGACATTAAAAGAGCTCTTATTAAAAAGGACATGAGAGAATTTTGGGCAATTGTCAGATCAGAATCAAAGGAAGGCTGTATAGCCGATGATCCCAATATTGCATCGAGTCAATGGGTTGACCACTTTCAGAGTTTGTATGCTCCGTTGGCCCCCACTACTGAGGCTCCATCCCCCCCTGATGCGATCAACGAAGTCATTGATAGTATAACCCCCAGGGAGGTAGAAAAGGCCGTAAACAGACTCCCAGTAGGAAAGGCTCCTGGCCTTGACAAGATTCCTGGGGACCTTTACAAGCATAAACCCAAGGTGTGGATACCATACCTTTGCTTACTCTACAACGCCATTCTTCATGGTGCCCCCATTCCGAATACCTGGGCAGGCGCAGAGATAGTCCCGGTTTTCAAGAAGGGCTCCCCCCTCTTGCCTAGTAACTACCGCCCGATCAGCCTAATTGACGTCAGCCAGAAGCTCTTTGCACGTATTATTCTAGATCGAGTGCAAGCCTGGATGGACGAAAAACGAATTCTAACCCCTTACCAGGCTGGCTTTAGAGAGAAGACATCCACGGTGGACCAACTTTCCCGACTACAACTTCTTTATTGGAAAACCGTGAGGGTAGAGGGTGGCAGCCTCTACCTTATCTTCGTCGATCTCAAAGCAGCTTTTGACTTAGTCCCTCGGCAAACTTTGTGGGCAGTCCTGGCTGAGATGGGGATGCCTGCCTGCCTTTTGGGGATTATAAAACAGCTCCATAATGACAATTTCGCCCAAGTCAGGTGTGGCAAGTGGGGCAATTTGACCCCAAAGTTCCCTGTTAACCGTGGAGTAAGACAGGGATGCGTCCTGGCCCCAACCCTATTTTCTCTCTATACCAATGCATTAGTGCCCCACCTGAGGGGAGTTAAGGACATCGATGCCCCCAAACTTAACAACGAGCAGGTGGTCGCACTAATGTTTGCTGATGATACCCTCCTGGTGTCTAAATCCCCCATGGGGATTCAACGTGCCCTCGATAGTTTCTCTGATTTTTGTTTCCAGAGAGGCCTTGAGGTTAATTCCTCAAAAACAAAATTCATGATATGCAACCCGCCCAAAAACAATGGTCCAAACCCTTCTCTCAATGGTGTTACACTGGATAGGGTTTCAGTCTTTGAATATCTTGGTGTCACACTTTCGGATAGGATGGAATGGGGTCCCCAGCTAGCAAAAGCTAAATTACGACTCACGCAGACTTGCGGTGGGATCCTCAAAATATATAGAGTTTCCATCTCAAAACCGATAGCACCCACCATTGAGATATACAAAGTACAAGCACGGGCTGCATCTCTCTTTGGGGTTGAACTATGGGGGCACTGTTTAACCGGAGACATTGGGAGATCAGAGAACTCGTTCCTAAGGTCATTATTGTCCTTACCACCCAGCACTACCCTTATTCCACTTAGAATGGACCTGGGAGTAAGGTCTATCCAAGACGAAATTGCTTTAAGGCCACTTTTGTATTGGCGCAGGCTGTGGGCAACTCCAGAGCTAGTGGATTATCAAAACGATTTAAAATCGTTAATGACCCCTCGTGGTATAGATAATATACCGTGGCTTCTTTATATTAAAAGGGAGCTTATTAGATTAGGGTTTCCCGCATTATGGCACCACCCTGAAACACACGCCCCTACACTCTCTAGAGCTGAATTGGCAAATGCATTTTGGTTAAATAATAAAAATACGATGCTAACCAACAATAAATTAGGCTCATTGACCACGGACTTCTTTAATATCAAAGAAGATTTCAAAACAGAGCCAGTTCTAGACCTGATGGAGCCTAATGCCTCTAGAAAACTATATATGCAATTCAGGTATGGAACATTGCCTTTGAGAGCCTTCACAGGGAAGTGGTTGATAAATAATCTCCCTGACTGTCCAACCTGTGGAGCCCCTAGCGAAACTGATCTACACGTTCTCTTTTTTTGCCCCACATACAAAACTATCAGAAAACGTTGGCTTCGTCAACTCTGTAGGAATTTGGGGACCATACATTGTAAAGTTGCCTACAGAATCTTGAAGACAGACACAGCATTACCTATAGTCTTTTCGCTATCACGCTTCTGGTATGCTGTGTGGCGAAGGAGAAGCTCCCTTTTATTGCCGAATTTGCCGCTATAATGTATTGTTTTTATGACATTTTAATCTTTTAATCTTTTACCTACTGTTTTAATGAATTAACTGGCAATCAATCTAATCTTTATTGTACTTACTTTTTATGTACTGTAATAATCCGTTGTTTCTTTAACGATTGTATGTCCTTGTGGATTGCTTATCTTTTATGGTCTATGACCGAAATAAAGATTATTTTGAATTGAATTGAAAAAATTCTTCTCTCAGGTATAACAAGGTAGTCTGTGATACCAAAGAAGTGTCTTTAGGCCTGCGTGGAAGGGGACAAAGCACCTGATTTTATTGGGCATATGATGATAACGCCAGGCTGCCAAAAGGGAATTATTGCTGAAAGACGAGTTATGATATTGTTGAAGGGCCTAATGTAGTCAATTTGTATTGTTAGGTACAATTCCTGACATAGTTAGGTTCAACTACTCGCAAAGAGTTCTTGTACGTGCTTCAGGGAAGATTCTTGCTACATGTGCATAAAAACCTGCTTGGGTCAAAGACAAAGTTTTACCTAGGGTGATACTCAGTGTATCACTTGTGAAGACTGAAAATGTCATACATGAGCTGCTGCAAACAATGAAATGTCACACATAAACAGTTAAAACTTGGTACCCGGTTTAACATTGTTAAATGCATGCATCATGTCCCCTGCATATACAATAAACTAAGGGGAGGAGCTCTGTAGGGACATGTGATTAATTGTAATCCAAGTAGATACATTTAAAAGGTAACAGCATTACACTGAATGTAATCCTAACAAGCAATTTAAATTTGTTACTGGGGCCATTGGGATTGTGCAACATGAAAGGTCCAAATTATGCAGCATTAAAACTACAAGTCAAGAAAAGGCAAATTATGCGGCGTAAAGTGACAGATTTTGTGATAATATTTCTTTATAATTTTGTCGTTTTTTTAAAACTAAGTTAACACCATCTAGGAAAGGGTTGACCTAATTTGTACCACTTCAACATGCAGTAAAAAGCAATAAAAAGGTGACCAGTCAACTTTTACATGGGGCTTTCCACTGCACTGCAACACCTGTTGCTGAGACTTTTGTAACTTTTGAGCAATAAACATTTTTTTGGCTTTTGCTGCAGATGGTGAGTTATGTGGTGAATAGGGTAAATCCATAATAATGCAGAAAGCAATGCAGCAGCGGAATCGCATAATTCGAGTGGCCCTGCTTATAACCCAAAACAGCAATTACCCATATTACCCATGGCTGCTTGGGCCATCACATACATCTGCATTATTTTCTCCATGCATTTTTATTCTAAGCAATGTTTAAAATACCACACTGTCAGTGGTGTCCTAGAAGTGAATATTAGGGTGGAACACATTAAGTCACAGATAAACTGGTGCTACATCTCGGCACTCAGAATAAGGCATTGAATGGAAAAGAGAACTGCCAGTCTCATAGAATAGGAGCTCTGCAAATTTATGGTAGATTAACTCTCTCTGCCAAAGTATAAATAACCCTCTTAATATTCGCCTTTTGATGACTAGATTTAATTTGCATCTGCACATCCCCTACAAACCTACTCTGTTATTTGACCATCAGTGAGGAGAACATTCACCCAGCCCTCAGTTTGTTAAGAAAAATTATGGTAATATTATAATAAAAATATGAACATAACTTTGGGCCCGCTCACCAGACATGAAATAAAATCAGAAAGGGAGGATGAAGTAATAGAGGATCAGGTAGATAATAGCTCCAGATCTGGGGAATCAGAGAGGGAACCCGGATGAAAAACATATAGGGGAGAGGCCCTACCCACTACCCTTACACCCCCCTCATACAACCGATGACACCCAGAGATCCAGTATGCTGAGCCAAACAGAACTTTTCCCACTGAGGAAACAAGTATAAGGCAGAACTGAGAGCGAGAGGGGCACTAGGATGTTTATTAAAGGTTGATACATGATGTTAGATCATGGTTGACTTAAAATACATCTTTACCTATGGTTATGAGTAACTCCCTCGAGTACACATTGATCAGAATACAGAGAACATGCATGAGACATGTAATGCTTATAGATTGGATTGCCGTCCACAGACACAAAGTGAGACTTACTGTGAATAAATGGCAGAACTAAGCTGTGGGGCTTGTTGCATTATTGCAATGATGCAGTTCTGCTGGCTACTGCTTGCTTGCAGAGGCGTGGTGAATGCTGGAAAGAGAGATTGAGACGCATGGGCTGATGATTTAACACTGCTACAAGCTGTGTGACTGGGACCAAGCAAGCACACAAATATATGCCAATTCACCCCAAATACAAAGTGCAGACAGTCTATGTTTTTTAATAAAAAATTGCTTTTTTTTTTACCTTTCTCGCACCTAAAATCAATACAAGATAATAGGGAAAATTAATTTCCTTCAATGTTTTCAATATATCCCTCTTTTTTGTTTCAAGATATTAGCATGCATTTACACATGCTTTTTTACAACCTTCTTTATGATTGAGCAGCATGTTAGGGAGCATCAGGAGACACCAGGAGGAGCATACCTGGATGCTACTCAGTGTGACTACATGTCTGGATTGGCCAGGGCTGTTTTTAGACATCTCTCCTGGCATCACAACAAATGTCTATGTAGGTAATACATGTTGGGATGAGCAGAGTAAGATTGTGCAGTACATTTAATATGCTTTACCTCTTTCTCTTTCATGACCAATCTATGTCAAGAAGACAGGGATCTCAAGGCTACACTACTGCACCTGCACTCAGATGAGTCTTGCTGCAACGTGGAGCAGGTGAGACAGCCTATGGTGTCCGGGCCAAATTCAGACAACCCCAAATTTCCCCACCATACCTATGAAAGATTGATTAGAGTTGGGGCTTTTTACCATTAAATGGGCCGGTAAGTTGGATCGGAGCTATATGTGAGTCCCTAGGGACAAGAGCCCTAGGCATAAATTACAAGAAAACCCAGAGAACTCACATAGTAAAATCCACACAGGAAATCCACTCTGGAAAATCCACACGGGACAAGGCTTAAGTACAAGCCATGAAGGTTTACATAGAATTTAAAAATAATTACAGAAAGCAAAAGGCAGTGGTTAGTCAATTACATTAATATTATTAAAAATGCAAAGACATGTGAATCAGCATAAGCAATAGAAGCTGGACCCTATTCCAGTTAATAGCCAGAACCAAATAAGGCAAGTAATACACCAAGAGCAAATAATCATGGGGACTGCTCTGTTTAACCCCTTCAGCGCGGCGCGGATTTCCGTGCCACGCTGAAGGTTCCGTGCGCGGGCGGGGCCATGACGGAACGGTTCCATCATGCGCACAGCGCAACCGACGTGCATGACGGAACCGTTCCGTCATGCGCGTCGAAGGGGTTAAAGACGGCAGAGAATAATGACAAATCTTTATAAGTATTGGTGCAATAAGACGACTGAGATGAGTCTGTCTCTGTGAATAAAGGGAAAAGCATTCACACACATCCCAAAAATAGCAGTTCTTGTAGCATTTCAGCAGCAGAGATCGAGGCTATTGTGCGAAATAGCCCCATGGGTTGTTCTAACAAAGATACATGTATAGGGACCAATCATTATACTACTTTAAAATAAGCTCATTGAAAAAACCTTCTCAAACTTAATGAATAAATGAGACTTTTAGACTACATATAAAGAGGAAACCCATTGCTTTACTAAATTATAGCTGTTTGAAAATATTAATAAACCAGTTGAAACATTGTATGAGTGTTCCTTCCTTAACAGGCGGAGCTTGTAATTTGTTACAGCTAAAATAAACAACTTCACTAAACAGGGAACATCTTGGTTATTTCATGAAGAGAGGAAAAACACTTAAAACAAAAACATGAACAAAGCGCTCAGTACATCTTTTAAAAGCCAAGTTTCATTGCAGTCAGGTTAAGGCCCAATATTGGATTTGTGGCCTACTTATGCTTACTTAAACACTCAGGGCCTCATTTATGAGGTTTTGCCGTACGGCAGCGTCGCAGGCCTTCCTGCTTTGCTGCCCTACGGCAAAAGAAAAGGGCAGGATTGTGCCGCATCTATCAGATACGGCACATTCCTTCCATTTTCCCCTGCGCCGGTGCACAATGGGACGTTGTGCGCCAGCGCAGTCACATTTGCACCATGGGGCAAGGGGGCCTGCATTAGTTTGATGATTATTTTTGTGCAGGTGCACAAAAACAATCACAAGAGGCTTTTTCCTCTTTCTATGTGTGCGGCAGAATGGAACACACATAGAAAAAGTAATAACGAGGAGAAATAAAGATATTTACCCTCCTTGTGCCACCCTTATGCCTCCCCTGGGGAAACATACATTTTGGCGCTTCCTCACAGTTACGATTTCTCTTAAATCTGGGGCAGTGTCAAAAAGCCATGGATATTGCTGGGAACGCCCCCAGCAACACCCACAGCTGCAGCCCATGCGGTGGGGCCCGGTGGGGGGATTGCGACAGACAATGTCGAGAGAATATTAATTATTTATTTAATTTTTGATAGTGGTTGTCTGTCGAATCCCCCCAACACGGCTCCACCTCCCCACCGCTCTTACTTGCAAGGGCCGCGGTTGCACACCCATTGCATGCCCCTTTAACGCAGAAAACTGCGCTAAATGAAACGATAATTACGAGGCAGCATTAAGCCAAAAAAAGTGACTTAGTGCTGCCTCGTAAATATGGAGCAGGCTCCTGTGTCACGGAACGCAAAGGGTCTCATAAACGAGGCCCTCAGTTTATGAAATACTGAAAAACATTTTAACTCTCAGTGCACAGTCATAATATGAGAAAGCACCTTTAAAATGTGCACGGTATGACACTGCAAATAAATCTGAGGCCTATTCATGTCAACTTTAAAATGCTTCGTTATGAAGTACAATGCTTTCACTCTGTTTGCAACACATCCTTGGTAAGTAAACACATGATTTTATTATTTTTAAATAGCTTTATATTAGCAATACTTAATTTTAAGCAATTAAAGTTGCACAGATTGTATTTATTCTGTTCAGTTCTCAAATGTGCTTTTAATTTTGTATGTCATTTTACTATCAAAATGTTAATCTTTGGACTTTCATTCCACAATTATCCCTTTCTTTGTGGGTAGGTGCGGTTATTCAAATTCTTCTTGTGTCCCATGTTCCTTGCCATATTTTAGACCAAGCTCTATCCCTATAGCATGCCCTTATTATGTCAGCCTAGAGAGCACAGCTGTCTGCAAAATCTATTTTTAAGTCGAACCTATTGGAAAGCACATGGGCTGTCTATTGCAAGGCATGTTGTGGCTTACCAAGAGCACAGAGGGGCTTGAAGCCCGCCTAGTGATTACCATTGGTAGCCTTTGCTTGTCACTCCCATTTGCCTGCTTCTTATTTGTGTCTCAGCTTTTCAATGTTGTGTTTGTCTCTCCCCTGGACCACTGTGAGGTAACGATATAAGGCCCAACTCAATTTTTAAGTAGTACGCAACTACATTTTCTGTATTTTCTGAAAAATCATCAACATGTCTGCCTTTGACGCAGCGTTCGTCTATCCTTATCTTTTCAAGACCTGTGAAAGTGTCAAGTCATTTAGATATACACATCAACAAAACACCTAATTCAACATCTGTCTGGAACAAGTCTCTTGCTATCTCAATTTCAAAGTCAGACAAAGAACAGTCAGAATACTGTAGTTTGAATTGTTTTGCATTTACCTTAAATGTATAAAGAAATGCGTCCTAATCTAGCATCTCAATGCTAATTGGCTATATCACAATTCCTAAGGTGACATTGCAAATTCCATCTCAGATAAGATATAGTATAAAAAGACTGCCACATGACCACCTGTCAGGAGAGATCCTTTACCCCAGATTCTTGGAGGCAAGAAACTGTCTGACCAGAAGACAATACTGTCTGTCAGAGATGCTGCTGCCATAAGGCACTTTCTACTGAAAGCTGATACTGAGCCTGGGAGGAGATGATGATGAAGAACGTGTGTTTTCCTTTAGCAGGAAACACAGCTCTCCTGACTACCAACATTTATTGAATCCTGCTATAATCAAGGTATGCAGTGCACCCATTGTCCCTGAGAAAATCTAGTTGCAACTTATTCTACTTTCCATGCTCGCCTAGCGTAGCACATAGAAGTAGGTTTTAATGTGTTAGATTTCTAGATTACATTTTAAGCTTGTTAGAAATGTTCATTTTATTTTCATTGCTTGCAAGATGTGTTTGCGCTGTTTCTATTGCATTCTGTGTGGTTATTTTAAATATGCTGAGCAACAGATTGTACATGTTGAAATAAATGAGCTTTTAATCTAAACTGCCTTCTTTGTAGCACATCTTGTGTGTGTGTTTATTGAAGAAAGCGAAAGAGGTTTGTCTCAGATCACCATGATGTCCCTGGATCCCTGTTTAGGGACTGTTAGTAATAAAAAAGCATTTACGCATTTCAGCTATGTATTGGATAGAGTTCTGCTGGGCTATCAAAACCTGTCTCTCGCTTTCAAGCATGATGCTTTGAACTAAGTTTACTCCTGTCTTCCATGGGTGTGAAATCAAACCTTCTAGAGCAGAGCCAGAGACTCAGTTTAAGCAACAATTGCCTCTTTACAGTTTCTTTCAGTGCCTGGCATCGCTGCTCCCACTGCTTGTTTTCAAGCAATACTTTTTTCTTTTGTGTGAAGCACTCCGTTAGAGGGCATGTGTTTTTGAACTGTCTCCCTCATGTATGTCTATCCCTCTGCACTCCGTGTGGCTCTCTGTCGCCTGATTGCTTGCCCCTGCCTTCCTCCCTTTGTACTCACCTGTGTGCTTCTCCCCATTGTTTCCCCCACCTACAACCTCCATGTTACTTTCTCCCAACACCTGTGTTGCTTTTGTTCATCCCCCCACTGTTGCATTCAAGTCCCCTCCATCCCTAGCCTCCTTTTAAGTTTGCTGCCCCTCCTCTGTTACTTTAGTGTTCCCAGCGACCCTCCCCTGTATTGTATTGCCTTTCACCACCACCCTTCGCATGTTGCTTTGCCGTACCCACCCCCCTCCTCTGTTTTTCTTACGCACCCCCCTGCTCAAAAAAATATATGGTTTGTGTGTTTAATTCACACTACATTACCAACTCTCACTCGGTCAAAGGCTTTTAAAAAAAACTTTAGTAAATCCAATAGGTCACAATGGTGCCTCCATGCTCTGAGTCATCCTCTCTCTCCTTATGTTCCTGGAACATCAGTGCCCTTACCCAAAAACAGCAGTTCTCAGACCTCCTAGTCTTTTGGAGGGACTTTAAAATTATAGCCCTACAAGAGACATGGCCCATGACCAGTTACCTCATCACCGGTTTCAATGAGCAGAGGAAACCAGCTTTTAAAGAGCACAAAAATGGTAGATCAAAGGGTTGGCTGTCATTATATACTTCGGAAAACTCCGGGCGAAAACTGAATCTATAACTGAGCCGGAGAATTGGCTACAAGTAATTAAACTCCACAATTGGAGACAATTGGAGACCTCATAACTTGATCCTGCTAATCAACACCTACATCAACCCAAGGTCAGAAGACTAAGTACCAACCTGGCCCAACATATTGCAGCTTGTGTACCAGTGAGCTCACCTACACTGATAACCTTAGGCGCCTCAAATGGAGAGATGACCCTCATGGCAAAATAATGGCAGAATATATAATGGGTACTGGAGGGTCCGTCACTGGATACATCTCTCCGACTGATGAGTGATCAAACCTTCTCACATCGCAAAATTTACACGTTCAGCTTTTGCCGCTGCTTTGCAGCAGAACTACGCCAAGACTTTCCCTCCCATGGGCATGATTCAAAGATTAAAGAAAGCCCAGAACATCCCCATGAGAGGAGCTAAAAGAAACGGCAATATCGAGCTGTTAACGGCATTCAAGCCGGTGCAAAATCGTCATAGGCAAGCAGTTCAGGCTGAGAAGGCAACAGATACGCCTACCAAATAGCGCGTTTCTGCGCACAAAACTTAATGGCTTTAAACAGATCAATTGAAAGAGGGAATACCGAATGCCATCTTATGTTTACAACCACATTTGAAACTTGGGATGAAGTGAGGCAGATGCAGGAAGAAGCAAGTGATGAGGAAACACAAATTTGGAGTAATACAGGCTGTAGAAAGAGAGTAGAGGATGAAGTGTGGGTATATTTTGATGAAAAAGTAGAACTTGCGCCCCCATAATGAGCTGCTTATGACTATGCCTGTCTGTCTCATTCACACAAATGCACATAAACATTTTCACCTTCACACATACTATATTTTTTTACTGTCATACACCCACTAAACACTCCGAATAACAGATACACAAAAGCACTGGCACACCCACTCGATCTGGCATGTGACTGAAAATTAAAAATCTTCCCACCGCCACGTGGTTGAGTTTACCAGCAGCCACCCTATGAGTAAGAAATGCATGCAATCCAAGCCTTATTTTACAGTCTGAGAAATGTCTATTTTTTTTGTTAAAGTTTTATATAGCACGAACCAGACTCCAGAGGGTATCAGAGCGCTTTACAGTTCGGATCGTTGCGTTACAGGTTACATCAGTTACAAGAACATAGTAAGGTACTGTGAACAAAACAATGTTGCTGGAAATTGTAGGAGGGAGGGGAGGAAGGAGCCATAGCAGGGAGACGAGGCGGAACTGTGTCCAATGTCCGTCTGGGTAGGTGCCGGTCGAGGGAGAAACCAGGGCCAATCTCCTCTATAGCTGTCTAGCAGCTCCACCGGGCATCAGCCATGTTGCTCAGGTCTCAGCGATCAGGGAAAACGGTTTTTGATTTGATATGATTTGAGCATTTATATATAGCGTTGACTAGACACGGGGTATCAGAGCGCTTTACCAAAGGATTGTTACGTTACAAGTTACATCAGTTACAGGAGCATAGTAAGGTACAGTAAACAAAAGCAGAGTTGTGAGAATTCGTAAGAGGGAGGGGAGGAAGGAGCCATAGCAGGGAGACGAAGAAGAAACTGTGCCCAATGTCCGGCTGGGTAGGTGACGGTCGAGGGGGAAACCCGGGCCAATCTCCTCTATAGCTGTCTAGCAGCTCCACTGGGCATCAGCCATGTTGCTCATGTCTCAGTGTTCAGGAAAAGCAGTTCAGAATCAAAACATGGGCCACAGTTGCATAGTCAGGTAGCGGGAGAACATGTTCCCACTCAGTAATCCAGAGAAGGAGCAAGGGCTGCCTTTAGGCTGCCGAGGGAACGAAGGCAGAGGCGGCCACCATATTAAAGTTAGGCACATCATGTCCAGGCCTCTGTAGAACCCTGTGCAGGCCATGGTGAAGCCCTGCTCAAGCCCACCTTGGATCAGATGTGGTGGCTGTTAGAGCTTGCAGCGGTTGGAGACAGAGTCAGGGCCCTCATAGAGGGTGCCGGACAGAGAATAGAGAACAGTTGTGCGCTACTGTAGTGAATGGGGGATCGTGGACAATGGACGACGCCTGACATGAGTAGATCTCACGTACCTTGACTCAACGTCATGGCGGTCTCCGGCGTAGTCACGCTTCAACAGTCACTAAGGTATCCTCAAAGGTCCATCGTGCCGCTGCTATCCGCCAGGGCTCCGGTTGGGTCCTCCAGGATGCGGAACAACGGCAGCAGGTAGCAGTGCCAGAGGCAGCAAAATGACGTCAGAGGGCAGATGGACCCGGTAAAAATTGCCCCCTTGCTGGGATCGAACAAGACGTCTATCCTCCGGGATATAAGGAGGAGGAATGCTTAACGAGCCCACATCAGGCAGCCAGCTAATGTGTCGGGTCTAGGTGCTAGGTGTAGCAGAGAGAGAGGCTGCAAAGAGGGCTGCACTGGGTGGTGCCGGAAATCCAATGGCGCTGACTGCCACTGCAGGGCAGCTGGGCTCCGGACGCAGTGCCAGAGGCTGCAGAATGATGCCGGAGAACAAGTGGGGCCAGTAAATACTGCCCCCCTGCTGAAATAATGCAGCTCCGGTCGGGTCCTCCGGGATGCGGGTTGAAGGCAACAAAAAGGAGAGCAAATGGTGCCGGAAAGTATTGCCCTCTGTTGAGAACGGGTGAGACGGCGGTCCTCGAGGGGTGGAGGGGAAAGACCCACCTTTCAGGTGCTGGCCGCCTGGGCTCCGGTCGGGTCCTCCAGGGATGCGGAACGACGGCAGCAGGCATCAGTGCCAGGGGCAGCAAAATGGGGTCGGGGAGCAAATGGTCCCGGTAAAAATTGCCTCCTTGCTGAAGTCAGATGAGACGATGATCTTCCGGGGGAGGAGGAGAAGACCTACCCTTCAGGAGCAGGTCATCGGGGCTCCGGTCGGGTCCTCCGGGACGCGGATCGATAGTAGCAGGCGGGGTCTCATCGCCAAACTCCTCACGCCAGCAGGAGAAACCTTACAAATGGCACCTCCATACGGGGTTCCCACTGGCGCCAGGAGACCTCGATCTTCGAACATCAGGAGGTCGGCAGGCACGGGATCGAAGGAGCCCACAGCGTTGGATCCCACAGCTTATTGCAGTGGATATCCGCCTTCCAGCAGCAGATTGGCCACGGAGCGGGCGATCAGCCGAGGGGTGCTGGTGTCCGGGCAGCATAGGACTGGAGCAGCCGCGATGGTCGATCCAGCGGTAAGATGGATGCTAGGAACCACTTCAGCGGTATGTTTCAGTAGTGGTGTGCAGTCCGGTCCTGGGGCAGGCGAGGGAGGGCCGGTTCGGTGGTTTTTCAGGGAAAAACTACCAAATTGGTAATCCCCAAACCAGGAGCTCCTCGGGAGGCTCCTACATGGTTTACCAATACAAAACAAATACTGTCAAAGCCAATAGTTTCGGCTATAGAGCCTTAGTATAAAGGTTTAAATAATAAATAATATTTAAATTAAATTAAATGGTAATATAATTAAATATATAATATAATATATAATAATATAATGAAATATATAATATAATATATAATATAATAAATATAATTAAATATAATTAAATATTAGTATAAAGGTTTAAAGTTTAAAGCTAGTAATAGTTGCTAGTCATTTTAAGCGCAGAGTTCTACAAAGACCAGTCTAACCAGATTCTTTACTTTCCCATATGGCCAGGGTGTACCAGGGAATTGCGCATGTTGTGAGAGATGCAATGATCAGAGTCTTCAAGCAGACATGGTATAACCCAAAGTTCAGGGTCATTGCAGAGAGCCTTTGCCAGAGGTGCGTCACTTGTCAGAAACAGAATCCAGGCAGAAAGACAGCTGTTAGTTTGGGCCGAATTGGAAGAGCCGGAGGACTATTTACCCGACTCCAATTGGACTTTATTGAACTTCCCCCATGTAATGGGCTGAAGTATGTGTTGGTTGTCGTCTGCTTGTTCTCTCGCTGGGTGGAAGCCTAGCCCACGAGAAGAAATGACAGCCTAACAGTAGCTAAATTACTTTTAAGAGAACTGATTCCTAGGTTTTGATTTCCAGTTACATTAGAGACAGATAGCGGAATGCACTTTAACAATGAGATAATTAGGATGATTTGTGCAGCCTTACAAATTGAGCAGAACCTGCATTGTGCCTATCGACCCGAAGCATCTGGAGTGGTTGAGAAGATCAATGACACTATAAAATCTAGGTTAGGGAAAGTGTGGGCATCCACAACGCTTAAATGTCCTGACGCTTTACCCCTTGTGTTGATGAGTCTTAGAAGCACTCCTGACAAAGAAACGGGACTGAGTCCTAACGAAATCCTAATGGGAAGAGCAATGAGAAAAGCATACATACCAGCGAACAAACTGATGAGTATGTCTGATGATTTAGTGCTTGAATATTGCAGAGGATTGGCTGATCTGGTGCGTTCTGTGCCTCATCAGGCTGGAGAAAACGCCATTACAACACAGCCGAATCAAGCACATGATCTGAGTCCTTGTGAGTGCGTTCTTGTTCAGAAACATGTGAGGAAATCATGTTTAGAACCCAGGTGGAGTGGTCCTTACCAGGTGATACTGGTGACGACGACAGCAGTGAAGTGCGGTAGTTTGCCAAACTGGATTCATGCAAGC
Source organism: Triturus cristatus (assembly GCF_964204655.1). Classification (NCBI taxonomy): domain Eukaryota; kingdom Metazoa; phylum Chordata; class Amphibia; order Caudata; family Salamandridae; genus Triturus; species Triturus cristatus. The sequence continues at coordinate 1,547,803,437 of NC_140590.1, forward strand.
CATACCAGATGAGTCCTAGGTCCACTTGAAAGACAAGAACAGCAGCGACTGGTAAATCGAAGTCAAAAACCAGTGGTTGAAGTGTGTGAAGCTGATGACTCTAGAGTGACAGATTCTGTAGATCAAGCAGATGATGAACAGCCTAGCACAAGTCAAGTAAAGTGTGAGGAAATATGAATTTTTATGGTCAATTGTGTCCCCTATCTTAGACCCCAACGGCTCCATGTACATGCTACAAGTACATGTATGTTCCCTCCAGTTCCAGCTAAGAAGACGCAAATACATGTGCGTCCAACGTCAACATGTTTTCTTTCTGCTCCGCCATGAATGGGTCGAATATTCCATTCCTAAGTATGATTGGCCACCGACTTTATATGGTTCACTTTTCACGTTTTACAGTTCAGGCGAGTAGGCCCTGAATTCTGCCATCAAGCCTTTTCCTACTTCTGCCTCTAAAATGCTCCAGCTTGGACCTGCATCTGTATCCATGAACTTTGTCCTACTCCCTGCGCGGCTAACGGTGCCTGACGCGGCCTGTTGCCTGCCAAAAACTGTATTCAGCCTTCAAGTTATCTGCTCCGCTCCTCATCCAATGCATTCCTGTCTAGTAGTTTAGGTAAACATCCTTCCAGCTACCGAGCAAAGAGCTTGGCCTCGCTGTCTTTATGCAAGTAATTCATATCCCCTGTTACCATGGAAGATTCCTGCCCCCTCGCATCTCAGGTAGACATATAGACGCTTGTACATGCACTAACAGTCAGTATAGAATAGATTCTGTCCGAGAGACCTTTCCTTTTGGATAAAACAGTTCTTTAAACAAAGATATTAGATACGATTTGGGATTAGGTTGACCTGACCCCCCAGACTTTTGTCTCCACATGTAGAGCTAAATGTCAATTCCCCTTCACCCTCTAGTTGCACGTCAATCACACGTCATGCGGCTGCGCGCGCATCTCTGCCAAACATTTCTGCTGACACTGCAGGATTCTCTTATGGATCCACCCACTTGTGACATCATTTTAAATGACGTTTCTAGTATACGCGTGTTATTACGCCCATTTTCATTACGTATGTGTATTCTTATCTGTATTATCAGCTGTTACGCCTCCTGCATCTGTCTTAATGCAATGCTTTTCATATATATATTGTTACTTGTCAATAATGTATTGCCTATCCCTTCCTGAACCTTCGTGGTGATGGAATAAGATTGCCTAGTTCGAACTATGATTCCTTTGTAAGGAATAAAGCCCTTTTCAGAACCTCTAATACCACGGATTCTGCCTCTTATTTTGACTGAGTTATTCTTACTAGACTTTACCGCATAAAAATAGTACAGGTAATTTAAATATTTACCACATAAATTGGCGCCCGAATAGGGACACTTTCTCATCTCACGCGCCGGAGGTGCGTTGCAGGCCCGGTCCCCTGCCACAGCTGAACGGACAAAAACGCGTACCCGCAGGATTTCCTGTATCTCCCTCCGGCCAAGCGGGGGTGACTGAGGTTGCGATCAACACCCAGACGAGGCGGTGAGAAGTGCGAAGTATCCCGACCAGAGCCTAGCTGAGAGAGCAAGATCCGAGGTATGCAGAGGCCCACCAGGTTCCGAAGTTTCCGAGTCAAGTCGAGTCCAGTCCGGTCCAGTTCAGTTCAGTTCCGAGGCCTTCCGTTCCGTGCTACCCGGTGAGTACCATTGCTGGGAAGGCAGTTAGACGTGCACATTGGTTTCTGCCGGTCCTGACGGGTTTGGGTACACAAATCCGGTCTGCACTGTTTTAGCAGTGTATCTGTACTGTTTAGCAGTATATCCAGTATGTTCATGTATATAATCTAGTATTATCTAGTATTAGTATTATGTCAGTAGTTAGTTTTCTCTTAATTATCATTGTTCGTTAAATGTTAAATGTTAAATGTTTTACTGTGTTCAAAAATTGTGGTATGAATGAGTGTTCATTATTGTGTTTTTCGTATTAATTGTGTTCAAGTCCAGTTCAAGTAAGAATCAAGTAGCAAGGTTTAAAAATGCCGTTCTTTTCAAAATTAAGACAGATCAAAACTAGAAAAGGAGTACTCGAAGAAGCTGTTCCCATTCCACCTAGGGATACTCCAGGGTATTTTATGTATCATAAACATGGCTTAGATGCCGTGTTATATCTTGACTTATGGGTGGACTACACCAAGGATCTAGCAGAAAGTCAGAGATGGCCCGCAGCTGGGACATGGGATGCAGATTGCATCATGAGAGTAGAAGAAGAATTATGGAAAAAGAAAGCCAGACAGTCACAGAAAGATGCCATTGAACTATGGCGTAAAGAATTGCATAGGCGCACAGAGAAAGCGCTCAGACTGGAAGAGAAAAGTAGGGAGAACTCAAATAAAGCCCGAGAAAATATATTAATTGAGGAAGGTACCCGAGTAAAAACAGAACAAGTAGACAGACAACGAAACACTCTTATGAATGGTATGTATCCTCTTTTGGCCGAAGGTTTACCTAAGGCCACTCCGGAAATACCGAAAGATTTGCCACCCCCATTACTCCCGATTAAAGCACATCCCAAGACCGCAAAAGATATTTTCCTTTCCTCCTATTTAGATGATGTAGCTCCCGAGTATGTTAATGTTCCGCCACACACACCACCTGTCGATGGTGCTCAACGCCGAGATCATCCGCCCCTAACTCCGCAACCACAAACTCCTCCGCACAATCCAACTTTTCCCGCATCCACAGTTTCTACCTTACATCCCACAAATCCTTTTATGCCTAGCACCTCAGAAGGTGCGACAGGAGGTGCGGCAGCAATTTTCGCCACGCCACCATTACGAAGCAAATCGTCTCTTAGAGATTTAGCAAACCAACGTACACCACAAATAGCAACGTCCGACATGTTTAAGGAACATCTTGTAGATTGTAGATATGATCCAGTGCCCGGTAAAAATGACAGAATGCTGCTATCATCACTACGGATACGACGAGCTTCAACGTATTTAACGACATTACCAGGAATGATTAAACATTTAGACAATATATATCGCTTTGTCCAAACAGGGCAAGGCCCTGAAAGTATTGAAGAAGCCATGGAATACCAGAAAGTGGATGTACAGAGACTACTGTTACGCTTCTTCATAAACTGCTTGATCAGAGACAGAGATAGGTCCGAGGTAGATCAGGACGAAATGCAAGTACTTACCAGATGGGGTCAGAATATATCTGAGGGAAAACATGATAAACAGACATGTATAGTAGCTATGTGCCGAAAGATCCGCAAAGAAATAGAACGAACACATAAAGCCAGATCGGAGGCAGACAAAACTGAATCAGAGGGAGAGGAGGAGGAAGAATCAGAAATTCCCACAGGACAATTAGAAACGATTGCTTATGTAGGTAGGGGAAGACCTTGTAACAATACCAGATACTTTAATGACCCGATACGTCCGATACGTCCAGAATGTAACAGACATTTTCAAGCCCCTATGCTAAATGCGAAGTCCCCTGAACACTTATTCCAGGCTGCTGATAAATTACTCCGAGACCGAAGGGGGTTTCATATGCTCGATTCTATGGATGAACAAGAATTAGCCAGGTCAGCAGTACAATGGGCTGACAGTTCTGAAAAATACAGTGATGATGCGTTAGCACACACGTTTTTGAATCTTACCCCAGACGAACAGCGTTTAGCTGGTATATACATGATACAACACCTCGTTATATTGTATAGAAGCCAACGTTCCGATCCTGGTCCCCTACCTGATATATTGATAGAATTACTCACGAATAAATGGAAAGGTTCAGGTACTGATTTAATTAAAGAAATTCTAGAATATCGACACCAATACATTGTCTTCGTATGCCCAGAACATGTTTCAGTTCCTCCCAAATTGGAAAGAAAAACGTATCACATAGACAGACAGAATCCCTTACGCGAAGTGCACCCAATCAGAGGCGAAGACAATACTTTTAAACGCGTGTTTGTGTACACGCCCATAACTAAAATTGAATTATTAGAAATGAAGAAAGTAGTACCTAGCCATGACAAAGACCCAGCAGGTTTCCACCGTGAGATAAAAGACATGTTACTCATGGGAGAGTATACTTATCCGGACATTATGAAAATATTAAAGGTTTTATTGCCTGCCGGTATTTACGAGAAACTCAAAGAAAAGGAATGGGAGGTGGGAGATCAAAAGATAGAGTGGACAGCATTAGAAAACGAAGAAAAAGCCCGAGCTGCAGGTTCAGGGCTTGGGGAAAAGACTACAGCATTACCAGGATTATTAGTGCAGGTACTACCACGTCTATTGACTACGAAAAAGGAAGACTGGGGTGCAATTTCAGCCTGTAAACAAAAACAAGATGAAGATACTAGTGATTTCTATTCCCGATTTGAAAAATGTTTTGGTATTAATAGTGGCATAAAAGCAAGTAGTGAGTCGTATCCACATCTGTTTGTGACAAAATTAGTTGAGAATTCCCTGCCGCAAGTTAAAGGTAGAGTATTAAAATTCGAGAGTACCTGGCAAGGTAACACACCGTCACAGATGTTACAAATGTTACAATATCATCACAATAGAATTAGAGAAGAACAAGAACATGAACAAAGACGTATGAAAGACACGAAAATGAAAATGCTTGTTGCGCAGTAAGTTCCAGCTGATGGTCATAAAAAGGGTACAACACAGTCCAATGATTCAGTAGGTCCTGTTAGAGGGACATGCAACTATTGTAAACAGCCAGGTCATTATATACACGATTGCGCAGTTCTAAAACATAATATCTCTACGGGTATAACGAAAGAGAGACCACGTCCGCCTAGACAGGATCAGATCCAACAACAAGTACCTCAGAATATACAGCCTATGCCAGTTCCACAACAGACCGCACCACAACCACAACAACAACCACAACCACAGCCACAGCCTATTGCTGCAACACAAAACACGACACAACAGATGTACCAGTATGCACAAAATGACTATCCAGAGTATCAGCGCTACACATGAAATAGCCTAGAGAGGGAAGTTGGCCCACCGCTTATTGAGGTTCCCGTAGATCAAGAAGGTCCTTACGTACAGAGTCAAGTATTAGGGAAAGACAGAAAGTTTCTACTCGATACAGGGGCAAGCAGAACCACTATCCGTCACAGCGAAGTCCCAGGGGTACCCCTCTCAGGCTCACAAAATATTTCCCTTGGTTTTTCAGGAAAGCCCACTATTAATGAAGTATCGCAACCGCTTGCATTATCGGTCGGTCCATTAACACGGACTACAGATCTATTGCTCACGAAATCATGCCCAGAAAACTTGTTAGGTATAAAAACATTGAAAGCTCTAGGAGCTGTAATATGTTGTTCTCCGGAAGGAGTACGACTATTTTTGCGTGACTTTAAAGGTCACTATGTGTCTAGAGACATGGATCATCGGTTACAGAATCTACCTGCACATTTATGGGCACAAGGCCCCACTGATGTAGGTTGTATGCACATTACACCATATCGAGTTACACTCAAAACAGGAGTAGTATTACCACGAATACGACAATACAAGTTACCGCCAGATGCTGTTGTGGCTTTACTGCAAATCATTGACGAGCTCATTGCACAAGGAGTGGTTGTAGAAACGGACTCCAATATATGTAATTCCCCGATAATTCCGATTCTTAAACGAACTGATCCAAAAGCACCACCAGTATATCGATTAGTTATTGATCTGCGAGAATTAAATAAATGCATTGTACCACAATACTCCGTGGTCCCAGATATCTCTTCATTGCTAACAGCCATAGATTCAGAAGCAACGTTCTTTACTGTAATTGATCTCAAGAACGCTTTCTTTAGCGTCCCAATTGATCCGGAAAGCCAATATTTGTTCGGATTCAGTTTAAATGGACGAAGTTTTAAATTCGCACGCGCACCTCAAGGATTCACAGAAAGCCCCAGCATCTATAGCCAAGCACTGAAAAGAGAACTTGACAGTATCCACATGCCAGCTAACACTGCCTTGCTTCAATACGTCGATGATCTGCTGATCACCGCCCGAAGCGAACCTGAATGTGAAAAAGCATCACTGACGGTTTTACATTTCCTAGCCGACAAGGGGCACAAGGTGTCCCCTTCAAAGCTGCAATTCTGTGTCCAGCAAGTTGTGTACCTTGGGCACTTGCTGTCCAAGGGGGGAAGACAGCTTACACCCGACCGTATCCAGTTAATTGTTAACATGCCGACACCCAAGACACAAAAGGAGGTACGGGCATTCATAGGCCTCACTTCGTACTGTAGGCAGTGGATCCCTCAATATGCATTTCTGGCAAAACCACTCATTCAGTTGACAACACAGGAGGCAGCGACATCAACTGTCCTCCCTTGGACTCAGGAACATACGCAAGCTTTTGAAAGCTTAAAGAAAGCTTTATGTCAAGCACCTGTTTTAGCAACACCATGTTACAGCAAACGTTTTACACTTTTTGTTACAGAACGAGAAGGTACTGCTTTGTCAGTACTCACGCAGGAACAAGCAGGATCACATAAGCCATGTGCTTATTTTTCCAGTACATTAGATCCCGTAGCTCAGGCTCTTCCTGCGTGCCTGAAATCAGTCGCAGCAACAGCTTTAGCAATCAGACAAAGCGATGCCATAGTGTTAGGACATCAATTGACAGTACAAGTACCACACGCAGTAGAGGTTCTCTTGAACCGGACCCAAACACAACACTTGACCATAGCAAGACTGACGGGTTATGAATTAACATTGTTCCAGCCACACATAGAAATCAGACGTTGTAGTACATTAAATCCTGCCACACTTTTGCCAGTAAGTGGAACAGACCCATTGGCACATGATTGTATTGAAGTCATTACTATTACGACGAAACCCAGACAAGACTTGACAGATATTCCATTATCAGATCCAGACCTGACATTGTATGTAGATGGTTCATGCATGAGAACAAGTACAGGAGAGTTAGTGGCCGCTTATGCAGTCACAACAGACACTGAAGTTATTGAAACAAATTGCATAGATACCTTGTCAGCTCAAGCAGCAGAGCTCATCGCTCTGACACAAGCCTGTATTCAAGCCAAAAATAAGAAAGTCAACATATACACAGATTCACGTTATGCATTCGGAGTCGTCCATGACTTCGGCGTGCTTTGGCGAGAGAGAGGTTATTTAACTTCTCACGGTGCCCACATCCAGCACGGTCCCCTTATTCAAGCTCTGTTAGATGCAATACATCTGCCGACTGCAATATCGATTATGAAGTGTAAAGCCCATACAAAAGTGACTGACATTATTTCTCAGGGTAACGACCTAGCTGACAGAACAGCTAAACAGACTGCTCAGAATCAGACTCATACAACTGACACGACAAAGACAATAGTTCCGACACCAACACGCTGCATGACAGTTAAGGATCCCGCCCTTGATGTAATTGACATACAGACACATGCTACACCAGAAGAAATAAAGAGATGGACTGAATTAGGAGGGATCCAGACGGATCAAGAATGGATGACAAAGGGAAAATCTATATGGTTTCTCCCCGACTCAATGGTTCAAGTCATCATTAATACAATACATAGTCCAGCGCACCTAGGAGAGAAAGCTATGCTAGACAGTATTCAACACATTTGGTTCAATAAACACTTGCGAGCAGCAGCTAAACAGAAAGTACGTACCTGCATGATTTGTTGTCAGTTCAATCCAGGAAAAAGCGTACCTGTAGACCAGGGTGGATTTCAACCCCCCGATCACCCTTTTGAAGTCCTCCAGATGGATTATATCCAGATGGAACGATGTCGAGGATTCAAATATGTCCTCGTAGTTGTATGCGCTCTTTCCCGGTGGACAGAGGCGTATCCCGTCTCAGATTACACTGCCCCGACTACTGCCAAACAGTTAGTTCGAGAATTCTTCCCACGGTATGGTTTGCCCCGTGTCGTGTACTCAGATAATGGCCAACCGTTCTCATCCGAGCTAATGAAACATGTTTCACTTTTGTTAGGCTATCAATGGAAATACCACTGTGTCCGACATCCCGAGGCAGCAGGTCTCGTGGAGCGGCATAATCAAACTTTGAAAATTAGACTGTCCAAAGTATGTAGAGAAAAAGGTGTCGACTGGATAGTAGCTTTACCAGTTGCGCTCTTTTACATGAGAATGGTAGCACACTCTCAAACAGGGCTATCCCCGTATGAGGTGATCTTCGGTAGACCACCAAATATGTGGGGGACGCCTATACCCCGTAAAATAACTGATGTTGATTGTAATATGCTGACAGATTACCTGGCTTCCTTGATGTCTGCACTACAATCTTGTCGTTCACAGGTAGCTGCAGCTTTTCCCGATAACACTGAGGTGAAGCCCCATGACGTGGTTCCGGGAGATCTCGTACTGATAAGGAACTTCGACAGAAGGAACCCGCTGGAGCCTCGCTGGCAGTCGCCTAAACTCGTCTTATTGACCACAAGGACAGCTGTGAAGATTGAGGGACGTAAAGGGTGGTTGCACTCGAGCCATATCAAAAAATTTCATGGACTATCATCCGACTTGAATTATCAGCCCTGCATTCCCTCACAGACTGACTCAAAACTCCCCCAGGTTGACAAGACAGAAAAGGAAAACTATAAACTGAAACTAAGGTCTAGCAAGTCAGACAATTTGATTGTTTAAGTCCTCTCCAAGGTGAATCGGTTGAATTTGTCTCTGACATGTATCCTCTAGACCGAAATAGAGAGAGAAATAGACAGAAACAGCTAAAAAAATATGCGTACTGTAAATCACTTCGTAGTCACTGCATAGTGACATTGTTAATTATGTTTTTTCTAAGTCTTCTGATTATCATTACCAGTATATTATTACACATGTATTACCCTATTTCCAAGCGTGCTTTCAATGTTACTGCCGAACATTCTTTTAGCGAATTACCCCCGCATGAGTTGTCCTATAGATTTGCGCTGCGCAACAACACATTCATTAGTATGTTACATCATTCTCATCAGACCAGCAATGCTACAAATTGTTGGATATGTGGCCGACTCCCTCCCTATCAGAAATACAAGGGAGTTCTGCCTCTCTTTCCGTATCCATTCACCCACAATGGCTCCTGTGGAGCATGGTTTAGTTTGATTAATTCCCTAGATTCAAATTCAGTAGTTTATCGAGACAACTGGGTTTGGGGAAACCTGAACCTAGTTTTACTTAAAGTCTGCTACCCTAACAAGGAGGGACTTCCCAAAAGAACAGGAACTGATCTAGAAAATGAAGTATATGGATTAGGTAACTTTACACTTAATCTCATGATCCTGAATGTTGAATCTGAAGCTACACCAATCTTGCCCGCTATGTCAGTATTTCCAGTTAGAGGCGAATTATGTGTAAGAAAGAATGGTTCAATTCACATGGGCCATAGTAAATGTACCACTGTAATAGAATTCAGTGATAAAGGCAAATCTACGTTTAGAGCTTCTCGTCATTCCTACTTCATCTGTGGTCACACCGCATACATACGCCTACCCCTAGATTGGGATGGTACCTGTTACATTGCATTCCTTCTGCCACCTGTTTTCCTAGCCCCGCCTGATTACCATAGGAATACCCATTTAGTACACAATAGACAGCAGAGAGATCTCCCGATTGTCGACTACACCGAAACAGCATGGGAGCAATACACAGATTTCAATAAAGGTTTCTTTCCCTACATAGGTACAGTCACTAATAGTAAGTTGATACGTAGATTAACTAGAACCCTTGAAGCAGTAGTGAATGAAACTGCTTCCGCCTTAGGTAACTTAACAGAGGAGCAGTCTGCGATGCGGATTGTTGTTCTTCAAAATCGTCTTGTCCTTGACGTCATCCTGGCCGATAGGGGTGGAGCTTGTAGGGTCATCGGATCAAGTTGCTGTGTTTTCATACCAGAAAACGCGCCGTCAGTATATAAAGCCATAACTCGACTTCATAAGATCGTAAGCCAGATACACCAGAATCCAGGCACCTGGACTTGGTCCGGTTGGTTCTGGAGCGTGTTGTCAGCCTGGGGATGGAGGATCCTATCCTTCCTAGGTATTGGCTTTCTCATTCTATTCAGTTGCTGCTTGTGTCTACAATGTGGGCCAGCGATTTGTGGTTTGTGTGCCACATCGTGTATCTCGCCTTCGACTTTTCATTCAAGATCCCGGAAGAAGAAAGAAGAACAAATGATGCTATATGAACAGATTGATGGATTGATGAAGATGGATATTTCATAAGGGTCCGTAGGGGACAAGGAGGGAATGAGGAAATATGAATTTTTATGGTCAATTGTGTCCCCTATCTTAGACCCCAACGGCTCCATGTACATGCTACAAGTACATGTATGTTCCCTCCAGTTCCAGCTAAGAAGACGCAAATACATGTGCGTCCAACGTCAACATGTTTTCTTTCTGCTCCGCCATGAATGGGTCGAATATTCCATTCCTAAGTATGATTGGCCACCGACTTTATATGGTTCACTTTTCACGTTTTACAGTTCAGGCGAGTAGGCCCTGAATTCTGCCATCAAGCCTTTTCCTACTTCTGCCTCTAAAATGCTCCAGCTTGGACCTGCATCTGTATCCATGAACTTTGTCCTACTCCCTGCGCGGCTAACGGTGCCTGACGCGGCCTGTTGCCTGCCAAAAACTGTATTCAGCCTTCAAGTTATCTGCTCCGCTCCTCATCCAATGCATTCCCGTCTAGTAGTTTAGGTAAACATCCTTCCAGCTACCGAGCAAAGAGCTTGGCCTCGCTGTCTTTATGCAAGTAATTCATATCCCCTGTTACCATGGAAGATTCCTGCCCCCTCGCATCTCATGTAGACATATAGACGCTTGTACATGCACTAACAGTCAGTATAGAATAGATTCTGTCCGAGAGACCTTTCCTTTTGGATAAAACAGTTCTTTAAACAAAGATATTAGATACGATTTGGGATTAGGTTGACCTGACCCCCCAGACTTTTGTCTCCACATGTAGAGCTAAATGTCAATTCCCCTTCACCCTCTAGTTGCACGTCAATCACACGTCATGCGGCTGCGCGCGCATCTCTGCCAAACATTTCTGCTGACACTGCAGGATTCTCTTATGGATCCACCCACTTCTGACATCATTTTAAATGACGTTTCTAGTATACGCGTGTTATTACGCCCATTTTCATTACGTATGTGTATTCTTATCTGTATTATCAGCTGTTACGCCTCCTGCATCTGTCTTAATGCAATGCTTTTCATATATATATTGTTACTTGTCAATAATGTATTGCCTATCCCTTCCTGAACCTTCGTGGTGATGGAATAAGATTGCCTAGTTCGAACTATGATTCCTTTGTAAGGAATAAAGCCCTTTTCAGAACCTCTAATACCACGGATTCTGCCTCTTATTTTGACTGAGTTATTCTTACTAGACTTTACCGCATAAAAATAGTACAGGTAATTTAAATATTTACCACAAGTGGATAGCAGATATTAGGTCTCAAGAGACTGCTGTTGAGCCAGAAGAAAGTGAGTTCACTGTTGATCCAGAAGAAAGTGAGTTCACTGTTGATCCAGAAGAAAGTGAGTTCACGGCAAAACCAGAAACAAGTAAGACTACTATTGAGCCAGAAGGAAGTAAATTCACAGTTGAAAGTATAACTACTATCGAATCAGCAGAAGCAGAAGTTGCTGAAAATCAGGAGGAAGAACAGATAAAAGAAAGACCAAATAAAAGAACTTGTGAACCAGACACAGAAGGTGAAAAGGTAGTTCAAACCAAGAAACCAAGAAAGGGTGACAATTGGCCAGGTGGAGTAAAACGCCTGAAATACACACTTGTGAGGAGAAAGTCAAAGAGAAGACCAGAGCAAAGTAATGAGGTCTCAATTCAAACAGAACAAAAAGAGTCAGGAGAAGAATTAGTAAGAAAGACAAAGAGAGTAAGAATTCCAAGCAGGAAATACAAAGCACCAGAATGGACCTACGTAATTTTGGAGGAAATCGAAAGTTCTGATCCAAGTGAAGAAAAAAACAGTTCTGACCCTGAGCAAATTGACGAAAGCAAATTGAGACCGCCTTAAAGACAAGTTAAGGTGCAACCTTGCCAACTAGAAAAAAACGAATTTAAAGATTCCGAAAACCTGAAGAAAGAAATAAAAGAAAGGGGTAAAGAAGAAAGCCTTTGAAGTGTAGGACTGCACTACTATTATTTTTTAGAAATGTATGCTAGTAAATTAGAGTTCATAGGTTTAGATTGATTTTTATTTTTTAGAATCAAAAAATGGCTAAAGCAGAAGTGACTGAACATCCAAAATCTAGTCTAAAACGTAGATGTATTAAAGCTTGCGTATGTAGTGTCTTGATATTAACATTTATGTGGATATTACTAACTGTCCTTGAACCTATTCTAATGTTGACTAATGATGGAAACAATACTAATGATGTGTCAAGAGAAAGAATGAGTGATGTCACTAATGAAACACCTAATACTAATACAGAACCATTGGATGGAAGTATTCTCCATTATGATAAATCAATTAGTGATTTCTCGTTAAATGTGTTTACTAAATTGTTGTACGAGTACATTGACACAATGAATGTGAGTGGTTGTTATGTGTGCATGCGATTACCTTTGTCTGACTCAGAGGGGGTGACTTATCACCACCTACCTTTAACATATGGTGTGTCTTGCAGTATTTTAACAAGCCTGTTTTATGTGACGGGGAAGCTCGAGTTTCATTACTCCAACACAGATTTAGTATTTTCAGAAATACCGGTTATAAAGGAGCTGAATAAAGACTCAAGTAGTAAAAATGCACGTTATATGGGAGAGTTCTTCCATATTACCAAAACTTTAGATGTAAAGTATGCTTATAAAAATAACCTAACGTGTAGATTTCGGGCTGAAGAAAAGATTTTCATAGAAATGGTAGAATATTTCCATTTGTAAACTTTATTTCGATCAAAAGATCATAAAAGTCGCATAAAATACATTTAGACAGGTAATAAAAACATTAAAAAACAAATAATTTAATATGGACCAAGACAGAGTATAAATAAGCGCAAGACATTATTTGAAACTAAGACGCTTGATCCACATTGCTTGTAAAAAACGTGAAACAGCAAAAACTACAACAGTTCTTGTATCACTAGCTAAGATGCGATGGGCTTCAATACATCTTGTGAATCCTAGACTTTTACATAAAGGAATAAGCCAGTATTTCCTAGGAGCTCTATATGCGACACAGAGAAATAGTACATGTATTAAGGACTCAGTCGACCTTCCACAGGCTGGGCAAGTTGTTTCTGCGTTTTTTGACCAGTTCTTGGTAAAATCCCTGAGTGGAAAGGTGCCCAACCTGAATTGAATGTATAATTTCCTCGCCAAAGGTGGACACAATTCATTCAGGAAAGGCTCAAAGATATACTGGTCTTTAATAGATAAAAATTGCCTTGAAAGACTACCGAGTGTTTTACTTCCCTGTAGTACACTTAGCCTATACTGTCTATATGCCTGGACCAGTTTTACACGAGGAAGGGTCGAAGAAAATACACCAGGATTAGTCCAAAGTTCAGACAAGCCAATCTTAAAGCACATTTCCGTGATATAGACAAACCAAGGAGACTTCTTAGAAGTGCATAGTGCTAGTATTGAGCCAAGATCACTACAATAAAGTCTTAGCTCCTCAGTGAGCCACACTCTTCGCCAATACGTTAAAGGACGTAAGCCAGCTTCTTCGTCTATTGGTCGAATTGCCAGATCAAGACGTAATGGGATTAGAGGGGTACTTTGCGGTAGTCCCAATAAAATTCTAATAAACTTGTTCTCAAGTAGAGAAAGACTTTTCATCTGGGAGTGGCCCCACAATTCTGCCCCGTATAAAGCTGCATTTCTCACTTGTATTTTATAGATTTCTGCGGCGTGGCCAGGAGTCTTGTATGTAGCGTATCTAGAAGTTCTTAGAATCGCTCCAGAGAGTTGGGCAAGCCGCATAGCTGCTTTATCTAATTGAGGAGCCCAGAAAAAAGACTCAGAAAGTGTAATTCCCAAATATTCAAACAATGAAACCTTTTCTAGGGTCGTTCCATTGAGTGTGGGATTAGATCGTGTTGAGCTAGCTGGATTAAAAACCATATATTTGGTTTTCGAAATGTTTATTTCGAGCCCATAGTCTACACAGAATGCTGAGAAACTGTCTAAAATACGTTGAGCACCCATCAGGGATTTAGATAACAATAAAGTGTCATCTGCAAAGAGCATAACTGGAACCTTTCTACCATTGAGTCTAGGGGAGTCACCATTATCCGTCCTGTTGATATGAGATACCAGTGCATTAACATATAGGCAGAACAGGGTAGGGGCTAGTACGCATCCCTGCCTGACACCTCTGTTGACTGGAAAGCACGCTGTTAGTTGGCCTGCCTTCCCATATCTGACCTGAGCATAGTTACCAGTATGCAATCTAATAATCATAGCTAATAGGTCCGGGGGGACTCCCATCTCATGTAGTACAGCCCAAAGTTTAGCTCTCGGAACCATATCGAAGGCTGATTTCAGGTCGACAAATATCAGGTAGAGACTGCCACCCTCCACTGATACAGTCTTCCAAAAAAGTAGTTGCAGCCTTAAAAGTTGATCAACAGTTGACACCCTTTTCCTAAATCCCGCCTGTAGGTCACTCAGAATGTTCATCTCTTCCATCCATAAATGCAGACGTTTAAGTAATATTCTTGCAAACAACTTTTGGGCAACATCTATTAGGCTAATTGGCCTGTAATTTACAGGGAGCAATGGTGATCCCTTTTTGAATATGGGAAATATTTCAGCTCCTAGCCACGTATCTGGGATACTCATACCTTTCATAATTGCGTTAAATATGGTCCATAAATATGGTACCCATATGGAAGGTTCTTCTTTATACAAATCCCCAGGGATCTTATCGAGGCCAGGTGCTTTAGAGTTAGAAAGAGTTTTAATAGCACCCTCTACTTCTAAAGCTGTTATTTCCTCAATAGGTTCAGATTGGACTAATGTGAGGGAACCCTCCACAGCTATCAAGTCATCTCCAGTAGAGTACAGAGACTTAAAATGAGCTTCCCAAACAGATGCTGCAATGTTCGGGAGAATTGGGGATCGTTCGTCCTTGTTACCTGCATTAGAGACTATTTTCCAAAAGCCCCTCATATCTTTATTAGAAAGAGCTAATTTCAGGGCCTCCCATTTTTCAAGTTCCCATGCTTTTTTTGCCTTTTTAATAATCTCATTGTAGACCCTCCTGGAGGAGTTCAATCTAACCTTGTTTTTTGATTTAATTGCACCAATAAGAGCAGTTTTGGCCTGTCTGCATGTTTTAGTGTACCACGAGTTGGAAGAATATTTTGGCCTAGATTTACTTGAGGAAGGATTAAAAAAAGTTTTAAGAGCCGAGGTGAGATGAAAGTAAGTAGATTCTACCGCTTCTAAATCCCAGACACTCGGAATTGGGGTGAATAACCTTTCTGTTTCAAGAAGTGCCGGAAGAATCAACCCGTAAAGTTCCAACATTTTATCCAGGGTACGTTTTACTGAATCCCATCTAATTCTTCTTTTATTGTTGTCCAGAAGGAGGTTCTGTTCAACCATTGGGCCTATAGTGGGAGATACTTGAGGAACAGGAATTAATACCTCGAGCATCAATGCATCATGATCACTGTCAAATCGAGAGATGACAGAAAAATCAACGATGCAGTTCCAAAAAGATACTTCCACCAGAATGTAGTCTATTAGGGAAGAGTGGTTAACCCTATTAAAGGTAGGCTTCCCTGGCTGGTCTGATTTTAGGCGGCCATTGCAGGCCCTCATGGAATGCATAAGAACAAATGCATTAATTTGCATGACCAATGGAGTCCAGGCCCTTACCTTCTGGATTTGGGGATCTGGTATTAGACTACAGATATCCTCCTCATTAGATAATGTATATGGGAGATCAACAAGCGGTTCATATTGACAGTTAAAGTCGCCCGCAATTATTAATCTATCATGTTTGGGCAGATCTAGAATACAAGTAGATAATAAGTCAAAAATCGGGGATTCCTGAGAGAGGCTCATTGGACGTGAATAAACATTGATACAAATTAGTTTAAAATTGGGTTTAAAAAGAAGAACCAGACCTTGAAGATCCAATGAGAAGAAATCTAATTCAGTGATGATTCAATCTAAATAAGTCGCAACCCATAGAGAGAGCCCTCCATAGGGTCTGCCCCTCTTACCCGTGGTTGCTGGTACATTATAAACCGAGAACCCTGAAAACAATATAGGGTCAAGTGAACAGGTCTCCTGGAATAATACAACATCATATTC
This sequence comes from Triturus cristatus, assembly GCF_964204655.1. Taxonomy (NCBI): domain Eukaryota; kingdom Metazoa; phylum Chordata; class Amphibia; order Caudata; family Salamandridae; genus Triturus; species Triturus cristatus. Next base: position 1,547,819,757 of record NC_140590.1, read on the forward strand.
TGATATAAACTTGGACCACTCTGGATTGTCTAACTTCATTTTTATACCAGCAATATTCCAAGATAGGATCCTGATTTTAAGGTCTGAGCAGGGGGCAGTAATAGATTGTAATTTAGTGGACGTAGTCTCCACATTGGGTGCGTTTATGATTTCTTCCCTTGATGCTGGTTCATTGAAACTAAACAGTGTGCGATAAGTTGACAAATGATTTGAGCTAGCTGTATTAAAACAAGACCCACTGGCATTAGCGTTTACTTTCTTATGTTTAGTGGGGATTTGTTTTGTGAGTAAAGGGTTTTTCCCTAGTCAGTCGCACTCTTCTAGATTGGAAAATACTTCAAATCTATTGGAGAGCGGTATCATATTACCACAGGATGGGTTAGCCGTGAATAAGGCGCTAGGCTGTACTATGGAACTGGTTACCCTGGCTAGGCTCGTATTTTTAAAATGACGTTTGTTATAAAAATAATCAAATGATAAAGGCACTATTTCATATGATCTCCTTTGGGGGGGAAAGAAATTTCTAAGGAGAACAGGCAAGACATTACTGTTCGAAAAATGTACGATCACACAGTCCCCCTTTAGCTTCTTTTCCTGGGTGCCCAACCAATCAACTCTTCTCGCCATAATGATCTCATCTACAAGCGAGTGGCATACCCAGTCAGGAGCATTGAGATTCGACGCAATCCAGTATGCACATTTGTCCATTAGATGGATAGTGGACTCTCTTTGGTTAGCTTCCAACGGAGGTACCTGTGCCAGTACCAACACTAGGGGAGCTGCTGAAGGAGATATGTGGAACGTTGACTGCGTTTGGGCTCTATTCTTCATTGTGGGTATCACTTTGGGTGTTTTCGGCTGGTCTGGTACACAAGGCCCATCTACTCTGCATTTAGGAGCATTTGGATGGTCTACGCTCCTCATGGGTTCCGTGCGCTCCAAAGATATAACTGTTGTAGCCAGGGGTTGGGCTGTCTGTGCACTTAACATGGGGGAATTTCCTGTTAAAGATGGCTGAGAACAGTTTGAGGGACCATCAGATATATGATTACCCCGAGCCTGTACAGGAACATTATCAAATAGGGTCTTCAACCTGGTGATCCTTGCTTCAATGCTAGCCAGTTTGTCAATAATCGGGTCTATAATGGAATCCAGTTTCTTTAGTAAATCGTCCCATATTGAGGCCTGGTTAATGACGTGAGGGACAGCGAGCTTAGATGTTGCAAGAGTTACTTTAGGCTGAGGAAGCTTTTTAGTGGATTTTTTTAAGGGTACCTTCTTTTTTGTGGCACAAGCCGTTTTAGCGGGCATAGGATTATTGACGGCCAACGTGTTCCTAGTTCTGGTCGCTCTCGGCTTAGGTGGTGGTGTTATGGCCTCGATTGAGGAGGATGGACTTTGGTGGATACCGATTGCTGGGTTGGTTTCTTCAGTGCTTGGAGTCAATTGTGTTATTAAGCCTTCACTTCCAAGTAAGTCTCGTGGGATACCTGGGGAGTCCTGGATAGTTATTTGAGGAGTTAAGTGGGGGCAGGAAAACCCTGGCATCTCAATGGAACACACCCAGGTTCTAAAGACAGTCTCCTTTCAGTTAATTCAATTTCATGTTCTAGTAAGTTTGTAGCCCTGATCAAAAATGAATCCAAAGTGGCACCCGCACCCACTGGTGTTTTTCCCTTGGAACTTTTCCCTTTCGCCATGTCACACACCAGTTAAGCACTTTCACACTGGTTACCTTGTATAAGCGTGTATCTCAGAGGGGTGGCCCAGCCCGGCCTCTTCCGGCCCCTGATGGCCTAAGACGGGCCCGCCCTTGGCCCGGGCTTCGCCCGGCGCGTCCCACGCCCAAATCCCGCGACGCGGGGATCGCGAGATTCTTTTAAGTCCGGTGCGGGAGGCAGGGAGGGGCCGCTGATGGTCACTCTGCCCCTGAGCCTCCTGGAGCCTGTAGTCTGGTATCACCTCGGGTCTACAAATCTGCACTCGTCGTCCCTTCTCTGGCGCTGCGCTTCCCTTGGATTCTCCTCCTGCTCTCAATAGACCTCGGGCACCTCTTGGTTTATCAGGGAGTCTGCAGCTGCCTACAATGACCCGTGCAGCCCCAGTGCCTCACAACAGGCCTTAGTGCTCTCAGCTTCCAGCAATAGATGCGGGCGATCTGCCTGCCACAGAGTAGGTATGGAGTCCCCAAAGGACCGCTGCAAAGCTGATGACCTCTGTCTTGTCCTGCTCATGCCTCTCTTCCCTTTATACTTCTGGCCTTGGTCTGACAATATTAAAAACCCAGATACTCACTGGACAGACTAGAGGCACTAGGGGCACTAGGAATGTTTTTTGCCGTTACGGCTTCCAGAACCTCCCCCTCCTCCAACTGATTTCCTAGCCCTCCACTCTCCTCTCCTTTTGCTTTGCTTTTAACTTTTTTGTTTCCAGGCACACTCCCGCGTTTCCTACCTTTCTTTCCTGTTTTACCTCCCTATTTACCTCGGTCTCCAATGTCCCCAACGTCTTCTCTGGCGCCTATCTGCGCACTGTTTTCTTTGCTTGCACTTGAAGTTCCAGGAAACGGGCAGGAGATACGTCCTCCACTCTACCTGGAGGTGCCTTTAATTCTTTTGGTGTTGCTGTGGCAAATGTGGGGTCCGGAGCTGCCCACTCCGTGGAAATATCGCCACCGACACTCCCCGCTCCGCCAGCGCCCGCTGCTCCGAAAAAAGCACCCGATGCTGGCGCTGCCGACCCGGAGGAGCCCGCAAACCGCCGCTCTGTGGCTGCGCCTCCGCTCCAGGGCGGCCGAACACCAGCGCGGGAAACAAGGCGGGCGGGACGCACCGTCCAACTTCAAGGGCATTCGTCTCCCTCCTCCGCCCGATTCCGCCTAGCCTCGGGGCTCAACCGCTGCTCCTCCGACCCCAATTCAGTTCTGCTGCGCACATTATCCCAGCACATGCTACAGACACTGTGCTCTCTGGCTGGTAGAATATAGAAGAGAAAGTTTCCAAAGGAAAGCTGCTGAACAAAAGTCACAGGTACCACCGTGGGCTTTTAGATAAGGAAATTATGAGAAAGGCGAGACATATGCTGCAATGTCTCTGGTCTCTGGACTGGTCTCAAAAGGGAAAAATATGTTTGCAATTATTTCATTGGTACCAGCAAATATGAGCATACTTTTGAAATTACTCGAGGTTGGGGCTTGAAGGGTGGAACTGATCCTGTCTTTCCAGGAGTCTATTATATGTGTGGTAAAAAAGCCTACTACAGGTTGCCCGCAAATTGGTATGGTAGTTGTTACTTTGCAATCGCTTTTCCTAAGGTCTACCACGTAGACCAAAGCAATAACCAACTAAGTGAAATAAAACAAGGACTAACACGTAACAAGAGAGAAAGTTTCTCAGAAATAGTAGGTGATATTTTTGGTGCATTGATACCCTCAGTTGGAGTCATTCTGAATTCGCACAAAATTCGAAAGTTATCCACAGTGGTTGATCGCTTGTCGACAGATAATGCTGGTTGGTTCCTGATGATTGACACAGAAATGGTCGCAATCAGATCAATGGTTTTGCAAAATCGACTTGCCCTTGATATCTTATTTGCAAAAGAGGGTGGAGTCTGTGGCATGTTGAAAATCCAACACTGCTGTCCTTATATCCCTGATAAAAGTACATGAATTGAGGGATATATAAAGAATATTACCAAATTACATGAAGATTTGACCCAACTGGAGGTTGACGGTGTTTGGGAGACGCTTGTAAGAGTTTTTCCTCTGCAGGTAGATGGTGTTCTACCTTTGGGAGTAGTTTATTAGGACAAATATTAATGCCAATTGTTTCAGTAGCTATAGTAGCCTTAGTGATTATAACAACATATAAATGTTGTAAGTATAAGAGTGGAAGAAGAGAAGTGACAGAATCACAGAATCAACGTAGATCAAGAAAGAGGAAAACAGAGGAGATAGAATTAGAAGACATGAAAGAAGAATACTATGATATGATGAAAGATTTAGACGAAAGTGGCAAAAAAAGAGAGAAAAATACTGAGTTTTTAAAGGATGAAGATGGCACTTGGTATGGTAGGTATTTTATGATGCCAGGAAGCCATCAAAGGGGGGATTGATGGAGCAGGATTTTGCATAAAGAAACCTGCTCGAATGAATACCCCGATAATATGAACTAACAGTAAGTAGTAATAGAAAACTAACATGCACCTTACATAAACATGAGGGAAAGTTGCTTTGCACATGCATGCACTAACGAGAAATAATATATGAAAGAATTAAAACCATATTTACTTTGTGCTTTAAAGGAAACGAGAAAATAATGCATGACTAGGCTGCATGTGCATTTCATAGTTTGCATGTTGCATCTTGCTTTGAAATAAATAATGCTGTTTTCGCTTAAAGCGTTGCTAGGAAAAACGCTAACAGGGAATAGTGCATGAGTGGGTGGTAAACATTGAAAACTAAATTATCATATGATTGATGAATGTTCATTTTCCATTTCCCATAGTGAGCTGGATGAGACGCCATATTCCCTTAACTTAGGCGGAAAAAGGAGGGGCAGCAATGAGTAAAAATGATCTGTCAGAGGCACACTGCAGTGCTGAGCACAGCAGAAGAAGCGCAAGGGTGAAGGCCGATGTGATGACCGTGTGCCAAGGGATGTGTTTGACTGTGCAACAGAAGATTCCTTCCGCAGACATTGCTTAAAAGTATGTGCAATTGTAACATGAAATAAATTGTGTGAACGAAACAATTATGAAATCATGGGAATGGATGTAAAACAATGAATAAGCCCAAACTTTGAGTGAGGTCACAGTGGTATGACAGATCACCTCCAAAACCCTACGATCATCTGTCTGTTTTAGTGAAATGTTTCAACTGATGTGGGACAGACATGTAGGTTTTAGGTTATAACTGGAGTGCCTTTGGGGGTGTGGTTAGTTTAGGCTGGCTAACGAGAGAGATAGAGGGGAGATGCATTGATGTCCGTCGGTTTGCAAAGAGGCCTAGCTGTTCCTGTCCTGTCCCGTTCCAGTCCCTGTAATCTTTGTTCCCTGTCTCTATTCAGGGAAACCCACCATCACTTTGGCAAGGGTAGTGCTTTTCTACAGACCTTTAGGTTTGTATTATTCTGACTCGTTCTTGAAAAATTACCTCCATATGTATTTTACCTCTGAAACTTTTTTCTCTTCACCTATCCACTCCGTCATAGGAGCATTGAAACGTATTATTTAGATGAAAGTATTTTCTCTTCATCTATCTCCTCCGTTAGATGTATTTTTGTTTCGCATTTGATTTTGCTGAAACCGATGTCTCTTAATCTATCCACTCCTTCATGCACAATGTCCTTATTTTATTGATGAGTTTGTCTCTATCTGAATTTGCCAATGTTTTCCTCTCCCTTTGTGAGTTCATTGTTTGCACTTGTGATCGTATGCATCGAGCATTATTTTGATCAATTAATCTGAGATAAAGCTTTATTAACTTCACGAGAGTCTGTGATTATTTAGTTAGATAGAAGTATCATTACCATCAACTATTCAACCAATTGGTTAATCGACCAAGTAGAAGGAAAGTTGATGTATAAGTTAGATAAGTATTTTGAAATGTCATACATGGATTTTAGAAGGAAAATAATTGAACATATATAAATTGACCCCAGCGCATCATGGATTTGGGTGAATGTGTATGGGGCATTGTTCTGTGATACTATTGAGTATTGATGCCTGATCAGGCATTGGCCTTGTGCTGGATCAAGTGTTAGGGTTTGACCATTGCCATAAACAAGGAGGACAGGTCTTGATATACCCAAAGGCAGCCATCACCACAGTGCGCTCAGTAGTGTACCCAGTTTCCATCAGCCCTTCAATTCCCAAACACATACCATATAGAAGACAGGCCGCAGTTTGTTGGAATTCATCATAAGCCTTACTTCAAATCAAACACCAAGCATGTTAAAGGTACACGTCATTTCTTTGCAGATTTTTTTTTATAAAAGAACATCGTTATATATCATCAGATTTATATGCACATCCAGTCTGGGCTGGCTCTGCTTGCAAAGCAAATCTTGCGCCGCTGTATTTGAAATCTTTAAACAGCACATCATTATGCAAGATATCAGAATTGATGTATCAAATGCAGCCAGAAAACTCCAAGGCACAAACCCTTCTAGGGGTACCTGTGACTGCCCCAACCACACCCCAATTAGCAGTTCATCTGTGGGCAAACTTTGCTTATGGCCAGAAGGTGGAGACTACCAGGAGGCCAGTCCTCCCTCCAACCAACCCTGTACCCCAAAAAACCAAAACCTTTTAGCGAGAGTAGACAGGGAGCTCTAAGGGGATGTATGACGTTACAACGCATGCTATTACAACGCCTACCTTTACAACGCATTTTTTACAACGCAAACACTACTACAACGCAATACTTTACAACGAATACTTTTACAACGCCAAACTTATTAAAATAATTAAAAGTGCTTTTACAACGAAAACCATTACAACGCATACCATTACAACGCAAAATAAATATATTTTTTATTAAAAAGTTCAATAAAATCTGGCACGGGATGCAGGGAAATTAGGGGTTTTAGGGTGGGGAAGTGTATTAAAATGTGGAGCAAAACTGAACGTAAATCTACTGAAATGCATTACAAAATGTATGCGCGAGTATTAAAATTAATACTCGAGTATTAAAATTAATACTCCTATTCCCCCAAAAAATCCGTTTTCACACATTTTAAAGTTTTACACAAATAACGAAAAACTTAACAACAGTTCATATACATTTAAATCATGATTATATCAGAAAAAAAACTGATGAAAACAGAAGACACATACACATAGTCGCCATTTTATCCATCTCACTTCTAAAACTTGTCCTACAACACTTTCTATGAAAACAATAGCAAAAGACATGTTCCAAAATGGATGCCAAAACGGAGCAAATAAATGAAAACAATACATCTTTAAATGATTTTTTAAATTATCATTTTCCACAGCAAAATAAAATATACTAAAAAACACAACGAACGCTGTTTTAAAAAAAATTAATAGTGACACTGACTAAAACTTATAAATACCAGGAAGACACCATTTTGCAATCAGTTGATTATCAACTACCAGAGAGACCAGACGTAAAAACCTGACCCTCTGACACCTAGACTGTGACCTCGACTGACAGAACACTGCAATCCTTTGGAGAAGCATTGTTACTTTGCAACTACTAGTAAGTCACTAATATATTTTAACACCTTGTTTTGTCTAAAATCATGTTTTATTTCCTTACAAAATATGCTTTAAAAATATTTTTATTAATTTATAAAATGTACTGTTTTAAATTTTTTTTCAACAAAGAAACTTTAAGATATACCAACTTAAAACATCTACTTGTTTTTCCCAAAACAGAAAGTTGTTTTTCTATCAAAAGCGAGATATCGTTTCCCTATTTTTCCATCACCTCATCGTAATCGACTCACCTTTGCTATTGTGAAGGTAAATGATTTAATTTTTTTTAAAAATTCTTTTAATTTAAAAATATATTTTTATCATTAGCAAAAGTGTTGTATGGTATAGAGGTTAATATTATTTTTGAACAATCACGCTGCATCATAAACGAAATTGTGCGATGGTGCAGGAGTAACAATAAGTAATATGACTGCACTTAGGTACAGCAGTAGAGAAAGCGTTTGATGGTAAAGGGGTAACTATTACTATTCTAAGTCCCGGAAGGTGCAGCAGTAGTGAAATTGAGTGATGGTGTAGGGGTATCCATTACTACTCTAAGTTCATAATGTATTGAAAGTGTAGTATGTTTTGGTGTACCAATTATTATTCAATCTCAAGTGTGATGCAGCACCATGGAAAATATGATATGTGATGTAGTTACAGTGAAATAAAATATCAGATTTACAAACAATTTGTCTCTTTTTTTTTTTTAAAACCAACGTTGTCAAAGTTGTTTTAACTTTTAAATTTTTTTTTCATTTTCACAGACAATCGGTTGCAACTTTGGGTATAAAATCAGTAAAACAAATAACTTAAACTTCCAGCGAGCAGTCCAATTCCACAGCAGCAGCCAAACCAAGAAAAGAATCAACTAAAGAAATAGGTATTTTAAATTTACACTGTTATAAATCCAACAATGTAATAGTCATACCTATTACTATTGTAACTCCAGGAAGGTGTAGAAGTAGGGTAAGTGTTGGATAGTGTAGGGGTACAATTTACTATTCTAACTCCAGGAAGGTGCAGCAGTAGGGAAAGTGTTGGATGGTGTAGGGGTACAATTGACTATTCTAACTCCAGGAAGGTGCAGCAGTAGGGAAAGTGTTGGATGGTGTAGGGGTATAATTTACTATTCTAACTCCAGGAAGGTGCAGCAGTAGGGAAAGTGTTGGATGGTGTAGGGGTACAATTGACTAGTCTAACTCCAGGAAGGTGCAGCAGTAGGGAAAGTGTTGGATGGTGTAGGGGTAACAATTTACTATTCTAACTCCTGGAAGGTGCAGCAGTAGGGAAAGTGTTGGATGGTGTAGGGGTGGAATTTACTATTCTAACTCCAAGAAGGTGCAGCAGTAGGGAAAGTGTTGGATGGTGTAGGGGTACAATTTACTATTCTAACTCCAGGATGGTGCAGCAGTAGGGAAAGTGTTGGATGGTGTAGGGGTGCAATTGACTATTCTAACTCCAGGAAGGTGCAGCAGTAGGGAAAGTGTTGGATGGTGTAGGGGTGGAATTTACTATTCTAACTCCAGGAAGGTGCAGCAGTAGGGAAAGTGTTGGATGGTGTAGGGGTAACAATTACTATTCTAACTCCAGGAAGGTGCAGCAGTAGGGAAAGTGTTGGATGGTGTAGGGGTACAATTTACTATTCTAACTCCAGGAAGGTGCAGCAGTAGGGAAAGTGTTGGATGGTGTAGGGGTAACAATTACTATTGTAACTCCAGGAAGGTGCAGCACTAGGGAAAGTGTTGGATGGTGTAGGGGTAACAATTACTATTCTAACTCCAGGAAGGTGCAGCAGTAGGGAAAGTGTTGGATGGTGTAGGGGTAACAATTTACTATTCTAACTCCTGGAAGGTGCAGCACTAGGGAAAGTGTTGGATGGTGTAGGGGTAACAATTACTATTCTAACTCCAGGAAGGTGCAGCAGTAGGGAAAGTGTTGGATGGTGTAGGGGTACAATTTACTATTCTAACTCCAGGAAGGTGCAGCAGTAGGGAAAGTGTTGGATGGTGTAGGGTTAACAATTTACTATTCTAACTCCAGGAAGGTGCAGCAGTAGGGAAAGTGTTAGATGGTGTAGGGGTAACATTAGAGGTATTGTATTTACTTTTACATCCTAATTTCTTTTTCTTTTCTTCTCTTTTCAGATAATGTCAAGTTTTGAAGCAGCTAAATACATTAAATCGAGGAAAGGAAAAAATTTATTAAACCATGGAGGATACATATATAGTAAGGAAAGAATAAGTTTTCCTAGAAATCATTGGAGGTGTGTGCAATACTACACTACCCATTGCAGTGGCAGAGCGGTTACTCTTGATAATTTAGTTGTGAAAACAACAGAACATAACCACTCTGCCTCTGCAATGGAGGTAGAAATAAGAGAAACTGTTAATGAAATGAAAGCTATTGCAAGCACCTCCAATGATTCTACAGGATCCATTTTAAGAGAGGTTGCACAGCATGTCCCCAGTCATGTTGCTAGTAACATGCCTATAATTCCTAATTTGAGACGAATTATTCAAAGACAAAAGCAGGCAAGTAACATCCAATTATCTACACCACATACTTTTTCAGATATTAGAATTCCACATGATCTTTCTATTTCCTGTTCTGATGAACCTTTCCTTTTGCATGACAACGAAAACCCTCAGAAACGAATTCTTATTTTTAGTACCCCACGTAACCTTGCAAAGTTAGAAAATAGTGAAAGTTGGATGATGGATGGGACGTTTAAAAGTACACCCCATCCTTTCACTCAAATTTACACTATACATGCCAAAATTAACAATAATGTAATTCCCTTAGTATATAGTTTGCTACCTGATAAGACTTCTGCAACATACTCTGAACTTTTATCAGTTATTAAAAGTAAAACATCTCAAAGTCCTAGGAAAATAATAATTGATTTTGAATTGAGCATGATCAATGTGATCAATAAAACGTACACGGATACCCAAATTCAGGGATGTTTTTTCCATTTTTCCCAGGCTTTTTGGCGTAAATTACAAAAAACATCCCTAGTTGCAGAATATTCTCGTGATAGCAAACTACAGTTTGAACTAAAAAAATTAACAGCACTTTGTTTTGTTCCTCCCGATAGTGTGGACGAGTACTACACTGCTATTATAGAATCTGTTTATTATACAAGTAATGAAAAGAAATTGGCACCCATCCTAAATTATTTCGAGGACACATGGATTGGGCACCTAAGCAGATCGGGTCGCAGGAGGAAGCCACGATTCCATGTGGAGTGGTGGAACTGCTACACGAGCTGTTTAGAGGGAGAAGCAAAAACAAACAATGCCATTGAGGGATGGCATAACTACTTCAACCATACAATTGGCAAACCTCATCCAAATTTCTACTCTTTTTTGGAAACTTTGAAGAAGGAGCAAAGTTTTCAAGAAATGAGACTAGCCCAAACACTTGCAGGTAGTCTAAACCCACGAGTAACTGTCAAAACTAAGGAAATGTCAGAGAGACTATTGGCTATATTACAACAATTTACGTTGTGTGTGGCTCTAGACTACCTGGAAAATCTTTCTAACATTCTTTCTTTCTAAAATTAGTTTTGTTCTTACTTTCCTGCTTTGCTTCAAATTTAAATATCCTTTAATTACAATTGGCATACAATTATTTTTCAAACATTTTTTCAAATTTAAAAGTCGGGTCTCCTAATAATTGTATTTTTTTTTCAACCTTCATTTTTTTCTAAACAACCAATGTTACCAAATCAACTTTTCCATGATATTCGACCAACTTTTCCAAAACCAAAGGCCAGTAAAAATTATTTGAAAACTTCATAAGTAACTACGACCCTTAAAATCCACAAAAAAACCAACTATTCAAAAATTCATAAGTCAATCCATTTTCCAAAATGCACATTGCTGCATAAACACCAAATTAATAACAATCTTTTTTATCAAAAATTAAGAATACGCAATTTTTTTTTTTTAAATGAAGATATAAATCATTATAATTGGTTCCGAAGTTATGAAATAAACATTGTTATCAGTAACTTAAATTACTTTTACAGTTACTTACATTTTTTAATGAACCAATACATTTTCGCGACCCGACATAGGCATACATTAATGACATAAATGTGGACATGTTTTAAAACATTTTAAACATCAATTAGTTATTCCGCAACCTCTCCTTATTCTTTTTTTACTATATATGTTTCTTTTTTAAATGTTTTATCTATAAATAAAAGTGAAAAAGTTTCCTACCTGGACGCAGATCAGCTTCCTGCTGCTTCCTCCTCCGATGCTCTTCAAAATGGCGCCTTACGTCTACGTTCACGTCATGACGTCATCGCGTGCATCAATGTTAATAATGGACTATTTAATTTACTTTTTCTGTAAATAAATGTTTATAAATATAAATAAATTATGTATATGTTTTGTAATAAATGTACATTATGTTATAAAAAAGTATAAAACATAAAAGTTTTTTCTATGTTTTTTATAATAAAGAAATATTTAATAAACCTTATTTGTTTACTATTATTTATTTATCAAATTGTTATTTAAACATGTAAAATGTTAATTATAATTTGTAAATTTACTAAATGTGTTCCTTACCTCGACTCTATTTTCTTTTTCCTTTCAAACTTGCTTTTTCTTCTCTTTTCGCTCCTTCTTTTCTTGTTCCGCGGGTTGTATATTCTTAAGCTGCCAAAATAAATGAAGGACAATTTAGCACATAGACTTCAATGCAAAAGCGTGGGAATTTTTTTAAAGTAAGTTCTATATTATTATTTCTTTTTTTTTGTATTAATATTATGTTAAATTAATTTTTAATAACTCTATGATTATTTTAGATATTATATAAAAAAACAAATTCATTTTTTTATTTCATATTTTAATACTCCAAAAGTATTTTTTTTTATTTACTTTTTATCATTTTTGTAATTTAAATTTTGTTATGTAAAAATACTCAAGTATTAATTATTCATAATACTACTCATTTTTCTTATTTTAATACTCCAAAAGTACCTTTTCTTTTTTTAAATATTTTTTTTCATTAATGTATTTTTTTTTTTTGTTTAAAAATACTCAAGTATTAATTATTCATAATACTACTCATTTTTTTTTTATTTGTTTATGTTTTTTTTTAAAGTATTAAAATCTCTTTCTGATTTTAAAATTACTCAAGTATTAATCATTTTTAATACTAATCATATATTTTATTATTTCAAAAGAAATTAAAAAAATTATACACAATAATTATTTTTAGAATATAGTATTTAATATTATTTATAAAATATTAATTAATTATTTTTAACATACTCCAAAGGTACTTTTTTTTTCTTTTTATATTTTATTATATAATTTTCATTTTTATTAAGAAAGATAAAAATACTCAAGTATTAAACTCTCATAATACTACTCATTTTTAATTTCTTTTTTAAAATACTCTTTCATATTTTAAAAGTACTCCTTCATTAATCTTTTAAAGTACTACTCATATTTTTAAATGTTTCTTGAATATTAAATAATTAATACTCAATAATTACTCTTTCATATTTTTCTATTATAGTATTTAATATAAATAATAAAATATTAATTATTTTTTTAATAAAATACTCAATAATTACTCTTTCATATTTATCTATTATAGTATTTAATATAAATAATAAAATATTAATTAATTATTTTGCAAACAACCTAAATTTTAAAATTTATAAAAAATGCGTTGTAATGGTATATGCGTTGTAAAAGTACTTACCATATAACAGCATGCGTTGTAAATGCATGCGTTGTAAAAGTTTTTGCATTGTAAAAAATGCGTTGTAATAGCATTACGTTGTAAAAGTTGTGTTGTAAAGGTTGTTTCCCGCTCTAAGGCACCATCACTGCAACAGGCAACTGTGACTGACCCAACCACACCCCAATGCACTATTCGTCTGTGGCAACTCCAGGGCTGGACCTTCAACAGGCCAACTCACCCCCCCCTTCCCGTCCCACAACCATTAAAAACTCTTACAGCAAGAGCAGAAATCAATGAACTTATTGTGCCATCAGTTGATAAAGATAACTTTTTACATGTAGTTGAACCACAGGGGTCGAGGTTACTGGCGAACACACCCTCCCAAGCTCCCAAATAATTTGACAATAGCATCACTGCCACCTCTTAAGGTGTGTCCAGGATCAACCAGTTAGCTTCTAAACAGTCTGATGCAGTGCTTAATTTAAACCGGTGGCTTCCGGTGCTCAGCACCAAGTTAGCTGCCAAGAAGGGCAGACCCAGTATAGGGTCTACACATGTAACAACAGTAACCGTGAATGGATAACACTACCTCCAAGATATTCAAAGAATGAATGGGATAGACATAACACTCCTAATTGATAGTTAATAATTATGGTTTCATGTAAGGGCAGATCCCTTTTCAGTACGTAATCCCTCACTCACAAAAGGTGAAATGCTTCATCATAGGGATTCTCCTCCCAAAGGAAAACCCTAGTTCCTTTGAGGGCTACAACCTCCTCACTGAGAGGGAGGAGCTCAGGGATGCTTTATTTAGGGTATAGAGGATTTACTAAATCCACATATGATGAGCAACAATGTATGAGTGAGGTCGCAGCGCAAAAAAAAGGATTGTGAAAAACAAATGTGAGAAATGTGTGAAAATTAAAACTGGCTAGAAGGCATAGAACAACACTTTAATAAAGATATGCCTACTGTCAGGGTTAAAAAAGCAGTGCACCAGCGGTATGGATTTAAACCGCTATGGTGTGATGATTAATGGTCAACATGTTTCAGCGCTAAAGATCCATATTTGGATCAGGCTTTCATCAGGACCTTACGGAAAAATGCTGCTGCTGTAATGCAGTGGAATAAACAAAAAGGATATCAGACCAATACAAAGTCATGGGTCCGTCACTATCAAAATGTGATGATACCTGTAACAAAAAGAAACATAATGAATGTCAGGTATATACAAAAATTATATCACCAATGTGATCATAATTGAAGGGATCCACAGATAATAATTTGAAAATAAACGCCTTACCCGCCACAGCTGGGTACAAGACCTCACCTCTACTTGGCAACCGCTCAGGAAGAGAGCACCACTCTACAAAAAAACGGGAATCGTAGAGTATGAGCGTCAATATCTTGGAGGTAGTGTTATCCGTTCACGGTTACTGTTGTTACATGTGTAGACACTAGGATTTTTATGTTTGCTAATAGTTACTTGTGGATATAATCCTTAGTGGTTTTTAAACTCTTTCCCTTGGACCCTCCTCTATGAACTGTTTTGTTTCTCAGACCCAGTATAGGCCAAACCTTGCAGCCTGAAGCAGGTACTGTCAGTTTAAAGACTCAACAACCGGACGTGACATCCCTAGGATTTTCCTTCCTTCCTGCCCAATCAAGAAACTTCCTGCTATGCAACTGTGGGCAGCTCAAGATTACATTTCTCTAACATAATAGACAAGCTATAAACCAGGCTACGTACTCTGTGTCTGAAGGGCAGAGACTGATACCGTTATCAGACTTGCTAATACAACAATTATCTTTGCTAAATGAATTCATCCAACGGGTGATGTGGGCTGTGCATTGAAATCTTGCTCCATTATGCAACTTTGATTAAACATCTTTTGAAATGGTTTGCTGCCTTCATCCCACCACACCTGGTGTATCCATTAACTGGGATATTAGCTCTTATTACCTGATGTGGTGTGATGCAATTAACCTTTGTCTAATTAGCACTTTACAGTAAAAATAAGCCCTGTTAAATACAGACCTCCTTACTGGCTGAACTGTGTCTCATGTCCATGATAGTGACATATATTATATTCATTCGCAGTTGTAGTGATTAATCCACCAGGTGACCAAAACCAACACTGGAGGTAGGCCGAAGGCAGTAAAGCTGGGCCTCTTATGATAAATAACAACACAACGACCACAAGAATTTTGAATATTCTAAAAAAGAAACGAATAAAGCGATTACTTTGTCTAGCATTTGCTTCTGTGGTCTAGATAGAAAGATTCTTACGGTTGTTTTCCAATCAATGTTTGACAATCAAGTATATGTATGTTTTTGAATGAATGTATGTGATCAACAAATGGTACTGAATGGTATGTCTGACTGGTGTGCATGAAGCGAATAAATGAACGGTGTGGTGAATTTTGCTTAGTGTATGTCCCATTAACAGATGGTTCAATCTTTGAATTTTTTGGCAAATGGAAGGCTAAAAATGAAAAATAAATAAATTTATTTGATTAACTTGATGAAAAGGAAGGTCTTAGACGCATTTTGTTGCTCTCAATATGTGTCTTCATAAATGAATGTGAGATTTAAGATTAGTCGCAGTACTAGCAGTTTTGTTGTTATTAATCCACCAGGTGAGCACCTCCCAGTTCCTTTAACATATATTGCCTAACCAGAAGGCAAGGCATCCTTTTAGGACCCATTTCAGAACGCAGCCATCGGCAGCACCGGCTCTCTTGCATCCTTTAGTGATGGGGAAGCCAGTCAGCACATGGATAACATGATCGTCTGGAGATCCCGTCAGAGGAGGGCTTTAAAGGCAGGTCTTGCTGCTGAGAAACAGGAAGTCTGTGCAAAATCCAAAGGCTACTCTTACTTGGATGTTGCATAACTATAGAATTCCTTTGTTTGAGGATCTGCCTGGATGAAACGATTATCTGCTTTAGGAGAAGTTTAATGTCGGCATAGCAACCTGAACTGGTGAGGGGTGACATCATTCCAGTTCGCGGACTGCCGCAAACTGAGAAAGCTTGTCTCTTGCACAGTGGCGGCTCCTCAGCTAAGGCGGAGGAGCGTTGTCCCACTGCTCGTTGAGCAGTGGAAAATAAAAAGAAAATGATAATAACAAGAAGTCATGATCATTTTATTTTCCTTTGCAACTCAGGGCGGGGCTGGCTGACACAGAGGGAGCAGCAGTGGTTTGCACTCCCTCCCTACATGCACATGACTCTTTGACCGGCCCTAAACAATCATGCGTAGTTGGCATGTTCTCCACTGGGCTGTGTTGTACAGCCCCATGGAGAACATGCCCAGCCTCCCCAGACACTGCCTGACCTGCCAAACAGGCCGATCAGACCAATCACAACGGTGCTTCTGCAGCGTCGTGCTTGACTGGCAGTCGGAAGCCTGGTTCCCACAATGCTGCTCCTGCTGTGTCGTGAATGGCTGGCAGAGTCTGAAGCCGGGTTGCTTCCGGTGGAGGCTGCAGGCAGCAGCCAGGAAGAAGGTGAAGAGAGACGTGGGGTGGATGCTGTAGCAAAGCAGGTAAGTTTATTTTAATTTTTTTTTCATCCCGACCCGCTACCCCCACCCCACCACTCCCGTTCGGAGGCAGGTACGACTGCTGCTGGACACATTCTAGTGATCAGGAGTGTGCTGTACATAAACTCTACAGCCACCCATCATAGGCGTCAGCAGTCAGGTGACCCTGCTAATAAATGGGGCTGGGCGCACGTGCCCTGGGTAAGTTACCAGTAAGCATAATGCTGTGTCTGTGTCATCATTACTGTAGATGTGGACCTGGGGCACAAGACACTACAATTGCGCTCTCTTCGTGGTGCCTCCTGCTGGTCAATGCACCAGAATGACAGACACAATTGCACCTTTCTGGCCCCTGTCATATGACTGTCATATGTTCTATGTCCGTTATCAGCACAGAATTGGGGTTATTGTGTTACACTGCTTGCTTGGGTACCCGCACTGCCTGTCAAGCAGTAGCGCTAGTAGGGAAAGATGCTAGGGGGCATTTGTGTCCGCTGAAATATCTCTCATGCCATCAATTGCTACTGGAAGGAAACAGTAATCAATTAATTAAACATTTCTGATGCTTAAGCAAAACAAAAACAGTACATCGTGTCCTTAACTCTTTGGCAATTAGTGATATTTTCTGCTTCACACCCTTCTTTATTACAGTAAGCTTAAGACAAACTCCTTCAAGCGTGATGACACCTGCGATAGGGAGAAACAGCAGGCAGGCCGCGTGTCATTGCCTAAATACACATCATTATTCACTTAACAAAGTGACCATCAGCAGCCCCTGATAACAATGGAATTGAATGTCCTACCATCCACATCTTTATCTTTCTGAAAGGGTCCAGTTTAGTCTCACACCGGCCACTGTGCGACTTTGACAGGAGTCTTATTATTCCCTGCTTTTACCTGCCTAATTAAGACCCCGCCTAAAGATGTATAGCACAGTGGGCCTTGCTGCCTGTGCTATGTGGATGCATTGGTCGTCCCATTTTGCAGTAAAGTATTGAATATTGCTGTACAGTCCTAATTCAGCCACGGGCCCTCCGCCTGCATTCTCCTGCCTCTCCCTGCCTTTGAAGGTCTTCACATAACGGGCCACGGCCATACAACATAACCAGAGGACCCCATGGTGCTGTCCTGTCTGCACTTCAAGCGGGAGGATGTGTTTTAACGGCCAGAGCGACTGACTTTGAAGCTGAGGAACCAAGGACCTCATCACGGGGCATATTAAAAAGGGCTTTCTCGCCCTATTTACAAGAGGGTGCTAACATGCATAATCACATGTTAGCACCCTTTTTCCCGACGCCTCCCTTTGCATCTCTAATGAGATGCAAAGTGGGTGTCACTGGGCAGTACAGCCTTGTAAATAGCTCCACTGTGACTCATGACGAGCTGAGCTCATCATGAGCACGGAAGGGATTCATTCAAATTCCTCTCTGGGGTATTGGACAGACATTGTATTACCATATCTTTGCTCAAGCGAAGCGCACTCCCCGAGTTGCAATCTCCTTCCCCGTGAAATATCGAAGAGTCGGTGCCCCCTTCATCTACTGTCTCATCAGCAACAGCGTAGGTTCCGTCAGTGCAGCTGGTTTTGCTTGCTCCGGTTCACTCTATACAGGTGATATCAAGTTGCGGCTCCCATTCTCCGAGCCAGGAAAAAAAAGTAAGAAAACAGACACAGTGGTAATTAGCGATGCCCTTTGAACATTTATTATATTTATATTTACTTCCCATTTCCATAGACTTTATGAGATATAACACTATTTACCTTCATTATGTAGGACTTCTATGTCCAATCCATACCCAACAAGGAGAAGCGAACATTACCCATCCAATGTATACCTTTGTATATTCGTATTTATATTTAATATTGTGAATTAACTTTCCAAAATAGGTTGCTAATCACCCCACAGAAGCAAACCGATTGCCCTCTACAGTAGTACTGCCCCAATCTGCCTTAATAACTCCTCCAACAGTCTCCACAACTTATGAAATAATGAAAACAAGTTTGGCCTGCGTACCTGCTTAACACCAATGTTAGTATTTGCATCCAATACAAGAAAGCATGCTGCTTTTTTAGAAAAGGAACCGTTAAGATGATGACCCCAGAATAAATAGGAGGCACTCTTAAACAGGCGAGCTATTCCTTCTACTTGATCTGCAACTGTCCCTTATAGACAACAGACGCTCGCCTATTATTTACCAATGCCTGAACAAGGCCCCGTTCACTCTAACTGTGATTAAGCTATTCAGACATGCATGTTAGCAGGCTACCACTAAGTCATGATATCCCAGAGTAAACAGTTTTTTAAGGAAATGGGACTCCCATACCGGCAATCAAAACCTCAAAGTTAGGGGCCTATTAGGATGGCGGGCGGAAAACTACCCCAAACGCCATGGAATCGTAAATCAACCGCCCGCCGGCACCGGGGAAAAACCGGTGTCCAAATGAGGAACAACTGCCAAAAAACACCGACCGCGGCGGAACGAGGCCAAGAAAAACCGCCCATAGCGGGCGAAGATGGCCAAAACCCATCCGCGGCGGTCGCATTCGCGGCGGAAAATAATCAAACCGCCGCCAGGACAGCGGAGACACCGCACGTTCAATTAGGATAACCCCGATGGTCCCGCGGTACGCTCCTCAGTTTCTGACCGCCGCAGTCGTAAAAAGTGATGAATACGAGAGCTGGCGGAAGAGCTGCAGCATAGCCACCGCTGCGCACGCTCCGTTACAAATATGCGCCGAAAGAAAAAACCCACAGCAAGGCCACAAAGTGCACACAGCAAACTAGCCATGCACCCAAAAACACAGAACACACCCCAATGACACAACCACATGGCAAATACAAAAATACAAATCCCAGGACAACCCACACAACACATCTGACAGCAAAACCCCATTTGGACACACCCACATAGCTGAGTATAAAACCAGCCCCTTCCCTGACCACAATCCTTTGCATCATTCCAAGACTGAAGGCCACAAACCCTGACAACAAATGATAGGCAAAGCAACACACCATCACTACTCACACCACACACAGCACCACCACCACTTCCACACCTCCACCTCTAACCCCCTGACATCACACACCATACACATCACCCCCACCCCCACCACTCACACCCCTGCACCCATAAACCCTTTGCACATCACACACCATGGCAACACATAAAATGCCAAAATTCACAGAGAGTGAGTTGAAGGTTATGGTAGATGAGATAGTCAGAGTGGAACCACAACTGTTTGGTAGCCTGGTCCAACAGACACCATTAGCCACAGGAGCACAAATGTGGGCAAGGATAATCGATAAGGTCAATGTAGTAGGGAACCCCCCACGCTCAAAATATGAAATCGTGAAGCAGTGGCATGACCTGAAGAGGGTTGTCAAACAGAAGAGGAGCAAGAACCGTGAGCTGGCTCAGAAGACTGCCAGTGGCCCTCCCATTGCACCCAAAATATTCACTGCATGGGAGGAGAAGGTGCTTGCCATACTTCATCCAGAGAGTCTCACAGGAGTAGCCGGGGGAGTGGAGGCTGGTAAGTACAAACAAATGACTACCACCACACTGCTATGTACTGTCTTGCACAACTACAAAGCCACACCTTCTAGGACAAATTCCATTCATCTGAACCACACACTCCCCAACACATGTCTCACAGATCCAATATTCACTCCCTCCCATTCACCCCAAACGTAGCTAGCAACATCACCATGGGGGCATGTGTACAGGCAGCAAGCACAACAGCTCCCACCAGGCCCACTTGTCCTACAGCTCAGCAAGATGGAGCATTCCACACCCAGAAGCAGTTGGAAGCCATTGGCTCACCACAAACTTAACAGGTAGGTAGCCATCTTGCCACGGAGGCTGTTTGTGGGTGGGAGGCCTGCACTACAACTCCCACCATGCCCCCTGTCCCACCCCTGAGCAGGACGCAGCACTCCACACCACCCAGAAGCATTTGGAAGCCATTGTCCCAATACAAACAAACTAACAGGTAGGCAGCCATCTTAACAGGGAGGGGTGTTTGTGGGTGGGAAGACTGCACAACAACTCCCACCAGGCCCCCAGGCACACACCTGAGCAGGATGGAGCACTCCCTCCCCAGAAGCAGTTAGACCATATCCCTGGGAGGGCTGTTTGGGGGTGGGAGGCCTGCACAAAAACTCATACAAGGCCCCCTGACCCACCCCTGAGAAGGATGGATCACTCCCCCCCACCCAGTGGCATTTGCCAGCCATTGAATGGTTCACACTCACCTAACAGGTAGGTAGACCTCTTCCCTGGGAGGGCTGTTTGGGGGTGGGAGGCCTGCACTACAACTCCCACCATGCCCTCTGTTCTACCCTCAGCAGGATGTAGCACTCCACACCACCCAGAAGCATTGGGAAGCCATTGCCCCACTACAAACAAACTAACAGGTAGGTAGCCATCTTAACATGGAGGGGTGTTTGTGGGTGGGAAGACTGCACTACAACTCCCACCAGGACCCCCAGGCACACACCTGAGCAGGATGGAGCACTCACCCCAGAGGCAGTGGGAAGCCATTGTCTCACTACAAACAAACTAACAGGTAGGTAGACCACATCCCTGGGAGGGCTGTTTGGGGGTGGGAGGATTGCACAACAACTGACAGCAGGCCCTCTGACCCACCCCTGAGAAGGATAGAGCACCCCCCCACCCAGAGGCATTTGACAGCCATTGAATGGTTCACACTCACCTAACAGGTAGGTAGGCCTATTCCCTGGGAGGGCTGTTTGGAGGTGGGAGGCCTGCACAACAACTCACACCAGGTCCCCTGACTCACCCCTGAGAAGGTAGGAGCACTGCCCCCACCCAGAAGCTTTTTGAAGCCATTGTATCACTACAAACAAACTAACAGGTAGGTAGCCATCTTCACAGGGAGGGGTGTATGTGGGTGGGAAGACAGCAGTAATACTACCACCAGGCCCCCAGGCACACACCTGAGCAAGATGGAGCACTCCACACCCAGAAGCAGTTTGAAGCCATTGTCTCACTACAAACAAACTAACAGGTAGGTAGCCATCTTGCCATGGAGGCTGGTTGGGGGTGGGAGGCCTGCACTACAACTCCCACCATGCACCCTTATTACCCAGCTCATCAAGATGGAGCACTCCCACCCAGATGCATGTGGCAGCCATGCTATCACTGCAAACAAACTAACAGGTAGGTAGCCAGTTACCAAGGTATTACCGTTTGGGGGTGGGAGTCCTGCACTACTACTCCCACCATGTACCCTGTCCCACACCTGAGCACGACAGAGCACCACCCCCACCCAGAAGCATGTGGCAGCTATTGCATTGTTCAACTTCATCTAACAGGTAGGTAGCCATCTTCACTTGGAGGTCCTGGGGGGGGGAGGGGGGGTGGGGTTGCAGTACAACTCCCACCAGGCAGCCCTGTCCCAACACAAGCAGGATGGAGCACTCCACACCAGCGACAGCCCGTATAGGGCGTGTTACCGGGGCGGTGACGTGGGGCAGAGGAGGGGCAGGGTGGGGGGTTGCAAAATGCGGCATACGGCCGATTGCAGGTAAGTTACGGAAAAAATAAGGAAAACGAAATTTGTTACGCGCGCTGCATCGCATTTGGCGATGCTGCGCGTGCAACAAAATAAGGCTTGGAGCGGGTTAAAGCGGGTTGCTGCACAATTCTGGTTGCTTTTGAAAAAGGAGAGCTCCTCTGTTGGCGGCGACGGGCTGAACAAGGCTGAATAAGGTGAGAAGCAGAAAGGAGGGGGGTGCTCTCCCTTTGTGACTTTGTGACTTTTGGGGGAGCTCTGTCCTGATGCTGCTACATCTGCACTCACCGCACTTTGCTCTTTGGGGTCCCGACCTGCACCGACGCACGCCGCACCATACTTTGGGGCATGGACCTTCAACTAGGCATGCCGTACTTTGTCCTGGACTACATTCCCCATAAGGCTCTGCGCCAGGCGGTGCCAGCAGGAAGGGGAGGCGCCCAGAGGCGCACAAAAACACTCAAGGGCTCCCACAGCGCGAGTGCTCTGTCCTGACGCTGCTGCATCTGCACTCATCGCACTTTGCTCTTTGGGGTCCTGACCTGCAACGACGCACCTTACTTTGGGGCGCGGGCCTTCAACTAGGCATGCCGTACTTTGTCCTGGACTACATTCCCAATAAGGCTCTGCGCCAGGAGGAGCCAGCAGGAAGGGGAGGCGCCCGGAGGCGCACAAGAACACTTGAGGGCTCCCGCAGCGCTCTATTGATCAGTTTATTTTTGTTGTCAGGGGAGGAAAAAGTTATGGCCAAATCCAGAGCAGGGCAGGGGGTGGTAGGTACATTGGATGCCTTCCTAATAAGAGCAGAATCTGCACTTATACACGAAATAGAGCTAACAGAACGTAGGCTGTCCCTGTCTATGGATCCCTCTTCTTTACCGGTACCGGCATTTAATAGCCCTGGCTTTCTGGGGTTGCCTGCAGGCCAGGACGACTGCCAATCTCATCTACAAGGCCGCGGGTGGCTTTCACAAAACATAATAACAGAGAATGTTATGCCACAAATATCTAAAGAAGTCAAGCCAAAAATTATAACTAGAGGCCAGTCATTAACAAGCATTGGCATAGCCAATAGGTCTCGCCTTTGGGACCTTATAAGTGTTTAGCCATGCAACAGTTGCATAACTAAATACTTATAAGGTCCCAAAAGCGAGATCACGATCAAACATCAAAGCGGCCGTAAGTAATGGCGGTAAGGCGCGGCGCGCGGCCGCGCACATGCACTGTGGCTCTAGGCTGCCCTGGTAGCACTTTTTGGAGCCCTCTCAATAAGTCTCGCCAGACCAGCGCATGCGCTGGGTCAGACGAGACCTAAAAAATAAGGGGGGCGTGAGTAAGGCCGCACAGCCTACGAAAAAAAGGGGCAGGTATTAACTAAACATCTTAAATTGACCAATGTACTACCTAGGCTAGAGATTGATCAGTGTGAGCACGTAGACAATGACCATAACTTGGAAGCCAATAGGTCCATATCGCAAGTAGAGGTGACCCCCACAATAACCGCGCCATCAGTGGGAGGGGGACTTTTTTGGGACAAACTACAAGCGGTATTAGCAGCACACTTAAACCCTATCCTCCTAAAACTGACTGATATTGGGAATAGGCTACATTTACTTGAGGAGAAAATCAATTTACCCCCACCTTCACTAGCTCACATGCATAAGCCAACAGAAAATGCAGTTGGGGCTGTTGGGAGGAAATACGGATCATGACTCCCCCAGTTGAAGCACAGTTACAGGATGGTTTAGACCAAAGGAAGGCCCACCCATATGATAGCCACCTAGCATTACAGATCCAGGATCCCATGCGAAGAGATGGACAGTCCACACAAAATAATTCTTCTTATATGAAAAGGGTAAACCTGGAGCACACTAAATCAGTCACCAATCCTTTAAGTCAAGGCCCCACTATGGGTCAGCAGAGGGACAATCCGATCATAAGTGTTGCTGATATTAATCTGCACCTCCCGCCACAAGCTACACCTTATATCATCATCCTAGCTAATGGCCCGGCACTACCGTTAGGTCAGAGGGAACATTGGTCCTCATTGAGGAATAGGGCACTACATTTTTTAAATACAAAAACAGGATTGGCTAATAAATTGTTATCTGCCGACTTTAAGATGGCCCGTAGGATTAGGTTGGTGGGGGCAACAACCAAAAATCTAGCAGGAGACTGTGTTGTGCTGACATTTAGATCCCCAGGCTTAGTTAAAACAATACTTGACATGATGACAAATCAAAATCAAATTGGGTATAATCATATTATCTCGGTACTTCCATTGGGCTTTTTTTATCCTCCACCCAAACCATTAAATCATAATATGGAAGAAGTGAGACATACTTCGATCTACCAGCGCCCCAAGCACTCTGAGACACAACCCTGGTTCCATAGAAACCGATTTGCCCCACTGAGCGATTTGGCTGAAATAGGTTGACTGCCAACCAATGGGGGTAGGTTGGAGGAAAACATTTTTGATCCTCATAAAACTGGTATTGCGGTACTAAATGCTAATTCTGGGCAACATCCTTCGAAGTCGAGTCAAGGGTTCGATAAACGCCCTTTATCCCAGCTACATAATATGAGTGAGAGTCTGGGAAGATTGGGTTTAATTACTGTCCCATCCGACCAGACCCCGAGTGGCCCTAATGGACAAGCCCTGCAAGCACCTTATTTCCAAAGAAATTTTCACCAGCTACGCCTAATTTCCTGGAATGTAGCAGGGATCATTCTAAAGCTAACAGATGAGGTTTGGGTTCGGTACATTAAAATATTTGATATTATCTGTACCCAGGAAACATGGAGTAGAACGGACGTTAACATAGATGGATATTTGTCGCTAAATATCTTAGCGGAACCATCACTGTCAGGGAGGGCAAGGGGGGGACTGGTAACCCTGATCTCAGTGGGGTATGAGGCGCTCGTTATCGAAAAGGTAATTGATTCACCCTGGTACCAACTGATTATGTGTTTTAATTTGTTAGATGTAAGTTTATTATTAATCAATTGGCACTATAATATTTTCAATGAGCAAAGCACGGGGGTCATAAATTACCTACAAGAGGAAATTGACAAAATAGCACTAAAATTCTCCCCTTTATGTATTATCTGGGTTGGAGATTTCAACTGTACACTATGTCAGCAAAGCAGTAACAAAGTGTGCCGGTTGACTGATCTTGATGATTCACCGCTTGCCCATTTTAAACATACTCCCCAGGGAGATGCATTAAACTCAATCATTCTTGTTAAAGACTTATCCTCGGCGAACAATTTAGTGGACAGTTCGGTGGCATACTTCCCGACATTTCAGGGCGGGGGCAGAACCAGTACGATTGATTTTATGGGGATTACCAGGAGGTATTCCGATCTTTTAGAAAATTTCCTGCTTGAACCGAACCCTGCCAGTGACTACAACCCTCTAACAGCCTCTCTAAAAATTAAGGCCCAAAGGGGATGGCTGTAGACTGTCCTATAAAATATAACTGTAATCAAGGGGTAAGGTTGAAATGGAATACTCTGGATCATGTCAAATTTGAGGAGAATATAATTAAGTCTAACTTAACTGATGTGATGACCTGTTTAACCTATTTAGCCCCTCCCGGAATCCATCACAGGGAGTTTTGAAATCATATGTGAAGATGTGACAAAAAATCTGCTTAAATCAGTAAAAAAAAAAGAATCGCCCTGAATATAAATGGTTTGATTCGGAGTGCTCAGGGGCAAATAGAGCTTTAAAAACAGCATTAAGCACAGTACCACGGGATAGGGCCTTGATTAAGGAAGCTAGACGGTCTTACAAAAACACAATTGAGTGTAGAAAAGAAGAATTGAGACGGCAGGCCTGGGAAGATTTAGAAAAGGCAGGAATGCTAAGAGATTCTAGGTCCTTCTGGGAGGTGATTCATTTTCCACTCTTCACGAATGTAAGTAGGAACGTGGAAACAAATGTAACGGGTTTAGCTTGGGAGTCCTACTTTTCGAAGATTTTTAACCCAAATGACATTAGTCCACAGGTTAGTCAGTCAGATATACCTTTTAATCCCGAATCAGCCCGGCAATTAAGTGTATCTCTAACTTTAGGCGAAGTGGAGGAGGCCCTTAGAAAGGGCATTGCCTCTAAAGCCCCAGGCCCAGACGGGGTACCTTTGGACCTTTTTAAAAGGAATCCCGCACTCTGGGGCCCCGTACTTTTAAATGTTTTTAGAGCTGCCATAACGGGCCAGACCCCACAATCTTGGAAGAAAGCTGTTGTAGTGTCAATATTTAAAAAGGGAAATAGAAACGATCCGACCTGTTACAGGCCGATTTCCCTTATAGATGCCACATGCAAGGTGATGGGGAGGGTAATTTTGGCACGCCTAGAGTCATGGGGTAACAATGCTGGGCTAATATCACATACCCAATATGGGTTTAGGAAGGGAATGGGAACTGTCGAACAGTGCCTCAACTTGTCGATGATCAAGGGCAAGTACATGAAGGCTAGGGGGGCGTCGATCCACCTGGCCTTCATGGACTTGTCCAGTGCCTTTGACACGGTGTGCAGGAGCAAGTTGTGGGCGCTGATGGAAGTTCTGGGCTATGAGGAACCACTTGTCACTCTCCTCTGCAGACTACATGCTTCCACCTCTGTAGTTATCCGTTATGGCCCAGGGGGAGAAAAGACCAAGTCCATCGCTTCGACAGAGGGAGTCCAGCAAGGCTGCATTCTAGCCCCGTTTTTATTTTTGGTTTATACAAATGGGTTGGAGCAGTTTCTGTTAAATAAACACTTGGACTGCCCAAAAATAGCAGGTGCCTAAGTACCTTTATTGTCGTATGCTGACGTTACGGTTTTGATGGCATTGACTGCCAATAGCCTTCAGGGATGTTTGGATGCTTTCACCGAATACTTGACGTCACTAGACCTGAAGGTGAATTATAAGAAATCCTTTGTCATGGTATGTGGGCCAAAATTAACGAAAACACGAAAATATACAGTGAATGGGACAGTTATTGAGAAGGTAAAAAACATTAGCTATTTGTGGAATGTTTTTAACTCTAACTTAAACTGAGATCAACTTTTAGTATCCCGGGTGCAACAAACTGCAAGAGTTATTGAGGGGTTGTTTCGATTTGCGGCCAAACTTGGCCATAAGCCTGTTGCAGAGCTGATAACACTGTCTAAATCAAAATGTTTGTCAGGAGCAACTTACGGTGCAGGAGTGTGGGGATATCAAAAGAGTACCCAGATTTAAATAATCGAGAACACATTTTTGAAGAGACTCTTATTTATCCCGTCTAGCTCCCCTACATCATTTTGCCACTCAGAGGTGGGTATGGATTATATCACAGACAGAATACACATGGCACCCCTGCTTTTATGGGGGAAAATGGAAAATTTGGTCCTCAGAGGAACTTAATTTC
This sequence comes from Triturus cristatus, assembly GCF_964204655.1. Classification (NCBI taxonomy): domain Eukaryota; kingdom Metazoa; phylum Chordata; class Amphibia; order Caudata; family Salamandridae; genus Triturus; species Triturus cristatus. The sequence continues at coordinate 1,547,847,185 of NC_140590.1, forward strand.
TCCAGACTTGTCTTTAAAGATTGCATGAATGTAGACAACGCTTTGGCAGTCCCCTGGTTATGTTACGTTAAACAAACCTTTTATAAGATAGGATTAGAAGACTTTCATGATAAGCCTGAGTGTATACCGCCAAACATGAAAATGTCCATAAAAAAAGCTTTTGCATCTGAGCTGAGTATATCATCTAGGCTTACAGATAGACCGGACCCCCCTTTCTTAAAACAGCAACAATTTTATTTGTCTTTTAGCTTGCAGGGCAATGCACATTTTTTTAATGACAAGATTTAATTTAGGCACACTGCACTTTCTTGTGGCTCTTCCAAAACAGGTGGGGTGGTGTGAGAGGCTACCCCCCTGTCCTTGTAATAATACAGCCCAAAAAAATACTATGCACCTTATGCTATTTTGCACATCATATAAAGACCCCAGGGCGCGCTTTCTCAAACCAATATTAAACTAAAACTGTTTTCGCTCCCATAAAGAGGGTTTTAATTATTTACATTCCTTAGCAAATGCCTCCATTTGCAGCTCTGTGCTTAGTTTTATAAAAATTGTTTTTATAATAAGGAAACAATATGCAATGTAAAAGTATGTAATTAGGTGTTTAATTGCCTTCGAAGATATTTTTTATGCTCTTTTGTAAATATTGTCTTATTTTATGATTGTATGTTTTTCCTGTGAACTTTTATGATTCATCTGGAATCGAATAAAGGTTTCTGACTGACTGCATGTACCATAGCATCATATCAGGAGGCACTGTAGTGCACATAGAACAAAATGTGATGATTAGTCAACTGTGTGGTGTACAAAGAGTGAATGATCTACAGCTAACACAAAGCTTTCGGGGTGCACTACAATGACCATCTCCCATCTGACCCACAGGTGACCAAGAACTCAATGCAGAGGACAACACCAGCAACCTGCAGAGCCAGTCTCCCCCGCCCGGTACATGGACTCTCAGATGTTGATTCCTGGGATTCTCTGGACGATGAGCTCGAAGCCAGGATGCAATAGGTTCCTGGACACCATCGTCCCCCCACCACATCTGCTGCAATACCAACGTCTCTGCAGACCCCTGCTGTTATGGCCCGTGCGTCCTCCACCACCACCATCACCACCACCACCAACATCACCACCACCAGTGTTGCCTGCAACACTCCCCCTGTTCCAGAGGTGGACCACCCCACCCCACCGACTGAGGAGGGCAGGGAGAGGATGCGGGTGCCTACAGTGGTGAGACAACAGGTCCGTAGCAGCAGGGAAGTTGGGAGGAGCAGGGTCACTCACAGACACCAAGAGGCTGGGACCCAATCCCTGGACCACATTAACAGAGTCCTTGGGGCATATGAACGGGCCCAGGGACGAACAGGCCGGTTGGAAGAAGTGTCCCGCGAGCTCATCCTGCTGATGAGGTCCATCGATACCCGCATGAAACAAATTGTGGACCTCTTGAGCCAGCAAGTGGCGGTACTGAGGGACAGGCCTGCGCCACAACCAACACCTCAAACTCCCTCTGGTGGGCTGCAGGATGATAGTTCACCATCCTCCTCTGCGGCCACAGAGAGGGGTGAGTCCTCAGACCCCACTGGCCCTACAGAAGGGCCCTGCCCCCTGCCAAGCGACGAAGGGGCCGTCCTAAGAAAACCCTGGGAGTATCTGGAGGCAAGGCACCAGTCAAACGCCAGTCACGGAGCCAGACATGATGGCAACCCTCTTCACCACTGCATTGACTTTTTGGACTGTCCTTCCCCTCACTGCCTTGTGAATATGGCATCTGTCTGTTGGACTGGGTCACCACATCAATGTGGTGACTACTCGATTATCTCATTTACCATAACTATCAACTCACTGCTCCACTAATCACCTCATTGTAAATGTTCAGCCCCCTCACATGTCACCATTGTAAATAAAAAATCCTTACACACATGTTGTTGTGTCTGCTCCGTCTTTATTCCAGAATGTACAGTCTTCAACATGATTACAATGTACCAGGCGTATGGAATGTATATAGGCAACGAGAGGTTGAAGGGACCTAGGAAAATACAACAGAACAACATTTACTAGTCTGGGTGTGGCATCACAGACATCACACAACACCTACCATCGAGATAATCCAACATGCACACATCACAATGGGCAACAAGTGCCAACATACACATCCTGTCGATGTACAAAACAACCCTGTCCCAAAAACATTGTCAGCCACCACTGAGTCAACAACCGGCTGCAGTCACAAAGCCCACATACTCCTTCACAACAACAACAGCAACATCATCAGACAATGGATCCGTTGTACATTGTCACTCACCTTCAAGTGAAGTAGCGGGTGATGAGCTGTTGACGCAGGTCAACACCTTCCTCCTCTCCACTGTCCTCATCACTGGACACGGGTTGGTTTGCAGGCGGGGGCCTTTGCTGCTCTTCATCATCCTGGATCATGGGGATCTCCCTGTGAATGGCTAGGTTGAGGAGCATGCAGCATGCCACTACAATCTGACACACCTTCCCAGGCGAGCACACCAGTGCACCTCCGGTCTTGTCCAGGCAGCGGAAACGTGACTTCAGCAGACCAAAATTATGCTCCACAACACGACGTGTCCTCCCATGGGCATCATTGTAGCGGACATCATCTGGTGTCCTGGGATTCCGCAGTGGGCTCAGCAACCAAGGACGGTTGGGATATGCAGAGTCACCTATGTGTGACAAACACAGATGCACATTGCAATGTTGCTGGGTCAAAGTACAGCATGTCACACACATAGCAAGCTATTTGACTAGGCATACTCACCCACAATCCATGCACGCTCTGGAAGCAGATTAGCCATCAACTGTGGTACAATGCTGTTCTGCAGGATGTATGAGTCATTGGCACACGTGCAAGATCATATCTGCCTGGCACACCACCTGCACATTTATGGAGTGGAAATGTTTCCGATTCTTGTAGATGTTCTCACGTGCCTGTGGCGGTACAAGCCCAACATGGGTGCAATGAATGGCACCAATAACATGGGGGATGTGTCCAAGGGGATAAAAACCTCCCTTCACAGCAGCCAATTCATGCCCCCTGGGGAAATGGATATATGTGTCCTTGTAGATCATTACAGCGAACAGAACATCACGCAGCACCATGCTGAACATAGGTTGTGACATCCCACCTGCGCTGGACACCGTGTGCTGGAATGATCCAGTGGCAAAAAAATGCAGGGCCACCATCACCTTAGACGTGGGTGTGAAAGCTGTTGGATATGTTCGGCGACGCTGCAGGTGGGGCTCCAACTGAACACAAAGGGTCTGTAGAGTGGCTCTATCCAGACGGAATTTCCAGAGGATCTCCTTCATGTCTGCCAGCACTGTGAAGGGACGATGCAGATTTGGTCTCCTCCTAGTTGAGATGAAAGCGGACACATGTCTATGCAATACATCATGAGATGGGCACAGCATCTCACGTTTTGGCGGACACAATGCCAACAATGACTGTCATCAAAATTGTGTTACAGACCAGCTGACATTAGGGACTCCTTCAGCTACACTAATTGTACACCTGTCAACTTACACACAGCAAGTACCTCCAAATCATCCTCGCCATATGAGAATGCGCATAGGGGTATGGCCACATTCACCATGGGCACGCCTGGGAGAATATCATCCAGCATATGTGTAAAAATGCAACACCACTGTCTCACACCTAGCTGCTGCACCTGACACACCTTCAGGCGTTAGTCAAACCTGGCACACATCAACAACACAATGACCACAGGCTGAGTGTACATGACAAGTGTGTGCATGGTCAAACATAATAGAACAGGCACATATGGACATTCTTCATCTTGAAAAACATTGCTGTGATTTTCACTGCACTTTTACACATTGACATGTGTACAAATTGGGGAGTCCATAACAACACTGTCCTGGATACAGACACATCAATATCACAAATGACATGTGAGGGAGTACATGCCAATCTAAAAAATCACATACACAAACATGACATGTGTAGTCAGCAGTGGGGTACATGGCACATTAGCATTGTGTGCACAATGACGTGCCATCAACCATGTGGCCACTGTGCAATGTTGATGACTGCCAGATGGCTATTAACACAGCATGATGTGTCCATTGGTGCTGTCACAGTCATCTGCCACCCAAATCCTGGTCACCCATGTCACTGTATGGCACCCAGTTCGCGGGAGCTACCGCCTGGCCCCTGTTGTGTGTCACTGCCAATGCCCACGACACAATCGCGGTAGTGATAGAAATATATGTTTTGCCAAATGGCGGTTGGCATGCTCCGCCACTCAAATCCCAGTCACCCATGTCACTGTATGGCACCCAAATTGCGGTAGCTACCATCTGGTCCCTGTGGTATGTCACCGCCAATGCCCAGGACACAATCGCAGTAGTGATAGAAATATATGTATTGCCAAATGGCGGTTGGTATGCTCCGCCACCCAAAACCCGGTCACCCATGTCACTGTATGGCACCCAAATCGCGGTATCTACCGTCTGGCCCCTGTGGTGTGTCACCGCCAATGCCCAGAACACAATTGCGGTAGTGATAGAAATATATGTATTGCCAAATGGCAGTTGGCATGCTCTGCCACCCAAATCCCAGGCACCCATGTCACTGTATGGCACCCAAATCGCGGTAGCTGCTGCCTGGCCCCTGTGGTGTGTCACCACCAATGCCCAGGACAATATCGCGGTAGTGATATATATGTATTGCCAAATGGCGGTTGGCATGCTCCGCCACCCAAATCCCAGTCACCCATGTAACTGCATGGCACCCAAATCGCGGTAGCTACCGCCTGGCCCCTGTGTTGTGTCACCGCCATGGACCATGCTCTTATAGCCAATGGGATCCGCAATCCGCAAATGGATGCATTTGAAAAAGGCTGACCTGGAACACCAATTGCAACAGTTTAGAACAACTGAAACAACTCCAGGGGGCTATATATGTGTGGGAAAGAGCCCCACATTTCCACTGCTCACAGAGCCTGCTGCCTGAGACCCCTCACCTGCTGCTGCCTCCAGGGACTACTGCCTGAGACCCCTCACCTGCTGCTGCCTCCAGGGACTGCTGCCTGATGCTCCTCACCTGCTGCTGCCTCCCGGGACTGCTGCCTGAGACCCCTCACCACCCACTGCCGCTGCTACTGTCTCATGTCCACAGTGATGGCAAGGACTGAGAGGATCCGTGCCAGTCCCTTCACAAGCGAGGAGCTGGAGGTCCTGGTGGATGAGGTGCTCACAAAAGTACCCAAGGCTATATGGTGCCCCAAATCTCATGGTAAGTCTTCAACAGTGGGTGTGAGAGTACAGGGGGGCACACATGTAGTTGGTCTGATGCAGTATGTGCCCAAGAGTGTGGGGTTGTGTCATGCACTGCCTAACATGCGGTTTCCTAGGGTGAAGGGGGTGTACCCTACTCCACACTTTTCCCTGCCTGCACATCAAGAATCGAGGGACATGTGTTGTCTTGTCAGCCGTACAGTGACGCAGCAAGTTGGTAATGCTGAAGTCAGGACAGTGATTGCTTGTGTGAATGGCTGTGTGGGTCCCTGTTGTCCATCTCAGTGTGAGCCCACCTGGCCTGCACAGTCACCGTCGTATCTGACAAGGACACATCACTGAATGTACAGAGTGTTACATGTATGTTTTTTGCAGGACTCTCCATCAAGGAGCCATCTCAGCCCTGTAGATTGCACATGACAGGCCCTGTGAGAAGGGTGTGGGTTTGTGAGATCATGTCCCTCAATGTGACATCCATGACACAGTGAGCTATTCACAGGGCAAGATCGTTGAGGGCTGTGCAGTGTTGGACACAGTGAGTCTCCCCCAAACACATGTTGATATGTGATGTATGTCTTGATCTACCAAGAAATGGACAGTAGATGTGGCTTTCTGTGCTGGCATCCTGCTTGTATATGGGATGTGCAGGTACTGTGTCCCCCCTCATACCTGCATGCATTTACGTGTGCTTCTCACATGCAGCTGTACCATGTGAGATGCATTCCTGTCTCTGCAAGACATATTTGTGGATTTGGGATGAGTCGGTTTCATGCTACTGTCCTGATTGATTTTGTTACATAACACGGTGTCACTGATGTTTTCCCCCTCTTGTCTCCCATGCCTGCAGCTCAAAGTACACCAGTGTAAGGCCGTGTGGAGGGCCATTGCGAGCAAGGTGCGGGCGCTGGGTGTCTCAAACCGATGGCGCACCCACTGCCACAAGAGGTGGGATGACATCTCACGGCTGGCAAAGAACGTTGCGGAGATGACACTGGGGCTGCTCCCTCGCACTGGCAGGTTGGCATGGCGCAGCATGACACCACTAATGTGCAGCATCCTGGCCGAGACACAGCCTGAGCTGGATGCACGATTGAAGGAGCGTCAGAAGCAAAGTAGGGGTGAGTATTCTGGGAAGGGCTTTGGCTGTGTGTGGCTGCATGTGTACACAGCCTGTGCCAGTGCTGGGCTATGTGATGTTGGTAGTGTGATGCCGTGGCTTGTAAGTGGCCTCTGTGCTGGGTGCAGCTGTCATGCATTTGTCCTACCTGTACTCCCTAAGAGGATTCGAGTACTGGACATTTCAATAGCATTCTGGGTTGTGGGCTTCAGGTCTGAGCTATTTGTGTTACTGTTTGAACGGAGCCACATGCAGGATGTTGTGCTGTGTGGTCATCACATGGCTCACTTATGCCTGGTTTTCTTGTTTACACTCACTGTTTGAGCAACAAAAGTGTGTTTGCACAATGTTATTGCACAGGGTGGCATGCAACATGTAGATTTAGTCATCTTCAGTGTTGCTTTTCTTGCATATGTTTGTTCTGTTGCTGCCACTGAACTGACCCTACATCTCTCTCTCTCATGCAGCATCTCCCGTGGTCACAGAGGGACAGGGGACGGACGCCAGTGGTGGGGAAACAAGCACAACAGCTGCACAGGAGCCCAGTGACACAGATGTGACCAGCACCTCAGAGGGGGACAGGAGTCTGCTGGAGAAATCACAGCCAGAGATGCAAAGTTCAACGTCATCTGATGCCAGCAGTGACGCATCCATGTTGGCGGGCACAGGGAACGGGGACTCTGCATCATCTTCCACCACACAGCGAACAGTGCCACCCTCCCAGCCACTTCCTCTGGTGCTGCCCGTGTTCACCCCAGTAAGAGGGGAAGAGTGTCCTTCACCCCAGGCACCGCTGCCCCTGCCCCTGTCCCCCCTGCTGCCATCAGTGCTAAGTCTTAGGACCTTTTGCACCAGCTGTGTGTAGGCCAGACAGCTCTCCTCAATGCATTCATATACCACGACAAAAAATTGGCACAGGTGGTTGCTTTCATGGAGGGCATACATTCAGACGGGGGTGGGCCGCACCGGACTGTCCAGTCTTTGTCCTCCGCAGTGACGGCAGCCCTTCAACTGGTACAATCTCGTAGTCCAGCTCCAGTCCCTTTGTCCACCCTCATACCAGTGGCCACGTCTGACGATAGTCACCACGCTCCACAGACCACGAGGTCACGATACAGCACACGTAGCACACAGCAGCAGCAGCAGTCCAAGCGGTCCAGGGCGCAGACATCATCCCCACAGAAAGCCAAAGCTACCCCAGAGCGCAAAGACAAAGGCCCGTCAGGCAACACCAAGGGCCAAAAAGCAAAGAAGCAGACCTCAGGGTCACATGCCTCAGCCATTCCCAGCCAAGGACTCTCCTGTCCCAAAAGCGCCTCGCAAAGACAAGCAGACAATTTCTGTGCCCACTGAGAAGATGGGGCCTGCCAAGGGTACACATAAGAAGGGCTCCAAGGCAGATTCACCCAATACCTCGACTCCCATTCCAAGCCCAGTGAAGCAGGGAAAGGAGGGCACTGTAGGGGGGACACCTGGTAGACAGGGGATGGAGGGGCAAAGGCAAGGCCATGCGAAGCATACTGCTGGATCCAGCACATCCCCAGAGGGAGGGCCAGCATCTGTACCTGCTGCAGCCTTGGTGTTGAGTGGGCCTGTTGTGTCCACACCACTTACCATTGATCCAAAGTCAGGCAAGCCATTTAGAATCCCCAAGAAGAGGAAAGGCACCCCTCCACAATCTCCCACCCACACTGTGTCTCACGGCAGCATGACTCCACCTCTACGTGCCACTACACCACCTGGTCCAAGCAGCCCTCCGGCTTGCCAATCCACTGATAGCTCTACCTCAGCTGGGCCTCTCTCTCCCCGGTCAAGTGCTCCAACTGTTCCCGACACACAGCCAGCTCCCAGTCCAAATGACAGCCAAGTCTGAATGTTAGTCATCCTCACACACCTAGCTCTCCCACAGCGGGGCCTGTACTGCCCATCGTGACACCCCTGACTGTGTTGCTGACCATGGCAGGGTACAGTCGCACACATTCCCTGTGCAGCTTCTCATGGACACACTCTGCACTTTGTCCTGCCCACTGGCCTTGGCGTTCATTGCTGTGTGCCCCCTGCCTGTGCAGCTTCTCATGGACTTACTCTGCACTTCGTTTTGACCGCTGGCCTTGTGGCTCCTTGCTGTGTTGAACTATTCCCTGTGCAGATTCTCATGTACCTCATCTGCACCTTGGACTGGCCACTGGCATTGCTGTTTTCCCCTTGCCTGTGCAGCTTCTCATGTACCTCATCAGCACCTTGGACTGGCCACTGGCCTTGCTGTTTTCCCCTTGCCAGTGCATCTTCTCATGGACAAGCTCTGCATTTTGTGCCTTTCTCTTCTCTAATGTTGGTGCCTATCTGTGCAATTTGTGAATAAAGACAGTTGCTCCTGTTGTCTGTTTTGTAAGTGTCCTTACTGAATAAAGTTGTTCCTTTGTGTATATGGTTTACTGTGCCACAAGCCCTGTGTGCCAATTCAACATTGCCAATGACTTGTTAAAATGTTTTACAGGGGTGACAGGGACTTCAGTTCTTCCTGACTCTGATACTTGTGGGTGCAATGATGTTGTTTTTATATGGTACGCCGTTATCATTTTCATTCTTGGTTCATGTTGGCTATAGTGTGGGATTCTTTCCACAGGATTGCAGGCAGGGTGGCCAGGGTCATCATGTATGTGTGTTCTTACTTTCTGTGTGCCCAGCAGTGTAGTTGTATGGTCATCATGTGATTGTCAGTCATCCTATTCACATGGGTTACTTTCAATGTGTGCACTTGGGTGGTCAAGAAGTGTGCAGTGTGAAGGGGGTGAGTTTGTTGTGAGTGTTGATGTGTGTGTGCCCATGCAATGTTAACTACACACATGTGTCACCAAGGAGTAGAGTGCCTGTTTGTGTGATTGTTCAGCCCTGTGATTGTAATTGTGTGCACATGTGTGAGTTGTATGTTATGCACTGTGCAGTGTGTTGGTGTGTCCTTGCAGTTCTGGCTAACTCCTACTTGTTGCTTTTGGCTAGTCCGAGTATGCAGAGTGTGTGACTGGCTAGACAGGGTTGTTTTTTGTTGATCAGCCGTGTGTCTTGATACTGTTTGTACTCACTGTGCATACCTGCTCAACCACACTGACATTGTGGGTGTGATGTTCTCATGCATTGCTGTCACATGGTGCTTTATTGCCTCCAGTGTGGCATGTGGTGTGTCATACCATCCCCTATCTGTGCTTCAGATGCCTTGACATTGCGAGTCTGCACTCCCTCTATTTGTGTATGGTACACTCCAGCCATGTCCACTACTGACGTGCACACCATTTCACTTTGATGTCAGCTGTCCCCTTGTGTTGCCTGTGTGTGTGCCTCCCCATCACTTCATTTGTGACACTGTGCTTTGTGGTGCCGATCTTTGCCCAGGAGCAATGTGCCACTCAGGATATTTCCCCAATCAGTTATCTGTGTTGTTCTTGTACTGTTAGGCAGTCATGGTTGCTCATCTGTTTGTGCTGCCCAGTCCTCTGGTCAAGTTGTTTCCACTTTTGTGTCCTAGACTTGTGCATGTGCATCTGTGGGTGTTGTGTTAGGTGTATGTGTGTATGCTGGGGTACTGCTTGACTTCCTGAGTGTGATGTTGTAAGTGTGCTGTTTTGATTGTTGTTATGGATGTTCATGGTGTGTCACTCATGGCTGTGTGGGACTGTTATGTTTTGTGTGCACACACTGCTTGTTGTGCATGCAGTGCTGTGGGTGTATGTTGCCTTGTCCTGGCCTGGTGTGCATCCCGCGATGTCTTGGTGTTTTTGCTATGTGATTTATTGGCATGCGCATCTGTTGTGTGTTTGATGTGGCTGTGTTGTTCTGTGATGGTGCACTTCTTGTCTGTGTTGGGGTATGTTGTCTGTGCATTGTTACTGACTGATGAGGTTGTGCACTCCTGTTCTGTCTGTGCTCCCATTGCCTTTCCACAGTTTTGCTGCACAGGTCATGACTGGTCTTCTTGACGTTCTGTGTGTGTTTCTGTTGAGTTATGTGTTTGGTTGTTGTTTTTGTGCAGGCATTGGTTCTGGCTTCCCTGTGTGTGTGTGTGATGTTTGTGGATACCCCCAGGGAGTGTGATTGTTTGTCTGTGTATTGACTGGACATTATTGGCACCCTTCTGTGTGTCTGACACTGGGGTTGTGTGCTGCAGGTGTGAGGGGGGTATGTGTGAAGAGTCGTACTTGTGTTTGACAGTCATGGAGTGTGTCAATGTGCCCTGTGTACTGTGCTGCTGGGATACTCCTGTGAAGTAGTTGTGTACATATGTGTGGCTATTCACTGTTTGACTTCAGGGCCCTCCTTTCACCCCTGTGCCTATACATGGGTTGCCTTGCTGTCTCCCTGAGTTGTTGCACTGAGGTGACTGTGGTTTGACTTCACTCACTGTGCCAGCCATGTGTGCTTTGATGGGGTGAGGGTGTTGTTCTCTGTTCTTTGTCTTGCATGTGATGTACACATGCTTGTTGGTTATCTCCTTTGCCTTCCATTTGTGTGCACCTCACTTTGGCTTTCCTATATGTTGTGCTCCATTGCTGATGGCATGTGTGGGGTATGCCTGTGTGACTTGGCAGGCTGTGTGTCCAGTGGGATGTTTGTTCATTATATGTGTGTGCGTTCATTTTGTGTTTGTACTCAGTTTTCTTGCCATTAATGTGGTGTTGTTGTGGTGTGTGGGTTGCCCTGGGCCTGTGCTTCTGTGCTGTGTGTTCCTCTGCAGCCACTCCAGCAGGAGTGGCTGTCTCCCTAGTTTTTTGTTGTGTGGTGCAGGGTGTGGATTCACCTAGCTTGTTGTGCATGGGGGTGCACGGGGGGCACACGGCATGTCCCTTCATGTTGGGGGGGCTAGTGTGTGGAAGGTGGAGGTGTGGCCCTGTGTACTTTATGCCCTGCCCATGCCTGGCACTGGCCCTGTCTTCTGCATTGTGCGTATGTTTTCCCTTGTCTTCACCACTGCATTGATGTGACCGGGGCATTACTTGGAGATCGCGGAAATGTGTGACCTGGCTGAGGAGGGGTGACTTGGTGGCAAGTAGGACATGTGTGGGTACACTTGTGGATGTGCAGTCATCCTATTCACATGCCCATGAGTTGTGTTTTGTGGTTGTGTGCGGGATTGTGCTATTGCGTACCTGCGTCATCGTCCGCGACGGTCCATGAGTTGCTGGTGATGTATCAGGTACAGCACCGGAAAGACATGAAGAGCTGGATCCATTGCGGTCGGGACCGGGTATCAGGTTTCGTGCTCCGCTGTTGAGCTTCCGCCGTCTCAGGTTGGGCGGTTTCTTCGCTGTGGTGCAACAGGCTGTTTGGGGCATCCTGATTTGTACAGTGGACGGGACGTCATTCCGCACGGCGGTGAGTCTCCATTGGTTCCCACCGCCGCGGTGGTGGGCGCACTTTGATGGCAGTATGCTTAGCACCGCGGCGGACGGGAAATGGGCATTTTCCGCCACCACAGGCACCGCCATCCTAATGGACCCCTTAATTGCGACCAATGCTTAATTTGAGCCGGTGGTACCCCCCTACATTTCCATGCACAAGGTGTCAGGCACCGCGCGGTGCCTGCCACCTTGTGCAGGGAAATGCACAACATGGCCTTGTGACAATGCGGCGGGTGCTGAAGCCAGCAGCACCTGCCGCAATGTTAAATTGCCAGATGCCACCGCCGCCGTGGCGGTTGCATCGTAGTTAGAAGTGCAGGACCGCCGCCTTACAGGCAGGCGGCCCTGATCCCGCTACAATGGCGTCGTAATCGGCCCCTTAATTCTTAACACCAGCACTAATGATAGTCTACCACATGGTGGCGATGTCTGTCTAATTTTGAGATGAGTATAACAATGGTGTTTAATAATTCATCATACATTATAAATGACCATTCAGGCTATTCCATGGTGTTCCTTTATCTTTGGGTGGCTTGGAATTGTCTAAATTGTCACACTTGTAGGAATGAGAAGGCCAATAGTTGCGCTGGTGCTGTTTTTAGCAGCGCTGTCGGGGACAATGGGTGGTGCACGCTGTAGTGGCTTCCTGAGCTGGCACTTCCTTTTTTTTTCACAAATTAAGCTCTGATTATGGCTCACTAATGCAAGTTAAAACATCTTTAGGCAAAGCTATAACTAGACCACCACCACCCACTGAAAACCAAACAAATCTGAGCACTGTCAGAGATGCCGGCTTCTGAAGATTTGCAACCTTATTGATCTTTTGGGGCCTCAGAGTGGTCCATTTTCCAGGGTGGCAAAGTCCAAGGGCACAGTAGCTGTGCAATTTGGGCTTATCATCTCATTTGTTATTGCCCCTCCCACTGATTGATATCACCTGAGCTTACCACTGTGCTAAGTGTTCCTTTAGGCAGACAAATGGGACAAAGGTGGAGAGGGGTATCTGCCCACCCTACGAGAGGCTGAATACAACTGCCCCCGTCCCCCCACCCCGACCAACCAATAGCACCCCCCTCGCTAGTTGTAAGGTGCTCTTTCCAGAAATAGTTTTGGCGGTCAAGTCAGTGGAGGAGCAGAAACCATCTAAAATACACATTGGAAAAGCAAAGTGGCCTGGCCCTGGCAAGCAGGCGCAAAGATTATTATTTCGTTTAATTTTTTGCAAGCATATGCCACAAGGTTTATAAGAAAATACATTCAACAACCCAAGCATGGCTGCCATAAATTCAAAATAAAATAAAAAAGAAATCAAAATAAAATTCACCGATATGGGCATTTTACTAGTAATGCTTTCAAATAACAAGCCTCTCTGTTGTGCCACGTATTTTATTATTATTGTTTGTGGTCGGGGCAGGAATAAACCCTTACGGAATTAAGCACTCAATTTGCAGCCAGCTTCAATGTTACTGTAAACTTAATAAACAATGTATGAGAACAGATTTTAAAAAGGAGACGTAAAATGCATTACCATCTAACTACGGATCTAAAGTGAATGCACAATAAATAGCTTGTATCTTTTTATTATTTCTGTATTAAGGTTTATCATTTGTCACATATCGTCAGCACATAGCTTGGGCTTAGTACAAAAGCGTTGACTTGTATAATCCACTTATTTAAAGAATGCAGCTAGTATGGCATTTTACATATTCTCAGCCATTCTAGTTCCCCACCCTAGGGGCATATCATCAAGGACCGGCGATAATTATCGCTAAGCGCACTTAGCGCTAGGATAATTATCGCCGGGTAACGTGGAATTTTATCGCTGAGATAGCGTGCTATTAGCAACGCTTATCTCAAAAGCGATAAAATTCCAAGCGCTAACTGCCAAATGTGAGATTATCGCTGGAAATCCAGCAATAATCTCACAAAGTTTGGCGATAGCTTGATGATAGGGCAAGGCATACTTAGCCATGATATCCACCTTACATAGGATATTGTGGCTTAGTCAGCCTTGAAGCAGGCGTAAGGAAAGTAGTGATAACAGAGGTTATCGCCATTTTGCTTGTCGCTCTGCAGGTTAGCGTGCCCATTGATAATTGGAAAAATGACGCTTAGCGGCATTTCTCCAGTTATGTCAGGGCAGGATCGCCCACTTCGCATGTCATTAGAGATGCAAAGCTGGGCATTCAGAATACAGGCGCTAATGCAAGGTTTCATGCGATAGCGTGACCTTGCTGATTAGGCGATAAAATTATCGCCGCTTTTCGTCCGAAAACGAACGCAAAAGCGGCGATAATTTTTTATCTCCTCGTTGATGATATGCCCCCTAGTTATTTTGTACTTCTTACCCTCTTATAGCATTCATTACACGATTTCCTCTGTAATGTGGTCTAATCCGGTTTAATGCTCGTGATGACGTAGTGTTTGAAGGGTCTATCAACAATCTTAGCATTTCCGCCTTTTCAGCAATAGCAAAACAGTTTTTGGCCCTGCAGACCTGCTGACTAATACCCTTCTTTGTATGTCCAGTGGGAAATTATACACTCTCGAGGATAGGGCCAACCAAGCCTCTTTGAACTGCCAAGTTAATTGAGAAGCGTTGAGTGTAAGTTTTCACAAGATTTCATGAGCAAATGGATGAAATATGATAACTAATAGCAACCACTATGAGGCTGCCAAGGAACTTCTGTTAAAATATTTGAGGAATAGCCCAACACTGTTACCTGTTGCCATCCGCTGTTTTGCCGCCGCTGCTGATTCCTTGGACGACACCGGCACAAGGGTACTACATCCCCCATCATTCCTTGCCGCCCTCAAGCCACACATCGTCTTTGAAGCGCCAGGAGGTGCTTAAAAGGGGGCCAAGGCTCCTGCAGCGCGGGAGCCCAACACTGTTACCTGTTGCCATCCGCTGTTTTGCTGCCGTTGCTGATTCCTTGGACGACACCAGCACAAGGGGACTACATTCCCCATCATTCCTTGTGGGGCGCACGCCGCACATCGTCTTTGAAGCGCCAGGAGGCGCTTAAAAGGGGGCCAGGGCTCCCGTAGCGCAGGACGCGCGCGGGCGTGCCCTGGCCAAGCCCGGGCCAAGGGCAGGCCCGTCTGTGCCCATCAGAAGCAGGAAGAGGGCGGGCTGAGCCACCCCCTTGACATCGCACACGCCACGCTGGACTGCAGCAACTAAACAAGGTACTGAACTGTATTTGGGTGGGGGTTTACCTGTCATTGCTTACTAGTGCCCACTAGTTATCTAACACAATGAGCAAACGTTAGGCTACAGGTCCACCGGTGGGGGGAGGGTTGCAGGAACCCTGGACGCTTTTTTGACAAGAGCAGAGATTCTCTTGACCCACCAGATCCAACTGACAGAGAAAAGACTCTGGCTTGATACCCTTTCAGCCCATAAACGGTCTTCAATGGGAGGCATAGCTATGGCCAAGTGCCCTACAGGTGCGCCGCAGTCTGTGGATAATCTATGTACCGTCATCTCGGCACTGGGCACTAACGGAATGCAGTTTTACCATCAACGGGATCGGAATTGACTACAGTTGCACAGATTCACATTGTCAACCCGGCCCAGAAGTCCCTATGGGACGGGAACTCTGACCATTCGCCCATACTGATCGTAGAAATAGCGAGCCCGCCCATGGTGCATTTGTAAATTAAATCTGTCAGTGATGAGGCTATCACCTGATCAAAAAAGGCCATCAGGGATGGTGTGATAAGCCTATCGAAATCTCTGATAGCAAGCACCGATGAGCAGCCTGCAAAGCGCACGAGGGGGGGAGCCGCACAAAAACAGAAGCCCAAGCCTAAGCCCAGATCTAAAGATCAAACAAATAGGTTTTTCGATAAGCGTACATCAGAACCTAATAATGGATTGGCCGGGATCTGTGTTCCAGATGGTGAAAATCGCACAGCAGTGGAGGCTAGGGATGATCCCGAGCTCTGGACACGATTGGAGACTATGATGGCTACTCTTATGGGACCCCTTTTATGTAAACTAGAGGCAATAGAAAAAAGACTGTCGCTTCTTCAGAACTCTGATAATGCATTAAGCAATACAGGGGCATGTAGATGTTCATGTGTTACTGGGGAGGACCAGAAGTCATTAATGCGTAAGACCCATCTCCTATCAATGAGATGGTGCAGAGGGTAAAGTGTGTCAATGATCAGGTACTAGTGGAATGTGGGGAGGCTAATAGTAACCAATGTGTGTGTCTTGAAACATCGAGACCAAACCCAAGTTCTGTGAATGGGGGGTCAAGGGATTCTAGGACAGTGACCCCAGGTAATCCTCCAATTCAGTCAGTGGATACCTCTAGTTCAGGAAGGGGAGATAATGTGCAGCGGCAAGCAAAAGAGATGGTCTCACAATTGGCGCAGAGTACTCCTGGTTTACCTGTTCTAGACCTTCCCCCTGCCTCAAGCCCGTATACAGTTGTTCTAACAGGCATCCCAGCTTATACCAATCAAAGGGAGGAACCCACGACAGAACTGATCAATAAGGTGGCGCATTGGATGTGTAGAAACGTGGGGTTCAATATTAGAGACCATAGACACATCTTGATGGCAAGGAGAGTAACCTGGGTCGGCGGTACAAGGAAAGTATTCCCAGGGGACTGTGCGATCGTGACACTTAGGTTCCCCGAACTTGTGTGCAAGACCCTTCCCAGAGTAGAGGGCCTTATTTAGCCAATGCGGACTCAGGCATTAAAATGCTTCAGCTGGGTTTTTTCTACAGACACTCAGTCAACCCTAACATGCCTCGCGGATATGTGGGCCGACAGGAGGGTGATCTTTGGCAGGCTAATATAGTGCCGATAAGTAACACCTTTGCACCACTTAGAGATCTGGATGACATCGATTGACTAAATCGGGTGGGGGAAGCAGACACCGCTTAAAACAGCTGGGTGCTCAATACTGACCAAAGATGGAGGGGTGGAGAGCTCAGCCTGGGGACAGCTGAAGACTAGTCCTGGGCGGTAAATTTCGTTCCGTTCGCGGAATTTGCGATATTTTGACATTTTCACGCTCCGCGGAGAGCACAAAAATGTAAAAACATTCGCAACCTGTCGCGAAACGTAAGTATTTTTCTTGTTCACGCTTTAAAAATGCATTCTCGCGCGCATGGTCGAAACTTACCGGGTCCCTGCGTTCGCCAACAAGTTTTCCTATCCGTTCGCGCACGCCACAAGATGTTGGATTGTTGGTAGCCGGTCGCGCTATCCCGCAAGAGTTTGCGATCGTGAACACGTCATTGCGATCGCGAACAGGAAATAAGCATCGCGAGCAAGATGGCCACGCCCAGTAGCGACCGCATGGGCAAGTTGGAGATATATTTCCCCGCGAGCACACAAAAACACATCGCAAATGGGCGGGAAAAGCAATCTCCGCATCTTCACGAAAGTTTTGCATGCTCGCGGAGATTTTGTACAATTTTGCGATAATTTGCGAAAGTCAATTTCGCAAATTCCGCCCACCCTTACTGAAGACCAAGACACCTGTGAACCTCAGGTGGTAAACGCCCACGAGGTTAGGGGCATAAGTAAGCCAACTCACAGGTCTCATAACCCCCAGGCAACTGTCAGCAGAGATAGGCTAATTGGGAAAGTATAAAAATGGTCTCCTGGAATATAGCAGGCCTGTCTTCTAAATTTAAGGACCAGCAATGGCTACTCTATATACGGGAGTTTCAGATAATCTGTTTACAAGAAATCTGGGAACCAGTTAATAACAACTTTTTTTAGAAGGGTATAAAACCTTCTTTTGCCCAGCACATAAGGCCTCGTCAGGTAGGGCCAGGGGAGGGCTGGTTAATTACGTAGATCTCACATTGCAGGGAAGATGGTTAGATCTAGCTTGGGGCTCGGAAGTTGTGCAGGGGTTGACATTTTTTAATAAGTGTTACAGGTTACTTTTTATAAACTTTTATAAGGTTAACTCAAATGAACAGGGCTCTGCAAGCCTGAACGAATTGGATACAAGAATTAATCAGTCACAGGTTCATGGGCAGATGGCTCTCCGGCTGGTTTTAGCAGGCGATTTTAATTGTCACTTGTGCCCAAATCTGAGAGTATTGCTTGGGGATTGGACAACGTGTACTCTACAGGCCGGTCCACATCTGGAACACACAAAGGAGGAAAGGAACTTAGGGGCATATTATCAAGCCAGGACATCTAACATGGGCTTCAATTGGAATTCCATAGAGCATATTATCAAGCCCATTATCGCCGCTTTAGCGGCAGTTTTCTGCCGCTAAAGCGGCGATAATTTTATCGCCTGGCTTGATGATATGCCCCTTGGGGGCCTTTTAAATATACATGCATTAACACACACAATGGATCTGGTTACTACTAAGCAGGACAAAACAGTTCACCCCACATTCAAAGGTAGAGGCTGTGCCTCATTTATTGATTACATTTTTGTCTCTGCATCATTCACAAATTGTGTGACTTGGTTTAGTATCGATTGTAGCGCATTTAGTGACTATAACCCTCTTGCCTTATCACTTGCCAATGTATGCCAAGACCAGATACCCCTTGGAGTGGGGAGGGGGTTGGCCAGGGCTATTGATCAAGGTAGGAGGTTGCGTTGGACACAGGTTGATGGCGAGGCTTTCTTTGAATCACTTTTAAAGGATGGCGAACATGCTATCCAGAGGTGTTTAGACCCTGAAATGGAAGGGGCAGAATTAGTGGACGCTTTCAAAGATGTTGCCCAAATAGTCGACAGCCTGTTGAGAGTCCCTGTCCATAAGACAAATTTGGACACCCCAAGATGGTTTGACCATCAATGCTCACGTGCCCTAAGAGAATTGAAAAACGCCTTAAAGATGTCCCCAAGAGATAGGGAGCGGGTGACCCTGTGCCGGAAAAACTATAAGTTGGCGGTCAAAAGCCAACTACAGACACAAACCTGGGAAGATCTATCAGAGGTGGTGGCACTAAGGGATTCTACCGCCTTCTGGAGAATTATAAATAATCCATCTTTTCAAGAGGCTGACAAACCAGGATTGAGTAATAATATCCTGTCAGAGCAATGGCACAAGCACTTTCAAAGGCTCTATAACCATAACCCAAGCACGAACCAGTTGCTGGAGGATCACTGGGAACCGGTCAAACCCCCATTAAGATTTTCATTGGGAGAGGTAAAAATTGGAATTGGAGGCCTAACCAGGAATAAGGCCCCGGGCCCGGATGGGAATCCACCCGATCTTTTCATCAGTAAAGTGGATCTTTGAGCGCCAATCCTGACTAGGGTCATAAACACAGCAGTGGACACGGTAATGCCAGAATCTTGGGCCACTGCCACAATTGTCCCTATTTTTAAAAAAGGCAATAGGGATAGTCCGCAGTGTTATCGCCCGATTTCCCTTATTGATGTGTCAGCGAAGGTGTTAGGATGGGTGGTTTTAAACCGGTTGATTGACTGGGCATCGGGTTATAACCGACCGATTTGGTTTTAGACCTGGAAAATCTACCACCGACCAATGCCTTAATCTGTACCTTATTTCGGCCAAATATACAGTAGTTAACCAAGGGACGATGTATTTGTCATTCATGGACCTGACTGCGGCCTTTGATAGAGTTAATCGAGGGAAACTGTGGGCTATTATGGGTGGGCTTGGTGTGGACCCAGGGCTCATTAACATTTTAATATCCCTGCATTCACACACCACGGCAGTGGTCAGATACAGCCAGGAGGGGAAAACAACAGAACCCTTTCTGTGCTTTAGTGGGGTCAGACAGGGTTGCATACTAGCTCCTTTTTTGTTCACACTACATATAATGGTCTGGACCATGAATTAAGCATGTTACAGGTGGATACCCCAAGGATAGGTATTCGGGGGATCCCCGTTCTGCTTTATGCAGATGATGCGGTACTTTTAGCTTGCACCCCCAAAGGCTTGCAGCTTTTAATTGACGGGTTTGTGTCATTTATGGGGAATCTGGATTTATCGCCCAACCTAGCAAAGTCATATGTAATGGAAGTGGGGGAAAAAATGGGTAAATCCTATAAGTATACAATCGGATCGAATCACCTAGGAAAGGTACAGCCCTTTTCATACCTGGGGATTTTATTTGACCACCAACTAAATTTTAAACACTTGATAGAAGAAAAGCGCCGGGCTATGACCAGTTGTACCGGGTCCATATGAGTTTTGCGCTCAGGTTAGGATGTTGGTCCCCTGAGCAGATACTGAGATTATATAATGCTATGTGCTGTGCCAAAGTGCTGTATGGAAGCGAGGTGTGGGGTTTTACCCAGGCCATACAGTTACAAAGTGAAGAGAATATGTACTTCGGCGCCTGCTAAAAGTACCTCAGAGCACGCCAGCCCACATTGTTCATGAAGAACTGGGTGTCCGAATATCAGGGACAGTATGGCAGTCAAACCCTTAGTCTGTTGGATAAAGATCTGGGCAAACGAGGAGGCGGCTTTCAGCAGGCAGGTTATAGAAGACTCCCTTTCGCTCGATCATGGGCTAAAAATGCCCTGGCTCAAATACGTGAAGGAGACTTTTGAGAAGATTGGTGTTGTAGACCTATTTGCCAACCCCTCTAAAGAGGATATGAAAGATAAGGCTCTGGTTAAGGACCGTTTTTTTAAATATGCTTCAATGCTCCGGGAAGACTCAGAGCTAGTTAAGACGTCGGTGAGGGAACACCTAGTAGTTAGGTCTGCCAGAGGCATTGAACCATACCTGTCTTGCATAAACAGTGCACATGATAGATTCTTAATGACCCGGTTTAGACTGAATCGCTTGCATCACGTTTTAGCGGACCCGGCAGGGTTCACACCTTCTATAGAGATGAAGGGGCCCTGTGGTTGCGATCATAAATCTTCTCAGGACACCCTCCATTTCATCCTACTATGCCCTTTATTCTCTTATCCCAGGAGACTCTTCCTAAAGGGGATTTTAAAGAAAGCCAGATTCAAACAGGCACAGGTGGCACTGTTATTTTTAAAATTGGCTCCAGATGCTTTTACACTTTTTTGTATCTTTAATTTTTTAAGGGCTGCATTTAGATTAAGGAAAACAAGGGGCAGCGGTAACCTGTAGATTCCCTGTCATAATTACCTATTATTTTTATAGAATGGTCCCCATGACTGTAGATGAGTTGGCTGGATGTGGGATAGGTGCAATGTAATCATTTAACCTTTGGACTGAAAATATATCACATGGTTTTTAAACTGATGGATTATTAACTCTTTTTATGGTTGTACCTGTAACCTGTTTTGGATAATTTGTTGCTTTTATGGTATTTTTACATATCGAATAAAGTTATCTAATAGTAATAATACTACATACATTGGACATCGCCTTGGATACACTATATGAAGAATGTTAAAAATAAACCTGAACTGTACAATATGATGTAATTTCTGAGAACGCTTGGAAAATAATTAAGGATAACAAAATATTTTGAAGGAAACTGGTAAAGCCTTTCAACTCCATACGCTGAATGATTTTTCATCAAGTGCTATATTGTGCAATGGAACAAGATTACATTGAATCAAACTCGTATTTCATCCTTTGCTTATGAATTCTTGGGAAAAACGTTTTTCAATTATTCTACAATATTATCAGCTGCTTTTTCATCAGCTCTGGTAGCTTTAATATACTGTTCCTCTGACAGTTTCTCACCCAATCTGTCTTTTTTCCAAGCTTCTTGTTTCAGACTCTGCTCCATATTGCAGCGTATTGCAATGTGATGTTCTGCCGACACTGCTCCAAAAAAGACAGGACATGTTTTGCTGTTTTTTACAGTGAATACTGAAATTATGTATTTTTCACCTTTTCACTTTTTTTTCTATTTTCTAACGGTTATTTGGTCCAGACATAAGTCAACCCATCGTTGTTTGACATGTGCTACCTCTATCTACCCGCCTTGTTTTAAGGTCTCGTATGTATTTGTTATTAATTTTGGTGCTCCATTGAAATTGAGTATAGTTTCCAAATATGTACAGTGTGTGGGGCTTCTAGGGAGGCAATTCGATGTTGTGGTCTAGCACGTTGTAGAAACTATCCCCTTCCCACTCCGTGGATCTTTGCTGTCTAAAAAATGATTCAATTATTATTTAGGTTTCCACGGTTTCGCACCTGGCTCCACCCCGACGCCATTGGCCTATTGCCATCCATGACATCATAGTTTATGAATGGCCTGCATCCCTAGAGAAAATGGCGGGTCTGTTAAACCACTTTCTCCTAGATTGTATCTACTTAGTGCATCACATGTGGATATTCTTCTGAGATACGATTTCCCATCTTCTGGGCTTCTTGTAAACTAACCCGGCAGATAATCTCCAGGGGCTACGCCCCCAATAAATGTATTCTCTAGTAAACAGTTGTGTACAGGTGCTAGCAGTTGGTTAGGGTGAGGTGTCTGCCAAATTGAACCTAGGATATTTACATGCACACACGCCCCCCCACACACACATTCTCTCTTGTCTCTGTTTAGGAGATCTGAAAAATGTTGGGTATTCAACAAAATATTTTGTTTTAAGTACTCCTAAGAATTCACACTCCTCCTCCTTTCCACTGCCCATTCAACTTCACCCATGCCCAGCTTTGTAAATATTGGGCCTCATTTATGAGGCCCTAATAAATGAGGCCCTACCAGCACATTGCACGGTATGAATGTCACTGTTTTGAAGTTCAGGTGACGCAATGTGCCACTGGCATATTTATAAGGCCACGTAAAGTACGTAATGTGGCTTTTCATGGCCTTAGGAATATGTGCCCCTTTCACGCAGAAAACTGCGGGAAAGGGGCGTTACATGGGTGTTGCTGGGGGCGTTCCCAGAAACATCCAAGGCTTTTTAACACTGCCCCAGATTGACGACAAATCGCAAGTCTGAGGCAGTGGCAAAAACTTACGCCTCCCCTGGCACAACGAGGAGAAATACCTTTATTTCTCTTAGTTTTTTCCGTTTTCTATGTGTGATGCATTCTGCAGCACACATAGAAAAAGTCTATGTGGTTGTTTTTGTGCAGGAAGGGTTCTCCTCCTGCACAAAAATAATGATCCCCGCAACGCAGGCACCCTTTGCACCATCGTGCAAAGGTGCCTGCGTTGGTGCACGGCAGCCCATTGTGCGTCGGCGCAGGGGAAAGGGCCCGGAATGCACCATTTCTAATAGATGCCCTACAGCAACCATCCCCCTGTGGTATAACTAAGCTGTGATGGATGTAGTAAAGAAAAAAGTCAGGCAACCCCAACCACCTTGTTCCATGGGTAGCTTCAGTATGTCCTGCAACAGCAGTTGCACCATTAACAGCAGGGATAAGAGACGGCTACTGTGACTGGAGGAACCACAGCAGGATGTACAGCAGACAGCAGGACTCCATAAGGCTGCAGCAGAACCTTTCAAATGTGAACAAGCATCTTGGTCACTGACTGCACTGAGCTAAAGCTAATATATAAGAGAATGACAGTAAGTGTACAGACAGGGAATGACAATGATGGTCATTTACTAGCTCACCCACCCATACATTTAGCTGACTGGATTAGCACATGCTGCAGATGTCTGCGGGTAACCTACACACATCTCACAATGATGCTTAAGAGGAACATACTCCTTGAAAGATGGAAGGCATGTTCTGTGAGGCAAGGGTTCTTGTTTCATTGCTGCAATGGTGCATGGCTTTCTCAATGAAAAGAAGCTTGCATTGCTGCTGCTGAATGTGTATGCACTCTGTTAGAGATTAACCCTGGGCGTAGTTCGCATATTAGCGCTACGCGTAGCTACGTGAAGTGCACTTCGCACTACGCAAGCTACGTGTAGCTACGCGAACTGCGTAGTGCACTGTGCAAAATGCTGTTCGCACTGATTGCACAGTGCTGGATGCTTGTCCGCACTGTGCAATCATCGCAAATGGCATCTTGCACAGTGCAAGCAGTCGTTTTCTGCCGCTCTAGTAGATTTTTACTCGAGCGGCAGCTTTCTCAACGCGGACTGGTAGTTTCTCATCGCAAGCGGTTGCCCATCTCGCCGGGAGGTTTATTTTGCACGCTCGCGATCGGCAACTTGATGTTGCTGATCGCGAACGAGGAAAAAGTCTCGCCGGGATGTTATTTTGCTCGCTCGCGGTCGCCAACTTGACGTTGAGGGCCGCGAGCAAGCAAAAAAGGCCCTCTACGCTACGCGTTTTTGCACTGTGCTATGTGCAATTCGCGAGCGGTTGCCCATCTCGCCGGGAGGTTTATTTTGCACGCTCGCGATCGGCAACTTGATGTTGCTGATCGCGAACGAGGAAAAAGTCTCGCCGGGATGTTATTTTGCTCGCTCGCGGTCACCAACTTGACGTTGAGGGCCGCGAGCAAGCAAAAAAGGCCCTCTACGCTACGCGTTTTTGCACTGTGCTATGTGCAATTCGCGTAGCGTGTAGTTGAGCAAGCTACGCAAACTACGCAAGCGTAGCGTAGTCCTACGCCCAGTGTTATTAGAGATGGAAGCTCGCATTGTTTCTACCCAAGCTGCCCCTGTGCAGTAACAAATCCCAAACTGCTGCTTGCTCATGCTGAGAGGCGTTGTGGCATAAGCAGAGCTCCACAAACCTTTAAGTGTCTCCAAGCCTCCTCTATAACTACAATGTGAAAAACAAAACTACAGGTTCCAGAATACAATTCTGTATTAGCAAAAAATCCGCATTTGGACAAAGATGTCAAATACGATGTGGGGCCTTTTCGCTGTAATGGAGATTACCTTGCTTTTACCTAGGAAACAGCCAGTCACAGTTTTTACAAGGAATTGACTGCTCTGAAACTCTAAAACAGTAAAAATGTTTTACTATATGACTTTCTGTATTCCTTGAAGCTAAGGAGTTCAGAGAAGGAGTGCAGAGTGCTCATGCTCGCTTAAAAATGTTTATGGGCAAACATTTACACTTATCATGAATAATGTGGCTTGACTTGCAATGCGGCCTCCCCAGCACTAGTGGAATCCCCAGTGGTTTGGTGTTAGGATAAGCCACCCCACCCCTGTAGCATCGCCCCCCTTAATATCTGCAGCAGAATCTGAAGAGACAGCATCCTCTCTGCGGGTGCCCATGTTTAACATTACACACACTTTGCTGTTATGTAATGCATCTCACCTGCTGAAGTTTAGAAATGGATTGGCCTTTTTAAACAAAAAACATATGGGAATGTTGATCCCATCAGGTCCCGCCCACTTTGGCCTCTGCCTAGGTGGTACTTTTGTCATACAGTGTGAGTATCAAAACTGATTCACGAAGCATTTTGTGAGAGTAGATGTGTTTTAGTCCATGCTTAGGTGTGACGTAGGGCCTAGTTTAGAGTATGGCGGACACGTTAGTCGGTCCCAACTGTGACAGATGTCCGGTCCACCATATTACAAGTGCATTATATTCAACATACCTGCCAACCTTGTAGAAGAGAAAAGTGGGAGATTTAAAAAAAATAATCAAGAGAATGTATTTCTCCCATTGACTTCCATTGAAGCCTGAATCGGATCTGTTGCCATGTATGGGACTTGTAAGTGTGCTGCTGCAGGATCAGATATCAGAAATGCAAACATACCTTTTTTTTTTTGTCTATCAGGAGCAAGGAGAAAGCGCGATGGCAAGCAGAGAGAGCGTGATAAAAATAATGTGCACTGTCCTGTAGGAGCAGTTTCCTGGCAGTGCATACTACAGGTCACACAAGGCCAGTCCCTGTCGGTATGAAGCCGGCAGAGGAATGGGGTTTTTACTTGCAGGAATCAGGAGGTGAGAGAGTAGCCTTGAAATCTGTAGTCTCCTTCCTGAATTGGGACAGTTGGCATGTGTGATCCAATGACACTTGTAATAGGAGGGATGGGATATTCGTCACGTTTGTTACGGAGTAGCCTGTCCACCAAACTCTAAATCAGGCCTTAATCGTGAATCTAGTGAAAAACAAAATTCCCTTCTGTGTCGTAGTATATTTCTAATGCAGAAGTTAGTTAGCACTGAACCAACAGTTGTAAAATTAATTGTTATTTATTATCACACAACGTAATTCTTTTTGCCCACTATTTACTTTATTATTCACTTTATCAGTCAGAGCATAGCATTTAGAGACCATTCAGTTAAAAACACATTATAAAAACATTCAATAAAAATCATTTATACACATAGATCTGTTGTTGCAAAAAAACAAACTGATATCAAAGCAAATGTTAACTTGATATTATCTTGGCTCACATCCAGGTTTTTCAATTTCAACAAATTCCTGCCTATATCCATTCTACATCAAAGGTATTATCATACTTAACAGTTTCGGCAAACTAACAGGTTCTACACTCTACTCCAATATACATTTCTTTGCAGGATGTGCAGATACTATTGTGTGTAAATTACATATATTCTATTAAAAA
This sequence comes from Triturus cristatus, assembly GCF_964204655.1. Classification (NCBI taxonomy): domain Eukaryota; kingdom Metazoa; phylum Chordata; class Amphibia; order Caudata; family Salamandridae; genus Triturus; species Triturus cristatus. The sequence goes on from NC_140590.1 coordinate 1,547,873,351, forward strand.
CAATACTTTATTGTTGTCCAAATGTCGACGCGTTTCGGTGTGTCTGAGAATTCTTAAACACCTTCCTCAGGACTCAGATTAAAAACATGAACTTTTTTCAAAACCAGATCAAGTATCTACAAAAATAAATAATAAATACAATTAAATTCCAAATATACGTGTGTGAAACTATTACAATAATTATTTAGGTTCAGTGCCTCCTCAATGTATTACACATACGACCTGCTCCTTAAACAGGTTGCATAATAGAGGACCAAAAATTAGATGGTTCCTACATCTATTTTTTAACCAAAGTTTACTATAGTTTCTTATTTAGGCAATGGTTTGTAAGATCTCTCACCCTCAGTATTCTTTATAAGGGGATCTCGATAGAACTGATGGACTTGTATCAATACTCCATCTTCTCTCCTCAATTGTCTTTAATAAGTGAGGATCACCCACCTAAAAAACAATATTTTATTTTATTATTTGCACTCGGATTCCTCTGTGACCCTTATCTAATGGGTGGCAATTTAATCCTTATACTTACTCAGTAAGCACATTAAAGATTGCAGTACTCTGATGTATCAGCAGATTCTGTGGAATTCCTTATTCCTGTGTATAAAATTATTACATCCCATAAATCATATAGTCCTTCTTCGTGAATCTGCTAGGAGCAAGATCTGCTCAGTCATAAAAAGGGTTGCAAACCCCAAAACATTTTTGTGAATCTCCGAATCGGGTCTCTTAAATCGTATGTATTTTGAAATGCATTTGACAAATGCATATATTTTAATTCTAGCTCCAGAGCTCCACCTGTTGGACTCTTTCAACCTTCAAGTTAGCTGCAGTGAATTCTACCAATTAGAGATTGTGCTGTAATAGTTCCATCACTACAGTAAGGTGACTAGAATTTGAAAACCAAAATCCTGACCAATTCACAAATTTTAAGTAGGACTACAATTTAACATGACCAATGGGCACAGACTGACCTAAAAAACAATGCTCACCAACATAGAAATTACAGACAATGAGGCACTAAGGTGAATACATTAAATGCAAATTTTACTAAGAGTATCATCAATGTTCATTAAATTGATCTCTGAAAAGTCTGATTACTAATTATACATTGACTACATAAAAGCTTGCCTCCCTCGTTGTTCAGTGGAGCCTCTCCTAAAACCAGGACAGTCACAGCAAATCCAGGACACCTGGTCACCCTACACAACATTCCCCCTGTGCACAGCAAATTCTCAAATAACACTAAGCACAGTTGGCTGTCCATTCAGATATCTTATTGTGCAGCGGATCACTCCACTTATTGGCTTCACACTCTAGAGATCTTCTGGGCAGGATGAAAAGGTGTTTGTAGACATTAATACATGGGCAAAGTTGGCAAATGCCCAGGGCTCCCACCTTCCCAGGGGCCATCAGAAAAGTGATTTTTCTCCACCTCTTTCTCACCTCTATTTCTCTACTTCAGCCTATCTCTGACTGTCTCTCTCTAGTGAGTGGTATTTTAAGGAGGTTTGGGACCTAGGCAAGACATATTTCACTCTGATTCCTTTTCTGGAAGCATAACATAAAATTCACTATTTGATGGCTTCATGCAGCCTTACAATAGCAGAAAATGGGTAATGTAATTTTCTTGAAACTGGGGGCCCCAAAAGACATCTTGCAGAGGATTCCCTAAATCCTTAAAATGTCACTGCATTAACATTTATAAGAAGTGTCACTCATCATACGCTTCTACAAGCAGGTCTCAGTTCTCACATGAACTCTACCACAACATACAGCAGAGCTATAAGGAGCTAGCTATAGGGAGCTCAGAAGCAACACCTTCCTGAAACTCTGAAATGAGCAATTTACATCTTGGCTGTCAAAACTCAAGGCTTACTGTGTGTTACACCTGGCATCCTTGCCGTTGTTTCACCTGTCTTTTTGCCTCTACCTCCTGTATTTTTGACTGTATGATGGACTTTGTTTTTTCTGGTTTAAGGGTACTCTGGGCACTTTACCACTGCTGATCAATGCTAATGTGCAAGTGCTCCCTATGTAAAATGTGATTATGATTAGTTATCCTGTCCATGATTGGCCTATTTGATTGACCAGTAAGTCCCTAGTAAAGTGCACAGTGTGTCCCCAGCGCCTGTACATCAAATGCTACTAGTGGCCTGCAGCAATGTTTGTGCCACCCACATGAGTAGCCCTGTAAACATGTCTCTGGCCTGTCATTGAAGTGTCTGTGAGTGCAGTTTTAATCTGCCATGGGGACCTGGCAAGTTCACCCACTTGCCAGGCCCAAACTTTCCATTTTTAACTATTGATATAACTATCTCTCCATAACTATCATTGGAGCTTGTAACATCGTACTAGTGTAACTTTCAATTGGGAAGAGATAGAGATTTGGAGTTTGGGCTTCTTGAGCTCAGAATTTAAAAACACATATTTATTTGAAGGTGGTTTTTAAATTGTGTGTTTGAAAATGCCATTTTTTGAAAGGAGGAATGTTCTTGCTTTACCATCCTGTGCCTCCACATCTGGTTTAGACAGTTGGGATGTTTGTGCATTCACTCTAGGCAGTCACACAAAGGGAGCTGATGTGTGCCCTGCATATCCTGATTAACTATCACCAGGCTGATGGGCCTTCCTGAGCTAGAGTGGTGGGAGGAGTTGTCACTGACACCTGAATAAGGTTGTGCCTGTCCTCTCACAATGCTGTCAGGGCAAGGCAGGACCTGTGCACTACAAAGACTATCCTTTGAAGTATGCCTAATATGACTACTTCAAAGGCCAAAATGGGTATAAATATTGAACCTGTAACCCCAGGCTTTTAGAACACTTCTAAATTAAGAGGAGACCCTGTCAAGAGGAAGAGTTGGAGAGCTGTCAGGAGGATTGCTGCCCTGTTACTGTGTTGCTTTGCTAGGTTGTCCTGCAGTTGCTGCTTCTGTCTTGGAGAGGAAAAGGACTGGACTTTGCTTTGTTATCCTACTTGTGAATATTCTTCAAGGGCTTGTGCGTGCTTGCCTCCTGTTAAGAAGTCTCAGGGCCATCAAAGACTTCATCTTCAGCCCCCCTGAACTCCTCTGCAGGAGTTCTGACCTGCCAAGTGGCTCCAACTCCATTTCTGGGTCCCCTAGAGGTGGTTTGGCTGCTTTAAAGAATCAAAATACACACCAGCACTATTTTTCCCGCCGCAAGCTTGCCGTGCAGTTGAAAAATCAATGCATCGCCGCAGTGTAGCTGAAAAATCAACACAGTGCCTGTTCGTGGCCAGAAGCAGTCCGAATCCAGCGCACCGTTTTGCTGACGTCTGAGACCCCCGCTCCGACTCCAATGCAGGCCCTGCTGTGCGGCTGAAGGAATCGACACATCACTAGTCCGCGGCTGGAAAAATAAACACAGCGCCTGCTTCGTTGCCGCCACATCAGCACTAGTGCGTCCCACTGTCCACACGTCGCACCCAGGCCCCGCAGAAAGGACTGGCTTTCAGATTTGGTTGCATCGCTTCTCCTCGCAGTGAGGATTCGATGCAACAATTCTCCCGAGAGCAGCAGAGCTGATGCCTCCATTCCCCTAGGACTCCATAATCGGCGCATCATTGTGCTTTCTGACACTTCTCTCCTTTGTGGCTGCTTTTTGTCTTGGCTTTTGACGCATCAAAGGTACTTTGTGATACAATCTGCACATCAATAGAGTTCTATGGACAGAATTGTTTAAACAATTCAAAAGTGATATCTTAAGGTCTGTATGTTGGATTTTTGAAGTTTTGGTCTTGCTTGGTTTAGATAAAGATGGGTCATTTTCATACACTGGTGTGGTGCTAATTTGTAGTGCTTTCTCTGTGTTACTGTGAGTGTTATGTACAAATGCTTTACAGATTGCCTCTGAGATAAGCCTGACTGCTCGTGCCAACGCTACCAAGGTGGTGAGCCGGGTTTATCTTCGTGTGTAACTCTCTTACCCTGACTTGAAGGAAGGGTCCCTACTTGGATAGAGTGCATACCACTGTCAACTAGAAACACCCATTTCTAATACATTGTTTAACTCTGTTCCCAAGGCAGTAACAGTCAAGGAGCCTGTACATTTGCAGAACACATTCAGCCAGCCTATGCATGCCTTTCTGAGTTGGCTGATCGCATAAGCCTTTTGGACATTTGGGTTATGAACTTTTTAAGGTGTTAGCAAAATTTCAAAAAAGCCACAGTGGTTCCTCCCTGGACCTATTCACAGAAACTGGGTGTCAGTTTCACAGGCGATTCAAAAAGGTGCAGGAAATGGAATTAGATGTAAAAAGTGTAACTCTTTATTTCCTGTAGTTATTTTAATGGCTCAGTGAAATAAGCATTAGAGGACAAGATCTTTGCGTAAACTGCATGTCCCAAAATTGAAAATTGTCCCTTTACTTTAAATATCAGTACATCTAGCGCAATTCAATTATATTAATTTCATCAACTTCAGAATCATGTACATCTGAGACATCTTTGCATGAATTTTAACTTGTAAACTACATATTACACAAAGATATCTTCAGCAGCGGTATTCATCAAATGAACTAACTTAAGGGTTATTGCAACTCCTGTAGTGCTGATTACATATAGGGTGTGCTGCCCCTGGCTGTGGAACAGTGCACCTTTAAGTGAGTAGGCCGGACGCAGACTGGAACAGAGTGCCCTCTTACAGTAAATGGTATGGTCCCAGGGAAGGTACAAACTTGTACCTGCACTGAAAGCTCACTTAAGTGAATGGTAGAACAGCTGTTTGATGCTGCTGGTCAGCCTTTTACTGCACAGACTGCAACACAGCCTGCTTTTATAAGAGGAGCAGAGGTAACCTTGTTGGGCGGTGCTGTGAGTGACTGCACCCACCAGCTGGGAGATATATTGGGGCGTCCCAAGGATCTGCCGAGGACCTGATCCCAGTTTACTGGTGTGATCATCTGCACCTTCATGCTGACGTTCCCATCTTTAAATCAATCTGAAGAAGAAAAGCTATGGTTCTGTGACACTGAGAACATTAATATTAACACCCTGCTACTAAGACCAGGAGTAATCTTACCACCAGAAGTAGAATGTAAGAGACAACTTCCTTTCTGCTGGTGCCCTGGTTTCATGTTGCACACAGGCTCTGCTCTGGTGTAACGGACCTCACCTGCTGTCTTCCATAATGCCTTTTCTTTTTTTATGAAATATAGCAAAGGATTTGCTCTTTTAATGAAGAAAATATGGCAATGTTGATCCCATCAGTTCCCACCCACTTTGACCTGTGTCTACAACTGTTACTCTTGTCAGAGTGTGTGTTACTCCTGAGTATCAAGGTCTGATTCACAAAGCATTTTCTGTGAGCAGCAACGGCAGCTCCTCCGCTAAGGCGGAGGAGCGTTGCCCCACTGCTCTGTGAGCAGTACAAAAAGAAAATGATAACACAATGTTATTATCATTTTATTTTTCCGTCCTGGCTCCGCTGGTTTACATTTTAGGTGTGTGGCGGGGCAAGGCTTGGCTGGCCAAAGCAGGGGGAGGAGTGGTGGGCACTTTCTTAAGTGCACATTATGTTTTTTTGGGCCAGCCAAACCGTCATGCGCACTTAGCATGTTCACCCGGCTGTATTGCACAGCCTGGGTGGAGAACATGCACAGGCTCCCTGTCCCTGTCTGAGAGCTGAATCATGGAGCTCAGACCAATCCCGATCCTGCTTTCATGCTGGTGACAGCCGCATTATCATTGGTTAGGGGAGTTTTAAGAGCCTGTGTGCTTCCTGCTGCTGGAGTCGATCGAAGAGGACCGAGAAGTGGCAGCTGGCCAGCAGGTAAGTGATTTTTTTCATACCACCTGCCACCCCGTTAAGTAGCAGCCGCCACTGGGAGTAGTAGTGTTTTAATCCAGGCTTAGGTGCGACTTAATTTTGAATCTGCAGGAGCAAGATCTGCTTACTCATTAACAAAGGCGTGGTAAATCCCTCTTTGTGATTTGGCCTCTTAAGTCTCCCGTATTCATACGTTTTGCTGATGGGTTACACTTGAATGCTGGCCCCAGAGCTCCACCTGTTGGACTCTTTCAACCATCAACTTAGCTGCAGTGAATTCTCCTAATTAGAGATTGTGCTGTAACACGAGAGAAACAGAGAGAGGAACCCCACACCAGTCACAGTCTCAAAGCTACATGTGATCTTTAGTCATTTTAGGAGGCGAGATTGATGCTCTGATAGTGGGCACATCCCCATTTTATCAACGGGGTGTATGTTTTTTGTCTGCAGCAAGTCACAAGGCCCTAAGTACTTGAATGTCACTCAAATAGGTTGTTATGAATTTATTCTTCTTTTTCATGTTAATTTCACCATGACATACGTTTATAGTAATCAGATACACTGTTCCCATAGCTACAGTTATTTTAACAGGGCGCTCAGGCTTTTGAATCCCAAATATCTTGCATCCCTTTTTAAGTTCCCGTGTATTCAATGCTAACGTACCACCTAGGGAGAAACACAATGAGTAGGAAATGTGTTCTGCTGTTCTGCAGAGCTGGTTGAATGGAAAGACGTGGAGCAATTATGTGCTTAACATGCATTTTTTGCTGCATAATTCAGTCGCCCTTGCCATATCATTTTGTCCTCCCACATGAATGCAGTTGCTTTAGTTGTTTGAGACAGAGAGAGAGAGAGAGAGAGAGTGCACGGCTCAGGAATGCAGTTTATATAATTTATAGCCCAATGGCTATACGTTATTTTAATTGGTGGGCCACCGGTGCTGAAAGAAAGATAATGTGTTCAGACAGACAGTCCGTTCCTTTAGCAATTTGGTAACTCACATTCATGCCATACTGCTGTACAGCGAAGGGTCAGATGTCAGCTGTTAGACCTGATATCCTTGGTGTGGTATTGCCCCAGACTTCTTTCCTTCTCTCCCTAGTTTTGCTGAACTCAAATGTGTTGGCGGCTTTATGACTCTGTGCACTTTACCTTTACTAACCAGGGGTAAAGTGCTCTCTCCTTTAAACATGGTAACCTTTGCATACCACTAACTGGCACCTTTATTTACTTATAGGTCCCTGGTAAATGGTACTAAATGCACCCAGTACCTGTCAATTAAATGCTACTAGTGGACAGCGGCTCTCATTGTGCCACCAACCAAAGCAGCCGTTGAAAGCACATTTAAGGCCAGTAACTGCAGCCTGTAGTGCACTTCCAAGCTTTCATTTGAGGCTGGCAAAATTAACCTTTTGCCAGGCCTAATCCTTACTTTTAATTTCTTGTACGTCACCCTTAAGGTCGGCCCTAAACACTCTTAAGGCAGGGTGCATGGTGTTTAAAAAGTAGGACATATGCACTTAGGTTTTACATGTCCTGACTTGTTTGAGCATGCTGGTAATGAGGGCATGTGTCACTTACTTCCAGGTGCTGATTGGGAGCCATTTGAAAACAGTCCTCAGTATATTCAGGGTATGGAAGCATGAGGCCGTGATTGTGTTGACCTGGGTGGTCATGTTGACTCTGCTGCTGATGATGATGCCGGGTCCTTGGCATGGGTGGTGGGGTAGGTGTCAGTCCTAGCTGTTTTGGCTGTCAGGTGGAGCTCCACAGTGAAGTGCTCTTCCCAAAGATCACAATTTTGGTCTTGTTGGTGTTCAGCTAAAGAGAGTCGGTCTTCATCCAGTGGGTAATATCAGTTTCGCAGCATTGAACTTGATCTGGGTACTGGCCATCTTGTCTGTGAGGGAGAGAATGAGTTGAGTATCATTGGCATAGGAGAGAATGTTGATGTTGTGAGAGCTCATGATGCAGGCTAGAGGGATCATGGATGCCTGCGGAACTCTGTAGATGAGGTGGCGGGCATTTGAGGTGTATGGTGCCAGGTTGACCAACTGGGTCCTTCCAGTTAGGAAGGAGCAGATCCATCAAAGTATGTGTCCTTGGATTTGGATGTCATGTAGGAGGTGGATGAGGATGGGGTGGTAAACCGTATCAAACACTGGAGAGGGGTCCAGGAGGATGAGGGTCACTGTATCTTCTCTGTCCAGAGTCATCTTGGTGACAATGGCTGCAACAATGAAAGCAGCTTCTGTGCTGTGGCGGGTCAGAAACCAGACAGAGTGGTGTCGAGCTGTCGAGCAGTTGGTGGTTATTTAAGTGTTTAAAAGAATATCGATGATAAGAATATCGCCGCTTTAGCTGCAGAAAACTGCCGCTATAGTGGCGATAATGGGCTTGATAATATGCTGCGGAGAATTCCAATTGAAGCCCATGTTGACACCAGAACATGGTCTTCTATGGGAATTCTCAAGGGCATATTATCAAGCCCATTATCGCCGCTAAAGCGGCGATAATGTTAACGCCGTTTCTTGATAATATGCACCTTAGTATTTAGTGTTATTTATGTCATTGTAAAAAATATTGTTTTAGAAAATGCTGTTGTCTATAATATTGTTTGTATCTTACTTTGTATGTATTTTATTATAGTGTGTTTGATTTGTTATGTTTAATATTTTTAATTGTGTGTCTATTAAGATAATGTGTTAGTTATGACATATTTTTTATTTGTATTCTCAGTTGCATTAGAGTGTAAAAATAATGTATATATAATTTTTTTTATATACCAAGGTGTTGTCTTTTAAGGGATAAGAGTAGTTTTTAAAAAGTGAATATTTCAATTTAAATGTAATGTTATTTTGTAATGCTATGCACTTTTATATATATACAAAAACATTTTAAATGTAAAATTAATAATATATTTGTTTTTGTAAATGTTGGGCCTGGTTTAGATCTTAGCGTCCCACCATCTTGGTGGTCTACCTGCCTGTACATGTTGGCTGGTTACTGGAGTGAAGACCACCTCAGTCCCACCGCCTTCACCAGGATCTGTCTCCCACGTCGACGGCGTCATAAGCAGAAGTGGCTGTTGGATGGAGTTCCACCAAGAATCCCGCCATCCAGATTACCATGAGCCTTTCTGTCGAGTCAACTGTGTCTGGGAAATCTCCAAGCTTGGGTTGGAAGAAACAAAGAAAAAGAGAGGTCTCACCAGCAAATCTATTTTGAAGGCCGTTGTTCAGGTCCTTCCTGTGCTGCTGCTACTTGCCCGTGACGCTCGGCCACCCCGTTGTCCCTGGATCTTAAGGTAGACTTTTGTGGTGCATGTGGGTGTACTTTCAATAGTGTGAGTATGTTGTTGGTGTGCAATGTTATATGTAAAAATATGGTCAGTTTACATTAACTACATATACATATTGGCTGAATCACAACACATATGTTTTGAAATGAAAATAAGTAGTACTTTACTTTTCTTCAAACCATAATTACCTCACCCCGTCAGGACTTTGCCGCCAGGACAATGTCAGCACACCAGGACCATTTAATCCCGCCGGCCTGATGACGACGAGTACTGTCTATTGTCGCGACATCTAAATAGAGCGGGCGGAAGTTGACGGAGTACTTGGGCCTGCTGTCGCAGTGGAATGGCGGTAATTCTGCCGAGATCTAAATAGGCCCTTAGTTTTTACTGAAGTTCTTTAAAATTCAATATTTGTTTTAAATTAATATTTTTGGGGAAACCTATATTTTTACATTTATTTAAAAAAAGATCAAATGCTGCATAGTTAAATTATGAAAACTCAATAAATATATATTATTCATGATGTATAAATTAAGATATTGTTATATATGTTATAGTTTTTATTATTTTACATTTATTAAACAAAAATGTTATAATTGGAATAGGTTCTGTTGGTGGGAAAATGTATTTTGACATTGAAGTATTTGAATGCAATTAAACAATTTTTCATATATAGTTTGAGATTTTGTTTCATATGGTTTTTTAAATTTTATGATTTTCAATTTTGTATTATGAATTCTTGTTGTTATATTTCAAGGTTTAGGAATATTAATACATATTTATAAAAATGTAGTAATTATAAATATTTAGGTTTTCTGTTTAGTTTATAATGTTTTCTAAGTAATTTATTTTATTTTACACATCACAAATTATGTGTGAGTATAAAGTATTGATTGTGTACAAACATTTTAACTGTGCAACCTCTTGCATAAAATGCTTTAGATTGTAGTGGATATAGTAAACCTCACCTCTTTAGTGTCTAAAACCTTCCCCAAACTAGTTTAGATTGGAGTAGGAATATTAAATGTCCCCCCTTTAGTTTCCAACACCTTTCCTGAACTCAGAACCACCTTGATGCCTACTGCCTCGCTACTACGCCACCTTGCCGTCTCTCGGTCTCATCATCTGCCGCTGCCTGGCTCTTCCGGAAAACCATTGCTGGAGGGGCCATAACCATGGAGCTAGATGCAGCGGCAGTGGGATGAAGCACAGACCTTTAGCTGGTTGGCACCGGCCGCAGTCTGTGGAACCGCACTCTTGAACCACTCTCACCCTGGATCAGTACTACAGGTGAGCTATAGAGTGTCTGGAAACCAACGAGGTGGCAGCGCGATTTGACGGCCTCAACTATTGAAACCTGATGACGATAGAACTTCTTTAAGTTTTTGTGCTCTTGTTCTTGTGTCTGGTTTTACGGGCAGGCACAATTGGGGCAGCTCTGGGCCAGACCAGACAAGGCCAGACCCCAAAGGGTGTGGGGAAGGTAGTGCTCTTCCGCAAAAGTTGAGCCAGCAGCTCCCGGAGGCGGTCGGCTAGGTCCATGGTGTGGCTTTTGGACTGCTGTGTGCTCCACGGCCTCTGCTCTTGACTCTGTAAAAAGCTGGGACTGCGACCGCACATTTAAAATTGAAAAAAAAGGAAGTTCGACAACTGCCTGAAACACTGTAATAGGCTTTGGACACTGGTTTCTGTCTAAACAACAACAGAAACAGCATCAATGTAATTCATTGCCAGGTACAGCTAACTAAACTCAGGAAATAGCAAGGCAGCTCTTCCGGTGGCCTCCACCAGAAAGTGGAACAAACTACCCAGCACACCTTTGTCCAGGTTGAAACTAGACCCCACAGACACAGTCCCTCTATGTTCCTCTAGAACGGGGTGAGTCTGTGGGTTTGTCAAAATTGCCCAGTCTCCCAGTCAAAACAACGGTAATACAATAACAACTTAATTTATCTGCAAAATGAGATCTGAAAAGGTCAGGAAACAGGGGGCACAAAAAACATCAAATAAAAATAAAGCCGCAAGAAAACCGAAGGCCACCTTGTAAAGTACAATGAAATCAAGCGAAGGTAAAAAAGCAGTCTAATATTGCCCATTTAATCACTGTTTGGGAAAATAAAAACCAGTGGGAAAATTCACCTTCTTAAAGGACCCAGCAACAATCATCTTTTCAGCCTCAGAAAAAATAATGAGCTTCTCAAATCCACTCACACCACAAAAAGTAAACACGACAACTGCTAACGACTCAAGAACCAAAGAAATCTAAGTCATTTCGTAGCAAAGGAGGAAAGGGAGCAAAAGGATGATCACCCGAGTGATAATAGGTTGGTGATTCAGGCCCAGGTATATGCCTCAAAGAGTCCACATTCCAAGTCAACACCTGCGCTAAATAAAAAAAGCACTGCATACGTCTATAACAGAAAATAACAAAGGCATAAAAAAGAACACAGAAGAAACAAACAATTCCTTACTTCACTCAATATCATTAACAAGTAATACGGACCTCATGCAGGCATTACAGGTCAAAACCATCAATCAGCCTTATAATTTGGCAGAGAATCGTGTCAATAATCACCCTGAAGGGCACTTACGATCAGTAATTGAGATATCAAGCACATCTGAACAACCAACGCATGAGGATCCAAGAAATTCGCACAAGCATCTTGGAAATGTAGCGATTTTCATAAAACAGACCCAACCACTGAACTCGGAAGATAACATCATCAATATTCCAACAATAAAGTTAACAGGGAAAACAAATGAACAGAAGAAGATCCAAGAAAACATATTGAGATGGATGATACATTAGAAACAACTGTGGAGAACATCAAAAACCTGCATACCGCATTATTAAACATTCTACAAACATTAATAGCTGCGCTCAACATGCAGTCAGACAATCTGGACATTTAAATAGACCTCATGAATGTAATAGGTGCACATATTACTGGAATAAATTCAAAGTTAGAAAAACTGACTGAACTAATAATAAAGAGTCAAAAACCAATCCAAGCAGCCCACACGGAATGTGCATTTGGCCCAATAATTGACAAACTGAGTACTGTATCAGCCATCTTAATGAGCATTCTGAATGAAAGGAAATTTAGTATCTTCACAACAGCACCAGTTGGCCCTGATGCATAACAGAATCTCAAACATCACGCACCGACTACTGTGTTTTTACACATGGGAGCACAAACCAAACTAACCAGGAAACCAAGTGGAGGGCAGGAGGAGGACCAGGCAATGCTGACCAAATACTGCAAAGCCCAGATCATTCAATTGAACCTGACAAGCTCATGATTCTCACCCAAACCAAGAGACAGAAAAAATGCACCAGGAAAGCCAGAAAGAATTCCCAGATCACAGGAAAGGATTCCCAACGTGGGAAAAGACTACACCCTATCTTTGAAGCCAAACGTGAGCAACAAGATCCAGACACAAGCATAGCAACACACCAGAACATTTAAACCAAGGAAAATCATGAAAAGTCCTTTCAGCAGGATTCATTGGATACTACATCATTAAATTATGAAAAGATAAACATCACACAGTAGAAACAAAATAATGTACAAACACAAACAAGTCCCAACCAAAAGTTGTGAGCTGGGGAAATAAATAAATGTGAGCAAAATCAAAATGCACAGGGTGTTGTGAGAGAAAGGAAATGTCACACTTCAATAAAACTATGAAAAACACCAATGTTAATAACAAAGAAAGTAACAGCAATAAGAAATGCACTTGAGATCCTCAAACAGCCGAACAACCAACAACTTTAGAAAGAAACAATCAGAATAAAAACTCATGTGAACTGGCCTGACAGAGACACCCCAAACAAAAATGAACAAAACAAACAGACAGTCGTGGCCGCTGCACGTAAGAGCGGTGAGGTGATGGGGCCGGCTGGGTGGGGGGGGGGGGATTTCGAGAGATGACTACAAGTGAAAATTAGATAAATAATTAATTTTCCCTCAAGGTTGTCTCTCAAACCCCAGCCACCCCCCTCACCCCCAGCTGGCCCCCACCGCTGTTACCTGCTGCGGCCGCAGCTGCAAACAGATAGCAATAAAAATTAACCTACAAAAGAACAATGAGTAACGGCAAAATCCAAGAGAAGTGGAGAAGCAGTCCTCATCTCTGTCATTACTACCCACATTAGACCTAGATCAAACTGAGAGTATGAACAATCAGATCATACTAACACCTCAGTATACCTCACAGGGTCAACAGGACCTCCTCAACAGAGGACACATAATGAGACTGGACACGGAAGTGTCTACGTTGAAACATGTCAATTCTGCAGACTTGATTTCAATAAAATGTATCCCTCAGGAGGACAAGAAACAAGTGGAAAAATATTCTCTCCTCTAGGCGAACAGAGGAGATCGCCTCAGTAATCATGAATGCTAGTCAACAGTTCGAAGCATGGGGCATAACCCTCTCAAAACCACTGAGGCAATGTTATCCTTCACCTTTGTCAATGCAATGAGACAACTCTGGTCCAGGGAACATCGCAGTGCACTCGGTTTTACAAATCGCCAAAGGTAAGATGGGAGTGGTTGAACAAGCCAAGAGTAAACAACTGAAGGAACAGGGTAAAAATGAATGACATTGGATTGCATCAACACCTTAATGCCTCTAGAAGTGAATGACTCATGAAAGCTTTTATCCTGGAATATTGCTGGGGCAAAAATACAGGATAATGCCCCTCCAAAAAACTGGGACAAGTGTGAGATCATTGTTCTCCAAGAAACTTGGCTAATCGACCCTAAGGAAGTTGCTGGTTACACCCTTCATCAAGCAAAAGTGCATAAAACACATCGATACGGGAGGCCAAAAGGTGGTCTCACAGTATATGTCCCCCCAGCACAGAGCATCAGTTCAGAACAACTGTCCAGCTCCACAACAGAGCTACGCATAATCAAATGAGTGGCCTAACTATCCAAAAACAACAATAATACTGCTAAATGTTTATATGCATGCACATACACAAAAAAAGGCTACATTATCCAATAAATTACTTACAACGATAACAGAAATTAGGCTTGATAAACCAACATAGGAAATAATGGTAACAGGAGACTCCAATTTAATTCACACTCCAGAGGAAGATGAGTATTTAACAGCACAGAATGTGACTTGGTCAGTATTACCGGATGTATGACGATACAACGCAGTTTTTACAGTGCAACATCCATTACAACGCATGTTTTTACATCGCATACCACCACAACTTATTTTTAGAAACTACATTTACAATGCTTTCCATTACAACGCATACCATTACACCGCATACCATTACACCGCATATTACTTTTAGGGCAACAGTAGGGTAAGTGTTGGATAGTGTAGGGGTAACAATTACTATTCCCACTGCAGTGAGTGCAACAGTAGGGTAAGTGTTGGATAGTGCAGGGGTAAAAATTACTATTCCCACTCCAGTGAGTGTAACAGTAGGGTACGTGGTGGATAGGGGAGGGGTAAAAATTACTATTCCCAATTACTTACCTTATATTGCGTTGTAATGGCATGCGTTGTAGTGAGATGCATTGCAATGGCATGCGTTGTAGTGACAAGTGATGTGATGGCTGCGTTGTAATGGCATGCGATGTAAAGGATGTTGCGTTGTAATGACTGCGTTGTAAAGGTAGTGAGATATAATGACTGTTTTGTAAAGGTTGTTTCCCGTATTACCCCAATCAAGCTCAGTATCAAAGCGGACCGATATCAATAGGCAAAAACTAGTCATGGCCTGAGAGTGATAAATAGTAGTTCCCAGGATGATAGACCACCAAGATATACATACCATTATTGCTTAATTTGAGCCAGTGGTTTCCGGTGCTCGGCACCGGCACTTAATTTTCAGCACTGGCCCTTATGACAGTCTGCACATGGTGGCACTTTTAGTCGAATTTAGAGATAAGGACAACAGCTGTTTATTTATTCAATAAACAATTTAAAAAAATGACTAATACATACCACCCAGGCCATTTTTATAGCTTTGGGGCCTGGAATTGTCACACTTCCAAGAGTGTGATGATTAGTAGTGTGTTGATGCTGTCATTGGCACCTCTGGCAGAGGAAGCGGGTGGTGCAAGCTGCAGTGGCCTCCTGACGAGGGCCCTGGCACTTATTTCAATTGTACAAATTAAGCACTGCTTACCATGGTCCAAATTGACAGTCAACAATCGACCACCCAATCCTTATGTTACCGCTATTGGAGCACGTAAAGAAGTATATCCTCAATTATACTACCCAAAGTGATCACTCATACCAACATTTGGGACTGAGTATAAGCCCCCCAAGGTACGCACCAGCCCGTTGAAATGGGGCAGGTAAAAACAATCAATCAGAAACGCATACTATGGTCAGCACTAATACTCTGCCTGAATTAGTGACTCTGGCCAAAGGAATAATGGAGACCAGTCTCACCACAACTGTTATTCACGCAGAGAACTGGATGACTTTTACAACTAATCTTATAACAATTGCACCTAGAATCAATTACGCTCAGAGAACAATACATAAGCAGCCTTTTTCCCTCACAAACAAGGCCCATTTACTAAGAAAGGAGCTAAGAACGGCAGTCAGAAACACAAGAGGGACCAATGTTCTCAAAGATGCATGGGATAAAATAAAAAACGTAAGGAAGTGACTTAAAAGCAGATTTCAGAGGATCGGATCAGAAAAAGCAAACAGATGCCTTTTAGACAAAGCTTCTATTTGAGGCAAAGTAAACAAACACCGGAACTTTCTGGGACACAATAAACGGGATTACAAGAGCTCCTTTAGTGATAAACAACTCAGTGTAAAGGAAGCAGGTTGAGCAATTCACTTAAGCAACACTAATCAAAAGCTCACCCACGGTTAACACAGAGTTGAGCAATAGCAATAAAGAATCATATATTAAAATAACAACTGATTGTGATCACACAACTGGCACAAGCAATCTGCACACAGCTCCGGGTTGCTACGCGGAACATATGGTCAAAAAAAGTAATAATGTAATAATAAAGTAATGGATGAAGGTGTAGAGCCCCAGGGCTGAATGGTATTCCACAGGCCATCTTTAAATGTTATCCAGACTACTAGGCAAACCCACAGTCGGAGTTGTAGAATGAGGTGGGAAGACTGGACACAATCCAACAGAGCTGGAGCGGTTCAATTATACATCCGGTATACAAAGGGGGTGAGAAGTCTGAGTCGGCCAACTACAGCCTAATAGTGCTTATTGACTCTGAAGCCAAATATTACGCAACACTAATCCTGGATGAACTGGTTGAATGGTCAAATAACAACAAGATAATTCCACTCAATGAGACAAGATTTCGACTACTGGCCACACGCCACAGGCTTTACGAACATGGAGATCAAGCGGGCAAGATGCTCGCGTGGTTGGAAAAAAGGGAACAGTCGGAGCGGTGGGTCCCCTGTCTTAAAACTGAGAACCCACAGATGTTAACAGACCCCCAGGCAATCGCAGATGCCTTTGCGAATCACCTGGAACAGATATACACACTTTCGGCTGGGCCACGGTGGATGACTCTCGCCACTTGTTGGCGGAAATGCATCTGCCTGTTCTATCCACGGTGGAAAGGGACGAGTTGGAGGTCGATCTCACCGATGAGGAGATCGGGCTCCGCAATTAACAGCATACAATCAGGGAAGGCTATGGGGCCCAATGGGCTCCCAATTGAATTTCTCAAGTCCACCGCCTCGCTTGTCGTGCCCCACCTGCGGAACATGTATAATGAAAGCTATGAAAAAGGGATCCTGCCACCGGATCAATGACTGGCATCGATTGTGGTAAGCCGAGGAAGCCCCCTGATAGCTGCTATTCTTATAGACCGATTTCCCTGATTAACGCAGAGGCCAGAATTCTTGTGAAGCTCTTGGCTGCCCGCCTTACCCCGTCCTCACGTCACTGGTCCACGCTGACCAGTCTGGCTTTATGCCAAACCGCAACACTGCCCTAAATATCTGTCGCCTCCACAATGTCCTGGGCTGTAAACACGTCATAGCGGAAGACGCTGTTGTGTTGTCTTCCATCGAGTGGTCCTACCTCTTCGAGGTGCTGCACCGTTTCGGGTTTGGCCTGAAATTCATTGGGTGGGTTAGACTCTTCTACACAGACCTTAACGGTCAGGTAAGGGTCAATAACCGTCTCTCCAGAACATTCTCACTGAGACAAGACAGGGTTGTCCCCTGTCCTCATTGATTTTCTCATTGATCTTGGAGCCACTGGCATCGTGAGTCAGGGGGATCCGATGTTACGAGGACTGAAATGGGCGGAGGGGAGGGAAGACAGCATATACCTCTATGCTGATGATATCCTATTGTATCTGGCGTCTCCAACACGATCAGTGCATAGACTTTTAAATATCTTCGCTAACTTTGGTAAATACTCAGGTTATTCCATTAATTGGTCCAAATCCGTGATTTTTGCCCTCCACGGCCAGATTCCTGCACTTCCTTTTTTTTTTTTTTTAAATCTTTTTATTGAGATCAGGATAAGAGGTCAAATCAACAGTACATTTAAAAGTACAAAAATAATTTTATACATATTCATATCAATATAACTTGCAGGACATGAATATAAATGTCAGAGTAAATTTCATAAATGAAAAGGTCATTTTTATTCAAATAGCATGTATAGCAAACAGCAAGAAAGAGTAAAGCCAAAAAAAAAAAAATATATATATATATATATATATATATATATATATATATATATATCTTCACAAAAGAATGCCCTGCATTCAAAGACGCACTCCTCCAGCTGATAAGTTTCACAACCCTTTAGTGCGCAGAAACAGGATTACAGCTCCGACTTTTTGTATCCATTGCCTGACGCGTTTCAGAGCATTCATGCTCTTTCTTCAGAGGCCATTTAAAATCACCACAGTTCTTTTGGAATCCCACAGTTCCCTGCATGCTAGATTTATTTAGGGGCTTCCGGTGTTCCCAGCTGAATAGCGTTAATTAAGGTTGCATGCCGGAACTTGTAGTATACTTTCCATTCATTATTTTACCTTCAGTGGTCGTGTGCCTTTTAAATCATTTTATGGATCAATTCTTGCCCTCCAGTGGGCCTCAGGGCTGTAAGCCTGTTCCAAAATTAAAAGCATCAGCTGCGCCGTCCTCTCAGCCCGAATAGTTCATGGGAGACGAACCCTTTCACACTTGATGGGTGGTGCGAACTTTCACGGCTGGACCTGCCGTGTAAACATCTTCACAAAAGAATGCCCTGCATTCAAAGACGCACTCCTCCAGCTGATAAGTTTCACAACCCTTTAGTGCGCAGAAACAGGATTACAGCTCCGACTATATATATATGTATATACATACCTTCAGAGGAGTTCAAATAAATGAGGACCCCCAGATACTATCTAGCTTCTGTAAGGATTTTGCTCCTCTGATTTTAGCTAGCGAGGATTCCATAATATATATTTCTTTAACCAGAATCCACCAGTCCATCACTTGTGGTGAGTTACTTGCGATCCAAGTTCGAGCTAGAGTCAGTCTAGCACACCCAATTAAGATATTGAAGAGATCTGAATGTGAATCTACTAGTGAATTATTGTAATTCTGAATACCGAGCAATACGTTAGTTATGTTAAGTATTACTGGTCTAGACAAAATCAAAACCATTCCTTGTTTTACCTTAGTCCAGAATTCCGCAAGTCTAGGGCAAGTAAACAGCATATGTTCTAAGCTTGCAGCAGGAAGGTCACACTTAGGGCAGCTAGTCCGTTGGTTATCAGTACTATTACTATACCACTTAAAAAGTCTTTCGGGAGTATAATATAACTGACAGATAGTTTTATAATACTGTAACCTCAAGCTGGAAGAGTGAATTATACGATTTATATTACAGATAGATGTAGAGATTTGATTAGCAGTAATATTTAGGCCTAGTCGAGAGCTCCATTTCGCTGCTATTTTCCCACAATCATCAGGTTTATATAGAGTTAAGACACCGTATCCAACACTAATAAATGACCTATCCTTGCTGGAGTAGAGACATTCCCAGATATCAGAGTCAAGAATATTTACAAGCTTCATTTTATGAATAAGAAAGTCATGAATCTGTATATATTTAAAGCGTGATGTTTCAGGTAGTTTGTAAAGTCTACTAAGAGTCTCAAAGGTCAGAAGACCATCATTGCCATATAAGTCACCAAGTGTTTTTATTCCAGCATTTTCCCAGATTTTAAATGACCCGTCGTGAAATATTCCTGGGAGACCTGGGTTTACCCATAAAGATAGTTGGGGATGATAGAGCGTCGTATTGCATTTAGTCAAAATCAATTGCCAGATTTTAAAACTGTCTTTGGAAGTCTTAAATTTAACTCGTTTAAAGTAGTTTGGATCGTTCATTTTGGCTAAGAACATATTAGAATCCTCACCCAACGAAAGTTGATAACAAAAATATGTGTTCTTATTGCGAATAAACAGGCTACGCAGACGACTAAGAAAAGCTGAAAAAAAATATAATCTAAAATCAGGGCAAATAAGACCGCCTTTGTGATAGGGCAGTTTAAGTAGGTTAATTGACCTGCGAGCCCTTTTATATCCCCAAATATATCTACTAAAAATCCCATCCAATCGTTCAAAGTAGGAGTTACTTACATAAAGAGGGATGGACCTAAATAGATATAGAAATTTGGGTAGTATGTTCATTTTGATTAGGTTAATTCGGCCTATGATATTAAGGGGTACCTTATGCCATCTTTTTAATGTTATAGCCGTTTCTTTAAGAAGATCATCATAATTCAAAGTAACTATATCATTGATATTAGAAGACATTTTTATGCCAAGATAAGTAGCTATTTGGGAAGTACCTAAGATCGGAGTAGGCGGTTTATAGTTCAAGACAACCTGTGTCTTATGCGTGTTGAGTTTATAGCCGGACACAGACCCGAATTTATTAGCCTCATCAATAATACCCAATAAAGCTTCAGATGCATTAGAGGAATAGACCGCTATATCATCGGCATATGCCGTAATTTTTAACATAGTCTGGCCATATGTAAAAGGAATAATTTTGGGGTGAGCTTGTAAAGCTGTTAGAAAAGGTTCCAGAGATAGCGCGAAAAGCAAGGGTGAAAGTGGGCACCCTTGCCATGTTCCACGAGAGATTGGAAAGCTAAGCGAGGTTAACCCCGCATAGCTAAGCTTAGCCTTTGGGGAGTCATATAAAGCCTATAGCCATTTAAGGTATTGACCAGTAAAACCCATAGTAATCAGTGTGGACCAAAGGTAGTCCCACCCCACTCGGTCAAACGCCTTTTCGGCGTCCAAGAGTATCATACCGAGTGGGGTTGAGCTAATCCCGGCCACGTCAAATGCCGTAATAGCTGTATTGATATGGGAAGTAGTATCTCTTCCCATAACAAAGCCATGTTGAAAGGGAGTCACCAAATGCGGTATGAGTGGGGCTAATCGTGTGGCCAATACCTTGGCGAAGATTTTAGCGTCTGCGTTGATTAAAGAAATGGGTCGGTATGACCCACATTGGTCTCCTGGTTTACCTTTTTTAAAAAAAAAAACAATCCTAGTTGTGTTCCAAGATTCAGGGGCCTTCCCAGTACTACCTATAAGATTTACCACGGTAGAAAATAAAGGTATGAGTTCCTCTGAACATAATTTATATATTTCAAGTGGAATAGTGTCCTCCCCAGTAGCTTTACCAGGGGGAAGTGAATTAATGGCCAGGCTTATCTCTAGCTCGGAGATATTAGCAGAGAGCAACTCGAATCCTTCATGCCGTTGATCCTTGCCTAAATTCGTATCTAGATATTCTTGAATCTGATTCTTAGTCGGATAGTCCTCTGGGGTATACAGTGCTCGATAAAATATAACAAATTGTTCCAGAACCTGCTCTGGTTGAGTATATAGTGTGTTATTTTGGCCCTTGATTTCTTTTACAAGAGTTCTAGACTTGCCATCCGCTACTTTATACGCAAGGATTTTACCTACCCTATCACCGCTCTCATACTGAGAGAGATGGTATTTATGTAAGCTAACCGCATTTTTTTCCATAAGCCTTGTTTTTATATTAAGTTTAGAACTGGCTAATTTTTGGCATATATCTTCTATGTTTGATGAGCCTTGAGTCAGAGCCAATGAAAGTTGTTTTTCTAATATACTTACTGCATTAACCAAAACATCCAAGCTAAGTTTATATTGTGAGTTTTGGTTAAGAACATAATGCTGTGTAAAACCTCGAATACTTGCTTTAACCGTGTCCCACACTGTACTGGGTGTAGCAGAATTTATATTAAATGAAATAAACTCCACTAAATGTGCTTTTAACTGTAGAATGTAGTCCTTATTAGACAGAAGATGCCGTGGAAATGTAAATGACCTTGGTTTTTGGTAGCTCTGTTGATTAGTAAATGTTAATATTATAGGGTTATGATCATAACCCTATAATATTCAGATTCCTGCACTTCCACCCCATTGTGACATTGAAAAGGCAACCGAGGGCTTTCGGTACTTAGGGATCTATATCACCCCTGACCCTATACTGTTCCATGCTAAAAATGTAGCTGTGCTTCTGGACAGATTACGCAGTGATGTCTGGCATTGGCGATCACTACCCCTTTCCCTATTGGGCTGAGTCGTGCTTTACAAGATGTTGGCTCTCCCCCGTTTTCTGTTTGTACTTCAGAACTGCCCATACAGGATCCCCCGACTCCTATTTTAAAAATAGAGTGAAATTCAGACTCTGCTGTGGGATGCCGTATCGCCATGACTAAACTGACCAAGGGCTAGTACGATGGGGGTATAGCGCTCCCAGATATACAACTATACTGTTGGGTTTCGCAGCTGGTGGTAGTGAACCAATGGTTATATCGCTCCCCGGCGGACCACACCTTTTTTCTAGATAGCTACCAAATGGGTCGAGAGGGCTTCATAGGGGCCCTTTATTTGAAAGCCGGGAGGGGACTTTATCTGGGCCCTACAGCCCTCACAGTAGATGTCTGGCATCGGGCCAACCGAAGACTTGGCTGGCTTCCAGCCCGGCTTCAACAGATGAGATACTGTCGGTATCTCGACCATAGGTCACCTGTGGAAAAAAGGTAAAATACTGCAATTTACTGAACTAAGAAAGTAGTACCACCTCGCATAGGGATAGGTCTTTTGTCATCTCCAAATTTGTCACGCTCTCACAACAGCTCTCCAGGATGTTGATGAACTGCTGGAATCTTCTCCCCTTGAGGATTGTCTCCTCTCTGAGCCACTGCCAAAAAAAGCAGTGTCGCTTAAATACCGAAAGCTCTGTAACAATCTACCGGACACGTTTCAATCTCTTAGAGATAAATGGCATGCGGATCTGGGGCGGCTTGAGGATGATGACTAGCAAACAGCGCTGATGTTCCCCAGGGAAGCGGCTATCCCTCTCAGGCTCCGTCTTGTTCAACTAAAGGTCCTACACTTAACATACCTCACATCCATCACCCTTGCAACAAGATTCTATGTGTCTCCGCCACTGCAACAAGGAGGCAACCTTCTACCACATCCTATGGGAATGTTTACCTATACAGGTCTTATGGGAGAAGGCTACACAGCACATGCAACAAGCACTACAGAAAGACATCACACTGACTCCACAGTTAGGCTTCTCAATTTGTGGGAAGCGACAGATCTTACTGAGGTGGAGCAACAGTGGGTTGCCCTGGGATTCACACTGGTGAAACAGAACATAGCTACAAAGTGGGGAGCAGCTGACACTCCATCTTTCAGAAACTGGGCAAGGAATCTAGATAAATGTATGGTCGCAGAAAAAGAGGTTTTCAAATCTAGAGGCTGCCCCAAGAAGTGGGATAAAAAGTGGAGAAAGTGGAATGTTTATAGGGGTGACATATGTGTCTCGCCGACCACGGAAATGGAAATGACGGAACATCGATGGGACAGGAGAGATGCGGAGGGATAAGTAAAGCCGATACTATGATTGGTAAAGTTTGTAGACCACATATATTGCAATGTGTATTGATCAATCTTATGTATGTGACTGGTACTGCCTTATTTTTAATAAAAACAACTGTAAAAAAAAATAATTCAAAAATAGTAAACATGAAATATAAAAGTAGTATGAAAAATGAAAAAAAAAAAAAAGACAAGATTTCGCAGAGTGTCCGGCACAACAACAAACACCTAGCCCTACTTACATAGCAGGTAAGTGTAAGCATTCTCTGAAAAATCTACAATCATGCGTTATAGATTTTAAAACGGCTTTTGATCGGAGACTTCTACTATGGAGTAAATTAAGGAAGTGGGGCCTTCCAGAGAGAATCCTTCAAGCTTTAATGCAATTGTACACAGATACATGGATTTGAGTCAAAATAGCCGATGGGACCAGACTATCAAGGAAAATCCACACAGAGGTATGCCTCAAACAAGGCTGTGTTCTAGCACCTCACTTATTCAACCTCTTTATGGCCGATCTCTCCCCAAGATTAAATCAGATAAACTCCCATTCTCTATGTCTGGGTTCCGTATGAGTAACACATCTTTCTTACGCAGATGAAATAGTCCTGCTTAGCCAAACAAGACTTGGCCTTCAAAGAGCACTTAATAAACAAGCAGTTTTCGTTAAGACAAACACGTTGGAAATCAACACTATAAAAACGAAAACAATGACAATCAGGAAACAGCCTGGGCACAGTTCCCAATCAAACTTGGTGAAACAAGTCTAGTAGTAGTTAGTGACTGCAAGTACTTGGGACTGTATATAGACAATAGATTGAATTTTCAAATTCACAAGCAATACGTTGTTATGAAAGAAATGGCTTAATCTATGCGTTCTGTACTCTTGCAAAAAAATTGAATGGTCCGTCCTTCAAGCCACTGTTAGCAGTCATAGCAGCAAGATTACTGCCACAGTCTCTTATACAAGTGTATTCTTGCACAGTAAAAAGTAACACTTCTGGATAATCTCCAAACAAAAGCATACAGAAGAGTATTTGGTTTGCCACAGAATGCCTACCGTCTCAAGTTTGTTTGGAATTTGGTATCACACAACAAGTGTTAGAGCGAAGATATTCCACAATAAAAACATGGTACAAAGGACGGACAAATCAATTGAGTCTATTAAGCGATGCCTTGTGGAGGGCGCAGGAAGAGGACACCCACTCCATCTACAGTGAATATTTGAGATCATCCTTAAAGGCAACAAACACAATGGATCTGTGGAGTCAGAATTATTCCTTCCCGGTTTTTGTCAGATAATAAACAAAGCTGCAAAATGCATTCGCTACTAGAGGCTCAACACAAGCTAGCCAAGGGGACACATGCTTGGATGGCCATCCAATACTATTCTATATTGAAACCGGCTGTATATTTGAACACAACATTCTCTCTACATCTAAAAAGAAAGTTAATGGCCACTCAGCTTGGGTGATTATCAACTCTGACAAACAACCATCTTGGAACCACAGTGGTCCCAGGACATGCAGTCTATGTGGTGCAGCAGTGCAGGACTTTATTCATCTGGTCCCTTTTTAATATCTAGTTGAGTTTTATTCTTGAAAAAAGCTTTTAACATTAGAGGCATTTGTTCCTGCTGAACAGCCATATTCAAGGGTCTTGACCCAACTGGTCCTCAGCTCAACTGCAAATTGATGACATTTTTGATCTTTCATGAAAAATAATGAGGACTGAGGTAAAAAACAGTTTTCCATAAAGAATTTTATTTTTACTTTTTACTTAAATGCCATGTAATATTTTCTGTATTATTCGGTCGATGTGATTGAGGTCTGTATTATAAATGAAATCTTATTGGTTGGATTCTAATGACATTGTAACACCTCAGAGCAATTGATGGTCTGTGTGCCCACAGTAATCAAAAATTGACAAGTCAGATGCACTATTAATGACTACAAATATTGTGAGCCATAATATTGTTTTAGGTAACATTTTAACAATGTTATTGGATTATTGTTATGGTTTTCATTAATTTATAAAAATAAAGTATTGTATTGTATTCTAAGACCTTCCCGAAATTGGTTTAGATTGGAGTTGGAATAGTAAATGTCCCCCATTAATGTTCAACACCTCCTCCAAATTGGTTTAGATTGCAGTGGGAATAGTACATGTCAACCCTTAAGTGTCCAACACCTTTTCCAAATCGGTTTAGATTAGAGTGGGAATATTAAATGTCGCCCCGTTAGTCTCCAACACGTTCTTCATACTGGTGTACATTGGAGTGTGAATAGTTCATTTTAGTGTCAAATTGTTTTGTTAATTTGGATTTTTTTATGTCGTAGGAATAGGTTGTGTCATTTAATTAGTATTGTTTGTGTGTAGAAAGGTAATTTAAAAAGTAGTTAGTTATATATATATGTAAAAAATGACATTACCATTTACGTACTTTTGGAAAATAAATATGGGTAATATTTTTCAGTTTTCGTTTATTTTTTCAAAGTTTATTTAATTTATATTTCTACATTTTTAATCCTAAATATTTTTAGTTACAGAAAATATATTAATAAATAAAACAATGTTGAATACATTTTTATTGATAAATAAACAATGTAAATTGTATTTACATATTATTGTATGCTATACATTTTCCACCTTTTTCAATAGTTTTACTTATTTCAAACATTTCTTAAATTGTTTCATATACATAATAACATAACGTTAAGATAGGTGTTTACAATATGTATTAAATAATTGTAATTTTTACATTATTATTTAATTTATACTTTTTGGGCAACTTTTTTTGACATGTTGTCCATGCTTAATAATATTTTTATTTTATCAAAACATTTATTCAATATGTTTAATTTATTTTCCCATTCACTTCTATGGGGAGAAGTATTTTTCCTAGTTTCATTTATCTGCTATATTTTACAGCTATCTTCTTTTTGGATCACTGACATAATATCGATTACCAAAATATCGACTACATAAAATATCGTTGGCAAATTATCGACTACAATATTATCGACTCACTATACTTATTAAAGAAAATACTAAAATATCGAGTACACAATATCGTCTTTACAAAATATCGTATATCATTATATCGAAATAATAAATATCGTTAACAAAAATATCGTCTAACCTTAAATAACTATCTAAATGACAAAATTATCGAAACCCGAAATATAGACAACTAAAATATAAAATATTTCACAATATCGACTATCTAAAAAACTATGAAGAAAATATACTTTTAGCACAAGACATACATTAGCATTGTAATACATAATAAAACACTTAAATAACATTAAACATTTTTGTTCAAACACATACATTTAAAAATAAACATTCTATAAGCAATATGAATAAATTTCACAACATAAATAATTTTATAATTATTATACATGCATTAAACCACATTTAAAAATATCTTTAAAGCATTTAATACTACAAATAAACCATCACTTACTACTAATAAGTTGCTAATTAGCGTTTCCCTTACATGGAAACAAACAGCCAAAAAAGAAAAAAACATCAAGGTGGACCAATGAAATGCTCACATTTCAAATTAAACCAATGAAATGAAGCAACTAATTAATTTCACACTATAAAAACACTACATTTCAACATCTCTTTCACACTACAAACTGAAAAGAACAAATAAGGTGAAACTCTACTTAACTGTTTCCTGAAAGAAGATTTACAGTCCAAAAGAAAATTTTACAACTACATAAAGTAAGTTAAACTCTATTTAAAAAGCAACAAATCTAGAATGCTACAGCTGAAACTATTTCTATAAATGAATTTACTACACTTTATTTAATTACATTCATATCTTCTCTACAGATACCTTCTAAACAGACAGAAATATTTTCGACATCCCCACAACTCTAATATTAATCAATGTAAGTATATTTTAAATTTTTCCTACCCACCTACAATTATTAATTAAAAAAAGAATTCTAAAACATATTTATTACTTATTTCTCTCCTCTACAGAAAACCACAAAACCATCCAAAACTACCTTCTACACAATCACCTACTGGACCAAAGAAATAAGTAAGTATATACATCTCAATCATTAAACAGCCTAAAATACGCAGCCAGAATGTTACTTTCCCCTTAAAACAGTATCACATTCCAAAAAATGTATCCAACTATTAACTACTTTTTTTCTCTTACCAACAGAAAATCTATCTCCAAGATTAAACTGAAAGCTTGAAATCAGCTAATGAACATCTTTCAACACATCAAATTAAACATTGTAAGTATATTCACTAAAATTTAAATATATTTAAAATATCTATAACATTGTTTATATTTACAAAATATTTTTTCATCTCCCCTAGCATAATACAGAACAACATGAATGAAGGTGCAGAATTTATAACGTCTCAAAAAAATAAAATGTTGTTATGTTATATGGGTTATGTATATACACAGGAAAAGCAAAGTGGTCTGAAAATGTTTTGGAAATGTAGCAAATACTACTCAAACAAATGCTATGGGAGAGCTATTACAAAAGAAACCACTGTTCTTTCTGTAAAAGAACATAATCACCCCCCCCAATATAACAGAGATAGAAGTTAGAAATGCTCTTGAAAACATTAAAGACGCAAGTACTAGCACTGATAAACCCACCACCCAAATACTCAAAGAACAATTATTAAAAATACCACACCATGCATCAGCACAATTACCCTCAATTGATTGTTTAAAAAGAACTATTGCTAGACAAAAAAAAAAAACTACCAAAACTCTACCTACCCCTAAAACATTTGAAACAGTAATCATTCCCCCAGAATTAAGCATAACTCACACTAATGAACCATTTTTTTTTTATAACAAATCTCCTGATAAAAGAATAATTATGTTTGCTACTGCAAACAATTTAGTGAAATTACAACAATGTCACACTTGGATGATGGATGGAACTTTTAAAGTTTGTCCAAAACCATTCTACCAGCTGTACACAGTGCATGGATTGTACCAACATTCTAAAATTCCATTCATCTATGCCCTCTTACCAAATAAACAGCAAACAACATACATAGAAATGTTAACCAAAATAAAAGAAGAAACCAATAATTATTTCCCACAAAAAATAATTATTGATTTCGAATTAGCCATTATCAATTCAATACTAAAAAAATATTCACACACAGCAATCCAAGGTTGCTATTATCATTTTAACCAGAGTCTATGGAGACATCTGCAAAAATCCACCCTAAGTGTACAATACGCTACATATAGTACTTTTGCCTACCAGGTTAAAAAAAACTAATAGCACTAGCATACGTACCTGTAACAGATGTAGCAGAACACTATAATATTCTATTAGAAAGTCCCTATTACAAAAAGAACGAAGACAAATTAAGCCAACTCCTAGACTACTTTGAGGACACCTTGGTGGGAAGATTACATCGATCAGGACATAGAAGACAACCAAAGTTCCACATTCCTTGGTTGAATGTGTACCTGAGTACCTTAAATAAACAATCCAAAACAAACAATAGTGTTGAAGGATGGCATAATGCCTTCCAAGCAACTACAAGCAGAGTGAAACCTACCCTACAAAAACTCCTGGAATCTCTACAAAAAGAGCAAAGCTACCAAGAATTACGGATGCAACAATCTGTTACTCAAATAGGTCCTAAATTAACTAAACAAACCAAACAAATGTTTGATCTACTACAAAGTCAAGTAAACCTATACCCATCAACAAGTGGCCTAGACTACCTATCACTAATAGCCAAAAGCACTTTATAATGAACATACCCACAGCTAATAAATGAAATTGGTCAATACAATAAACAATTGCAATCATATATTAATACTATATTTTCCTAAATAATATATAATTGTCATATACATTTCTTTTTCATATAGGAAATATATATGTACAATTAAATATTATTTCTCTAAATATAATATATATAACAATAAACTATAATAACAGTACCCACCCAAATGATTAAAAAATATAACTTACCATTGATGTAGCCATAGAAGATGAATTCCACCAAGTAATACTCCTTCCATTTGTATGTCAATCCATAGTAATAATAAAAATTTAGCCCCCCAAAAATTGCAAAAATTCAACACATCCAATGTAAATCCATCCTCGACAAATCCAAAAACGTGAAACCCGAAAAAACCCGAAAAATAGGTCAAAATAGTAACAAACGCTCCTGGAAATCCCGGGGAAAAAAAAGTGTGATAACTTTATTCGTTTCATTAACTAAAACACACTTTTGTTAAAAAAAAAAATAACGTCTCCCTTTCCAGCATAATATCCAAACCCTAAAAATCCTGAAAATATGTGAAAAATCAAAATAAACGCTCCATGAAATCCCGTAAAAAGTTAAAAAGTGTGTTAACAATATTACTTAAATCAAGTAACACACACATAAAAAAAAAAAAACGCGTCTTGGTCTTCGACAAAACATCGATCAAAATTTACCTGAAAAAAGAACAAAACATACCCACCCACACAATGACACCCAAATACATGAATTAAATACAATTACATCATTTCAAAACAACACATATTTAATCACAATATTTACTTCAAAAACTACGTCACAACCAGTAAACAACCACACGTAACTAAAACATTACTAACACCTCCAAAACACCCAAAACAATTGAAATTATCAATAAATACACTATAAACATCCTAACTACCCTAAACATAAGTATTTAATAACATTTAATACTTAAAACACCCCTTACCTTGCTCAACGCGACGCAGCTTCCAACCGCGAGCTTCCTCAGTCCAAAATGACCCAAAATAACATGAAGCGGTTACAAAATAATCCCATTAAAATTAAAATACCTACTTAAATCAGTGTAAATACATTAAAACAATAAAAAACATCATTATAATCATATATAAATATAACATTAATTTATCTTAATTTATAAAAGGAATTTCTAATAAACAATACCTTTCAAAATTATATTCATAATAATTATAAATACATTATTATTATGATTATAATACAGTAATCTTTTTTCACAACTGTACAAACTATAAAAACTTGTATTTTATTATTTAATTTTTTTTTACAAAACTTACATGTTGAAGAAATTTTTTTTTCATCTAATTATAAAATAGAAAAATTAATAATATTAATATGTCCTAAAATAATATTATTAATCAACATTAAAAATACATACCATAAGAATATACTTTTTGTCATGTAGTAATTATGTACTACAACAACAACATAAAAATGACACAATATTCTTCAGAAATTAAATATGCAATGATTTATTTTATGTATATATCCAACAAAAACATTATTATATCAATACTGTAAGAATATTTTTATTTGCAAACAATGTAAAAAAGTTATAAATGTTATGTATGTTTATTTTTAATTATCAATACTTCTGTTATAAAATGTGATGATATCAATACATTTTATTTTCCTTAAAACATTGCAAAAATACATAAATGTATGGATATTTGCTGTATCTCTACTAATGTATACACCATTCTGTAAATAAAAAAGCAATCATCTCTCTACTTTCTTCAACAAAAATAAAGCTTATTTAAAAATATAAAATGTGTCATTTAATTTCATAATTTATTACTATCAAATGTATAATTTAGCTAATTTAATTGTTTAAAAATGTTAATAATCAAATTTTTTCCAACATTAAATGAAAAAACATACTTCATTAACACAATACATATACATTCTGCAAACTAACC
This sequence comes from Triturus cristatus, assembly GCF_964204655.1. Classification (NCBI taxonomy): domain Eukaryota; kingdom Metazoa; phylum Chordata; class Amphibia; order Caudata; family Salamandridae; genus Triturus; species Triturus cristatus. Next base: position 1,547,904,098 of record NC_140590.1, read on the forward strand.
CTATACAAATTACTATTCCCATTTCACCTACATTAAAGTCTGGTAATGTGCTGGACACTAAGGTGACGATTCCGATCCTGGAAAAAATTTCCCCGTACGACTCGTATCCGGATTTTTTTCCGTACGAATCGTACAAGTACCGTACAAACTGGCAAGTACGATTCGTATGGGAAAAAGTCCATACGAATCGTATTGGGAAAATTCCCCCACACATCCTCGGGTCGTAAAATATTTCCGACACGTCCCCGGACGATTTTACGTACAAATGTGAAAACTCAAGTCCGAGCGCGCAAGTCCGATCCGTACCGGGTGTCCAATGTTACAACTGCATGGAAAAAACACCGTACGGACCGAACTCCCATAGCAACCATGGAGACATGTGCCCGCATACGCGCCGAAAACCCCCCCAGGCCCCCGTATGTACGCACCGAACCCCCCAGCCCCCGTATGTACGCGCCGAACACCCCCCCAGCCCCCGTATGTACGCGCCGAACCCCCAGCCCCCCCGTGTAAGTACGGACCGTACCCCCACCCGTGTATGTACAGACCGTACCCCCAGCCCCCCCGTATAAGTACGGACCGTACCCCCACCCGTGTAAGTACGGACCGTACCCCCACCCATGTATGTACGGAGCGGACCCCCAGCGCATAGCGCTGGTGGTCCCCCCCGTACATACACGGGTGGGGGTACGGTCCGTACATACACAGGTGGGGGTACGGTCCGTACATACACGGGTGGGGGTACGGTCCGTACTTACACGGGGGGCTGGGGGTTCGGCGCGTACATACGGGGGCTGGGGGGGTGTTCGGCGCATACATAAGGGGGCGGGGGGTTCGGCGCGTACATACGGGGGCAGGGGGGGTATGGCGCGTACCGGGCCCCCTATTCCGCTGGCATCGCGGCGTACTTAGCTTTTCCGGCACTTTTTGGGTGCCGTAAAAATATTGCCGTCCGGACTGCTGTCGGTTCGAATCGTAATTCCTGGTTCGTGAAACGCTGCCTGAATGCGTCCCGACGTCACTTCGGCGCTTTCCCGGATCACATTTGTATGGATATTTTCGTCGGTCGGTGTTTTTTACGGTTCGTACGGAAATGGTGTTTCCGTACGAATCGTACTTGCATGTTTGTAATGTTTTTTTCCCGGGTACGAGTCGGACGGAGAAAACACTCCGACTGACGGTTCGAACCCGGTTTCTCCAGGATCCGAATCGGCACCCAACCCTATATAATTTACTATTCCGACTCCAGTTGACATAAAGTCAGGAAAAGTGCTGGACACTAACCATATATAATTTACTATTCCCACTCCAGTTAACATAAAGTCAAGGAAGGTGCTGGACAGTAACCCTATATAATTTACTATTCCCACTCCAGTTAACATAAATTCAGAGAAGGTGCTGGACAGTAACCCTATATAATTTACTATTCCCACTCCAGTTAACATAAAGTCAAGGAAGGTGCTGGACACTAAGGTGCCGATTCGGATCCCGGAAAAAATTTCCCCGTACGACTCGTATCCGGTCTTTTTACCGTACGAATCGTACAAGTGCCGTACAAACTGCCAAGTACGATTCGCATGGGAAAAAGTCCATACGAATCGCATTGGGAATAATTCCCCACACGTCCTCGGGTCGGAAAATGTGTCCGACACGTCCCCGGACGATTTACCGTACAAATGTGAAAAGTGAAGTCCGACCGTGCAAGTACGATCCATCCCGTGCGTCCGATGTAACAACCGTATGGAAAAAACACCGTCCGCACCGAACTCCCATAGCAACCATGGAGACATGTGCCCACATACGTGCCGACCACCCCCCCAGCCCCCGTCTGTACGAGCCGAACCACCCCCCCAGCCCTCGTATGTACACGCCGAACCCCCACCCGTGCATGTACACCCCCGTACGTACGGACCGTACACCCACCCGTGTATATACACCTGTGTACGTACGGCCCGTACCCCGGCCCGTGTATGAATGGAGCGTACCCCCACCCCAACAGTGGATGTACGGACCGTACCCCCAGCCACGTATGTATGGAGCGTACCCCCACCCCAACAGTGGATGTACGGACTGTACCCTCACCCGCGTATGTATGTAGTGTACCCCCACCCCAACAGTGGATGAACGGACCGTACCCTCACCCGCGTATGTATGGAGCGTACCCCCACCCCAACAGTGTATGTACGGACCGAACCCCCATCCGTGTATGTATGGAGCGTACCCACACCCAAACAGTGGATGTACGGACCGTACCCTCACCCGCGTATGTATGGAGCGTACCCCCCCCAACAGTGGATGTACAGACCGTACCCTCACCCGCGTATGTATGGAGCGTGCCCCCACCCCAACAGTGGATGTACGGACCGTACCCTCACCCGCGTATGTATGGAGCGTACCCCCACCCCAACAGTGGATGTACGGACCGTACCCCCAGCCGCGTATGTATGGAGCGTACCCCCACCCCAACAGTGTATGTACGGACCGTACCCCCACCCGTGTATGTATGGAGCGTACCCCCACCCCAACAGTGGATGTACGGACCGTACCCTCACCCGCGTATGTATGGAGCGTACCCCCACCCCAACAGTGTATGTACGGACCGTACCCTCACCCGCATATGTATGGAGCGTACCCCCACCCCAACAGTGGATGTACGGACCGTACCCTCACCCACGTTTGTATGGAGCGTACCCCCACCCCAACAGTGGATGTATGGACCGTACCCCCACCCGTGTATGTACACCAGTGTATGTACGAACCGTACCCCCACCCGCGTATGTATGGAGCGTACCCCCACCCCAACAGTGTATGTACGGACCGTACCCCCACCCGCGTATGTATGGAGCGTACCCCCACCCCAACAGTGTATGTACGGACCGTACCCCCACCCGCGTATGTATGGAGCGCACCCCCACCCCAACAGTGTATGTACGGACCGTACCCCCACCCGTGTATGTACGGAGCGAACACACACCCCACCAGTCTAAGTACGGAGCGCACCCCAGGCCCCAACACCAGCACCCTCACCCAACATCGCGCATGTACGAGTCGTACCAAGCCAGAGACAAGGACAGCACTGTACAACAAAATGGCCGATGGACGCACCGTATAGACGCTAAAAACACACGTACACAACCAGGACAAAGCAAAACAACACAAGAAGACTCCATTCGAATCGCACAAAGCCACAAAACATGTCCAACAAGCACAAATACAACCTATTCACTGACCTGCAACTGCCAAACTCCCAAACAGAGGCCCAAAACACAACCACTCCTTATAACACACCCACCCAAAGTTCAAACACAGCCACACCCACCAATGGACCAATAAAAAGGCCCAACACACACAAACCATGATCCTTTGCAACAGACCCACTGCTGCCAGACCACACAGAGAAACAACTGCACCATACTACAACCTCCACTACACCTTACACCTGCACACCTTCACACAACCACCTTCACAAACACCCCCTCATCACATTCACACACACACCTGCACAACCACACCCACACACCCACAACCATCCACACCCACACCCACCATAACCATCCACACCCACACCCCTCACCATGCCCACTAACAAGAATCCAAAGTTCACTAGCCGAGAGTTGGAGGTCCTTGTCGACGAAATCATCAGAGTCGAGCCACACCTCTTTGGAACATTGGTCAGACAGACCAGCATTTCCGAAAAATCAGCCATGTGGCAGACGATTGTCGATGCTGTGAATGCTGTTGGGTCCAACAGAAGGACCAGGCATGAATGCCAAGCCAGGTGGTACGATCTGCGGAGGACGGTCCGCCGCAAAATGACCGACGACCACAACCAGGCCAAAACCACTGGAGGAGGGCCGCCCCACAGACGCGTACAATACCATCCCTGGGAGGAGAAGGTGATGGCCATGCTGCCGGTGGTGGCAGTGGAGGGAGTAGAAGGACTCCGAGAGCCTGGTGAGTACACAAACAACTCACCTCACATGGGGGGAACGTCATCCACAACCAAACTCACAATCATGCACGCAACCACCCCAAAGCTATCGCATGACTCAACCACACTCCATAAACACGCACATGCCACTAGCGCCACCATGCCCCATGCACCCAGCTAGACAATGCCAAGTCACAGGCCACAGAAAACACCAACACAAGACACGGTAACCCGGATGGCGGGAGTGTGGGCCTCAAAAATCACATAGTGCAACTCAGAAGCAGACAACAATGCCCTCAGCCCATATGGCCTAGGTCACAGCCAGACAAACAGTGTGTCCCCACACAGGAAAGACTTGCCTGCAAATGGCGGACGCCTTGCATGAAGACATGGGGGTGAAGGCACTTTTTGCACATGACAGCAGCTAATGAACAGCCAACACTGTGAAAGAGTGGCAGCACACACCACCACAGCAGCAGCGCAGACACAGACACTACACCCAATGGGTGCCTGGAGATCAGAAACAAACTCACATGAACAAGCCAAGGGACATTCAAAGATCTGCAAACAGTGTGTGCCTAGGAAGCTGGGCTGAGGTGACAGAGGGTGACACAGAGGGAGGGAGAGGGGGAGAGAGAGGGAGGGAGACGGACAGAGGGAGGAGGCTGACACAGGGAGGGAGGGAGAGGGGGACAGAGAGGGAGTGAGAAAGGGAGACACACGGAGACCAATTCAGCCTTGGGTGGTGTGGGAATGTCTGCTCGTCAGCAGGTGGACTGCGTGCATGTAGACAAGGGTGGCCAGTGCCTGAATCCCCCTCTCTTCACCATGGCAAAACACTGGGCCATGTGTCAACCTGTGCACGAGCACAACGCCAGCTACCTGCATTATATAAGTGTGTGGAACAACTCCATTTGCCCACGTACAGTGCAACACGGAAGGCGCCAATGCATGGCTCGCCACACCTGCTCACTCCACTGCTGACTGCAGTCACAATTGACGCAGCAAGTAAGACTGTGTCACACATAGGTAAAGTCTCAAAAGCTGTGGCCAAGGGACATACCCATGCACAAGTGCACTGTGAGTGGAATGCAAGACCTATCCAAATACCCTGAGGAAATGTGCCAACTGTGAAACGAATGAAACATGGATGTTGCATGGAACAAAAATAACATTGTCTCTCTCACACACAGGTCAACGTCGTGGATCACCCCCCAACACTGGGGGGGAAGACTCACAGGACTTGTCTCTGCGTGATGACGATCCCACCGGCAGCGACGACTCTCACCACTCTGTGGACGACCCCGACCAACCTGGCCCCTCTGGTGTCCAACCACCTGCAGCACCTGCGTCAGGTACAACTGGGCCAACCACCACCCCCACTCCTGCCACATCCCAGGAGACACCCAGGATCCCTGCCCCACCACCACAACGCAGCCAGGCTGACCAGGAGGGACACGGTGTACCGGGCACCCAGGAGGAGGCAGGCGACAACGCAAATGCCACCCCTCAGGGGTCCCGGAGACCCAATGTGCCCACAAGGGCAGGCCAGGCGCAAGTGGGCAGGGGTGGTGGGAGTGGAGGATGGCGGAGGCGCGAGCCTGACCAGTTGGCTGCAGAACCGGTATATTCCCATGTAAGAAACATCCTGAACACATACCGGCGGACACCACGGGCATGAGCCAGGTTGTGTCCACCCTCAACGAGATGAAGGGGACCCTCGAGGAGATCAAGACCCAGCAGGCCCAGCAACATGCGGAGCAACATACCTGTCAACAGCGACACCAAGGACGGATGGAGGACAGACAGGCTGAGCTCGTGACGGTGCTCACGGGAATTAACCGTTCACTCCGTCGGATAGCCGACAACATGGGCAACCCTCCCTGTGCCACCAGGCGAAGAACATCACCACCCACAGGGAGGTATCAGGAGGAGGAGGATACATCCGACGAAGCATCCCAAGCATCGCCACGGCCTGCTTCTGAGGGTTCCCGCAGGAGGGCGGGTCGTCCACGGAAAAGACCGTGAGGGTCGGCGCAACAGCACCATCTCCCAGGACACCTGGCCTGGCACCTGGCCCACTGGCCCAACAGCAGCACATCAGCAAATGACATTCTCTGCCACATGGACTTGCTGGTCACTGTCTGACCAATGTTGACGAACACTGTGGCATGGACTCTGATGATTTCCAATGGCAAGGATACCAACTCCCCCAGTGAACTTCGGATTCCACACACCCGGAAAGCCCCTCTTGTCATACCCCCCCCCAACACGTACCCCAACACAAATAAAAACTTACACGATCAAGAGATGATGCCTACATTTTGCATTATTACATTACATGTGTCTTGTAAAGTCTAACCATGCCTGAGTTCTCATATGACTTCAACCATCCATACCCTGGGGCCTGAGTATGGCACAGGACACACATGGGTCACAATGTATTAGGCAAGACAGACATGGAGCACCATACACACCCGTGATGGGCCCAACCAGCTGAGGGGGTGGCCGCACAACCGTGCCGACAGACATATTGAGTACAGCAACAGTCATGCGCAGATGTGAGGGATCATGTGGAGTGTCCTGGGGGGCACCCAGGTATGTGTAGACAGGTGGCAGAACCATGTCCTGCAAGCTTGAGTCAGGTGGATGCAGAGAATGGTGGCCTGGCCAACGTTGGATGCATGGGGATGGCACATGTCACAATACCCACACAGTCATGGACATCATGCACAATACAGAGTCTAATCCCAGACAAACAGCTTGCATCTTGCTACTCTACACATAGACACATAGCCACTATCACTGAAAACCATGCCAGACATGCCGTATGCACCGTGGCAACACACCAGCATTGACTGAGAAGAGGCACCTTGGAGGCATAGGGACACCTTTATTAGTCATGTATTCTGGAATGCAGAGGCAACTCGGAGTACACATACACAGGTCATGTGGAGTAACATGTGGGTCCAACTCCGGCACCCCCCTTCTACACCACAAATGCTTGATATCCATGGAACTGGCACACAAGTGTCGGGTAACAGCTAAACACCCCCTGCTGCTCACGGAGAGGCTGCCATACACCATTGATCCTCTGATGTGGAAGTCCCACACCATGTCAAGCCAATGCAAACCGTATGTGTCCGAGGGCAGTGTTACACACATTGATGCCTTCATCACAATCCACTATCCCATTACAGATGACTGTCAACAAGTCTGACCATCTATTCAGGTGAATCCAGCTACATGTCATGTGTCCCATGGTGATGCGACATGTCTGCAGAGGAACCAAACATCGACAGGGGCAGTGTGCACACATCGTAAACAACTGCCACACCCAATACACCCCTGATGCATCCCTTACCCTAAGGAGACTTCCAAACTTGTCCGTGCGTGTAACGCTGAGTCAGCACACGATGACGTGTCCATGAGGAATAGCAGTGCCACAACAATGCAACCAGCAGACGGCATGCGCAAGTACCTGGGGATGAGAGACACACAAGAAGTCAGCCACAAAAAGCTCATCCACTTGCATGTGCATGTACTCGACACATATAAGGATGACAACATGCTAGGTCACAATTATGACTGCGGAAATACACTCATCACTGGCACCATCACTCGAGTGACACATCCACACACACCTCTGACTCACGTGGCATACATGCAGATGGACACACACATTGCAACACATGCCACACAAGGACCAATGCGTGCACACTCAGACACTGGTACTCACCACTAAGCAAAGACATCTTAAGAATTTTGGGGGCCCTGGGCCAAACATATTTTGGGGGCCCCTGTTCAGAACAGCTTTGAATTTATGATCCAATTTGAGCCCCTGTTTCCCACGCAGTTTCCGCTTCCTCAGCTGCATTAGCGATCCAGTTTGCATCATAGGCATTAGCCTATATATTCCTGATGCAAACAGACTCGTGCAGCTGACAGCAGTAGTATTTCGTGTTTCCTGCCCTGCTACTAGGTTTTTAATAATTTTTAAATTGTATATTGTGGCTGAAATGCTTTTTAACAATTTCCTCTACCTACGCGCACTTGCACTTTACTTGATTCTGCTTGCCTGCACCTCCTTAGCTGCTCCGATTCGCATCTTGCTTTTTCTCCAGTTCCGGTCCGCCGTGGCTGATACGCCGATTGTGCGGAGGGCTGGGGCTACTATCGGGCTCCTCCCTTCCGCCCACGTAGTTTCCGCTTCCTCAGCTGCGTTAGCGGTCCAGTTTCATCAAAGGCATTAGCCTATATATTCCCGATGCAAACGGACGCGTGCCTTCGGCGTGCCGCTGGTGTGCCAAAGGCAAGGCCCTCTGCGCCCTTCAGCATCCCGGAGGTGTCTGGCTCTGGCCATGCTGCCCAGTTCCCCTCCGGTGAGTTTCTTCCACTACATTACAATAGGGAAAAACCACTTAGCCTTAGGCGGCTACCATTATGTCAGTGTACAGCCGCTGATCCGAGCTTGGAGGTAGACTTTCGATTTAATAAGTGCAACTGGTCTCTCCTCCCTCCAGCCTGGGAAACTCGCACCCAAGATCCTCCCACGCAACAATAAGTGTAAAAACAATAAGAAAACAGAGGACTTAAAGGCCACCCTTTTAAATTGTCGTTCTATGCAAATGCATGAACCACACATTTATGACCTACTTTTAGATGAACAGCCTGATATTTTATTTCTCACTGAGACCTGGCTGTCTGTAGCCTCCAACCCTACTATCACTTTGGCCATCCCTACGGGTTATATAACCCTTAGGAGAGACCGACAAAGTCGGAATGGGGCCGGTATCACCATAATTTACAATTAAAAACTAGACTGCTCTCCCATACCAATGGAAAACATCGAGGGTGCAGAGTCCTTAGGCTTATGCTGTACCTTATCCCACCATCATAGCATAGCTGTTTTTATGATTTATAGACCTCTTGGTGCAATTGGAAATGTTATTACTATACTTAATACAGCCACCACCTCCCTGGCCTTAAAATACAACTACTGCCTTATTCTGGGAGATTTCAATATGTATATGGACAATAGAAAAGAACCTCAAACAATTTCCTTGTTTGGGACGCTGCAGGCCTGCAACATGTTTCCATCTATTTCTTCGGCCACCCATGAGAAGGGCCATACCCTAGACCAAATCTTTCACAACTTTGACATATAAGCAAGCCTACCTCTTCCCATTACCTAGTCTGACCACCTCCTATTAAAATGTGTCATTCCCAACTCTGCCACAGCCCCTCGGGCTAACACAGGGCAGAGGGTCCCTAATTACAGGATGTTCCATAAAATATCCATCCCGATGTTAGCAGATGCCCTTGGTTGTTCCTCACCGGAGCTGTCTGGCTGCCCCGACTCGGACACCCTCTCAATAGATTCATGGCTCCTTACCAACATTGGTACAGTGGTACCGGTTGTTTCCCACTCCTCAAAGAGGTCGGCCTCACCAGCTCCATGGTTTAACGGTTCCCTCAGATCTAGCAAAAGAAATTGTAGAAAAATGGAACGGAAATGGCGTAACTCCTATCTACCCGAGGACAGGAAGGTGTATAAAGACACCTTAAAAGCTCATTACATTCTTGTGAAGGCAACCAAGAAAAACTTCTTTAAAACCAAAATAGAAAATGCCCAAAATAAGAGTAAGGAAATCTTTAGCATAGTTAAATCCTTTACCGTCCCGAAAGCAGGCACAAAGGAAGGGCCATGTACGGAAGAATGGTCTAAGCAAATAGCTCAATTCTTCCACAAAAAGATCTCCGTGATCCAACAAGCCTCCAGTAACATTTCAGAGGAAGAACTGACCTTCTACCTTAGTTCCAATAGCAAATTTCACCTCTTGATCCTCCATCTTTACTAGTTTTCCCTGAGTTTTAGCTTGAAGAGTCACTGACCCTTCTCCAAACTATTAAGTCTGGCTCTCCTACCGACCCATGTCCAGCGAATATCCCGAACCTATTAGCTCCCACCATAAACCCCACGGTAAACCAGCTCTTTAATGCTTCCCTCTCCTCAGGCAACATGCCAAAATTATGGAAGAATGCTAAGATTCTTCCACTGATAAAAAAAGGCTAACGCCAAACTGACGGACCCTGCCAACTACAGGCCAATCTTCCTGCCCTCTCCAAAGTTTTAGAAAAGCATGTAAACAAGGCCCTCCAAAAACACATTGATGATGGGAAGCTCCTTCATGAGTCCCAATCCGGTTTTAGGGCTAACTACAGTACGGAGTCCGCGCTCCTGGATGTGACTGAATTTCTCAAGGGTAAGCTGGACCAGGTAGGCAAGGCTGTTCTGATAGTGCTCGATCTGTCGGCGGCCTTCGATACAGTCCCACATGAGAGGCTCCTGGAGAGACTTGCTAACATCGACCTGGGAGGGCGCCTTAACACGGATGTCATCCTTCTTGGCAAATAGATCTCAGGACATCTGGCTCCCACCTTTCTGATCCCCGGTTCCGGCCATGAATGTAGGTGTCGCTCAGGGCTCCATTCTCAGTCCTACCCTTTTTAATATATATCTATCCCCCCTTGCATTTCTGGTAGAGGAAGAGAGCGTAAAAATTGGTTCCTATGCTGATGACACTCAGCTGATTTTTACATGTGAAAAAGGAACCGACTCTGACGGTGCAATTATTACGTCTTGCCTCACAAAGGTTTTTAACTGGCTTAAGATCAATCAGCTGAAGTGCAATCCTGACAAAACTGAAGTAATCCAGAAATGCCTGACTGGAGCTCTTGGTGGCCAAAAGATCTGCTGCCACCCCCCCCCCCACTCCCCCCCTCCCCCCCCCGGTAAAGGAGAAAGTCAAAAACGTAGGAATTGTCATAGACAAGACACTCTCCATGCGCTTTCCAATCCAAAATCTAACTGAAGCTTGCTTTGGCATACTCCGGATGCTAAAAAAATTCCTGCCACTGTTACTGCATGAGAGTAGAAAGATCGTGGTGCAGGCTCTGGTGACATCAAAGCTTGACTATGTCAACAGCTTGTACCTCGGTCTTCCCAAAGCCCTTATCCAGCACCTACAAGTAGTACAAAATGTGACCAGAGCCATACTGAGACCTAAACCCAGATCTAGTATGAACCCTATTCTTAAGTCTCTACACTGGCTCCGCATAAAAGAACGGTTCAACTTCAAAGCGATGACCATCTTCTTTAAAGCTTTCCACAGCTTAGGAGCCGGCTACCTAAATAAGCGAGTTAATCACTGCACAACATCTAGACCCCTAAGATCTTCCAATGCCTACCTGGCCATCGTGCCTAAAATATGCCGTGCCCGCACTGGAGGCAGATCCCTCTGCTTTCTAGGCGCAAAATTGTGGAATAGACTCCCTGAGTCTCTGAGACTAACCATAGACCCACTCTTTTTCAGGAAGAACTTAAAAACCTGGCTTTTTAATAACTGATGGGTCTTTTACGCACGTTTTCCTCCCGCTGTCATGTGCCAAGAAACTCTAGTCTGAGTGGCTGCGCGCTTTATTAAATACATTATTTCATTTAATTTCATTAGGTCCCTGACAGTGCAAAGGAACACTCGTCCAAATTCTAAGGGCCTTATTTATGAGGCCTTGTTTCACTTTTATGCCGCCGGTGTGTCACTTTTTGTGACGCACCGGCAGCGAAAACAAGCATTGGCTTAGCCAATAGGTCTCACTTTTGGGACCTTAAGTGTTTAGCCATGCAACAGTTGCATAACTAAACACTTGTAAGGTCCCAAAAGTGAGACCTATTGGCTATGCCAATGCTTGTTTTAACTGCTGCAATCTATTGAAGCCTCACGGAGAACATCAAAGCGGCGAAGGTGATCGCGATAGCGATCAAACATCAAGGCAGCCGCGTAAGTGAAAGTAATCTCGGTAAAGCACGACACGCATGCCCGCGCACATGCACTGTAGCTCTAGGCTGGAGCCCTCACAAAATGTCTTGCCAGACCAGCGCATGCGCTGGGTCAGGCGAGACCTAAAAATGTGCCATGTTGCGCCCTATTTACAAAGGGACCGATCTAGGCAGATGCGTCACTTTGTAAAGCCCTGCACCACATTATACCTGTGCCAGGTATAATGTATGCAGGGTGGGTGTTCCCCCGCAAAAAGCCTCGTAGAAGTGGCACATTGAAATCTATGAGAACTCAGTGCGCCACTTCTAGGAGGCCAGTGCGTCAATATCTTACACCTGCCTCACAGCAGGTGTAAGACTGATGCAGGCCCTTTTACATGGGGCTTGCCCCATGTGAAAGGACACATTGCTGTACTTGCGTCTATTTTCAGACACACCCCAGCAATGCATCACTTTTGCGCCTACAGATACGCCAGAAATACTGACGTATCTGTAACTCCTTGCGACATGATGCGACATACAGTAAATATGACGCATCCGTCACTTTGCAAGGAGGGTGCACTAAGAAGTGACGCATCCCTGTTTTCACACAGCGATGCATCACTTCTCATAAATAAGGACCTAAATGTGTTTACATCTAATATTCAGGGATAGGTATGTGTGTTTTCAATATTGTAACACAGCAGCAGCACACCAATATTACTGCAAATAATCTCTGTGACGCCCTCCCATTTCTTATGTGTTAGGCCTTGTTTTGATCTAAAAGAAACTTTTTTTCTGTATACTGCATGAAACATAAACACAACATTTCTCAGCAAAATGGCTGTACTAGACTATCACACATCAGGCACATAAAACATAAATTAAAGGAAAACTGTATTTAAAACAATCCGTTTAAGAAATAATCAAGGTCATTAGGGCAAAACTCTGGAGAACGGAGCTGACTCTGTCAGGGGGCCCCCTGAAAGGCTGGGGCCCTGGGCCAGAGCCCACTTTGCCCATGCATTAAAACGTCTCTGTGCGTATGAGCCGACTCCGGATGTCCTCTTGCGGCTCCACATCCTCCACATCACTAGCCCCATTGCCAAGCCCTTCGTCCTCCAAGGGTGGATGGTCCTGATCATCTTGATCCAGGATGAGTGGCACAGCTTTCTCAACTGCCATGTTGTGCAGCATGCAGTAGACCATGATGATTTTGCAGACCTTCACAGGGGCATATGGGAGGGCGCCGCCGGTCTTGTGTAGGCACCTGAATCGGCTCTTCAGGAGGCCAAATGTCCTCTCTATCACTCGTCTTGTCCGGCCATGGGCGGTGTTGTAGCGGAGCTGGGCCGGCGTGCTGGGGTTGTGGAGAGGTGTGATCAGCCATGGCATGTTGGGATAGCCAGCGTCCCCTACATGGAAACCACATGAACAAAAGTAGGACAGGAGAAGCAGTTGGGCAGGAAGTCTACGCAAAATACAGGACAGACAGAGTGTACCCACCAACAACACATGCTCGTTCGTTGCGCAGCTGCGTCATCATTTCAGGCACCCTGCTACGCCTCATGATGTAGGCATCGTGTGCTGATCCTGGAAAACAAGCACAGACATGTGAAATCACCATGTTGGACAGACGCACCACAAGGGCATGATGGAGTGGTAGTGCTTGCGATTCCTCTACGCTACCTCCTGTGCCTGTGGTGGTACCAAAGCCACATGTGTCCCATCTATGGACCCAATGACATGGGGCATCCCTCCCAGGGCATAGAATCCACGCTTGACACCTGTCAACTGTTCAGGAGTTGGGAAATGGATAAACTCATCCAGGTGAAGCAACATGGCCTCTAAAAAATCATGCAGCACACGGATGAACATGGTCTGGGACATGCCACCAACATGAGCTATGGTATATTGAAAGGTACCCGTGGCAAAAAAATGTAGGGCTGCCATTACCTTCAGCTTGGGTGTCAGTGCCGTAGGATACCTGTGCAGCGGTTGCAGGTGTGGTGCCAGCCTTGCCGTCAACTCCTCAATCAACGGTTGGGGGAAGCGGTAGCAGCGTATACAGTCATTCTCCCGCATGTCAGCCAAGTCAGGCATTGGTCGAGGAAGAGGCGGCGCTCTGCAGTAATTTGGAAGTGACAAGGAAGAGTGAGTGCACCACAACAACAATTTATATGTACTGAGCACATGTTAATCTGTCAATACACATATGCTACATAAGGAGTCAGGTATGTGCTACATGCCCTGGACTCGTATGGCTGCCAGGTGACACTCCTACCAAGACCCAGCTACACACGGGGATTGTGAACCTCAACATCCCATGGCATGGGACTAGCTGTGTCCCAGTGTAAGTGAACAGCCAGACGCAATACAGGAGTTGTAGGATGTTGATTGCAGAGACAGGTAGCGGAACAGTAGAGCCACAGGTCACATGACATAACACTAGGACAGCCCACACACCTTGCCATGAAGGTGTACATGTCATGACTGATCACACATACATTGAGAGTATGCAGACAGGTCCTTCTTCCGCTACTCCGTGTCCCATGCATACATACACACCTTACATCCGATACCACATGTGGCCTGTTGTGCGTAACAGTGTGCCATGGCCATCTACACACAGACACATGTTGGTTGAAGCAACTGCAGATGCATTTGAGGGAACACCAACATCAAGCTAATGGGAACACACCACACATACATGACATAGTCACATCGTGCAACGTGGGTAGTCACATGTCAGGTGTGGTAACCCCTGTAGCGGGCATCAGGGGACACTTGCGTGTGTTGTTGACTGTGCCATGCCAGTGACGCTTATCTCAAGTGTTCTGTACGACATGCACACATGTCAAAGGAGTGAAGGACATGTCTGGCACATAGTGCACCATCACACATTACATCTGTACACATCTCATCATACATCTATTGCTTTCACAACTCAGGAGTAATGTGCCACATCACAGCCTTTCACACCTGTGCCCCACACATGTAGTACTGCACAGACAATGCCTTGATGTCCATCCATGGACAAGTATGTCAGCTCTATTCCTTTCTGTGTGCTGCCTGTCACCACTGTTATGTGTGAAAGGCACCGTACATTCGCTCTGAGGGTGTGTGTACGTTCCCTATCACTATGGGAGTGCTGCCGTAGGCCTACCCATAGTGATAGTGAGCGTACACGCGTGTGTACGGTCCGTATCACTATGGGTACGCATACGCGAGCACACCCATAGTGAGCGTACACGCGTGTGTACGGTCCGTATCACTATGGGTACGCATACGGGAGCACACCCATAGTGATAGTGAGCGTACACGCGTGTGTACGGTCCGTATCACTATGGGTACGCATACGCGAGCAAACCCATAGTGATAGTGAGCGTACACGCGTGTGTACGGTCCGTATCACTATGGGTACGCATACGCGAGCACACCCATAGTGATAGTGAGCGTACACGCGTGTGTACGGCCCGTATCACTATGGGTTTGCTCGCGTATGCGTACCCATAGTGATACGGACCGTACACATGCCTGTACGGCCCGTTGCTATGCATTTGGGGTGCCCTAGGGCCCCGGAACGCACCGTACCTGTGTGTGAATCTCCAAATTACATAGGGGACACATGAGGGACAAGTATGAAGCCAGAGATGCATGCTGGCTGCCATGGAGATCGAGTTTAAACTTTGAATTTGTTGAATGAGGTGGCCTGCAATAGTCGGTTTGAAATAATCTACTTTGTTGCAAAGTTGTTGTTGAAATTACATCATGCTGAATTCTAAAAAAATCTAACCCCCTCACAGGGGTAGGTTTAAATGGATTGGAGGAAACATAGGATGCAAATGTGAGTGACCAATCACTCTGTACTCCTGTGCATGAAACAGGCCAGCAAGGCAGATATAAGGCAGCCAGGTCCCATGAGAGAGCACTTGCCTGCACATCTTTTGATTCCACAACACTGCTGCTGCTCGTGATTCCCTGGCACCATGTCAAGGTCTGTGGAGAGGGCCCAGCCTTTCACCCTGGAGGAGAATGTGGCATTGCTGGATGTCATCCTCCCACAGTACCCCATGCTGTATGGCCGACCAGGGTTTTAGGTGAGTGCTGAGTCCACTAGCACAGACTGTGGCCCTTTTTTGTGACTGTGACTTCTGGCATTGTGTCCAGGTGTGACACACATGCATTGTACTGTAGGGTGGGTCCCAGGGGGGGAATGCCTAATGCCTCCCAGCCAGAGCATGCTGTGGTGCATGTCTGCCGTCCTCACTTGCATTGTGTTTACTGTGACAATCACTGCCTGGTGCATGCCACATTCTGCCTGTCTAATACTCCTGGGAATGTTGCTTCTACAGTCCTCATGTGATTCTGTGGTCACCCCAGTGTGACAGGTGACTGTACCCACAGATGTGTGTTTGTTCAGTGTACCTGTGCTGAGAGTGTCCACATGATGTGTTCGTACCCTGGACATCGGTGTGTGTGTAAGTCCCCTGTCATGTGGGTGGGTGCATATGTGGAGTGTAGCACCCCAGCTGCATGAGGGATGGATATACCCTGCCCATCTGATGTGAGCAGGGAGCAGTGCTGTGTGTCTGACGTGCAGAGCCAGCCCCACACCTGTGAGCCCCCCCAGTCTAGTGGCACATGTGCAGAGTGAGGTTTGTAGCTGCATTTGGCAATGGCAGGTGAATGTCCTGTGCCTGTGTGTGTCTGTGTACTCTGCTGAGGTAGCGTCAGTGGCCTGTGGCATGTGACTGCTTTGAGGTGCTGCACATAATCCTGGTGTACCTTCTGATGCACAGTGTGAGTCTGGATCATTTATTGTGTCGTACCCCTCATGCCACCTGTGTACTTTCAATGGCACGTGGTGCATTTGCCCTTACACAGAGAAAAATGTCCCTATGACAAAGGTGCAATGCTTTGGCTGCATACTATGCCTTGTTGAAACCAGCAAAATTGTTCTAATGTGTGTCTCTGTGACATGTGGCAGGTGTATTGATGTAGTCTCAATTTTTCAACCCCACAGGTAGGCGCCTCTGCCAAGGAGCAGATCTGGAGGGACGCCGTCAGTGCCGTGAGGAGGACGGATGGTCGCAAGGGGCGCCTGGCCCAGGTGAGAAAACGCTGGCAGGATATCCGGTGCTGGACGCGGAGGATCGCACAGGTCCTGCTGGGGGACTCACCTGTGGGCCCTAAGAACCATGGGCGTCGCCGTCTGACCCACATCCACAAGCGTGTGCTTGCGGTGGTCTTTCCTGACATGGATAGGCGCTTACGGGAGAAGCAGCAGCAGGAAGGGGGTAGGTACATGTGTGTTTGTTGTGTGTCACCAGCATTTGTAAGTGCGCAGTTGCATGGATACACTGCCAGTGTTTAAATGTGCAGTGCAGGTCCTGTCACCCACAGTATAGCGGTGCTGTCCTTCCTCCCTTCCCCTCCTTGCCATGTGTTCCCTGGTCTGTGTGTGTCACTCTTTCACAAGGTCATCTGGGCTGGCAGTTTATCCACGTGACCAATGCTTGCAGCATCATGTGTGGGGGTGGTGTGTAACAGGTTTTGGGACCTTGCCTGTGCCCTGTCCAGTTCAGTACTTGTGGGGTCCATGTCAATTGGCACTGATGCTGAGTCCAGACATAGGAGTATGTCTCTGAAGTGTAATGCCTTACAGCAAGCATGTCCTATGTTGTGGCCTGTGACATGATGTGCATGAGTGTGCGATACGCAGAGTGCAGGGATGGTGGCCTGTGTTGCAGTCATTACCATTCAGGACCATGGAATATTGTGGCCACTACTGTCCCCTGGGGAATATTTTGCTAGGTATCATGTGTGTCATCACAATATGTGGACACTCTCAGTGTCTACAGCATAGGATGTGCTCTGTGCCATTGTCCCATGGCACCATGTATATTTACGTAACGTGTTCTACAAGTGTCCACTGTACAGCCTGACCTAATTTTCCTCGTTCATACTCACGGTGGCCAGTGCCTGTGTGTCTTGTTACAATTATCTGATGATGGCCATTTGTACATGAGATCGTTGTACAGGCGCACATGGGGTATTTTGGGTCCAATATAGGTTTCTGGCAGCCCATGTGTATTTCTCCCAGACTAAGAGATGCAAGTGCTTCCTGTGTCTCATCAAATTGTCTCATGTAGGGGGTGGTTGGTGCGGGCAAGGCCTACATGTCGACACCTGAAATCTCATTGCTCGGTCTGGCCAGTGTGTGATGTTTGTCTGGACATACACTCAAGGTGCAGTGACCCATTCATGTTGGGCATGTCTATAAGTATTACCTTTGCAGCATGTGCCTCAAGTTCATGGAGATGGTCCCTGCTCATCCCTAGTTACGGCAACGCTGTGTGGTGCAGATGCAGTGCTGGATTGTCCCCAGAGCCTGGCTCCTCTGTCCAAATCCATATCATGTCATTTGCAAATGTGTCATGCTCTCCATAGTTTCTCAGTGGCATGGTGGGTGAACCAACTGTGTGTTGCAGGGCCTATATATGTACCTTGTATTGTAGATGTTACTCATCTTTCTTTTCAGGCTATGCACTGTAACCTATGTAGATTTGACTCATGTGACATATGTATACAGGTGTCTGATTAATTCCTGTTTATTCACCTTGCCCACAGCATCGTCGGGGGACACGGATGGAGACACCGGCACGGACCGTGCGGAGGGACCGAGCACCAGTGCCAGCAGTGACATCTTAGCTGGCACATCGAGTGGAACTGAGGCCGAGGGGAGTGAGCCGGAGGACCTGTCCACTGCCACCACAGAATATGAAGCTGACGGGTCCGAGGCTGAGCTCTCCAAGGGGGCGGAGGCTGCTCCAACAGCTGACAGCAGCAGAACATCTCTCCCCGCCCCCTCCATTGCCATCACCGGCCTCCCACTTGCTCGTGTCACTTCCCGGCGTGCTAGGTCACCACGTGTCTCCTTCCTGCCAGGCACCGCACCCCCTGCCCCTGTCTCCACTGCTGCCGCCAATGCCGAGTCTGTGGACATCCTGCGGCAGTTGCAGGTTGGTCAGGCTGCGATGCGTAATGTCCTCCATGGCCACAGCCGAGTGCTCAACAACATGGAGGCATACTTGGAGGGCATTTCAGCATCGCAGGCTGACCAACGCAACTTGCTGCGGTCTATTGACTCGACACTGACTGCAGCAGTGGATCTCCTGCAGCACTTCGTCCCACCCCCTACCCATGCCCCATCCACACTTCCCACTCCCATGCCTGTCCCACGTACACCCAGACGTCAGCATGCACACACCCTACCAGACACAGGCACCACACCAGCAGGGAAGGACAAGCGCACACCTCCTGACACGCACACACAGGGTGAAGTAGGCACACCCACTGGGTCGGGGGGCAAACGTAAGACACGCAGCCAGAGTGGGAGTCCGCATTCTGCAAAATCCACTCCCTCCAAATCCACTCCCCTCAGCTCTCCTGGCCACAAATCCAGCAAGGACTCCTTCATGGCCGCTCCGTCCCTGAACCCCACAGTGACACCACCCCGCAAGCGGTCAAAGGAGTCCCCGGTCAGGGTGGTTGAGTCCCCCCCCCTGTCCACACCCTCCCCGGGTAGCGCTGCGACCCGTCCCTGTGACCCCCCCCCTCCTTGGGGCCTGTGGTTCCTTCGGGTGCAGGGGAGACGCTGGGCGACCTGGCAGTAGTGTGCAGCGCCGTGCTCCAATCAACCTTTGGCGCTGCCCCACCCCGTGTTGGAGTCGTCCGTCCCTGCACCCACAACACCTACCCTTGCCCCTCCTGTCCCTGCGGTGCCTGGTCCTTCCCCCCAACATGATGCCCCCCCCCTGTGGAAGACAAAGGAGTCTGACTGTGCAGGCAAGCTAGGGGACACACGTACCACTGTGTCCCCCATCCGGATTTGAGTCATGGACTGCCCTATGGGCCTTGTATATATTGACATTTATGATGATTATTATTTACATCCTGCTGAATAAAGCAATTTGTTTTTTCCATGGAACACTACTGTTTATCTGGTATTGCTGTTGGTGGACCTGCTCCATGATTTTGGGTGGTGATAATGTGTTGGGTGTGTGGGAAATGTAGTCTTGTGCTGGTCATAGGGTGGACCCTGGTATCTATGTGCCATCACAAGCTGTTGGCTAATTTACTTTGTTCATGTAAGCAGTTACTGCATGGTGACATCGTCCCAAGGTGTGTTCCTTCCTCTGTGTAACCTGACATCTTCCCTGCAGGCTGTTTCCAATATGTGGTGCTGAGCTGTGTCTACATCAGCTGGGTGTGTGACGGACTCCTTCAACTTTGCACATGCATGCTGAGCGATGTCTCCACCTGCATCATTCGTAGCATCCTTGGTGGTCACTGTACTTGTGTATGTAGACTGTTGACATGACTTCATGTGGACATGTTCTCTTTTAGGCGCTATGCATGTGTGTACTCCCAGCCTCGCACACATGTGGTACATGTACTGCAGGGTCTTTGTGCACCTGACTGACATTTGTGGGCATTGTATCTGTGGGTACTCCACCCTTTGCGTTCCATGGGCACTGCTGGGAGGACTCTACACCCACCCCTCCTATGTCTGGGCACTGCTGGGAGGACTCTGCACCCACCCCTCCTGTGTCTGGGCACTGCTGGGAGGACTCTGCACCCACCCCTCCTGTGTCTGGGCACTGCTGGGAGTGATAGGCACCCACCCCTCCTGCGTCTGGGCACTGCTGGGAGGACTCTGCACCCACCCCTCCTGTGTCTGGGCACTGCTGGGAGGACTCTACACCCACCCCTCCTGTGTCTGGGCACTGCTGGGAGGACTCTGCACCCACCCCTCCTGTGTCTGGGCACTGCTGGGAGTGATAGGCACCCACCCCTCCTGTGTCTGGGCACTGCTGGAAGGACTCTGCACCCACCCCTCCTGTGTCTGGGCACTGCTGGGAGGACTCTGCACCCACCCCTCCTGTGTCTGGGCACTGCTGGGAGGACTCTGCACCCACCCCTCCTGTGTCTGGGCACTGCTGGGAGTGATAGGCACCCACCCCTCCTGTGTCTGGGCACTGCTGGGAGGACTCTGCACCCACCCCTCCTGTGTCTGGGCACTGCTGGGAGGACTCTGCACCCACCCCTCCTGTGTCTGGGCACTGCTGGGAGGACTCTGCACCCACCCCTCCTGTTTCTGGGCACAGCTGGGAGGACTCTGCACCCACCCCTCCTGTGTCTGGGCACTGCTGGGAGTGATAGGCACCCACCCCTCCTGCGTCTGGGCACTGCTGGGAGGACTCTGCACCCACCCCTCCTGTGTCTGGGCACTGCTGGGAGGACTCTACACCCACCCCTCCTGTGTCTGGGCACTGCTGGGAGGACTCTGCACCCACCCCTCCTGTGTCTGGGCACTGCTGGGAGTGATAGGCACCCACCCCTCCTGCATCTGGGCACTGCTGGGAGGACTCTGCACCCACCCCTCCTGCGTCTGGCCATGTACGCTCCATACATACATGGGTGGGGGTACGGTCCGTACATACACTGTTGGGGTGGGGGTACGCTCCATACATATGCGGGTGAGGGTACGGTCCGTACATCCACTGTTGGGGTGGGGGTACGCTCCATACATACGCGGGTGAGGATACGGTCCGTACATCCACTGTTGGGGTGGGGGTACGCTCCATACATACACGGGTGGGGGTACGGTCCGTACATACACTGTTGGGGTGGGGGTACGCTCCATACATACGCGGGTGGGGGTACGGTCCATACATACACTGTTGGGGTGGGGGTACGCTCCATACATACGAGGGTGAGGGTACGGTCCGTACATCCACTGTTGGGGTGGGGGTACGCTCCATACATACACGGGTGGGGTACGGTCCGTACATACACTGTTGGGATGGGGGTACGCTCCATAAATACGCGGGTGAGGGTACGGTCCGTACATCCACTGTTGGGGTGGGGGTATGCTCCATACATACGCGGGTGAGGGTACGGTCCGTACATCCACTGTTGGGGTGGGGGTACGCTCCATACATACGCGGGTGAGGGTACGGTCCGTACATCCACTGTTGGGGTGGGGGTACGCTCCATACATACGCGGGTGAGGGTACGGTCCGTACATCCACTGTTGGGGTGGGGGTACGCTCCATACATACGCGGGTGAGGGTACGGTCCGTACATCCACTGTTGGGGTGGGGGTACGCTCCATACATACGCGGGTGAGGGTACGGTCCGTACATCCACTGTTGGGGTGGGTGGGGGTACGGTCTGTACATACACTGTTGGGGTGGGGGTACGCTCCATACATACGCGGGTGTGGGTACGGTCCATACATACACTGTTGGGGTGGGGGTACGCTCCATACATACGCGGGTGAGGGTACGGTCCGTACATACACTGTTGGGGTGGGGGTACGCTCCATACATACACGGGTGGGGGTACGGTCCGTACGTACCCGTGCCCACGCTGTGGAATGCTTGTGCGGCCCGTACCCAGGCCTTTGGCACATGGGTACGGGCCGTACCGCCATTGTTGGGGTGACGTGGGTGTGGGCGTGGTACGACTCGTACCC
This sequence comes from Triturus cristatus, assembly GCF_964204655.1. Classification (NCBI taxonomy): domain Eukaryota; kingdom Metazoa; phylum Chordata; class Amphibia; order Caudata; family Salamandridae; genus Triturus; species Triturus cristatus. Next base: position 1,547,926,394 of record NC_140590.1, read on the forward strand.
ACGCTTTTAAGGCGTGGGTACGGTACGTACCTGTATTGTTGTGTTGCCGGTTCGCGTCGTCGCCCACTTCCGTTGTGGCGGACGCTGGCGTTGCTGGACACGCCCCCACCCCCTCGAAGTGACCAGGTCCTGGAGGTCAGGTATGTCCAGGGCATGTGTGCTGTGTGACTTGGGTGGGGGTTTTCTGTCCTGCCCCCCCCCCTTTGCCCCTGGGTGTTGTTCTGACCTTCTGCGGCGTCTGCGTCGGTACCTGTAGAGGAGGTCGACTGCTATGAGGGCCGGGATGACACGTAGGTTCGGGTCCATGTCTGTCCGTCGCGTGCAGGCGCTCCTTGTGCGCGTCGTCCTGATTTCCCGGCAGTTTTTGGCTGCCGGAAAATATTCTCCGTGCGGGATGACGTCGGTGCGAATCGTACTTCCTGGTTCGTGGAATGCAGGCTGCATGCGTCCCGACGTCACCTCGGCGCTTTTCCGGATGTCATTTGTATGTTTATTTTCCTCGGTTGGTGTTTTGTACGAATCGTACGGAAATAGTGTTTCCGTGCGAATCGTACTTGCATATTTGTAAAGTTTTACAACCGGGTACGAGTCGGACGGAGAAAACCCTCCGACTGACGGTTCGTACCTGGTTTCTCCAGGATCCGAATCGGCACCTAACCCTATATAATTTACTATTCCCACTCCAGTTAACATAAAGTCAGGAAAGGTGCTGGACACTAACCCTATATGATTTACTATTCCCACTCCAGTTAACATAAAGTCAAGGAAGGTGCTGGACAGTAACCCTATATAATTTACTATTCCCACTCCAGTTAACATAAAGTCAAGGAAGGTGCTGGACAGTAACCCTATATAATTTACTATTCCCACTCCAGTTAACATAATTTCAGAGAAGGTGCTGGACAGTAACCCTATATAATTTACTATTCCCACTCCAGTTAACATAAAGTCAAGGAAGGTGCTGGACACTAACCCTATATAATTTACTATTCCCACTCCAGTTAACATAAAGTCAGGAAAGGTGCTGGACACTAACCCTATATAATTTACTATTCCCACTCCAGTTAACATAAAGTCAGGAAAGGTGCTGGACACTAACCCTATATAATTTACGATTCCCACTCCAGTTAACATAAAGTCAAGGAAGGTGCTGGACAGTAACCCTATATAATTTACTATTCCCACTCCAGTTAACATAAAGACAGGGAAGATGCTGGACAGTAACCCTATATAATTTACTATTCCCACTCCAGTTAACATAAGGTCAAGGAAGGTGCTGGACAGTAACCCTATATAATTTACTATTCCCACTCCAGTTAACATAAAGTCAGGGAAGATGCTGGACAGTAACCCTATATAATTTACTATTCCCACTCCAGTTAACATAAAGTCAGGGAAGGTGCTGGACACTAACCCTATATAATTTACTATTCCCAATACAACTACATTAAACTCAGTAAATGTGCTGGACAGTAACCCTATATAATTTACTATTCCCACTCCAGTTAACATAAAGTCAGGAAAGGTGCTGGACACTAACCCTATATAATTTACTATTCCCACTCCAGTTAACATAAAGTCAGAAAAGGTGCTGGACACTAACCCTATATAATTTACTATTCCCACTCCATTTAACTTAAAGTCAAGGAAGGTGCTGGACAGTAACCCAAATAATTTACTATTCCCACTCCAGTTAACATAAACTCAGGGAAGGTGCTGGACACTAACCCAATAAAATGTACTATTTCCACTCCAGAAAGATCAAAGTCAGAGAAGGTGCTGGTTATAACATCACTTAAAATATTAAAAATATACATTTATTAACTATGAAATATATTTTAAAAACTGTCGAATTTAACAATAATATCTTTACAACACTACCCACCCCTATCCCATATTAACCCTAATTCCATATAAAAAATGTACAATATTTTTTCCCTAAAAATTGCAAATATACAATTATTTAATTATAATTGTTCTTTCAAATTTTAAATTTCCCAATATTTACTAATCAATTTAATTTTTTTAATATCTATTTTTATACTATTATTTTTAAAAATAACTCCCCACCCTTCTCCCATAATATCCCCACATCCCACCCATAAATACAAAATATAAATAGAAATTAGAATTTCCAATAAAAAGTATATAATTAGGATTTTACATTAAATTTTCACAATTTTAAATTATTTCCTATTAAAAATTTAGTAATTAATCTATAATTTTGTAATAATAATTTAAATACACTCCACACCCTTACACCCTAATAACCCAACATCCCAACCATGAAACAAAAATATAATTTCGAAATTAATTAAAAAACAAATTTAAAAACAAAAATTGTCAAAATTACATTAAAATGTATAAATTTCTAATTCTTTAATATTACATGTTATAATTTATTATCTGATTTTACAGTAATATTTTAAAAACACTCCCCATCCTTATACACTAATAACCCTACATCCCACCCATAAAACAAAAATACATTTCATAATAATTTTCTAATTTTAAATTATATAATTTCGAATTTACATTAAAATTTAGAAACATCTAATTCTTCAATATTAAATATTTTTACATTATTATCTGATGTTAAACTAATATTTTTAAAACACTCCCCACCCTTATCCCCTAATAACCCAACATCCCGCTGCTAAAACATAAATATAATTTCTACATTATTTTCAAAAAAAATATATATAATTTCGAAATTACATTACAATTTAGAAATTTGGAATTATTTAAAAATTAAAATTTTTATATTATCATCTGATTTTACACTAACATTTTTAAAACACTCCCCACCCTTATGCCCTAATAACCCAACATCCCGCTCCTAAAATATAAATATAATTTCGAAATTATTTTCAAAATTAAAAATATATAATTTCGAAATTTCATTACAATTTAAAAATCATAATTATTTAATATTTAATATTTTTAAATTATTATCTGATTTTACACTAATATTTTTAAAACACTCCCCGCCCTTATCCCCTAATAACCCAACATCCCGCTCCTAAAACATATCATACAATAAATTACTTAACACTATTAATTATATTTTAAAAAATAATAAAGTAATTTTAGATATAATTAAACAATTTACTCATTCAGTATACACTAAATAGACATTTTAAACATTATGGTGCCGATTCTGATCCTGGAGAAACCGGGTACGAACCGTCGGTCAGAGCGTTTTCTCCGTCCGACTCGTACCCGGGAAAAAAACATTACAAACATGGAAGTACGATTCACACGGAAACCCCATTTCCGTACGAGTCGTACAAAACACCGACCGACGAAAATATACATACAAATGTGATCCGGGGAAAGCGGCGACGTGACGTCGGGACGCATTCAGGCAGCGTTTCACGAACCAGGAAGTACGAACCGCACCGACGTCACCCCGCACGGATAAAATTCTCCGCCTGCCAAAAACTGCCGGGAAATCAGGACGACGCGCGCAAGGAGCACCTGTACGCGATGGACAGCCATGGACCCGAACCTACATGTCATCCCCGCCCTCATAGCAGTCCCCCTGCTCTACAGGAACCGACGCAGACGCCGCAGAAGGTCAGAACAACACCCAGGGGCAAAGGGGGGGGGCAGGGGCAGGACACAAAACCCCCACCCAAGTCACAAATCATACATGCCCTGGACATACCTGACCTTCAGGGCCTGGTCACTTCGAGGGGGTGGGGGCGTGTCCAGCAACAGAAGTGGATGTACACGCGAACCGGCAACACAACAAGTCCGGTACGTACTGTACCCACGCATTAAGAGCGTGGGTACGAGTCGTACCACGCCCACCCCTACGTCACCCCAATAATGGCGGTACGGCCCGTACCCATGTTCCAAAGGCCTGGGTATGGGCCGCACTCCCACCCGTGTATGTACGGCGCGTACCAACACCCCAACAGTGCATATACGGACCGTACCCCCACCCGTGTATGCATGGAGCGTACCCAGACCCGCGTATGTTCGGAGCGTACCCCCACCTGTGTATGTAGGGACCGTACCCACACCCGCGTACGTATGGAGCGTACCACCACCCCAACAGTGTATGTACGGACCGTGCCCCCACCCGTGTATGCATGGAGCATACCCAGACCCGCGTATGTTCGGAGCGTACCCCCACCCGTGTATGTACGGACCGTACCCACACCCGCGTACGTATGGAGCGTACCCCCACCCCAACAGTGTATGTACGGACTGTACCCCCACCAGTGTATGCATGGAGCGTACCCATACCCGTGTATGTTCGGAGCGTACCCCCACCCGTGTATGTACGGACCGCACCCACACCCGCGTACGTATGGAGCGAACCCCCACCCCAACAGTATATGTACGGACCGTACCCCCACCCGTGTATGCATGGAGCGTACCCAGACCCGCGTATGTTCGGAGCGTACCCCCACCCGTGTATGTACAGACCGTACCCACACCCGCGTATGTATGGAGCGTACCCCCACCCAACAGTGTATGTATGAAGCGTACCCCCACCCCAACAGTGTATGTATGGAGCGTACCCCCACCCCAACAGTGTATGGATGGAGCGTACCCCCACCCCAACAGTGTATGTACGGACCGTACCCCCACCCGTGTATGTATGGAGCGTACATGGCCAGACACAGGAGGGGTGGGTGCAGAGTCCTCTCAGCAGTGCCCAGACGCAGGAGGGGTGGGTGCAGAGTCCCCCCAGCAGTGCCCAGACACAGGAGGGGTGTGTGCCTATCATTCCCAGCAGTGCCCAGACGCAGGAGGGGTGTGTGCAGAGTCCCCCAGCAGTGCCCAGACACAGGAGGGGTGTGTGCAGAGTCCTCCCAGCAGTGCCCAGACACAGGAGGGGTGTGTGCCTATCATTCCCAGCAGTGCCCAGACGCAGGAGGGTGTGTGCAGAGTCCTCCCAGCAGTGCCCAGACACAGGAGGGGTGTGTGCCTATCATTCCCAGCAGTGCCCAGACGCAGGAGGGGTGGGTGCAGAGTCCCCCCAGCAGTGCCCAGACACAGGAGGGGTGTGTGCAGAGTCCTCCCAGCAGTGCCCAGGCGCAGGAGGGGTGTGTGCAGAGTCCCCCCAGCAGTGCCCAGACGCAGGAGGGGTAGGTGCAGAGTCCTCCCAGCAGTGCCCAGACACAGGAGGGGTGTGTGCAGAGTCCTCCCAGCAGTGCCCAGACACAGGAGGGATGTGTGCAGAGTCCCCCCAGCAGTGCCCAGACACAGGAGGGGTGGGTGCAGAGTCCCCCAGCAGTGCCCAGACGCAGGAGGGGTGTGTGCAGAGTCCTCCCAGCAGTGCCCAGACGCAGAGGGGTGGGTGCAGAGTCCTCCCAGCAGTGCCCAGACACAGGAGGGGTGTGTGCCTATCAGTCCCAGCAGTGCCCAGACACAGGTGGGGTGTGTGCAGAGTCCTCCCAGCAGTGCCCAGACGCAGGAGGGGTGTCTGCAGAGTCCCCCCAGCAGTGCCCAGATGCAGGAGGGGTGGGTGCAGAGTCCTCCCAGCAGTGCCCAGACACAGGAGGGGTGTGTGCAGAGTCCTCCCAGCAGTTCCCAGACACAGGAGGGGTGTGTGCCTATCAGTCCCAGCAGTGCCCAGACGCAGGAGGGGTGGGTGCAGAGTCCCCCCAGCAGTGCCCAGACACAGGAGGGGTGTGTGCAGAGTCCTCCCAGCAGTGCCCAGACGCAGGAGGGGTGTGTGCAGAGTCCCCCCAGCAGTGCCCAGACACAGGAGGGGTGTGTGCAGAGTCCCCCCAGCAGTGCCCAGATGCAGGAGGGGTGGGTGCAGAGTCCTCCCAGCAGTGCCCAGACACAGGAGGGGTGTGTGCAGAGTCCTCCCAGCAGTGCCCAGACACAGGAGGGGTGTGTGCCTATCAGTCCCAGCAGTGCCCAGACGCAGGAGGGGTGGGTGCAGAGTCCCCCCAGCAGTGCCCAGACACAGGAGGGGTGTGTGCCTATCAGTCCCAGCAGTGCCCAGACACAGGAGGGGTGTGTGCAGAGTCCTCCCAGCAGTGCCCAGACACAGGAGGGGTGTGTGCCTATCAGTCCCAGCAGTGCCCAGACGCAGGAGGGGTGGGTGCAGAGTCCCCCAGCAGTGCCCAGACACAGGAGGGGTGTGTGCAGAGTCCTCCCAGCAGTGCCCAGACGCAGGAGGGGTGTGTGCAGAGTCCCCCCAGCAGTGCCCAGACACAGGAGGGGTGTGTGCAGAGTCCCCCCAGCAGTGCCCAGACGCAGGAGGGGTGGGTGCAGAGTCCTCCCAGCAGTGCCCAGACACAGGAGGGGTGTGTGCAGAGTCCTCCCAGCAGTGCCCAGACACAGGAGGGGTGTGTGCCTATCAGTCCCAGCAGTGCCCAGACGCAGGAGGGGTGGGTGCAGAGTCCCCCCAGCAGTGCCCAGACACAGGAGGGGTGTGTGCCTATCAGTCCCAGCAGTGCCCAGACACAGGAGGGGTGTGTGCAGAGTCCTCCCAGCAGTGCCCAGACGCAGGAGGGGTGTGTGCAGAGTCCTCCCAGCAGTGCCCAGACACAGGAGGGGTGTGTGCCTATCAGTCCCAGCAGTGCCCAGACACAGGAGGGGTGTGTGCAGAGTCCTCCCAGCAGTGCCCAGACGCAGGAGGGGTGTGTGCAGAGTCCCCCCAGCAGTGCCCAGACGCAGGAGGGGTGGGTGCAGAGTCCTCCCAGCAGTGCCCAGACACAGGAGGGGTGGGTGCAGAGTCCTCCCATCAGTGCCCAGACACAGGAGGGGTGTGTGCCTATCATTCCCAGCAGTGCCCAGACGCAGGAGGGGTGGGTGCAGAGTCCCCCCAGCAGTGCCCAGACACAGGAGGGGTGTGTGCAGAGTCCTCCCAGCAGTGCCCAGGCGCAGGAGGGGTGTGTGCAGAGTCCCCCAGCAGTGCCCAGACGCAGGAGGGGTGGGTGCAGAGTCCTCCCAGCAGTGCCCAGACACAGGAGGGGTGTGTGCAGAGTCCTCCCAGCAGTGCCCAGACATAGGAGGGATGTGTGCAGAGTCCCCCCAGCAGTGCCCAGACACTGGAGGGGTGGGTGCAGAGTCCCCCCAGCAGTGCCCAGACGCAGGAGGGGTGTGTGCAGAGTCCTCCCAGCAGTGCCCAGACGCAGGAGGGGTGGGTGCAGAGTCCTCCCAGCAGTGCCCAGACACAGGAGGGGTGTGTGCCTATCAGTCCCAGCAGTGCCCAGACACAGGAGGGGTGTGTGCAGAGTCCTCCCAGCAGTGCCCAGACGCAGGAGGGGTGTGTGCAGAGTCCCCCCAGCAGTGCCCAGATGCAGGAGGGGTGGGTGCAGAGTCCTCCCAGCAGTGCCCAGACACAGGAGGGGTGTGTGCAGAGTCCTCCCAGCAGTGCCCAGACACAGGAGGGGTGTGTGCCTATCAGTCCCAGCAGTGCCCAGACGCAGGAGGGGTGGGTGCAGAGTCCCCCCAGCAGTGCCCAGACACAGGAGTGGTGTGTGCAGAGTCCTCCCAGCAGTGCCCAGACGCAGGAGGGGTGTGTGCAGAGTCCCCCCAGCAGTGCCCAGACACAGGAGGGGTGTGTGCAGAGTCCCCCCACCAGTGCCCAGACGCAGGAGGGGTGGGTGCAGAGTCCTCCCAGCAGTGCCCAGACACAGGAGGGGTGTGTGCAGAGTCCTCCCAGCAGTGCCCAGACACAGGAGCGCTGTGTGCCTATCAGTCCCAGCAGTGCCCAGACGCAGGAGGGGTGGGTGCAGAGTCCCCCCAGCAGTGCCCAGACACAGGAGGGGTGTGTGCCTATCAGTCCCAGCAGTGCCCAGACACAGGAGGGGTGTGTGCAGAGTCCTCCCAGCAGTGCCCAGACTCAGGAGAGGTGTGTGCAGAGTCCTCCCAGCAGTGCCCAGACACAGGAGGGGTGTGTGCCTATCAGTCCCAGCAGTGCCCAGACACAGGAGGGGTGTGTGCAGAGTCCTCCCAGCAGTGCCCAGACGCAGGAGGGGTGTGTGCAGAGTCCCCCCAGCAGTGCCCAGACGCAGGAGGGGTGGGTGCAGAGTCCTCCCAGCAGTGCCCAGACACAGGAGGGGTGGGTGCAGAGTCCTCCCAGCAGTGCCCAGACACAGGAGGGGTGTGTGCCTATCATTCCCAGCAGTGCCCAGACGCAGGAGGGGTGGGTGCAGAGTCCCCCCAGCAGTGCCCATGGAAAGAAAAAGGGTGGAGAACCCACAGATCCAATTGCCACAATTGTCAGTCAGGTGCACAAAGACCCTGCAGTACATGTAACACATGTGTGCGAGGCTGGGAGTACACATATGCATACTGCCTAAAAGGGAACATGTCCACATGAAGTCATGTCATAAGACTACATACACAAGTACAGTGATCACCAAGGATGCCACGAATGATGCAGGTGGAGACATCGCTCTGCATGCATGGCCAAAGTTGAAGGGGTCCGTCACACACCCAGCTAATGTAGACACAGCTCAGCGCAACATATTGGAAACACCCTGCAGGGAAGATGTCAGGGTACACAGAGGAAGGAGCACACCTTGGGACAATTTCACCATGCTGTAACTGCCTACATGAACAAAGAAACTTAGCTAACACCTTGTGATGGCACACAGATACCAGGGTCCCCCCTATGACCAGCACACTACTACATTTCCCACACACCCAACACATGATCACCACCCAAAATCATGGAGCAGCCCCACCAACAGCAATACCACAAAAACAGTAGTGTTCTAAGTAAAAGAAAAAGGCTTTATTCAGCATTAGCAAAAAATGTTTGTGTGGATAAAGTTCAATATTTACAAAGCCCATAGGGCAGTCCATTAGTCACAGCTGGATGGGGGACACAGTGGGACGCGTGTCCCCTAGCTTGCCTGCACAGTTCAGACCACCCTGTCTTCCACAGGGGGGGGCATCATGTGGGGGGGAAGGACCAGGCACCGCAGGGACAGGAGGGGCAAGGGCAGGCGTTGTGGGTGCAGGGACGGAGGACTCCACCACAGGGGTTGGGGCAGCGCCAAAGGAGGTGGTGAGGATGGCGCTGCACACGTCAGCAAGGTCCCCAAGCGTATCCCCTGCACCCGAAGGAACCACAGGCCCCAAGCAGGGGGGGCAGAGGAATGGGTCGCAGAGCCACTGGGGGAGGGTGTGGACAGGGGGGGGCACTCAACTACCCTGACTGGGGATTCCTTTGCCCGCTTGCTGGGTGGTGTCACTGTTGGGCTCAGGGACAGAGCGGCCATGAAGGAATCTTTGCTGGATTCGTGGCCAGGAGAGCTGAGGGGAGTGGATTTGGAGGGAGTGGATTTTGCGGAATGCGGACTCCCACTCTGGCTGCGTGACTTATGTTTGCCCCCCGACCCAGTGGGTGTGCCTACCTCACCCTGTGTGTGCGTGCAAGGAGGTGTGCGCTTGCCCTGCCCTGTCTGGTGTGGTGCCTGTGTCTGGTGTTGTGCGTGAATGCTGACGTCTGGGTGTACGTGGGACAGGCATGGGAGTGGGAAGTGTGGATGGGGCAGGGGTAGGGGGTGGGACGTGGCGCTGCAGGAGACCCACGGCTGCAGTCAGTGTCGAGTCTATGGACCTCAGCAAGTTGCGTTGGTCAGACTGCGCGGCTGAAATGCCCTCCAAGTATGCCTCCATCTGGTTGAGCACTTGGCTGTGGCCATGGAGGACATTAAGCGTCGCAGTCTGACCAACCCACAACTGCCGCAGGATGTCCACAGACTCGGCATTGGTGGCAGCAGTGGAGACAGGGGCAGGGGGTGCGGTGCCTGGCAAGAAGGAGAAACGTGCTGACCGAGCACGGCGGGAAGGGACACGAGCAAGTGGGAGGCCGGTGATCGGAATGGAGGGGGCGGGTAGTGATGGAGTGCTGGTGTCAGCTGTGGGACCAGCCACCGCCCCCTCGGAATGCTCAGCCTCAGACCCGTCTGCGTCATAGTCGGTGGTGGATTGACTGGACAGGTCCTCCGCTGCACTCCCGTCGGCCTCCGTGCCACTCGATGTGCCAGACAACTCTGCACTGCTGGCACTGGTGCTCGCTCCCTCCTCACGGTCGGTGCCAGTGTCTCCCTCGGTGTCCCCCGACGATGCTGTGAGCAAGGTGAAGAGACAGGAAATAATCAGACACCTGTATACATATGTCACATGAGTCAAATCCACATAGGTCACAGTGCATAGCCTGAAAAGCAACATGAGTAACATCTACAATACAAGGCACATATGTAGGCCCTGCAACACACAGTTGGTTGACCCACCATGCCACTGACCAACTATGGAGAGCATGACACAATAGCAAATAACATGATATGGATTTGGACAGAGGAGCCAGGCACTGGGGACAATCCAGCACAGCATCTGCAGCACACAGCGTTGGCGTAAAAAGGGATGAGCAGGAACCATATCTATTAACTGTAGTCACATGCTGCAAAGGCAATACTTAAAAACATGCCCAACATTAATGGGTCACTGCACCTTGAGTGTATGTCCAGACAAACATCACACACTGGCCAGACGTAGCAAGGAGACTTCAGGTCTAGACATGTAGGCCTTGCCCGCACCAACCACCCCCTACATGAGACAATTTATTGAGACACAGGAAGCACTTACATCTCTTAGTCTGGAATAAAAACACATGGCCTGCAAGAAATCCTGATTGGACACCAAATACCCCTGGTGCGCCGGTACAAATACATCATCTACATATGGCCATCATCAGATCATTTTACCAAGACACACAGGCACTGGCCCCGTGAGTATGAACAAGGGACATTTGGTCAGCCTGTACAGTGGACACATGTAGCAGAGTTTACGTAGACACAAATGGTGCCAGGGTACAATGGCACAGAGCACAACCTATGCTGTAGACACAGAGATTGTCGACATTTTTGGATTACACACATGATACCTAGGAAAAGATGCCCCAGGGGACAGTAGTGGCCACACTACTCCATGGTCCTGAATGGTAATGACTGCAACACAAGCCACCATCCCTGCAATCTGCATATCTCACACTCATGCACATCATGTCACAGGCCACAAAATAGGACATGCATGCTGTAAAGCAATACACTTTAGAGACACACTCCTATGTCTGGACTCAGCATCAGTGACAACTGACATGGACCCCACAAGTACTGAACTGGACAGGGCACAGGCAAGGTCCCAAAACCTGTTACACACCACCCCCACACATGAAGCTGCAAGCATTGGGCACATCGATAAACTGGCAGCCTAGATAACCTTGTGCAAGTGTGACTACACACAGACCAGGGTACACATGGCAAGGAGGGAAAGGGAGGAAGGACAGCACCGCTACACTTTGGGGACCAGGAACTGCACTGCACATGTAAACCCTGGCAGTGTATCCATGCAACTGTGCACTTACAAATGCTGGTGACACACAACAAACACACATGTACCTACCCCCCTCCTGCTGCTGCTTTTCCCGTAAGCGCCTGTCCATGTCAGGGAAGACGACCGCCCGCACACGCTTGTGGATGTGGGTCAGACGGCGGCGCCCATGTTTTTTTTGGCTCACAGGTGAGTCCCCCAGCAGGACCCGTGCGATCCTCCGCGTCCAGCACCGGATATCCTGCCAGCGTTTCCTCACCTGGGCTAGGCGCCGCTTCCGACCATCCGTCTGTCTCACGGCACTGACGGCGTCCTTCCAGATCTGCTCCTTGGCACAGGCGCCTACCTGTGAGGATGAAAAAGTGAGACAACATCAATACACCTGCGACATGTCACAGAGACACACATTAGAACAATTTGGCTGGTTTGAACAGGGCATAGAAAGCATCAAACTCATTACACCTGTGTCATAGGGACACTCTCCTCTGTGGAAGGCAAAAAGCACTAGGTGGCATTGTAGAGTACACAGGTGGCATGAGGGGTACGACACAATCAATCATCCAGGCTCACACTGTGCATCACAAGCGACACCAGGATTATGTGCAGCACCTCAAAGCAGTCACATGCCACAGGCCACTGAGGCGCCCTCAGCAGAGTACACAGACACACACAGCCACAGGACAATCACCTGCCATTGACAACTGCAGCTGCACACCTCACTCTGCACATGTGCCACTAGACTGGGGGGTGTCACAGGTGTGGGGCTGGCCCATCACCGCAGACACACAGCACTGCTCCCTGCTCACATCAGATGGGCAGGGTATATCCATCCCTCATGCAGCTGGGGTGCTACACTCCACATATGCACTCACCCACATGACAGGGGACTTACACACACACACCAATGTCCAGGGGACAAACACATCATTTGGACACTCTCAGCACATGTACACTAAACAAACACACATCTGTGGGTACTGCCACCTGTCACACTGGGGGGACCACAGATTCACATAAGGGCTGTAGTAACAACATTCCCAGGAGGGAATGTGTAATGCCACATGCAGTGATTGTCACAGTACACACAATGCAAGTGAGGAGAGCAGACATGCACCACAGCATGCTCTGGCTGGGAGACATTAGGCATTCCCCCACCCGGGACCCACCCTACAGTACATTGCATGTGTGTTACACCTGGACACAATGGCAGAAGTCACAGTCACAAAAAAGGGGGCACAGTCTTTGCTAGTGGACTCAGCACTCACCTGAACCCTTGGTCGACCATACAGCATGGGGTACTGTGGGAGGATCACATCCAGCAGGGCTTGGTTCTCCTCCTGGGTGAAAGGCTGGGCCCTCTCCACAGACCTGGACATGGTGCCAGAGGATTCACGAGCAGCAGCAGTGTAGTTGAATCAAAGGATGTGCAGGCAAGTGCTCTCTCATGGGACCTGGCTGCCTTATATCTACCTTGCTGCCCTGTTTCATTCACAGGAGTACAGAGTGATTGGTCACTCACATTTGCATCCTATGTTTCCTCCAATCCCTTTAAACCTACCACAGTCAGTGGCTTTGCTCTTTTTTTTTTATTGAGCATGATGTCAACTCTACAACCACTTTGCAACAATGTAGATTCTTTCAAACCGACTTTAGCTGGGCACCTGATGAAAAAAATTCAAACTTTAAACTCGGTCTCCATGACAACCAGCATGCATGTAGGGCTTTATACTTGTCCCTCATGTGTCCCCCATGTAATTTGGACATTCACACACAGGTACGGTGAGTTCCAGGGCCCTAGGGCACCCCAAATGCATAGAAACAACCCGTACACGCGCGTGTACGGGGTGTATCACTATGGGTACGCATACGCGAGCAAACCCATAGTGACACGGCCCGTACACGGGCGTGTACGGGCCGTGTCACTATGGCTTTGCTCGCGTATGCGTACCCATAGTGATACGCCCCATACACGCGCGTGTACGGGCCGTTTCACTATGGCTTTGCTCGCGTATGCGTACCCATAGTGATACGCCCCGTACACGCGCGTGTACGGGCTGTGTCACTATGGCTTTGCTCGCGTATGCGTACCCATAGTGATACGCCGCGTACACGCACGTGTACGGGCCGTGTCACTATGGGTTTGCTCGCGTATGCGTACCCATAGTGATACGCCCCATACATGCGCGTGTACGGGCCGTTTCACTATGGGTAGGCCTACGGCAGCACTCCCATAGTGATGGGGAACGTACACACGCCCTCCGAGCGCATGTACGGTGCATTCCACACCTGACAGTGGTGACAGGCAGCACACAGAAAGGAATAGAGCTGACATACTTGTCCAAGGCTGGACATCAAGGCATTGTCTGTACTACATGTGTGGGGCACAGGTGTGTCAGGCTGTAATGTGGCACATTACTCCTGAGTTGTGAAGGCAATAGATGTATGATGAGATGTGTACAGATGTCATGTGTGATGGTGGACTATGTGCCAGACATCCCCTTCACTCCTTTGACATGTGTGCATGTAGTACAGAACACTTGTGAAAAGCGTCACTGCCATGGCACAGTCAACAACACACGCAACTGTCCCCTGATGCCAGCTACAGGGTTTTTCACACCTGACATGTGACTACCCGCGTTGCACGATGTGATTATGTATGTGTCGTGTGTTCCCATTAGCTTGCTGTAGGTGTTTGGTCAAATGCATCTGCAGTTGCGGCATTCAACATGTGTCTGTGTGTAGATGGCCATGGCACAGTGTTACGCATACCACGCCACATGTGGAATCCGTGGAAGGTGTGTGTGTATGCATCGACACGCAGTTTCAAAACAAGGACATATCTGCATACTCTCAATGTATGTGGGATCATTATTGAAATGTAATCCTACATGGCAAGGTGTGTGGTCTGTCCTTTTTCCATTACATGTGACCTGTGCCTCTAGTGTTCCGCAACCTGTCTTTACAATAAACATCCTTCCTCTGCACATATTTGGTTGTCTGTAACTCCTGTAATGCGTCTGCCTGCTCACTTACACTGGCCCACAGCTAGTTTCATGGCATGGCATTATGAGGTTGAGAATACACTTTTGGAGCTGTCTCTTGGTAGGAGTGTCACATGGCTGCCATACGTGTCCAGGGCATATTGCACAGACCTGACTCTGTATGTAGCATATGTGTATTGCCTGTTGACCATGTGCTGAGTACATTGACATTGGTGGTGTACTGTACTCACTCTTCGTTGTCCCTTCTAATTCACTGCAGGGCTCCGCCTCTCCCTCGAGCAATTCCGGACTTGGCTGACATTCGGGAAAATGACTGTATACGCCGCTACCTCTTCCCCCAACGTTTGATTGAGGACTTGACGACACGGCTGGCAGCACACCTCCAACCGCTACACAGATATCCTGGTGCACTGACACCCAAGGTGAAGGTGATGGCAGCCCTACATTTCTTGGCCACGGGTACCTTTCAACATACCATTGCCCATGTGGGTGGGATGTCCCAAACCATGTTAAGCCGTGTTCTGCATGATTTTTTAGAGGCCATGTTGGAGCACCTTGATGAGTTCATAAAATGTTCAACTCCTGAGCAGTTGACAGCTGTCAAGCGGGAGTTCTATGCCCTGGGAGGGATGCCCCATGTCATTGGGTCCATAGATGGAACACATGTGGTTTTGGTACCACCACAGGCACAGGAGGTAGCCTTCCGTAACCGCAAGCATTACCACTCCATTAATGCCCTTGCGGTGTGTCTTGCCAACATGGTGATTTCACATGTCTGTGCTAGTTTTTTCCAGGATCAGCACACGATGCGTACATCATGAGGCGTAGCAGGGTGCCTGAAATGATGCTGCAGCTGCGCAACGAACGAGCATGCATTGTTGGTGGGTATACTCTGCCAGTCCTGTATTTAACGTCATCTTCCTGTCTTACTGCTTCTCCTGACCCACTCTTGTCCATAATGTTTCCATGTAGGGGACGCTGGCTATCCCAATATGCCATGGCTGATCACGCCACTCCACAACCCCAGCACGGCTGCCGATCACCGCTACAACAACGCCCATGGGCGGACCCGGCGAGTGATAGAGAGGACGTTTGGCCTCCTGAAGAGCCGATTCCGTTGCCTCCACAAGACCGGTGGCGCACTCCCATATGCACCGGTGAAGGTCTGCAAGATATTCCTCGTGTGCTGCATGCTGCACAACATGGCAGTGGAGAAAGCTGTGCCACTCATCCTGGATCCAGATGAGCAGGACCATCCACCCATGGAGGATGAAGGGCTTGGGCACGAGGCAAGTGATGTGGAGGAGGAGGAGGCGGTGGAGGACATGCGGAGTCGGCTCATACGCGACTTCTTTGCTTAGTGGTGAGTTCCAGTGTCTGAGTGTGCATGCATTGGGCTGTGTGTGGCATGTGTTGCAATGTGTGTGTCCATCTGCATGTCTTCCAAGTGAGTCAGAGGTGTGTTTGGATGTGTCACTCGAGTGATGGTGCAATAGAAGAATGTTTTTCCAGAGTCATCATTGTCACCTAGCATGTTGACAACCTAATACGTGTCGAGTACATGCACATGCATGCGGATGTACTTCTTTTGGCTGACTTCTGGTGTGTCTCCCATCCACAGGTACTTGCGCATGCTTTCTGCTGGTGGCATTGTTGTGCTCCTGCTATTCCTCATGATCACAGCAACATGTGCTGAATCATCAGCATTACATGCACGGACAAGTTTGAAAATCTCCTTCGGGTAAGGGATGCAGCACGGCTTTTTGAGAGTGGTATTTGTTTTGAATGTGTGTGCACTGCTCCTGTTCATGTTTGGTTACTTTGCATACATGTAGAATCACCATGGGGCACATGACCTGGAGCAGAATTCACCTGAATTGATGGTCAGACTTGGTGACAGTCATCTGTAATGGGATTGTGATGGAGCCATCAATGTGTGTGACACTGGCCTCGGAAACATACGGGTTGCACCGGGTTGACATGGTGTGTGAATTCCCCATTAGGGGCTCAATGGTGTATAGCAGGCTCTCCGTGAGCAGCAGGGGGTGTTTAGCTGTCACCCGTCACTTGTGTGCCAGTGCCATGGATTTCCATCATCTGTGGTGCTAAGGGGGGTGCCAGTGTTGGTCCCACGTCTTCATCCACATGACCTGTGTATGTGTAGACAGAGTTGCATTAGCATTCCGACACACATGACTAATAAAGGTGTCCCTCTGCCTCCAAGGTGCCTCATCTCTGTCAATGGTGGTGTGTTGCCAATGTGCATGCGGCATGACTGGCATTGTTCTCAGAGATGGTGCATATGAGTCTATGTGTAGAGTAGCAAGATGCAAGCTGTTTGTCAGGGATTAGATTCTGTATTGTGCATGATGTCCATGGCTGTGTAGGTTTTGTGGCCTGTCAGTCTCCACGACGGCCACTGTGCCGCATGTGAATCCATTGTGTGTGTGTGTGCCATGTTGAACCAGACATTCCTTCCTTGACATGCACCTTTTGCATGGTTCCTTCCTGAGATCCTTGTCTTTGTGTGCTACTTGTCGCATTGTTTCCTTGACATGGCACATGCTGCTGCAGGCCCCGCTGCAAGGGCACCCAGTGTCCATGCAAACAAGCTGGTGTCCATCATGGATTGCTTGCTGACATTTGCTATGCTGATCAGCAGCATCTGTGCCTCATGCGGCAGCACACTCTGCATTATGCACAAGATCCCCAGTACCATCCACCTCAAGGCAACAGGGAGACCATCCCCCAGGTCAACTATGACATCCGTGTCTACTCCTACCCTGCACTCTACGGACATGTGCGTTAGAAATCCCATGATACTTGTCCACATCCAGGGTGCATCTGCACAGCTCTGCTACTACATCTGGCGACCAGGCCACATCAACGTCAAACAGAGATGGGAGGAGTGGATCACTGCCAGCTGCAGGATGACCTTCTCAATCCACGCACACCCTCAGGATGCAGCCCACACCCACAACACAACCTTGTGGCACTGTGATCCAACACCCAATTGTGCCATCTCCATGCATCCAACCTTGGCTGGCTCACCATTCGCCACATCCACCTGACTCAAGCATGCAGGACATGGTTCTGCCACGTGTCTACACATACCTGGGAGTAGCACCCCAGGACACTCCACATGATCCCTGACCTCTGCGCATGACTGTTGCTCTTCTAAATAGGTCTGTGCGCACAGTTGTGCGGCCACCCCCTCAGCTGGTTGGGCCCATCACGGGTGAGTATGGTGCTCCATGTCTGTCTTGGATGGTACGTTGTGACCCATGTGTGTCCTGTGCCAGTCTCAGACCCCAGGGTATGGTGGTTCGGAGTTAATTCAGGAATCAGGCATGGTTTGACTTTACAACACACACATGTAGTGGAATAATGCAAAATGAAGGCATCATCTTGTGATTGTGATGAATTTTATTAGTGCTGGGGTACCTGTTTGGGGGGGTGACAAGAGGTGCTTGGCGGGAGTGTAGAATCCAAAGTTCACAGGGGGAGTTGGTGTCCTTGCCATTGACAGTCATCAGAGTCTGTGCCACAGTTTTTGTCAACATTGGTCAGACAGTGACCAGCAAGGCCATGTGGCAGAGAATGTCCTTTGCTGCTGTGCTGCTGTTGGGCCATAGGGCCAGGTGCCAGGCCAGGTGACCTGGGAGATGGTGATGTTCCGCTGACTCTCACAGTTAGTATGATATGTTATAATGTATACGCTTTCATGGATTGAAATTAACTTTCCGAATAAAGCTTATTTTTGATTTGATTTGATTTGACTCTCACAGTCTTTTGCGTGGACAACCCACCTTCCTGTGGGGACCCTCAGACGCCTGGCTTGACGGTGCAAGGGACGCTCCGTCAGATGATTCCTCCTCCTCCTCCCTCCCTGGGGCTGGTGCTGCTCTACGCCTGCTGGCACAGGGAGGGTTTGCCTGGCTTTGGGCGATCTGACGGAGGGATTGGCTCATGTCCCTGTGCACCGCCAAGTGCTCTGCATGTCTTGCCTCCATCCTGGCATGATGCTCAACCTGCAGGGCCTTCATCTCATTGAGGGTCTCCACTACCTGGGCCATGCCTCTGGAGTCACGCCGGTATGCGTCCAGGATGGTTCTGACGTGTGCCATAGCCGGGTCCTGAGCCAACTGGGCAGGTTCGGGCCTCCGCCGTCCTCCACTCCCACCACCCCTGCCCACTTGCGCATGGCCTGCCGTTGTGGGCACATCGAGTCTCCGGGACCCCTGAGGGATGGCATTTGCGGTGTCGCCTGCCTCCTCCTGGGTGCCTGAAGAACCTTGTCCCTCCTGGACAGACTGGCTGCGTTATTGTGTGCGGGCAGGGCTCCTGGGTGTCTCCTGGCATGTGGCAGGAATGGGGGTGGTGGTTGGCACAGTTGTACCTGACGCAGGTGCTGCAGGTGGTTGGACACCAGAGGGACCAGGTTGGTCTGGGTCATCCACGGAGTGGTGAGAGTCGTCGCTGGCGTTGGGGTCCTCTTCACGCAGAGCCTGGTCCTGTGAGTCTTCCCCCCCAGTGTTGGGGGGAGATCGACGACGTTGACCTGTGTGTGAGAGAGACAGTGTTAATTGTGTTACATGCGACATCCATGTTTCATTCTTTTTTGATTTGGCACAGTTCCTCTGGGTGGTTGCATTTGGCTAGCATTCCTCACACAGTGCACTTGTGCATGGGTATGTCCCTTGGCCACAGCTTTCGACACTTTACCTATGTGTGACACAATCTTAGTTGATGCATATTTTGGGAACGCAGTCAGCAGTGTAGTGAGCGGGCGTAGCAAGCCATGCAGAGCCGCCTTACGTGTTGCACTGTACGTGGCCAAATGGTGTTTTTTCCATGCTATTTGAGAATGCAGGTAGGTAACTTAACAATTTGTGACAGGGTTCTGACGAACACAGTGGGTAGGTATACTGGGTGTACGGTTCTGTTTGTGCCTGCAGCACGGATGTACTCGTGCACAGATTGACACATGGCCTAGTGTTTATCAAAGGTTGAAGGGGGGGTTAAGGCACTGCCAAACCTTGTCTACATGCACACAGTCCACCTGCTGACGAGCGGACATTGCCACACCACCCAAGGGTGATTTGGTCTCCCTCTGTCTCCCTTACTCCCTCCCTCTGTCAGCCTCCTCCCACTGTCCGTCTCCCTCTATCTCCCTTTCTCCCTCCCTCTATCAGCCTCCTCCCTCTGTCCGTCTCCCTTTCTCCCTCCCTCTATCAGCCTCTTCCCTTTGTCCGTCTCCCTTTACTCCCTCCCTCTGTCAGCCTCCTCCCACTGTCCGTCTCCCTTTCTCCCTCCCTCTGTCAGCCTCCTCCCTCTGTCCGTCTCCCTTGCTCCCTCCCTCTGTCAGCCTCCTCCCACTGTCCGTCTCCCTCTATCTCCCTTTCTCCCTCCCTCTATCAGCCTCCTCCCTCTGTCCGTCTCCCTTTCTCCCTCCCTCTATCAGCCTCCTCCCTTTGTCCGTCTCCCTTTACTCCCTCCCTCTGTCAGCCTCCTCCCTCTGTCCGTCTCCCTTTCTCCCTCCCTCTGTCAGCCTCCTCCCTCTGTCCGTCTCCCTTGCTCAATCCCTCTGTCAGCCTCCTCCCACTGTCCGTCTCCCTCTATCTCCCTTTCTCCCTCCCTCTATCAGCCTCCTCCCTCTGTCTGTCTCCCTTTCTCCCTCCCTCTATCAGCCTCCTCCCTTTGTCCGTCTCCCTTTACTCCCTCCCTCTGTCAGCCTCCTCCCTCTGTCTGTCTCCCTTGCTCCCTCCCTCTGTCAGCCTCCTCCCTCTGTCCGTCTCCCTTTCTCCCTCCCTCTGTCAGCCTCCTCCCTCCCTCTGTCTGTCTCCCTGTGTCCACCTCTGTCTCTGTCCCTCTCTCTGCCCCTCTCCCTCCCTCTGTGTGTCACCCTCTGTCACCTCAGCCCAGCTTCCTGGGCACACACAGTTTGCAGGTCTTGCAAAGGCCATTGGCTTGTTCATGTGGGTTTGTTTCTTCTCTGCCGGCACCCATTGGGCGGAGTGTCTGAGTCTGCGCTGCTGCTGTGGCGGTGTGTGCTGACACTCTTTCAGTGTGCTGCGTCTTCATTGGCTGCTGTTATGTGCAAATTGTGCCTTCATACCCATGTCGTCCTGCAACGCGGCCACCATTAGCAGGCAAAACAGTACTATGTGGGGACACACTGTTGGTATGGCTGTGCCCTAAGCCATATGGCTGAGGGTATTGTTGTGTGCTTCACAGTTGCTCTATGTTAGTTTTGAGGCCCACCCTCCCGGCATCGGGGACATCCTGTCTTGTGTTTGTGTTTTGTGTGGCCTATGACTTGGCCTGGCCTTGCTTGGGGCATGGTGCATGGAGGCGCTAGTGGCATGTGTGTGTTTTTGGAGTGTGGTTGTGTCCGGTGCTGGCTTTGTGGGGGTTGCGTGCATGATTGGTATTTGGGTTGTATATGGCGTTCCCCCATGTGAGGTGAGTTGTTTGTGTACTCACCAGGCTCTCGGACTCCTTCTAGTCCGTCTACTCCCAACGGCTCCAGCGTGGTCATCACCTTCTCCTCCCAGGGATGGTAGTGTACCGGTCTGCGGGATGGCCCTCCTCCAGTGATTGACTGTCCTTGTGTTTTTTTGGTTAGTTCTGGTTCAGTAGGAGTGTTTTTAGCGTCTGTACGGTGCGTACATGGGCCATGTTGTTGTACAGTGCTGTCCTTTGCTATGGCTTAGTACGACTCGTACATGCCCGATGTTGGGTGAGGGTGCTGGTGTGTGGGCCTGGGGTAGGGTGCGTACGAACACGGGCAGGGTGTTGGTCCACACCTTCCATCGGTGGTGGTGTTTCGCACGGTACATACAAGGGGGGCTGGGTGTAGGGTCCGTACATACACTGGTGGGGTGGGGGTACGGTCCGTACATACACTGGTGGGGTGGGGGTACGGTCCGTACATACACGGGTGGGGTGTTGGTACGCTCCATTCATACACGGGTGGGGGTACGGTCCGTACATATACTGGTGGGGTGGGGGTACGGTCCGTACATACACTGGTGGGGTGGGGGTACAGTCCGTACATACACTGGTGGGGTGTTGGTACGCTCCATTCATACGCGGATGGGGGTACGGTCCGTACATACACGGGTGGGGTGTTGGTACGCTCCATTCATACACGGGTGGGGGTACGGTCCGTACATACACTGGTGGGGTGGGGGTACGGTCCGTACATACACTGGTGGGGTGGGGGTACGGTCCGTACATACACGGGTGGGGTGTTGGTACGCTCCATTCATACACGGGTGGGGGTACAGTCCGTACATACACGGGTGGGGTGTTGGTATGCTCCATTCATACGCGGGTGGGGGTACGGTCCGTACATACACGGGTGGGGCGTTGGTACGCTCCATTCATTCATGGGTGGGGGTATGGTCCGTACATACACTGGTGGGGTGGGGGTACGGTCCGTACATACACTGGTGGGGTGGGGGTACGGTCCGTACATACACTGGTGGGGTGTTGGTACGCTCCATTCATACGCGGGTGGGGGTACGGTCCGTACATACACGGGTGGGGTGGGGGTATGGTCCGTACATACACTGGTGGGGTGGGGGTACGGTCCGTACATACACGGGTGGGGTGTTGGTACGCTCCATTCATACACGGGTGGGGGTACGGTCCGTACATACACTGGTGGGGTGGGGGTACAGTCCGTACATACACTGGTGGGGTGTTGGTACGCTCCATTCATACGCGGGTGGGGGTACGGTCCGTACATACACGGGTGGGGTGTTGGTACGCTCCATTCATACACGGGTGGGGGTACGGTCCGTACATACACTGGTGGGGTGGGGGTACGGTCCGTACATACACTGGTGGGGTGGGGGTACGGTCCGTACATACACGGGTGGGGTGTTGGTACGCTCCATTCATACACGGGTGGGGGTATGGTCCGTACATACACTGGTGGGGTGAGAATACGGTCCGTACATACACTGGTGGGGTGTTGGTACGCTCCATTCATACACGGGTGGGGGTACGGTCCGTACATACACTGGTGGGGTGGGGGTACGGTCCGTACATACACGGGTGGGGTGTTGGTATGCTCCATTCATACACGGGTGGGGGTACGGTCCGTACATACATGGGTGGGGTGTTGGTATGCTCCATTCATACGCGGGTGGGGGTACGGTCCGTACATACACGGGTGGGGTGTTGGTACGCTCCATTCATACACGGGTGGGGGTACGGTCCGTACATACACTGGTGGGGTGGGGGTACGGTCCGTACATACACTGGTGGGGTGGGGGTATGGTCCGTACATACACTGGTGGGGTGTTGGTACGCTCCATTCATACGCGGGTGGGGGTACGGTCCATACATACACGGGTGGGGTGTTGGTACGCTCCATTCATACACGGGTGGGGGTACGGTCCGTACATACACTGGTGGGGTGGGGGTACGGTCCGTACATACACTGGTGGGGTGGGGGTACGGTCCGTACATACACTGTTGGGGTGGGGGTACGGTCCGTACATACACTGGTGGGGTGGGGGTACGGTCCGTACATGCATTGGTGGGGTGGGGGTACGGTCCGTACATACACTGGTGGGGTGTTGGTATGCTCCATTCATACGCGGGTGGGGGTACGGTCCGTACATACACGGGTGGGGTGTTGGTACGCTCCATTCATACACGGGTGGGGGTATAGTCCGTACATACACTGGTGGGGTGGGGGTACGGTCCGTACATACACTGGTGGGGTGGGGGTACGGTCCGTACATACACGGGTGGGGTGTTGGTACGCTCCATTCATACACGGGTGGGGGTACAGTCCGTACATACACGGGTGGGGTGTTGGTACGCTCCATTCATACACGGGTGGGGGTACGGTCCGTAGATACACTGGTGGGGTGGGGGTACGGTCCGTACATACATGGGTGGGGTGGGGGTACGGTCCGTACATACATGGGTGGGGGTACGGTCCGTAGTTACACTGGTGGGGAGGGGGTACGGTCCGTAAATACACGGGTGGGGTGAGGGTTCGGCGCGTACATCTGCGGCCGGGGGGCATTTTGCGCATACATGCGGGGTCTGTGGTGGGGTGTTCGGCGCATATGCAGACACGTGTCTCCATGCTTGCTGTGGGAGTTCGGTCCGTACGGTGTTTTTTGCATACAGTTGTGAAATCGAAAGGACGGGAGTGATCGTACTAGCGCGGTCGGACTTCATTTTTTCGATTCGTACGGGAAATCGTCCGGGGATGTGTCAGACACAATTTCCGACCCGAGGACGTGTGGGGAAATGTTCCGGATGTGATTCGTATGGAGTTTTTCCCATGCGAATCGTACTTGGCAGTTTGTACGCTACTTGTACGATTCGTACGGTAAAAAATCCAGATTCAATTCGGCCGGGGGAAATTTTTCCAGGATCCGAATCGGCACCTATATATATTATATTTCGATATTTCTAACAAAACTAATCAATCGATATTATCTACAAACGATATTACTACATCAATATTTCATACATCGATATTTTACTAAACAAAAAAAAAATGATATTACTTACATCGATATTCTACACTTCGATATTAATGTTATATCGATATTTTAACTTCGATATTATTGTTATTCGATATTAAATTTTCGATATTATGTCTATTTACCCTTCTTTTTTTGTAGTTTATTTGTCGCGTTTTTAGTCTATTTTCCGGGTTCCAGATTGTGGTACAGTGCTGCTGTTTACTGGAACAGGTGAGTCCCTTTTAAAGGTTTTATTTAGGGTTTTGAGGGTAGCGAGTATACAGGAGAGAGGTCTTTAGATTAGTTATAGTGCGGATTGTGGGATATTTGTACATTTATTTGTATTAATTATAGTGTTTTTCATTAGTATGTTGGTTTAAGTTTTTGTACACTGTTCTAGTAATGTTTTGATATGTTTTGTGATATTGTGTTTTGTTGCTTGCTTTTTGATGATTTAGGGGGCGATTACAATGTGGCTCATAAAGGTGAGCCGCATCGTAATGGGCCATTCGGTTTCCTTTCCGACCACCTCATTACGATGGAGGCGGTCGGAAAGGAAACTGGCAAGTCATTCCAGCTGGCTTCCAACAGCCTCGGAGAGCCCATCGGCCGGTTGGAATGTGGCCTGTAATCTCAAGGGAGACCCTTTCAGCCCTTGAGATTATGATGACGGTTTCCGACATGGTTTTCATGCTTACCTGTCCGACATGGAAACCATTTCAGAAAGCGTCTTTGGAGGCCCCCAGCAGGGCTCCCATGGGTACACGGCCTCCGGGTTGGAGGCCGAGGGGGCACATATGGTGCCCCCCTGTTGATCCCTGCACCTTGTTGCAGGCACCCTGAGGTGCCTGTCACGGGGTGCAGGGATGAACAGCACTTTCCATTTCACTATGGCAGCATGCATTCTGACCATAAACCAGACGTAATCCATGCTGCCATAGTAAAATGTAAGAATGGGACTGTGTTCAGTCGCATCCTTATGAGGCTCCTAGGTGTAATATATGGGTACTTTGGGAATGTAAATTATTTGCGAGCAAGGTTTCTGTTTTACTTTTCAGCTTTTTCTCTACAAACGTGTCTTATAGTCATTTGAATTGATTGTTTTTAAGGCAAATCTCTTTTGATTTATAATAAACCAATATTTTTTTACTTTGGTTGCCTTTTTTGCAGGTTTCCAAGAGCATTTATTTTTTAAACACTTTTTGGGATATTTTTTGGTTCCTAGATACTTTGGATTGCTTTGATGGATCTCTATTGGATTGGTTTTATTTTTGCATTTTTTGGTGGATTATACTTTTTGACTACTTGGATACAGAGGATGAGCTGCAGCTACAGAACAGTAAGTCATATTTAATGTGTTAGAAATGGGGGTCCCTAGTTTGCAGGTTGTTACCCTGTCCAGGGTAGGTGACCTTCTTCCTAGTCAGGACAAGGGAGTTACACTTCAGAAATAACCCCAGCTCACATCCTTGGTAGCTTGGCGTGGGCAGTCAGACTTATCTCAGAGGCAGTGTGTGAAGCATTTGCACATAACAAAACAGTAATACTGTGAAAACACTACAAAAAGGCACCACACCAGTTTTGGAAAGAATAGCCAATTTGTATCTGTGTAAAAAAAGGCCAAAGAGATAAGAATTCAACATACAGTTATTCAAAATATTGGTAAAGCAAAAATAGACTTTAAAAACAGTTCCTTGAAGTTGATAGCTCCGTCCAGGGCTATCACGGCATCATGAATAAACAATTCCAACAGTTCTGGCTGACCGCAGTGTCGCAGGCCAGCTACGGTGTCAGGAAGACCTGCAAACAGTACCTTTAGAAATGTAGGGCATCGGGGACCTCGAGTGAGCTCCGAAGAGCTGGTGTCTGCAGACATTAGTTCCGGAGGTCGATGCAGGAGTTGTCAGGCCTTGAAGTCATAAGTGTTGCAGATCGAACTCTGTGTGATTGGAGGCAGGAATGCGATGTGGCAGGGCTAAGGTGTGAAGTGCAGCAGTACGGGTCATGGTGGCCTCAGGTTGTGGTGCAGGCAGTGGCTCGGTTATGGTCGTCAAGTGGAGTCAGTGAGACCAGGGCTGCAGTGCGCAGTGGGAAATGTTCATTGTGGTTCTGGCAAGCCATAATGCAGGCAGCGTCGTCGTTGAAGCACTGTCAGCGGCTGACGAACTGGAGTCGATAGTGGTGACATCGGTATGCCCAGACTGCGTGGTGGGACGGGGGGGTGCATAGTGTAACTTACGAGCGGTGCTCCCAAACCACAGTGCAGGCAGTGGCGACAATGTCAGCTTGGAGCGGTGTTGCCGTTTGGACCATTGCTGCGGTGCGAAGTGGGACGGTGCTCTGTGGTCTCCACGAGTGGTGCCCACAGGTCACAGTGTAAGCAGAGGCATTGGTGGCAGCATCGTGGCATCGTTGGGGATACCAGGGTGGCGGTGTGAAATAAGAACGGATACTTGATGGGTTTGCACTCTTCTGTGTGACTCGGGGGTTGGAGATCAATGCGTCTAAAACAAAGTATATGATCTTCAACCCCCCATCGAGAACACGCGCGAATCCTACACTTGGGCCATCCAGGCTAGAGAGGGTCTACACTTTTGAGTACCTCGGGATAACACTAAATCAGTCTCTGACCTGGGATTCGCACTGTACCAGGGCAAACCTGAAATTAACTCAAATGATAGGAGGACTGACAAGGATGTCCCGAGGCCTGACCTATCAGCCGATTTCCCCCCGACTGCAAATTTATAGTACACAGGCAAAAGGGGCAATAACCTACGGGGCTGAACTATGGGGGCACACTGCGACACAGTCTATGCAGGTGACTGAGAATAACTTCATCAGACAACTAACAGGTCTCCCCTCTAGCACCCCTCTTTTACCCCTTAGACTCGATTTAGGCCTTAGACCAATCACGGAAGAATTGGGCATAAAACCCTTATTGTATTGGAGGAAATTATGGTCTACACCAGAACTGCTCAACTATAGATCTGAGCTCCAGGAAATCATGAGACTCTGTAATCCTGCTCGGCTTCCTTGGCTCAGACACATCAAACAAATATGCGAGGCTCTAGGTAGACAGAATCTATGGTCTGACCCGGAAAATACTTGCCCCAGAATCTCGAGGAAGTCTCTCTCTAAAGTTTACCATGAACATTATCTACGTGTTCAAATTAATAACATACAGGAGAGGCCCCTAACTGTTAAATTTTTGGGGTCAAAAGACTCATACCTCCAAGAGCTTGTATTTGACAATATTGGCCCCCCGCTCACTAGGAAGCTCTTCATGC
Organism: Triturus cristatus; assembly: GCF_964204655.1. Lineage (NCBI taxonomy): Eukaryota > Metazoa > Chordata > Amphibia > Caudata > Salamandridae > Triturus > Triturus cristatus. The sequence goes on from NC_140590.1 coordinate 1,547,953,508, forward strand.
AATGGCGATACAGCACCCTCCCTCTTAAAGCACACACTGCTTCCTGGACAAGTCCCGAGACCTCATCGCAATGCCCAGCTTGTGCACATCCGAGGGAGTGTGATCTGCATGTAATATTTTTTTGTCCAGCATATAGAGGAGCAAGAAAGAATTGGCTTGTTCCAATCCTTAAAAACTTGGGTTTTAGGGGCTACCTTCCGGCCTATAGGATTTTAAAAAGTGATCTCTCGGCCCCAATCGTATTCGCAGTTTCTAAATTTTTAACTGCAATGTGGCACAGTCGTAGCCAGTGTATCAAGTTATTATCAATTGTATGATTGTTTTATATTCTGGTCAATTGTCTGCAAATGTTGTTGTATTATTCTGCTTTTAAAATGTTTTTATGTTGTATTCTTTTATGGTCCTAGTGACCGAAATAAAGATTAAGTAAGTAAGAAATAAGAAGGTGCAGAGTGTGGTGCCCACAGATCATGGTGCAAGCAGCGGCTCAGTGGCGGCATTGAACAGCGGCGTCAGTGAGACCAGGTTTGCGGTGTGAAATGCAGCAGTGCCCTCTGCAGTGCCTTCAGGTCACAGAGCCGGGAGCGGTGTCGGGGATGGCGTCTTGTTGCTGTTTCCTCTGTGACAACTGAAACACTCAGTTCCAGAAGCTGGTACCCAGGTCCTGAGACTTCTGGAACAGGGGGCAAGCTCTTCCTCAAGCCCTTGGAGATGCTCAAAAAGAAGTTGCAGAATGTTCAGTCCATCCCTTTCTCAGCCCAAACAGAAGCAGCTACTGCAGGCCAACACAACGAAGTGCACAGCTTCTCCAGCTCTTTTTCTTGGCAGGTCCCTTGATCCTAAAGAGTTCTAAAATCATACAGTCTGAGACCCAATATTTATACTTCATGTCCCTTTGACGTTCTGTGGTGTTGGATAAAACAAAGTTCTCCTGGCACCCATAATCCAGTTCTGTCGTGCCCAGGCCAGGTTCACTAATGGTGGTGGAGACAGCATTGTTGAGGGCAGACACAATTCATTCATGTGCATGTAGCAATCCGCCCACCACTGTAGATGCAGGACAGACCCATCAGCCCGGCTATAAGTCACCCAGGAAAGGCAGGACACACCTCAGCCCCCTTTGTCTCCCTGTCTAGTGTTAGTGAACAAACCAGCCCCTGTCAGTCTAAAACCTAGACAGCTAATAAACAGACAGGCAGAGGCACATGGATGGTTTGAAAAGGAAATATCCACTTTCTAAAAGTGGTATTTCCAAACACGCAATATCAAATTCATCTTTACTAAAAGAAGTGCTGCAGGCCCACTAGCAGCATTTGGTTTACATGCCCTGGGTACACATGGTGCACTGTGCTAGGGTCTTAGGAGTAAATCAAATAAGCCAATAATGGAAATATCAATCCATAATCACAATTTACAGTAGAAGCACTTGCACTTTAGTACTGATCAGCAGTATTAAAGTGTGCAGAAACACTAAATCAGCAAAAACGAGTTCCAGAGTACCACAAAAACCAGGAGGTCAGAAGTAAAAAGACAGATGAATCAAGCCAAAAGATGCCAGGTCTAACATATTGTATTTATTTTGGGTGGGAAATGTTATATTTTATTACTTATGTAAGTGTTATGTGATTGTTAATTGGAATGTTGTCTTTATTTGTTGTAATCATTTCACCTAATGGATTGAGATTGTTCTTTGAGCTTTTTGGTTGGTGAGATTTAGATTTTTTATATAAATAATTTCCATGACATTTTATTTCATCCATCTGATTTAGGATTGGAGTTTTATTTAATGTTTTGACTGAACTAACTAAAATATTATTACATTATTTATTTATATAAAAATGATAGTTAATGTTTGTTAAGATTATGTTATACTTTTTGGGGAGTTTTGTAAGTTAGTATGTATTTTATAATATGGTTTGGGCATTATTGCTAAGTAATCTACTCCTTTGTTGTTTATGACGTGTTTTACTTTAAATTGTAAAGAAAATGACAGAGTGCACACCTCTTGTTCACAGGTTTTTACATAATTGATTTCTTTGAATTGTTAATGCGTGCAGGCCCGAAATCGTGGACTGCCCGGCCACGTGGGAAACATGTAAAGATATGTGGGGCGGAACTCCACCCCACTTCGGACGCACAGCGTTCAAATGGGCACATCCAAAATGCTACCAATTCATCCAATCTTCTCATAAAGTTTTATTTGAAATTAATCCACTTTTGATGAATCGTAACTCCTTTTCATCCAGTCAAACGTCAGACACTATGTTTTACATTTAATCCTTAATGCTTGTAGACATGCCAATACAGGCCTTGATCTGCAGCATGGAATGATACATAGGTCCTCCTTAACAAGCGTGTTTCATTACCCAATGCATTTCGGGCCTGGTCTGGCCCTTCGTCAGGGGGTGTCTACAAATTAAAACAAATCGATTAACCACTGTTTTAAGCATCTCTAATTTATCACGTTTCTTACTTAAAAAAGGTAAAAAATACATAGTTCATGACAAAGATTCACCCCGTAATCAACATGATGTCCACAAAATTCCGTAAATACCCACTCTTGCTCTTACACCTTCCGTATTATCATGAAACCCCTTAAACAAATATCCCACTAATGGGTAAACCACCCCATCTAACCCAGGTATTACATCTACGTGAAACTGTTTAACACGAATCCATACCTTCAAGAATTCATTAACTGCTTTCGTTCGTGTTTCGAGACGTTGTAAACGCCTCACAATGTTGTACTATTTAAAACACCTGCGTCCTAACTCCACCCATTTTTGTGCATCCAATAGGCACCCTTGGTTTTTTCAAACTACTTCCATGTGTTTGCAATACTACAGAAACCATAATGCACTGTTATTAATGCGAGATTATTCAACTAGCAAACATAACCATGTAACTATTCTCCAATGGTATTGCCCTCTGTCCAAAATATTTGTTTATCCATGAAATTCTACCCTTAATCTAATCCCATGTCCAACGTGAATTAAACTGTGTGTAGTTGCTGTGCAAATTGATGACATTACACCAAATAGACAAAATATAAATCAGAAGTTCCTCGTGGCTTTAAAGCGTAGTCCATAAACATAACTTAAAGGAAAGATGTTTTAACGATCCAACATTCTTTTGTTTTGAGATCTTTCATCCATGGGTGCACCTCGTCGACGAGCAGTTCCGTGTTAAATACCAAAGAAAATGACAGAGTGCACACCTCTTGTTCACAGGTTTTTACATAATTGATTTCTTTGAATTGTTAATGCGTGCAGGCCCGAAATCGTGGACTGCCCGGCCACGTGGGAAACATGTAAAGATATGTGGGGCGGAACTCCACCCCACTTCGGACGCACAGCGTTCAAATGGGCACATCCAAAATGCCACCAATTCATCCAATCTTCTCATAAAGTTTTATTTGAAATTAATCCACTTTTGATGAATTGTAACTCCTTTTCATCCAGTCAAACGTCAGACACTATGGTGCCAATTCCGATCCGGTAAAAACCGGGTACGAACCGTCGGACGGAGCCTTTTCTCCGTCCGACTCGTACCCGGTGCGAAATCCATCCGAAAATGCAAGTACGATTCATACGGAAACACCATTTCCGTACGATTCGAACAAAACACCGACCGAACAGAAACTAAACACAATTCCGATCCTGAAAGGAGCCGACGTGACGTCGGTACGCATCCAGCCTACGTTTCACGAACCAGGAAGTACGATTCGAACCGACGTCATCCCGCACGGAAAATATTTACCGGCTGCCAAAAACTGCCGGGAAATCAGGACGACACACGCAAGGAGCAGCTGGACGCGACGAACAGACATGGACCCGAACCTACGTGCCATCCCTGCCCTCCTAGCAGTCCACCTGGCGTACAGGAACCGACGCAGACGCCGCAGAAGGTCAGCACAACAACCAGGGGCAAAGGGGGGGGCAGGGGCAGGACACACAACACCAACACATGGTACCAAATCACACATGGCCTGGACATACCTGACCATCAGGGCCTGGTCACTTCCAGGGGGTGGGGGCAAGGCCAGCAACGCAAGCGTCCGCCACAACGGAAGTGGATGGTCACGCGAACCGGTACGTACCCTACCCAGGCCGCAAGAGCGTGGGTACGGAACGTACCACGCGTCCCCCTACGTCACTCCAACAATAGCGGTACGGCCCGTACCCACGTCAGAAAGGCCTTGGTACAGCTCGTACCAGCATTGCTGGGGTCATGTAGGGGTACGCGTGGTACGACCCGTAGCCACGCCCCCAAGGCCTGTGTACGGTGCGGACCCCACGGCCCGCAACAATGGTGGGACGCACCGTACCCACACACCAAAGGCATGGGTACGGCCCGTACCCAGGCACGCAGAGCGTGGGCAGGGGTATGTACGGACCGTACCCCCACCCGTGGAAGTACGGCCCGTACCCCCACCCGTGCATGTACGCCCCGAACCCCCACTCGTGTATGTACGCCCCGAACCCCCACCCGTGTATGTACGCCCCGAACCGCCACCCGTGTATGTACGCACCCAAGCGCCACCCGTGTATGTACGCCCCGAACCCCCACCCCACCCTGGTATGTACGCCCCGAACCCCCACCCGTGTATGTACGCACCCAAGCGCCACCCGTGCATGTACGCCCCGAACCCCCACCCCACCCTGGTATGTACGCCCCGAACCCCCAGCCGTGTATGTACGCACCAAACCCCCACCCGTGTATGTACGCACCAAACCACCACACCAGCCGTGTATGTACGCACCAAACCCCCACCCCAGCCGTGTATGTACGCACCGAACCACCACCCGTGTATGTACGCACCGAACCACCACCCGTGTATGTACGCCCCCGAACCCCCACCCCAGCAGAGTATGTACGCCCCGAACCCCCACCCGTGTATGTACGGACCGAACCCCCACCCCAGCCGTGTATGTACGCACCAAACCACCACCCGTGTATGTACGCCCCCTAACCCCCCCCAGCCGTGTATGTACGCACCGAACCACCAGCCGTGTATGTACGCACCAAACCCCCACCCGTGTATGTACGCACCTAACACACACCCCAGCAGAGTATGTACGCCCCGAACCCCCACCCGTGTATGTACGGACCGAACCCCCACCCCAGCAGAGTATGTACGCCCCGAACCCCCACCCGTGTATGTACGGACCGAACCCCCACCCCAGCCGTGTATGTACGCACCAAACCACCACCCGTGTATGTACGCACCAAACGCCCACCCGTGTATGTACGCACCAAACCACCACACCAGCCGTGTATGTACGCACCAAACCCCCACCCCAGCCGTGTATGTACGCACCGAACCACCACCCGTGTATGTACGCACCAAACACCCACCCGTGTATGTACGCACCTAACACCCACCCCAGCAGAGTATGTACGCCCCGAACCCCCACCCGTGTATGTACGGACCGAACCCCCACCCCAGCAGAGTATGTACGCCCCGAACCCCCACCCGTGTATGTACGGACCGAACCCCCACCCCAGCAGAGTATGTACGCCCCGAACCCCCACCCGTGTATGTACGGACCGAACCCCCACCCCAGCCGTGTATGTACGCACCAAACCACCACCCGTGTATGTACGCCCCCGAACCCCCCCCCAGCCGTGTATGTACGCACCGAACCACCAGCCGTGTATGTACGCACCAAACCCCCACCCCAGCCGTGTATGTACGCACCGAACCACCAGCCGTGTATGTACGCACCAAACCCCCACCCCAGCCGTGTATGTACGCACCGAACCACCACCCGTGTATGTACGCACCGAACCACCACCCGTGTATGTACGCCCCCGAACCCCCCCCAGCCGTGTATGTACGCACCAAACCCCCACCCGTGTATGTACGCACCTAACACCCACCCCAGCCGTGTATGTACGCACCGAACCACCACCCGTGTATGTACGGACCGAACCCCCACCCCAGCAGAGTATGTACGCCCCGAACCCCCACCCGTGTATGTACGGACCGAACCCCCACCCCAGCCGTGTATGTACGCACCAAACCACCACCCGTGTATGTACGCACCAAACCACCACCCCAGCCGTGTATGTACGCACCAAACCACCACCCGTGTATGTACGCACCAAACGCCCACCCGTGTATGTACGCACCAAACCACCACACCAGCCGTGTATGTACGCACCAAACCCCCACCCCAGCCGTGTATGTACGCACCAAACCACCACCCGTGTATGTACGCACCAAACCACCACCCCAGCCGTGTATGTACGCACCAAACCACCACCCGTGTATGTACGCACCAAACGCCCACCCGTGTATGTACGCACCAAACCACCACACCAGCCGTGTATGTACGCACCAAACCCCCACCCCAGCCGTGTATGTACGCACCGAACCACCACCCGTGTATGTACGCACCGAACCCCCCCCCAGCCGTGTATGTACGCACCGAACCACCACCCGTGTATGTACGGACCGAACCCCCACCCCAGCAGAGTATGTACGCCCCGAACCCCCACCCGTGTATGTACGGACCGAACCCCCACCCCAGCCGTGTATGTACGCACCAAACCCCCACCCGTGTATGTACGCACCAAACCACCACCCCAGCCGTGTATGTACGCACCAAACCCCCACCCCAGCCGTGTATGTACGCACCGAACCACCACCCGTGTATGTACGCACCGAACCCCCACCCCAGCAGAGTATGTACGCCCCGAACCCCCACCCGTGTATGTACGGACCGAACCCCCACCCGTGTATGTACGCACCAAACCACCACACCAGCCGTGTATGTACGCACCAAACCCCCACCCCAGCCGTGTATGTACGCACCGAACCACCACCCGTGTATGTACGCACCGAACCCCCACCCCAGCAGAGTATGTACGCCCCGAACCCCCACCCGTGTATGTACGGACCGAACCCCCACCCGTGTATGTACGCACCAAACCCCCACCCGTGCATGTACGCACCGAACCTGCTATAAGAATGGGGTGTGCAAAACACCCCCAGCAGTGCCCAGACACAGGAGGGGTGGGTGCAGGGTCCTCCCAGCAGTGCCCAGACACAGGAGGGGTGGGTGCAGGGTCCTCCCAGCAGTGCCCAGACACAGGAGGGGTGTGTGCCTATCACTCCCAGCAGTGCCCAGACACAGGAGGGGTGTGTACCTATCACTCCCAGCAGTGCCCAGACATCGGACAATATACCCCATCAACAAGTTCAGTGACCTACAAGGGTGATACCCCAGATGCAGGCGGAGCCATCGCTGAGCCAGCATGGCTATATTGAAAGGCAACCCTCACACATCCAGGAAATGTAGACACAGCACAGCACAGCATTTGGGAGACACCCTGCAGGAAAAATGGCCTGGGCCACAGAGGACGGAACACACCTTGGGACAATGTCACCATACAGTGAGAGCAAACATGACCAAATACCATTTGCAGAGACCTTTGTGATGGCACGCAGATGGCAGGGTACACCCCATGAGCAGCACACTCCAACATTTCACAGACCCCTAACACATTATCACCACCCCAACGCAGGGAGCACCAGCACCAACAGCAAGTCCAGGAAAGCATCAGTGTGCAAAACAAAAAGAAAAGGCTTTATTCAGCAGGAAAATATATCAGAGAAAATGTCCACTATGTACAAGGGCCATGGGCCAGCCCAGCAGCAATGTCCGGGGGGGGGGTACACATCGGGACGTGTGTCCCCTAGCTTGCCTGCACAGTTCACAAGTCCATTTCATCCACAGAAGAGGGGGCATCAGGGGGGAGGGTGGAAACAGGCACCGCAGGGACAGGAGGGGAAAGGGTAGGTGTTGTGGGTGCAGGGAGGGATGAATCTGCCACAGGGGGGGTGCCAGCGCCAAAGGTGGAGGACAGAATGGCGCTGCACACGTCGGCAAGTTCCCCCAGCGACTCCCCCGTACCCAATCCAACCACAGGCCCCAAGGAGGGGGGGGGGGCAAAGGGATGGGTCGCAGCGCCACTGGGGGAGGGTGTGGACAGGGTGGGGGACTCAACTCCCCTGGCCGGGTCCCGCCTCCACCGCTTGCGGGGTGGTGTCATCCTGGGGCTGGGGGGCACACTCGCAGTGGATGATGCTGTCACTGACTGTTGGCCAGGAGAGCTAAGGGGAGTGGATTTGGAGGGAGTGGGTTGTGTGGAATGCGGACTCCCACTGTGGCTGCGTGTTCTACGTTTCCCCCCCGACCCAGTGGGTGTGCCTTCCTCACCCTGTGTGTGCGTGACAGGAGGTGTGCGCTTCGACTTCCCTGGTGGTGTGGTGCCTGTGTCTGTTGGGGTGCGTGCACGCTGACGTCTGGATGTGCGTGGGACAGGCACGGGAGTGGGAATTGTGGATGGGGCAGGGGTAGGGGGTGTTACGCAGCGCTGCAGGAGATCCAGTGCTGCAGTCAGTGTGGAGTCTATGGACCTCAGCAACTGCCGTTGGTCAGACTGCGCAGCCGACATGCCCTCCATGTATGCCTCCATCTGGGTCAGCACCTGGGTGTGGGCATGGAGGACATTTAGCATCGCAGTCTGACCAACCTGCAACTGCCTCAGGATGTCCACAGACTCCGCACTCACCGCAGCAGTGGTGACAGGGGCAGGGGGTGCGGTGCCTGGCAGGAAGGAGACATGTGGGGACCGAGCACGGAGGGAAGGGCCACGAGCATGTGGGAGGCCGGTGATGGAACCTGAGGTGGCGGGGGGATGTGGAGGGCTGCCATCAGCTGGGGGGGCAGACTCCGCCACCTCTGGGAGCTCAGCCTCGGACCCGTCTGCGTCATAGTCTGTGTTGGCAGTCAACAGGTCCTCCGCCTCACTCCCTTCGGCCTCCGTGCCACTCCATGTGCCAGACAGGACAGCACTGCTGGTACTGGTGCTCAATCTCTCCTCCCGGTCCGTGCTAGTGTCTCCTTCCGTGTCCCCCGGCGATGCTGTGGGCAAGGTGAAGAGACAGGAGAAAATCAGACACCTGTACACTTATGTCACATGAGTCAAATATACATAGGTCACATTGCATAGCCTGAAAAGCAACAGGAGTAACACCTACAAAACAATGTACACATGTAGGCCATGGAACACACAGTTTTTCTACCCACCATGCCACTGAGACACAATGGAGATCATGACACAACAGCAAATCACTGCACCTGAAATTTTAGAGAGGAGTCAGCCTCTGGGGACAAATGTGCACAGCACCTGCACCACACTGCGTCGTCAAAAAGGGATGAGCATGAATCATATCCATTTACTCTTGCCGCATGCTGCAAAGGCAATACATGAAACCAGGCCACACATGACAGGGTCACTGCACCTTGAGCGTATGTCCAGTCAAACATCACACACAGGCTAAACCCAGCAAGGAGGATGAAGCTTCTGACATGTAGGCCTTGTACGCACAAACCACCCACACCTGAGACAATCTCATTGAGACGGAGAAAGTATGTACACCTCTTACTCTGGGATGGAAACACATGGCCTCCACTAATTCATGACTGTAAACACACAGCCCCTGGTGGCCATGTCCACACATCATTGACAGGCAAACATCATCAGATTGTCTCAACAACACACACAGGTAATGCCCACTGTGAGTATGCACAAGCAAAATGGGTCCCCCTGTACAGTGGACACATGTAGCAACCTGTAGGTCCTAACAGTTGAGCCCAGGGTACAATGCCACCCTACGCAACCCATGGCAAAGACACAGTGAATGGCCATATTGTTGGATGACGCACATGATACCTAGGAAGAGGTGCCCCAGGGCACAGTAGTGCCCACACTCCTCCATGGTCCAGGATGGACATGACTGCAAATTAAGCAACCGTCCCTGCACTTAGCAGGCCTCCCACTCAGGCACATCATGTCAGAGGGCACACAATTGGACATGCATGCTGGAAGGCTGTACATTTTGGAGACACACCCCTATGTCGTGATTCACAATCAGTGCCAAGTGACATGGACACCACAATGACTGAAATTGGCCATGGCACACGCAAGGTCCCCATACCTGTGGCACATCACCCCCACACATGATGCTGATAGCATAGGGCACCTGCATGAACTGCCTGCATAAATAACCTTGTGCAAGAGTGGCGACAGACCAGGGAACACATTGCAAGGAGGGGAAGGGAGGGAGTGAGAACAGCACTGTGCTACTTTGTGGAGAAGTTGACGCACTGCACAATCAAACCCTGGCAGTGTATCCATGCAACTGCACACTTACATTGGCTGGGGACACACAACTGACACACATGTACCTACCCCCTTCCTGCTGCTGCCTCTCCTGTAGGCGCCTGTCCATATCGGGGAAGACCACCGCCAGCACACGCTTCTGGATGTGGGTCAGACGACGGCGGCCACGGTTCTTACGGCTCTCAGGTGAGTCCCCCAGCAGGAGCCGTGCAATCCTCCTCGTCCAGCACCGGATGTCCTGCCAGCGTTTCCTCACCTGAGACAGGCTCCGCCTCCGACCCTCTGTACCCCTCACGGCACTGACGGCTTCCCTCCAGATCTCCCCCTTGGCAATGGCGCCTACCTGTGAGGATGCAAAAGAGAGAATACATTAATCCACATGAGCAAAGACACAGAGACACACATATAGAACAATCCTCATTATGAACAGGCCATGGTATGCATGCAACTAATTGCACCTTTGTCATAGGGACATTATCCACTGTGGAAGGCCAAATGCACTACGTGCCAGTGGAAGCACACGGGTGGCATGAGGGGTACCACACACTCACTGACCAGGGATCACACTGTGCCTCACAGGCTACACCAGGATTATGTACAGCACCTCACAGCAGTCACCTGCCCCAGCACACTGATGCTACCTCAGCAGAGTACACAGACACACACAGGTACAGGACAATCACATGGCATTGCCAACTGCGGGTACACACCTCACTCTGCCCATGTGCCAGTAGACGTGGGTGTCACAGGTGTGGGGCTGGCTCAGCACGGCATGCACACAGCACTGCTCCCTGCTCACATCCGATGGCCAGGCCATATCCATCCCTCATGCTGCTTGTGTGCAACACTCCCCATATGCACTCACCCACATGACAGGGGACTAACACACACACCAATGTGCAGGGGACGAACACGGCCTTTGGACACTCACAGCACAGGTACACTGAACAAACACACATCCATGGGTACTGACACCTGTCACACTGGGGGGAACACAGGATCACATCAGGACTGTGGAAACAACATCCCCAGGAGGAGTATGCAGGCAGAATGTGGCATGCACCTTGCATTCATTGTCACAGTAGGCACTATGCAAGTGAGGAGTGCACACAGGAAACACAGCATGCTCTGCATGGGTGACATGAGGCCTTCCACACCCTGGGACCCACTCCAAACAACAGTGCATGTCTGTCACACATGGACACAATGCCAGAAGTCACTGTCACACAAAAGGGGCACAGTCTAAGCTAGTGGAGTCTGCACTCACCTGAACCCCTGGTCGACCATACAGGCTCTGGAACTGTGGGAGGATCACATCTATCAGGGCAAGGTTCTCCTCCTGGGTGAATGGCTGTGACCTCTCCACAGTCCTGGACATGGTGCCAGAGGAATCACTATCAGCAGCAGTGGTCAGGGATGAATGGATGTGCAGGCAAGTGCTCTCTCATGGGACCTGGCTGCCTTATATATGCCTGGCTGGCCTGTTCATGTATAGGAGTACAGATTGATTGGTCAGTCACATTAGCATCCTACGTTTCATCCAATCCCTTCAAACCTACCCCAGTGTGTGGCTTTGCATGGTTTCAGTTTTGATAATGATGTCAAGTCAACATCCACATTGCAACAATGTAGATTCTTTCAAACTGACTTCTGCTGTGCACCTGGTGCTCAAATTCAAAAATTTAACTCAGTCTCCATGGCAACCATCAGGCATTTAGGCCCTTATACTTGTCCCTCATGTGTCCCCTATGTGTTTTCATACATTTACACACAGGTACGGTGCGTTCCACGCCCTAGGGCACCCCACAAGCAGTGATACCGACCGTACATGCGCTTGTACGGTCCGGATCACAATATGGGCGCTGGCGTATGCGTACGCCACAGTAGTACGGACTGTACACGCGCTTGTACGGTCCGGATCACAATATGGGCGCTGGCGTATGCGTACGCCACAGTAGTACGGACCGTACAAGCGCGTGTACAGTCCGTACTACTGTGGCGTACGCATACGCCAGCGCCCATATTGTGATCCGGACCGTACAAGCGCGTGTACAGTCCGTACTACTGTGGCGTACGCATACGCCAGCGCCCATATTGTGATCCGGACCGTACAAGCGCGTGTACAGTCCGTACTACTGTGGCGTACGCATACGCCAGCGCCCATATTGTGATCCGGACCGTACAAGCGCGTGTACAGTCCGTACTACTGTGGCGTACGCATACGCCAGCGCCCATATTGTGATCCGGACCGTACAAGCGCGTGTACAGTCCGTACTACTGTGGCGTACGCATACGCCAGCGCACATATTGTGATCCGGACCGTACAAGCGCGTGTACAGTCCGTACTACTGTGGCGTACGCATACGCCAGCGCCCATATTGTGATCCGGACCGTACAAGCGCGTGTACAGTCCGTACTACTGTGGCGTACGCATACGCCAGCGCCCATATTGTGATCCGGACCGTACAAGCGCGTGTACAGTCCGTACTACTGTGGCGTACGCATACGCCAGCGCCCATATTGTGATCCGGACCGTACAAGCGCGTGTACAGTCCGTACTACTGTGGCGTACGCATACGCCAGCGCCCATATTGTGATCCGGACCGTACAAGCGCGTGTACAGTCCGTACTACTGTGGCGTACGCATACGCCAGCGCCCATATTGTGATCCGGACCGTACAAGCGCGTGTACAGTCCGTACTACTGTGGCGTACGCATACGCCAGCGCACATATTGTGATCCGGACCGTACAAGCGCGTGTACAGTCCGTACTACTGTGGCGTACGCATACGCCAGCGGCAATATTGGCCCAGGGACCCTATACACGCGCTCCGAGCGTATGTACGGTGCGTATAACAACTGTCAGTGGTGACAGGCGGCACACAGACAGGAATGGAGCGGACAGGTATTGCCAAGGGTGGACACCAATGCATTGTCTGTGCAATACCACCTGTGTGTGACACAGGTGTGTCAGGATGTGATGTGGCACTTTACCCCTGAGGTGTGGGCAAAGCACATGTACGATGAGCTGTGTACACATGTCGTGTGTGATGGTGCGCATTGTACCACACATCCCCTGCACTCCTTTGACATGTGTGCATGTCGTACACACTAGTGGAGCCATGAGTCACTTGCATGTCCCAGTCACGGACACCCGCACCTGTCCCCTGATGCCAGGTACACGGAATATTACATATGACACGTGTATGGCTGCGTTGCATGCTGCAACCATGTCATGTGTGTGGCATGTCTTTCCATGATTTTGCTGTAGGTGTGTGATTCAATGTGTCAGCAGTTGCTGCTGCCAACATGTGTCTGTGTGTCGATGGGCATGGCACACTGTTCCGCACACCAGCCCACATATGTGATTTGCCATGAGGTGTGTATGTATCCAACTACACGGAGTATCAACACAAGTACATATCCACATGCTCCCTATGTATGTTCTGTCTCGACATGTACTCCTCAAAGGCAATGTGTGTGGCCTGTCCTATTCCTATGACATGTGACCAGTGCATATCGCATCCAACTACCTGTCTGTACCATACGCATACTACCTCTGCACATGTGTGGATGTCTGTGAATCCTGTGATGCGTGTGCATGTTCACTTACACTGGCCCACAGCTAGTCTCATGCCATGTCATCGTGATCTTGCCCCCCTCCGTTAGTGGCTGTCCCTTGGTAGGAGTGTAACCTGACTGGCGTTCGTGTCCAGGAACTGTGGCACAGACCTGACTCACAACGTGGCATATGTGTATTGGCTGTGTAACATGTGCTCAGTGCATTGACGATGTTGTTGTACAGTGCTCACTCTTAGGTGTTCCTTCCATTTCACTGCAGGGCTCCGCCTCTCCCTCGACGTATGCCAGACATTGCTGCCCTGCATGAACGGGACTGTATACGCCGCTACAGATTCAGCCAACGGTTGATTGATGAGTTGACTGGCCGGCTGGAAGCACAACTCCTCCCGCGCCACAGGTATCCAAGTGCACTGACACCCAAGTTGAAGGTGATGGCAGCCCTACATTTCCTTGCCACGGGTACGTTCCAACATACCATTGCTGATGTCGGGGGCATGTCCCAGACGATGTTCAGCCGTGTTCTGCATGATTTCTTAGAGGCCATGTTGGTTCACCTGGATGAGTACATTAAATTCCCAAATCGTGAGCAGTTGACAGATGTCAAGCGTGAGTTCTATGCCCTGGGAGGGATGCCCCATGTCATTGGGTCCATAGATGGGACACATGTTGCGTTGGTACCACCACAGGCACAGGAGGTGGTGTATAGGAATCGCAAACATTATCACTCCATTAATGCCCTTGTGGTGTGTCTGTCCAACATGGTGATTTCACATGTCTGTGTTCGCTTTCCAGGATCAGCACACGATGCCTTCATCATGAGGCGTAGCAGGGTGCCAGAAATGATGCTGCAGCTGCGGAACGAGCGAGCATGTATTGTTGGTGGGTAGACTCTGGCAGTTCAGTGTTTGGCGTCATCTTCCAATCTCACTGCCTGTGCTGACACACTTCTGTCCATGATGTTTCCTTGTAGGGGACGCTGGCTATCCCAACATGCCATGGCTGATGACGCCTGTCCGCAACCCCAGCACGGCTGCCGAGCACCTCTACAACAACGCACATGGGCGGACCAGGAGAGTCATTGAGAGGACGTTTGGACTTCTGAAGAGCCGATTCCGGTGCCTCCACAAGACCGGCGGAGCACTCCCATATGCCCCGGTGAAGGTGTGCAAGATCATCATCGTCTGCTGCATGCTGCACAACATGGCAGTGGAGGAAGCTGTTCCACTCATACTGGATCAAGATGACCAGGACCATCCACCCGTGGAGGATGAAGGGCTTGGTGACGGGGCAAGTGATGTGGAGGAGGAGGAGGCTGTGGAGGACATGCGGAGTCGGCTCATACGCAACTTCTTTGCTTAGTGGTGAGTTCCAGTGTCTGAGTGTGCACGCATTGGGCCGTGTGTGGCATGTGTTGCAATGTGTGTGTCCATCTGCATGTCTGCCAAGTGAGTCAGTGGTGTGTATTGAAGTGTCACTCAAGTGATGGCGCAATGGAAGGATGTTGTCTGAGGGTCATCATTGTCACCTGTCATGTTAACAACATGATACGTGTTAAGTACATGCTTGCGGATGTGCTCCTTTGTGCTGAATCCTTGTGTGTCTCTCTTCCACAGGTCCATGTGCATGCTGTCTGCTGGTGGCATTGTTGTGCTCCTGCTACTCCTCATGAACACAGCGACATGTGCTGATTCAGCGTCACATGCACGGGCAAGTGTTGAAATCTCCTCAGGGTAAGGGATGCCTCACGTCGTTTTGGGTGTGTGAATTGTTTGTAGTCTGTGTGCACTTCTCCGGTTCATGTGTGTTCCATTTGCATACATGGTGATCCTACATGGGGAACATGACATGGGGCAGGCTTCACCTGGAGCCATGCTCAGACTTGGTGACTGTCATGTGGCAGGGGATTGGGGATTGTGATGAGGCCATCATTGTGTGTAACACTGGCCTCGGAAACATACAGGTTGCACCGGGTTGACATGGTGTGTGATTGCCCCATCAGGGCCTCAATGGTGTATAGCGGCCTCTCCGTGGCAGCAGGGGGTGTTTAGCTGTTATCCGTCACTTGTGTGCCAGGTCAATGGGATGCCAGCATCTGTGTTGCAATGGGGGGTGCCAGTGTTGCTCCCACATGTACATCCACATGACCTGTGTATGTGTTGACAGAGTATCATTGTCATTCCAACACACATGACTAATAAATTTGTCCCTCTGTCTCCAAGGTGCCTCTTCCCTGTCAATGGTGCCCTGTTGCCACTGTGCGTGCCGCAGGTCTGGCATAGTTTTCATAGGTGGTGCATATGTGTCTATGTGTAGAGTGACAAGATGCTAGGGGTTTGTCAGGGAGTGGGAACTGTATTATGCACAAGATGCACAGTTCCATCCACCTCAAGGCAAGAGAGACCATCCCCCAGGGAAACTACAACATCTGTGTAGAATCCTACCCTGCAGTCTACGGACATGTGCCTCACGACTCCCATGGTACTTGTCCATATCCGGAGTGCATCTGCACAGCTCTGCTACTGCGTCGGGCAACCAGGCCACATCAACGTCCTAACGGGATGGGGGGAATGTTTCACAGCCAGCTGCAGGATGACCTTCTAGATCCACGCCCACACTCATGATGCAGCCCACAACCCCAACACAACCATGTGGCACAGTGATCCTAAACTGCATTCTGGCATCTCCATGCATCCAACCTTGGCCTAGCCACCATTCTCAACATCCGCCTGACGCAAGCATGCTGCACATTGTAGGGACACATGTCTAGACATACCTGGGAGCGGCAAGCCAGGTCACTCCACATGATCCCTGACCTCTGCGCATGACTGTTGCTCCCCTGAATGTGTCTGTAGCCACAGTTGTGCGGGAACCACTCAGCTGGTTGGGCCCAGCACAGGTGAGTTTGGTACTCCATGTCTGTATCAGATGAGACATTGGGACCCATGTGTGTCCTGGGCAAGACTGCGACCCCACGGTTTGGATGGTTGGAGTTAATTCTGAGATCAGGCATGCTTTGACTGTACGACACACACATGTATTGTAATAATGTAGAATCACGGCATCATCTTGTAAGTGTGATTAATTTATTTGTGGTGGGGTACGGGTTTGTGGGGATGACAAGAGGTGCACAGCGGGAGTGTAGAATCCAAAGTTCACTGGGGGAGTTGGTATCCTTGTCGTAGCAAAATGTCAGAGTCCATGCCACAGTCTTCGTCAACATAGGTCAGACAGTGACCAGCAAGTCCATGTGGCAGAGAATGTCATGTGCTGCTATTGGGCCAGAGGGCCAGGTGCCAGGCCAGGTGACCTGGGAGATGGTGATGTTCTGCTGACTCTCACAGTCTTTTTCGTGGACGACCCACCTTCCTGCGGGGACCCTCGGAAGCAGTCCGTGACGATGTCTGTGACGCTCCGTCGGATGAATCCTCCTCCTCCTGATCCCTCCCTGTGTCTGGTAATGGCCTTCGCCTGGTGCCACAGGGAGGGTTGCCCATGTTGTCGGCAATCCGACGGAGTACACCGGTCATTTGGGTTTGCACCGCCACGAGCTCAGCCTGTCTATCCTCCATCCTTCCTTGGTGTTGCAGTTGACAGGCATGTTGCTGGGACTGCAGGGTCTTCATCTCCTGGAGGGTCCCCTTGATGTCATTGAGGGTGGACGCAATCTGGTCCATGCCCCTGGTGTCACGCCGGTATGTATCCAGGATGTTGCTGACCTGGGACACTACCGGGTCCTGAGCTGCCTGGTCAGGTTCGCGCCTCCGCCGTCCTCCACTCCCGCCACCCCTGCCCACGTGCACCTGGCCTGCCGTTGTGGGTGCATCGGGTCTCCGGGACCCCTGAGGGATGGCATCTGCGTTGCCGCCTGCCTCCTCCTGGGTGCCCGGAGGACCGTGTCCCTCCTGGGCAGACTGGCTGGGTGGTCGTGTGCGGGCAGGGCTCCTGGACGTCTCCTGGGATGTGGCAGGAATGGGGGTGGTGGTTGGCACAGTTGTACCTGACGCAGGTGCTGCAGGTGGTTGGACACCAGAGGGGCCAGGTTGGTCTGGGTCATCCACGGAGTGGTGAGAGTCATCGCTGGCGGTGGGGTCATCATCCCGCGGAGCCTGGTCCTGTGTGACTTCCCCCCCAGTGTTGGGGGGTGTTCGTCGACGTTGACCTGTGTGTGAGAGAGACAATGTTGACAGTGTCACATGTGGCATCCATGTTGCATGCATTTCTGATTTGGCACTCTTCCTCTGGGTAGTTGGATCTGTCCTGCATTCCTCTCACAGTGCACTTGTGCATGGCTATGTCCCTTGGCCACAGCTGTCAGGGCTTTACGCATGTGTGAGACACAATCTTAGTTGATGCATCTATTTGGGTACACAGTCAGCAGTGTGGTGTGCGGGCGTAGCGAGCCATGCAGAGGCGCCTTACGTGTTGCACTGTACGTGGCCAAATGGTGTTTTGGCAAGGCAATTTGATGTTGCAGGTAGGGGACTGAAGCATTTGTGACAGGGTTCTTACCGACACGGTGGGTGGGTATACTGGGTGTGTGGTTAGGTCTGTGCCTGCAGCACGGATGGACTCGTGCACAGATTGACACATGGACCGGTCTTCATCTACGGAAGGGGGGGTTGAGGCACTGCCAGACCTGGTCTGCATGCACACAGTCCACCGGCTGACGAGTGGACATGGCCACACCACCCAAGGGTGATTTAGTCTCCCTGTGTCTCCCTTCCTCCCTCCCTCTGTCACCCTCCTCCCTCCCTCTGTCGGTCTCCCTCTGTCACCCTACTCCCTCCCTCTGTCTGTCTCCCTGTGTCCCCCCTCTGTCTCCTTCCCTCTCATTCCCCCTCTCCCTCCCTCTCTTTGTCACTCTCTGTCACCTCAGGCCAGCTTCCTGGGCACACACAGTTAGCCGGTCTTTGAATGGCCATTGGCTTGTTCATGTGAGTTAGTCCCTGTTCTCCGGGCACCCATTGGGCAGTGTGTCTGAGTGTAGGCTGCTGCTGTGGCGGTGTGTGCTGAGACTCTATCAGAGCGATGCATCTTCATTGTCTGCTGTTATGTGCAAATTGTGCCTTCAGACCCATGGCATCCTGCATGGCAGCCATCATTTGCAGGCAAGACAGTACTGTGTGGGTACACACAGTTTGTATGGCTGTGCCCTGGGCCATATGGGCTGAGGGCATTGTTGTGTGCTTGTGAGTTGCTCAATGTTAGTTTTGCTGCCCCCACTCCCAGCATCGACCACATCCTGTGTTGTGTTGGTGTATTGTGTGGCCTGTGACTTGGCATGGCCCTGATTGATGCATGGGGCATGGAGGTGCCAGTGGCATGTGTGTGTTTGTGGAGTGTTGTTGTGTCCGGTGGTGGCTTGGGGGGGGTGGCATGCATGATTGATTGTGTATGGCATCCCCCCCATGTGAGGTGAGTTGTTTGTGTACTCACCAGGGTCTGGGAGTCCTGGCAGTCCGTGTAGTCCCTCCACCGCCAGCGTGGACATCACCTTCTCCTCCCAGGGATGGTATTGTACCGGTCTGGGGGGCGGGCCTCCTCCAGTGATGTTCCCCTGGTTGTGATTGTCAGTCATCTTCCTCTTGACCGTCCTCCGCAGATCGTACCACCTGGATTGGCACTCGTGCCTGGTCCTTCTGGTTGTCCCAACAGCATTCACAGAATCGACGATCCTCTGCCACATGGCGGTTTTTTCGGATATGCTGGTCTGTCTGACCAATGTCCCAAAGAGCTGTGGCTCGACTCTGAGGATTTCGTCGACAAGGATCTCCAGCTCCTCCTTTGTGAACTTTGGATTCTTGGTGGTGGACATGGCGTGGGGTGTGGTTGTGGGGGTGTGGGTGTGGATGGCTGTGGGTGTGTGGGTGTGGTAGTGGAGGTGTGTGTGTGAATGTGATGAGGGGGTGTTTGTGTAGGTGGTTGTGTGAAGGTATGCAAGTGTGAGGTTCAAGTATGGTGGTGTGGGTCGTCTGTGGGCTCTGGCAGCAGTGGGTCTGTTGCAAAGGCTCATGGTTTGTGTGTGTGGTCCATTTTTATTGGTCCATTTGTGGGTGTGGCTGTGTTTGAAATTTGTGTGGGTGTGTTATGAGGAGTGATTGAGTTTTGGGCCTCTGTTTGGCAGTTTGGCAGTTGCAGGTGAGTGTATGTGATGTTTGTGGGGTTGTTGGGCCTGTTTGGTGGTGTGGGGAAACTCTACTTGACTCTCCTTGTGTAAATATGGTTTGTCCGGGTTCAGTACGTGTTTTTTTGGCGTCAGTACGGTCCGTACATGCACTGGTGGGGGTGCGGTCCGTACATTCCCTGGTGGGGTGGTGGTTAGGTGCGTACATACACGGCTGGGGTGGGGGTTTGGTGCGTACATACACGGCTGGTGGTTCGGTGCGTACATACACGGCTGGGGGGGGTTCGGGGGCGTACATACACGGCTGGTGGTTCGGTGCGTACATACACGGCTGGGGGGGGGTTCGGGGGCGTACATACACGGGTGGGTGTTTGGTGCGTACATACACGGCTGGTGGTTCGGTGCGTACATACACGGCTGGGGGGGGGTTCGGGGGCGTACATACACGGGTGGGTGTTTGGTGCGTACATACACGGCTGGTGGTTCGGTGCGTACATACACGGCTGGGGTGGGGGTTTGGTGCGTACATACACGGCTGGTGGTTCGGTGCGTACATACACGGCTGGGGGGGGTTCGGGGGCGTACATACACGGCTGGTGGTTCGGTGCGTACATACACGGCTGGGGGGGGGTTCGGGGGCGTACATACACGGGTGGGTGTTTGGTGCGTACATACACGGCTGGTGGTTCGGTGCGTACATACACGGCTGGGGGGGGGTTCGGGGGCGTACATACACGGCTGGTGGTTCGGTGCGTACATACACGGCTGGGGGGGGTTCGGGGGCGTACATACACGGGTGGGTGTTTGGTGCGTACATACACGGCTGGTGGTTCGGTGCGTACATACACGGCTGGGGTGGGGGTTTGGTGCGTACATACACGGCTGGTGGTTCGGTGCGTACATACACGGCTGGGGGGGGTTCGGGGGCGTACATACACGGCTGGTGGTTCGGTGCGTACATACACGGCTGGTGGTTCGGTCCGTACATACACGGCTGGGGGGGGTTCGGGGGCGTACATACACGGCTGGTGGTTCGGTGCGTACATACAGGGCTGGGGGGGGGGTTTGGTGCGTACATACACGGCTGGTGGTTCGGTGCGTACATACACGGGTGGGGGTTCGGGGCGTACATACGCGGGCGGGGGGTGGTGGGGTGTTCGGCGCGTATGCGGGCACATGTCTCCATGGTTGCTATGGGAGTTCGGTTCGGACGGTGTTTTTTGCGTACGGTTGTGAAATGGGGAGGACGGGAGGGATCGTACTTGCGCAGTCGGACTTTATTTTTCCGCACGGTGGGTTTCTCGCCCGGGGACGTGTCGGTGACTTTTCCCGACCCGAGGACGTGTGGGGAAATCTTCCCAATGCGATTCGTATGGACTTTTTTCCGTTCGAATCGTACTTGGCAGTTTGTACGCTACTTTGACGATTCGGACGGAAAAAAATCCGGATACGAGTCGGACGGGGAATTTTTTTACCGGATCGGAATTGGCACCTATGTTTTACATTTAATCCTTAATGCTTGTAGACATGCCAATACAGACCTTGATCTGCAGCATGGAATGATACATAGGTCCTCCTTAACAAGCGTGTTTCATTACCCAATGCATTTCGGGCCTGGTCTGGCCCTTCGTCAGGGGTTGTCTACAAATTAAAACAAATCGATTAACCACTGTTTTAAGCATCTCTAATTTATCACGTTTCTTACTTAAAAAAGGTAAAAAATACATAGTTCATGACAAAGATTCACCCCGTAATCAACATGATGTCCACAAAATTCCGTAAATACCCACTCTTGCTCTTACACCTTCCGTATTATCATGAAACCCCTTAAACAAATATCCCACTAATGGGTAAACCACCCCATCTAACCCAGGTATTACATCTACGTGAAACTGTTTAACACGAATCCATACCTTCAAGAATTCATTAACTGCTTTCGTTCGTGTTTCGAGACGTTGTAAACGCCTCACAATGTTGTACTATTTAAAACACCTGCGTCCTAACTCCACCCATTTTCGTTCATCCAATAGGCACCCTTGGTTTTTTCAAACTACTTCCATGTGTTTGCAATACTACAGAAACCATAATGCACTGTTATTGATGCGAGATTATTCAACTAGCAAACATAACCATGTAACTATTCTCCAATGGTATTGCCCTCTGTCCAAAATATTTGTTTATCCATGAAATTCTGACGTTTGACTGGATGAAAAGGAGTTACGATTCATCAAAAGTGGATTAATTTCAAATAAAACTTTATGAGAAGATTGGATGAATTGGTGGCATTTTGGATGTGCCCATTTGAACGCTGTGCGTCCGAAGTGGGGTGGAGTTCCGCCCCACATATCTTTACATGTTTCCCACGTGGCCGGGCAGTCCACGATTTCGGGGCTGCACGCATTAACAATTCAAAGAAATCAATTATGTAAAAACCTGTGAACAAGAGGTGTGCACTCTGTCATTTTCTTTGGTATTTAACATGGAACTGCTCGTCGACGAGTTGCACCCATGGATGAAAGATCTCAAAACAAAAGAATGTTGGATCGTTAAAACATCTTTCCTTTAAGTTATGTTTATGGACTACGCTTTAAAGCCACGAGGAACTTCTGATTTATATTTTGTCTATTTGGTGCAATGTCATCAATTTGCACAGCAACTACACACAGTTTAATTCACGTTGGACATGGGATTAGATTAAGGGTAGAATTTCCTGGATAAACAAATATTTTGGACAGAGGGCAATACCATTGGAGAATAGTTACATGGTTATGTTTGCTAGTTGAATAATCTCGCATCAATAACAGTGCATTATGGTTTCTGTAGTATTGCAAACACATGGAAGTAGTTTGAAAAAACCAAGGGTGCCTATTGGATGAACGAAAATGGGTGGAGTTAGGACGCAGGTGTTTTAAATTGTACAACATTGTGAGGCATTTACAACGTCTCGAAACACGAACGAAAGCAGTTAATGAATTCTTGAAGGTATGGATTTGTGTTAAACAGTTTCACGTAGATGTAATACCTGGGTTAGATGGGGTGGTTTACCCATTAGTGGGATATTTGTTTAAGGGGTTTCATCATAATACGGAAGGTGTAAGAGCAAGAGTGGGTATTTACGGAATTTTGTGGACATCATGTTGATTACGGGGTGAATCTTTGTCATGAACTATGTATTTTTTACCTTTTTTAAGTAAGAAACGTGATAAATTAGAGATGCTTAAAACAGTGGTTAATCGATTTGTTTTAATTTGTAGACAACCCCTGACGAAGGGCCAGACCAGGCCCGAAATGCATTGGGTAATGAAACACGCTTGTTAAGGAGGACCTATGTATCATTCCATGCTGCAGATCAAGGCCTGTATTGGCATGTCTACAAGCATTAAGGATTAAATGTAAAACATAGTGTCTGACGTTTGACTGGATGAAAAGGAGTTACGATTCATCAAAAGTGGATTAATTTCAAATAAAACTTTATGAGAAGACTGGATGAATTGGTGGCATTTTGGATGTGCCCATTTGAACGCTGTGCGTCCGAAGTGGGGTGGAGTTCCGCCCCACATATCTTTACTTTAAATTGTAGCATGTCGTACATTCTTTTGGTTTGTGTCCTAAGATTAGGTGCAGAGTGTAGGTTGGGCTTTTCCTATTGTGGATTGGAAGGCTTTGTGCCATCCTTCCACCGTATTGTTTGTTTTGCATTCCTGTTCAAAGGTGCTGTCATAGACATTTCACCATAGTATTTGTAATTTAGATTGGCATCTGTGTCTGGAGCGATGTAGTCTGCCAACCCAAGAATCTTTTAATTAATCCATTAGTGGCTTAGTTGGTGTTCATTTTGTTTACAGCAAAGGAATTCCATTATTAAACTGTAGCTACCTCTGTGACAAGGCCAAAGGCCAGCACTATAATTTTTTATATTTATTATTTATAGGCAAATTTACTGTAGCATATTTCTCACTTAATATCAGACTGTTGGAGGTGTTTCCACGTGCTTTGATTGAAATTGTGGGCGTGGGTGAACTTTTATACATACATTACCTACTGGCAGTCGCCAGTAGGTAGTTATAGTTAGGACCTATTTTCCCTAGGAAATCCTCAACATTCTATTTGGAATAACGTTAGCGCCGATTGACGAATCTTCGCGAACTTTTCCAAACTTTTGGCCAGCTCCGGTCTGCTCCTATCCTGAAAATTTCACGGTGATTCGTCAAGCGGGGGCCGAGAAAAAAGGGGGTCCCAAAACACGTTTTCCCCATGCATTTTCCCGTAGGACCTGTTGACGCAGCTACAGCCCGAACTGCTGAACGGAATTACACCAAATTTGGCAATGAGGTAGTCCTCAGTTCAGACTCGTGCCTTTTGCTTAAATGGTGTAAATCCGTTCAGTAGTTCCTGAGAAAATTAGAGTTAAAAAGATAGATATATCTGGGCGGAGCCTAACACCACATCTCATCGTGAGATCTGATTGGCTGTCAGTACTTCATCCAAGAAGTGTTGGCAGCCATCTTGGGACCAATATAAATGATAGCACCTCATTAAAAAGCATTGCAGTTAATTGAAGGTTTTAAGACTTTAGTTACATTATAAATCATTTGTTGATGGTACTCATTTTAGGAATTGTGGTGTGTTCTAAGGTGATTTTACCATGTGAAAAATGTGAAAAAGCCTTCTGCTGTGATATCATGAATCATGTTTGAGAGAAAGCTATTTTCTCATGCTTTTCCCACAGTGCTTTGGAAGGTGATCTATAAGCTAAACTGAGAGCATATTTTCTGTAAATTCACATTCTCTTTCTCAGTCCTGTGAGAATGAAGTCTGACACTCTCAGTAAAACATGTACATCCAACAAGGGCAGAGACTGTCAGTTGATTCCTTTGTGTTCTACTGCAGCTTCCCAGAGTGTTCTAAAGAACAACTAGAGCGCTAACAGTCCTACTTATGACAAACGTATTGCACACCTGAAGCCATCTTGATTAGAATAAAGTGGTAACTCTTAAAACATATAATTTAAAAAGGAACAAAATGAGGGGGTTCATTTTGCCACAGAAAGTATGATTAGTGCTGCAGAAAGAAAAATTAGGGCACATTTTGACTTCTCAAATCCTCTTCTATTAATAAAACAATTCTGACATGCAGACTGAAACATGCACTTTGAATACCAGCAGCAGACTTCCCTGGTGAGCAGTAGCTTTACTACAGTGATCTAATGAGCAACTAGAGTGCTAACGTTTATAATTTATGGCAAATGTGTGACACATCTGAATGCCTTCTTGATGGAACCAAAGTAAAAAACTGAAAGTATTTCCTACTGAGGAGACTGCAGTAAATGAGGAAATTAGGAAACTTCATAACAAATAAATCTCCCAAGATGGCCAGCAGAGACAAAAGAGCCCAAATGTAGCCCAAATATCACCCAGATGTAGCCCAAGTATAGCCCAATGACAGAATGCCCCAGAGTGTTCTTAAGAACAACTAGAGCGCTTACTGTCTTACTTATGACAAAAGTATGGCACACCTGAAGCCATCTTGATTGGAATAAGCTGGTAACACTTAAAACATTTAATTTAAAAAGTAACACAATGAGGGGGTTCGTTTTGCCATAGAAATTATGATTAGTGGTGAACAAAGAAAAATTAGGGCACATTTTGAGTGACTTCTCAAATCCTCATCTATTTCATTAACAAATTCTGATATGCAGACTGAAACATGCACTTTTAATACCAGCAGCAGACTTCCGTGGTGAGCAGTAGCTTTACTACAGTGATCTAATGAGCAACTAGAGTGCTAACATTCAGAATTTATGGCAAATGTGTGACATATCTGAATACCTTCTTGATGGAATCAAAGTAAAAAACTGAAAGCCTTTCCTACTGAGGAGACTGCAGTAAATGAGGAAATTAGGAAACTTCATAACAAATAAATCTCCCAAGATGGCCACCAGAGACAAAATAGCCCAAATGCAGCACAAATATCACCCATATGTAGCCCACATGTAGCCCAATGACAGAAGTGTGCAAAACACTTATTTTTTGTGTATTTGCAGTTTTATATAGTGCAGACTTGTCAGGTATTGGAGTGCTTTACATGATCATTGGTTACATCACACAAGATCAAATTCATTTTGGTTGTAGACATCGGGAGATTAAGTGATTTGACCAGAATCACAGAATGTTGAGCTGAAGCAGAAACTCCATCCTGGTTCCCCAGTTGCAAAGTCTGCAGCTCTGGAAGTAACACCACATCCTCTTCCCTAGGTGCAACATTTAATCAAGTGGTCAACTGGATAAAAAAAACGAGTCCAGCTCGTCATGAACTCCGCCCGCTAATGCAAGGCGCGGCACTGGGCGGGGAAAGGGGCGGGCATGCAAGGGGTTAATAGACCATTGTGGGCAGAAGGAAGAGGCAGTGGTAGTACAACCATACATGCCAACAGACCCGTTTCAGCCAGGAAACGTCCAATGTTTTTAAGTTCAAATGGGCTTTATTTGATCTGTCTCCTGTCTACAATTGCCTCTTTTTCAATGTAACTCAAAGGTTCGCAAGTATGGTACATTGGATCATGGTAGGCAGGAGGAATTGGGGTAGGGACATGGACTCGGATAACAGAGGACAGGAGGGACATGGCGAGGTGCACTCAAACTGACCCTACAGGGCAGGGATCAGGGTTTGCAGCAGCACAATACACCACACAGGGCATGACAGGAGTGCAGCACAACAATCCATAGAAAGCAATAGGGAGAGGACAGGACCATGCACACGGACAACAGAGAAAGGTGGGCAATGGTAGCTAGCTGACCATAATGGACAGACAGGAGAGAAAGCTGCAGCATAACAGACCATAAAGGGCAGGAGGGACGGATCAGGGGCATTACAATGGAACAGACAAGCCAGGAGGGAGGGGAATAGGGGTCTGCACATGGAAACAGAGGGCTGGGGGCAAGGGGGTAGGGCAGGAGCAGCAAGATGACCATGGAGGTCAGGCAGGCTGGGCACTAGAAACAAGACACACCATGGAGAGCAACAATGAGACTATGATGGCATACACACAGACCATGGAGGGAAGGTGGGAGGGGTTCAGGGGCAGCTAGCTGACCACACACGGAAGGTGGGAGGGGCCATGGCAGCACAGAAGACCATGCATGGCAAGCGGGAGGGTTTGTGGCAGCACAATGGCTATGATGGGCAAGAAGGAGGGTGCAGGGGCATGCACTAAGGACCATGGAGAATAGAAGGGAGGGTCAGGACCTGGTCACCGACAAGAGAGTTCAGGGGAAGGGGCCTCACAACAGACCGTGCGGGGCAGGCAGGAGGAGCAGTTGCAGCACAACAGACCAGGAAGGGCGTGGCAGTAAAATGGACCATGGAGGACAGGAGGAAGGGAATAGGGACATGGCATGTGGACAGGCAGGGTGGAGGTGGCAAGGGCAGGTTACAGTCATCTGACAATGCTAGGCAGGTGGGAGGGGATTGGCAGCTCAACAGAACACTCAGAGTAGATAGGAGTGGCAGGTCCATGGAACATGGCGGGCAAAAAGGATGGAGCAGGGGCATGCACAAAGTCATCGGAGGGCAGGGGGAAGGAGAATAGGGGCAGCAAGCTAAGCACAGAGGCTAAGCAGGAGGTCAATGATGGGCCATAGAATTGGGCAATGGAGGGCAGGAGGAGTGGACTGGTACATCATGCTAAATGGAGGGCAGTGGCAGCAAATCAGACCATGCATGGCAGGAGGGAGGTGGCTAGTCCATGGATTCAGACAACAGAGGATAGGGAGGAGGTGGATGGGGCAGCAAGCTAACTGTTCAGAGAAGGTGGGTATTAGGAACGTTATTGTTTTTAAAATGTGTGTCTGTGTGAACTAGTTAAAATATGAACAAGTATGCCGCATAATCTCACTTTTATTCAGGAAGAAGAGGACGTTTGTGACTGTGACTCCAGGCTCACTTGGCAGAAACACCCCCTACCCTCCACCCCCCCATCGCAAAATGTAATGCCCGTGAAAAGGGTAGGTGGGCGCAGTGTTATATAGAACATAGTCCTGAGAGCACGATTGAAAATGAAAACTAGATATAATATATGGTATAAACTATGCACCAAAAAGTGTGATACAAAATGAACCGGGCGTGAAATATAATATGCAATACATTGTGCGCAATGACAGATTCATTGGAGAGTGCGAGATAGCACAGGCATTAGCGCGTGCGCCTTGGAGTGTAATATGCACAGGGCAGTGTTGTGTAACCTAACTAGTCTCTAAAGTTGTAATATAAAATATGTGCTGGGGAGTGTAACGTTGCATATGCACTGTGACAAAGATATGGATCCCAGATTGTAATATGTATGGCATAGCGCTGTACGTTATAACATAGGCATCGAGGAAGGCACGTTAGATGGGGCAATATAACCCGTGCGAAGGCAAGTGTAGCATGACATATTCATGGGGTGGTGTTACAGTGCACATGGGCTATAGAGTGTCATAGCATACGCACTAGCTGGTGGAATACAACACAGAGTTGTGTGGCACTCGGCGGGCACTGGTGGGTGTAACACAGCATTGGGCTCAGCCAGGAGCACGCTGTGACTCTCAAGTGAGGTTTGCCTCCTTTCCAGAGAGTAAAATAAAAAGTATTACACATCCGGCGGTGGATGTGTGTTTTATTAACAGTGAGGGGGGTTTCTTGCATAGTTTGGTCGAATTTTTGTCGAATCCCCTTTGAATGGCTTGGTGTGCGTGTATTAAATGTGCCCGTCAATAGCTACCCATGTTTGTATAAATAAATGACAAGGGTGTCTACTTGGAGAGTACCCACCGGCGGGGGTGCCGGGATTAGGCACGGTAGGGCGTCAGACACGTCAGAGCTTCACTAGCGGTGTAAATACATTCCACGTGGATTCATTGAATGCATAGTCGCCTTTTAATGAATAGCACGCAAATTGTCATGGTGATAGGTGCATTCGGTTTGTCCAGCATGTCCTAGATGTTTCTATAAATATATATATTTTTTAAATAATAAAAACAAAGGCCAGCCCCGGGGGATGGGGTCCCCGGGGCCATAAGTGGCCTGAGGAGGGGGGCAACACAGCCCACCTCCTAAAGAATAAAAAAAAAATAAAGGCCATGACCCGGGGGTTGGGGTCCCCGGGGCTGATCAATTAGAAAAAGAAGGGGGGCCACACAGCCCTCCTTCTTAAAAAAATTAAATAAATAAAAGACCGGCATCGCGCCGGAGGCCACACCCCCTCCTTGCAGCACTCTGCAAACGCGCCCCCTGGCCAGTTGTAAGTTGGGGAATTTATTCCCCTTCAATACTGAGGGTCCCTGAGGTGACGTGTGAAAACACGCCCTGTGGCACGTTTTAAGAGGTAGTTATAATCCCCTGCCCTATTATATACTAGGGGCTTACAGAGGAGGACTTGCTAATCACAGGGGGACCCCAACGCATAGTGTTCCCTAGTGTATGCAGGTGTTTTCACTGTATTCTGAGTGTTTTTTAACATAGCACTGGCTCTAGGACTGGTTAGTCAGACTCAGTTACCACCAGTATCCGTCTGAAAAAGTTGAGGGTATAGGATGATTTTGCAACAAGGCTTCTTTCTGCTCTTCTGTTTGTTCTTTCTGCACGTTATCCTTTACCTGCACTTTTCTCCGTCTTTGAGGACTTCTGTTGCTTCTTTCTGCATTTCTTTTTTTTCTTTCTGTGCGTTTTTTCTACTTTCTTCACATGTCCTATCTCTGTAGGCATAGTTAGAAATTAGCATTTAAAAAACCTTTTTGAGGAGGAGCCTAGCGCGCATCCAAGATGGCCGCGTGAGCACAGGGCTCCCCGGACCCTCTCTGCTCCTCGGAATTTATCCTGAGAATATCCTGACGTGGCTTATGGAATCTGGGAGATAAAGACCAGCTGAGCGTATATCTCTTTTCAAAACTCAAATCGGACCTGGGAATCCTGAGTTGTCGTCGTCGGAACTTTTGGGACCCACCCGACGGAGGTGACCGGGGTGAAGGTGACCCGAGGGACCGGGCTGCAATTGAACAACAGCGGCTTCAGCGCGGTGCCAGCTGCCGATCCACCACTTTCGGTTTCGGTTTTGCACTTCAGGAGACCGGCAGGGGGGTGCGCTCGGGGTGGAGAGGTGCTTCCTGGGCCTCTGCATGAGGTTTTCTTTCAGCTGCCACTAGAGCGCCTATCGCCTCGGACCCCCTATACCGACATTTTGTGGTCTTCTTGCTGGTGCCTTACACCTCTTGATTGGAGGTCCCCTCGGGTGACCGTGTTCACATGGGGGGCAAAGGGGGTCCCGAGGGCCGCAAGACCAAGGCTTCCCTCCGCGGGGGGGCAGTCCAGAGCAATAACATGGACCGCTACACCCAGGGCAGGGGGCCCTCTGGCGCTGCTGGCCTCCCCTCGGATACTGCGGAAGGAGGCGCGACCGCCACGACGGAACTATCCTTGCAGGACATTATGGGCGCCATTGATGGCATCAGGGAAACCATCGCGACGCAATACGAGGCCCTGGCCCGTAAGATTGACACTGTCGCGATCGATGTCACCCTGATCCGGGCCGACCTCTCCAAAACTAACGAGAAGGTCCAGGCTCTCGACGCACGGACCTCCACCCTCGGTGCGGATGTGTCGGATCTGCGGGCCGCGCTTGGAGACATCAGGGTGGTTAACGACCATATGGCCCGGCGGCTTGAGGACTTCGAGGGACGGGCCCGACGCAATAACATCCGCGTCATAGGTGTACCGGAGTCCTCTGACGGCCGCCCGGTTGACCTCGTGGTCGAGGAACTTATCCTGAAACAGTTGTCCTCGGCTGGCCTAAGTAAGTTCTTTGCCGTGGAGCGGGCCCATCGAGTTCCGGGCGGTCGGCCACGGCCGGGGGCCCCCCCGAGGCCTATCGTGGCCAAACTGTTCTACTACAGGGACCGCGACGCTATTCTGCAGGCCTCACGGACCCACGGCCCGGTTCGTCATGAGAACTCGACCATCAATTTTTACCCGGACTTCACGCAACTGGTCCAGAAACAACGGATGGGATTCCAAGGGGTGAAGCGTCGTCTCCGTGAGCTGGGCCTAAAGTATTCGATGCTCTACCCTGCAAAACTCCGAGTGGAACATGGGGATCGGACAGCCTTTTTTGACTCTCCTGTGGCTGCAAGTGACTGGCTGGACTCTCTGCCGGACGGAGGTGGCCGTCCCGGACCCTCTGCGGGCACCGCAGGTGATGGGTCCCCTTTAGAATGACTTTTGGTCCTTGATTTTGCCCTTTTTTTGCACTGTACAGTCGGGTCTTATTTCATTTGCATATTGTGTTTTACCAGGACCAGTGAGGGGGGCGGGCGGGGACGGGTCCCTTACCTCCTCTGGGTTCTTTTCGTAGAATGGGGTTAGTGGGGCGACAGGCACACTGCAAGTTGGGGGGGGTTTTTGGCCCGCAGGGGTGCAGGGTGGGGGGAGTTGGTCCTGGGGTGGGGTTGGGGGGGAGGAGGGTTTGTTTTGCTGTGTGTTTTTTGTTTACAGGGCGAGGTACTGATTTTTGTCCTCATTTGGGAACTGTGCTGCAGGCTGGGGGACCCTTGATCTATTGGGGGGGATGGGGGGGCACGGGTTGAGGCTTATGTCATGGAACGTCAATGGGTTGGGGGACCGTATCAAGCGGGGTGTAGTACTGCAATATTTGCGTCGTTTGACTCCTGATGTGGTGTTTCTCCAGGAGACGCATCTGGTGGGCAATGTTTGTCATGCAATGAACAGGGGAGGATACCGCCTCGTGGCCCATTCTGGTTTCACAACTGGTTCCAGGGGGGTGGGCATTCTGCTGCGAACCTCACTTCCGGTGGAGATCACTAAGATAGTCTCGGATGACAGAGGGCGCTATGTGTGTTTGATTGGGAGGTGGGAGGGGCAGCCCCTTGCCCTGGTTTCAGTTTACGTCCCCCCGGGCCTCCAGAACTCCACCTTCACCGACTTGGGTCGAATGCTGCTTGACCTTCCGGACAGCCTCCTGCTCATGGGCGGGGACTTTAATTCTGTGGTTTCGGGTGAACTGGATCGTCACCCACCAAGGACCCTCCCCGCTGCCCAGGCATGGCTGGGTGGGATGCTGGAGACCTTCGGCCTGGTGGATAGTTGGAGATTAATGCATCCGACCCAATGTCAATTCACCTTTCACTCGGGGGCGCATGGGAGTCTCTCTAGGTTAGACTACTTCCTTATGCCCGCGGCGCAGACTGGTCGGATTCGAGAGGTTAGGCACCTGGCGCGGGGTATCTCCGACCATTCTCCGCTGTGGCTTGTTTTTGACACCGGGCCGCGGTCTGCAGGGCGGATCGCTCCCATTAACCCATGGTACCTGCGAGACCCTACGACTCGTGACAGCCTGGTTAAGGCTATGGACCAATACTTCCTGGATAACGAGGGGTCGGTGTCTTCTGCAATGTCCCTGTGGGAAGCCTTTAAAACCGTGATCCGCGGACACGCCCTTTCCCAGATAGTGGTGGCTAAGAGGGTCAAGAGTGAGGCAGTGGTGAGGCTGGAGACTGACATCTTGGGGCTGGAGTCGGCCTTGGAGGCGAATGTTACTCCGGACGGGCTCCATGCCCTCAGCCTGAAACAGTGTGAATATAGGTCCCTGGTCACTGACGCGGCCAAAACTATGTATAGGGAGCAGCAGGGTCGACTGTACGATGCCGGGGACAAGGCGTGAAAGTTGATCGCGTGGCTGGACAGGAAGGAGAGAGTGAATCGTGTGGTCCCGGAGTTGCGTGCTGCGGATGGTGTGTGTGTGACGGAGCCTGACGAGATTGTGGAATGTTTTGCCGACCACCTCCGGGCTGTGTACTCCCCAGTGACTGACAGGGATGAGGACGACTCTCGCCTTCTACTGAGGGATATCGCCGTGCCCTGCCTGTCCGTTGAGGACCGTGAGCGGCTGGACGCCCCCTTGTCGGTGGATGAAATAGCGACCGCGATCCGCTCCCTTCGCTCGGGCAAGGCTATGGGTCCCAACGGTCTGCCCATTGAGCTATATAAATTGCGCCCTGACAAGCTTGCGCCCTTCCTCAGTCGCATGTTCCGTGAGTCTCTGGCGGCGGGTTCCCTCCCGGCCGATCAGCGTTTGGCCACGATAGTCGTTATCCCCAAGGAGGACAAGCCGCGAGATCGCTGTACTTCTTACCGGCCTATTTCACTGCTAAATGCGGAGCCTAAGATCCTGGCGAAAGTCCTTGCTAATCGTCTGTTGAGCGTAGTGTGCGATCTGATTCATCCGGACCAATGCGGATTCATCCCGCATCGTAACACCGCTCTTAACTTGCGGCGTCTTCATGGCGCCCTTGCCAGGGCGGAGCTCCTCTCCGAACCGGCCGTGCTGGTTTCTTTGGATGCCACGATGGCTTTTGACACCATCGAGTGGCCATTCCTCTGGGCTGTCTTGGCTAAATTTGGCTTTGGGGAAGGATTTATTGGCTGGGTGAAGCTTCTGTATACGGAACCCATGGCTCAGGTGGTGGTGAACGGGCGGGTCTCTCGGCCCTTTGCCCTCGGCAGGGGCACGAGGCAGGGATGCCCGTTGTCCCCTTTGCTCTTCGCTCTCGCCCTGGAGCCACTCGCGGCTTGGCTCCGCTGGGAGCCCTCGCTTCGAGGGATCCGGTGGGCCCCGGGCTTTGAAGATCGGGTTTCGCTGTATGCGGACGATATTCTCCTATATCTCACCTCACCGCGGCAGTCGCTCAACGTCCTCTTTGACGTTCTGACTTCCTTTGGGAGTAATTCGGGTCTCACGATCAATTGGTCTAAATCCTGCGTCTATCCGATCTCCGGTGGTCCTCCACTCCTACCGCCTCGGCTTCCGATCCAGGTATCACTGAGCGGCTTTAAGTACCTGGGGATATACGTTTCGCTGGACCCGGTGGCTCGCTATGAGCTGAATCTCCTGCGTCCGCTTCGGCGATTGCGAGAGGATACGGCCCGGTGGTGCAGGCTGCCCCTGTCCCCGCTGGGTCGGGCCGCGCTGTTCAAAATGATGTCCCTTCCCAGGTTCCTCTATGCACTCCAGAATTCCTTCGACGTCATCCCAGTGGCCTACTTTCGGGAGGTAGAGAGCCTGCAGAGGAGACTGGTGTGGGACGGGCGGGCGCGTATTGCTCTTGCTAAGCTTACTCTCCCCTGGTATGACGGGGGCATCGCGCTTCCCGACATTCGCAGGTATTATTGGGCCGCGCAGCTTTCGGCCATCAACCATGCCACGTATGCGCCTGGCCTGAACCCGGCGTATGAGATGGACAAGTTCCTGCTTCCCGGCGGGGACTATAACAGGGCGCTGTACTCCCGCTCGGCTGGCCGGACCCTTACGGGTCCTACTAAGATCGCTGTGCGGACCTGGAGGGCCGCCACTGCGGCCACGGGCTGGGGTGAGCGACTGACATGTGCTACTCCTTTGTTTGCCTCCGATCGCCTGGGGAGCCTCTGGACTACGAAGGGGTTTGACCAGTGGGACACGATTGGTATCAGCAAAGTGGGAGACCTGTGGCATAAGGGCGCGGTTAAGACTTTCGCGGCTCTTCAGGCCGAATATGAGCTTACGGACAGGGAGTTCTTCCGCTATGCCCAGGTTCGACACGCCCTGCTCTCGGTCTTTGGAGAGGGGACCACGATCCCGGTTTCCTCGCCCCTCGAGGACCGCATACTTGACGGACATGTCCCGGACAGCACTATTTCTTTAATTTATAAGAAACTGATTAATCATCGGGCTGACCTCTTGGTGCGCCTTCGGGAGGCTTGGACGGGGGATGGGGTGGAATTGGACGACGAGGACTGGCAGTCTGCACTGTCGTCCCCCAAAGAGGTCGCCATTCCAGCCCGTCTCCGGTTGGTACAGCTTAAGATTCTTCACCGGGTGTATGTGACGGGTCCTCGCTTGGTCTCGATGGGATATTCCGACGATGGGCTCTGTAAGCGGGGTTGTGGGCTCAGTGCCACCTTTCTCCATATCCTGTGGGAGTGCCGCGAGGTGGCGGACTACTGGCGCCGGGTACATACGGTTATGGGACAGGTCACTGGGGTTGTGCTGCTGCCGGAGGTGCGTCGCTGTGTCCTGAATGTGTGGGAGCCCAATGATTATAGCGCGGCTCAGACTCGGTGGGCGGCCCTGGGGAACATGATTGCCAAGAGAGATATAGCGCAGCTTTGGGGTGCCCAGCGGCCGCCCACCGTGTCAGTATGGAAGGAGAATATGGACTGGTGTATGTTCAGGGAGAAGACTGTGTATGTTGCCCGTGGTAAGCCGGGGGCATGGGGCAGAATCTGGGGGCAATGGAATGCTTATCGCGGGGGTATCTGTACGCCCCCCCTGGTGGACACCGATATCGCCATGTCCCCCTGACCCTTGACGGTTCCGGGCACCTTTTGGAATGACTACATATGGACGTTCAGTTCCCTTGGCCCCCCCCCCCCGTCCCCAGCCTCCCGGTACTCCTTCCTTTCGTGTGCTGCTTAATGGTCTGACCTGGAGTTCCCCGGAGGAAGCCTGACCTGCGCCGTTTGTCTTTATGCCTCGCCTTTTGTTTTTCTTTTAGTTTTCTGTGTTTGTTTGATCTAAGTCTCCTGTGCCTCTAGAACTATCCGGACTCACTACGGGGCCGACCCCCGGGAACCGACTGCAGCTTTGATAAATGTATATTTCATTCTGTACTTAGCGGCCGGCCCTGGTGGTTGTAGGCCCGTGCTTGTAATCGAATTATTGTTCAATAAAAACTTTTAAAAACAAAAAAAAAAAAAAAAAAAAAAACCTTTGACATTCACTGAAAAAACCATAGGTTTCAGGCAGGTTATAGTTAGGAATTAGCATTTAAAAAAACCTTAGAAATTCACTGAAAAAACCATAGGTTTCAGGGGCGTTCTAGATAGCTGGATATATATATATATTTAGAGAGAGAGAGAGAGAGAGAGAGATATCGCCAGTTATAGTGAGGACCTTGTTTCTATTAAAAAAGCGTTTTTTGATTTGCCAATATCTTTGACGCCGTTTGACGAATCTTCGCGACATTTTTAAAATTAATGGGGCGCACCGGTCACCTGCTGTCTTAAAAGTTTCGGGGTGATTCGTTAAGCAGGGGCTGAGAAAAAAGGGTGTCCCAAAATGTGATTTTCCCATGTTAATTTCCATAGGAAAAATTGGAACAGGCTACAGTCCAAACTGCTGAACCGAATCACACCACATTTGGCAAAAAGATAGGTCTTGGTTCAGAAAACGACCTTTTTCTTAAATGGTGTAAATCCGTTTGGTAGTTCCTGAGAAATTAAAAAAAGAGAACTTTCGATAGCTGAGCACCGAGGAGGGTTCGCTAACCCTCCCAAGCACAAGCTCAATTCTTATTGGCTGCCAACACTCCAAAAAAGATGTGTTGGCAGCCACAAGAAAAAGAGCGAAAAAAGGTTGAAAAACAAGAAAAGGGGGCAGGGTAGAAACAGCCTGACCCCTAGGCCTGTTCCAAAAAAAGCATTTTTTTTTAAACAGCAGAATTTGCGCTGGGTGTACGAATCCGTACGGGAAAAATAAAAAAAAACAAAGCGCGGGCTCCCGCGCTTCATTTTCTATAAGTCCCCGGGAGGACCAGGTCCCGGGGCAATTACCAATTAATATGCTGGGGCCCACGGGGGTCCACCACCTCCCCGGGGCTTAGTTAATTGAATGCAGGGGGCATGCAGCCCCAGGGACCGCCACCTCCCGGGGCTTGGTGTATAAATGCATGGGGAGTCCCAACCCACCACGCTGCCCTGGGGACCACTACCTCCCCGGGGCTTTTAATAATTATAAGCAGGGAAGCCTCATGGCACCCCAAGCTTCAGGGACTGCCACTTCCCTGGGGCTTAAATAGAATTAAAAAGTGTGTGTGGCCTCCTGCCCCGGGGACCACCACCTCTCCGGGGCATTTAATGTGCTAATATGGGGGGCCGTTACGGACCACCGGGCCCTGGGGACCACCACCTCCCTGGGGCATTAAACAATAAGTAAGGTACCTCCAGTAAGCGCCACAGAGCTGGATTTCAGAGAGGTGGTCCGAGGCCATGCCCCTTTTTACACCACTCTGCAAATGCGGCTCCTGGCGTACTGCTGGCGGGACGATGAGGTCCTTTTGTGTCCTGAGGACCTCAGGACACAAGTGGACTTCATCCTCTGAGCAGCAGTGCGCCAGGAGCCGTGTTTGCAGAGTGGTGTAAAAAGGGGGCGTGGCCTCGGACCTACCATTGCAAGACCCTGGAAACAAATTAA
This sequence comes from Triturus cristatus, assembly GCF_964204655.1. Taxonomy (NCBI): domain Eukaryota; kingdom Metazoa; phylum Chordata; class Amphibia; order Caudata; family Salamandridae; genus Triturus; species Triturus cristatus. The sequence goes on from NC_140590.1 coordinate 1,547,990,686, forward strand.
ATTAGATGCTTTTCAAGATGCATTTCCCACCACCATTCCAGATAACCTATCTGATATAAACGCAGCTCTCACATAGTTCAACAACTCCATCATGTATGGCTCTGATATCACAGCTCCCTTTAAACCTAAACCCAAAAACAATCCTAAATACAGTGCACCTTGGTATACGGCTGGTTTAAAAATTGACAAATCGCACTGTAAAAGACTTGAGCGCAATTGGAGAAGGTCGAACACCAACGTAGACAAACAAATATATAAGGATACCCTTCATACATACCATGCAAAAATAAAGGCGGCATGCAAAGAATATTTTGTTAAAAAAATTAATCAGGCCAGGATCTCCCCCAAAATAACTGTTTAAAATAGTCTCAGCCTTTGCAAAACCACAGGCTTGCTCCATTAGCATCCCAACCTCCTAAACCGTTTGTGATAACTTGGCTACCCACTTTCAGACAAGAATGTACACTATTTACAACAGTTTTCAAGTCAACTCCGACCCACCACTCATAATATCGCACTATCCTAAATCAGGTGCACTTGACCACTTCTAGCCTATTTCATTAACACAGATGCAGGACTTTTTAGTTAAAATAAAAACAGGGTCCCCGGATGATCTATGCCCTCTAAAAATCATCACCCTTCTTGCACCACTGCTTACTACAATCATTACTGCACCATGCAACAAATCTCTTAACTCAGCTACTGCTACTAGATAAGGAAAGGCTACCCATGTGTCTCCCATCTTAAAGAAACCAAACTCTGACCCAAACAAACCCGCAAACTATTGTCCTATCTTTCTCCTCCCCTTTTCAGGAAAGATATTGGAGGCACACCTACTCTCAGACAAAGAGACACTTAATCAGACACTCGTGCACCCATTGATACCCACTCATGCACGCACTCACAGGTCCACTGAGATACTCACACACCCACTGAGACACTCGTGCACTCACTCACACAGTCACTCTCAAGCGCTACAGGTTACAGTTAGGAAATAACATAAAATAAAAGTAGAATTGAATTTAAGCAACCATAGTAATTCACTGAGAAACCAAAGATTATGGGGACGTTATAGTAAGGCTCAGATTTCAATCATACAAAACCAGTGAAATTCAGAAGGTATAGTTACCTGAGCTAACTATAACTTAAGCCCCCGCATCGCGCTGCTTATGACCTGACAGATTACATCATTCATAACATGGTCAGTGGCATCACTAATGACATCCCTGATGACACCACTGATGGCATCACCCATACAACCACTCACCCACCCACTCACAAACCCACAGACCCACTTACATACCCATTCACACATCCATTTAACCACTCACAAACCTACTCACTGACACTTACAGTTACACACACAGACATTCACTCTCCAAAACAGCCACTCACACCCACTTACCTATACACATACTCAAACAGCTGCTCACTCACCCATACAGCCATTCAAACACCCAATCTCTCAAACAGCCACTTACACAGCTACTCAGTCATCCATACATCCACTCACACACACACTCACATATCTATGCAGCCTCTCACACAGCCAGTAACTCACCGAAACAGCCACTCACACAGCCACTCACCCACCCATACAGCTACTCTCATACCCCATAACACATACATACAGCCACTCACACACTCATACAGCCACTCAGACATCCACTCACACACTGATACAGACAGTCAAATAACCACTCAGATGAGATATGTTAGAAGTAGTATGACTAATTACTTGTAAAGAAAGAATAGTAACTTAGCTTATGCTGTAGATTTGTAGATATCTTCAAGTCTCAGAAATGTTTTTGAAACACTTACAGTCACGGAATCATATCATCAGTGATGTCACAGACCATGTCTTGAATGATGTAATGTGTGAGGCCATAAGCAGTACAGTGCAGGGGCACAAGTTATAGTTAGCTCAGATAACTATAACTGCTGAACTGTATTGTATTTGTTTGAGTAAAATCTAAACCCGCCCCTGTAACCTTTGTTGTTTTCCATTGAATATATATCTATATCTATATCTATATCTATCTATCTATCTATCTATCTATCTATCTATCTATCTATCTATCTATCTATCTATCTATCTATCTATCTATCTATCTATATATATATATATATATACATATATATATATATTTGGTGTGTATTTAGTTATTTTTTGTATGGTGAATTATAATTATTTTGGTGATGAAATATGATTTGTTTGTTAAAACGTGCATCTATTGTTTAACATAAAAAGTACCTATTTTTATGTTTATTAACAATAATGTCATTATTTTGGCTACATTATTGTAGTTGATATTGTGTGAGGTGATATATTTGACAAATCATATGTTTATTTAAAGATAAAAATATTTTTGCTTCTGATATTTTTTCTTTCGATACAAGTAAAAATCGATATTTTCAACAAAGATATTTGTGCTCTTGCTATTTTTGGTTTTATTGGTTAAATATAGGAAGGCAATATTTTTGTTAATGATATTAATTTTCCAATAAATTGTATATTGATATTGTGTGCATTGATATTATGTCAGTGATCCGTCATTGAAGTATTCAGTTAAGTGTCTGTTGATGATTTTGTCTATGACCTTGGCTAGGAATTGTAGCAGGGAGATCAGTCTGTAGTTGGTGAGTTGCATGTTTCCAAGCATCTGGGAAGGTCGTGGAAATGGTGGAGGTCCGCAGAATGGGTGTGGTCATGATGCTGATGCGTTGCAGTACTCTGGAGTAGGTGTGGTGGGGGCAGGAGGCCGATTGGGCACCTGCAGCACTTTCTTCTTGGGTGATGATGGACTGTGTGGTTAGCATTGGTTCTTTGGATAAGATTGGAAAACATTTAGCCAGGTCTGTCAGGCGCAGTTGGGGGTTGAATTTGTTGTAAATGATGATAATTTTGTTACTGACGAATTCAGAGAGACTGGTGCAGAGGTCCTGTGAGCATGTGATTGAGTTGGAGTCGGTTGCTGGTGAGCTGAAATCCTTCACAATGGTGAATATGTATTTGCTTCTGTTGGTGCTGGCATCAAAGTGGTCCACCAGAGAGGGAAATTTGGTGGTCTGGATCATTTGGTTGTATCATCTGAGGGTGGATTCAAACATGCTCCTGTCTGTATTTTCCTCTGTGTACCAACTGGCCTGGTGTCTTGATCTTGTATTGCTGTGTAGGAAAGTAGGATCTGCTTCTTATGGTTACCCCACTTTTTTCCTTTATGTGATGCTGTTTTTGACTAGTCTGACTGGAATTCTGCTAAGCAGGACCCCAGTCTATCTGCTTTCTCCCTAAACTGTTGTGTTAGTACCTAGGTACAATCCCAGATTTGATACTGGTGTACCCTTATTAGTCCCTAGTATATGGTACCCATGTACCCAGGGCATAAGTACCCCAGAGGTCTCCCATGGGCTGAAGCATGTATTATGTCACCCATGAGAGACCATGCAAAATGGAACTACAAGCCTGCCATTGCAGCTTGTGTAAGTTGGTGCATGCACCACTTACTAAAGATATAGGTTTACTATATCTAAGGGTCACGGCACTTAAAACCTATAATTCACTTCTATAGCAGGCCTTTACAATCCTGAGGGCAGGGTGTTTGGTTTTAAGTGAGAGGGTGCCCCTGCATGAGCAGGACAACTCTGCAACCTTTGGAGTCCATTCTCCTGGGTTGTCAATGAAGCAGCCATATACTATATAGAGGGGCACGTGTACGTATGGGATGTCTATCCTAAAACTGGCTGCAATGAATCCTACAAAGTTTGGTAGCAAACATGTTGGAATAATACCCTCACACCATACATGGGGTGGGAGGTATGATTCCAAGAACTGGAAGAGCAGCTCTCCGTTAGACTCTCAGTGTTCCCGGTACTAGCCTTCTTGACCCGTACAGCGAAAAATGGTTTCTGCCGATCAGAGACACATTTCTGCTCTCCTGCTGCTGTGCCGAGCAGAGGAAGGTGGAACAATAGGCATCCTGTCACAGGGAGGTGTTACCACCTCCCAGACAGGATTTAGTGCATTATGGTTGGGTGGATGCGCTTGCCAGCGCCTGAAAGTCTTCATGAGGGGCACATTTGGTGTCCCTGCGCTCCCATTCTGGCGCAAAACTGGACAAAGGACATGGGAGTAAACTACCCCCTGTCCAGATCCTGCGCTGGGAGGGTCCCCTGAATCGCCCCAACCTTTTCCCTAGGGTACTTAAGGGCTTACCTGGGTGTAGGTCAGTCTGCTGCATCGTCTGTGCCTGTACATCATACAGGAACCTTCCAAGGCCTGTGCAGCATTAAAAACTACAGACGTAATCTCCCTGGGAGGGAAGGAGTCACTCCCCTGCATTCGCAGGCCCCGCAACACTGCTGACCGGTCTGCTGATCCTGAGCTCCCACAGACTCTAAGGTTTAAACAACACAGGGGGTGGGTTTCTATGTCCCTTGTGGCCAGAGCTGTCCTCTCATCAAGTGGGAGGTCAGAATCCCTTGTGGAGGCTGCAATACCTGAAACCCTGTGCACTGTGGATTTTTGCAAGTGCAAATGCTTGTTGGCAATTGTGCAGCAAGTGCATTGGGCTCCAAGTAGCCCCAACCTCTGGCAACTTCTTCTGCAGAGATCTTCAACCACCTCGCACCGTATGCTATGTGGCCTTTTGTTTTGTAAAGTTGCTTAGAGTCTTGCGACTCCAGTGTCTTCGACCTGTGGGTCCTGTGAAGGGTCAACCACGTCTTCTTTGGGCTCCCCTGATTGCTCTGGGCTTGCCCTGACTCCCCTGGTTGTGGTGAGTCTCCTGGACCTTGCTGGTCCTCTTCCTGCAACCTCTTGAACTCCGGCATGGTTTGCTTTTGCCAGGGCTTGTTGGTGCTCCCATCGTACACTGATCCCCCATCAATCGACATCCTTTGTGGGACAGCTCGTATCCGGCTCCTGGTCGTCCTCAGTGTCACCTGGTCCCCACAGCTGCAGAGTCAAGATCACCGACATCGGTGGGCATTCGTCTACCGAGATCCTGGTCACTACTAAGTGACCCATACTCTGTCCCCTCTGCTTTCAAGTACTCTTCATCAAGAATCCACGTTTGGATTCCTACGGACACTTTCTACTCTTCCAGCAGGAGCACTTTCCTGAAGTCCTCCATTGGGTTTGACGGCGGTTTCTGACACCACTTCACACCAATGCACCAGGCTTCCTTGGTGTAGGAAACGTGGGTACTAGGGTATCCACAGGTGAGCTGACTCTTCAACCTTCTGTCTTCCACTGGGTTTCCTCAGGGTCCACTGGGAAGGGTCATTAATCTTTAAAAATCCAACCATGACTTACACGTAGAGTTGTACGGAGCCCACGGTCGTGTTCTTACACTGCATGCGTCCTCCGTGGGGTCGCTGTCTACTTACCTTGGGTGGTTTCATAGGTCCCCAACGATTCTACAGCCTCTCGACATTGTCCTGACTAGAGTCGTGGTTCTCATACCACTTTCTTGGTGTATGGTTTGGTCCCCTCCCCCCCCCCAGGGCCCACTGAGAATTAGTGCTATTTCCTGTGACTTCTTTGCTATAGTATTGTGAGCTTTGTGTATATCTCTGTGTGGGAGATACTGCAACATAATAGATAATATTATATAATAAATACATATTTTTATAAATACCTTGTGTGGTTGTCTTTCATTTAATCTATACTATAAGATTGCATTCTGATAAAATAAACTGCTTTACACTCCTTCAAGACTAACCCTTAAGGCAGTTCTCCACAGCTACCACCCGGAGAGCTTTCTGTGGTTGTCTAAGACCTCTTAAATCACCATAAGCGTTGTCTGGACTGGTGCAAGGTGACAACTTACATTAGTGGATATCATATACCAGGGGCTCCAGGAAGTCGAGGGGAGGGGTCATCCAATTATTGAAATTCTTGATGGTTTTGGCAAGGTTGTTGCTGTGTTTGGGTTGGTGTTGAGAGCAGTGTTCTATTCCTTGTCAGTGATGCTGTTTGAGTTTCAGCGGTCTGGTATGGCTGTGGTTAATGTGTGCTAGACCCGGATGGGGATGCTAAACTTGACCAGTTTTTTGTCTGTCCAGCAGACTGGCATTGGCTTGTCAACTCTGATGTTGTTTAAAGTTGGGAAAATAAGGTTCAGGAGGTATCCAGTAAAGTGGGCATGTCCCTTTACTCGTTGGGTGAGGCCCAGGTTTCCAAGGTCTTCAATGAGGGCTTTTGAGTTGGACTCAGTGTGGTCTTTCTGGTGGAAGTTCAGGTCTCTGAATAGGATCTCATTGCTAGCGTGGAGGTCAAGGGGTGTGACAAAGTCCATGATGGTGCTGGTGAAGTTGGTCCATGATCCTAGTGGTCTGTAGATGAGAGTGCTGCATAGAGAGAAGTTGGCTATGTTGTGGCACTTGAAAGACAGCTGTTTCAATGTTGAAAGATGATGTGTCCATGGAGGTGGTGGAGCTGATGCCGTTCTTGTGGATGATGGTGAATGCACCTCCAGGCTTGTGAAATCTGTCTTTATTTGACGATCTGGTAGCCAGTGGGTGGCTGTGTCGATGTCAGGTGCTGATAAAGGGTTCATTCAGGTTTTTGTGAGGAATAGTAAGTCCATGGCATTGAATTCGCAGCAGGCCCAAGATCTCTCTGGTATGTTGGGTGAGTGAGTGAGTGTTGAGGAGCATGCTTGCATGGGGAGTGTTGTGTGGGTGGTTGCAGGACTATGTGAGACGGTTCTGTCAGTATGGTTGCGTTGAGTGTTGGATGTGGGTAAAACCATGAAAACCTGCAGGAAGCACAGGAGACCACTTCCTTTGTATGGTATTGTTCTGCCAGGCAACAGTGTGTGGAGTGGCGGCCGGGGTTGAGGGCACAGTGGGCCACAGCAGGATAGCAGTTGGATGGGGAAGAGCAGGTTCCCTGGCACTGGGTGAAGTCCAGATGCAGATCACTTCCTGTGCAGATGAATGATGGGAAATCGAGGTGCCCAACTGACCAGCACCAACTGAATCTGCCTACAACCTGAAGTTGACGTCTGCTCTGGTGTATCCTAATTCCCAGGATGTCCCCCAGGTCCTGGACCCTTGTCTGGCATCAGAGTGTAATCCTTTGGCCTCAAAACTAAGCTGCAGGTGAAAATTTTGAAGTATGGAGCCCTCCTCAATTACCAGCAGGATTCTCGTGCAACAATAATCTCCAAGTCACCCGCCAGTGCAAACTTTCTATGTTTACCTGCTCCTCACGACAAATAGTGACCGCCCATATCTCCCACCCAAGCAAAACTCCGGTGGCTACCTGCTCTTCGCGCCAACATCGATCTCCTTGTGGCTCCCGCTCTCATGATGATCCAGCAGAAGCATCTTGCGTAGACTTGAACTGTGAGAAGTTAAATACTCATCACCAGGATGAACCTAGTCCCTATATCTGACCAGTGGCCCATTGCTGTCAGTTTGAATGTGTGGCAAGGTCCAGCGTGACCAGATAACCGCCTCTTTATGCTTTTTGGTGCTATTTTCACCTGAATCTTAAAAAAAATCCTACATTTGGTTCTACTAATTGGATTTCTTTCATGTTGGTGATTTTGCTTGTGTTGTATTTTTACCTTATAACTGCTTGAGTGCGGCGTAAATAATTTACTCATTGACTCTAAGTTAAGCCTGACTGCTTTGTGCCAAGTTAGCTGAGCGTTAAGCTTAGGTAGATTTAGTGACTTTTGTGATTTCCCTGACAAGGATGGATCACTGACATAATATTGATGGGAACAATATTGATTCTGTAAAATATTGGAAAATAAATATTGTTTACAAAAATATCGTCTTCCTATAACTAACTAAAAAAAAAATATTGCTTACCAAAATATAGCTGTCACAAATATCTAGCTCCAATTATATTGATAACAAAAATATCTGACACAAAAGTATTGTAAACACATACAGTTTTAATTCACCAACATTAATATAACAAACATTTTACACTAAAAAAACAAAAACTTTAATTAGCCATTTAAAAAATATAACTATATTCTAACATTATAACAAGTGTACAATAATAAATTAAACCTAACAAGTGTACAATAATAAATTAAACCTAATTAAACAAAAAAAAAATCAAAACATAAAATATCCATTCAAGATATATTTGCAAAAAATATTGCAATTTAAATATTAAAAGAAAAATATTTTATATTTATAAGTAAATCATATATTCAAATTAAAACAAATTTACCATTATATATAAACATTGCAAAACACAAACTAATTAGGTGCCGAATTGAATCTGGACTTTTTCCGTCCGAATCATACAAGTAGCGTACAAACTGCCAAGTACGATTCGCATGGGAAAAACTCCATACGAATCACATCGGGAAAATTTCACCACACGTCCTCGGGTCGGAAATTGTGTCCGACACATCCCCGGACGATTTACTGTACGAATCGGAAAAATGAAGTCCGACCGCGCAAGTACGATCACTCCCCTCCTTTCGATTTCACAACTGTATGGAAATAACACCGTACGGACCGAACTCCCATAACAAGCATGGAGACACGTGCCCGCACACGCGCTGAACACCCCACCACAGACCCCGCATGTATGCGCAAAATGCCCCCCGGCCGCGGATGCACGTGCTGAACCCCCAACAGTGTATGCATGGAGCGTACCCCCACCCATGTATGCATGGAGCGTACCAACTCCCCACCCGTGTATGTACGGACCGTACCCCCACCCCACCAGTGTATGTACGGACCGTACCCCCACCCCACCAGTGTATGTACGGACCGTACCCCCACCCGTGTATGTACGGACCGTACCCCCACCCGTGTATGCATGCAGCGTACCAACTCCCCACCCGTGCATGTACGGACTGTACCCCCACCCGTGTATGTACAGACCGTACCCCCACCCCATCAGTGTATGTACGGACCGTACCCCCACCCCACCAGTGTATGTACGGACCGTACCCCCACCCGTGTATGCATGCAGCGTACCAACTCCACACCCGTATATGTACGGACCGTACTCCCACCCCACCAGTGTATGTACGGACCGTACCCCCACCCATGTATGCATGGAGCGTACCAACTCCCCACCCGTGTATGTACGGACCCTACACCCAGCCCCCCCAGTATGTACGGTGCGAAACACCACCACCGATGTACGGTGCGGACCAACACCCTGCCCGTGTTCGTACGCACCCTACCCCAGGCCCACACATCAGCACCCTCACCCAACATCGGGCATGTACGAGTCGTACTAAGCCATAGCAAAGGACAGCACTGTACAACAACATGGCCCATGTACGCACCTTACAGACGCTAAAAACACTCCTTCTGAACCAGGACAAACCAAATAAACACAAGGACAGTCAATCCGAGGCACACAACACCACAAAACATATCCAACAAGGCCAAATACATCCTATACACTGACCTGCAACTGACAAACAGATAAACAGAGGCCCAAACCACTACCACTCCTTATAACACACCCACCCAAAGTTCAAACACAGCCACACCCACAAATGGACCAATAAAAAGGCCCAACACACACAAACCATGATCCTTTGCAACAGATCCACTGCTGCCAGACCCCAGAGACAACGCACTGCACCATACTTCAACCATCAATACACCTTACACTTGCACTCCTTCACACAACCACCATCACAAACACACCCTCATCACATTCACACACACACACCTGCACACCCACAACCATCCACACCCACACCCATCCACACCCCCACCCCCACAACCATCCACACCCACACCCCACACCATGCCCACCAACAAGAATCCAAAGTTCACAAAGGACGAGCTGGAGTCCCTTGTCGACGAAATCATCAGAGTCGAGCCACAGCTCTTTGGAACATTGGTCAGACGGACCAGCATATCAGAAAAAACTGCCATGTGGGAGAGGATAGTCAATTCCGTGAATGCTGTTGGGGCCACCAGAAGGACCAGGCATGAGTGCCAAGCCAGGTGGTACGATCTGCGGAGGACGGTCCGCCGCAAAATGACGGATGAGCACAACCAGGCCAACATCACTGGAGGAGGGCCGGCCCGCAGACCGGTACACTACCATCCCAGGGAGGAGAAGGTGATGACCACGCTGCCGCCGTTGGTAGTAGACGGACTAGAAGGAGTCCGAGAGCCTGGTGAGTACACAAACAACTCACCTCACATGGGGGGAACGCCATATACAACCCAAATACCAATCATGCACGCAACCCCCCCAAAGCCAGCACCGGACACAACCAAACTCCAAAAACACACACATGCCACTAGCGCCTCCATGCCCCATGCCCCAAGCAAGGCCATGCCAAGTCACAGGCCACGCAAAACACCAACACAAGACAGGATGTCCCTGATGCCGGGAGGGTGGGCCTCAAAACTAACATAGAGCAACTCTGAAGCACACAACAATGCCCTCAGCCCATATGGCTTAGGGCACAGCAATACCAACAGTGTGTCCCCACACAGTACTGTTTTGCCTGCTAATGGTGGCCGCGTTGCAGGAAGACATGGGTATGAAGGCACAATTTGCACATAACAGCAGCCAATGAAGACGCATCACACTGAAAGAGTGTCAGCACACACCGCCCCAGCAGCAGCGCAGACTCAGACACTCCGCCCAATGGGTGCCGGCAGAGAAGAAACAAACCCACATGAACAAGCCAATGGCCTTTGCAAGACCTGCAAACTATGTGTGTGCCCAGGAAGCTGGGCTGAGGTGACAGAGGGTGACACACAGAGGGAGGGAGAGGGGCAGAGAGAGGGACAGAGACAGAGGTGGACACAGGGAGACAGACAGAGGGAGGGAGGAGGCTGACAGAGGGAGGGAGAAGGGGAGACAGAGGGAGATGGACAGAGGGAGGAGGCTGACAGAGGGAGGGAGAAAGGGAGACGGACAGAGGGAGGAGGCTGATAGAGGGAGGGAGAAAGGGAGACAGAGGGAGACGGACAGAGGGAGGAGGGTGATAGAGGGAGGGAGAAAGGGAGACGGACAGAGGGAGGAGGCTGATAAAGGGAGGGAGAAAGGGAGACAGAGGGAGACAGACAGAGGGAGGAGGCTGATAGAGGGAGGGAGAAAGGGAGACAGAGGGAGACGGACAGAGGGAGGAGGCTGATAGAGGGAGGGAGAAAGGGAGACGGACAGAGGGAGGAGGCTGATAGAGGGAGGGAGAAAGGGAGACAGAGGGAGACAGACAGAGGGAGGAGGCTGATAGAGGGAGGGAGAAAGGGAGATAGAGGGAGACGGACAGAAAGAGGAGGCTGACAGAGGGAGGGAGAAAGGGAGACAGAGGGAGATGGACAGTGGGAGGAGGCTGACAGAGGGAGGGAAAAAGGGAGACAGAGGGAGACCAAATCACCCTTGGGTGGTGTGGCCATGTCCGCTCGTCAGCAGGTGGACTGTGTGCATGTAGACAAGGTTTGGCAGTGCCTTAACCACCCCTTCAACCTTTGATAAACACTAGGCCATGTGTCAATCTGTGCACGAGTACAGCCGTGCTGCAGGCACAAACAGAACCTTACACCCAGTATACCTACCCACTGTGTTCGTCAGAACCCTGTCACAAATTGTTAAGTTACCTACCTGCATTCTCAAATAGCATGGAATAAACACCATTTGGCCACGTACAGTGCAACACGTAAGGCGGCTCTGCATGGCTTGCTACGCCCGCTCACTACACTGCTGACTGCGTTCCCAAAATATGCATCAACTAAGATTGTGTCACACATAGGTAAAGTGTCGAAAGCTGTGGCCAAGGGACATACCCATGCACAAGTGCACTGTGTGAGGAATGCTAGCCAAATCCAACCACCCAGAGGAACTGTGCCAAATCAAAAAAGAATGAAACATGGATGTCGCATGTAACACAATTAACACTGTCTCTCTCACACACAGGTCAATGTCATCGATCTCCCCCCAACACTGGGGGGGAAGACTCACAGGACCAGGCTCTGCGTGAAGAGGACCCCACCAGCAGCGACGACTCTCACCACTCCGTGGATGACCCAGACCAACCTGGCCCCTCTGGTGTCCAACCACCTGCAGCACCTGCGTCAGGTACAACTGTGCCAACCACCACCCCCATTCCTGCCACATCCCAGGAGACACCCAGGAGCCCTGCCCGCACACAACAACACAGCCAGTCTGTCCAGGAGGGACAAGGTTCTCCGGGCACCCAGGAGGAGGCAGGCAACACCGCAAATGCCATCCCTCAGGGGTCCCGGAGACCCGATGTGCCCACAACGGCAGGCCAGGCGCAAGTGGGCAGGGGTGGTGGGAGTGGAGGACGGCGGAGGCGCGAACCTGCCCAGTTGGCTCAGGACCCGGCTATGGCACACGTCAGAACCATCCTGGACGCATACCGGCGTGACTCCAGAGGCATCGCCCAGGTAGTGGGGACCCTCAATGAGATGAAGACCCTGCAGGTTGAGCATCATGCCAGGATGGAGGCAAGACTGGCAGAGCTCTTGGCGGTGCACAGGGACGTGAGCCAATCCCTCTGTCAGATCGCCCAAAGCCTGGCAAACCCTCCCTGTGCCACCAGGCGTAGAGCAGCACCAGACACAGGGAGGGAGGAGGAGGAGGATTCATCTGACGGAGCGTCCCTTGCATCGTCAAGGCAGGCGTCTGAGGGTCCCCGCAGGAAGGTGGGTCGTCCACGAAAAAGACCGCGAGAGTCAGCAGAACATCACCATCTCCCAGGTCACCTGGCCTGGCACCTGGCCCTCTGGCCCAACAGCAGCACAGCAGCAAAGGACATTCTCTGCCACATGGCCTTGCTGGTCACTGCCTGACCAATGTTGACAAAGACTGTGGCACAGACTCTGATGACTGTCAATGGCAAGGAGACCAACTCCCCCTGTGAACTTTGGATTCTACACTCCCGCCAAGCACCTCTTGTCACCCCCCCAAACACGTACCCCAGCACTAATAAAATTCATCACAATCACAAGATGATGCCGTCATTTTGCATTATTCCACTACATGTGTGTGTTGTAAAGTCAAACCATGCCTGATTTCTGAAATAACTCCAAACATCCATACCCTGGGGTCTGAGTCTGGCACAGGACACACATGGGTCACAATGTACCATCCAAGACAGACATGGAGCACCATACTCACCCGTGATGGGCCCAACCAGCTGAGGGGGTGCCCACACAACTGTGCCTATAGACCTATTTAGAAGAGCAACAGTCATGCGCAGAGGTCAGGGATCATGTGGAGTGTCCTGGGGTTGGAGTCCCAGGTATGTGTAGACACGTGGCAGAACCAGGTCCTGCATGCTTGAGTCAGGTGGATGTGGAGAATGGTGGGCCAGCCAAGGTTGGATGCATGGAGATGGCACAATTGGGTGTTGGATCACAGTGCCACAAGGATTTGTTGTGGTTGTGGGCTGCATCCTGAGTGTGTGCGTGGATTGAGAAGGTCATCCTGCAGCTGGCAGTGATCCACTCCCCCCATCTCTGTTGGACGTTGATGTGGCCTGGTCGCCGGATATAGTAGCAGAGCTGTGCAGATGCACCCTGGATGTGGACAAGTATCATGGGATTTCTAACGCACATGTCTGTAGAGTGCAGGGTAGGATTAGACACGGATGTCGTAGTTGACCTGGGGGATGGTCTCCCTCTTGCCTTGAGGTGGATGGAACTGGGGATCTTGTGCATAATGCAGAGTGTGCTGCCGCATGAGGCACAGATGCTGCTGATCAGCATAGCACATGTCAGCAAGCAATCCATGATGAACACCAGCTCGTTTGCGTGGACACTGGGCGCCCTTGCAGCAGGGCCTGCAGCAGCATGCGCCATGTCAAGGAAAAAATGCCACAAGTAGCACACAAAGACAAGGATCTCAGGAAGGAACCATGCAAAAGGTGTATGTCAAGGAAGGAATGTCTGGTTCAACATGGCACACACACACACAATGGATTCACATGCAGCACAGTGGCCGTCGTGGAGACTGACATGCCACAATACCTACACAGCCATGGACATCATGCACAATACAGAATCTAATCCCTGACAAACAGCTTGCATCTTGCTACTCTACACATAGACTCATATGCACCATCTCTGAGAACAATGCCAGACATGCCGCATGCACAGTGGCAACAGACCACCATTGACAGAGATGAGGCACCTTGGAGGCAGAGGGACACCTTTATTACTCATGTGTGTCGGAATGCTAATGCAACTCTGTCAACACATACACAGGTCATGTGGATGAACACGTGGGACCAACACTGGCACCCCCCTTACCACCACAGATGCTGGAAATCCATGGCACTGGCACACAAGTGACGGGTTACAGCTAAACACCCCCTGCTGCTCACCGAGAGCCTGCTATACACCATTGAGCCCCTAATGGGGAATTCACACACCATGTCAACCCGGTGCAACCCGTATGTTTCCGAGGCCAGTGTTACACACATTGATGGCTCCATCACAATCCCATTACAGATGACTGTCACCAAGTCTGACCATCAATTCAGGTGAATTCTGCTCCAGGTCATGTGCCCCATGGTGAATCTACATGTATGTAAAGTATCCAAACATGAACAGGAGCAGTGCACACACATTCAAAACAAATACCATTCCCAAAAAGCCGTGCTGCATCCCTTACCCGAAGGAGATTTTCGAACTTGTCCGTGCATGTAACGCTGATTCAGCACATGTTGCTGTGTTCATGAGGAAAAGCAGGAGCACAACAATGCCACCAGCAGACACCATGCGCAAGTACCTGTGGATGGGAGACACACCAGAAGTCAGCCAAAAGAAGCACATCCGCATGCATGTGCATGTACTCGACACGTATTAGGTTGTCAACATGCGAGGTGACAATGATGACTCTGGAAAAACATTCTTCTATTGCACCATCACTCGAGTGACACATCCAAACACACCTCTGACTCACTTGGAAGACATGCAGATGGACACACACATTGCAACACATGCCACACACAGCCAAATGCGTGCACACTCAGACACTGGAACTCACCACTAAGCAAAGAAGTCGCGTATGAGCCGACTCCGCATGTGCTCTACCGCCTCCTCCTCCTCCACATCACTTGCCTCGTGCCCAAGCCCTTCATCCTCCACGGGTGGATGGTCCTGCTCATCTGGATCCAGGATGAGTGGCACAGCTTTCTCCACTGCCATGTTGTGCAGCATGCAGCACACGAGGAATATCTTGCAGACCTTCAGCGGTGCATATGGGAGTGCGCCACCGGTCTTGTGGAGGCAACGGAATCGGCTCTTCAGGAGGCCAAACGTCCTCTCTATCACTCGCCTGGTCCGCCCATGGGCATTGTTGTAGCGGTGATCGGCAGCCGTGCTGGGGTTGCGGAGAGGCGTGATCAGCCATGGCATGTTGGGATAGCCAGCGTCCCCTACATGGAAACATCATGGACAAGAGTGGGTCAGGAGGAGCAGTAAGACAGGAAGATAACGTTAAATACAGGACTGCCAGAGTATACCCATTTTGCTTGTGTTGTATTTTTACCTTATAACTGCTTGAGTGCGGCGTAAATAATGTACTCATTGACTCTAAGTTAAGCCTGACTGCTTTGTGCCAAGTTAGCTGAGCGTTAAGCTTAGGTAGATTTAGTGACTTTTGTGATTTCCCTGACAAGGATGGATCACTGACATAATATTGATGGGAACAATATTGATTCTGTAAAATATTGGAAAATAAATATTGTTTACAAAAATATCGTCTTCCTATAACTAACTAAAAAAAAAATATTGCTTACCAAAATATAGCTGTCACAAATATCTAGCTCCAATTATATTGATAACAAAAATATCTGACACAAAAGTATTGTAAACACATACAGTTTTAATTCACCAACATTAATATAACAAACATTTTACACTAAAAAAACAAAAACTTTAATTAGCCATTTAAAAAATATAACTATATTCTAACATTATAACAAGTGTACAATAATAAATTAAACCTAACAAGTGTACAATAATAAATTAAACCTAATTAAACAAAAAAAAAATCAAAACATAAAATATCCATTCAAGATATATTTGCAAAAAATATTGCAATTTAAATATTAAAAGAAAAATATTTTATATTTATAAGTAAATCATATATTCAAATTAAAACAAATTTACCATTATATATAAACATTGCAAAACACAAACTAATTAGGTGCCGAATTGAATCTGGACTTTTTCCGTCCGAATCATACAAGTAGCGTACAAACTGCCAAGTACGATTCGCATGGGAAAAACTCCATACGAATCACATCGGGAAAATTTCACCACACGTCCTCGGGTCGGAAATTGTGTCCGACACATCCCCGGACGATTTACTGTACGAATCGGAAAAATGAAGTCCGACCGCGCAAGTACGATCACTCCCCTCCTTTCGATTTCACAACTGTATGGAAATAACACCGTACGGACCGAACTCCCATAACAAGCATGGAGACACGTGCCCGCACACGCGCTGAACACCCCACCACAGACCCCGCATGTATGCGCAAAATGCCCCCCGGCCGCGGATGCACGTGCTGAACCCCCAACAGTGTATGCATGGAGCGTACCCCCACCCATGTATGCATGGAGCGTACCAACTCCCCACCCGTGTATGTACGGACCGTACCCCCACCCCACCAGTGTATGTACGGACCGTACCCCCACCCCACCAGTGTATGTACGGACCGTACCCCCACCCGTGTATGTACGGACCGTACCCCCACCCGTGTATGCATGCAGCGTACCAACTCCCCACCCGTGTATGTACGGACTGTACCCCCACCCGTGTATGTACAGACCGTACCCCCACCCCATCAGTGTATGTACGGACCATACCCCCACCCCACCAGTGTATGTACGGACCGTACCCCCACCCGTGTATGCATGCAGCGTACCAACTCCACACCCGTATATGTACGGACCGTACTCCCACCCCACCAGTGTATGTACGGACCGTACCCCCACCCATGTATGCATGGAGCGTACCAACTCCCCACCCGTGTATGTACGGACCCTACACCCAGCCCCCCCAGTATGTACGGTGCGAAACACCACCACCGATGTACGGTGCGGACCAACACCCTGCCCGTGTTCGTACGCACCCTACCCCAGGCCCACACATCAGCACCCTCACCCAACATCGGGCATGTACGAGTCGTACTAAGCCATAGCAAAGGACAGCACTGTACAACAACATGGCCCATGTACGCACCTTACAGACGCTAAAAACACTCCTTCTGAACCAGGACAAACCAAATAAACACAAGGACAGTCAATCCGAGGCACACAACACCACAAAACATATCCGACAAGGCCAAATACATCCTATACACTGACCTGCAACTGACAAACAGATAAACAGAGGCCCAAACCACTACCACTCCTTATAACACACCCACCCAAAGTTCAAACACAGCCACACCCACAAATGGACCAATAAAAAGGCCCAACACACACAAACCATGATCCTTTGCAACAGATCCACTGCTGCCAGACCCCAGAGACAACGCACTGCACCATACTTCAACCATCAATACACCTTACACTTGCACTCCTTCACACAACCACCATCACAAACACACCCTCATCACATTCACACACACACACCTGCACACCCACAACCATCCACACCCACACCCATCCACACCCCCACCCCCACAACCATCCACACCCACACCCCACACCATGCCCACCAACAAGAATCCAAAGTTCACAAAGGACGAGCTGGAGTCCCTTGTCGACGAAATCATCAGAGTCGAGCCACAGCTCTTTGGAACATTGGTCAGACGGACCAGCATATCAGAAAAAACTGCCATGTGGGAGAGGATAGTCAATTCCGTGAATGCTGTTGGGGCCACCAGAAGGACCAGGCATGAGTGCCAAGCCAGGTGGTACGATCTGCGGAGGACGGTCCGCCGCAAAATGACGGATGAGCACAACCAGGCCAACATCACTGGAGGAGGGCCGGCCCGCAGACCGGTACACTACCATCCCAGGGAGGAGAAGGTGATGACCACGCTGCCGCCGTTGGTAGTAGACGGACTAGAAGGAGTCCGAGAGCCTGGTGAGTACACAAACAACTCACCTCACATGGGGGGAACGCCATATACAACCCAAATACCAATCATGCACGCAACCCCCCCAAAGCCAGCACCGGACACAACCAAACTCCAAAAACACACACATGCCACTAGCGCCTCCATGCCCCATGCCCCAAGCAAGGCCATGCCAAGTCACAGGCCACGCAAAACACCAACACAAGACAGGATGTCCCTGATGCCGGGAGGGTGGGCCTCAAAACTAACATAGAGCAACTCTGAAGCACACAACAATGCCCTCAGCCCATATGGCTTAGGGCACAGCAATACCAACAGTGTGTCCCCACACAGTACTGTTTTGCCTGCTAATGGTGGCCGCGTTGCAGGAAGACATGGGTATGAAGGCACAATTTGCACATAACAGCAGCCAATGAAGACGCATCACACTGAAAGAGTGTCAGCACACACCGCCCCAGCAGCAGCGCAGACTCAGACACTCCGCCCAATGGGTGCCGGCAGAGAAGAAACAAACCCACATGAACAAGCCAATGGCCTTTGCAAGACCTGCAAACTATGTGTGTGCCCAGGAAGCTGGGCTGAGGTGACAGAGGGTGACACACAGAGGGAGGGAGAGGGGCAGAGAGAGGGACAGAGACAGAGGTGGACACAGGGAGACAGACAGAGGGAGGGAGGAGGCTGACAGAGGGAGGGAGAAGGGGAGACAGAGGGAGATGGGCAGAGGGAGGAGGCTGACAGAGGGAGGGAGAAAGGGAGACGGACAGAGGGAGGAGGCTGATAGAGGGAGGGAGAAAGGGAGACAGAGGGAGACGGACAGAGGGAGGAGGCTGATAGAGGGAGGGAGAAAGGGAGACGGACAGAGGGAGGAGGCTGATAAAGGGAGGGAGAAAGGGAGACAGAGGGAGACAGACAGAGGGAGGAGGCTGATAGAGGGAGGGAGAAAGGGAGACAGAGGGAGACGGACAGAGGGAGGAGGCTGATAGAGGGAGGGAGAAAGGGAGACGGACAGAGGGAGGAGGCTGATAGAGGGAGGGAGAAAGGGAGACAGAGGGAGACAGACAGAGGGAGGAGGCTGATAGAGGGAGGGAGAAAGGGAGATAGAGGGAGACGGACAGAAAGAGGAGGCTGACAGAGGGAGGGAGAAAGGGAGACAGAGGGAGATGGACAGTGGGAGGAGGCTGACAGAGGGAGGGAAAAAGGGAGACAGAGGGAGACCAAATCACCCTTGGGTGGTGTGGCCATGTCCGCTCGTCAGCAGGTGGACTGTGTGCATGTAGACAAGGTTTGGCAGTGCCTTAACCACCCCTTCAACCTTTGATAAACACTAGGCCATGTGTCAATCTGTGCACGAGTACAGCCGTGCTGCAGGCACAAACAGAACCTTACACCCAGTATACCTACCCACTGTGTTCGTCAGAACCCTGTCACAAATTGTTAAGTTACCTACCTGCATTCTCAAATAGCATGGAATAAACACCATTTGGCCACGTACAGTGCAACACGTAAGGCGGCTCTGCATGGCTTGCTACGCCCGCTCACTACACTGCTGACTGCGTTCCCAAAATATGCATCAACTAAGATTGTGTCACACATAGGTAAAGTGTCGAAAGCTGTGGCCAAGGGACATACCCATGCACAAGTGCACTGTGTGAGGAATGCTAGCCAAATCCAACCACCCAGAGGAACTGTGCCAAATCAAAAAAGAATGAAACATGGATGTCGCATGTAACACAATTAACACTGTCTCTCTCACACACAGGTCAATGTCATCGATCTCCCCCCAACACTGGGGGGGAAGACTCACAGGACCAGGCTCTGCGTGAAGAGGACCCCACCAGCAGCGACGACTCTCACCACTCCGTGGATGACCCAGACCAACCTGGCCCCTCTGGTGTCCAACCACCTGCAGCACCTGCGTCAGGTACAACTGTGCCAACCACCACCCCCATTCCTGCCACATCCCAGGAGACACCCAGGAGCCCTGCCCGCACACAACAACACAGCCAGTCTGTCCAGGAGGGACAAGGTTCTCCGGGCACCCAGGAGGAGGCAGGCAACACCGCAAATGCCATCCCTCAGGGGTCCCGGAGACCCGATGTGCCCACAACGGCAGGCCAGGCGCAAGTGGGCAGGGGTGGTGGGAGTGGAGGACAGCGGAGGCGCGAACCTGCCCAGTTGGCTCAGGACCCGGCTATGGCACACGTCAGAACCATCCTGGACGCATACCGGCGTGACTCCAGAGGCATCGCCCAGGTAGTGGGGACCCTCAATGAGATGAAGACCCTGCAGGTTGAGCATCATGCCAGGATGGAGGCAAGACTGGCAGAGCTCTTGGCGGTGCACAGGGACGTGAGCCAATCCCTCTGTCAGATCGCCCAAAGCCTGGCAAACCCTCCCTGTGCCACCAGGCGTAGAGCAGCACCAGACACAGGGAGGGAGGAGGAGGAGGATTCATCTGACGGAGCGTCCCTTGCATCGTCAAGGCAGGCGTCTGAGGGTCCCCGCAGGAAGGTGGGTCGTCCACGAAAAAGACCGCGAGAGTCAGCAGAACATCACCATCTCCCAGGTCACCTGGCCTGGCACCTGGCCCTCTGGCCCAACAGCAGCACAGCAGCAAAGGACATTCTCTGCCTCATGGCCTTGCTGGTCACTGCCTGACCAATGTTGACAAAGACTGTGGCACAGACTCTGATGACTGTCAATGGCAAGGAGACCAACTCCCCCTGTGAACTTTGGATTCTACACTCCCGCCAAGCACCTCTTGTCACCCCCCCAAACACGTACCCCAGCACTAATAAAATTCATCACAATCACAAGATGATGCCGTCATTTTGCATTATTCCACTACATGTGTGTGTTGTAAAGTCAAACCATGCCTGATTTCTGAAATAACTCCAAACATCCATACCCTGGGGTCTGAGTCTGGCACAGGACACACATGGGTCACAACGTACCATCCAAGACAGACATGGAGCACCATACTCACCCGTGATGGGCCCAATCAGCTGAGGGGGTGCCCACACAACTGTGCCTATAGACCTATTTAGAAGAGCAACAGTCATGCGCAGAGGTCAGGGATCATGTGGAGTGTCCTGGGGTTGGAGTCCCAGGTATGTGTAGACACGTGGCAGAACCAGGTCCTGCATGCTTGAGTCAGGTGGATGTGGAGAATGGTGGGCCAGCCAAGGTTGGATGCATGGAGATGGCACAATTGGGTGTTGGATCACAGTGCCACAAGGATTTGTTGTGGTTGTGGGCTGCATCCTGAGTAAGCCTGGGCGTTGAACTACGCTCCGTTCGCGGAGCTTGCGAAGTTTTGGTAACTTCGCGCTTCGCGTAGAGCGCGAAGTTGCAGATTGCTACGCAATCTAGCGCGTAGCGTAGTAAATTTGCTTCCTCGCGCGCTCAATATTCATTCTCGCGCGCGCGGTAATGTCTTACCTTGATTCTGCGATCGCCAACTTGCTTTTCTGTCTGTTTGCGAGCGCCACGAGATTTGTACTATGGCTGCCCAAGCCCGCGAGAGTGTGCGCCCCCGAACACGTCATTGGTGCGCGCGAACTGACTTCCGGCGGCTGTTTTGGTAAGATCGCGATCCCGAACATGGAAAAACTGCAATCTGGCAAAGAATATCTCGCGAGCTTCATAAAACCTTCTCTAAAATGTTCATTTTGCTCAGAAAACTCCTCAGATTGTGATCTTGCTGTAGTCTTTGTGTAAGAAAGAGTCCTTTAATTTTTTTAACACTTTTTTTTCAAGAGGAAGGAAGTGCCCCTGACACTGCAACTTCCTGTTCCTGTCCAGCAGGCTCCTCCCACGTGCTTTGTGCATGTGTTGTTCACTTTCATTTGGATTTGGAGCTGGAAGGATCACTTTTTGTGTCTGTCTGCTGCATCACACCATTTTTTTGGATTTATTTGAGGAATTTTTGATTTGAGATTTAATTGACGACAAGTAAGTTGGAGAATTGGTGTGATTGTTTCATTGGGGCTTGTTTGTACCTACATTTTTCTGGGATTTTTATTGTTTTAAAAAATTATTGTTGTGGTGGGTGGCCTGTACTACTTTCAATATGGGCCTAGTTGTTTTTCTCTGCAATTTCAGCCAGTAGGGTACCCATAGGTCCATGTTTTGTGGTGTCTGTAGAATTTCTACATCATGTAGGGCATGGATGGCATAGGATTGAAATGCTAAACGTGGCTGTGGTGTATTTCACTGTTGGTGTGTGTGTGTGATTTACCTTTGTTGGATGTGTGTGCTTGTGGCCTAGTAGTCTTCCACTAGGCCCAGAGGTAGTCAGCCTCCAAGCTGTGGTGCGTGATTTTGAATGTACAGTTGGTGTTGTCTGGTGATTTTCCTTTACTCCACGGATGGCTTTGGATTTTGTTGCAAAAGGTGTGTTTGGGGTGCAATAGCATTTTTTGGGTGTGTGCTAAACAAATTGGGCTATTTTGGCCTGCATTTAAGGCAAGGGATTCAGCTCGCGAACTTTCGGTAACTCTGCACAGCGCGACAACGCGGACTTACAGTTTTCGTCATTTTTGCGCTCGCAATATGCGTGTTCGCGCACGCGAGAAAGCCTTTTTGTACAGTTCGCGATCCCGAACACGCCGCTTTTGCAATCTGGCAAACAATATCTCGCGAGCAACATAGACCCTTCTCGAAAACGCTTTTTTGTGCATTTCTGCACAAAAAACTCCTCAGGCTGTCATTGAGCTGTAGGTTTGGAGCAGGGAGAAGCTGTTATTTGTCTGGAAACCATTTTTATGAGAGGGATTAAGTTCCACAGACACTCCAACTTCCTCTTCCTGTCCTTTCCAATCACTTTCTTGTGTGTTATTGTGGTGGGGGGGCTGGGCATGTGTGTGGCGGCCATTTTGGGAAGGCATGCATTATGCCTTTGCCATAGGCGTCCATTGACTGTCTCCCATTTCTTGTGGTTGTTGTGGGTGTGTGGCGGCCATTTTGTGAAGCCATCCAAGCAGTGTGCTTGCTTTTGCCATCCGGTTCCAAGCTTGTGGCCTAGTAGTCTTCCACTAGGCCCAGAGGTAGTCAGCCTCCAAGCTGTGGTGCGTGATTTTACATGTACAGTTGGTGTTGTCTGGTGATTTTCCTTTACTCCATGGATGGCTTTGGATTTTGTTGCAAAAGGTGTGTTTGGGGTGCAATAGCATTTTTTGGGTGTGTGCTAAACAAATTGGGCTATTTTGGCCTGCATGTAAGGCAAGGGATTCAGCTCGCGAACGGCCATTTTAGGAAGGCATGCATTGTGCCTTTGCCATAGGCGTCCATTGACTGTCTCCCATTTCTTGTGGTTGTTGTGGGTGTGTGGCGGCCATTTTGTGAAGCCATCCAAGCAGTGTGCTTGCTTTTGCCATCCGGTTCCAAGCTTGTGGCCTAGTAGTCTTCCACTAGGCCCAGAGGTAGTCAGCCTCCAAGCTGTGGTGCGTGATTTTACATGTACAGTTGGTGTTGTCTGGTGATTTTCCTTTGCTCCATGGATGGCTTTGGATTTTGTTGCAAAAGGTGTGTTTGGGGTGCAATAGCATTTTTTGGGTGTGTGCTAAACAAATTGGGCTATTTTGGCCTGCATGTAAGGCAAGGGATTCAGCTCGCGAACTTTCGGTAACTCTGCACAGCGCGACAACGCGGACTTACAGTTTTCGTCATTTTTGCGCTCGCAATATGCGTGTTCGCGCACGCGAGAAAGCCTTTTTGTACAGTTCGCGATCCCGAACACGCAGCTTTTGCAATCTGGCAAACAATATCTCGCGAGCAACATAGACCCTTCTCGAAAACGCTTTTTTGTGCATTTCTGCACAAAAAACTCCTCAGGCTGTCATTGAGCTGTAGGTTTGGAGCAGGGAGAAGCTGTTATTTGTCTGGAAAACATTTTTATGAGAGGGATTAAGTTCCACAGACACTACAACTTCCTCTTCCTGTCCTTTCCAATCACTTTTTGTGTGTTATTGTGGTGGGGGGGCTGAGCATGTGTGTGGCGGCCATTTTAGGAAGGCATGCATTGTGCCTTTGCCATAGGCGTCCATTGACTGTCTCCCATTTCTTGTGGTTGTTGTGGGTGTGTGGCGGCCATTTTGTGAAGCCATCCAAGCAGTGTGCTTGCTTTTGCCATCCGGTTCCAAGCTTGTGGCCTAGTAGTCTTCCACTAGGCCCAGAGGTAGTCAGCCTCCAAGCTGTGGTGCGTGATTTTACATGTACAGTTGGTGTTGTCTGGTGATTTTCCTTTACTCCATGGATGGCTTTGGATTTTGTTGCAAAAGGTGTGTTTGGGGTGCAATAGCATTTTTTGGGTGTGTGCTAAACAAATTGGGCTATTTTGGCCTGCATGTAAGGCAAGGGATTCAGCTCGCGAACGGCCATTTTAGGAAGGCATGCATTGTGCCTTTGCCATAGGCGTCCATTGACTGTCTCCCATTTCTTGTGGTTGTTGTGGGTGTGTGGCGGCCATTTTGTGAAGCCATCCAAGCAGTGTGCTTGCTTTTGCCATCCGGTTCCAAGCTTGTGGCCTAGTAGTCTTCCACTAGGCCCAGAGGTAGTCAGCCTCCAAGCTGTGGTGCGTGATTTTACATGTACAGTTGGTGTTGTCTGGTGATTTTCCTTTACTCCATGGATGGCTTTGGATTTTGTTGCAAAAGGTGTGTTTGGGGTGCAATAGCATTTTTTGGGTGTGTGCTAAACAAATTGGGCTATTTTGGCCTGCATGTAAGGCAAGGGATTCAGCTCGCGAACGGCCATTTTAGGAAGGCATGCATTGTGCCTTTGCCATAGGCGTCCATTGACTGTCTCCCATTTCTTGTGGTTGTTGTGGGTGTGTGGCGGCCATTTTGTGAAGCCATCCAAGCAGTGTGCTTGCTTTTGCCATCCGGTTCCAAGCTTGTGGCCTAGTAGTCTTCCACTAGGCCCAGAGGTAGTCAGCCTCCAAGCTGTGGTGCGTGATTTTACATGTACAGTTGGTGTTGTCTGGTGATTTTCCTTTACTCCATGGATGGCTTTGGATTTTGTTGCAAAAGGTGTGTTTGGGGTGCAATAGCATTTTTTGGGTGTGTGCTAAACAAATTGGGCTATTTTGGCCTGCATGTAAGGCAAGGGATTCAGCTCGCGAACTTTCGGTAACTCTGCACAGCGCGACAACGCGGACTTACAGTTTTCGTCATTTTTGCGCTCGCAATATGCGTGTTCGCGCACGCGAGAAAGCCTTTTTGTACAGTTCGCGATCCCGAACACGCAGCTTTTGCAATCTGGCAAACAATATCTCGCGAGCAACATAGACCCTTCTCGAAAACGCTTTTTTGTGCATTTCTGCACAAAAAACTCCTCAGGCTGTCATTGAGCTGTAGGTTTGGAGCAGGGAGAAGCTGTTATTTGTCTGGAAAA
This sequence comes from Triturus cristatus, assembly GCF_964204655.1. Lineage (NCBI taxonomy): Eukaryota > Metazoa > Chordata > Amphibia > Caudata > Salamandridae > Triturus > Triturus cristatus. The sequence continues at coordinate 1,548,016,113 of NC_140590.1, forward strand.
CATTTTTATGAGAGGGATTAAGTTCCACAGACACTCCAACTTCCTCTTCCTGTCCTTTCCAATCACTTTCTTGTGTGTTATTGTGGTGGGGGGGCTGGGCATGTGTGTGGCGGCCATTTTGGGAAGGCATGCATTGTGCCTTTGCCATAGGCGTCCATTGACTGTCTCCCATTTCTTGTGGTTGTTGTGGGTGTGTGGCGGCCATTTTGTGAAGCCATCCAAGCAGTGTGCTTGCTTTTGCCATCCGGTTCCAAGCTTGTGGCCTAGTAGTCTTCCACTAGGCCCAGAGGTAGTCAGCCTCCAAGCTGTGGTGCGTGATTTTACATGTACAGTTGGTGTTGTCTGGTGATTTTCCTTTACTCCATGGATGGCTTTGGATTTTGTTGCAAAAGGTGTGTTTGGGGTGCAATAGCATTTTTTGGGTGTGTGCTAAACAAATTGGGCTATTTTGGCCTGCATGTAAGGCAAGGGATTCAGCTCGCGAACGGCCATTTTAGGAAGGCATGCATTGTGCCTTTGCCATAGGCGTCCATTGACTGTCTCCCATTTCTTGTGGTTGTTGTGGGTGTGTGGCGGCCATTTTGTGAAGCCATCCAAGCAGTGTGCTTGCTTTTGCCATCCGGTTCCAAGCTTGTGGCCTAGTAGTCTTCCACTAGGCCCAGAGGTAGTCAGCCTCCAAGCTGTGGTGCGTGATTTTACATGTACAGTTGGTGTTGTCTGGTGATTTTCCTTTGCTCCATGGATGGCTTTGGATTTTGTTGCAAAAGGTGTGTTTGGGGTGCAATAGCATTTTTTGGGTGTGTGCTAAACAAATTGGGCTATTTTGGCCTGCATGTAAGGCAAGGGATTCAGCTCGCGAACTTTCGGTAACTCTGCACAGCGCGACAACGCGGACTTACAGTTTTCGTCATTTTTGCGCTCGCAATATGCGTGTTCGCGCACGCGAGAAAGCCTTTTTGTACAGTTCGCGATCCCGAACACGCAGCTTTTGCAATCTGGCAAACAATATCTCGCGAGCAACATAGACCCTTCTCGAAAACGCTTTTTTGTGCATTTCTGCACAAAAAACTCCTCAGGCTGTCATTGAGCTGTAGGTTTGGAGCAGGGAGAAGCTGTTATTTGTCTGGAAAACATTTTTATGAGAGGGATTAAGTTCCACAGACACTACAACTTCCTCTTCCTGTCCTTTCCAATCACTTTTTGTGTGTTATTGTGGTGGGGGGGCTGGGTATGTGTGTGGCGGACATTTTAGGAAGGCATGCATTGTGCCTTTGCCATAGGCGTCCAAAATTGTGGCCTAGTCGTACAGTAGGCCCAGGGGTACAACTCAGCAATCATCACGGCGGGTTTTTTTTTTCCCTTGCTATTCTTCTTCCTAAGTGTACACTACACAGTACAAATACAAAAGGATCCCTGGCCTTGTCAGTCTCTTAATGGCTGGCTATACTGTTGATGTTGTTCACTGACTGCATGAAATTTAATAATTGTGATGACAACCCACGAGACACTAATAAATTATATATTATATTATGGATCTTTTGACTGATGTTCTTCTGGCTTTTTGCTTTTAGGTGCACAAAAGACAGAGGTGTGTCATCATCATCCACTGTTGTGGTGCCAGACCGACGTCCTGCTGCTGTAGTGTACACAACGTGACGTGTCAGTGACCTGACCAGGCATCTCTGCAACTTGTGCAACTGAGTGCTGTTTTGACATCTGTTGAAGATGCCCCCAAAGAAAGCAGGTAGCAGGTCCTCCGGTACCAAGAAAGTTGCCATGGAGAAGAAGGAACAGAAGAAGAAGGAAGTGTCACTTAAGTCTGGTGTGCCTCCCAAAACCTTTTTTGGTTCACCAAAAATGAGGCCTGCAGCAGCGGTGTCGGGGGGGCAAGCTGGGGGCAGCACCTCCACATCAGTGGGCCCAACCCACCAACCCATGCCCAAGCAGATGAGTGTGGAAGAGGTAGCCAGCCTTATGGTAGAAAGCAGTGATGCTGAGCCTGAACTAAACTTATCGCTATCTCAAAGTAGTACACAATCCACGCAGGAGGGAACATCATCAACACAGCAGATAAGTGGTCAACAGCCGCAGCTACCGCCCGCAATAGTAGCTGTTCCTCCTGAAGTAGGGGCAGTTCAGGAAATTGAGCCTCATGCAGAGGAAGAAGAGGAAGCCACTCCTTTAGAAGTTGCATTGGCTTTTAAATCCCCAGCAAGGAAAAGGAGGGTTAGTACATCAAGTTCTTCACCAAGCCCCCCTTCTGATGATCTAGATGTCACTTGGAAGCCACAAAGTGAGTCTGAGAGGGAAACACATCACAAGAGCAGGCATGGCAAAAGGAAGGTTCCAGAAAGCCTTACACTTATGGATGTTGATGTAGAAGAGCAGGTTGATGATGATGATGATGATGAGCCAGTCATCACAAACATCACTCCCGGGCCTGAGGAGATGGAGAGCAACATTTTTACATTATCCAAAATGGATGCGAGGGATGTAGCACGCATACCTCCAACACAGGTAACACCAACACGACCTCCAGCTTCCATATTTACATTAGCAAAGGGCCGGCAGCGTCCTACATCCAGCACAACAAGCACCACCTCAGCAGAAGTAGGTAGTGGTCCTGCACAGAGTCAAATTCAACACACACCCTCCAGTTCATCCGGCATTGGAAGTGGGAGTGGCACCTCCAGCAGGAGACAAAAGTTAAGCTCCCCAGTGTGGGACTACTTTACGGTTAGCCCAAAGGAGGAGAACATTGCTGTATGCTCCGTTTGTCATTCCTCTGTTAGCCGTGGAAAGCTTGGTACAAACTATGGTACCGGAGGCCAAATGACCCATCTGAAAAAACACCACGCAATCCAGTGGGAGGAGCACCTTAGGCTCATCAAAACTGGAACCATTGCTGTTGGGCATAAACGAGTAGAAAGTCCGCTCACGGTGGAACAGGAAGAAGAGGGAGACATTCTCTGTGCTAGTGGTAGACAAAGTAGCCCTGTCCCCAGCACTGCAGTGGTAACGCCCACATCCTCAGCCACATCTCATTGGCACAAGAGTAAGAGCCAGCCTGAGACACCAAGGAGTACAGCTGGGCCAAAAAGTGCGAAGTCGACCACAGGAAGGAATACCATGCAGCCTACCATTCTTAGCATGTTTAGTAGGCCGGAGGGGCAGTACGAACGCAATCACCCAATAGCACGTTTGTACAATGCTAAGCTGGCAAAAATGTTAGCACTGGACCTTCTCCCTTTTTCTTTTGTTGAAGGGGTGGGTTTTCTTGAGTTTGTGACCACCATCTGCCCAAAATGGAAAGTTCCCAGCCGCTACTATTTTGCAAGAGTTGCTGTTCCAGCACTACATCACGACGTGCTGGAATTGCTTGGAAAAGCCTTAAAACAGAGTGCTGTTCAGAGTATACACCTGACAACAGACATGTGGACCAGTTGCCAAGCCACTGATTACATGTGCATCACTGCACACTGGGTCTCTTTTTCGGGTGTTAAAGATAAGATATCTGACGGCGTTGTTGACACCGCTGAGATTTTTAAAGACACTCGCAAACATGCAACTGTAGCCATGTTTGCAATGGAGAAATCTCATACTGCTGCTAACATTTTGGATGAGTTTAACAGCAAGGTGTCGGAGTGGCTGCGACCAAGAGGTCTTACCATTGGTTTTGTTGCCACGGACAATGGCAGTAATGTAGTTCGGGCCATGAAAGATGGTGGGTATTTCAGGGTGCCATGTTTGGCACACTGCATTAACATTGTTGTGCAAGACTTTCTGAAAAATGAAAGCAAAGTCAGCAGCTTACTGACCACCTGCAGAAGAATATGCACACATTTCAACCATTCTTTTAAAGCCCGGAAGGAGCTGAGGGTGATTCAACGTGAGCATAAAATGCCAGTCAAAGCACTCATCCAAGAGGTGCCAACACGTTGGAACTCAACGTATTACATGCTTGAGCGTCTGTTTGAGCAGTATATACCACTTAATGCTTATGTCATGAAAAGGTCAGGGGATCCTACAGTGAAAGGCATGAGAGTTGAGATGACCCAATGGGACCTTGTCAAAAGCCTGACAGAGATGCTACTTCCTTTTGAGGTCTTCACCCGTGAAGTGAGCCGGGAGGACTGTACTATGGGCCAAGCTATCCCATTGTTGTACATGCTAGAGCAACAGCTGAAGGATGTGGCAGAAATGTACGCAGATGTGGATGACAAAGTAGAAGCACATTCTTTGGCAGACACCTTATCCGCTCGCTTATCTCACAATACAAGGCTTCAAAATAACATTCTGTCAGATCCACATTACATTACTGCCTCAATTTTGGATCCACGTTACAAATTATTGCTGCGCAGTAATGAAGTCATTCCTTTTTCAGAATTGAATGTTGCCCAGTACAAAACTTGGATAGCTAAGGAAGCCACTGAGTTTGAAAACGAAAGGATCTTCATTAAAGGCCCGCCCCTCCAGGTCAGAAAAAGTACTGCAGGGCACCCAGAACGAAGTTCTACTTCAGAAGCCAAGAGCAGTGCGTTTGCCTCCCAGCAGTCAACACTGCCAGCAGCAATAACATCAACAGCACCAACAGGATCATCAGGCACATTTCCAAAAACGGCAGGGGATTGGTTTCTACGGAAAGGGTATTGCACATCAATGACTGATGCAAAGGCAAAAGAGGCCCAGGAAATCGGATCACCCCTGAACATTGAGCGGATGGTTCAGGCCTATCTAGATGACACAACAGAGGTCTACATGGAGCAAAGCCCATTGGTGTATTGGTATGGGAAAAGAAGCCAATGGCCAGTGCTCAGCAGGCTGGCGATAAAGTAAGTGGCTTGCCCTGTTGCAAGTGTCTCTTCAGAGCGTGTTTTCAGTGCTGCTGGTGCCATTGTTACTGTCAAAAGGACCAGTCTCTCGCCCAAAAGTGTTGAGAGGTTAACCATGATCAAAATGAATCAACACTTTATACCACCAGAGTACAAAATACGTGAATCACAGGAGGAAGAGGAGAGTGACTTTGATGACATAAGTAGTGGATTGTTAGACGTACTGCTGTCCGAACCACCAGAGTTTGAGGACGAGCTCCTCTTCCCTGACAACTAGGCTTTCAAATTGTTCTCCCTTCCTTTATTTGTGTGTGACTGTGTGTATCTGTTTTTCTGGTTCAAAATCTACATTCACAACAATGCCATCAACAGTCTCCTTTTTTTATTTCCCTATTGGAGTTGCACGTCTGTGCATAACTGTTCACTCCACTCCTCAGGGTCCTGCTCCATGTTCCGTACTCTCCCTAAGTACATTTCAAGCAAGTCAGACATTGGATGGAGATGGAGAATAGTACAATACATGTTGCCTCTAACAGTCCCTCCATAAGAAGTGAAACGTGACTCCACCTATATTCCATTTTGTTTCCAATCCGAAAGAAACTCATCACTGACTGGCAGAAGGCTAGGCAGGCATCAGATCAGACAGCCAAAGAGAACACAAAGACAGGTAATGAGTGATTATTGTGAATGATGGTGGCATGCATTGCATTGGATGCTGGCTCACTACGAAGAATTGTGCATGCCATGAAGTAGAACTATACTAGTTTACCGACAAAGTACAAGTGACTCAGGTGTGGTGACAGTTAATGTTTCCTTGCTGTTTAATAATGACCACATTGTACTCCTACCACTGCAGGTGCCGGCCAATATCCGTTGCAATTTGGTAATATGGAATATATTATAAACTTAATCAGTCACTACAGACTGAGTTGGTGTTGGAGAATACGTACCACACGGTCACCATCATTGAGGATGCTGAGCATACTATCTTTGCACACAGTCAGTTGGATTGGAGAAAATGTATGGAATAACGGCGTTTGATGGGCTGACATAAAAGGTAAAAAGTTTGAACAAGAACCACAGCAGACCTAGGCTAGATGTCCTTGTAGTGGTGTGGACTGGAGTAGAGTGTAGTGGTATGACGGACAGTGGCGCATTGATTTAGTCACTTCATTGGGAAAATTCTAGGTTGCTGCAGTGCATTTGACATTTCTCTGGCTCGGTCAAAATGTAAGTAAGGGGTAGGGTGCCTGGCCTGTGCCGCGGTTCTCCTGTCCTGTGGCTGTGCTGGCTCCTGAATCCTGTCCCGTTGTTGTTGTACCTTAATGCTTGCTGTAGAGTAGACACACTATGTAGCCTATCCAAGCTGCCTCAGTCTGAAAGTGTTCTCTCCAGAGTGTTGTCTTGCACTCCACTGTAATTGAGTTTATTGTTGTAAAGGCTGTAATTTTTCAATACCCCGTTTGTTTTTCCATCTACACTTACAGGCTGGCCGGCCCTTTACCCTGTGCTACAGTGGGAGAAACGACTCACACGTACCTTACCAATACGCATCAGGCAGGCAGTGATACCCAAGATTGATGTGCGGAGTGTCCATGGAAGGGAGGACCAAGAAGAATGACGAGAATGATGCAACTCCTCATTTGGACCAGGATAATACAGTAACTTTAGTATCATCATTCGTCTTTACATTTATTTGCTTGCTTTTTTCTCTTTAATCATTACGACTGTGTGTTGTGGTTTGTTTGTTAATTGATCCAACTTTTTTTTAGTTTCCTTAGCTAGCTTGAAAAATGAAAGTAAGCCCGGTAGAGCAGGCAATTGGGTTCGGTCTGAGCTCTGAGGGCGTCAGACAGGCAAGGCAAATTTCAATTTCGTCCCTGACTGTACTGTCTCATTGGGTCATAGTAGTTATAGTACAACTCATTATCTCATTAACCATCAAGTTATCCTCCTCAGCATGCATGCATTTGCTTTCTCTCACTTCATACTTTGATTTCTTTGATAATGGATCATGGTCGTCTTACAAGATTGTGTTTTACTTTTGTTGTGTCCATGCATATTGTCTGTTTTTCTTTCTCAAACCTTTCCCAAAACCCCACTTCCCATCCAATCATCAATCCCTAACCCTCTTCCCCCGGGCTGTGTGATTTATATTGAGGTGTGATGTGATGACTATGTACACCAATTGATCACACGCTTGCTGGGGCAGATGTGGTGAAAGCAACAGTAATTCAATTTCAACTAAGGCAGGGCAAGGATCTTCTTCTGCTTGACCACCCATGCTGTAGTTTACTTTGTGTTCTGTTCCACTCCTCCTCCCTGAGTCTCAGTCAAGTGACTTTCTCTTTCTTTTTTCAAACGCTATTGCCAGTGTCTACTACTACCACCACTATAATGGCATCTACTCCGTCAATTTGAGAAACCAACCATGCAGCCATCAGTGTGCCGAACTTCATCATCAATCACAGGTAAGAGTTTGGTGGGAGGTATGGACTAGGAGGAGAGACTGACAGTACTATGACAATTAAAAATAACTCAGTGAGGGGTACTGCATCTATCGGTTTGTGTGTTACAAAATCGGCAGATCTTTTAAATCAAACACTGGCTGTGGGCATGCAGCAGCACGGAAACAAAGTAAACAACCATGTAACTTACATTGAATTCGGAAAACTGTAACCCACCACAAAAAACATTAACATCATATAAATAAATAGTAAGTATATTTTTAATATCCCCTAACAAAAATAAACTATCCCGCTCTGACCTAACCCACCCCCCTCCCTAACCCCAACAAAACGAAAGTCCAAAGTCCCAATGTCCGTTGAAATCCCCAACGCCCACAAACCCACCCACCAACAAAAGGAATTAAAAAAGGGGCAAACGACGAGGTCCTCTACTGTCGGCGGGCCTTAAGGTGTTTATCCACCAGGATCTTGACCCGCTCCTCCATGTTCTCCTCCCAGCGGGCCATCCGGCGGAGCAGCTGGCGGCGAAATGCCCTAAAGTTGCTTCCAGGGTGGGGGGCAGCAGTGCTGGAAATCGAGGCGCGGCGGCGGGCAAATGCCGGACCACGGCGCCGTGAAAGTGGAGGCCGGGCCTGACTGGGGCCCGGGGCATTGGAGGAGGCTGCAGCTTCAGCCGCCTCCTCCTCCTCCTCCTCCTCCTGAGCCACCAGCCGGCGATAATGCTCGCAGATGGCCTCCAGTTTCCGGCGCCGGGCCCTAGCGGCCAACTCCTTCCTTGATGGTTTTTGGGAAGGAGTATCATCTATATCAAAAAAGAAAAAGAACATGTTGGAGCCAATACTCTTAGCAAAACAGGAACACTAATCATTCAACACATAGTGTCACAGTATCACTAGCAAGCACAGTTCATAACATTTGGGATTTGGTGCTGGGGTAAGTATCTCTAATCCTACTTCCTTGGACTCTAACATTTGTGACCGTTTCAGACATTATTTATAAATATAATCGTACTATGTATGTACTGCGGTACACCAGTCGTGCTGTTCTTATCTGTAGTTTAGCCCAATTACATAACCTTGTTGTAGGCGGCATGCCAGGTCCATCAGCTAAGCTTGCACCCAAGAGAAACAGATATGAGCCACATGATGATGCAGACTCACGTTACTTTTATTTACTACTACTGTCTGCAGGTGGGGTAGCTCATCTTTTTGTCTGACGCCTTACGGCCGTTGGCACTGGTCATACTCTGTTACATGAGGGCAAATGGCATGCACAATTTCACTTACACCCTACCATGGGTACTACAAAAAGGCTGATTATTTATTTATCGGATCCAACGATCATTGCTTATATTCATATTATAGATGCTGCTAGTGCTAATACGATATACGACATCAGGTCGGTAGCGGTCGGTGGTGGGAGTGCTGCCGGTCGGTGACGTGGGAAGGTGCAGGGTGGGGATAGTAAACGATGGATTAAGGACATTCACAGGTAATTAAAGAATACATAAAAAAAAAAACATTGCTGCACACAGTAGCACACACTGCATCGCATTCGGCGGTGCAGTGCGCACCTTGAAAATAGTTTAATTTATTTTTATGTTGATTACCTGTATTTGGCCGTAACAGTAATACACAGTTTACTCGCCAGTGCCACCCACCCGTCCCCTCCCCATGTCGCCGCCCGCCAACAATCCCACCACCAACCGCTACTGCAGAGGGTACATTGCTTTCATTGCTTGTGTAACCAATATACATAAACATTAAACAAGAGATAGGCCACCCTTTGCAGGCTGGCTGCCCCAATCGAAAATACATTAATAATAATAGGTAGGGAGTGGTCCCCAGAGTGGGAGGAAGGGGTTTCCGCTTGATAATATATGACGTGCTTGCAAACTACTGCAAGTGTACTGTATGCTCATAATACTACCTTGATTCCTCTAGGCTTTGCTACTGTCGCGCAGTTTCTGTTACATTTTCTTCAAGGTAAGAATCTCCTGGGACACTTTCCACCTATACTGTCTCTTGGTGATAGTACATCCAGGCATACATCCATTAAAGTAAACGTCTATCCTTTTGTATATATCTCTTAACAAACCTTAGTTGGTTTCACCAACAAACACCCATGCTTCTGCTCCTTCCTTCCTTGCCTTGGCTTTGAGTTTGAACCAAAAACACCGCTGATTCTTGCTATCTAGTACTATCCACCCATACTGTGTCGCCCACCCAGGCAGGCATTCTTTCACCTTCCACCCATCCTTCAACAACCCATGCATCTGATCTTATTACTATCAGACTCCTATACATGCTTCCAACAACATATCCTTCTCTGCCGGTCAGTCATATTGTTTATCTCGCCCGTCCTTCCACCCTTAGTGCTTTCCCTCTATGTTCAACACATCCATGAAGGTCATCTGATCTGAGTTTGTCTTCTCCATAAAACATTCACAGCTGATTTTGGAATCAAATAGAAGAGGCCATTGGTTACTCTACTCACGCTGGTAATGCTACGTAAAGGGTGTCTTCTTCAACCGTTGTATATTGTCGCACAGTACAGTGAAATAGTGAACACAGTTCCATCTAGCTGTAATGTCAAGAAGTAATGAATATAACTCACCGCCGCCGGCCACTGCTGCTGGATCCCCCCTGGGCCCTGTGTCTCCTGCAGGTGCCGCCAGTTCGCCTGCCCCCTCCGGAATGGCCGCATCGCTGGCCCCGACGGCACTGGTGGATGGTAGTGTGCCTAGAAAAAAGCATCAAATTTTTTAGATGCCTGTAAACCTCCCCCTATTTTAAGTGTTCACTTGGAACATTGAACAAAAAGTTAATGCGATGCAACATACATCAGCACTAGACAGTAAGTACAGTCAGTAGACAGACACTAGTAGGATATGGTTCCACTTCCGAGGGTCATCTAGTCCTACTCTACTCTTTTGAAAGTTAGCCTGAGCCATGAGTAACCCTTTTAGATTCATCATGTCGACTACTACTCTTTTGGTGCATATTATACCTGCCAGCGTATTGATGTGCAGTAGATGCCTTTAAGGCCGCTTGACTGTTGCGTACAAGTGAAGAGGTCGAAAAAAAAACAACATATTGACTTTGTTTAGTTTATATTGCTTAGCCATCACACATACATGTTACACTTTTTGGCATGACTGCAAAATGCTAGCATCATTCACCAGTATACTATCTAACGGCTAACTCGCAGTGTTTTTCTCATATATCATAGGCGAAAGATTCCCTTCTACAAACCAGAGATTTACAGAGCATAGTGGATGCAAGATGATGTAACCAGTATTTCTACGTTCTACGGTGAGGGATCTTCCACAATTATAAAGATCTTGGCTCTTGTTCTTGTTGTCAATCATGCACTTGTAAATGTTTACTGTTTTAATGTTAGGCTTTTTGCTGGCTTATTGACTATGGCTGTCGTAAATTAAATTTCATATTAACGATGTACAGAGTTTGATACTTGTTTCAAATAAACCTTTTGAACTTACACATAGACTCTGTGGTATTTGGTGTGGTGGAGTGGACTTACACAAGTGTGTGAGCAAAATGGTGTTTGTTATTATGTTCTGGATTGTCTCTGTCTCCGTCATCATCAACATTGTGTATCGTCTTCGTGGGGGGGTCGGGAGTGGGACCCTAATGTGAGACACTATAGCTAGTCTGTTAGGGGATCCTGGGTTTTTCTGACTGAGGTGTGATCAGTAAGATCCAACCTCCCATCACCACCATCCTATTTTGTTGTGCATAGTTCTGTATGTGGCTCTGCAGAATCATAGACAATAGTAGTATCATGTACTATCCGATCAAAAATACTAGTCAAATATCTGGTTGGGAATTTTGTTTGTGGTAATTGTCAAAGCCTCAACATTGAGAAGACTTGAAGAGGACAACCAAAGGACAGGACCCAGTGGCTAGAGCTATTGGTCAATCAGAGTTTAATTGTTGCAAAGAAAACCGTCTATTAAAGAGTGGGCAACTGTGCAAGCTTCGCTACACACAGAGTAATAATAGTAATAGTAGTAGTAGTAGTATTAGTAGCACAGAGAGTCATAGCAGAGGGAGTTAGAAGCAACTTCGAGGCAGGGATAAACAGAATTAGTAAACAGATAGTCAAGGTCAAAGAAGTAAGCTTTTGTAAAAAAGATTCAGAAAGTGGAACCATAATTTAGAGTTTGGGAAAAAAAAGATGCAGTAACATAACATTTAGGGAAATATAAATGTCAATCTAACCAATGGAGGACTTACTGGGGCCAGCTGCAGGAGCCTCAGTAGAGGAGAGGTCCTGGGGTTCCCCCGCCGACTCCGACCCCGTCTTCTTGCCCCTGGGTGGTGCTGATGATCATGTAAAATATAATACAGAAAGAGACCAACATTAAGGAGTGCTGTGAGAAAAATAATAAATAATTTGGAAAAACAATAAGTCAAAGAACATTTTAGGAAACAACAAGTGCAATAAAATTGCCCTATCTAATCAGATGGATCGACTACTGGCTGCTTCCTAGTGCATTTACGGATCGTCTACTTATTTATGAACAATCCAGTGTTCCTTGATCATTCTGATTCCAAATACTAACAAAGCCTAGTAAGTACCACCTGACCTACACCACCTATTCCAGACGGGCCAATTGTTCACTAAGTCTGCACTTGAATTTTTTGTCAGCCATCAAATGCATAGATGATGAGATGGAGGACACATGCATAGTTGCATACATTAGTGCATACATACAACAAATTGTGGGTTTGTTGCATAATGCTGATCTAGTTCTGCTACTGACTGACCATGCTAAGCCTACCACACACTAAACAAAGTACAAAAGGTTCGACGGAGGACTGGGGTAAGCAGCACTCAGTGACAGAGGATGCGTCACGCAGACCGCATAAAACAATTAGTAACTACTACTAACAAACTAAACCTAGTATCCAATATCCATCCACCACTATTTCACAGTAGGACAATGGAAGGACTAGAGTCTCTCTAGCAAATCGCATTACCTAACTTCAGTTCTGTAAAGTAAACTCTTACATAATCAGCATCAGCACAAGCTAGCGCAAACTACGTTGCAAACAAGTAAGAGTACCACCGGGAACCTGGGTCCTTAAATCAAAGAACATTTTGCTTTTTGGAACGTAATACCAGCAACGCTTGGCACGCAGCAGTAATCTTGTTGTTCATCTAATTTAATATACACAATCAGTTACTCACCAAGCCCGATGACCTCGACACCTAGCAGGTCCAACAGGTCCTGCTCCCGGTCCAGGATGTCGGACCACCGGTGAGCTAGCTGGTTGTGGGTGCGCCGGATCCCAGTGCACCGGAACACGGCCCGGCGCACCTTCGCCCACCGACGGTGCCGCTCCTGGGTAGCGTACCCGGAGCCGGGCCTGCCGCCTGCTGCCAAGGTCAAGGGGAGGAGGCGCTGGATGAAAAAAACAAGAGCCGCCACCTCCTCCTCCCCAAACAGTTGCCGGGCCTGCACCCCTGCAGGACGCATTCTGCCGCAAGGCAGGCGGCGCTTCTCTGCGCCTGCAGGTCCCTTGCCCTTGGGACTTGGTGTGCCCTTGGCCATGGTTCTGGGGTGGGTGGGAGGCGGAAAAGAAAAGTCAGAAGGGGAAAAAAGTTAGGGGGAAGAAGATAGAAAGAACTTTATAAAAGTAACAAAAACACAGTAAAAGTAGAAATAAAATGCAAAATATAAACTGAGGCAAACAGAGAGATAGATAATAACTAAAAAAAGTCAGGAAAAAGGCTTAAAAGACAAAGGATTGCTGAGATAAAGGGAGGATACAAAAGTAGGCCCAGAAACATGGCATAGAGTGAAAAACAAGATGGCCGCGCCCATTCGCGACCGCGTGGGTAAGTTCGCGCGATATTTCTCGCGAACATGTACAATTTATCGCGAACAAGTAAAATGCGCTCCCGAACACGTCAATGCACATCGCGAACACGCTATCCGCGACCCGGAACAGGAAATAAGGCATCGCGAGCGGGCGGGACTATATAAAAACAAGATGGCCGCGCCCATTGGCGACCGCATGGGTAAGATCGCGAGATATATCCCCCGAGCATGCAAACAGTTCCCCGAACATGCTTACCGCGCTCGCGAACAAGAAAAAGCCATCGCGAACAGGTTGCCACAAGCAACTACGCAAGCTCGCGAAGCTTCGCGAAGGTCGCGTAGTGCAATGACATCTTCGCGAAGCTTCGCGAAGCGCGACTACGCGAACTACGCCCAGGGTTAATCCTGAGTGTGTGCGTGGATTGAGAAGGTCATCCTGCAGCTGGCAGTGATCCACTCCCCCCATCTCTGTTGGACGTTGATGTGGCCTGGTCGCCGGATATAGTAGCAGAGCTGTGCAGATGCACCCTGGATGTGGACAAGTATCATGGGATTTCTAACGCACATGTCTGTAGAGTGCAGGGTAGGATTAGACACGGATGTCGTAGTTGACCTGGGGGATGGTCTCCCTCTTGCCTTGAGGTGGATGGAACTGGGGATCTTGTGCATAATGCAGAGTGTGCTGCCGCATGAGGCACAGATGCTGCTGATCAGCATAGCACATGTCAGCAAGCAATCCATGATGAACACCAGCTCGTTTGCGTGGACACTGGGCGCCCTTGCAGCAGGGCCTGCAGCAGCATGCGCCATGTCAAGGAAAAAATGCCACAAGTAGCACACAAAGACAAGGATCTCAGGAAGGAACCATGCAAAAGGTGTATGTCAAGGAAGGAATGTCTGGTTCAACATGGCACACACACACACAATGGATTCACATGCAGCACAGTGGCCGTCGTGGAGACTGACATGCCACAATACCTACACAGCCATGGACATCATGCACAATACAGAATCTAATCCCTGACAAACAGCTTGCATCTTGCTACTCTACACATAGACTCATATGCACCATCTCTGAGAACAATGCCAGACATGCCGCATGCACAGTGGCAACAGACCACCATTGACAGAGATGAGGCACCTTGGAGGCAGAGGGACACCTTTATTACTCATGTGTGTCGGAATGCTAATGCAACTCTGTCAACACATACACAGGTCATGTGGATGAACACGTGGGACCAACACTGGCACCCCCCTTACCACCACAGATGCTGGAAATCCATGGCACTGGCACACAAGTGACGGGTTACAGCTAAACACCCCCTGCTGCTCACCGAGAGCCTGCTATACACCATTGAGCCCCTAATGGGGAATTCACACACCATGTCAACCCGGTGCAACCCGTATGTTTCCGAGGCCAGTGTTACACACATTGATGGCTCCATCACAATCCCATTACAGATGACTGTCACCAAGTCTGACCATCAATTCAGGTGAATTCTGCTCCAGGTCATGTGCCCCATGGTGAATCTACATGTATGTAAAGTATCCAAACATGAACAGGAGCAGTGCACACACATTCAAAACAAATACCATTCCCAAAAAGCCGTGCTGCATCCCTTACCCGAAGGAGATTTTCGAACTTGTCCGTGCATGTAACGCTGATTCAGCACATGTTGCTGTGTTCATGAGGAAAAGCAGGAGCACAACAATGCCACCAGCAGACACCATGCGCAAGTACCTGTGGATGGGAGACACACCAGAAGTCAGCCAAAAGAAGCACATCCGCATGCATGTGCATGTACTCGACACGTATTAGGTTGTCAACATGCGAGGTGACAATGATGACTCTGGAAAAACATTCTTCTATTGCACCATCACTCGAGTGACACATCCAAACACACCTCTGACTCACTTGGAAGACATGCAGATGGACACACACATTGCAACACATGCCACACACAGCCAAATGCGTGCACACTCAGACACTGGAACTCACCACTAAGCAAAGAAGTCGCGTATGAGCCGACTCCGCATGTGCTCTACCGCCTCCTCCTCCTCCACATCACTTGCCTCGTGCCCAAGCCCTTCATCCTCCACGGGTGGATGGTCCTGCTCATCTGGATCCAGGATGAGTGGCACAGCTTTCTCCACTGCCATGTTGTGCAGCATGCAGCACACGAGGAATATCTTGCAGACCTTCAGCGGTGCATATGGGAGTGCGCCACCGGTCTTGTGGAGGCAACGGAATCGGCTCTTCAGGAGGCCAAACGTCCTCTCTATCACTCGCCTGGTCCGCCCATGGGCATTGTTGTAGCGGTGATCGGCAGCCGTGCTGGGGTTGCGGAGAGGCGTGATCAGCCATGGCATGTTGGGATAGCCAGCGTCCCCTACATGGAAACATCATGGACAAGAGTGGGTCAGGAGGAGCAGTAAGACAGGAAGATAACGTTAAATACAGGACTGCCAGAGTATACCCACCAACAATACATGCTCGTTCGTTGCGCAGCTGCAGCATCATTTCAGGCACCCTGCTACGCCTCATGATGTACGCATCATGTGCTGATCCTGGAAAACGAGCACAGACATGTGGCAAGACACACCGCAAGGGCATTAATGGAGTGGTAATGCTTGCGGTTACGGAAGGCTACCTCCTGTGCCTGTGGTGGTACCAAAGCCACATGTGTTCCATCTATGGACCCAATGACATGGGGCATCCCTCCCAGGGCATAGAACTCAAGCTTGACAGCTGTCAACTGCTCAGGAGTTGGGAATTTTATGAACTCATCAAGGTGCTCCAACATGGCCTCTAAAAAATCATGCAGAACACGGCTGAACATGGTTTGGGACATCCCACCGACATGGGCAATGGTATGTTGAAAGGTACCCGTGGCCAAGAAATATAGGGCTGCCATCACCTTCATCTTGGGTGTCAGTGCACCAGGATACCTGTGTAGCGGTTGGAGGTGTGCTGCCAGCCGTGTCGTCAAGTCCTCAATCAATTGTTGGGGGAAGCGGTAGCGGCGTATACAGTCATTTTCCCGCATGTCAGCCAAGTCCGGAATTGGTCGAAGGCGAGGCGGAGCCCTGCAGTGAATTAGAAGGGACAACGAAGAGTGAGTACAGTACACCACCAATGTCAATGTACAGAGCACATGCTCAACAGGCAATACACATATGCTACATACAGAGTCAGGTCTGTGCAATATGCCCTGGACACGTATGCCAGGCACGTGACACTCCTACCAAGAGCCAGCTACAAACGTTGATTCTCAACCTCATTATGCCATGCCATGAAACTAGCTGTGGGCCAGTGTAAGTGAGCAGGCAGACGCATTACAGGAGTTACAGACATCCAAATATGTGCAGAAGAAGGATGTTTATTGTACAGACAGGTTGCGGAACACTAGAGGCACAGGTCACATGTCATAGAAAAAGGACAGACCACACACCTTGCCATGAAGGATTACATGTCAAGACTGATCACACATACATTGAGAGTATGCAGATATGTCCTTGTTTTGAAACTCCGTGTCGATGCATACATACACACCTTACGTCAGATTACACATGTGTGCTGGTGTGTGTAACAGTGTGCCATGCCCATCTACACACAGACACATGTTGGTTGCAGCAACAGCAGATGCATTTGACCAAACACATGACACACACATGACATAGCTACAGCGTGCAACACGGGCATTCACTTGTCAGGGGTAACATTCCGTGTACCTGGCATCAGGGGACATTTGCGGGTGTCGGTGACTGTGCCATGCCAGTGACGCATGGCCCACCAAGTCAGTACTACATGCACACATGTCAAAGGAGTGAAGGGGATGTGTGGCACATAGGGCACCATCCCACGTGACATGTGTACACAGCCCATCATACTGTAATTACCTTCACACCTCAGGAGTATGGTGCCACATCACAGCCTGACCCACCTGTGCCCGACACATGTAGTACTGCACAGACGATGCCTTGATGTCCAGCCTTGGCCATGTATGACAGCTCAATTCATTCATGTGTGCCGCCTGTCACCACTGTCAGGTGTGAATCCCACCGTACATACGCTCCGAGGGTGTGTGTGGGGTCCCTATCACTATGGTGGTGCTGGCGTATGCGTACGCCATAGTGATACGGACTGTACACACGCGTGTGTACGGTCCGGACTACTATGGGGGTGCTCGCGTACGTGTACGCCATAGTAGTCCGGACCGTACACACGCGTGTACGGTCCCTATCACTATGGGGGTGCTCGCGTACGAGTACGCCTTAGTAGTCCGGACCGTACACACGCGTGTACGGTCCCTATCACTATGGCGTACGCATACGCCAGCACCACCATAGTGATAGGGACCGTACACACGCGTGTGTACGGTCCGGACTACTAAGGCGTACACGTACGCGAGCACCCCCATAGTGATACGGACCGTACACGTGTGTGTACGGTCCGGACTACTAAGGCGTACACGTACGCGAGCACCCCCATAGTGATAGGGACCGTACACGCGTGTGTACGGTCCGGACTACTATGGCGTACACGTACGCGAGCACCCCATAGTAGTCCGGACCGTACACACGCGTGTACAGTCCCTATCACTATGGCGTACGCATACGCCAGCACCACCATAGTGATAGGGACCATACACACGCGTGTGTACGGTCCGGACTACTAAGGCGTACGCATACGCCAGCACCACCATAGTGATAGGGACCGTACACGCGTGTGTACGGTCCGGACTACTATGGCGTACACGTATGCCAGCACCACCATAGTGATAGGGACCGTACACACACGTGTACGGTCCGTTGCAATACATTTGGGGTGCCCTAGGGCTGTGGGACTCACCGTACCTGTGTTGTGACATAGGATTGCCATAGGGGACACATGAGGGACAAGTATAGGGGCCTAAATGCATGCTGGTTGTCATGGAGACCGAGTTTCAGGTTTGAATTTTGCATCATGTGGTCAGCAGAAGTCGGTTGGAGACAATTTACTTTGTTGCAATGTGGTTGTTGACATTACATCATGCTCAATTTTAAAACCATGCATAGCCTGTCACTGGGGTAGTTTTAAATTGACTGGAGGACACGTAGGATGCATATGTGACTGAGCCAATCACTCTGTACTCCTGTAAATGAAACAGGCCAGCAAGGAAGATATAAGGCAGCCAGGTCCCTTGAGAGAGCACTTGCCTGCACATCCCTTCATTCCGCAACACTGCTGCTGCTTGTCATTCCTCTGGCACCATGTCCAGGTCTGTGGAGAGGGCCCAGCCATTCACCATGGAGGAGAATATGGCGTTGCTGGATGTGATCCTCCCACAGTACACCATGCTGTATGGTCGTCCAGGGGAGCAGGTGAGTGCAGACCCCACTAGCTTAAACTGTGCCCCTCATTTTTACTGTGACTTCTGGCATTGTGTCCGGGTGTGACAGACATGCAGGGTTCTTCATAGTGGTTCCCAGGGGGGGGAAGGGCTCATGTCTCCCATGCAGAGCATGCTGTAGTTCCTGTGTGCACAACGCACTAGCATGGTGCTTACTGTGACGATCACTGCATGGTGCATGCCGCTTTCAGACTGCCTAATCCTCCTGGAAATGTTGTTCCTACAGTCCTGATGTGAGTCTGTGCTCCCCCCAGGGTGACAGGTGCCAGGACCCACAGATGTGTGTCTGGTCAGTGTACCTGTGGTGAGAGTGTCCAAATGATGTGTTTGTCCCCTGGACATTGGTGTGTGTGTGTGAGTCCCCTGTCATGTGGGTGTGTGCATATGTGGAGTGTTGCACCCCAGCTGCATGTGGGATGGATACACCCTGGCCATCTGATGTGAGCAGGGAGCTGTGCTGGATGTCTGCCGTGCTGAGACAGCCCCTCATCTGTGACACCCCCAGTCTAGTGGCACATGTGCAGAGTGAGGTTTGTAGCGGCAGTTGCCAATGCCAGGTGATTGTTCAGTGCCTGTGTGTGTCTGTGTACTCTGCTGAGGTGGCGTAAGTGGGCTGGGGCATGTGACTGCTTAGGGGTACTGTTCAGATTCCTGTTGCAGCGTGGGATGCATAGTGTGAGCCTACATCATTGATTGTGTTGCACCCCTCATGCCACCTGTGTACTTTCAATGGCACCTACTGCATTTGCCCATTCCCAGGAGGATGATGTCACTATGACAAAGGTGCAATGAGTTGGCTGCATACTGTGGCCAGTTCAAACATGCATGATTTGTAATATGTGTGTCTCTGTATCATTGATAAGGTGGATTGATGTATTGTCACTTTTGCATCCTCACAGGTAGGCGTCTGTGCCAAGGGGGAGATCTGGAAGCAAGCCGTCAGTGCCATGAGGAGGACGGATGGTCGGAAGCGGCGCCTAGCCCAGGTGAGGAAACGCTGGCAGGACATCCGGTGCTGGACGCGGAGGATCGCACGGGTCCTGCTGGGGGACTCACCTGAGAGCCACAAAAACCGTGGGCACCGCCGTCTGACCCACATCCATAAGCGTGTGCTGGCGGTGGTCTTCCCTGACTTGGATAGGCGCCTAGCGGAGAAGCAGCGGCAGGAAGGGGGTAGGTACATGTGTGTTTGTTGTGTGTGACCAGCTTTTGGAAGTGCGCAGTTGCATGGATACACTGCCAGGGTTTAAATGTGCAGTGCATATCCTGTTCCCCAAAGTAAAGCGGTGCTGTTCTTCCTCCCTTCCCCTCCTTGCCATGTGTTCCCTGGTCTGTGTGTAGTCACTCTTGCACAAGGTCATCTAGGCTGGCAGTAACTCCAAGTGCCCAATGCTTGCAGCATCATGTGTGGGGGTGGTATGTAACAGGTTTTTGCACGTTGCCTGTGCCCTGGCCAGTTCAGTCATTGTGGGGTCCATGTTAGTTGGCACTGATGCTGAGTCCCGACATGGGAGTATGTGTTTCATGTGTACTGCCTTACTGCCTGCATGTCGAATGTTGTGCCCTCTGACATGATGTGCTTGAGTGTGAGATGTGCATAGTGCAGGGATGGTGGCATGTGTTCCAGTCATATCCATCCAGGGCCATGGAGTAGTGTGGCCACTACAGTCCCCTGGGGCACCTTTTCCTAGGTATCATGTGTGTCATCAGACAATGTGGACATTCTCTGTGTCTTCAGCATAGTTTGGGCCCTGTGGCATAGTACCATGGCCTCATTTGTATTCACGTATACTGTGCTACATGTGTCCACTGTACAGGGTGACCTAAATTAGCTGGTGCATACTCACAGGGGCCAGTGCGTGTGTGTCTTGGTACAACTATCTGATGATGGTTGTTTGTCAGTGATATGTGTGGACAGGCGCACCAGGGGTAGTTTGTGTGCGATCAGGATTAATTGCAGGCCATGTGTTTTCATCCCAGACTAAGGGGTGTAAGTACTTCCTCTGTCTCAATCACATTGTCTCAGGTAGGGGGGGGGGGGTTGGTGCGGGCAAGGCCTACATGTCCAAACCTGAAGTCTCCTTGCTCGGTCTGGCCAGTGTGTGATGTTTGTGTGGCCAAACACTCAAGGTGCAGTGCCCCAGTCATGTTGGCCATGGTTTTCAGTATTACCTTTGCAGCATGTTCAAAGAGTTGCTAGACATGGTTCCTGCTCATCCCTTTCTTGGCTACGCTGTGTGTCGCTGATGCTGTGCTAGATTGTCCCCAGAGCCTGGCTCCTCTGTACAATTTGATATCAAGTTATTTGCTATTGTGTCACGCTCTCCATATTTTAACAGTGGCATGGTGGGTCAACAAACTGTGTGTTGCAGGAACTACATATGTACCTTGTATTGTAGATGTTACTCTTGTAGCTTTTCAGGCTATGCACTGTGACCTATGTAGAGTTGACTCATGTGACATATGTATACAGGTGTCTGATTTCTCCTGTCTCTTCACCTTGCCCACAGCATCGTCGGGGGACTACGAGGGAGACACTGACACAGACCGTGAGGAGAGAGCGAGCACCAGTGCCAGCAGTGCAGAGTTGTCTGGCACATCGAGTGGCACGGAGGCCGACGGGAGTGCAGCGGAGGACCTGTCCAGTCAAACCACCACCGACTATGACGCAGTCGGGTCCGAGGCTGAGCACTCCGAGGGGGCGGAGGCTGCTCCCACAGCTGACACCAGCGCTCCATCGCTACCCGCCCCCTCCATTCCGCTCACCGGCCTCCCACTTGCTTGTGTCCCTTCCCGCCGTGCTAGGTCACCACGTGTCTCCTTGCAAGGCACCGCACCCCCTGCCCCTGTCTCCACTGCTGCCACCAATGCCGAGTCTGTGGATATCCTGCGGCAGTTGCAGGGGTGTCAGACTGCGATGCGTAATGTCCTCCATGGCCACAGCCAAGTGCTCAACCAGATGGAGGCATACATGGAGGGCATTTCAGCTGCGCAGTCTGACCAACGCAACTTGCTGAGGTCCATATACTCGACACTGACTGCAGCATTGGGTCTCCTGCAGCGCTATGTCCCCCCCACCCCTGCAGCATCCACACTTCCCACTCCCATGCCTGTCCACAGCACACCCAGACGTAGCCATGCACACACACCACCAGACACAGGCACCACACCACCAGGGAAGGCAAAGCGCACACCTCCTGGCACGCACACAAAGGGTGAAGTAGGCACACCCACTGGGTCAGGGGGAAGCGGAAGACACGCAGCCAGAGTGGGAGTCCACATTCCTCACGACCACCACCCTCCAAATCCACTCCCCTCAGCTCTCCTGGCCAGGATTCCACTAAAGACTCCTTCATGGCCGCTCTGTCCCTGAGCCCCACAGTGACACCACCCTGCAAGCGGTCAAAGGAGTCCCCGGTCAGGGTGGTTGAGTCCCCCCCCTGTACACACCCTCCCTGGGTAGCGCTGCGACCCATCCCTGCAACCCCCCCCCTCCTTGGGGCCTGTGGTTCCTTCGGGTGCAGGGAAGACGCTGGGCGACCTGGCAGTAGTGTGCAGCGCCGTGCTCCAATCCACCTTTGGCGCTGCCCCACCCCCTGTGTTGGAGTCGTCCGTCCCTGCACCCACAACACCTACCCTTGCCCCTCCTGTCCCTGCGGTGCCTGGTCCTTCCCCCCCACATGATGCCCCCCCCCTGTGGATGACAAGGTAGTCTGAACTGTGCAGGCAAGCTAGGGGACACGCATCCCAATGTGTCCCCCACCTGGATTGGAACTATGGACAGCCCTATGGGCCTTGTGCATTTTGAACTCTTCGTACAATTCATTTTACAACATTGCTGAATAAAGCTATTTTATTTTCCTTGGCACACTACTGCTTTTCTGGCATTGCTGTTGGTGCTGCTGCTCCATGATTTGGGGTGGTGATAATGTGTTAGGTGTCTGGGATATGTTGTAGTGTGCTGTTCGTGGGGTGGACCCTGTTATCTGTGTGCCATCACACGGTATTTGCTATCAAACTTTGCTCATGTTAGCTGTTACTGCATGGTGACATTGTCCCAAGGTGTGTACCTTCCTCTGTGGACCCTGACATCTTCCCTGCAGGGTGTTGTGAAGACATTTGTGCAGTGCTGTGTCTACATTTGCTGGGTGTGTGACGGACCCCTTCAACTTTGGCCATGCATGCTGGCCAAGGTCTCCACCTGCATCATTTGTGTCATCCTTGGGGGTCACTGTACTTGTGAGTGGAGTATATTGACAGGACGTCATGTGTACATGTTCCCTTTTCCGCACTATGCATGTGTGTACTCCCAGCCTCGCACACATGTGTTTCGTGTTCTGCTGGGTCTTTGAGCACCTGACTGACCATTGTGGGCATTGTATCTGTGTGTACTCAACCCCTTTCTTTCCATGGGCACAGCTGGGGGGACTCTGCACCCACCCCTCCTGCGTCTGGGCACTGCTGGGAGGACTCTGCACACACCCCTCCTGTGTCTGGGCACTGCTGGGAGGACTCTGCACCCACCCCTCCTGTGTCTGGGCACTGCTGGGAGGACTCTGCACACACCCCTCCTGTGTCTGGGCACTGCTGGGAGGACTCTGCACCCACCCCTCCTATGTCTGGGCACTGCTGGGAGTGATAGGCACCCACCCCTCCTATGTCTGGGCACTGCTGGAAGGACTCTGCACACACCCCTCCTGTGTCTGGGCACTGCTGGGAGGACTCTGCACACACCCCTCCTGTGTCTGGGCACTGCTGGGAGGACTCTGCACACACCCCTCCTGTGTCTGGGCACTGCTGGGAGGACTCTGCACACACCCCTCCTGTGTCTGGGCACTGCTGGGAGGACTCTGCACCCACCCCTCCTGTGTCTGGGCACTGCTGGGAGGACTCTGCACCCACCCCTCCTGTGTCTGGGCACTGCTGGGAGTGATAGGCACACACCCCTCCTGTGTCTGGGCACTGCTGGGAGGACTCTGCACCCACCCCTCCTATGTCTGGGCACTGCTGGGAGTGATAGGCACACACCCCTCCTGTGTCTGGGCACTGCTGGGAGGACTCTGCACACACCCCTCCTGTGTCTGGGCACTGCTGGCAGGACTCTGCACACACCCCTCCTATGTCTGGGCACTGCTGGGAGTGATGGGCACACACCCCTCCTATGTCTGGGCATGTACGGTCGGGACATACACGGGTGTGGGTACGCTCCATTCATACACGGGTGTGGGTATGCTCCGTACATACACTGGTGGGGTGGGGGTACGGTCCGTACATACACGGGTGGGGAGTTGGTACGCTGCATGCATACACGGGTGGGGGTACGGTCCGTACATACACTGGTGGGGTGGGGGTACGCTCCATTCATACACGGGTGGGGGTACACTCCATTCATACACGGGTGTGGGTACGCTCTGTACATACACTGGTGGGGTGGGGGAACGGTACGTACTTACACTGGTGGGGTGGGGGTACGCTCCATTCATACACGGGTGGGGGTACGCTCCATTCATACACGGGTGTGGGTACGCTCCGTACATACACTGGTGGTGTGTGAGTACGCTCCATTCATACACGGGTGTGGGTACGCTCCGTACATACACTGGTGGGGTGGGGGTACGCTCCATTTATACACGGGTGTGGGTACGCTCCGTACATACACTGGTGGGGTGGGGGTACGGTCCGTACATAAACTGGTGGGGTAGGGGTACGCTCCATTCATACACGGGTGGGGGTACGGTCCGTATATACACTGGTGGGGTGGGGGTACTGTCCGTACATACACGGGTGGGGAGTTGGTACGCTGCATGCATACACGGGTGGGGGTACGGTCCGTACATACACTGGTGGGGTGGGGGTACAGTCCGTACATACACGGGTGGGGAGTTGGTACGCTGCATGCATACACAGGTGGGGGTACGGTCCGTACATACACTGGTGGGGTGGGGGTACGGTCCGTACATACACTGGTGGGGTGGGGGTACGCTCCATTCATACACGGGTGGGGGTAAGCTCCGTACATTCCCGTACCCATGGTTTGCAGGCCTGGGTACATACCGTCCTCAGGCCTTCAGAGCGTGGGTACGGGCCGTACCACGCCCACCACTACGTCACCCCGACAATGGCGGTACGGCCCGTACCCACGTTCGAATGGCCTGAGTACGGGCCGTACCAGCATTGTTGGGGTGATGTGGGGGTACGCCTGGTATGACCCGTACCAACGCTCTGAGGGCCTGGGTACGGTGCAGACCCCCAATGGGGTGCCATAGGGGTACGCACCGTCCCCAGCCCTTCAGAGCGTGGGTACGGGTCATACCACGCGTACCCCTACATCACCCCAACAATGCTGGTTCGGCCCGTCCCCAGGCCTTTAGTACGTGGATACGGGCCGTACCGCCATTGTTGGGGTGACGTAGTGGTGGGCGTGGTACGGCCCGTACCCACGCTCTTAAGGCCTGGGGACGGTACGTACCGGTATTGTTGTGTTGCCGGTTCGCGTCAACATCCACTTCCGTTGTGGCGGACGCTTGCGTTGCTGGACATGCCCCCACCCCCTCGAGGTGACCAGGTCCTGCAGGTCAGGTATGTCCAGGGCATGTGTGATTTGTGACTTGTGTGGGGGTTATGTGTCCTGCCCCCCCCTTTGCCCCTGGGTGTTATTCTGACCTTCTGTGGCGTCTGCGTCGGTGCCTGTAGAGCAGGTGGACTGCTATGAGGGCTGGGATGACACGTAGGTTCGGGTCCATGGCTGTCCGTCGCGTACAGGTGCTCCTTGTGCGCGTCGTCCTGATTTCCCAGCAGTTTTTGGCAGCCGGAAAATATAATCCGTGCGGGGTGACGTCGGTGCGGATCGTACTTCCTGGTTCGTGAACCGCAGCCTGCATGCGTCACGTCGGAGCATTCCCGGATCACATTCGTATGTATATTTTCGTCGGTCGATGTTTTTTACGATTTGTACGGAAATGCTGTTTCCGTGGGAATCGTACTTCCATGTTTGTAATGTTTATTTCCCGGGTACGAGTCGGACGGATAAAACGCTCCGACCGACGGTTCGTACACGGTTTCTCCAGGATACGAATCGGCCCCTTAGTATTTACCATAAAAAGTAATGACAGGGAAAAGTTTTAAACTAACAGGAAAGTAACCAAAAAAATGACTGCACAGACAAAATTCTCCAATAAAATTATGCAATCTATTAAACTAACAATATAAAATGCACACAAAATGTAACTAATTACTTCTCAAAAAAACGACAAAAGCTGCAAACACTGTTGGATTTACCAGACAGAACCTAAAGACGGAAAAGGAAAAATATATACATATATATATATATTTTTGTTTTTTTAAGTTTTATACAGCGGTAACTAGACCCCAGACAACAGGTATCAGAGTGCTTTAAATGAGCACCAGTTTCGTTACAGATAGAGGTATTCTTCCAAAGTAAGTAAAACACTAATTTACAATGATTTATAGATTCATTAATTTAAAACTAAAGAAACGAAGTACCTGGACAAAGATTAACAAACATTAGCGTAATTTAAACAATTATTAAACACTAAGGGGCCGATTCCGATGTCGGACAGACTCGGTCAGGAGCCGTAACCGACCGACCTGCTGTTGTCGGTTACGGCCCTGCAAGTACAGGGTTCGGTCGCACTTGTATGCTTCACAATGGGAGCATGCATTCCGAGAGGGGTGCAGATCATTCCTGCACCCTGTGGCCGGCACCCCCAGTTGCCCGCCAACGGGTGCAGGGATCAACAGCACCATAGGTGCCCCCAGGCCGCCATTCGGCGGCCTCGCAGCCATAGGGGCACTACTAGGGGCCCCCAAAGACAGTTTCCGACTGCCTTTTCGTGCTGGAAAGACCGGCATGAAAAGGCAGTGAAAAACTGCCATCGTACTCCCTCGGTCATGAAGAGGCGGCCGGGGGAGTACTGAAGGATTTCCAGACGGCGGATGGGCTCTCGGATTCCTTTCCGACTGTGCCCATCGGAATGGCTCGGTCGAAAGGAATCCGGCCGACACGTTCCGATTCGGTCGGAAGGGCTCCGACCATCGTTCGGAGCCCTTCCGGCCGAAATCAGAATCGGCCCCTAAATTGCCCTAAACCTGATATAATTTAACTAAACTCCAACAGCCCCCACTAACTACCAGAAAAGTTTAAAATAACTCTACTAAACATTTTTTATCTACAACAGAAAACAAGGCACCTAATTCACATTATGGTTCACATTAACAACCATAATTTTTAATTTCAATATTAAACATATTATACATTTTTTAATACTTTATAATGTCATACTATTTTCAGATAAAATGACAGGAAGATCAAGATACAGAACATCACACCACAGAAAGGGAAACAGTTACCGTCTCAGATGGGCTACACTTCTGGCGAAAAAAGTCCAAGCACGGGAACTGTCAATTTGAAAATGTACTAAATATTATTGTACTACATGCTATGGAAGGGCCACTACAAAGGATTATATTTTTATTAATGTAAGGGAACACAACCATCCCCCAAATGTCACCGAAATTGAAGTAAGGTATGTACTACTCTTGCTGCTTCCGTACCCCACCAAAGTCCTCGAGAAGGCCATCAACCACCAGCTCACCAAACATCTAGAAGAAAACAGCCTATTCAACGCCTCCCAACCACAGCACCAAGCCAGCCCTAATCGACGCCACTGACAGCATCAGATCCCTCCTTGACTGCATTGAAACAGCAGCCCTGATCCTCCTCGACCTCTCAGAAGCATTCAGCGACGTATCTCATTCACCCTCAGTAACAGACTCAACCACATCGGCATCCAGGGAAATGCCCTCAAACGGATTGCATCCTTCCTCACAGGGCGAACTCAGAGAACCCGCCTGCCACCCGTCACCTCAGAACCCAAGGCCTTCGTCTGCAGGGTCCGTTAAGGAGAGTCCCTCAGTCCAACCCTGTTCAACACCTACATGACACCCCTCACAGACATCATCAGAAGCCACGGAGTCAACTTCATATCCTATGCAGGCAACACACAACTCATCCTCTCAATCACTGAAGACCTCCCCACCACCACAACAAACTTTGACAACACAATAACCAGCATCACCAACTGGATGAGGACCAACTGCCTGAAGCTCAACACAAACAAGGCGTAAGTGCTGATCTTTGGGAAGGACACCTCTCCGTGGGACACCTGCTGGTGGCCCTCCGAGCTGGGATCCACGCCTACACCACAGACCACGCCGCAAACTCGGTATAAGCCTCTACAGCAAACTCATCATGAAGCACAATATCAACTTTGTCCCCGCAACCTGTTCCCACATACTCTGTATGCTCTGAAACATCTTCAAATGGATCCCCGTCAACCTCAGGCAAACTGTCACCCAGGCCCCTGTCACCAGCCAGCTCGACTACAGGAATGCTTTCTACTTCAGTATAACTTCCCAACTCCTCAAGAGACTTCAGACCGTACAGAACCAGCAATCAGACTCACCCTCAACCTCCCCAAATGCACCCACATCACCTCCACCTCAAGAACCTCCTCTGGCTTCCCGTTAAGCAGAGATGCCAGTTCAAGCTTCTAACACATGCCAACAGAGCCCTACACGATACGGGACCAGCATACATTAAGCAATGCATGAACTTCCACCAACCTGCCAGACACCTGCGCTCCACCGCTCCACCTCTCTGGTCCTTGCTCACACTCCCTGCATCCGCTGCTGCCACTGGGGAGGCGGCGCCTTCTCCTACCTTGCCACGATTCATCGTTATTTCTCCTGCTGTCTATTTCCCTCTTCTGCTTCCTTCCCTCCAAACAGCTACCAACATCCACACACTTTACGGAATGATCACACTCCATTTACAACTTTCTTTCCTCATTTTCTCTCTCTTGTTGCCTCATTTCTGCTTAAATTCCACATACAGAGCTACACATGCAACCATCATGAGACAACACGTTTTTTCTCATCAATGTATGGGTGACTATAGGGTGGTCTTTGTGTATTGGTGCCCACAGGTTTGTGTTTGACTACTGGTCTGTGTGCTTCGATGGCTGTAGGTGTATTGTGTTTGTGTACAAAGAGTTTATCAGTGTATTGTTCGGTCTGCATATTGCTTTAGTCAGTGTGTTTTTTTTTTGACGTGACAATGTTTTTCCTTTCCACTGCACTTATGTTTTGTCTTGCCCGCCAGCCGTTTCATTCTTCTGTTTCTAGATTGTGATTTATACCCTGACGTAATTTCCCCTGCTGAAGTCCTCCTACCCCATTGACTGCCACGCCCCAACGTAGGTCTCCAGGTTGTATCAGTATTGCTTTTTATATGTCACGCAGATTGCCGCACAAAGGACTCCTGCCCTGTAACCACTGATGTCATGTCTGTCCTGTATGCAGCAACCCTGCCCCTTTGGCTAAAGTTGTCGATGCAGGAAGTAGCGGGGCTGATTTTTGAAGATTTCCGCTCACGGAATCTGGTGACAAAACTGTGTATGAAGTATTGCAACTATAGGACATAAGCAGGGACACTGGAATTATGCAGCAGAGGATCACCAAATTATGCGGCAGGTTCGACTAAATTATGTGCAAGAAAAGGCAAATTATGCAGCACTTCTTTTGCTAGTATTCATTCATTATGTTGACATTTTTACAGATGTAACAGTTTTTGGGCAAAGATTTCACCTCATTAGTGTCGGTTTAGCAACTAAATATAGAAATAAGCAACTGAAAGATACATAGTTAACCTTTGCGAATGGCCACTGGGCTCAAACACATTGTCACGTTTTTAGTAACTTTTGATCCATTAAATATAGGAAAAAAAAAACGTTTTGTTCAAATCTACAGATTATGCGGCAGATGATGGATTATGTGGCAAGTGCAGCAAATCCATAATTATGAGAAAAAAGCAGTGGCCACAGAATCGCATAATTCCGGTGGCCCTGGGGATAGTTCACCCTCGCTTACAGCGTTCTCCTAGTATTCCGGGACCTACGCCTCAGACTCTATAGTACAAGTAGGGGCACCTATTCTGTGGGACCACAGGCACACAGTATAGGTCAATGCTAATATATATGTGTTTATTTTTCATCACCCATACTGGTGTGTCTTTGTAACTTCTCGCCAGTGACCTACACAACATTTTCCTAGTAAAATCCATACATTTTCTCTTTAAAAGCTTTATTTTTTTCTATTATTTTTCGTTTGACTGAACAGAAAACAGAGAGCGTGTCATGATTTCTGCACAACTATCATGAATGGTACAAAAAGACATTATATTCAGTTTTTATAACTTGTTTTGTATCTGACCTGTAAGTTATGACGGTGAACTAAGGGGCCTATTACGATGGCAGGCGGACAAACTGTATTGGGAAACGGGACCGCCCGCCATTGTTGCGGTGGTCCCGCAAGTTGCATTAGGATGCGCCTGCCAGACTGGCGGGCGCATCCCGCATTTTAAACATTGCGGTGGGCGGTGCTGCAAGTAGCACCCGCCGCAATGTGAAAAATGCATGTTGTGCATTTGAATACACAATGTGACAGGCACTGCGCGGTGTCTGCCACCTTGTGCATGCAAATGCAGGGGGTACCATAGGTACCCCCCATGTGCACCCCTCACCCCCGAACACCCTGGGGGCCCGCAACGGGCCCCCAATGAAAAAAACCGCATGCCTTTCCATTCCATGGCGGAGTCTCCGCCATGGAAAGGCAATTCACCGCCATGATGATAATATGGATGGCGGTGCCTGCAAGACACACCATTTTCCTGGGCTTTTCCGCCCGGTGGGCAATCAGGCGGATTGCCTACCGGCGGAAGACTAACGGACGGTCTTCCGGTTCACTGGGGTGCCCCCGCCATCGTAATGTGGCGGGGGAAAAGTTTTGTGGGCGGTAGATTTTGGCGGGTGGATCGCCACCGCCATACGGGCGGTGGCGATCCGCCCGCTATCATAATGACCCCCTAAGTGTTAAAACCAAGGGTGACTTTGTTAAACTATGAATACGTCCACACGTGTAGTTGGATTCTCGTAGTACAAATATATTTTTAATGTCACTTCGGAACAAAAACTATTTAGGATGTATTTTTTCTCTCCTTTGCGAGAGATTGGCAGCTGATGTACTGAAGTTCAATTTAAAGACATTTGCAGAAGGGTTAGCAAACAATTTCGTTTTTGGAGCAGAATTAAAAAATACCCTTTAACTAGCAAGAGTTTCCGTTCGTGCGGAACATTTTTAATAAACATCTTCTCTAACTTCAAGGACCGGCTCCTCAACATCCTATTTTTTTGGAGCCTTTTTCATTAAATTGTATTTTGTGCTCTTCATTAGAAACAAACCCCTAACCTTATCGTTAATATGAATGTTCTTGTGTAAAAAGAAATGTCCCACTGACTCCACCGGACTTGAGTAATGATACACAAACTGCACTTATGGATTCTTTACATTGAAATAAATCACTTTTAACTCGTTTGAAGTGAAAGGGGGTATTTTGCCTCAAAGTTGAGAGTGCGAATTATAAATGGGCACTCACAAACTGATTCCAGAAAATACAGTGAATGAATTACTTCTATGGGTCCGGGGTTTCAGCTACTCATCCATCTTGTGGAGAGGTATGAAAAGATTATGGCAGGTTAGTTTCTCAAGAGTTTTATTGCCAACAAAGCAGGAGCAACGAACAGCAGGACTGACCAGCACAGGATCAACCGTTTCTCTCCTGCACCTCCCATTCTGGAACTCCGCGGTGGTGGAAGTTCCCTAAGGTCACGAGAGGCACGGAAAGCCAAACAATACATAAATACCCATGCACAATACATATACAACCCAACAAGGTACAAGGATGGCTGTGAAGAATGCGTAAACAACACCGGAGTTTAGCCCAACGTTAATCTTCCGTTTCCAGCTAATTTGCTAACCCTCTCCCCACAAGGCTCTAGATGAGGTAAACGCACCTTTTGACCTCATGACATACTGTGGAAAGAAAGAAAAGGAGCATTGGCAAAGCAAATAGGTCTCGGCTCTCAAGGTTCCAGCTATTGGTTTTGCCAATTATATTTATGTTTTTTACATGAAATGCATGCATTATGATGCTGGCGCACGCATGCGGATGCATGACTGGCAGTCTTGCACTGGTTTGTTTTATTAAAGCATGTGGAACCACGGGCCGGGGGAGGCACAGCCGGACCTGATGGAGGCCCGGAGCAAACGCCACCCGGCGCCCTCCACCCGCCGCAGCATAGCCCGCAAAAGAGGGGGTGAGCTGGATAGGTCACCTCCTAGCTAGCCGCTGGACCCCCCCCAATTAGGGGGCGAGGCGGCAAGCGGCCGGGGGGATAAGAAGGGGCGCAGGACCCCAGTTTGCATTCAAACCCCTCCCCGACGAAGGACGGAATCCCACCCGCCCACGCCAGAGGAAGCGGGAGTCACAGCCACATGGTCGAGGGGAAGGGCAGAAGAAATCCAGAAAAAGTACACAAAAAAGAGGTAATTACTATAGGTAGATGGGCGGCTCACACAGTGTCCTTGGGATGCCTCACGGCTGGTGAACTGAGTGAGCGAATGATAGCACACAGCCACAGGCAGAGTAGACGGGATGCTCGCACAGGGTCATTGGGATGCCACACTGCAGGTGCACTGAGGAGCAGGCAAGTGGCCAACAAGGGTCCAGGGCAAGCCGAACGGCACTTGCAGCCCGGGCCCGTCCTAACAGGCTCCCACATAATCGGTAGCAAGGGAAGCCTGGGACCGCGAACACAGAAGCCTGGCTAAAGGGGCACCTCGAGCAGAGACTGTGCTGTAAGGAAGGAAACATCTACAAGAACATTGCAGAGACAATGCAGGATGTACAACAACATGGATGTTTATGAATGACCAAGTAAAATTGCGAAATGTACAACCATGTTATGTTTGAATAAACCGCTGCCTTTTCTATGCCACCATATCATTGTTGCTGGAATGACTAAAGGGAATAGGGACGCAGTTGTTTGGGGTGCAGAGAGGCAGAGGAAAACTCATCCCTGGGAGGGGTTTGTGTGTTATGATGCATGCAAAATTGTGTATCGTGACTCATGCATTTTAACCCTCTATGGCCATTTTATTTTATTTACCATTCTAACACGGCAGGCAGCCATTTTGGAACAGTAAATTAAAAGTGAAAAACAATATGAGCGCATGCAGCAAAAAAGGGAAACGAGCAGCTCAGCAGCGCCTTGGAGCTGCCGGGGCATTCTAATCAATAAAAGTTAATAAATTCATAATAATAGTGAAAAAGCTGGACGAAGATGAGGAGGGTGGGGGTGGGGGAGAGCAGAAATAAGCTTCTAAGGTAAGGGCAGAAGACGAAGCAGGAGAGAGAGCAAGGAAACCCATGCACTCCCACAAAAAACAAGCAATGGCAAAGTCCATCGGTCTGGCTTTAATATGATAACACATTTACACTCAAGCATTTATAAATGCTATATGCAAAAGTTATCACATTATATTGTGTTAGCCGATGCTTTTGAGTGAGGGGAGCTTTTGGCTGCACTTGTATCATGTGCTGTACATTGCACCGTGCACATAACAGCAGTGAATGCCCCAGGAAGCGAGCCTCCCTCTGCAGAGACCAACATTAATCTCCCTTCATGTCTCCCTCATCCCAACTCCGACATATTTTCTGTACTGAAAGTGAAAGCAAGGTAAATGAGAGTAATGGTACCAAGAGTAAAGGAAGTGACGGTAAGGTAACAGACAGTAGAGAAGAGTAGTAACTTAAGTGACTGGAACGGGGGTACGGATCAGTGAAGCAATAGTAAGGAACGTGACAGCAAAGGAAGTTACTGTAAGGAAAGTGACAGCAAGGAAAGAGACCACAAGGAAAGTCACAGCAAGGGAAGTGACAGCAAGGAAAGTCACAGCAAGGGAAGTGACATCAAGGAAAGTCTCAGCAAGGGAAGTGAAAGCAAGAAATGTTTCAGCAAGGGAAGTGACAGCAAGGAAAGTGACAGCAAGGGAATTGACAGCAAGGTAAGAATAGTATCAGAAGTGACAGTCAAAAGGAGTGGTATTAATAGGAGAGCCAGTAATTGCAATGGAGGTAATTGGAGCAGCAGTCATTGGACTGGCAATGCTTGACTGAATAAAATGGATGTGACAGTAAAGGCTGTTGAAGGACTGGGTTTTTCTAAGACCCAGCGGTGCCAGGGAACAACACCTGAAACCTTCGTGGGTTACCTGTTCTGGCGTACCAAACACAGAGACACGGGACACTTCCAGCGGCGTCAGAGATCAGCGTTTATTTTACTGCAGGGATACAGAGGTCACAAGAAGTACACAGCGTGTAGGTTCTCGGAGACTGCTTCAATTTGCAAAAGTGGATCGCTCCTTTTATACACGTTTTTCCCATAGCCCAATATAGTGAACAAAGATTACAACTCAGTTCCCACAATAAACTTCAAAAAGGGTCGCGTTCATGTTTCAAGAGGCTGGAACATGATTATCACAGTATTGCCAGTTCCCAACTGTAAAAGCATATAAAACACATTCCATCCTGATCGTAAACACATTAGGAGAAGGGACAAAAACAGATGCAAAGGAAGAACAAGGATGCACAACAGGTTAAAGAGGAGTGTTGGGAGTAATAAAGGAAACTCGATAACGGGATCAGAGATACCGTGTCTAATGTATGCATGGCTGAAACAATAGACCGGCACGGCAAGATGAGCCTCGAGCGGGGCCATCTGCCTCCGTCGTGTCGTTTCCCTCATCATAAAAGTCATACTCAAAGGAACACGTGTCTCTCGCGTAAGCTTGAGTGTCCCAGGGTCACGAAGCGGACAAAAGTCCGTTCGCTGGCTACTTGAGGGCAAGAAACAAAATGGATGCCGTATCTAAAATGGAACCCGAGGGTTCAGATGAGCAAACCCAAAAATAAGACGAACCATACGTAGTTGCGTAGCGAAACTGCGTACACCCACTATACTCGTCATTTGCGGTTCGTAGATACCCAACTCATCCATATTCGTCACCACTCAAAAGTGTCGTTCCGTCCCACACGGAACCTCAGACGCTCCTTTTGCCCTCATGTAGGCAAGCACTAGTCAAGATCGGAATCTATGTCAATATTCATTAGATCGTTCAGTTGCTGCTGGAACATCATTCTATTCATCAACGTTTCCTTGGTAACAGATGGCCGTCTTATACACCTTGTAGCACATAGGCCACATAAGGCAGGACCACACTGTACACAAAGACAACACGTGAACAGAAACGTTACAACAACCCCTACGATCATCAGAATCTTCCAACCCCAAGTTGACATCAGGCCCCAAAACCATCCTAGAAGCGTCCAATTACCTTCGTCCACGTGTATGGACTCGGAAATCTTGTGCAACTTCGAGATGGCTTGGTAGACAGTTGGAGCATTGTCAGGAATAAAAATGCAACAACTCGAATGGATAACTTTACACACACCACCTCTATCTGCGAGAACAACATCTAGAACCATACGGTTCTGCAACGTCATCAGTCTATCCGCCTGAAGTTCAGCTGTTAAATTACCGAGGGCACTTGCAGTAATATTAGCAGTCGACTCTACTACACGTGTCAGTTGTCTTAAGTTCCTACTATTAACCATAGGTCCCCAAAACGGCAAGAAACCCTTAAAGAAGTCTCCTGCTTCTTGACCGGCAGTATCCTCTTTGCTAATAACACCTCTCACAACTCTAGTTTTGTGATAATCTGAGGCGACAGTGAAAGTCGGTGGTAGAAGATTCGCAATATAACAGGTACCCGAAAAATCACGGGGTAACCATGTATATGCGCGTTCATAACATACAAAATAAGTGCCCTTGGCGGTCAGAAAAACAGGGGAAGAGAGCATCGGCAGAACATACGTGTCGGTACAAGCACTGTTCCCAAGTTGTGCTCTCGGATTTCGACCCAAACCTTTCAAGCAGAAATTACCGAGGTGTGGTACAATCCATATTGGGGACGAGCTCTTAAGCTGTCTATCACCCACTGACGTACTATACTCAGCCTCGCTCAGATCCTTGTAGGCCTGTACCTCCTCACCTGGGATGAGCGATGCATCAAAAACATCTCTATCCAAATCCGCTATCGCTATCGCCAAAGGTTTGTGATACGGCCCAGGACCGAAATTGGCAGAACGTGGCTCTCGACTGGGGTAGGAATCTAGTGCACTACGGAACATAGTTTGGAATGCCCGAGCCGAACCCTGGGAGCTGTAGGGAAGAACCAAATACGGAATACCCCTATCAGTGGTATGTGGCATTAACCCACACACCCAACAATTGGTAGTGTTCATCACCAACTGATGCTGATGTAGAAGTTGAACAAAGGAGTTGTTCATGAACTCCGCACGTCTAACCTGTTCATGTTGAGGCAGAGGATGAAAAGAATGTGGGGAAACAGTGGTGAGGGAGCTTAGTTTAGGAGAAAGGGTAGGTGAAACAGAGGGTAATAACAACTGTACTCCAAAATATACTCCACCCACCAATAACATAGATACGGTCAGGAACAGTAGGAACACCTGAAACAAAAAACATTTTGTACATACAATTTTTCTTAATTCTGATCTCTGCGCCGACATCCTTTCTGCTTCCAGTAGCTTAGAGAATGCCATCCTTTACAAACCGTCCGTGACGTACTTGACGCACTTCGTTCTGAGAAGCGATTATCAATCCCCAGGAGTTCCCAGGAATCGACAAAAGTAACCGACCTAGCGTCAGAAACCTGCTAAACAGAAAGGAGTACCCGCACGGCCCTACGGTGACCCGGATGGAGAGGTTTCCTTACAAAAAACTCAAATCACAAATCTCTTAGCCGCAGGACAGCACAAAAAAACTCAAAAACAAAGGATATAATTGTCCATAATGTTCATAACATCAGAAAAAACATACATATATAACTAATTTTTATTAGTCCTTGAACGAAGAAAATATCGGCTTCTTCCAGGTTGAGTTTGCTCTACAAACAATTGTTCAGCTGGCGCAACAGTGTTCGATGAAACGGACAACGAGTCAGACCTTTGGTTCTCTGCTACCGATGACTCTTCATGTGGGTTTGGCAGTGACGAATCACTCCCCACCGGTTGAGCGTCACTAAACGGCACAAAGCGCAAAGGAGTCTCAGTTTCTGTTGCCGAAATCCCAGTCCTCACCCAACCATCCGTTGGTAAGGGAATCGGCACCTTCTTCGTGTGACTGGCGTGTACCCAATTCTTCCTGCCTTCCAGTCGAACCGCAGTCCTCGTCGTTAATAAGACTTGGAAGGGTCCTACAAATCTTGGCTCCAAGTTACGCTTTCGACCAAAATTTCGGGTGACAACCCAGTCCCCTGGCCGGAGCTGGTGTCCAGGACCCTCTGTCTGCGCCGGTAGAGCTTCAAAGACCTGTTGATGGATTAACCGTAGTTTAGTGGTCAAATCATGCAAGTAATCAATTAACATTGGATACTCAAGACTATCAAAGGCCCTTGGTCTCGGAACCCCCCAAATATTCGCAGGGCGGCCGAACACAATCTCATATGGGCTAAGCCCTACTCGAGAGTGTACGGTCGCTCTGGTCGATAGGAGAGCCAGAGGCAAGGCATCAGGCCACGATAAACCAGTCGTAGCTTGAATCTTGGCGAGTTTCAGTTTCAGGGTACCATTGTACCCTTCAACCAAACCCGCTGCCTGAGGATGATTAGCACTATGGAATTTCTGACAAATTCCAAGGCCCTTACACACACTCTGCATTACACTTCCCACAAACTCACTTCCATTATCCGGCCATACAATCCGTGGCATTCCGTACCGAGGAAAGTATTCCTTCAGCAGGATTTTTGCTGTGGACAGGGCAGTGTTATCCTTAAGAGGATAGGCCTCAATCCATCTGGAAAACGCACAAACCACAACCAAAACATACTTTAGGTTATTGCATCTCTCCATATGGATAAAGTCCAGCTGGATAACCTCAAAGGGACAAACAGGAGGAGCAAAATGACCAGGTGGAGTGGGGGTGCCCTTGCCAGGATTGTGCATCAAACACACCATACAATTCTTAACCACTCTTTCGGCACATTTTGCAATACCCTCATTTCTCCATACAGGGGACAAGAACCTACATATGCCTTTCGCACTGATATGTGCCAACCCATGAGCCATCGTCACAACAGCTAATACATACGCATCTGGCAACATCCACCTCTGACATTCCGTCAGGTCAACCCAACATCCATACATATCCAACTTTCCCGTACTTTCTTTCCACTTAGTCTTCTCAGCTTTGGTAGCCTCGTTCTGAATTGCTTTCACACTCTCAATAGTATTTTCACACATACCAATCTCTGTCGGCCACCTCACTGAACTCGTGACATACATTCGGGTCGCAAGATCCTTAGCCGTTTCCTTAGCAATCTCATCCGCAAATGCATTACCACGACCGACATCGTCCGTCACTTTCCGATGCGCACTACATTTAACAATTGCCACTTGTTTAGGCAGTGTAAGTGCATCCAAAAGGTCATTCACGAGCTGTCCATGCTGGATCTTCGTACCATGCGATGTCATAAATCCTCTTTCTCTCCACAATCTTCCAAAGTTATGCGCAACACCGAATGCATATTGACTGTCGGTAAACACATTCACTCGCTTTCCTTTAGACAAAACGCACGCTCTTGTCAAAGCGATCAACTCTGCAGCTTGTGCTGAATTCTGATTCAATCTCGCAGTTTCCACAATCGTGCTCAACGTCACTACAGCATACGCAGTCGTCACATCACCATTCGGCAACTTAAAGCACGACCCATCCACATACAAAGTACCATCGGGATCTGTCAAGGGAGTGTTTTTCAGGTCCACACGACCTTTTGTTTCCTCCTCAGTTCGTAAATAACAATCATGTGGTGGCACATCATCTGATTCCATATTAATCGGCAACAATGTCGCTGGATTCAGTACATTACAACGTTTGATCTGTATATGACTCGCCAAAAGGGTCAGCTCGTACCCAGACAACCTTGCACTCGTCAGATGTTGAGTCTTTGTCCGATTCAAGAGAGTATCAACTGCATGCGGAACCATCACCATGAGCATATTATCCATAACAAGACCTGCGGACTGTCGTATAGACGCCGCTGCTGCCGTTGTCGCCCTCAAGCAACTTGGCAACGCTCTAGCTACCGGGTCTAAGGTCGAGGAAAAATATGCACACGGGCGCTGCTTGTCGCCAAATTGTTGCGTTAAAACACTCAACGCACAACCTTCCCTCTCGTGAACGTATAATGTGAATGGCTTACTATAATCAGGAGTACCTAACACGGGAGCCGAACACAGCGCATCACGTAGTTCAGAAAAACTTTTCTGACATTCCTCCGTCCACGGCAAAGGAGTCGAAACATCCTTGCACGTGAGAGCTATCAATGGCTTCGCTAACAGTGAAAAGTTCGGGATCCACTGTCTGCAGTACGACGTGATACCCAAAAAGGCACGCACATCTCTCTGAGTTGTTGGCACAGTCATTCGAGCAATTGCTGCGATTCTTTCAGGGGTCAAGCTTCTTCCCGCCTTTGACAATAAGTGACCTAAGTAGGTAACTTCTTGACAACAATATTGCAATTTAGAAGGTGACACTTTGTGGTGTAAGTCACAGAGATGCTGCAACAGTGACACAGTAGCAGTCTTGCAAATTTGTTCAGTATCTGCGGCTACCAACAGATCGTCAACGTACTGAATCAAAGCCGCACCAGTCGGTAGCACAAATGCATCTAGTTGACTTTTAAGAGCTTGGCTGTAGATCGATGGACTCTCACAATAGCCTTGAGGTGCGCGTTTGAACCGGAAACTGCGACCTCCTAACGAAAATCCGAACAAATCCCGACTTTCCTCAGCAATCGGAATGCTAAAGAACGCATTCTTCAGATCTATTACCGAGAACCAAGATGCATAGGCTGGAATCAGAGTCAATAAAGCTGTAATGTCTGGAACCACAGGAAACTGTGGGACAACAATTTTATTGACCTCCCGTAAGTCGATAACTAGACGGTACACGGGAGGCTTGGACGGATCAGTTCGTTTCAGAATAGGCAACACGGGACTATTACACACGTTACCTCGTGTCTCCTCGATAACATCTTTACCGATCAGATCGTAAATGATCGCTAATAGTGCCCGTTCACCATCAAGAGAAATTCGATACTGTGGTATGCGTGGTAAGCGCGCATCAACTTTCAATTGAACAACATAAGGTGGGATATCCAACAGGCCCACATCATTGGGACCTGTTGCCCACAAAGAAGCTGGAAGAGAACTCAATTCCGGTGGGAGCTTATCGATCGATAGATACATAGGGAAAATCACATTCTCACCCAACGTAAGCTCCACACCCGTAGGAGAGCAGTACAAAGTCGCATGTAACCTCTTCAACAAATCCAAACCCAAAAGATTCTCACCACAACCAGTAGTCAAAATCAAAGGAGCTTCGAGCTCATGAGACCCAATCGTAAGTGGCAAGGGGCTAGAAACTGGATTGGTAACGGGGGCGCCAGAGAATCCAACGGAAACATTCGTTAAGCCAGACAAAGGCGCGCCAGGGAGTTTCGAATGCATAATGGAACTTTTTGCTGCACCAGTGTCCAACAGAAAAGGCTCAACGATACCCAATGTAGCTACGTCAACATAAGGCCCTCTCTGATCAACCGGAACTGATACTTCTCCCTTCCTTCGTCTATGGCTGTCCTAGTAGATACCATCCATATCAACATCACGCTCAACGTAACAGTCATCCACATGATACTGTGCAGATCTACCGGACGATGGTTCACGTCGATCGAAACAATTCTGTGAGTCTGAGGAAATGGCAAAACGCTCGGCCTGACTCTGAGTAACTCCACGACCTCTGCCACGGGAAGCTTGTTGAGGACCACCACGTCCTCCTCGAGCTGACACACCATTATTCCTATCACGGAGAACCGGACAATTAAACTTCAAATGGCCCTCCCCTCGACAGTACGCAGATTGATTGTATCCCAACACAAAACGGGGTGCAGGAGAATCATTTCGCATCTGCGATCTAGAGAAGTGTGACTGCGATCTATTTGGCTGTTGCGAATCATTAAAATTCGAGCGCGGAGGATACGCTTGCTGCAATAAGACCTTAGTTTTAAGATCCTTTGTTTTCTTATCTGCACGTTCACTTTCCTCCTTTTCCCTATTTTCGTAATATTGGGCCGTAGCCAATATTTGAGCAGTGGTAGAAACGGCCCACGAACTCTCAGAACTTTTTAGCTTATTACTAAGTTCGGGCAACAAGTTCGACACAAACTTATCAACAAACAGCCGCTGACCACCCTCTGAGCCCATGTCCTGGCCACTATGATCGACAAATGCTTCCTCAAATCTCGTAAAGAAGTCGGAGACGCTTTCGTCCCTCTTTTGCTTGCACGCGGACAGCTTGTCCCAATTAACGCGCATCGCTGGCATAAGCGTTTTCATGAGGGTAATAATCCTTTGGGGCAATGCCACAATAAGCTGCTCAGGCTTAGCCCCACCGACTTGCTGAGCGTCTGCCGCTGTAAGGGCAGCCCAGTCACCGCCTAACTCAGCCGCGTGATTCTCGTGACGAATTTTCGCCCAAATCGGCTGAGGCACTACATTGCCAAACAACATATCAATATCAGCTAGATTCATAACAGTAGCATCCACCAGTTGGGACAACTCCTTATAATAACCTGCTGGATTTTTACGGGGATCAGGCAAAGTTTGCTTCACCTGTAAGACTTCCGATCTTTTCCAAGGGAGGTGTATCCACACCCTCTGAAAACGGCCTGGGACAGGAGGGTTAGCATTAGGATCGCCTGGCATCCATACTGGGGGAACTTCCCGCATCGGATATTGACCAGGTTGCGCCATCCATGCTGCCGTCTCCTCCTTAAACAATGCTCGAGGTTGCACTGTGCATCGAAAGGATAATAAACGTTCTAGAGCTTCTCGAACTTTGTCACCTACAATCACACCAGTTGTGAACCGATGCTGGAGCTCAGAAACCTCGGACGGTACAGTATCTACCACATCGTAATCCCACTCTTCCCTCAATGATTTACACAATTCCTCAAACACGAATCGTTGAGTGGGCGCATTAAACTGAGAAAACGTGTCAAACACTACACGCGAAGGATATTTAACAGGATTACGAATCCATTTACGTGCCATTTTTACCAGCGATTCGCGTTCCCTATCGTCGGGAAGCTGGCTGCGCCTCTGAGCGACATCTGAAAGAGTCGAGCCAAGTATGGGCCCAAAAAGCGGAGAATAAAGAGAAGCAACAGCAGTCAAGAGACGACTACGAACAGAAGGAGAAGAGGAAGAAGATCCAGGCGCGGCAACAGTAGGGGTAGAAGCAATGGAAGTTGACGCGGCACCAGGAGTAGCAGGAACAACAGACTGAGGAGGGACTTGAGAAGGCGCAGTAGGAAGAGAAGCCGGTAAAAGAGGAGGAACGATCTGTGGCACAAGGGGATTCGGGAGAGCGGGAGGAACAGCGGGCTGACCAGCAGCCGCCAAAACAGCAGGTGGAGGAAGAGGTAGAATCACAGGACCCAGAGTATCGGGAGCATAGGGGGGTGGTGATTTCAACAGATAAGACAATAGCGAATCCTCTACCGCTTCTTCTCCCGACTTATCATTGTTAGGCGGCAGCACCGGATAACACTTATCCACCGCCATATGATGAAGTCGAGCACTAACTTCCTGCTCTTTCTCATCTTTGTCTCGCTGATACTGTTCAGCATCTTGCATCACCGCGATAACGCCTTCTCTTTTATTTTTCTTACTCTGCTTGATTTCTTTCTGCTTGGCCTCTTTTCGCCACAACCGGAAGGAATCAAACATGGCCGGCCTAGCCTTCCTTTTAAACAGTTTAGCTTCCAAATTATCTAAAACGGCAGTTTCAAAACTACCATGAGATGGCCAACTAAGAACGCCATCATTTTTAGTGTAGCGGACCCAATATTCATTATACACGATAGGACCTACGCCATGGCGACTATAGAGCTCATAAATCGGAGTTCCAACCGGAGGTATCGGGCATGAATCCTCCAGCCGGGAATCCATTCTGCAACATTTAAGAAAATCAAACAAAGTACTACGGCTAGGCATCGTGCACACTAACCGAGTTTACAAACTTCAAGGGCTATCGAAGTTACGATATCCTCGCAAAAAAAGTTTACGAGACCCTCGGTTTTTGGCAATTGCAATCGTCAAATAAAACCCAACAACTAAGAACCACAAATGCTATGGTACCATGCAAACAACAAAGGAACACTGGGAGCGACCCACAAATACTTAACTGAAAGAACAATGGCGTCACCAGGAAGGCCCGTCTATCGTCTCGCTGTACAAAGGACTACGCCAGGCGCCAAAAACAGGTCGACAGTCAGGGCATCAGTCCGTCGCAGCCGTCAGGAGGCGGGGATCTTCGCGGGAAAAGACGTCGGGCCACTTATTTCGACAACTGGATCGATGAAGCGGGGTGCACCTTCCCTCGGAGATTTCACACGAAGTTCCTCACGATCGTCGGGCTTTGGACCGGTACCGCTGAGGTCGCCCCACGTTGGGCGCCAACTGAAGGACTGGGTTTTTCTAAGACCCAGCGGTGCCAGGGAACAACACCTGAAACCTTCGTGGGTTACCTGTTCTGGCGTACCAAACACAGGGACACGGGACACTTCCAGCGGCGTCAGAGATCAGCGTTTATTTTACTGCAGGGATACAGAGGTCACAAGAAGTACACAGCGTGTAGGTTCTCGGAGACTGCTTCAATTTGCAAAAGTGGATCGCTCCTTTTATACACGTTTTTCCCATAGCCCAATATAGTGAACAAAGATTACAACTCAGTTCCCACAATAAACTTCAAAAAGGGTCGCGTTCATGTTTCAAGAGGCCGGAACAT
This sequence comes from Triturus cristatus, assembly GCF_964204655.1. Lineage (NCBI taxonomy): Eukaryota > Metazoa > Chordata > Amphibia > Caudata > Salamandridae > Triturus > Triturus cristatus. Next base: position 1,548,059,565 of record NC_140590.1, read on the forward strand.
GATTATCACAGTATTGCCAGTTCCCAACTGTAAAAGCATATAAAACACATTCCATCCTGATCGTAAACACATTAGGAGAAGGGACAAAAACAGATGCAAAGGAAGAACAAGGATGCACAACAGGTTAAAGAGGAGTGTTGGGAGTAATAAAGGAAACTCGATAACGGGATCAGAGATACCGTGTCTAATGTATGCATGGCTGAAACAATAGACCGGCACGGCAAGATGAGCCTCGAGCGGGGCCATCTGCCTCCGTCGTGTCGTTTCCCTCATCATAAAAGTCATACTCAAAGGAACACGTGTCTCTCGCGTAAGCTTGAGTGTCCCAGGGTCACGAAGCGGACAAAAGTCCGTTTGCTGGCTACTTGAGGGCAAGAAACAAAATGGATGCCGTATCTAAAATGGAACCCGAGGGTTCAGATGAACAAACCCAAAAATAAGACGAACCATACGTAGTTGCGTAGCGAAACTGCGTACACCCACTATACTCGTCATTTGCGGTTCGTAGATACCCAACTCATCCATATTCGTCACCACTCAAAAGTGTCGTTCCGTCCCACACGGAACCTCACTGTGAAAGGAATTGATGTAACAATAAGGTATTTAAGATCAAAGGATAAAATTAACATCCAGTGGCAGTTAGGGGGCAGTAAGAGAAGTAACAGCAACAGGAGGTGACAATAGCAGTAGGAAACTAAGGAGAGTCAAAGTTATGGAAGTGACAGTAATGAGAGTGATACCAATGTGAGTGACTTAAGAGGGAGTGACAGATAGTAAAGCGAGTGACAGAAAATGTAGTGATACTAATGAGAGGGGTAGCATTTGAAGGAAGAGTAGGTTATGCCACAGAAATGGAAATGGCAGTCACAGTATTGAATGTAACAAAAAGGAGGTGAAATTAGTAACTGATAGTAATCAAAGTGAGAGTAACTGGAGTGACAAGAAGGCTTGTAACAAAAGTGATAGATAAAAAAGAACAGTACGTAGAGAGACAGTAATGGAAGTGATAATAAGGTGAGAGGCAGCTCGTGAAGTGACGAGCAATGCAAGTAAGAATAATG